>NC_064630.1:619349722-620726722 GCF_023864275.1 Schistocerca cancellata
TAGATTCGTTATCATTAGTTTCGATCAACATATGAGTTAAATGGGGATGCTCTGAGAACTCTAGCGGAAATTATTTTCAATAAATATTTGGAAAACCCTGGAGAGAAGACGATGTTCCTTTCGCGAAACACTGTTAAAAGAGTTTAGAGAACTGCGTTTGTGGCTGACTGAGTTACGTTTCTTTTGCTGCCAACGTTCATTTCGCATAAAAATCACAAAAATAAGATAAATTAGGACTCGTATAGAGGCATATAGATAGTCGTTTTTGCTTCGCTCCATTTGCGAGTGGAACAGGAAAGGGAATGACTTGTGGTACTAGGTACCCGCCGCCAAGTACGGTCTGGTACCTTGCGGATTATTTATGTATGCATGTAGAAAGACTGCAGCAGGATTTTGGAACATTTACTGTGTTCGAACTCTATGAATTACGTCGAAGAGAATGATCTATTGACACACAGACAATGCGGATTTAGAACACATCGTTCTTGTGAAACACAACTACCTCTTTACTTACACAAACTGCTGAGTGCTTTCGATAAAGTATTTAAAATTGAATCCATATTTCTAGATTTCCAGAAGGCTTTCGACATTGTACCTCACTAGCGGCTTGTAATCACATTGGGTGCTTATGGAATATCATCTCGATTATGCGAGTGGGTTCGTGATTTCCTGCCAGAGAAGTCACAGAACGGAAAGTCACAGAAGTGATTTCTGTCGTTCCCCAAGGTAGTGTTATAGGCTTTCTGCTGTTCCCTACCTATATAAATGCTGTTTGCAGATGATGGTGTCGTTTACCGCCCAGTAAAGTCATCAAAAGATCAAAACAAATTCCAAAAGGTGAAACGTCCCCTTAGAACAATTTATACACGACTGTGCTTAACCTGACACACAATATTATTAAGCGCAACGCAATCTGACTTTCAAAAATCCCTACAAAAGAATGGGCCTGACTAACATTAAACTATACCTTTCACAAATAACTTACCTCACAAAAATCTTCATTACTCGAACTACTGCAATACAGCGAGCGCCACTATTGCCAGCTAAATAAAAGATTCAAACTACAGAAGGCACTAACTACTGATAGGGATAGTTAGCAAATGAAAGATTTTAACAGAGAACAAACAATGTATTTACCTTAATAGTCATAATATATATATAGCAGTTCATGACAAATTACAAAACTCCGCCATCTCTCTCCCCACATCCACCACTGCTGGCGGCTCACCTCCAATGGCGCAATGCTACGCGCTGTTCACATCCAGCTACCGCTGCCCAACACTACAATGGCAGACAACAATGCAAACTAGCCACAGGCTGTACACAGCACAGCCAGTGATTTTCATACAGAGCGCTACGTAACGTTGCCAATAAGAAAACATAAACAGCCTACTTACAAAGGATTTAGAAAAGATATCCGTATGGTGCGAAAATTGGCAGTTCACCGTAAATACTGAAAAGTGTGAGGTCATCCACACGAGTCTAAAAGGAATCCGATAAACTTCGATCACACGATAAATCAGTCAAATCAAAAGGCCGTAAATTCAACTAAATATGTAGGAATTACGATTATGAACACGTTAAATTGTAAAGAACACATAGAAAATGTTTTGGGGAAAGCGAAACAAATACTGCGTTTTGTTGGCAGAACACTCAGGAGATGCAACAGGTCTACTAAAGAGACTGCCTGCACTAAGCTGGTTCGTCCTCTTTTGGAGTACTGCTGCGCGGGTGTGATCCTTACCAGATAGGATTAACGGGTACATTGAGAAAGTTCAAAGAAGAGCAGCACGTTTTCAATTATCGAGATATAGGGGAGAGAGTGTCACTGGCATGATACGGGATTTAGGGTGGACATAATTAAAACAGAGGCGTTTCTCGTTGTGGGAAAATCTTCTCACGAAACTTCTGTCATAAACTTTCTCCTCTGAATGCGAAAATAAATTGTTGACGCCGACCCACATCGGGAGAAACGATCATCATAATAAAAACAGGGAAATCAGAGCTGGCACGGAAAGAAATAGGTATTCGTTTTCTCCGCGCTCTGTTCGAGAGTGGAATAAGGAGAATTATTGTGAAGATGGTTCGATGAACCCTCTGCCCGGCACTGAAGTGTGATTTTCAAAGTATCCATGTAGATGTAGCTGTAGCTCAACAAGACGTTAGTTTGTGATGATGATCACAAAACCTCGAAACGGACGAACGATAGTAAATGAGCTCTGTGTAACGTTCCTTCTGAATAGGAAGAGCTCACTCATTTCATCTCCATCTCCGACGCGCAAGTCGCCCAATGTGGCGTCGAACGCAATAAGTACTTGCCCTCAGCGGCTGAACTTCCCCGAATAGGGGACTCCCGGCCCACAATGCCGTACGCTCATTTCCATTTCACTGGCTGTAGTTAATCATACTTGCTAAGTTAATTAATGTTACACAGAAATAAAAGCTTGACAATCCCTTCAGTAAAATGTGTACTGCTTCCATTCAGCGAACATTTTTTTTTTTTTTTTTGCCCTCCGATATGACAGAGTTGATGATGTAAACAAAGAATGAGACTCATAGTGCGGTAAGACATTGTTTATGAAGTAATCTGTCGAAATGAGTTATATTATAGTGAGCGTTCGGACTCTGAAGAAGAGATATTTCATGAAGAAATACATTGTAGGGAGAAAACTCGCTATAGCCTAGTTCAGAATCACCGTAACAACATGTGATTATTACTCTTTAAGAGAGTATGAATGTGGTTGTCTTCCAGCTACATGGTGCAGGCGCGGATCAAAGACATCTCAAGGAACATTGTGTTAAAAGCGTTTACATTGTTACAACTCGTATAATGATTTACAAGTTTCCCAAATAACTTTCCGCAAGTAAATTACTTTTACTCTCAAAAACCATAAGGAATTCTAAAAAAGTGCAAGCTGTACGTAACACAAGATATTTGTCCATTTTTCGCCTGAGTGCTAGGCCTCATGGATGCCTTTACGGCCTGTCCTGTACACAATAACAAATCCAACACTGTTCGTGAGTTCACAGACAGAACCGGTAAACCATAGAAGTCGAGAAAAGCAAGACACCGAGAGAAGGATCCTACACTAAGAAAAAAAACACAGACATACTGACTTCCCGAAAGGAAGCAGGAACTACTGAAAGGGACAGTTCAAATAGCTCTGAGCACTATGGGACTTAACATCTGAAGTCATCAGTCCCCTAGAACTTAGAACTACTTAAGTCTAACTAACCTAAGGACATCACACACATCCATGCCCGAGGCAGGATTCGAACCTGCGACAGTAGCGGTCGCGCGGTTCCAGACTGTAGCGCCTAGAACCGCTCGGCTACACCGGCCGGCGAAAGAGACGGTAGCCCCCACATTTAGACGCTCACATTGCCGAAGTTTTGCGTAGGGATAGTGAGTGCTACGATAATACGGGATTATGAGAGCACAATTTTAAATCCTATAAATTTCGATATTGTCAAAGTTGGACAGTCTGATGGTATTATAATTCTTAAATTAGTTATATGACGGACTTCTCAAATTTTCGGACGAAAGCCTAAAAAATGATAAATTTTTCTGAATAATGACATCTTGAAACTTATATGTAAGCAATATACTAAGCATTTTTCTAGATAAATTATTATTATATTAAACAGTTCATATATTTTATTGTTATTACTATTATTAAAGCCATACGCATCTGTAGTACAGTACATGTTGAAGTACCAGCAAATTATATATATTGGGGGGGGGGGTAGATAAGCAGAAGAAAATAAGAAACTGGTCAATACTAGATCTGTGCCTGACATTAAGGCACGTATGCAGACTGTAGATAAGTTAACAACAATTAGGCCATTGTTTTAGGCACTCCAGACCTAACTTATATTTTGTGATTTTGTCTTATGTCAAGGTGTTCCAGTCAAGAATAATAAACATAAGCCACACCTACTGGAACCGATATTTCAAACCTGGTAACATCCAGAATTAATCGCACTGTCACTGATCCCATCTTCCCAGAATTAATATGTATATTTGGAAATAATGGGCTGCGGTGTTACTATAACACTCAAATACTGTAAGCTAATGTTCATAAGTAACCGTTTTTCTGTTTCAGTGAACGCAATATGCTCTCTCCAATTATTCCGCATATATTTTCTGTTATCATTTTCGTGAAGGTCGACACGCTGCTTTCCTTTGTAGCTAATTTTCTGAGAAAGTCGACATGGTTTTTGTTCTGACTGATAACATTATACCCGACTGCCTTATCGTTCTTTAGTACGACTTCACATGTAGGCACACGGCGTTTAGTTTTCTTTATGCAGTGAAACGTTCCTGATGCTACCCCGAACGTGTGTGAGTACTGCCAAGACTTTCTTTGTATAAAACACAGCATCTGGCTACGACATACAGGGTGTTCGGAAATTCCCGTTGCAAACTTCTAGGACATGTAGAGGGGAGTGAGTACATAATATTCTGAACAGGAACTTGTGTCCGGAAACACCGGTTTCGTTCTATGAATATTTCAATACAGATTTTAACTCATCCACTTCTGCTTGAAGAATTAAACTAGGCGTGACGCAGTACAATTATTAGGTAAGAATTCGAAAGGAAACATAATGAAACATCCCTTTTTATCACTTAAGCACATTTGTTTGTATTAACGCTTAAACATTACGCGTCAGCATTATTCGAAAACAAAAAAGAACCCCGCATGGTGTACGTACAGAACAGTACTGAAGCATTACAACAGCGGCTCGATGTGATTAACGGTTGAATGGATGTTTCGTTATGTTTTCTTTCGAACTGTTATCTAATATTTATACTCCGTCACGCCTGATTCAGTTCCTCAAGCAGAAGTGTATGAGCACAACATTTTAATTGAATCCGTCATAAACAGAAACGGTACGTTTCCGTATACAAGTTCCTACTCAAAATATTGTGTACTCACTCCCCTCTACAAGTCCTAGAAGTTTGTAACGGGAATTTCCGAACATCCTGTAGTTAACCTATGTGATCATATCACACTGTTGACATCCTCCTTTTGGCTTATGTAGGTTTTTCGCCCGCAGTTGTTGAGTTATGAAATCTTACGGAGTACGTTTTTCATTTGTATTGTTCACGGTTTTGAATTTAACGTGAAAGAGTGTCTGAACTATCTTTAGTCCCCAGAGTCATTATAAATGTAGGAATCTTGATATCTATGTGACATTTTGTAGAAATGGCCGTTCCTTTTATCACACGACACTTATCGTATCTCGGTAAAATCATTTCTGTGTTAATGTTCTTACGCCTGTGTTTGGAATAACGAACTTCAATAACTGTTACGATTGTTTTACTCCTGCTGTCTGCTTCACTTCCAACCCTTGGTTAGGTGTTGGATGTTAATGCAGGAAATGTTCCCACTTTCAGCAACGTATTTCCTTTTCCACAAGGCAAGTGAGCCCCATAGAGAGCAAACAGAGAGAAAGAGAAACAGAGGGAGACAGAGTAAAATAGCACCTTGGAAGGAAAGTGCTTTCCTTCACATACTCGTTGCTGACTGAAAAGGGTAAAATAATTTGCATCGTATTCTTTTTGTAAATTAGCCGACAGATAAATTATCGTGATACTAATTACCTTTGTTTTGATAGTTAAAATTAACGATACTATAACACATAAAATACACTTATGATGTTAAAAAAAGATAATTGATATTTCTGTCTAGAGCTAAACTTTAGATTTTAACCATTAAGACACATAATTGCGCATAAAAGCTATCCGTCGGATCTCTACAAGTGTACAGATTGTTCAAAGACTAACAGTGTTCTTTCCGAAGGATAAGAACTGCGTTTACGCCCCGGTCAGGCAAATAGTTTGTTTCAGTCTTCAGGGAAACTTCAGCTCAGAGTAGACACCGCTGCAGTGTCTAATTCAGGATTATTACTGGATCTTTCGTTCCAAACGTGGCAGTTTATCTTCCAAAACGTTGCTTAAATATGAGGCCCAGAACGGTTTCCGTTTTGAGCTGTGGTCCACAGCTGCATATTCCAAGATCGGTAAACGGGGAAGGTGCAGTCGTGTTTATGTATGACTTTCTCGAAGCTCTTCGCTTATAGAAGTGCTATTATCACGTTCATCAATTATCGCAGAAACAACCGAAACGATTGTACCTGGTGTTTGGCAGCGTAGCTCATGCTATTCGTGGTACTGAAGGCTAAAAACTAAAATTAAAACCACCTCTTAGAGACGACAAACAAATCTGGGAGAAATGGATTCCCTGTAACACTAACCCGTTGCAAAAACAAGTGAATTATGAACTGAGTCCGAAATTACATAAAATTTATGTATTCCTCTTTATAAAAGCATTGTAGCAAAAGAAAAGAAAACAGTTCTTCACTCTTCCCTAAGCACTGAATCATACAAAAGCATTTGCATAAGAAAGTTAGCTACGATCATTAACGCCGACAGCGCACTATGAACAACTGTTTAGACGCTATGGTGAAGGTCTGCAGTTCAACGTTTTAATGAATATTCCAAACATTTCAATTCTAGTTTATGGACATCACATATAATTGTAGAAATCTTCAACTTATTGTCAGCTCCAAAACTACATATTTCCTTGAGACGGGAAAGCTCCTTTCCACGAATCAGCACGGTTTCCGAAAGCATCACTCGTGCAAAACTCACCTTATCTTTTTTTCACTTGATATCCTGCGTCCACGGAAAGAGGGCAAAAGGAAGATTCCATATTTCTAGATTTCCGAAAAGCGTTCTACAGGATGCAGACTGTTACGAAGGTAGGAGCATACGGAATAGCTTCCCAGATACACTTCGTTATCGAAAGTATCCGGTCGTCTGGCTGAAAATGACTTACAAGTTCATGGTGCTCTCCATCGGTAATGCTGAAATTCAATGTGGTGTTGGCCCACCCTTAGCACTGATGACAGCTTCCACTCCTGCAGACATACGTTCAGTCAGGTGCTGGAGGGCTTCTTGGGAAACGGCGACCCACTCTTCACAGAGTGGTGCACTGCGGAGAGGATTCGATGTCGGTCGGTGAGGCCTGGTACGAAGTCGGCGTTCCAAAACAACCCAGAGGTCTGGACTCTGTGGAGCCCAGTGCATTACAGTTATTGTCGTGTAACAACTCCGCCTCAGGCCGTGCATTGTGAACAGGTGCTCGATCGTGTTGAAAGATACAATCGCCATCCCCGAATTGCTCTTCAACTGTGGGAAGCAATAAGGTGCTTAAAATATCAATCTAGGCCTGCACTGTGATAGTGCCACGTGGAACAACAAGGGTTGCAAACCCCCCTCCATGAAAAACACGACCACACCATAACACCACCGCCTCCGAATTTTACTGTTGGCACTACACACGGTGACAGTTGACGTTCACCGGGCATTCGCCATACCCACACCCTGCCATCGGATCGCCACATTGTGTACCGCGATTCGTCACTCCACACAACGTATTCCACTGTTCAATCGTTCAATGTTCACGCTCCTTACACCAAGCGAGGCGTCGTTTGGCATTTAGCGGCGTGATGTGTGGCTTATTTGCAGCCGCTCGACCATGAAATCCAAGTTTTCTCACCTCGCGCCTAACTGTCATAGTACTTGCAGTGGATCCTGATGCAGTTTGGAATTCCTGTTGACGGTCTGGATAAATGTCTGCCTATTACACATTGCCACCTTCTTCATCTGTCGGCGGTCTCTGTCAGTCAACAGACGAGGTCGGCCTGTACGCTTCTGTGCTGTACGTGTCCCTTCACGTTTCCACTTCACTCTCACATTGGAAGCAGTAGATCTAGGGATGTTTAGGAGTGTGGAAATCTCGCGTACAGACGTATGACACAAGTGACACCCAATCACCTGACCACGTTCGAAGTCCGTGCGCCCGCGGAGCACCCCATTCTGCTCTCTGACGATGTCTAATGACTACTGAGGTCGCGGACACGGAGTACCTGGCAGTATGTGGCAGCACAATGCACCTAATACTGAAAACGTATGTTTTTGGGGGCGTCCGGATACTTTTGATCACATAGTGTATGTAAGTGGCTCGAAGACTTCTAAAGTAACAGAACACAGTACGTCGTCCTCGACTGCGGGTGATCATCAGAAACAAGGGTGTAGTCAGGAGTACCTCAGGGACGTGTGATAGGGTCGCTTTATTTCCTGTATACATAAATGATCTTGTGGACAGAGTGAGCAGCAACCTGCGGGTGTTTGCTGATGATCCTGTGGCGCCCGGGATGGTATCTTCGTTAAGTGACTGTAGGAGGGTAAAAGATGTCTTAGACAAAGTTTCTACTTGGCGTGATGAATGACAGCTGGCTTTTAATGTAGAAAAATGTAAGTTGATCAAGATGAGTAGGAAAAAAACCTGTAATGTTCGAATACAACATTAGTAATGTGCTGCTTGACATAGTCACTTCGGTTAAATATCTAGGCATAATGTCGTTAAGCGATATGTAGTGGAACAGTTTATTGCGCGAATTTTAGGAAAATGTGGATCATCTGTGAAGGATGCCGCATATAAGACACTATTGCGACCTATTTTTGAGTACTGCTCAAGTGTTTGGGATCCGCACCAGGTCGGGCTGAAGCAGTACATTGAAGCAGTTCAGAGGCGGGCTGCTAGATTTGTTACCCGTAGGTTCGAACAACACTCAAGTACTATGGAGACGCTTCGCGAACTCAGATGGGAATCCCTGGAGGGAGAGAGACGTTCTTCTCGAGGAATACTGAGGAAACTTTAATCTGACTGCAGAACGATTCTACTGCCACCAGCGTACATTTCGCATAATGACCATGATAATAAGATAAATTAGGGCGCGTACGGAGGCATGTCAATATTCGTTTTTCACCCGCTCTGTTTGAAAGTGGGACTGCAGCTCGTGGTCGTGCGGTAGCGTTCTCGACTCGCACGCCCGGGTTCCCGGGTTCAATTTCCGACGGGGTCAGGGATTTTCTCCGCCTCGTGATGACTGGGTGTTGTGTGATGTCCTTAGGTTAGTTAGGTTTAAGTAGTTCTAAGTTCTCGGGGACTGATGACCATAGATGTTAAGTCCCATAGCACTCAGAGCCATTTGAACGATTTTTGCTTGAAAGTGGAACAGGAAAGGAAATGACTAGTGGTGGTATAGCGTGCCCTCTGCCACGCAGAGTACTTTGGCATATGGAGTGTGCATATGGATGTAGAGGAAGATAACTCCATTTTGGGACAGTACGTTCTGGATGATGTGCTGCAGGGCAGCACACACAACAGCACTGAGAAAGAAGCAATGCATCGCAAGAAATAGAGACGCAGTGGACCTGCTGACATAGCAAAAGACTGATGATGACAGATAACCAGTTGATCCAGACAGTGAGCGGCTATTGATAAAATTTTCAAAATTTTTCTTTCCATCTGTCTTCTGACTCGTTTGACGCGACCCTCCACGATTTTCACTCGTGCCTCATTTCAGATAAGCACTTACATTCCGATAAATTCGATTTATTCAAGTATGTCTCTTCCTCTAAAGATTTGCACTATGCTGAAGTTATCCTCCGATGTCTTTATACATGTCCTATGACCCTGTTCCTTCTTCTTGTTAGTATTTTCCACATATTCCTTTCCACGCTAATTCTATAGTAAATCTCTTCAATTTAAACGCTTCCATTGAAACGTCCCCTTAGAACAATTGTATACGAGATTGTGCTTAAACTGACACACAATATTTTTAGCGCAACGCAATATGACTATCAAAGATCCCTGCAAAAGAATGGCCCTGAGTAACATTAAACTATACCTTTCAGAAATCACTTACCTCACAAAAATCTTCATTACTCGAACTACTGCAATACGGCGAGCGCCACTACTGCCAGATAAATAAAAGATTCAAACTACGGAAGTCACTAACTACTGATAGGGATAGTTAGCAAATGAAAGATTTTAATAGAGAACAAACACTGTATTTACCTTAATAGTCATAATATATATAGTAGTTCTTAATATCCAGTATTACAAAACTCCGCCATCTCTCTCCCCACATCCACCACTGCTGGCGGCTCACCTCCAACTGCGCAACGCTACGCGCTGTTCACATCCAGCTGCCGCTGCCCAACACTACAATGGCAGACAACAATGCAAACTAGCCACAGACTGCACACAGCACAGCCAGTGATTTTCATATAGAGCGCTACGTAACGTTGCCAATAAGAAAACATAAACAGTCTACTTACATAGCCCCCATGCTCCCCACAAAAAATTTTACAAATTTTACAATTTTTTTTTGGGCAGTGGCCAATAATGATTTGATAAAATTTTTCATAATTACAATAACAAAGAAATCAAATGCACACACTTATTTATATAATGTTGGTCAAAAGCTAAAATTTTCTCACAGTCCATAAAGACAGTCCTGATCATTCATCACAGTAAAACTGCCGTTTCTTTTATCAAAGTCTGAGCAGTAAAAGACAATGCACACGGAAGTAGATGTCCATGCAGTCTTGAAGAAGTAGTGTTGTCCTTCCAACAGAAAGACAGTGCTGACTCTTGATATGCTGACAGGTAATGGGCCACAACAGAGCAAACCCACAGCAGAGTCATTCGACGTTTTGACGAATATTGGCAGGTAGGTCATCACAGAGCAGACCCATTGTAGTCCTGGTAGAGATTGTGGTATTGGTGGGCCACCAGAGGTGCAGACCCAGTGCAGTCCTTGTAGGAATAATGGTATTGGTGCATCATCAAAGATGCAGACCCACTGTAGTCCATGCAGAAATAATGGTATTGGTGAGTCATCAAAGATGCAGACCCACTGTAGTCCATGTAGAGACGGCCAGCAGCCATCTGTTGCGACTGTGCAGGTGCACATTCACCTTCGAAGAGTCTTGCGGAGAATATAGCAAGTCCATAAACCACCACTTGTGCACTCACAAAGTTTTTGGAATTGTCCTTAGAACCAGCAATGCTGTTATCCAGTCCCTTGCTGAATTATTAACACACGTGCAAACACTAACAGTCCCTACTTCTCACATATTGTCTATATACTATGACCAACAGAAATGTGTGCAGTGAAATGAATACTTACAAGTTACATAATTTTATGAACTGCTGTCAATTACAGTTTTATAGCAGAAGAATACAATAACAAAGGTACAAAATACATCATTAAAACATAACAATACAGATAACATTTGTAGTACAGGCTTTACAACAGAATAGAAATAAACATATACATCAGTGTTACAGGAATTATGACATAAGTAAATACATAAAAGATCAGAATAACTTTTGAAACATCAACTTTACATATGAGCAACAAAACAGAATAAATAATGTCTCAACATCTTTACAAAGTAAATAACATAGTATTAGAAAAATTCTACAACATAGCTCTCATCAGCTAAACACATAAAGATAGGAAAAACACAAATACACAAGGGTACACAGAAATATAGAGGGATGACACAAAAGGAAAGGACAGGGTTTGTTTTACTGCAGTATTTTGCATGGAGATCTCCCTTTGTTCATCATTATTCCCAAAAGTACTATCTAAGCCTGCTTCCTGTATTCTGTTCACATCCTCTGTCAAAAATAGTTTTTCTCCACTGTACAGTATCCTTTTCTTTTGCCCAAACCATTTTCATATAGCTTCTCAATACATTTCTTACAAGTCATCATAGTTAGTTTCTTATATAGTCTACCCCTCTTAAGCTAACTTAAATCTACTGAGCTCAGATATATATACTAAGGGACGAGGCAATGCAGCATCACATAAAACAATTAATATAAACAGCAATAAAAAAACGCAGATTTGCGAAGCAAGCAGCATTAAGAAATTAGAAAAGCAATTGTAATATTACAACTAATATAAGGCAATGTGCAGCAAACAAGAAAAATAAAACAATAGTAACTCATACCTAAACATGACGTAGCTCAAGCAGAAAAAATATTACAGTAAAAACAACAATGCAGATAAGGAAAGCATTACTCGAACTACTGCAATACGGCGAGCGCCACTACTGCCAGATAAATAAAAGATTCAAACTACGGAAGTCACTAACTACTGATAGGGATAGTTAGCAAATGAAAGATTTTAATAGAGAACAAACACTGTATTTACCTTAATAGTCATAATATATATAGTAGTTCTTAATATCCAGTATTACAAAACTCCGCCATCTCTCTCCCCACATCCACCACTGCTGGCGGCTCACCTCCAACTGCGCAACGCTACGCGCTGTTCACATCCAGCTGCCGCTGCCCAACACTACAATGGCAGACAACAATGCAAACTAGCCACAGACTGCACACAGCACAGCCAGTGATTCTCATATAGAGCGCTACGTAACGTTGCCAATAAGAAAACATAAACAGTCTATTTACACCATATACTACTCTTCTCATGTTTACACGGTTGATGTTTCACGTGCAAAGAAAACTTTGCTTCAGACACACATTCTCAGAACATTTTTCCCAAAATCAAGCCTGTGTTTGCTACTAGTAGGCTTAGTTTATATACGAATGCCCTCTTTTCCTTGACTAGTCAGCTTTTAGCATCCTATTTACTTCGTCCGTCATTCGTTATTTCGGTTCCACGGTATCAGAATTTCTTCAGTTCATCTACTCTCCTCAATTTGAGTGTTAAGTTAATCGCTAGTCTAATTCATTCTACTGCTCACTAATTTCGGCTTTCTTTGGTTTACTCTCAGTCCATATTCTGTGCTCGTTTGACTGTTGATTCAATTCAACAGGTCATGCAGTTCTTCCTCATTTTCACGGAGAATAGGAAAGTCACTAGCGAATCAATGACGTCCCTTTACATTGAATTTTAACCCCACTCTTAGATATTACTTTGTTTTCTGTCACTGTTTCTTTGATGTAAAGGATGAACAGTAGGAGAGAAAGACAGCATTCTTGTCTTACACCCGTATTAACCCGAGCTCTTCTGTTCTGGTCTTCCAGTCTTCCCTCTTCCTTCTTATACGTATTCTGTATTACCCGTCTTTCTCTACAGCTTATACATATTTTTCTGAAATTTTGGAAGATTTTACGTTTAAGAATGCCTTTCTTAGACCTACAAATCTTAAGGCAGTGCCTAGATTTCTCTTAAGTCTTGCCTCCACTGCAAGCGTAACGTCAGAAATACCTCTCTGGTTCCTTTACCTTCCGAAAGTCAAACATCGTCATCAAACACATCCTCAGTTTGCATTTCCAGTCTTATGTAAATTGTTATATTGGATAAACGATGTGTTAAGCTGATAGCACTACAGTTCTCGCATTAATCTGCCCTTACTTTCTGCGGCATTGTGTGAATGACGTATTTTCGGAAGTCTGGTGTTATCTCTCGAGTCTCATAGATTCCATACTGTAATTTATTGTTAACTCGTTGCCACTGCTCCCAAAGATTTTAGAAATTCCCAAGGAATGTTAGCCGTCTCTTCTGCTTCATTTTATCGAATTCTTCCAAAGCTCTGCGAAATTCTGACACTGATGCTGGATTTTCTATGTCTTTCATATCGAATCCCATTCCTTATATCTCACCAGCAGACAGTTCCTTCTCCTCGTAGAGGCCTTCAGTGTACTCTTTCAACCATCTCCTGTACGTTTAACAGTGAAATTCCGTTTGAACTTTTTTAGTTCACAGAAAATCAGGTTTGCTTCTTTATATGCTGAATTTCTCCTACCGAAGACCATTGTTTTTCGATGTCTTCACATTTGTCTGCAGTTATCTCGCTTTATATTACCGACACTTACTGTTTATTTCATTCCTAAGTGGCGTATATTGCAGCATTCCTGTACTTTCTCTGATATTTTTGTACTTACTTCTTTCTTCCATCAACTGAGTATCTGTTCTATTACACAAGGGTTCTTCGTATTTATCTTCCTTGTACCTGTATTTGTTTTTCCATCTTCTGTGATTGTCGGTTTTAAAGATGTGCATTCTTCTTCATCTGAACTGGCTGTTGTGTTATCCGTTATCGTAGTATCTACAGCCTTAGAGTACTTTAAACGCACCTCGTCGTTTCTTCATACTTCAGCATCCCACTTCTTTACACATGAGTTGTTCCTTACTTAATTGATGTGTGAGTCTATATCCTGTCTTCGGTGCACGTGATAATCACATATCTGATTTCGGACATTCTTTGAACGTTTGTATTTTTTTTTTTTTTTTGTTCTAGTAAAACCCCATGTCATTCCAAGCATGTGTGTCAATTTGTAGCTCTCTATCTACATTATTCCGTGATTTATTCAGTTTTCAAATTTATACTGACTTTATGATCATCCGGTATATACACAACTATCTTAAAATCATTCATGGTGTGATGTGCTTTCCTTAGCCAGCACTGTACCTCTTTACTCTAACGTCACTGCGTGCTTCCGATAACGGCCACAGGAGGCCAAGTTCGATAATATCGTGGTTGGGTAGAACTTACAGAGTAGTGCATGATTTTGAAAATTTTCTGTTGTTGTTGTTGTGATCTATCTGTAGCCTGGGATGATGCAGCTCTCCTCGCTAGTCTATTCTTCACTAGCATCTTCATCTCTGCATGACTACCTCTATCTACATCCATTTGAACTTGCTTACTGTATTCATACGTTGGTCCCCCTCCGCAATTTATAACCCAACTCATCAGTCTATTACTAAACTGATGAGTCCTTGATGCCTCAGGATGTGTCCCGTCAACCAATCCCTACTTTTAGTCAAGTTGTGGCATAAATCTCTTTTTCTTCCAGTTCGATTCTGTACTTCCACGTAAGTTATTCTATCTACTCATATAATTTTTAGCACTCTTCTTTAACACCAAATTTCAAAGGCTTCGGTTCTCTTCTTTTTTGAGCTGTATATCATCGATGTTTCACGTCCACGCAAGGCTACACACCAGACGAATATAATAAATTCAGAAAATTGTTTCGTGTGCAAATTATCATCGCTTACCTTGTCGGTTGTCATCTTTGCGTGTGTTAACTATTTTCTATGTTTTAAAGTATTCTGACCAACATAATGAGACTCGTGAAGAAGCTAACTGGTGCACAAAGGAGAAAACTATCTAGTGAACGAATAAAGGTATATCACGCTCAAGTTAAAATATTTAGTGAATACTTTTCTAAGACTGCACATGAAAATTGCAACCGCCCTATCTGTAGTAGTATTATTAATTGCTAGAGGTGAAATTTTAACACCATTAGATGAAAGTTTTGGTGTCGGTGAAATGAGTGGCGACAGTGGCAATACAATTAGAAATAGAAACGACGCTGTTGTTCATGTTGATGAGGCTTTAAAGTCGGGAGCTTGTGAAGGTTACATGGAGTTTGGAAACACGAAACTAGAGGAGGACAGTATCGGTGACAAGAGAAGTTATGAAGAGTGTATGGATGTAAACACGACAGTTGACACAGCAGGTGATAGTACACATGTGGACTTTGCAATAAAATTTTGTTTTAAAGATGCGAAAAATGAAAAAAGAAAAATTCAAAGACCCTGCGAATTGGGTCAATAATGATGCAGTATGAGAGTTTATTGCTGCTGCACTGCTAGGCAAAACGTAAGTGGGATTTTGATAACTCAAAATGAGAGTATTATACTCGTATTTTCCACTTAGAATACTCAGTAAACCATAAAATGGAGAAGAGAATTTCGGGCAGTGGTTTGTTTTGCCTTTGAAGATGTGACGTATTTTGCCTCATTTGCAGACTCTTGTAATAGGAGGAAGTTGAAAAATGATAATAACTGAAATGAATCAAACTCTTTTAAAAGTTTTAAAAACTATTTGCCTCTTTTCTTTTCGTCCTTTGAATGAACCACTTCGGTTTGATTTGTTTCGTTGTTACTCTACGATGAAATTAACTGTTGCGCTTCCTTTCTAGGGATGTAACTATTGTTATTTCTTGCTATCAGTTTATTGTAATGTAATTGTAAATTGTCCCATATTCATTGTTTCTTCGTATTATGTGTTAATTATAAAATTTATAAAAATTGTAATTACGACTTGTCCCTATCCACGTGTGGCAACACACAATAGGGTTTCTGAGATCAACAAAAATCACATCAAATCATAGCAAAACCTACTACATACTCCAGATTCAGAACCCAAGAACATTTAAGTCGAAATTGCTCCTCCCCTCACTCTGATGTAGTATTCCTTTTTACAGCAAAGAGACAACTGTAAGCAGAAAGATCACTTTGATCTCCAGAGTCCTTGACATGTTTCCTTTAAGTAATTACATTAATACACTCCTGGAAATTGAAATAATAACACCGTGAATTCATTGTCCCAGGAAGGGGAAACTTTATTGACACATTCCTGGGGTCAGATACATCACATGATCACACTGACAGAACCACAGGCACATAGACACAGGCAACAGAGCATGCACAATGTCGGCACTAGTACAGTGTATATCCACCTTTCGCAGCAATGCAGGCTGCTATTCTCCCATGGAGACGATCGTAGAGATGCTGGATGTAGTCCTGTGGAACGGCTTGCCATGCCATTTCCACCTGGCGCCTCAGTTGGACCAGCGTTCGTGCTGTACGTGCAGACCGCGTGAGACGACGCTTCATCCAGTCCCAAACATGCTCAATGGGGGACAGATCCGGAGATCTTGCTGGCCAGGGTAGTTGACTTACACCTTCTAGAGCACGTTGGGTGGCACGGGATACATGCGGACGTGCATTGTCCTGTTGGAACAGCTAGTTCCCTTGCCGGTCTAGGAATGGCAGAACGATGGGTTCGATGACGGTTTGGATGTACCGTGCACTATTCAGTGTCCCCTCGACGATCACCAGTGGTGTACGGCCAGTGTAGGAGATCGCTCCCCACACCATGATGCCGGGTGTTGGCCCTGTGTGCCTCGGTCGTATGCAGTCCTGATTGTGGCGCTCACCTGCACGGCGCCAAACACGCATACGACCATCATTGGCACCAAGGCAGAAGCGACTCTCATCGCTGAAGACGACACGTCTCCATTCGTCCCTCCATTCACGCCTGTCGCGACACCACTGGAGGCGGGCTGCACGATGTTGGGGCGTGAGCGGAAGACGGCCTAACGGTGTGCGGGACCGTAGCCCAGCTTCATGGAGACGGTTGCGAATGGTCCTCGCCGATACCCCAGGAGCAACAGTGTCCCTAATTTGCTGGGAAGTGGCGGTGCGGTCCCCTACGGCACTGCGTAGGATCCTACGGTCTTGGCGTGCATCCGTGCGTCGCTGCGGTCCGGTCCCAGGTCGACGGGCACGTGCACCTTCCGCCGACCACTGGCGACAACATCGATGTACTGTGGAGACCTCACGCCCCACGTGTTGAGCAATTCGGCGGTACGTCCACCCGGCCTCCCGCATGCCCACTATACGCCCTCGCTCAAAGTCCGTCAACTGCACATACGGTTCACGTCCACGCTGTCGCGGCATGCTACCAGTGTTAAAGACTGCGATGGAGCTCCGTATACCACGGCAAACTGGCTGACACTGACGGCGGCGGTGCACAAATGCTGCGCAGCTAGCGCCATTCGACGGCCAACACCGCGGTTCCTGGTGTGTCCGCTGTGCCATGCGTGTGATCGTTGCTTGTACAGCCCTCTCGCAGTGTCCGGAGCAAGTATGGTGGGGCTGACACACCGGTGTCAATGTGTTCTTTTTTCCATTTCCAGGAGTGTACATATTCATGATGTGGTCGTTTTCCACAGAAAGTATATAAATATTCGTTGTAAAAATTCAAACAACTTTTTCTTGCTGTAGTCTAATATTTATTTACGTTCTCGACGCGTTTCGCCTTTTACTCGTATTATGACACCTTTAGTGGATTTAACCTAGAATAATACAGACTTCTTGCTCGAAACAGTTCACGTCATAATTTTTACGTGAATACATTATTCTTTATAGAATTATTTCATGGAGGTCGTGTTGTACAGCTTTAATGGATGTTAAGCACTGCGTTATGCGATGCGCACCTGTATTAGTATATTTTATTAGAGACGATCGATTTCGATCTGGTATCAGACCACGATAGGATCAAAAAAAAAAAAACAACTATGTAAATATGCAAATGCGTAGCTGATGTACGGCATGTTTTGAACCAGATAATGGTTTGATCCCAGACGGAAAGCGATTGTCTCTAATAAAGTATAGTGATACAGCTGTTTGCATAGCTGAGATGCTTTTTGGACCCGATAACAGTCTGATCCTTGACCGAAATGGATCTTCTCTAGTGAAATATACTGGCAGAGTTCTGTACTGCATAATACAGTTCATAATATTTGTAACATTTATGTACAGCATACACAAATAAGAAAAGGGACACCAGGTGAACAAACAGTATTGCGACAGAAATCGCTCACAGATATCACGAGAAAAATCTTCAGTCCTCGCCTGAGCAGTAGTGTTGTTTTACATCATTTAAATAACGAAGTGTGAAAATTACAAAACGAACAGATCTCTATTTCGATATACGTTGACTTTTCATAAGGAAAGCGACAGTGTGACCTTTAACCTATGAGCAGATCTCGGCAAGTAGGAAGAATAACTGTAAGTGATAATTTATTCATGTAAACATTATACTGTGATTATATTTTCATTCAGTGATGTTCCACAGCTCTTACGTATTTGAAAAATGTCATATAAACACCATGACATGCTAGTAAAAAAGCTTGTTTTACACAACAAGTTGCCGGCCGCGGTGGCCGAGCGGTTCTAGGCGCTTCAGTCCGGAACCGCGCAACTGCTACGATCGCAGGTTCGAATTCTGCCTCGGGCATGGATGTGTGTGATGTCCTTGGGTTAGTTAGGTTTAAGTAGTTCTGCGTTCTACGGGACTGATGACCTCAGATGTTAAGTCCCATAGTGCTCAGAGCCATTTGAACACAACTAGTTTCAGTCGTCTGAGCATCATCAGGTTCATTAAATTATTCACAGTACCATTATAGGTGAATTATAAAACCGTTATCGTGAGGTCATAAAATCATGAATAATACACTGTCATCATATCACAATATAAATTACGTCTCACTCTAAGCAATTCCGACATGGATGTATACACTCCCTAGCAAAATTTTTATAGATTGATGACATAATTTATATTACCTACCAATATGATGACAGTGTATTATCCATGGTTTTATCACCTGACGATAGCGATTTTATATGTAGCCTAACATGATGCTATGAATTGTTTTATGAAGCTGATGATGGTCACACCACTGAATCTGGTTGTATAATTAAATATTTTACTGGCAATTCAAGGCGGTAATATGACATTTTTCCATTATGCTGTGGGTTGTGTCCAATGTGTAAGTATCCATGTAAAACTGAAACTATATTATTTCCATATTAAATCCACTGGGAAATGCGTTTCATATACAATGGTTGGAACTTAAATAGTGACAACTATTTATTCACAACCGATACAAAAGGGTTACATGTTTGCACCTGTTACCGTCCTTCAGAGTAGTCACCAGCGTTGTGTAGAACCCGTTGCCATCGATGTGGATGGCGTTGTATACCGTTAGCACAGACTGTTCTGTTGATGGTGCGTATGGAGCGGTCTACTGCCTGTCGAATCTCTGGAACAGTTCTGAAGCGAATACCACTTTCAGAATCAAATCAAAATCACAAGGACTTAAGTCCGGGGAGTATGGTGAACGGTACAGTACTTCCCACCCGGCCGCAGTGAGGTTAGTTAGGTTTAATTAGTTCTAAGTTCTAGGCGACTGATGACCTCAGAAGTTAAATCACATAGTGCTCAGAGCCATTTGAACCATTTTTGAAGTACTTCCCAGTCCAACGACCGAAGAGAGCAGCCACAGCTTGCACTGTATGCGCCCGCGCATTGTCGTGCAAAATGATGGGTGGGTTGCGCAGAAAGTGTCGCCGCTTCTTTGGCAAAGCTGGTCGCGGGTAATGCTCCAAAACCAAACAGTAGTACGACTTAAGTCCATGTGACGTTGATATGATTCTGAAGATGAAGGAACTACTTCGTGGCATTAGCTTCAGAACTGTTCCAGAGATCTGATAGGCAGTAGACCGCTCCATTCGCACCATCAACAGAACAGGCTCTGCTAACGGTATACTACGCCTTCCACATCGTTGGCAACGGGTTCTACACAACACTGGTGAATACTTTGAAGGACAGTAACAGGTGTAAACATGTAACTCTTTTGTATCGGTTGTGAATAAATAGTTGCCACTATTTAAGTTCCAACACTCGTAAAAGACTAAATGCGTCTAGAACGTAAACAAATATCAGAGAGCAACAAGAAAAAGACGACAGAATTTATATAGCGAAGGATGTCGTTATTAATTAAATGTTTGGTAACGTGGAATCTTAATTTTGTAGGACAACAGAAATGTTTATGAGTACTATAGACGTATGGGGGAGGGCGGGGTGGTTCGTGGTGATGCAAAATCTGTGACCTAGGACACCACTGCCTGTAAATCTCTCTCTATTGTAATTTCACGGTTTCATTGCTTGAGCAACACTTTAAGGAAATTCATCTCACGAAATCTACTACTATCAAAAGTCGTTCAAATGGCTCTGAGCACTATGGGACTTAACATCTGTGGTCATCAGTCCCCTAGAACTTAGAACTACTTAAACCTAACTAACCTAAGGACATCACACACATCCATGCCCGAGGCAGGATTCGAACCTGCGACCGTAGCGGTCACGCGGTTCCAAACTGAAGCGCGTAGAACCGCACGGCCACACCGGCCGGCCATCAAAAGTTGTAGTAAATAAATTTCTCGGTTCCTATGTTGCAGATAACTCTTTTGCTTTTGTCGCTGCTGTCGGCGGCTGCCTCAGTCGGTGATGGCACCTCTGGTGTCGCCGGCAAGGCGAAACCTCCACCAGCCGGAGCCGTCAGTAGCTTCCCGGGACAGAAGAGGCGCCCACCTGACAGGAAACTTCCAGCCAGCGCACAAGGTCAGGGAACGCAGACCCGCCGACCGACACGGAAGCCAGCGAAACAGCGGCCTGCCAGAAGACCGCAGCGCAGACCTCTCCAGCAGACACAGGGCAACACGCAGGACGCGAACGGCAACCAGGCGGGAGCAGCTTCGTCCGACCCCTGGCAGACTCCTTCCTACGTCGTTTGCTATCTGTACCCTGCATCCCCAGTCTACCAGGATATCAGTCCAAATCAACCATTCGCCGCCACCAACAACGGAGTTATGTATCTGCCTTACATTGGTTACAAAATCTCAGCACCGACGAATGCGGGAAGCGGCGCGTCTGCCGATTCGGTGAATAAGATGTTTGTGCCGCAAATGGGGTACCCTAGCCCACTTTATCCATCGAGGCTACTATGTCCGCTTCACCAATCTGTGAGCGCGTACGATACAGTTTCACCACTGTCAGTTACACAATATGTTGACAATGATTCAGACAACATGCCGGCCACTAATGATCCTAATATATTTGTTGTGGATACAGATGCTGGAATGTTCAATTATCCTTACGATGGGGAATCTCCAATACCCTACGACAATGTCTATGGACCATCTGGGCTTGCACCAGAGAGTATGTACCCAAATGGTGGCTATGGGGCACCTCAAGCATTTGGTTACCCACCTCAATTTCCCTTTCGAGCAAATTTATGATCAAATATTTTTCAGATGACCGTCAACAGCATCAAAATACTTGGAGAAATGCAGGACACACACTATGCTGTCTTACAGTACATTTATTCACAACCAGTTTCGATCATGGACCGTCTTCACTGTGGAAAAACATCTACTGCGACAACTTCACATGGCATAAATGCTATTGAACCACGAAAGTGTATGCCGTTGCTGACGTGAAAACTTAAGAAAACTCATGCTTGACTCCGTAATACAGGCTTAACCAAGCAGAAAACAGCGTTGAAAACACGGAAACAATGTAAGAGAGTAAGTCCACAGTAGGTTGTGCCTGAGCAATGGCGCCGATCACTGACTGCTCTTACATGTTTTGATGTTTTCAACACTGTTTTCTGCTTGCCTAAGCCTGTATTAGGGCATTAAGTATTAACTTTCTTACGTTTTCAAATCAGCAATGGTGTATACATTGCTGGTTAAACAGCATGTATACCATGTGAAGTTGTCACAGTAGATATTTTTCCACTGTGTATGATCAAAACCGGTAGTGAATAAATGTATTGTAAGGCAGCACAGTCTGTATCACGCATTTCTCCAAGTAATTGCTGACGCTGCACGCACTCGTTATGGACACAATCATAGGTGGACACACATAAGACAGAATCTTCAAAACCATCAAGAAACATTTACAATAAGGTGTAATTATATAATGCTGTATTTCACCATTTAGCAGTTATCTAACTTCACCTCTTCGGCCACTATCAAGCTACCTAACAATAAAAGTTTATTTTCGTACAGCTTGTTATATCCTACGTATCAGTGTGGGGGAAACCAACATGTGACGGCGTCTCCAATAAGAGTCTCAACAGCCATAGTGCAGTTGGGCAAAGCTACCCCAGATGTGAAGTCCAAATACAAGATGGAAAAAGTGCAGCCCTTTTGCGGATTTTGTTACTTTACCACCACATGTTACTCCCCCTCAACACTGATGTAGGGAAAATAACAAGCTGTACGAAAATCGATTTTTATTGTGAGTCGGGTGATAACGCCCAAGAAGTAGAAATTAGCAGATTACTTCACAATCACATAAAACGTTGGTTGCAAAATAAAAGACAGAAAATGTTTTCATTTAAGAAATTTACAGCGGCTATAAAAAAGACCATTGATATGATTCGTTTTTCGGAACGTTTGCACAGAGTATGTCGTGAGATGTATCTGATTATTCGGAAAGGCTTAAAAAATTTTAACTACGCTCAAATGCCTTCTCAAAATGGTAGCGAGTCTTTCACACAAGTATAGGACGTACATTTTTTTCGTTTAATGTGGCATGTAAAATCCAGTTTAATGTAAACAAACTGGGAGAACATCGCCGTGCTTTATTTCTACTCAGCTGCACAGCACAATACTTCTGTTGGTGATTATTCTTAGCTTTTCCAAGCATCAGCTCTCTTTGTGATAAACTAACCGCAACGAACATTAGGACGAAAAAATTGTAACGTTTCAAGAAATTCCTCTACTGTGAATTTTTTGATAAGGGTATTTACAAACACATATATTTCAGAATCATTTCGTGGGCGTTCACAACCTCAATATGTTTTAAGAACGAAAACGCATCTATTTATTGTCGGTACTATTAGCTAATTTCGACCGTTGGACATTTTCAAGCGCCTGAAATACATCCACAAAAAGTTGACTTTGGCTTCACATTACAATTGTATGTGTGGTGTCTGTTCTTTCGGATATGTTCGCAAGCACAGGCTGCGCATAGTCACGATTCCGCGCCAGTTTTTTTACATGCTGTAAGAGAAATACCGACGTCAGCCGCATTAGGGTACTGCGTGGCGACAAGTGATCATTTGTGTCAGAACGGCATTAGAACCCAGATTTCGCGCTTTATGCTAACACCTTGGCTATCCGAGTACGTTTCACGTACAACCCAAATTCCCAACTCGTCACACACTGTTTCTGTAGCGGCCCTCTGGCCATTTTCATCATTGCTCGCAGCATCAAGCATTATTTCTGTGGGAGGTACATCAACACTGAAGATATCATGAAGTACCGTCAAAGCTTCATTATGTGTGTGGTATCAGTTCTTTCCCTACCTTTCTTCATATACACAATGACACATGGGGCTGTAAATGTCGAGAAATAACCCAAAGTGGATGACAAACGTTGAACATGTGACGATACACCGTTGCACTTGTAGTGTCTGGGCTTGTCGATCCTGCCATCGCCGGTAGGAGCAGTGCTACACATCGCACACTGCGCGAGGCAATACTTGCATTCAAGCAAACGGTACAAAGTCCAAACATCTTTTGTAAAAGTGATCTTTTGTAAGGGTAGAGTCACAGAATTACTATTTCTCATGTCACCAAGCAAAAGTTGTTCTTATTTTGTGTTTCTTTCCTTTTCTCCCTTCTTTCCTTATTTACAAACTTTATTTAGTACAGAAAACTTAGGTCATTTACTGGTATCGACGCAATTCGGAAGCTTGTACTGATTTACTTGTGACGCAGTACGGTAAGTTTTGTTGTACTGTACTTTACAATAAACTAGTGTAGACCGTGAAACCGATAAATAAAATAATGTTACCTCAATGTGAACACATAATCGTCTGAAGCAATGAAAAACAAAACTGCTTGCCAGACGCAAGGCACGAACCGAACCCGAGGCGCTGAAGTTGTACACGTAAACCCGGAGCCACATGGACTTGAAAGCTTGACTTGGTTAAGGAATATATATATATATATATATATATATATATATATATATATATATATATATATATATATGTGTGTGTGTGTGTGTGTGTGTGTGTGTGTGTGTGTGTGTGTGTGTGTGTGTGTGTGTGTGTGTGTTTATATATGTATGTATGTCAGGTGCTACAGACTGATACGCCCAACCGCTGCTCGTGCAGCGAGGTACGTCATCTGGTGACGTCACATGTTCAACATTAGTCGTCCACTTTTGAGCTTTTTCCCCACATTTGTGTCTTGTATAAGAATCACTCTGTATGTATGTAAAAAATTTAAAAATTTATAAATAAAATAAAAATAAATAAAAAATGTATAACATGACTTCATGCCATTTACGCTTTTAGAATTTGTTTTGCTTCATAGCACAACAGTAGAGGTATATACACATAGTATGTATTTAAGTCTGTTACTGTATTTTAAGACATACTTTGTTCATGTGCCTTTAAATTCTTTTAAAAATCCTGTAAGCCTTTGTTAACACTTCAGTAGTTTGTATTACATTTTATGCACCTGCTGGTGTGGCCCATTAGGCAGTCTGGCATAATCTCTGGTTCTTCTAACTTGGTGCCGCAAGTCCAAATTATATATCTAACGTAACACACGATGTATGATCTTCGGATTTGGAATTGTTAAAAGTGCAAGATTTATAAGTTTTTAGTTAAGTTGGCTTCTTTTGCAACTATAGGTACTGCTACAATATTGTACCACATTTTGCAACAATTTGTGTGTTTCATTCAGGTAGTTCCGAAAAATCTCCTCTTTACTTCACATGATACCAGAAGGCTCCAACATTTGTACTGTAATATGGCAATAGATAACTGGGGCAAATATGTAGCCTGAATTGAGGCTGCTAAGTACTGGCATGGTTTAATCCACCTTTACTTCCTCTACTTTACACCTGGCGTACATACTGTGAAAACCAAATAAGCTGATCAGCATAAACCTGTCAGTACGTTATCAGACAGCAATATGGTAATAAATGTTTCGAAATGTTTATAACTTTGAAACTGTTACATCTTTTTGTGTACGGTTATGTACTGATATGAATATACGTCATTCAGGCAGACCCCACACTGTTGCATTACATCAGCATACTTGGATAATAGAGAAATTGTGCCCTTTTCATATATAATCTGCTACTGTTTTTAATATAACACTTAATGTATAAATCTTTCATACGTTTAAATGTCCAGTTATATACTGTTAATGTATCACTAATGTTTTATTTTGTACATCGTATGGCATGGCCCAGTGGGAGTTCCGACGTAATCTTCTGTATTTCTTACTTGGTACTGTGCATTCCATCCCTACATTTAACACGAAACGCGATGTATAAGTTTAGATTTTTAACTTTTAATAACATACAAATTACGTTCTTCTAGTTACACTAGCACCCTTTGAACTGTTGCTGCTGCCTCAGAAATATATACCTTGCTCAGTAATTTTGTCGTGTCTTTTATGCAGAAAATGCCGGTAAAACTCTTGTTCCCTTCACACGATACTGGAAGTTTCATACTTCGGTGATTTCATAAGCTAATAGGCGAAGCTATGGCTAGGGCGAACATGTAACCTGAATTTCGACAGTTAACCGCTAGTATGATTCAGCCTAACTTTACTGTATCTACTGCATACTGTAAGAAGCAAATAAGTTTACCAACATAGTCTCTGGCAGATACCTTAGCAACCTGTAATACATAACCAGTATAATATACATACAGTTATTTTGTTATTGTAGCCTATAGTCTATTGATTTGTGCCTTGATTCGTGCTCTGCTTGTCACATGCTTAAGTGAACGAACATAACTTGCCAGTAAATATTGCAGCAGGACAGTAGATAGTACTATCGACTATCCAGAGATATAATTCTAAACATCTTCGGCTCCATCATAACAGCTGTGCCTGTGTTATGATATGGCAGATTTCGGTATGCGTATTACTAATGGACGTAATCTAGGGCACTACTGGATTGTATTTATGATACAAACGCACATGAAAACGATGTGTGCCGTTGCATGTGTACTGACTATTCAGGCTAATTTGATGTGAAGCTTGAGGCTTGTGATACGTAAATAACTTCGTCTGTGAGGTATATATGTACACGAGATCTTTCATGTAGATAGATATGTATAAAACAATGTCTCCATTTTTGTGGATTTGTGGATGTATTTCAGGTGCTTAAAAATGACCGAGGTCGAAATTAAGTAATAGCACAGACAATAAATAGATTACAGCCTGTTTGGATCATGTTTTCGTTCTTAAAATATTTACTTCATATTAACTATATGTAGGACCAGTAGTGATTGACGTCAAAGTCTCTCTGTCTCCCTCTTCCTCTCCCTCTCTAAACCAGGGACCGAAGCGTGAACTGAATATCCCTCGCATGAAATCAGTAGAAGTCCACATAAAGTTTCGTTACAGGTAGATCAAATATCACAAAAAGTAATTCATCTGATAAAATGTCATTACTGTTCATTAATGTAGCCATATGCATTCGTATACTTAATGTTGCTATACATATCTTTTTACATACGATGTTTATTACCTAAATGTTATTGGTAAAATTATAAAGTGAAAAAGCCGAAGTTATTCATTTTTTGAGAGTCTGTCCTTTGTTTTGAATCTCAGTCAAATGAAACATAACATTTTGTTAACAACAAACGTTAAATGATTCAGATTTGTATTGTTGACATTACTAGTAGCGATTATTTGGAATTACCTAGCTATTATTTACGTGAAAATGGAACACATACACTTTAAATCAAGATCTACTCATACAGCTCACCTCCACTATGGCAAGATGACAAAAAGTCGCCATAAGAATTATGTAGAACAGCGATTTGACTAGCCATTACGACAAACCGTCAGAACATAACTTCATGTTTGGTTGACGCAGTACCCCAGGAAAAAAAGAAAACGAAAGTTTCACCCATTTATTTCCATCATATATTAATAATGTAGTACAGAACTAAAAACCGTCTTCCCTGCACTTCACCCTCATACTAAATATTGAACACTGTAAACTATAAACACAGCCAAAATACAACCAGACGATGTGAAACTTTTTGATTGTTACTTCAAACCAATACAGAAGAACAGAACACTTACTTCACTGCAGAACCACTGTTATCCATTTTTCTTCACGAAAGTGAGTTTCTTTCCCTTTTCAGTTTACTTTATTAATGAGAATTCACAGCGGAGAACGCAAACTGAGAAAGCAGTCTAACGCGAGAGAAGTGGAAAGCCTATAAGGGGAGAGAGGAGAGCAATAACAAATCGAAAGAAAACAAAAATAAACCCACAGATCATTTTATTACCAGACAAAGAGGCTAGCCAGTCACGGATCGAATCTGCGTACGGGATTAATAATCCTTCGTCAGTTAAACCCCACAGCCTGAGTGTGGTTTTTCGGCTGTTCACCGCACTCGTTAGGCAAATGCCGGGGAGGTCCCTAATCTCCGCCTCAGAAAAAGCGTAAGAGACGAAATGCGATAACACAAAGGGACGAAGTTTACACGGTGTACCGACACACGGCGCACACGAGTTTCCCCCTTGGACTAACTGACAACTGTGGCGGTAGGAAATGTTAAATCAAATTAAGTTAAATCAAATTATGGGCAAATCATGAACTGGAGCGAACCCTGTGTCCACGTATGTTACGTAGACCCACTTACAACAGTAAGGACTCCAAGTTGTAGCATTGTGATTCTCGTTCAGGAGCAAATTCTGTTAGAGTCCTATTTGCGAAATATACACTGATGAGCGAGAAAAATTTGACAATTGCCTGTAGCGAGATTCAGTGCCCCTGGTGGCGTTACAGGCACAAGCAGTAACGAACGTACGCTAGCAGATCAAATGTATGTAGACACCGCTTTGTAATCGGAATTGCCTACTAGAAGTCATGAGAGACAAACACACCAGTATAAAACGAGAAGGTTTGAGGAGAGAAACAGTAATAACAGACTGAGTCGGCCAGGAGAATTCAGTGACTTCGAATGTGGACTAGTCACTGGATGTCAGCAGTCCAACTAGCACGGTGCTTGTGTATAGGGGGTTAAAAGGACGATGTGTAACGGTCGAGCAGCTCCTCGTAAGCTGCACATTTCTGTAGTGAATGCTAAACCACGCTTGAGGTGCTGCAAAGAGCGATGCCACAGGACAATAACGGGAGACGGGTGGTTTCGAGAGATGATCCACACCATATTCTGTGACATGCCGATGGAAGGGTTCGGGTTTGTTCAATGCATATCATGTTTATTGTCAGTACTGAAGCACGGAGGAGGTGGTGTCAAGGTATGGGGTATTTTTCGTGGTTAGGGTGTTAGCCTCTTCTTGCGCTTAAGAACACACTAAGTGCGGAAGGATACGAAAACATTTACCAGCACTGTGTACTGCGTATATTGTGGGAATAGTCCGGAGATAATGACTGTGACAGTACATTCTATCATAAAGCAGTATATGTGCGGCAATGGTTTATGGGCAATAACATTCCTGAAATGGACTGCCCTGACCAGAGTCCAACCCACATCGAATGGAACACCTTTCGGACGAGTTAAATAGTCGAGTTAACTCCGGACCCCGATGTCCCACATTACTACCTTCTATGCTTTCGGTTCTTGAGGAAGACATTTAGACATACACTCCTGGAAATGGAAAAAAGAACACATTGACACCGGTGTGTCAGACCCACCATACTTGCTCCGGACACTGCGAGAGGGCTGTACAAGCAATGATCACACGCACGGCACAGCGGACACACCAGGAACCGCGGTGTTGGCCGTCGAATGGCGCTAGCTGCGCAGCATTTGTGCACCGCCGCCGTCAGTGTCAGCCAGTTTGCCGTGGCATACGGAGCTCCATCGCAGTCTTTAACACTGGTAGCATGCCGCGACAGCGTGGACGTGAACCGTATGTGCAGTTGACGGACTTTGAGCGAGGGCGTATAGTGGGCATGCGGGAGGCCGGGTGGACGTACCGCCGAATTGCTCAACACGTGGGGCGTGAGGTCTCCACAGTACATCGATGTTGTCGCCAGTGGTCGGCGGAAGGTGCACGTGCCCGTCGACCTGGGACCGGACCGCAGCGACGCACGGATGCACGCCAAGACCGTAGGATCCTACGCAATGCCGCAGGGGACCGCACCGCCACTTCCCAGCAAATTAGGGACACTGTTGCTCCTGGGGTATCGGCGAGGACCATTCGCAACCGTCTCCATGAAGCTGGGCTACGGTCCCGCACACCGTTAGGCCGTCTTCCGCTCACGCCCCAACATCGTGCAGCCCGCCTCCAGTGGTGTCGCGACAGGCGTGAATGGAGGGACGAATGGAGACGTGTCGTCTTCAGCGATGAGAGTCGCTTCTGCCTTGGTGCCAATGATGGTCGTATGCGTGTTTGGCGCCGTGCAGGTGAGCGTCACAATCAGGACTGCATACGACCGAGGCACACAGGGCCAACACCCCGCATCATGGTGTGGGGAGCGATCTCCTACACTGGCCGTACACCACTGGTGATCGTCGAGGGGACACTGAATAGTGCACGGTACATCCAAACCGTCATCGAACCCATCGTTCTACCATTCCTAGACCGGCAAGGGAACTTGCTGTTCCAACAGGACAATGCACGTCCGCATGTATCCCGTGCCACCCAACGTGCTCTAGAAGGTGTAAGTCAACTACCCTGGCCAGCAAGATCTCCGGATCTGTCCCCCATTGAGCATGTTTGGGACTGGATGAAGCGTCGTCTCACGCGGTCTGCACGTCCAGCACGAACGCTGGTCCAACTGAGGCGCCAGGTGGAAATGGCATGGCAAGCCGTTCCACAGGACTACATCCAGCATCTCTACGATCGTCTCCATGGGAGAATAGCAGCCTGCATTGCTGCGAAAGGTGGATATACACTGTACTAGTGCCGACATTGTGCTTGCTCTGTTGCCTGTGTGTATGTGCCTGTGTTCTGTCAGTGTGATCATGTGATGTATCTGACCCCAGGAATGTGTCAATAAAGTTTCCCCTTCCTGGGACAATGAATTCACGGTGTTCTTATTTCAATTTCCAGGAGTGTATTATTGGAAGTGTACCGAGTAGCGCTCAAGCCTTTATAACGGCGAAGGGCGGACATACTCCGTATTAACTTCCATTAATAAGTATCTGAACACATACTGTTGGGTAAACAGTTTTATAATGCTCATATATCTTCCGCTTGGAAATGAAGACAGCGACAAGTAGACTTATACACTGAAGAGCCAAGGATACTGGTATAGGTATGCGTATTCAAATACAGAGGTGTGTAAACAGGCAGAATACGGCGCTGCGGTTGGCAACGCCTATATAAGACAAGTGTCTGGCGCAGTTGTTAGATAGGTTACTGCTGCTGCAATGCCAGCTTATCAAGATTTAAGTGAGTCTGAACGTGGTGCTAGAGTCGGCGCACGAGCAGTGGGACACAGCATCTCCGAGGCAGGGATGAAATTGGTATTTTCCAGTACGATCATTTCACGAGTGTACCGTGAATATCAGGAATCCGGTAAAACATCAAATCTCCGACATCGCTGCGAACGGAAAAGAGTCTGCAAGAACGGCACAGACGACGACTGAAGAGAATCGTTCAACATGAGAGAAGTTCAAACCCTCCACATATTGCTGCAGTTTCAACGCTGGGTCATAAACGGCTGCCAGCGTGCGAACCATTTATTTATTTATTTATTTATTTATTTATTTATTTATTTATTTATTGTTCCGTGGGACCACATTAAGGAGAAGTCTCCATGGTCATGGAACGAGTCAATACATGAAATTATAAGACGATTGTAGAAACAGATAAAATGAAATATAAGAAACATATTCAGGCGACACGTCATTAGTTTAAATAAAGAAATCGAGAATGTAACACTGGAATTTGCTTAATTTTTTAGCTCTTCCAGGAGCTCCTCGACAGAATAGAAGGAGTGAGCCATGAGGAAACTCTTCAGCTTAGACTTAAAAGAGTTTGGGCTACTGCTAAGATTTTTGATTTCTTGTGGTAGCTTATTGAAAATGGATGCAGCAGAATACTGCACTCCTTTCTGCACAAGAGTCAAGGAAGTGCATTACACATGCAGATTTGATTTCTGCCTAGTATTAACTGAGTGAAAGCTGCTAACTCTTGGGAATAAACTAATATTGCTAACAGCAAACGACATTAACGAAAATATATACTGTGAGGGCAATGTCAGAATTCCCAGACTATTGAATAGGGGTCGACAAGAGGTTCTCGAACTTTCACCACACATAGCTCGAACAGCCCGTTTTTGAGCCAAAAATACACTTTTTGAATCAGAAGAATTACCCCAAAAAATAATACCATATGACATAAGCGTATGAAAATATGCGAAGTAGACTACTTTTCGTGTTGAAATGTCACTTATTTCAGATACTGTTCTAATGGAAAATAAAGCGGCATTTAGTTTCTGAACAAGATCCTGAACATGGGCTTTCCACAACAGCTTACTATCTATCCATACGCCTAGGATCTTGAACTGTTCCGTCTCGCTTATAACATTCCCATTCTGTCTGATTAAAATATCAGTTCTTGTTGAATTGTGAGTTAGAAACTGTGAAAACTGAGTCTTACTGTGATTTAGCATCAAATTATTTTCCACAAGCCACGAACTTATTTCATGAACTACATTATTTGATAATGTTTCAATATTACACACAAGATCCTTCACTACCAAGCTGGTGTCATCAGCAAACAGAAATATTTTTGAATCACCTGAAATACTAGAAGGCATATCATTTATATAAATAAGAAACAGCAGTGGCCCCAGCACCGATCCTTGGGGAACGCCCCATTTAACAGTGCCCCATTGGGACTGAACATCATTACCACTCTCAATATTGCGGAGAATTCAACGAAACATCACCGAAATGGGCTTTCAGAGCCAAGGACCCACTCGTGTACCTTTGATGACTGGACAACGCAAAGCTTCACACCTCGCCTGGGCCCTTCAGCATCGACATTGGACTGTTGATAACTGGAAACATGAAGGCTGGTCGGACGAGTCTCGTTTCAAATTGTATCGAACGGATGGACGTGTGCGGGTATGGAGACGACCTCATGAAACCATGGACCCTGCATGCCAGCAGGGGACTGTTCAAGGTGGTGGAGGCTCTGTAATGGTGTGGGGCGTGTGCAGTTGGAGTGATATGGGACCCCTAATCCGTCTCGATATGACACTGACAGGTGACACATACATAAGCATCCTGTCTGATCAGCTGCATCCCTTCATGTTCATTGTGCATTCTGACGGTATTGTGCAATTCCAGCAGGACAATGCGACACATCACACGTCCAGAATTGCTACAGAGTGGCTTCAGGAACACTCTTCTCAGTTCATACACTTCTGCTGGCCACCAAACTCCCCACACATGAACATTATTGAGCATATCTGGGATGCCTCGCAACGTGCTGTTCAGAAGAGATCTCCACTCCCTCGAACTCCTACGGATTTATGGCCAGCCCTGCAGGACTCATGGTGTCAGTTCCCTCCAGCACTACTTCAAACATTAGTCGAGTCCATGCCACGTCGTATTGCCGCATCTCTGTGTGCTCGTGGGGGCCCTACACGATTTAGGCAGGTGTACCCGCTTCGTTGACTCTTCAGTGTGCATGGAACTGATTTAATGTTTTGAAGTCACGTAATATATAGACATCGAACACATGCAGGAGTGAGAGTGGGAGCAGAAACTGTGTACAGCTTATGTTTCCTGTACTTGGCCTTTTAGTTAGTATGACAAAGTGTCTTTTGTAGACACACCATAAGCTGATCCTCAGGTTTGGATCAAATTTTATTTCATATTTATTTTAAAGTATGCTTTGTCATGTAGAAGTGACACGATTTTTATATTTTATGTTTGCAATTTTGCTTTTATGTTTTCAATTGCAGTTGCAGAAGGTTCAGCGGTGAGTAAGATACTGTGATTTTTTTTTTCTTTATTGTATTTCAATTCCCCATCGGGGCGGGCTGGCAGCAGCATTCTGTGATTGCATCCGACAGCAAATAAAATAAACTATGATCACTTCCAATTGTGAGAACTTTGGCGTTACAGTTCGTGTTCGAGCATCTCCAGCCCTCTTCACCAGTGCACAACGTAACAGCTCTTGGTTGAATTACCTGCAGAGCAAGTTGAGGTGCTCGGACAAGGGGATTAGTGGACGTTTCCCAGACGCAAATTCCAGTGGCCGGTGTGTACAGGATACCGCAGCAGTGCTGCCATCGTGAGAGATTAATTTGCCGCCAGCAGCGTGCGTGTTCCCGCAGCGCTGCCTGCTTGACAGGCAGCGTTACGTGACGGCGGGAAGTGCGCTCTCCCCGCCAGCAGAGCACACCAAGGCCGCCTGCTGCCGCCTTACGGAACCAATTGGCCTGTTATCGCTGCTCTGACTTCACGGCCGTGCTCGCCGTACCTTCCGAGTGAGTTACCCAGCGGTGTACAAACTCTCCTTCCAGCCTGCCGCTACGGAGACACAGTAGTACATGTGTACTGAAGCACGGTGGATTAAAACAGGCCAGCTTGGGTTTCCGCAAGCCTGGCAAGCTCCAAGGGACCCTTTCAACCAGATGCGCCTGAGAACAGGTTGCGCTATCAGTCCAACGTTACTAGCCATGTATATGTTTCCGTAGGTAGTTTCACTTCAGCTCATTTATCATAACGGTAGGGGCAGCAAAATGAGAAAACCAAAGGAGACTGAGGAGAAATTAAGAATTGGGGAACATAGACCTGTCACGAAACAGAGTCAATGTCTAGCAGGGGAACAGTTGCTGTGTGTTTCTGAAGCAGCTACAAATAAATCGTTCTGTGTTTCTCAATGCAAATTGTGTGAAAAGAAACTAAACACTCATTCCGGAACCTCGAATATCCCCCATCCCCCATAAATATTTGAAAGAGGACAAGACTTGGTAGTGGCTGACAAGTTTGAGGAAATGTGAAGGACTTGATGCCATTTAGTAGTATATAGGCTTACTAAATTTAGGGCAAACATTAGTATCATTGCAAGTAATTCCACATTCCGGTGGTATGAAGCACAGTGCGAAGAAATTATGAAACGAAAGCTTTTTCTTTCACACATGTACTTTTTAGATTAACATAACATAAAAATCTAACTTTGTATTCGCTGTAATGCATTTTGGGAAATTAGGATGAGCTGTTTTGGCCTCTCAGAATGATTTCAGCGAACCTGCAACACAAGTTCTGCAAAAATTATTTAAAACTGGTATAAATAGGGTCATATCTGGCTGAAACACACTAAGGTTTCAAATATTAGATTTCCAAAAGCTTACTGTAGTGGGCGTTGCAGTATAATAGACATCTTCAGGTTCTTAGGTGCAAAGAATCTCGACTTTCAGAAATGGTTCTGCTTGGTGCAGAAAAAATGAATTAGAGGTGACCTGATGATGATCCGAATTGAGAATAGCCAATATTAGTCGAAGGATGGTGAAGTTCCCGAGAAACCATTCATATCGAAGTAAATAAATAAGCCCAAAATACGGTAAAGGGAAAAATGAACCAAGAAATGCCGCCATTTTCTCAGCCAAAACTGAATATACACTGAAGTGCCAAAGAAACTGGTACAGGCGCGCGTATTCAAATACAGAGCTATGTAAACAGGCAGATTACGGCACTGCAGTTGGCAACGGCTACATAAGACAAGTCTCTGGCGCAGTTGTTAGATCGATTAGTGCTGCTACAATGGCAAGTTATCCAGATTCAAGTGAGTTTCAACGTGGTGTTATAGTCGGCATCTCCGAGGTAGCGATGAAGTGAGGACTTTCCCGTACGACGGTTCCACGAGTGTACCGTGAATATCAGGAATCCGGTAAAATATCAAATCTCCGACATCGCTGCGGCCGGAAAAAGATCCTGCAAGAATGGCCTCAACGACGACTGAAAAGAATCCTTCAACGTGACAGAAGTGCAATCCTCCGGCAAACTGCTGCAGATTTCAAAGCTGCGCCATCAACAAACATCATCGATTTGGGTTTTCAGAGCCGAAGACTACATGACACAAAGCTTTACACCTCGCGTGGACCCATCAACTCCAACATTGGACTGTTGATGACTGGAAACATGTTGCCTGGTCAGACGAGTCTCATTTCAAATTGTATCGAGCAGATGGACGTGCATGGGTATGGAGACAACCTCATGACTCCATGGACTCTGCATGTCAGCAGGGGATTGTTCAAGTTGGTGGAGGCTCTGTAATGGTGTGGGTCGTGTGCAGTTGGAGTGATATGGGACCCCTCATACATCTAGATACGACTCTGACAGGTGACACGTGACACGTATACCCAATGTGAATTCTGACGGACTTGGACAATTCCAGCAGGACAATACGACACACCACACGTCCAGAATTGCTACAGAGTGGCTCCAGGAACACTTTCAGTGTTTAAACACTTTCGCTGATCACTAAACTCCCCAGACACGAACATTATTGAGCATATCTGAGAAGCCTTTAAATGCGCTGTTCAGAAGAGATCTCCTCTCTCTCGTACTCTTACGCATTTATGGACAGCCCTGCAGGGTTCATGCTGTCAGTTCCCTCCAGCACTACTTTAGACATTAGTCGAGTCCATGCCACATCGTGTTGCAGCACTTCTGCAAGCTCGTGGGGGCCCTACACGATATTAGGCAGGTGTGCCAGGTTCTTTGGCTCTTCAGTTCAAATGGCTCTGAGCACTATGGGACTCAACATCTTAGGTCATAAGTCCCCTAGGACTTAGAACTACTTAAACCTAACTAACCTAAGGACATCACACACACCCATGCCCGAGGCAGGATTCGAACCTGCGACCGTAGCAGTCCCGCGGTTCCAGACTGCAGCGCCAGAACCGCTAGACCACCGCGGCCGGCATATTTCATTGGACCTCAGCTTGTGATACTCCGGTAAAAAAAGACTTTTCATCCATTTATTTCAATACCATTTCAGAAGAAAAAAGGACAATATATTTTTGTTTTTATATCATTCATTAATATGTGGACTCAACTTCTTCCATGAAGTCGGGAGTTGTCTTTCAGTGTTGTTGACCAATGAATCGTGTTCAGAGTTCATTACTTTTTACTTTGTGATGAGTCCTCTATGACTGCGCAGCGGAAACAGTAAGAGCCAGCTGGCTACTTAGATCGTGTTTTTCTGTCGTCAATAACTTTTGCTTTGATGGTGTAGATGTTAGAATATTGAATGTCACTTAATACGTACATGCTCTCTCACAGACATTTTTTTCAGGCTGCAAGTAATATGTCTGCTCAGTCTAACGCAGTTACGTTAAGCTTTACAGAGACGCACATATAAATCGAATTGGTTGTCGCAGACTCTTCCTGCAACAGGCATTTTATGCACATTGCGGCAGCAGTTGGTCGTGTTGGGTGGTAATATCCTTTTGTAGTATATTTGGTATAATATCCTACTTGGGAAAATATCCTGCAGTCAGACTACAGGCTTTGTGTACTGAGCAAAATCTCTAAGTAATAGCACTCTCTCATCGACATGTTCATTGAGGATCAAATGAGAATAGCTTTTCAGGGACTTCGTTCATTTTTCCGCTTTTCTTCGCCCCTGCACGAATATTCCATGACCACATTAGTGTTAGTTTCCTGTGTGATTGTGTGTGTTTTTTAATGTATGTTGGTTGTGTGTTTATTGTTTATAGTGCTGCCAACTGTGGCTGTGATTATAAACAGTAAACACACAAAACTAACATACATTCCTGAAACGCACATACCGTATGAAAATGAAGTATTTTAATGTAATGTTTAAAATGTTTATTTGACGCTACAAACGGTCGTCAAGTCACAGTCACGAAAACAAAAAAAAATTTACAAGGTTATGTAACTAGTTTCGACGCCCTGAGTCGTCATTTTCAAATGTAGTCAAAAACCTGGAAAACTGCATTAATAATTGCAACCACAGTTATTTCAAATATTACTAAAAATACACTAAAACCAGTAAACCGAAGCAAAGGCAACAAAAACGGGTCACAAGACGTCATGAAAAATTTTGGTTGATCTGTCATTTCACACCTTAATGCAGTGTAATGAGTTTTGATCTACATTGCATTAAGATGTGAAATGACTGATCAACCAAAACTTGTCATGACGTCTTGTGACCCTTTTTGGTGTCTTTGCTTCTTCAGTTTACTGGTTTTAGCGTATTTTTCGTAATATTTGAAAGAAGTGTGGTTGCAATTATTAATGCAGTTTTCCAGGTTTTTGATTACATTTGAAAATGACAACTCAGTGTGTCGAAACTAGTTATGTAACCGTTTAAAAATTTCATTGTTATAGTGACTGTGACTTGACTGTTTGTGGTATCAAATAAACATTTTAAATTTCATTCAGTCACACTCCTTGATGACTGTTATGTCGACACACAAAATTAATGTAATGTGTTTGCAAACGCCGAAAGCGGCACTACTGGTGCACGCAGGACAACGAGATCCATCTCCAGGGCGACACACATGTGATAACAAGACCACAAAAAAAAAACACTGCTGAGGATGCTTTGCAAATGAAAGGCAGCGAAATGCACATAATTGAATATCCTTTTATTTAGTTGCATAGCAAATAATAATAAGAAGAATATAGAAGCAACTAAGGAAAGAAAGAAAACACAAAAATGACAAATTTATTGAGCCTGCATAGAGATTTCCCCTGTGACTCTAATGTTGGGCCATTTTAAGTGTTTTCGTGACTCCATTATAGTGTCATGGCCAGAATCTGACTAAGCTATTGCATTGTGTGGACACTTCACCGTGGGAGGTTTAGGGAAGGGGACAGGGCAGTTGCAAGGATTATGACAACGTAACGGACAGTAGCGTGAGTGGCACCACCAGACTCAGCTAGCGGCTGCGGTAGTCATCTTCGAATTCTTTGTGCATTCCACTTCGCTTTATGTTGTGTATTGCTCGTTTCAGTGCTGTTGTCACCAATGTGGTACAATGGCGGTGGATTATAAGCCGTTTGACATACAAGAGCATATAATAACATATAATAACTAATAATAATAATAAATAATTTTAATATATTAATTTTACATACATAAATTTAACTGTTTAAATATATTTATATATTTTATAATTAATCGGTTAAACATTTTAAGGAACAAAATTTTTAAAAAATAAAAAGTGTCAGAACCAGTGGGAATCGAACCAAGACCTCCAACTTGCGGATCTGTGCATTTTACCACCACGCTAAGCCGCCACTGAGAGTGCTGCTGACAAAAGTCCCTCTTACAATACGCGTACACCTTTAGAGAGAGTTTTACCTTTTCGTACACTCTTTCAGGGTAAATATTTTTGGAATTTGAAAGAGATAATTACGTACTTCTACTCACATAGTTTGAGCCAAATCGGTGAGCCTCATACCACATTTGGAGAAGATCTATCCAACTCTTTAAATCTCACTTTCTCCTCCAAAAATCAAATGGAAAAGGGCCTCTTTAGCTGATTATCTCCAGAAAACATTTTCATAGTGAATGAAGGAGGAAATTTGTTGTATTAATTTTATTCGTTCACCACTAGGTTCATCCTTGTATGCCATCTCAAGTGATATTGTGATTCTGTAATAGCAACTGTGTACTTTACATATTGAAATATCGCCGTCATTGATTTGTATTTTCTGTTTGGTTTGGTTCACAAATCCTGTCTTGCTGCTTTGAGAGCTTGACATTTAGAAAGGTGTTGTAATTCGTTTTGCTTCAGAAATGCTGTCTTGTTAGTTTGACAGGGTAACATTTGCAAAGGTATTTTTGAACCAAAACGAATACAAAACTTAAATTTAAAAACTCTGACATTTCAATATGTGAGGCATAATTTTCTATTGCAGAGTCCCAAAATCACTTTAGAATGGCATAGAATGCTGAAACTAGTCATGTACAAATAAAATCAGTACAGCAATAATGAAAATGCCTCCTCCTTTTAATAAGTTCAGTGCTGTGATACGCGCTATGATAAAAACTCCATGCCAAATTTGTGCGCATGCTCGCTTATTTTATGACCATCTTCAATTTTGGCTAACCGGTTAGTAACGAAACTAAACTGAATGATTAGTTTTATGTATATTAATTGAACTGTTTACATATATATTTTAATTTTGTAATTAACTGTTTAGTAATGTGAGGAATAAAATAAAATGAAAAAGAGTGTTGGCAGCAGTGGCAACTGAACCGGAGCCAACAGTCCCCAGTTGGTCACCTTGACAACTTGCCTACGTAGCCACTGCAGCACGTGTTCCTCAAAAATCGCACGTACTCTACACTTCCACAGTACGTTACGCACAGTTTCAAAGAAAAATACTGTCCTCGTGCTGTGAGCAACGTAGCATTCACACCATATCATGTGCAGACGAAAACAGACAACTGCATCCCTTCTCTGAGTTGATCGTAGTGAGGCTGACATCATGGTTTCTGGTTGGCTCGGTCAGTGTGTTACAAAACCTTTTTGTTCGTTTTACTTGCATATCAGCATGCATTCAGAGAGAAATAGCATAATTTTAGTGCAATATTTACAGTTTGCCGTGTTATATTAACACATGATAACCGGTCGCCACTGGTTGTAATATTATATGAAGTACTTAAATTTTTATGTAATAGTTGTGAGTATAATGACAACAAATTAAATGAAACCACAAAGATTTCTGCAATAGGGTTTTTGTTATTGGTTGTTTTTCCAACTCACACAAATAATCTGACCTGTATTTTAATAATCTACTAAAGCAGTGTATCACAAGTTTTTTATGAAAGTACAGTCTGTACTGCATACAGCTGTACCACATCAACTGAAAATGGAAATTATAAGTAAGTTCCTATGGGAGCAAACTGCTGAGCTCATCGGTCCCAAGGCTTACACACTACTTAATCTAATTTAAACTATATTGAGGACAACACACACACACTCTTGCCGAAGGAGGACTCGAACCTCCTACGGAGGGGATACGCACATCAGCCGAGATCTCATTTTTTTCTCACAAAAAAGTCATTCTTTTGCATGTTTGTAATAGCACCCAGCAAAAACATAAGAATCTCGATGATATTTTTAAATGCGGTCACCAGGCTGCAGTAGAATGATGTCGGGCCTCAAAACTTGACTGACTTCAGTTTTCAGTGACATTGGCGCTGCAGTTGCATGTATGAAAACCAAGTTTTCGGCAGCATCGATGCACTGTTGAAACATTCTGCCATTCCAATGAAAGTTAAAAGTCGGTTGTTCTTAGCGAAGTCCATAACCTTCCCCCACCACCCTAAAGCACCATCTGACTGCTCCCTGGCGGTTTTATTTCAAAATATCAGCATTCTGTCCATGTCTTCGTAAAGTAATTGCTGCTGTAGACCACTCGGTTTCAGTGATTTTTCATTTTCTTAATTAAAAGATTCAAAAATTGGCTGGCATTACAGTTTCGCAGCTTCTTTAACAACACGAAGAGCGACCTGATACACCTATAAAATTTTCTGTAGGAGTAAAAGTGAGTGTGTGCGTGGGTGGGAGGGGGGGGGGGGGGAAGGAGTGTGCACGAACGCACATTCGTGCAGAACGTTTTCAAACTAATGCTGTATTCTACGACCCGAACAGATTTTTTGGTGAGTAAATAAATAAAATAAACATGGAACCAAAATGCCAGTTGCATAAATATCGTTGTTTGAAAGACCAAACACGAATTTTGAAATGCATGTAGGAATTAACTCCCGGTGTTTAAAATGCTTGCATTAACGAATACAAGAAAATTCTAAAATCTCGGCAGAATGGCACGTTCTTAGATGATACAAGCGAAGTGTTGGTTGATTTGCTATAGCGGACAAGATTTTCGTCTTCGAGTGTTATTGCTTTTGTTAGTGTGTTTGTTGCCCCAACTATATTCCTTCGCGAAATCTACTTTCGCATGCAACACTTGGATTTTTCCTGTATTTAACTCACAGGCCAGCTCTAATGCGACAACCTTCGCAATAACATTAATATCCGCACGAACCATCTTATCCAAAGTCATACCGATAACTGTGCCACTACAAAGAATGTGTCGGGTTCAGTGACCTGTGTGAACATGGCTCCAGAAGCGCATTCGAGGAAAGGGGCTAGGAGGAAAACTTCTACAAAATTTGTACAAAAATTTGTATAAGCGTTTTTATTTTACGTATATGAAGTTCCGAAGTTCAGCACTCATTTTCGGAGATTAAAATAATATGAAACTTACCAGTGACGAAATCGGCAAAGATTCTGCTAAATCGTACATATCTGTGGCAAGTTAAATGTGGTGGTGACGGCATATTATACCCGGGGTCCTCGAAAGCAAGCTCTAGCTCCTAGCCTGCATAGCTCGTCATCACAGTGTCAAAGCACTTATGCCACCAGCTGTGGCATCACTTTTGTGTGTGTGTGTGTGTGTGTGTGTGTGTGGGTGGGTGGGTGGGTGGGTGGGCGGGTGGATGGGTGTGTGTGAAGGCAGCTTATGTTCACAAGTTCAAATACAGGGTGAAAAGTATTTAAACCGACAGACTCTGGGAGGTTGTAAGGGACATTAAAACAAATATTTTTCCCTAATGTCATTTTTTCCTACGAGGATTATTTAAACCGTTGGAGGTCGTATTACCCTCTTCAGTTGATAGAGGCCGTATTACGATCTTCAGTAGTTAGAGGGCGTATTGCACTCTTCAGTTGTAGGCAACTGCTGTCCACCAGTGAAGTAATGCATTGTCTCTGTTTACTAATGGAGCGATACAACTGGAGTGAGTACACTGATATGGTTGGTGCGTACTACATAGCGCACCACAACGGACGAGCTTCACAGCGGGTTTATCAACAACAATATCCTAATCGCCGTATCCCGCATCATACGACCTTTGATACTGTGTACCAACGTCTGCGTGAGACCAGGTCATTTAGCAGATTACCTGGACAGGGATGCCGTCGCACGGTAAGAACGCTGCAATGTGAGGAAGCTGTCTTGCAGCATGTGGAGCGGGATCCTTCAATCAGCACTCGTGCAATTGCACGTCACATGGGGACGAATCAGACGAATGTAAGAACAGTCCTTCGAGAGCAATTGTTACGTCCATTTCACTTACAGCGTGTCCACAACCTGAAACCAGTTGCTTATCCACCCGGAGCACAGTTTTCGCAGTGGTGCCTGGAACAGTGTGAGATGCATCCTACATTTCCATCCTCTGTGCTGTTTACCGATGGGGCAACGTTCGGGCGTGTTGGAGTCTTCAACGTGCTCAATTCGCATGTTTGGAGTGAGGATGACCCACATGCCACAGTTACTAGCGCTCATCAAGTGCGGTTCTTTGTTATGTGTGGGTTGGTGTTGTTGGAGACTGTTTAATTGGGCCGTATCTGCTACCTAGTTGTTGTCTCTTGGTCATAAAAAAATGGAAAAGTGTTTGTTGGTTTAATTAAATTGCCGCCAGAGAAATCTTCCTCTACCGGTTCAAATACTCCTCATAGGAAAAAATGACATTAGCGAAAAATATTTGTTTTGATGTCCCCTACAACCTCCCAGAGTTTGTCGGTTTAAATACTTTTCACCCTGTATACCGTGATTCCCAATCGATACAAAGCAACTCATTACAGTTACTGATAACAACCACGTTCGAAACTAAAACAATAGGGCAAATAGTTTCCAACAAGAAAACAGTTTAGTACACGAGAAGGCATTGTAGAACACCTGGCATCGAGATAAACGTCTACGCTTAGTATATTCATGACGCGTCATCATACGTACATTACTAAAGCTTACATCGTACTTGACAAGTAATCGGGCATACAAGACAGATTACTGTAAAATACACTCTAAGATAAACAAATGACACAATACGAAGGAATTATCAGAATGGGACCGAAATCGGTAGATGTGACGTACATGTGCAGACAAACAAATGATTGCAATTTCGAAAAAAAAATGGATGAGTTATTAAAGAGAAAGAGCTTCAAAGAAAGTCAGTAACGCGTTGGTCCACCTCTACCCCTATGCGAGCAGTTATGTGGCTTGGCACTGATTAACAGAATTGTAGGATGTCCTCCAGATGGGCATCATGCTAAATTCTGCCAAATTGACGCGTTAGATCGTCAGAATCCCGAGATGGTACGAATGCCCAGCCTCATAATGCTCCAAACCTTCAGCGAGCGTGAAGACAAGCAGTAGAAATTCTCACCGTATGCGAGCGGGCATTATCTTGCTGAAATACAAGCCCAAGATGGCTTGCCACGAAGGGCAACGAAACGGGACGTAGAAAATCGTCAACCTCTGTACTGTAAAGGTGCCAAGGATGACAACCAAAGGGGTCCTGATATGAAAAGAAATGGCACTCCAGACCATCACTCCTGTTATCGGTCCTTACGGCTTCCAACAGTCAGGTTGGTACCCTACCGCTGTCCCGGGCGTCACCAGACAGGTCTTCGCTGGACATCAGAGCTCATTTGGAAGCGGGATTTATTGATCAAGACAATTCTACTCCATTCAATGAGATTCCAGGCCGAAGACGTCTCTGGAGGCGCCCCGGACAGTGGTGGGATACCAACCTGACTATTGCTCGCCATGGCCAGACAACCAGGAGTGACGGTTTGGTGTGCCATTTTTTTTCATGGCAGGACTTCTTCAACTGTCATCCGCAGCACTCTTACATCAAAGCGGTGCATAGACGATATTCTACGCCCCGTTTTTTTGCCCCTCATGGCATACCATACAAAGCTTACATTTCAGCAAGATAATACCAGCCCGCTCACGGCGAGAGTTTTTACGCTTGTCTTCATACTTGCCAAAGGTTTGGAGCATTGACGTCAGTGCGTCCCTGCCAGCTCGGAATTTTGAGGATGTAGCACGCTAGTTGGAAAGAATTTGGTACTATATACTCGCACATCAGGAGGACATTGAACAACTGTCAATCAGTGCCTAGCCAAATAACTACTTGCATACTGGCCAGAGGTGGACCAACGCTTAATTGAGTTTCTCACTTTGTGAAGGTCTTTCTCTTGGAAATTGATCCAGTTTTTCTGAAATTGTAATAATTTGTTTGTCTGTATATGTCCATCGCATCTACCAGTTTCCGTCCCATTCGGATAATTCCTTCCCGGTGTGTCTTGACTGTTTTATATTTTAAAGAGTGAAATAAAATTGTTAATGCAACAACTGTAATGCTGTGCCCCATAAAGTCCACAGATTCTATGTTTAGTCTCTCAAGATCTGTAATTAAAAATGTACACTCGCAATTACATAATCATAATTATCAGCTTACAGACTTGGAATTTCATCACTAGTGAAGAATTTCGTCACACGTGAAAATATAATAATTGAAAAAACAGTACTTAATACAGAACAGTTACAGGCTGTGCATTAAAATAACGATACCAGTAATACCAATGCCTATAGTGTTATGCCATTTGAAACCCTTATGTACTCCATGTTGTCTTAGGAATTATAGAGGATGATCAGAAACAGTCTTAAAAGCTTGTAAGGGTACACGAAGATGCTATCTGTTCTTTCGGACATGCCCGAAAGAACAGATACCATCGGTGACCGTGCAGCTCTCTAGAATGAAATGATAATGAAATCAAGACCTAAGTTGTCGTCAGGCGTTAATATACATCAACGGTGACAGTTGAAAATGTGTGCCCCGACCGCGACTCGGTGGCTCAGATGGATGGAGCGTCTGCCTTGTAAGTAGGAGTTTCCGGGCTCGAGTCCCGGTCGGAGCACACATTTTCGACTGTCCCCGTTGATGTATATCAACACCTGTCGACAGCTTAGGGTCTTGATTTCATTATCATTGCTTGTAACGGTGTTGCAGAGTAGATTGTGCTGAGAAATAATTGTTAAGAAAAAATACTTTGCGCCGTTTCCGAGTTAATTATCACTGAAATTAGCCAATCAGGCAGTTGTTCGCTCAAATTCAAGCGGCCCGCCTCAGCTGGTGTCATCAAATGTGTTCTTCGTTTTGTTTTCTAAAACCAGACAAGAGAGCGATACGTAAACTGGACATGGGACGGTAGTAAGGATCGAACTTGAGCCGCAGGCTGGGCAGTTTCATGAGTATTATCTACGCTATGAGAACAAGTAACATTGTTTGTGGCAGGTCGCTTGAATTCGCGCGTGCGACGGCCTGATTGGCTAACTTCCGTGCTAATAAACTCGGAAACGACGCAACATAACGATTTTTTTTTTACAATTATTTCTCAGCACAAAAAATGGTTCAAATGGCTCTGAGCACTATGGGACTTAACTACTGTGGTCATCAGTCCCCTAGAACTTAGAACTACTTAAACCTAACTAACCTAAGGACATCACACACATCCATGCCCGAGGCAGGATTCGAACCTGCGACCGTAGCGGTCACGCGGTTCCAGACTGTAGCGCCTATAACCGCACGGCCACTCCGGCCGGCTTTCTCAGCACAATCAACCCTGCAACACCCTTACAAGATTTACATACTGTTTCTGACCACCTTGCGTAACTAAACAATCTCAGTGACAGTTCCATAATCAAAAATAATTATACGATAAGCGACAACAGTGTCAGTCCAGTGCACGAAACAGAGCTATTTTACAATTAAGCGAGCTGTGTCTGCAGATACAACAAATTATCAAATGAAAGACCATATGAATCATGGATTAGTCATCATACAATAATATTTATTCCACCTCCATCGAGAGAAACCATGAGCATGTAAGCAAATAGAGCTTTGTTTGGTAAATAGTAAAATTGCTGAACATGTGTCTTGTACACACATAAAACAGGAGGAGGAAGATGTTGGTAAGAAGAAGAATTATAATGTGCCAATTTACACAACAAAAATCTAAATCAAAAAATGTATGATACAAAATCATACTCCCTAACAATCCAACAAAGACACACTGAACGGACTACTAACGTAACACACATTCATCCATGTAATTACGCCGCATATAGCCATCAGATTGTGCGGATAATGGTATAATACTACGAAATGATTTTGTTTTCTTCTTTGATTCATTTCTTCAAAGGCGGACGTAAAGCAACAGCTTGGTATCTGCATGCACCCACGATTGCAATAAAGGTAATTATAAACATAGAAAAGTTAAAATGTGCTAATTTCATCAACTGAATCACATGGTTTTGATATGGTGACGGATATCTGCAACGCTGATTGAATTGCCATTGTAGTAATACTGCAGATTTTACTGAGGTTAGAGGTGCATTGGTTCGACACGACATCGTCTTCAGGGACTCTATTACCAGTTGTGTATTAAAATAATGGAACATAGATGTTTTGCGTTTCTAGGTTGGAAGAATGATGTGGTTTCTAAATAATAGATTTCAGCTATCAGACGTCCTCTATAAATTTTATTGGCAGATCTAGATTTCAGCTACAAAGTAGCTATTTTCAATGCACTATCATTTTTTATCAATTCATGTAATGCCTGTTAGTCTTGCTTCATCCACAGTCCATTCAACATTCATTTATCAAAAATGATAGTGCATTGAGAATGGCTAGTTTCTAGCCGAAATCTGGATCTGCCCATAAAATTTAAAAAGGACGACTGATAGCTGAACTCTATTATTTACAAGTCAATACAACAGTCGCTGAGTGCAACAGCGTTCTGAATAGAAGGTAATCTGATGGAGAATGATGTGGGCTATGGATGGGATAGCTAGGGAGTTAGTGTAGGAGGATCGGTATGCTGTGATGGTGAGATGGATATGGGACTAGACAAGGTTACCTACATGGGAGAAAGTGAAATGGAAGTGATTCGCGGAGTATTGCGGCATTAAGGTGAAATATAAAACGCACTGATTGTATAACAAGTAAGAGGCTGCTGAAAAAGTTGAATGTTTTAGATAACTATGGTTATGGAACGGATTACATCATCAGTAATGGGTATGGGATTTATGAAACTGTTTGGATATGGTGGTTTATTCATAGGGCAGATGAGATCTGTCAGTTCATATTGGTTGTTTTTACATTTTAAGGAATAGGTTGTAGGTTGAGTGGAATGGGTTGCTGACGTTACTGTAGACTCTGTACCAGCATGCCAAAATTTCGACTGCTCATGATAATGCTTTCCCTACACTTCCAATATTATTTCTGAAGATGCCTCAAAAAGGCCAAACGAGTCAATTAAGTTTATTGCGGCCTACACTGCACCATGGACATAGATTAGGATGATTATAGTGATTTGTGGGGTGCCCAACGGTGCGGTTATCAACGCCCGTACAAATTCCCAATCCTTGCACTTTCCAGTCCCGCCAATGCCTGAATGATGAAGAAATGATGATGACAACACGAACACAAACAAATATGGTCTTAGTGTTGGAGGATTTATATGCACTCCTGGAAATGGAAAAAAGAACACATTGACACCGGTGTGTCAGACCCACCATACTTGCTCCGGACACTGCGAGAGGGCTGTACAAGCAATGATCACACGCACGGCACAGCGGACACACCAGGAACCGCGGTGTTGGCCGTCGAATGGCGCTAGCTGCGCAGCATTTGTGCACCGCCGCCGTCAGTGTCAGCCAGTTTGCCGTGGCATACGGAGCTCCATCGCAGTCTTTAACACTGGTAACATGCCGCGACAGCGTGGACGTGAACCGTATGTGCAGTTGACGGACTTTGAGCGAGGGCGTATAGTGGGCATGCGGGAGGCCGGGTGGACGTACCGCCGAATTGCTCAACACGTGGGGCGTGAGGTCTCCACAGTACATCGATGTTGTCGCCAGTGGTCGGCGGAAGGTGCACGTGCCCGTCGACCTGGGACTGGACCGCAGCGACGCACGAATGCACGCCAAGACCGTAGGATCCTACGCAGTGCCGTAGGGGACTGCACCGCCACTTCCCAGCAAATTAGGGACACTGTTGCTCCTGGGGTATCGGCGAGGACCATTCGCAACCGTCTCCATGAAGCTGGGCTACGGTCCCGCACACCGTTAGGCCGTCTTCCGCTCACGCCCCAACATCGTGCAGCCCGCCTCCAGTGGTGTCGCGACAGGCGTGAATGGAGGGACGAATGGAGACGTGTCGTCTTCAGCGATGAGAGTCGCTTCTGCCTTGGTGCCAATGATGGTCGTATGCGTGTTTGGCGCCGTGCAGGTGAGCGCCACAATCAGGACTGCATACGACCGAGGCACACAGGGCCAACACCCGGCATCATGGTGTGGGGAGCGATCTCCTACACTGGCCGTACACCACTGGTGATCGTCGAGGGGACACTGAATAGTGCACGGTACATCCAAACCGTCATCGAACCCATCGTTCTACCATTCCTAGACCGGCAAGGGAACTTGCTGTTCCAACAGGACAATGCACGTCCGCATGTATCCCGTGCCACCCAACGTGCTCTAGAAGGTGTAAGTCAACTACCCTGGCCAGCACGATCTCCGGATCTGTCCCCCATTGAGCATGTTTGGGACTGGATGAAGCGTCGTCTCACGCGGTCTGCACGTCCAGCACGAACGCTGGTCCAACTGAGGCGCCAGGTGGAAATGGCATGGCAAGCCGTTCCACAGGACTACATCCAGCATCTCTACGATCGTCTCCATGGGAGAATAGCAGCGTGCATTGCTGCGAAAGGTGGATATACACTGTACTAGTGGCGACATTGTGCATGCTCTGTTGCCTGTGTCTATGTGCCTGTGGTTCTGTCAGTGTGATCATGTGATGTATCTGACCCCAGGAATGTGTCAATAAAGTTTCCCCTACCTGGGACAATGAATTCACGGTGTTCTTATTTCAATTTCCAGGAGTGTATGTTACATTTGTTACAACAAAGACAGATTTCAACTCCCAATAAGGTCAGTCACCTTACCTTGAAGAACTTACTCCTAAAAAAAAGGAACTGGACAATATATGTAGCTCCGTTCCACATACATTAAAAACATTAAAACTGAGAGCGTTCATCAGAAGAGAGTGAAAAAGACTCTTCAGGGGAAATTTGTTTGTGATAGGAAAGCATTTCTATAAAAATTGGTTCCAGTTCGCCACTACAAACTCATTATACATTATGGAAGAGACTTCAGAATTTAAACTTTTTTTATGGTATTCTGGTCAAAGGTTTTACATTTTTAATAGAAAAGTATAAGATTGCGAATGACAAGGAACATAATTGTATTCTACTACTTAATGAGATGTCGCTTAGGCCTTCTCCAAGCAAGGAAGTTGATATAGGAGCTGGCCTTGCGGTTCTAGGCACTTCAGTCCGGAACCGTGTGACTGCTACGGTCGCAGGTTCGAATCCTGCCTCCGGCATGGATGTGTGTGATGTCCTTAGGTTAGTTAGGTTTCAGTAGTTCTAAGTTCTAGGGGACTGATGACCTTAGATGTTGAGTCCCATAGTGCTCAGAGCCATTTGAACCATTTTTTTTATATAGGAGCAGGTGTGTTTACTGGTCATGTTACTGTTCCGTGTCCTAAAAGTACTGCATAACGTGGTTGTGTTTTTCTTTTGGGTAGTGTATTCTTGAGATGGAAACATGTACCACTAGCGGCACATTATATCACTGAAAGTAGTGTCAGTGCCAACTGTAGAACAAACAGTAATCAAGTTACATCAGCATATGATACATGAGTGGATATACACTGTACTAGTGCCGACATTGTGCATGCTCTGTTGCCTGTGTCTATGTGCCTGTGGTTCTGTCAGTGTGATCATGTGGGCACTTAAACGCAAGAAACAGGATACTTTTTTAAGTTAGTTACATGTTCCATATGATTATTTTATTGAAATGATGTGTAAAACGAGTCAGTTTACAGGATATGTACACTCCTGGAAATTGAAATAAGAACACCGTGAATTCATTGTCCCAGGAAGGGGAAACTTTATTGACACATTCCTGGGGTCAGATACATCACATGATCACACTGACAGAACCACAGGCACATAGACAAAGGCAACAGAGCATGCACAATGTCGCCACTAGTACAGTGTATATCCACCTTTCGCAGCAATGCAGGCTGCTATTCTCCCATGGAGACGATCGTAGAGATGCTGGATGTAGTCCTGTGGAACGGCTTGCCATGCCATTTCCACCTGGCGCCTCAGTTGGACCAGCGTTCGTGCTGGACGTGCAGACCGCGTGAGACGACGCTTCATCCAGTCCCAAACATGCTCAATGGGGGACAGATCCGGAGATCTTGCTGGCCAGGGTAGTTGACTTACACCTTCTAGAGCACGTTGGGTGGCACGGGATACATGCGGACGTGCATTGTCCTGTTGGAACAGCAAGTTCCCTTGCCGGTCTAGGAATGGTAGAACGATGGGTTCGATGACGGTTTGGATGTACCGTGCACTATTCAGTGTCCCCTCGACGATCACCAGTGGTGTACGGCCAGTGTAGGAGATCGCTCCCCACACCATGATGCGGGGTGTTGGCCCTGTGTGCCTCGGTCGTATGCAGTCCTGATTATGGCGCTCACCTGCACGGCGCCAAACACGCATACGACCATCATTGGCACCAAGGCAGAAGCGACTCTCATCGCTGAAGACGACACGTCTCCATTCGTCCCTCCATTCACGCCTGTCGCGACACCACTGGAGGCGGGCTGCACGATGTTGGGGCGTGAGCGGAAGACGGCCTAACGGTGTGCGGGACCGTAGCCCAGCTTCATGGAGACGGTTGCGAATGGTCCTCGCCGATACCCCAGGAGCAACAGTGTCCCTAATTTGCTGGGAAGTGGCGGTGCGGTCCCCTACGGCACTGCGTAGGATCCTACGGTCTTGGCGTGCATCCGTGCGTCGCTGCGGTCCGGTCCCAGGTCGACGGGCACGTGCACCTTCCGCCGACCACTGGCGACAACATCGATGTACTGTGGAGACCTCACGCCCCACGTGTTGAGCAATTCGGCGGTACGTCCACCCGGCCTCCCGCATGCCCACTATACGCCCTCGCTCAAAGTCCGTCAACTGCACATACGGTTCACGTCCACGCTGTCGCGGCATGCTACCAGTGTTAAAGACTGCGATGGAGCTCCGTATGCCACGGCAAACTGGCTGACACTGACGGCGGCGGTGCACAAATGCTGCGCAGCTAGCGCCATTCGACGGTCAACACCGCGGTTCCTGGTGTGTCCGCTGTGCCGTGCGTGTGATCATTGCTTGTACAGCCCTCTCGCAGTGTCCGAGCAAGTATGGTGGGTCTGACACACCGGTGCCAAGGTGTTCTTTTTTCCATTTCCAGGAGTGTATTTATGATCAGTGTTAAAATTAATGAACACATAATTTTTTAGTCCTACCAATGCAACTACATTTAAAAACAAGCTTTTTTGAGAGACTACCGCATTTTAAATAGAAATTCGTCCATAGAATAGAGGGAATTGAGCAGGACTAATGATTTTAGATTAGATTTAAAACTTGATTTGTTGTTGCTGTAAAAACCAATTTTGTGTGTGCGCCGCTTCATATTTCATATTTCAAGTTTCAAGGACTCTAGAGTCCACCGGGCTGCTAGTACGACAGTAGTTGCGGAACTAATGCTTATACAGCGTAGAGAAAAATTGAGTAACGAAATCTTAATCTTGGGTAGTTCATGCCGGAATGAACCAAAATTACTAATGTTGTGTAGGTCGACAACGCACCATATTTAAACTGCGTTACAATCCGATGTCTCATTCCAGAATCTCTGCCCGTGATGTAATTTTACTGAATCTCTCCATACGTCTCGGCTTTTTCCAAGTATACCTCATACTCTTGTGATTCTTGAACAGAGTATTCGCTATTACTAGCTGAAATTTATTGTAGAACTCAGTCTTTCTTCTCTTTCATTCCTGTTACCAAGCCCATATTCTCCCTTAACCACTTCCTCTACTCCGCAGTACAACTGCATTCCAATCGCCCATGACTACGATACTACATCTGCATCTACAGTACACAAAAATTCCGCAGTCCACCTTATGCCACGTGGTAGAGGGCCCCCCGTGCTACTACTATTCAATTCATTTCCTTTCCTGTTCCACTCTCAAACAGGAGGGAAAAACGAGTGTCTAATGCCTCCACATGCGCCCTAAATGCTCTTATTTATCTTCGTGATCCTTACGCGCAATGTATGTTGGAGACAGTAGAATTGTTCTGCAGTCAGTTTCAAATGCCGGTTGTCTGATTTTGTCAATAGTGTTCCTCTAAAAGAATGTCGCGTTCCATCCAGGGATTCCCATTTTAGTTCCCGAAGCATGTCCGTAACACGTGTTGTTCGAGCCTACCATTAACAATAGCAGCCTGTCTCTCAATTGCTTCGACGTCTTCCTTTAATCCGACGTGGTATGGATCCCAAACACTCTTACAATAGATCACACCAGCGTCCTATGTACGTCCCCTTTACAGATGAACGACACTTTCCTAGAATTCTCCTTATAACCGAAGTCTACCATACGCCTTCCCTACTCCAATCCTCACATCCTCGTTCCATTTCACGTCGTTTTGCAAAGTTACGCTCAGATATTTAAAAGATGTGACTTTGTCAAGCAGGCGACTAGTAATACTGTAACCGAAAATTACAACTTTGCTCTTCCTACTGATCCACATTAACTTACGTTTTTCCACAGTTAGAACTAGCTACCATTCATCACACCAACTACAAATGTAATCTATCATGTTGTATCCCCCTACAGTCACTCAACTTCGACACCTTACCGTACGCCACAGCATCATCTTGATACTAATAGAACTGCAGATTGCTGCTCATCCTGTCCGCCAAATAATTTACACTACTGGCCATTAAAATTGCTACACCACGAAGATGACGTGCTACTGACGCGAAATTTAACCGACAGGAAGAAGATGCTGTGATATGCAAATAATTAGCTTTTCAGAGTATTCACACAAGGTTGGCGCCGGTGGCGACACCTACAACGTGCTGACATGAGGAAGTTTCCAACCGATTTCTCATACACAAACAGCAGTTGACCGGCGTTGCCTGGTGAAACGTTGTTGTGATGCCTCGTGTATGGAGGAGAAATGCTTACTATCACGTTTCCGACTTTGATAAAGGTCGGATTGTAGCCTATCGCGATTGCGGTTTATCGTATCATGACATTGCTGCTCGCGTTGGTCGAGATCCAATGACTGTTAGCAGAATATGGAATCGGTGGTTTAGGAGGGTAATACAGAACGCCGTGCTGGATCCCAACGGCGTCGCATCACTAGCAGTCGAGATGACAGGCATCTTACCCACATGGCTGTAACGGATCGTGCAGCCTCGTCTCGATCCCTGAGACAACAGATGGGGACGTTTGCAAGACAACAACCATCTGCACGAACAGTTCGACTACGTTTGCAGCAGCATGGACTATCAGCTCGAAGACCGTGGCTGCAGTTACCCTTGACGCTGCATCACAGACAGGAGCGTCTGCGTTGGTGTACTCAACGACGAACCTGGGTGCACGAATGGCAAAACGTCATTTTTTCGGATGAATCCAGGTTCTGTTTACAGCATCATGATGGTCGCATCCGTGTTTGGCCACATCGCGGTGAAAGCACATTGGAAGCGTGTATTCGTATGGTATGGGGTGTCATGGGTTACACGTCTCGGTCACCTCTTGTTCGCATTGACGACACTTTCAGCAGTGGACGTTGCATTTCAGATGTGTTACGACCCGTGGCTCTATCCTTAATTCGATCCCTGCGAAACCCTACATTTCAGCAGCATAATGCACGACCGCATGTTGCATGTCCTGTACGGCCCTTTCTGGATACAGAAAATGTTCGACTGGAACCTTGGCCAACACATTCTCCAGATCTCTCACCAATTGAAAACACCTGGTCAATGGTAGCCGAGCAACTGGCTAGTCACAATACACCAGTCACTACTCTTGATGAACTGTGGTATCATGATGAAGCTGCATGGGCAGCTAGCTGTACATGTACACGCCGTCCAAGCTCTGTTTGACTCAATGCCCAGGCGTATCAAGGCCGTTATTACGGCCAGACGTGGTTGTTCGGGGTACTGATTTCTCAGGATCTATGTACCCAAATTGCGTGAAAATGTAAACACATGTCAGTTCTAGTATAATATATTTGTCCAATGAATACCCGTTTATCATCTGCATTTCTTCTTGGTGTAGCAATTTTAATGGCCAGTAGTGTATGTATATAGAGAATAATAACGGTCCTATCACACTTCCCTCGGCCACTCCTGACGATACCTCTGTCTCTGAACTCTCGCCATCGAGGACAACATGCTGGATTCTATAACGTAGGAAGTCTTCGAGCCACTCGAATATCTATGATCCTATTCCATGTGCTCGTACCTTGTTTAATAGCCTGCAATGGGGCACCGTATCAAACGCTTTCGAGAAATTTAGTAATATAGAATCTGCCTGTTGACCTTCATCCACAGTTCGAAACATATCATGTGAGAAAAGGGCAAACTGAGTTTCGCACCAGCGATACTTTCTAAAACCATGCTAATGCATGGGCACAAGCTTCTCGGTCTCAAGAAAATTTGTTATATTCGAACTGAGAACATGTTAAAGGATTCTGCAGCAAACCGATGTTAGGGATATTGGTCTGTAATTTTGGGGTTCCGTTCTTTTGCCCTTCTTATACACAGGAGTTATCTGCGCTTTATTCCAGTCGCTTGGGACTTTGTGCTGGGCGAGAGATTCGCGATAAATGCAAGCTAAGTAAGGGGACAATACCGTAGAGTACTCACTGAAAAATCAAACTGAGATTCTATCCCGACCGTATTTTTAACTACAGTTGTTCCTCTTCGCCAGGGATGCTTATTACAATGTCGTCCATACAGGAGTCTGTTCGATGGTCAAACGACGGTATGTTTGTACGATTCTCCTATGCGAACGGTTTGTTGAAAGTGAAATTTAAAACTTCGGTTTTCGTTTTGCTATCTTCGACTGCCAGACTGGTCAACAAGTGACTGGATGGAAGCCTCAGACCCACTTAGCGAATTTACATAGGGTCAGAATTACTCTGGTTCCCTGCCAGACCTTTTGCTAGGGTATGACAGTGATAGTAGTTATATGCTCCGTGCATAGACCTTTTCACAGACGCACGAATCTCTACTAATCTTTGTTTATCGTCGTTTCAATTTTCTCTTTTGAGCCGAGGGTGCAACAGCCTCTGCTTCCTCAGCATTTCCCGAATTTCCTTATTAACCTACAGCGGATCTTTCCAATTCTTAATCCACTTCCTAGGCACATAATTCTACAGACAAGGATTTTCAGTCTTCTTAAGCTTTGTCTATAATTCCTCTGCGTCCATTTTTACTGGAACCAAGTGATCTCGTTTCACTGTCTAAATGAAATGCCAACAACTGCTTATCCGTCTTTCTAACAGAAACACTCTCCTAGCCTTCTTAACTGATTTATTAACTTTCGTAACCACGGTTATAACATGAAACCATGATCGCTAATCCTCGTTTCTATACAGACATTGTCAATAAGGTCCGGCCCATCTGTAGCTACAAAGTCTAAGATACCTCCATTGCGTATGGGCTGCTGAATACCCCTTTCAATTAATCCTTAGACATCCCATTATATACTTGGTATGTTAAAGTCGGCTCCAACTAGTAATGCATGGTCTACTGACTATGGACATTCTTTGACTGACTCAAGAATTGTCACAGTAGAATTGGCTGGCCAGTAAAAACATCCAACAAAAAACTTGGTCTCACCTATACCTTTTCTACGAGGTCAGATAACTTCACTATCTCTCCGTTTCGACCTCAATAGAAACAATATTTTTGTTAACTGCAATGTACACTCCTCCCCCTATGACCTCTAGTCTGTCTTTCTGATATACTATATGTTCCATGACTCGCTAAATATCTCAGAAATTTCCACTTCGGTTTTCAGCCAGCTCTCCGTCTCGAGAATAATCTGAGCGTGAGAACTTTCCTGGAGGACAGTACATTCGGGAACTTTGAACGAGTACTTCGACAATTTACTGACAAAATTTTGACAGTCGAAGTATCTTTATTCTGAATGTGATCTGAGTTCCGTTGATACGTACTGAGTGACGAGTATTCATCAGAGTATCTCAAATTAATGTCTAGCCTTAAAACCCTCACGTGCAGTCCACAAGTTCCCTGGTGCCTGAGTAGCTGCTTCCTTTGTGTAGTGCACCGATGGCCTACCAAGGGGATCCCTACGAATCCCCATCCGATAATGCAGGTCAAGAAATCTGCGGCCAAGACTGTCACACAGTCAACAAATCTTTTGCTTGAGACCCTCCACTTCTCTCCAAATCAGTGGACCCTGATCAACTCTGGGAACAATGCTCAAAACTGTGAGCTCTGCTTGCAGCTCACGCATAAAGCCAGCAGCCTTCACCACTTCCTCCAACAGGCTCTATGAACTGAGGATGGCTTCAGAACCCTTGCCAAACCCTTTCCACAGGTGTCGTTGGTGCCAATGTGAGCCACAACTTGCATATGATTGCACCCTGCACCCTCGCTAGCCACAGGTAACCCACCTCCACATCTCAGATGAGGCCCCCAAGCAGACATATCGAGTGTACATGAGCTTTGTTTCCAGCCCCGAATGTACCGGCATAAAAGTCTCCATAACATGCCCAACATTGAGCTTCCAATAACTAATAAATCTCTGCCCCCTATGTGCCTGCTCGGACCCTGCTGAAGGAGCAGCCACCCCTCTACTCACAGGGTGAGTGGAGGAGGTTAAACGACCAGTCTCATCATTGGCCCTCCACCTCAAGTGGCATAAAGGGGTTACGACCCACCACTCACTCTTTGTGAAGATGGATCCACCATTTCGGGCGCACTAGAAAGTGCCTTAGTAGCAGAGCCTGTGGGTGAAACAAGCACCTGAGGTGCGCCATGTGATGTGCCATATTCTCCACATCCACTACACACTGAAGCAGCAGCCTGTAGGCGACTGGCCATAGCAAAAAAAAAAAAAAAAAAAATCAGCTGTTGGTGAATTGTATTTTTAACTGATTACAGTATAGATACAAGTAATAACAGCATTCCTCATTATTTACATATACAGGGTGGTCCATTGATAGTGACCGGGCCAAATATCTCAAGAAATAAGCATCAAACGAAAAAACTACACAGAACGAAACTCGTCTAGATTGAAGGGAGAAACCAGATAGCGCTATGATTAGCCCGCTAGATGGCGCTGCCATAGGTCAAACGGATATCAAATGCGTTTTTTTTAAAACCAGGAACCCCCATTTTTTTATTACATATTCGTGTAGTACGAAAAGAAATATGAATGTTTTAGTTGGACCACTTTTTTCGCTTTGTGATAGATGGCGCTGTAATAGTCACAAACGTATAAGTACGTGGTATCACGTAACATTCCGCCAGTGTGGACGGTATTTGCTTCGTGATACATTACCCTTGTTAAAATGGACCGTTTACCAATCCGAAAAAGGTCGATATCGTGTTGATGTATGGCTATTGTGATCAAAATGTCCAACGGGCGTGTGCTATGTATGCTGCTTTGTACCCTGGACGACATCATCCAAGTGTCCGGACCGTTCGGCGGATAGTTAGGTTTTTTCAGGAAACAGGAAGTGTTCAGCCACATGTGAAACCTCAACCACGACCTGCAACAAATGATGATGCCTAAGTAGGTGTTTTAGCTGCTGTCGCGGCTAATCTGCACATCAGTAGCAGACAAACTGGGCGATAATCGGGAATCTCAAAAACGTCGGTGTTGAGAATGCTACATCAACATCGATTGCACCCGTACCATATTCCCATGCACCAGGAATTGCATGGCGACGACTTTGAACGTCGTGTACAGTTCTGCCACTGGGCACAAGAGAAATTACGGGACGATGACAGATTTTTTGCACGCGTTCTATTTAGCGATGAAGCGTCATTCACGAACAGTGGTAACGTAAACCAGCATAATATGCACTGTTGGACAGCGGGAAATGCACGATGGCTGCGACAAGTGGAACATCAGCGACCTTGGCGGTTTAGTGTATGGTGCGGCATTATGGGAGGAAGGATAATTGGCCCCCATTTTATCGATGGCAATCTAAATGGTGCAATGTATGCTGATTTCCTACGTAACGTTCTACCGATGTTACGACAATATGTTTCACTACATGACAGAATGGCGATTTACTTCCAACATGATGGATGTCCGGCACATAGCTCGCGTGTGGTTGAAGCGGTATTGAACAGCATATTTCATGACAGGTGGATTGGCCAGCACGTTCACCGGATCTGACGTCCCCGGATTTCTTTCTGTGGGGAAAGTTGAAGGATATTTGCTATCGTGATCCACCGACAACGCCTGACAACATGCGTCAGCGCATTGTCAATGCATGTGCGAACATTACGGAAGGCGAACTACTCGCTGTTGACAGGAATGTCATTACACGTATTGCCAAATACATATAGGTTGGCGGACATCATTTTGAGCATTTATTGCATTAATGTGATATTTACAGGTAATCACGCGGTAACAGCATGCATTCTCAGAAATGATAAGTTCACAAAGGTACATGTATCACATTGGAACAATCGAAATAAAATGTTCAAACTTACTGAACCAACAACCTGTATTTTAATTTAAAAAACCTACCTGTTACCAACTGTTCATCTAAAATTGTGAGCCATATGTTTGTCACTATTACGGCGCCACCTATCACAAAGCGAAAAAAGTGGTCCAACTAAAACATTCATATTTCTTTATGTACTACATGAATATGTAATAAAAAAATGGTGGTTCCTATTTAAAAAACGCAGTTGATATCCGTTTGACCTATGGCAGCGCCATCTAGCAGGCCAATCATAGCGCCATCTGGTTTCCCACTTCAAGCTAGACAAGTTTCGTGCTTTGTAGTTTTTTCGTTTGCCGCTTAGTTCGTGGGATATTTGGCCCGGTCACGATGAATGGACCACCCTCTACGTTCCTCTCCACTGTAAAATTATCTTTTCCTTAAGCAGCCGTTTAGAAGTTTCTTGAACATCTATTCACTCACTGTTCTGTAAACTCTTGGGAAGATGCTTTATCAGTTGTATGCCTGAGTATTGAGTTCCTTTTTCAGCAGCTCTGTCTGGGTGATATGCTTCTGAGCTGGGATTTATTTCTTGTGTCATATGAAGGAACATCTGCAACTTTTTACTAGTAATGTATTACCTCTGATTAATCAAACTATTGTTTTGTGTATGTAAATGGATGGAAAAGTCAATATTTTTATATTCCAGAATGCAGTTCTGCATGAGTCTCTTGGTTTATTGTTCAAAATGGCACTAATGGCTGTAGATTCAACCAAATACTTAGAGATTACAGTTATGAATAACTTAAAATTGGAACAACACGTAGATAATGTTGTGGGTAAAGCAAACCAAAGACTGTGATTTATGGGTAGAATAGCTAGGAAGTGCAAGAAGTCTTCACTTGTCCACACTGTCCTGAAGTATTGCTGTGTGATGTGGGATATGCATCAGAAAGGACTGATAGTGGACATCAAAAAAATTCAATGAAGGGCAGCTCATTGTGTATTATTGTGAAGCAGGGAAGACTGTGCCAAGGACATGATACATGAATGAAGGTGGCAATCATTAAAATAAAGGTGTTTTTTGTTACAGTAGTATTTTCTCATGAAGTTTCAGTCACCAACTTTTTCCTCTGTGAAAATATTTTGTTGGTGCCCATCTAGAGAGGGAAAAATGATCTTCATAATAAAATAAGAGACATCAGAGCTTGCACAGAAAGATTTTATTGCTTGTTTTTCAAGTGCCTTACAAGAATGGAATGGTAGAGAAATGGCTTCCAAGTGCTGAATACTCTGTCAGGCACTTAATTGTGAACTGCAGAGTAATTGTGTGGATGTAGTAAAGCACTAACATTTTATTGTGTGTGGTAACTATTACTCTACAATTCTTTTGGTAGTCGTTTGATGAGGGTAATAATTTTCAACTAAGTCATTAATTACTATTTATTAAATCTATTAACACAGCAAATACTTAATTATTACTGATTAATATCATGATCCATAACTGTATTTAATTCAAAAATAGATACCACCAGGGTTTTGGACTGCACTAAGGCATTTCTCATATGGAAGGCCATGATCAGGCTGATAAGTCTAAATTTGTAATTTTTGCACTTCTTTAAGATTTCCCACTGACATGCGTACCGCTTTATGCCACTGCCTGCTCCATAGGTTCTCCAGCTCTGAAGTTGCCTCCATGGCCCCAATAATGACATAAAATGCAACAGCTATGACTGCCCAGTTTTCTGGTTTCCTCTGACAGAAACCTGTCATTGACGACTGCCCTGGGGTCCACAGAAGTACCTCCTTGCACCCTCTAGCACTTAGTACTGAATCAAGTGCATTTCACCACATTTTTACAGCACAGTCTTCACATACATTTATTTCTTTATGGTGAATCAATGTTATTCCTCTTTTGTCATTGAAAATAAATCTTTAACTCTCTCTGCTGGACACCTTTTTAAATATTTTGTTTAACTCAGGGTACTTGAATTCATTCTGTATGATTTTGTTTACTATTTCATATCATGAACTGAGATATGCAGGGCGTTACAAAAAGGTATGGCCAAACTTTCAGGAAACATTCTTCACACACAAAGAAAGAAAATATGTTATGTGTACATGTGTGCAGAAATGCTTACTTTCCATGTTAGAGATCATTTTATTACTTCTCTTCAAATCACATTAATCATCGAATGGAAACACACAGCAACAGAACGTACCAGCGTGACTTCAAACACTTTGTTACAGGAAATGTTCTCTCCCCACATCCACCACTGCTGGCGGCTCACCTCCAACTGCGCAACGCTACACGCTGTTCACATCCAACTGCCCAGCACTACAATAGCGACTATTCCAACAATGCCAACCAGCCACAGACTTCACACAGCACAGTCAGTGATTTTCATACAGAGTGCTACGTGGTGTTACCAACATAAAAACCTAAACAGCCTACTTACACAGTCACCATTAAGCTGATGTCCTATTCTGTTCAGATGGGTGGTGTAAGGTGCATGTCCTATAAGAAAATTGATCATACCTCTCAACATGTCCTACATCCCAATCCTCCTGCAATTCTTGCATTATGCATGAACTGAATTCCTTGGATATACATCACTGCAGATGTGCCATACCTGTTAAAAAATTATTAGGCTATATACGATTATAATTATTGCTGAGAGAATAAGGAACAAGTACACTTGTCATTCATAGTTGTTGACTATAACCATGTTACGGAACTAAATTATTTTGATGATTACAATGATTTGAAACATGTTCCCAAATTAACAATAGGTGATTACAAATAAATAAGTTTAGAAGCATGAAAGATTCTGGGGCATGCACTTTTTCAGTCATGAAACAACATCCTGTGGATCTTATAATGCAAAACAAAGAAACAGCATAAGCTGTAAAAATGGTGGTCTCCTATAATGACATCAAGAAATTCAGTCACTGCTCTTGGCACATTCAATCAAGAAAGATACAGGCAGGCTACAACTTTCGTGGATGTAGTTTATATGTGAGCTTTTCTAAATTGGAAAATTTGATCACTAAAAACCAGATGAAAGTGATGTGAGACTGTCATTGCAGAGTGTACTTGATTTGCAGAAACTCTTTCAGGAACAAGTACAATTAAAAATTCTTGCTTATTGCTGGATTAGAAAGCAGATTGTTCAGTACATTCCCTTGTGTTGGAAGAATTCAGAGAATCTCCATATTATGGGCGATTCTGTGTATGTTTAAAGTTTTCTTGAACAGAATTCAATTAAATACTCCACCACATGTCGCTCACACTGTGTTTAAGCTACCAAAAGGAGTTCTGAGAATGAACTAACAAAGGGAAACCATGACATTGGAATCACAGATTTACTTCAAACTTTGTACACCTTCAGTAGGCCATTAAAACAACATAATGTGCAAGTAGTTAGGTACATTACTCTGTAAATTCTTAGAAAATTACAACATGCATCTATTACATAAATGATGTATCGGTGTGTAGGTGCTGGATGCTAAAGTTCATGATGGTCAAGTGGTTAGCAAATGGTTCAAATGGCTCTGAGCACTATGGGACTTAACTTCTGAGGTCATCAGTCCCCTAGAACTTAGAGCTACTTAAACCTAACTAACCTAAGGACATCACACACATCCACGCCCAAGGCAGGATTCGAACCTGCGACCATAGCAGTCACGCGGTGCCAGACTGTAGCACCTAGAACCACTCAGCCACCCCGACCGGCCAAGTGGTTAGCATTCAAGCTACATTAGAAATGTGTATGAGGTGACTCCTGCTCAGATTTCATTTTTAATCTACATTTTTTCATCACTGGTCATATTATTTAATTTACATACATTTGAGAGGCAACATGATTAAAAAAGACCACATGTATTTACATATTAGTGAATTTCATGTTATTTGACTACTTCCCATTTTTAATTACATTTACTTATTAGATCAAAAATATATTTATGTCTGTATATGTGAGGATGGATATGTGTGTGTGTGCGCGAGTGTATACCTGTCCCTTTTTCTCCCTAAGGTAAGTCTTTCCACTCCCGGGATTGCAATGACTCCTTATCCTCTCCCTTAAAACCCACATCCTTTAGTCTTTCCCTCTCCTCCCCTCTTCCCTGGCGAAGTAACTGTGGGTTGCGAAAGCTTGATATTTGTGTGTTTTTTATTGTGTCTATCTACCAGCACTTTCCCATTTGGTAAGTCACAACATCTTTTTTAATATATTTTTCCCATGTGTAATGTTTCTTTCTATTATATTCATATTTATTAATAAAGATATTTATAAGTATTATAATATAAAGATATTTATAAATAAAGATATAATTATAAATAAAGAAATGCACACTTTTCCTGAAAATGTATGCCTGTCTTGATTTCCAAAATCCCTTAAACATGCAATCTGGTAATGTACCCGGAACTATTTTGCACCTCAATGCTTCTAGATGCAGACACAGAGGCAGGCTCCATTTGGCAGTTAACCTGCATAGTAATGGGATGTAGCTAAGTTATCAAGAACAAATGGTGTAGGAGCAGATATTTTTAATATAACAGAACTTATACTGGCACTACAAAAATGATGGTTTGAGCAGGAGTCAAAGCCTCACCTCTTACACATTCATCTTACAAAGCACAAAAACAAATGGTCATTCATTCACTATGCTTGCTCACAGTATAGAGTGATGTAGGCAGCCAATGAACAGCTCTTGGCCATTTACAGCTTTAAGCCACTAACATATCACCACCTTAATACAAAAGCTAGATAAATTAAAATACCTGTTATTGAATAAAACACATTTGAAAACTTCTTGGAATTTTAAAGTACAGTGTACACAAAGTGTTTGAAATAATTCAGATATGATATGTTGTACTCTTCAGTTTTTTCTGACTTTCCTTTCAAAATTGATTTCTGTTTACTAAAAATGGATATATCTGCTTGTTGCATTGGTGCATATGGCAGACTATCTACTTTTGATATCCATAATAAACTAAACACATTTATTTGTAAAGAAATACACAGTTATCTTCAAATTTGCTAGAATTGTTTTGATAATACACTATAATGTAGAATCTACAGAAATACACAGCTGTCCACTCACTCTTTCATCTCCAAACATACCACAAAATTTCAGAAGCAATTGTCATGCAAAAGTCCCACCTGAGTTTTGTGCTTGCTCCTTGTCTTGAGTCCTCTAGTACAAACTGACACTTAAATGTGTGATAGTAACTGATAGCAAATTGAACTGTAAAGCTTCACTTTAAAATGATTGTTGATTGAAGTGTAAGACAATGGAGATACTCATCTTGATTTTTTCATAGAATTGGTGGCTCATCTCACTGTCTAATAATCTGCTGAGATATGAATCTTGAGTGGCCCAAGTCTGACATTGAGTTGTTGAGGAATAAATTGTTTTAGAATTTCTGATTATCATCATAGAACAATCTGAATGTAGTTGGTCACCTTAGAAATAAACACTGGCTTTCAGTTTGATGTATTTGCATTCATTCTCATAACTGTTGAATTACATAAATTAACATTTGCATTTCTTGGATATCTGGCAGCATTCAGTTCACAAGACAAACATTACACTTCATTTGACATGGAGACAAGTCACAACCAGGCCTAATCACATCTGTGCTCTATCAGCACACAAAGGACTCTTCAAATACTATTACAAGACACACAGTAAACAAAGATCCTATGACTCTTTGGAGAAATGAATATTTACTGAAAGTATAAGCTTATATCCAATGAAAAAATAATATTCAATATATAAACAAATTTTATAGTAATAATTCAATTGAATAATCTTGGTATAATTTTGAAATTAAGTTTTTGGTATCTTAATAAAGTTAGATACTCAAATCTCTGCCAATTACTGATGAAAGAAGCAGCTGTAATTTCATAGGATAGTTAACATTTTCATAAGCAACGTGAAAGTGAAAGTATAGTGTTTTTAAAATATAATAGAGAAAATATAAACAAAGAAATAGAATTTCAAATATTACTCGCCAAACAATATAATGCTCCTGAAAAATCCTACAATGAAAATAAGATGTGCAATTTTCAAAGAAACATATGAATTGGTATTGAATGGTTTAATAAACAGGGAAGTATTATCAACTACTATCGATCAGGGTACGCAGTGGTACGGACTCATTTCAAAATGTATTCAAAACTATTTTCTTACTGACTTGGTTGCCTTCCATTCTTTGTGGCAAGTAGAAGACAACAGTGAACATCCTAGAATTCACACATGAACTAGTCTCTTTAAAGATCTTGTCTGTGTTACTGCGAATAAAGTCTCTTTTTATCTCATATGCCTCTAATGTATAATATCCTTACAAAATGTTTGGCCTTTCTGTATGTATAAGCCTTTTATAATATATTCTTTCTCAGTTGTCTTGTCAGTGACTTTCATATTTCTGGAACATACACTTTCCTGGATGAAATGTAGGATTCTCTGTGCTGTCATCTGATTTTTTGAAACATTTCTTGTCCACTGTTCTGGAAGGTTTAAGTTTTTCCTAGTGTTGCTTGTTCCTGAAGCTGTATGTTCAATGCCTTCAAAATTAAAGGACTGCACACCAGTAATGTCATCTTCAGTTGTTCTATTTCATTAGAATCAGCTAGCTTCAAATGCCTAAATTCAACACTCACCCTTCTTTATGGCTCCTCATCTGATTCGTCATTATATGATGGTTGGAGGGGGAGTAGTAGGACAGATGTCAGATGGCAATTGTGAATAAAGATTGTCTTCACTGGAAAGCAAATTAGAAGGCAAAGTAGCTGAGCAAGTTGATTTTCCCTTAGAAGCTGCAAAGAATCAGTGCTATCTGAAGAAGATTAGAAACTTATTTTAGTACAGTGTTTATTTTGTATTTAAAACATTCATTACTATTAAGCTTAACTAATATTACAAGATATTAAAAAGATAACTTTTAACTTTCCATTTTGCATTTGCACAAAATAAATAAAACTAGAAAGAAAAATAAAGATTTGCAGTATGGTTTCATAACTACAGTAATTCAGAAGAATATTGTAATACATAATAGCATGAGACTCTTAATTCTATAGAAAAGCTTCCTCCATTTTTTCTCTCTGTTATTCATAATTAACAAATTGACACTATAAGAGAGCTTTGAAATCTCTCTCTCTCTCTCTCTCTCTCTCTCTCTCTCTCTCTCTCTCTCTCTCTCTCTCTCTTTAAAGAATTGGAAAAGTATTGCTTGTCGAACATTATTTACATTGTGGATAGTATTACCACTGCACAGGTTACATAAAAATCCCAATATCATATGCTAATTATATATTACAAGATATCTACATGCACCATTACAGTTACCTCATCATTGGCCGTTTGCTTTACAACACAACTGAACAACTCAAGATATGTATTTGTAGCTGAGAAATACATCCTGATTTAATAATTACCTATTTGTTGAAATGCCTATTGTGTCTCAACAGCCAATCTTTAGACGTATCCAGTTGTAGCATTGACTGGAGCACATCAAGTAGACAAGAAGCATATAGATAACTCAAAAATGTACAAAATCAAGTTGTCTAGTTGTTATGCTGAGGTGTCAATATACAGTACATTAATCACATTTTGTAAACGCTCTTTTTGTCACAGAATGTATTGGTTTCATATTGACATCTATGTTCTTGATGTATAGGCCTACATATATTGAGGACACGTGCACATTTTCTATTGAAATGTTAATTATTTAGCTTGAAATATGAATCTTGGTTGTGATTAGTCATGTTCTTCAGTTTCCTTCTCCCATATACGACTATTTCTGTTACTGAATATATACAGCACTTTTTCACTGTCAATGTTGAAATATTACAGATGATGATATCTCAAAGCCAGAATACAGATTGTGATGATAGACTAATCTGTAGCATAGCCAAGGTCTAGTTTAGGTTGGGACATGGCAGTTTGGTTTTGAATTAAAGCTGCATACAATATGGTTTGTGCAAGGCTCATTATTAAGGGTGGCCCTGAACTTATAATTGGATCTTCCTTTCAACCACTAGACTCATCCCCAGACGTAACCAACAACTTTGGGGAAAAACGAAATTCTGGGGCATGTAACTCCCCAATTACATTGTCATCACCAGATGATACTTTAATCATCCACTAACTGACAGGGATACTTAGTTTTGTAAGTGGCAGGCATGGCAAGACATCCCGAAAAACAATACGAAGTGCCTCCTCTGAAAATCACTTACAATATATAGTTCAGAAGCCTACTTCTGATGGAAATTTTTATTTATTTATTTATCCACAGACCATTCTGTACAATGAAGATTGAAAAATTAAAAGCTTCAAAATTACAGATCTACATGAATACAGACCCTGGCTAAATTATTAGATGCTCTGCACACTTTTCATGTTATTTGTAGTAATTACATGTCGAGCCCTACATTTAATGCAATTAATCGGAAAATTTATGTTCATTATTCAGGGCACTTATTAAATTGTTGAATTATGTATCTGTTGTTGCTATGTGACATTGGATTGTTGATTTATTGTAGATATCAATGTGCAGAGTACAGCGTACAGGAAAGGACCTGTTCAGTGGTGTTCTCGCGTGTAACAAGTGTAATACTTTGTTCGCTTTGATTATCAATTTCGTAATATCGACATCACAAATGATAGTTTAACAGCCAAATATTACTAATTGTGACGTTTAAAAATGGGCAAAAGAGGGGTCATTTCACCACCTAAAAAAGCAGAGGTAAATCTCTCATTAATACGTAAATATATTCCAAACGGGAAATTTCACGAAGGTTGGAAATGTCAGAAGCTGGCGTGAGACACATAAAGAAGAACTTTGATTCAGGTAAAAAATTGAGCCTCAGAAGAAGAATGAATGTGGAAGAAAACAAATTTTCACCCCTAGGTCAGAAATATTTCCAAAACAATTTGCCTAGAAAACAGATTTGCAACAACAAAACAGATAAAACCTCAACAGAAAGAGGCTAACGTGAATGTGTCTGAATGCACTGTTCACAGAAAGTTGAAGGATATTGATTTCAAGGCCTGTCGACCTGCTAGAAAACCAAAGTTAACAGCCACAAAGAAACCAAAGCGTCTGAAGTGGGCTAAACAGTGGTGTGATAAGCATGTGGATTACCAGAGATCAGTAATTTAACTTTAAATTATTATTTACAATATGATTGAAACTATGTGCATTTATTCATAGTATATTAATTATGTTTCTTGATTTTTACAGGTACCACAGCTCAGAGAATGGTTCCCAAATGGGGAACCATTTATTTTTATGTAGGATGGAGCTCCCTGTCACACTTACAAGTTAGTTAAATCCTTTCTGAAGGAACAAAATATCCCTTTGTTAGACTGGCCAGGTAGAAAATGTATGGGAACCAATGAAGAGGGAGGTGGCAAAAGATGCTATCACAACAAAAACACAGCTCTTTGAAAAGATCATCCATGTGTGGTATCATCAGCCACAAATGCAGGACACAGTACAGTTCTGCATAGACAGCATGCCAAGTCATATTAAGGCTCTCATAGCTGCAAAAGGTGTCTCAACAAGATATTAAAACTATTTTTTTCCCTTTCACTATATTTTATTTTTTGTTGTAATTGTTAAAATAAAATATTTTCAAAAAATACTACATTTTATTTATTTAATATATCACCTTAATTATGAAGTAGACTATGCATACTCATTTTATCATAATTTATGTATTAATTTTATGGGAGTATAGAAGAAGAGATGTTCTATTGTAAATGTTTGCCAATGACAATGGAGGAAGAAATTTTTAAATGTCTTTATGGCTTTATGGTAGAAAATGAAATAAGTGGACAAAATGTGTTGCACTGACAACTGATGGTGCTCATACTATGTCTGGAGTTTACTCAGGTTTGAGTGCCAAAGTTAGGGCAGTTACCCCTTCTGTTCAGCGGACTCACTGTAGCCTGCACCAAGAGGCCCTTGTTTGTAAAGGCCTGTCTGAAAGCCTAAAGAAACTCATTAATGATGCAGTGAAAATTGTGAATTGCATTAAATCTAGACCTAAAAATTCAAGATTGTTTGCCATACTGTGAGATGAGATGGGCAGTGAGCACAAAACACTTCTCCTGCGCTGTGAAGTATGCTGATTGTCAAGAGGGAAAGTGCTATCAAGATTACTTGAGCTTTGAGATGAGCTGAGAATCTTCCTGTTGGAGCACAAAAGTGATGCAAAATCTCTGAGCATTTTCTTGGATATGTTAAATGATGAAAACTGGCTAATGTGTCTTTCATATTTGGGTGACATATTCAGTGCTCTTAATAGCCTCAATTTATTGCTGCAAGGGAAGGATGTCCACAAGTTCTATGTTCACGATAAAATAGAAGCAACTACTAAAAATCTAGAAAGCTGGTCCAGTAAAGTGAAAGAGAGCTGCTCTGATGCATTCCCACCACTCAATGATTTCTTAGAAACATATAGAAGCAACATTAACAAGGAAACAGCACCTGCCATAAAGGAACATCTAGTTTCAGGTACTTATTCTGAAATAATTTTACTAGTAATCTCTTAGAGTTGAAGTATTCCTTATTAAACATGTTTATAATTTTCATGTTATTGTTTTTCACCCAATACAGAAAGGTAACAATTATGTTCAATCACCACCATTTTCAAAATGATAGCTAGGCAGTCCCCACATAGCGAACTCAAAAGAATCTGATAGTTTCAAATTAATCCCAGTTACTTAGTACTGATTTCATGTTGTAGGTATTGCTTTCCAAGAATTCCTGATGAACTGCTATGGATAAGAAATCCATTTGAAGAGGACAACCTTAAAAAGTTAAAACTGTCGGCATCTGTGGAAGACTCCCTGATAGAACTATCTTGTGATTTTTCTTTGAATACCTTATTTCAAGAAGTCAGCTTAATCCTGTTTTGTATCAAATTAAAGGGAGAGTATCAAGTGCTTGCAAAAATAGCTTTGAAGGAACAAATGGGGTTCACACCTACTTACTTACATGAAAGTGCTTCTTCTAGCTTGGTTTTTTAAAAGAAACAAATATAAAAACAAACTTTGGATGGAAAATGATTTATGACTAAAAATAACAAACTTCAGTCGAGTTATTCAAAGTTTTATTAGCACCAAGACTAAACAATAGCACAAATCTCATTAGGTTCACCATTTAATTTGCATGAAATAAAATTCTTATGGGCCAAAATATTGTTTCTTTTCTTTAATTTTGTTACCTTCACCATTTTCAAAATTATTACCCAGAAAATCATTTTTTCATACAATACTAAGATCAGTTTCATATTATATATAATTTTTATATTACTATCAATTACTGCATAGTGACTGTAGTAGTAGAGTATACATATGTATATACTGAGTTGTGAACATGTTTCCAGAAAAATGGTGGGCCACATTACAAAAAAGTTTGGGAACCAGTGTTCTGGATAATTTCTTACTTTAACAATAAAAAGCAAAATTCCTTATTTCCACTGCATATGTTTTCTGTAGTATTTCACTGCATTTTGAACAGCATCATATTCCAGAATGAGATTTTCACTCTGCAATGGAGTGTGCACTGATATGAAACTTCCTGGGAGATTTAAACTGTGTGCCAGACTGAGACTTTGCCTTTCATGGGGCGAGTGCTGTAAAAACTGAGCTATCCAAGCACGACTCACGACCCATCCTCACAGCTTCAGTTCTGCCAGTACCTTGTCTCCTACCTTCCAAACTTCACAGAGGTTCTTCTGTGAACCTCGCAGAAGAGCTTCTCTGCAGTTAGGAAAGTAGGAGACAAGGTACTGGCAGATTTGAAGCTGTGAGGACAGGTCATGAGCCGTGCTTGGGTAGCTCAGTTGGTGGAGCACTTGCCCACAAAAGGCAAAGGTTCAGAGTTCGAGTCGTGGTCCAGCACACAGTTTTAATCTTTCAGGAAGTTTCAGCATCATATTGCATCAACACCATTGTTTAACCTCCACCCTGACACTAATGTGCTTAACAATGTGAATGTGTATGATGTGTGAGTGAAGTCTAATCTCTAGGAAGAATATCAGCTTTGTGATGAAAGTGAACCTGATATTATCACAAAATCAGAATTCCACCCATCTTACCCTATTTTCACTTGTCTCGTGTACAACTACAAATCATACATAGCTCGAACCTTCAAGGAGTAAAGAATCCTGACTGTGCATAATTATGTCATTCATTCATGTTTTAGTAATTCCAAAGTTATGGAACGAAGTTTTTGCTTTTCTTTCTAGTGGGTATTTTCTTTTATTGACTTTATGATGCATAGCCAAATGCAGTTACTTTTTAGTTACTGTGTTCTACTGGTGGCCCAGTTAGGCTTTGAATAGAATTGAATTGAATTTTTTTAATCCTGTAGTATTACATGGTGTATAGTGAACATACATGTAAAAATACAAAACCTTCATTATCACATACTTCCTAACTGTTCTAACATCATTGATTATAATTAACAATATTTACAAATTTAATATGAGCAATATTCATCAACACTGTAAAATTCCTGTTCCACCAAATAGCCTTATAGATTATATATGAAGTCTTCACGTGTTGTCAGCCGAGTAGCATCGTTGTCTCGTAGCAACATTTCGATGGAATGTGTTTCCATCATCTTCAGGCGAAGTGTCGGGATATCGTCGGTCGCGGGCTTATATCTCTGCTGGACCGCTCTCCGACACTTCACCTGAAGATGATGGAGATCCATTCCATTGAAACATTGCTACGAGATGACGATGCTACTTGGCTGACAACCCGTGAAGACTTCATATATGAAATTCGCCGAGAAAGCCTGCACTTGCATATAGTCTTATAGATTCTTTAAAAAATTAGTGTCATGTACAGTAGACTGCTGAATGTAGCAGTAGTTTCAAAATCACTGTTCTGGAAATTTATTTTGACTCTTCCATATATTTTAAACATAATTTTATCTTAATGATAATCAGTGCAAGATCCATCTCTGATGTAACATATTGCAATGGAGTAATGCTTAAATTTATTGTCCCAGGTGCCTATACAGCTTGAAGTGATCACTTCTGTTACAATCCTGTTGATTCAAGATTCAGCAATGTTTGTCTTCGAGAAACTGTGAAAGTTATTATTGCTTGATTTAGAAGTGGAGTGAAATTTTGTTGCACGTATTTGAACATCAGATACTGTAACAGGATCTTTCAATAGTATTTCCAATCAAAGATAGCATTAAGACCATTGTTTGTATGACTTCTAACTTATGCAAAAGTACACATGTTAAAATATGTCCATAGTTATTTTGATGAGCATTCTAAATAATTTCAAGGATAGGTCTGGTTACCTCACTTGCCCTGTATCAACACAGCTGATCCTTTATGGAATGTGGTGATGAGTGTATATGTAAGAAGATGTCTGAGCTATAATTATAATTATCTGTGAGCAGCTATTGAAATTCTATACCTGATTTTTTAAAAAGGGAACTGCCATTAACTTGACATGTTTATGCCACAAACAATTACTAAACACAAATATTAATGATGGAATACTATATTGCCATCATACATCCTTCACATCATCTTAGAGCCAATCAGTGGCAGATACATATGGGGGATGCGCAGGGTGCACCCCCCCCCCCCATCTTGTGGGGCCACCTGCATTGCCACCCGCACCCACCCTGCAGTCAGCCAACATGCTATTCCTTCATTTCTTTTGTCAGTCAAATTGACTGAATCGAGTTATCGTGTAGTTGTACTTTCATATGTAGCATGCGCATCCATGTCATTGTATTTGACGATGTAATTAACCAATTTGCCAGGAAGAATAGGTGCATAGAATTCATCATTTAAGGAAGAGAACCACAATTTTAACGTTTTTATATTATAAGATGACGTTGTCTTGTATATGGGTATAATCACTTTAAATAAAACTTTCTTAAACTTTGCATGTGACCTGATTGTTTTTTATTGTGGTAAAAGAAAAGTCAGCTCAAGATATCTTTAGCGCCCCCTCCTTGAGGTTTTTCTGTACCTGCCATTGGATGCATTAGTATATCTGCAGTAAATATGATATTTTAACGACTGCTAAACTGGCCTGTATTCAGTTCTAAGTGTAACTAAAATGATTGAAATCCTGCAGGTGGTGACTAGCAGGTAATCCCAAGTAGTTGTCATTTTAAACTAACAGCTGCAAAGCTGTGAAATTATTCTTACATGGTGTCTGTCCCAGTGATGCTATTATTTATTTACTTATTTTTTATTTTTATTATTAAACAATGGAAAATCCAGGAAGGAATGTACAAGGCTCACTCCAAAAGAAATGTACACTATTTTTTTTAAAATCCATCCTTTATTCTTCATGTTTGAAAGTTTTACAGTGGTAGATACATCCTTTAGGAACAATATTTTCGTTTCTCCACATAATTTCCATCCCTCTCAATTGCCTTATGCCATCTTGGAACCAGCACCTGTATACCCACACGGTAAAATTCTGGACCAACCTGTTGGAGCCATTGTTTGGCAGCGTGCACAAGGGAGTCATCATCTTCAAACCTTGCTCCATGAAGAGAGTCTTTCAGTTTCCCAAAGAGATGATAGTCACATGGAGCCAGGTCAGGACTGTAAGGCGGGTGTTTCAGTGTTGTCCATCCAAGTTTTGTGATCACTTCCATGGTTTTTTTTTGACTGACATGTGGCTGTGCATTGTCGTGCAACAGCAAAACATCCTGCTTTTGCCGATGTGGTCACACACGACTCAGTCGAGTTTGAAGTTTCTTCAGTGTCGTTACATATGCATCAGAATTTATAGTGGTTCCACTTGGCATGACGTCCACAAGCAAGAGTCCTTCGGAATCAAAAAACATAGTAGCCATAACTTTTCCAGCAGAAGGTGTGGTTTTGAATTTTTTCTTCTTGGGTGAATTTGCATGATGCCACTCCATTGATTGCCTCTTCGTCTCTGGTGAAAAATGATGGAACCACGTTTCATCACCTGTCACAGTTCTTCCAAGAAATTCATCTCCACCATTCTAGTACTGCTCCAAAAGTTCGCTGCATACCGTTTTTCTTGTTTCTTTGTGAGCCACATCCTGGGAACCCACCTGGCACAAATCTTTTTTAATGCCAACACTTTCAGTATTCTGCAAACACTTCCTTCCCCTGTCCCAATGTAGCATGACAATTCGTTCGCTGTGATGCGTCTGTCAGCAGTCACCAATTCATTAACTCTCTGCAGATTGTCTGGAGTGTGTGCAGTACAAGGCCTGCTGCTGCGGGGACAATCCTCAATATTGCCGTGCCCGCTTTCATCACGTAACCTGCTTGCCCACCGACTAACTGTACTGCGATTGACAGCAGCATCTCCGTACACCTTTTTCAACCTCTTGCGGATGTTTCCCACTGTCTCGTTTTCACAGCACAGGAATTCTATGATAGCACATTGCTTCTAACGAACATTAACTGTAGCAGCCATCTTGAAGACATGCCGTGATGGCACCACTCACAGGAACAGGTTGAACTAAGTTTGAAAACAAGCAGGAAGGATGTATCTACACACTGTAAAACTTTCACACATGCAGAATAAAAACTGTATTTTTACAAAAATAGTGTGCATTTCTTTTGGAGTGACACTGGTAACAATATTAGAGAAGGAACGTTGCTACTCACCATGAGTGGGGTTTCAGTTGCCTGAGACTGTAGTCATGTGTGCAAATTGTGTGTGTGTGTGTGTGTGTGTGTGTGTGTGTGTGTGTGTGTGTGTGTTTGTCTATTCTTGATAAAAACCTTAATGGGCAAAAGCTATAATTGTGAGAATCTTTTTGTTGTGCCTATCTGCGACTCAGCATCTCCACTATATGGTGAGTAGCAACTTTCCTTCTCTAACATTGTTATTTTTATTATTATTAGACTATGTTACTACAGTTTCCACAACTCTTAATAAGTTTTAAAGTTTAGGGGGTTCTGGTAATTATGGATTATAGATTTTTATCAGATGAGATCTATAGTAAGAATTTGTACTAAATATTTTTTGTTGTGTTCAAATCTTAAAAGTGAAAGTATAAAGTATTCATTTATTTTAAAAACCACAGTGGGCCTACTGGACACACACACACACACACACACACACACACACACACACACCCTGGCTGCTGGGGATACTTTTATCCTCCACCATCGATCCTTGCTCCTTCTATCTGCATCAATACAGAATACAGAAATGTTTCCTTAATCCTAGCCAGAACCCAGTCCCACCACATACTGTTGGTGCAATACTGTTGTTGTTTGGCTCACAGAATACCCCCATATGGCCTTACTGTCAAATTACCCATCTCTGGCTGCAACCCCTCCTTCTACAATGACCTCATCTGTTCAGATTCTGCCAGTCCTTAACCCTTACCAACATAGTCCTGCAGAATCATGTAAATCAGGCCCAAACCTTCTTGCAGTACCTCCTTTCCATCCATAAAATTCCCCTGCTGTGCAATTCCAAATTTCTGGATCCCATCTCACACACTGAAACTCTTTCCCACCAGGAACTAGAGCAGCATGCACAATACCAACTCAAAAAACGCTCCAATCTATTCACTTCTTACATCCAACTTTGAGTACTATTATCCGCCACACCTACAATAGTCTGAAAACCTCCCCCACATTCCCTCATAACTGCCAAACCTTGCCTCACAGACCTACTACATGTATCCCATGCTCAGAAAATCCCCCCCCCCCTCCCATGACTACCACCGCCATACAAAACCCAGAACCTAAACAGACCTGCACCACAGTCATGAACCTCTCCTCCAAAAGCATAGTCCCACAGATATTTCAGTCCTTTCCTATGGCCTTACATTTTGCCCCACTCCCAAATTCAATCATGCTGGACCTGTTAAAGATCTTCTCTCATTCTCCTGGTCCCTACAGTGGCAATACTTTTTCACCACCAACCCTATCAATCAGACTCAACCAGAGACCAACATTGAACCCTGCCTGACTCAATTCACTCCTCCATCCAACTATGATCCACTTCCACAGACCCCAAATCACCTGTCATCCCCTGTTGACTTTCCAAAATTTCTTAACATCCACAGAAAGATCTATGACCCACCACTTAAAAACTGATCCTGAACTTGTAATCATATCTGCTAATAAAGACTCCTCCACTGTTGTTTCAAGTCACAAGGACTGCCTGGTAGAAGGCTCTGCCAGCTGTCAGATTTGTCCACCTATAAAACCTGTCACAGTGACCCCATTCCAGAAATCAAGCAGGATCTCCAGTCTCTCCTCAAACCCTTAGGCCCATCCCAGAACATCTCCACAGAGCCTATCTCTCTCCTCACTCCTACCACTTCCCACACTCCTACCTTCTACAGGCTTCCTAGTGTCCATAAACACAACCACAAAGGATGCCCCATTGAGGCTGATTACTGTGTGCCCATTGAGAGACACTTTTCTTCAGCCTGTTACCCACAACTTACCCTCCCATATATAAAACACCAATCATTTCCTCCACCGACTCTCCACAGTTCCTGTTCCTTTACCACATGCTGCACTGCTCATCACTATTGATGCTGCCTCCCTTTACATTAACATCCCTAATGGTCATGGCCTTGCCACTATTGAACACTACCTTTGCCAGTGCCTGATGGATTTCAAACCTCCAACCTCCTTCCTGGTCACCATGACCAACTACATCCTCATTCGCAGAGATTTCTACTTTTAAGGTATCACCTACAAACGAATTGCCATGTAGGGGAATCCTTCCTAACTGCCCAGATTTCCAGACCCCTCACCTGGTTCAGATTCACTGATGACATTTTCATAATCTGGATCAACTTTGAGGACAACCTATCCACATTCCTCCAGAACCTCAATACCTTCTCCCCCATTTGCTTCAACTGGTCCTCCTCAACTCACCAAGCTACCTCCATGATGTTGACCTCCACCTCAAAGACTGCTACATCAGTACATCCTCCGTATCAAACCTACCAACTACTGACAATATCTCCACTTTGACAGCTACCACCCATTCCACATTGAGAAGACCTTTCCATGCAGCCTAGACACCTATGGCCATTGCATCTGTAGTGACGAGCAGTTCCTCTCAAAATATACCAAGGGTCTCACTGACAACTTCACAAACTGTAATTACCCTCCCAGCCTTGTACAGAAACAGATCTCCTGTGCCTTATTCTCCAGTCAGCCATCACCTCCCAATGTCCCACTTTCCAGCCACAGAGGAGAATTCCCCTCAACACCACCCATGACTGGAGCAGCTGAATCACAATCTATATCAGGGTTTTGACTACCTCTTATTGTGTCCTGAAATGAGGTATGTCCTACCCACTATCCTTCTCACCCCTCCCACAATAGTATTCCACTGCCCACCAAACTTACACAATATCTTTGTCTATCCCTACACAACCCCTGCTCCCAACCTCTTGCCTCATGGCTCATTTCCCTGTAATAGGTCTAGATGCAAGACATATCCCGTACATCCTCCCACTACCACATACTCCAGTCCAATCACAAGCATCACCTATCCTATCAATGGCTGTGTTACCAGTGAAACCAGTCACATGATCTACAAGCTAACCTGCAACCATTGTACTGCATTCTATGTGGGTGTAACAACCAACAAGCTGTCTGTCCACGTGAATGGCCACCAACAAACTGGGGCCAAGAAACAGTTGCTGAGCACACTGCCCAACAAACATTCTTCATTTCAATTATCACTTCACAGCCTGTGCTGTCTGGATGCTTCCTACCAGCACCAGTAGAAGTCTTTTGGCCAAGCTTACTTGCTAAGCAGTCTTTTTGTTCTGCCTGTCTGTGGTTCAATATCTCCATTATATGGTAAGTAGCAATCTATCCCATCTGTAGCATGACATTCAAAAACTTCTATTCTGTTGTTGCCTGCACCATTTATTGTCCACATTTCATTACCATACAAAGCTACATGCCATAAAAGTCTTCAGAAAAGCTTCCTAACATTTAAATTTGTATTCAGTGTCAACGAATTTCTCTTTTTCAGAGACAGTTTTTCTTGCTTTTGCCAGTCTGCATTTTATATATTCTCAACTTTGGCCTTTGTCAGATTTCTTGCTGTTCAAATATCAAAATTTATATCCTACTTTTTGTGTCTCATTTGTCAATCTAATTCAGTCAGCATCACCTGATTTAATTCAATACATCCCATTATCCACACTGTACTTTTGTCGATATTTATCTTACAATCTCTTTTCAAGGCACTAGCCATTCTGTTCAACTGTTCCTGCAAATCCTTTTCCATCTCTGCCAGAATTATGAGGTAAGTAGCAAACCTCCAAAATTTTATTTCTTCGCCTTTCCAACTTGCTCTTAGATTTCGATTATGGCCTGTTTAATCTACAATTAGAGCTGAACAAATAACATTGCTCCTAAACCAAGATCTAATGGAATTATTTTATTGCACTATTAGAATATAGTTTAATATATAGTGTACTTATAGTGGTTTTATGACACCAGATTATTGTGCAATGCACCAAGAGAAACAGTGGTAGACCATTTGTTTCCTTACATGAAGTTTCAGTTTAGATGAAGAAAGTATAGCTATCTGTAGGCATAACAACTAACAACTCCCATAATATTATTAATCAGCCACAAAAGGATTATTCAAGAATGCTTTTTTACACACAGCAGATCATACCAACTTAAACTTAAGAACAGTTGTAGGGGTAAGTAAATTACATACTTTTTCTCACTTCCCCCACCATCGCACTCACTCTAGGCCTCAGTCAGCAGAGAGATGCAGAATCCAGAAGCCTTCAGTCAAACGCTGTATTTGCTTCAGCAACCACTCGCTGACCTTCAGGATCCTACAATATCATAGTGAAGCGGCAGCAGCAGGAATTAAACTGTTGTATATGATGAACCAGTGTACGTGGCAAGGATGTGTGAAACAAGCACACTGTTACCACTTAAACCATATTAGCAACAGACTTTTAATTAGGTAACAGCCATATGTATATTATGCTATCTGGATGAAATGAGACTGCGACACCAATGTGTATAGTCGTGGGCTGAGGGAAAGGCTTCTTCTCCTGATAGAAGGAGGAATACAAGTGACAGGAGGATTTGCATAGACCATCTGATGAAAAGTTTCCTGACACCTATTAACGGACATTAGTAGTGGGTGCACCCACTATTCACTTATATAATGTGCTGAACTCTTCTGGGGACACTTTCAATAAGGAGTGTGAATGTCTGGAGCAATGTTAGACCATTCTTCCTCAATAGCTGAAACCAAAGGAGATAGTGATGTTGAATGCTGGGGTCTAGAGCAAACTTAATGTGCCAACTCACCTAAAATGTGTGATGCTGGGTTCAGGTTGGAAGTCTGGGCAGGCTAGTTCATTTCAGAAATGTTAAAGTTCACAGACCATTGCTTCACAACTGCTGATTTATGACAGGGATAAAAACAATCACCATCTCTGAACTGCTGCTGTATTACACAAAGTACACAGTGCTCTGAAATGTGTTCATATGCTTTTGCATTTAGCATTTTCAAAAGTCCAGTAAGAGTACCATATCCTAGACACAAAAATTATCCCTGTATCGTAACACCAACTCCTCCGTATTTCACTACTGGCACTACACATAATGGAGGGTAATGTTCTCCAGGCCCTTTCCAAACCCAAATTCTCCAATCAGATTACTACAGGATATAGGATGCTTCATCACTACAAACAACTCATTTCTAGACATCCAATGTCCAGTAGCACCACTCTTTTCATTACCTCAAGTAATAATTAATATTTTCTGTCAGGTTATTAGTATGTAGTAGGAGCAGCATTTGACTGTTGTCTGCTGTAACTTTGTGGTGACCTCATGTGGCATCATCCATGGTGACTGAAAGACCTGTGTATATTAGAAAATGTAAAAATACACAGCTATTAATGTCTCAATAACTACATGAAAGACAGGAATTGTAACTAGTATGCAAATGTAGGAATTTTATCTACATACTATCTATTCATAAAATTGTGTTAATATCATGTGTTATTTTCTGGAGCATACAGATGCAGACTCTGACCACAATTTATTGTTTATGAGCTGTAGATTAAAACCGAAGAAACTGCAAAATGGTGGGAATTTAAGGAGATGGGACCTGGATAAACTTAAAGAACTAGAGTTTATAGAGAGTTTCAGAGGGAGCATTAGGGAATGATTGACAAGGACAGGAATAATTCATACAGTAGAAGAAGAACGGGTAACTTTGAGAGATGAAATAGCGAAGGCAGCAGTGTATCAAGTAGGTAAAAAGACAAGGGCTAGTAGAAATCCTTGGGTAACACAAGATATATTGAATTTAATTGATAAAAGCAGAAAATATAAAAATGCAGTAAATGAAACAGGTGCAAAGGTATACAAATATCTCAAAAATTATATCAGCAGTAAGTGCAAAACAGCTACGTGGGAATAGCTAGAGGACAAATGTAAGGATTTAGAAGCATATATCACTAGGGGTAAGATAGATGCCACATACAGAAAAATTAAAGAGACCCCAGCAGGAAAGAGAACCACCTATATGGATATCAAGAGCTCAGATGGTAAACCAGTTCCAAGTAAAGAAGGGAAAGCCGAAAGGTGGAAGGAGTATATAGAGGGACTATACAAGGGTGATGTACTTGAGGGCAATATTATGGAAATGGAAGAGGATGTAGATGAAGATGAGCTGGGAGATATGATACTGCATGAAGAATTCGACAGAGCTCTGAAAGACCTAAGTAGAAACAAGACCGCAAGAGTAGATGACATTCGGTTAGAACTACTGGTAGCCTTGGGAGAACCAGCCATAACCAAACTTTTCAATCTGGTGAGCAAGATGTATGAGACAGGCAAAATATCCTCAGACTTCATGAAGAATATAATAATTCCAATTACAAATAAAGCAGGTGTTGATATGTGTAAAAATTACTGAACTATCAGTTTAACAAGTCAAAATACTAATATGAATTCCTTACAGATGAATGGAAAAACTGGTAGAAGCTGACCTCGGCGAAAAATGTAGCAACACGCAAGCCCATACTGACCCTATGACTTATCTTAGAAGCTAGGTTAAGGAAAGGCAAACCTACATTTATAGCTTTTGAAGACTTAGAGAAATCTTTAGGCAATATTGACTGGAATGTTCTCTTTCAGATTCTGAAGGTGGCAGGGGTAAAATACAGGGAATGAAAGGCTATTTATAATTTGTACAGAAACCACAAGGTAGTTAAGAGTTGAGGTGGATGAAAGGGAAGCAACAGTTGAGAAGCGAATGAGACACATTTGTAGCCTATCGCTGGTGTTATTCAATTTGTATATTTAACAAGCTGTAAAGAAAACCAAAGAAATATTTGGAGTATGAATTATAGTACAGGGAGAAGAAATAAAAATTTTAAGCTTTGCCGAAGACATTGTAATTCTGTCAGAGGCAGCAAAGGACTTGGAAAAGCAGTTGAACGAAATGGACATGGTATTGAAAGGGGGCTATAAGATTAATGTCAACAAAAGCAAAACGAGAATAATGGAATGTAGTTGTATTAAATTGGCCAATGCTGAGGGAATTACATTAGGAAATGAGACACTTACAGTAGAGATGAGTTTTGCTTTTTGGGCTGCATAATAACTATGGATGGTTGAAGTAGAGAGGATAGATTGGTGAAGGCAAGGAAAGCATTCCTGCAGAAGAGAAACTTGCTCATCTTGTATAGATTTAAGTGTCAGGAAGTCTTTTCTGAAAGAATTTGTCTGGAGTGTAGCCATGTGTGGATGTGATACTTGAATGATAAACAGTTTGGACAAGAAAAGAATAGAAGCTTTTGAAATGTTATGCTACAGAAGAATGCTGAAGATTGGATGGGTAGATCACATAACTAATGAGGAGGTACTGAATAAAAGTGGTGAAAAGAGGAATTTGTGGCACAATTTGATTAGAAGAAAGAATCAGTTGGTAGGACATGTTCTGGGATATCAAGCGATCACCAATTTAGTACTGGGGGGAAGTATGGAGGGTAAGAATCATAGTGGGAGACCAAGAAATGAATACACTAAGCAGATTCAGGGGAATGTAGATTGCAGTAGTTACTCCGAGATGAAGAGGCTTGTACAGAATAGAGTAGCACGGAGAGCTGCATCAAACCAGTCTTTGAACTGAAGACGCAACAACAACACTGACCACACTGTGATAGAATGTTAAACCCTCATCTTCCTTCCTTCCTTCTTTCCTTCCTTCTAACGATTCTGTTGGTGATCAGATGTTAAAAGCTTTCTTCTTGCTTTTTTTCTCCCTCAAAAACTTTTAGTACTCCCACACCTTACTAGTATTTCATACATCTAGTGCTAAGTGCCGGAATTTAACTGTGTATCATAAAGTTTTGCCTTAAGCTTCCTAGTCTCAGTCAATGTTTTCTTTCTATTATTAAATCTTTACCTTTGTTCTTCATTGTTTGTTTCTTCTTCGGTTTTGGCCATCTCCTTTGGCTTCTGCAGTAGAAATTCGCTAAGAGGACACAGTTGTTATTCATGAACATCCTTTACCCTCTTCCTGTGAAACCATTTTTTGTGCCAGAGGAGTAGTTACAATTACAGTTTAAAGGAAACATTATTGAGAATGACAAGGGGAGATAATGATTCATTTGTTGTACAGTGAAATATCAAAAAATATAGTGACTGTGCTTAATAACCACACAACACATGTGTGAAAGCTGCTGTTTCTTGCCAATATGCATTTAGAAATAATAAAAGAACACTGATACAATGATTATTTCACCACCATTGTTGTTTGTGCCCTTACAGCAACACATCATGTTGCCACAGATAATTTAAGGATATGGAATGAAGACTTGCAGCTCCAATGTCAATGACAAACCGGGGTTGATGTTGGACTCCCTAGCATCAAGAAACAGGGAATATCAAGGTTGTATTTACAAAGAGGCAGGGGAGGACAGTTCACCTGTGTGCTAAAAAGTTTCCACAAGTGTAGGCCTTTCAATTCATGATATTTTTTCCTTACATTACAAGCCAATGTGACAAAATTACCAGCCTATGTGAAAAACTGCTGAACATGTGAATACAGAAAGTACAATATTTAAATGTATCTGTACATTACTTACCTGACAGCAGAATACAGATTATGTGTCCCAGTGATCCAGTCCCCCTCATATGCACTGACCAGCTATTAAGGAGCACCCCAATTATGACTTAGTACCACCCAGGACTGGAACAACTGAATCATGTTCTCCTCAAGGGTTTTGACTACATCTTTTTATGCCTGGAAATGACAAACAGCCTTCCCGTTAAACTCCCCGACCAATCCACAGTGAAATTCTGTTGCCCCCTCAACCTAAACAACGTACTCGTCCATCCCTGTTCCACACTTTCTCCCAACCCTTTACCCCATGGCTCATATCACTGTAATAGATCAAGACAGAAGGCCTGTCCAAAACATCCTCCCACTACCACCTGCTCCAACCTGTTACAGGCATTTCCTACCACATCAAACACATAGTTAGCTGTAAAAGCACCCGTGTGGTCTACCTACTTAGCTTTAACCAATGTTCAACATTTCATGTGGGGATGGCCATTACCAAACTGTCCATCTGCACAAATGGCCACTGCCAGGAGACAACTGGACCAACCAGTTACTGGGCATGTAACTAAACATAGTGTGCTTGACTTCAACAACTGCTTCACAGTCTGTGCCATCTGTATTATTCCCACCTACACCAGCTATTCTGAAGAGTGTAGGTGGGAAATATACCTACAGTATATCTCCCATTCTCATATCCTCCTAGGCCTTTGTTATTCCCTGTCCTTCATTTGCCTCTACCTGTTCGCCACTGCCACTCCAGCCTCACATGCCTTCTACCTCCACCCATCCCTCCACGCACAATGCAAGTTGCATAGTTCTTTCCCCTTCTCCACCTCTCTCCTCCTCCCCCTGCAGTATAGTCTCCCAATGTTGCACCTAGAAGCCCACCATACACTCCCCACCACATCTCTGCTCACACCCACAAGCAGCATTATAGCATCTTCCCCAAAGCATACAGTGCTATACATCTCCCTCCCTGCCCCAAATTTTTCCCTGTGTCCTCACTGCTCACCCAAGTGGAATAGTGTTATAGCTTAATAATATCCAACAGCCTACTTTTAAACGTACCTGTCTATGTGGTAAGCATTAATCTATTGCTATTGCTACTCCATCCCATTGCTCTGTAAAAAAGTCAGGAGTTTTACTAGGTGTGAAAGATGTAGTATACTCAGGGCTAGGAAGGGTGGCAGTTGATTTTATGTAATTCACATGTTTTATATTCAAATTTTAAAAGTGACCATTCTGAAAATAAAATAGATATTTCTAAATTCTCTTCACTCTATCCCAAGTTGTGCATTTTACCAGGGGTTAATGATATTCCCTCAGTATGTGTCGGCACCATTCATGAGAACATAATTCTGGTTATTAATCTAGTACCATCCAAAGAAAACTAAAACGATCTAAAACAAAACAAAAATTTGCAATGTGACAACTTAGTCCATGCATGTATGCTATGGCTCTGTACCAAATGCTCTCAAAAATACTAAAATAAATATTGAACACTGTGGTGAAGATTCTAAAGTCTCAGTAAAAATATTATAACAAATTTAAAGGGTCATTTGATGTAAACATTCCCACAATGTTGATGGACATTAGTGAAAATTTGGTTGTATTGTCTATACTGAAACCTAAGAATACAATTGGACATCTTCCTCTTGCACTGCACTTCCTGTTACAATTAACCTAAAAAATACTGTGGCCAAAAGACTAGTTATATTTTTCCTTGTCATGTCTGACAGCATGAAACATGACGTATAAAGTCTATGAAACTCGAAAAATATGAGAGATTTCATTAAAGAAACTTACAATACTCACAAGTTACAAAAAGCCATTATTTTAGTTTTGGATGTGCAAGTCAGTACAAAAATAAATTTAATTTTATAAATCTATGTCTGCATCAAAATGATTATAAGATCAATGTGTTGGCCGAGTGTTCATTATTTGCAACTAGCCATGAAAAAACTGAGTGTGCCATTATAGGGTGGACAATTAAAATGCTAGCATGAAGCAAAAGCTTACAAATACCTCTAACAAGTCAGATATTAGCTGCTTCTGATTTGTTTGTAATCTTAACATCATCAAAGTTAATTTGTATTTTATTTTGGAAGACACTGTAGGGCCAATGTCAGACATTTCTGACCTTGTGGAATGTTTTGCATAATTTCAAACACTTCAAAAAACCAGAAATTCCCTTAACTCTGAGCTGTAAGATTGATTAAGAAAGTTGGAGGCAAATAGAACAGTAATGATGTGAAACGCAGTTGGAAATGTAATTTAAAGAATCAACTGAAAGATAGGAAAATATGATCCTAACTAATTATGTAGCTTGTAAATATGACATTCTGGGGTACTTTGGTACCATAACTGAAGTAAATACAGCATAAATTGGTATTACCATTCATTTAATGCATCCTTCAGGATCACTGATGTCATTCTTTTGTCCAATTTATGCTGTATTTACTTCAGTTATGGTACCAAAGTACCCCAGAATGTCATATTTACAAGCTACATAATTAGTTAGGATCATATTTTCCTATCTTTCAGTTGATTCTTTAAATTACATTTCCAACTGCGTTTCACATCATTACTGTTCTATTTGCCTCCAACTTTCTTAATCAATCTTACAGCTCAGAGTTAAGGGAATTTCTGGTTTTTTGAAGTGTTTGAAATTATGCAAAACATTCCACAAGGTCAGAAATGTCTGACATTGGCCCTACAGTGTTGACAATGTTAACTGGAATAATCTCTTTCAAATTCTGAAGGTGGCAGGGGTAAAATACAGGGAGCAAAAGGCTATTTACAATTTGTACAGAAACCAGATGGCAGTTATAAGAGTCGAGGGACATGAAAGGGAAGCAGTGGTTGGGAAAGGAGTAAGACAGGGTTGTAGCCTCTCCCCGACGTTATTCAATCTGTATATTGAGCAAGCAGTAAAGGAAACAAAAGAAAAGTTTGGAGTAGGTATTAAAATTCATGGAGAAGAAGTAAAAACTTTGAGGTTCGCCAATGACATTGTAATTCTGTCAGAGACAGCAAAGGACTTGGAAGAGCAGTTGAACGGAATGGACAGTGTCTTGAAAGGAGGATATGAGATGAACATTAACAAAAGCAAAACGAGGATAATGGAATGTAGTCAAATTAAGTCGGGCGATGCTGAGGGAATTAGATTAGGAAATGAGACACTTAAAGTAGTAAAGGAGTTTTGCTATTTGGGGAGCAAAATAACTGATGATGGTCGAAGTAGAGAGGATATAAAATGTAGACTGGCAATGGCAAGGAAAGCGTTTCTCAAGAAGAGGAATTTGTTAACATCAAGTATAGATTTAAGTGTCAGGAAGTCATTTCTGAAAGTATTTGTATGGAGTGTAGCCATGTATGGAAGTGAAACATGGATGATAAATAGTTTGGACAAGAAGAGAATAGAAGCTTTCGAAATGTGGTGCTACAGAAGAATGCTGAAGATAAGGTGGGTAACTAATGAGGAGGTATTGAATAGGATTGGGGAGAAGAGAAGTTTGTGGCACAACTTGACTAGAAGAAGGGATCGGTTGGTAGGACATGTTTTGAGGCATCAAGGGATCACAAATTTAGCATTGGAGGGCAGTGTGGAGGGTAAAAATCGTAGAGGGAGACTAAGAGATGAATACACTAAGCAGATTCAGAAGGATGTAGGTTGCAGTAGATACTGGGAGATGAAGAAGCTTGCACAGGATAGAGAAGCATGGAGAGCTGCATCAAACCAGTCTCAGGACTGAAGACCACAACAACAACAAGAGGATATTATTCTGTTGCTAGTTCTTCATTTGCTATTTTTTAACCTTGTAAAACATCAATTGGAGGAACATATCAATTATCTGAAGGGTGATTGTATGCTATTCAGAAAAAGTTGCTCTAACTTTATGCAGTATGTTTTAAAAAAGTGAAAATTCAGAAGTTTTATGGTTTGTTGAACCAGTTTGTTTCATAATTTTAATTGGTTAAAATTTCACTTTTTTTTTTTTTTTTGTAAGCATATACTCCAAGACTTATGACATCGCCTGTTGCTATTTCATCAGTCAGAAAACGTGCCAGTTGCCACCTATACCTTGTTCTTTAAATGGAGTATTATTTACAAAGAAGTATAATAACACTGAAAATATAAAAAGTTGTAAACAATTATTTGAGGAAATATTTGAAGAATAGGAGATTTTGTTGGATAAACACATAAAAACTGATCTAAAATTCCACTATAGCAAAAGAAATATCGTTAAGACATAAAAACCCTTAAATTTTATTGTTCCATGTGAAAGCATACACTTTGGGAATTCATTTGGAAAAATATTTTGGTAACGTCCCCATTCCTTTTAAATGATGCTGAATTTAGTGTGTGGGGGTGGGAGGGGCAACACTTGCTGCCTCCGTGCCATTCACGACAGAGCCACGTCCCCCCCCCCCCCCCCCACATGTTATACTAAATGGTGAGTGTGTCAAGAAGCTCACCCATCATGGGCTGAGTATGGGTTTCGTGAACCTGAACTGAGGAATAGTGAATGCCACCACTTCTCTATAACTATAAGCTATGGAACATGCCATACTTCAATTACATAAGGTTATTCAGGCAAGTAGGGATCTGTTTGGTTGGACTGTTGTTTCCCTACTTGCTTATGGGACATCCATGAAACCTTCATCGAGCTTGAATACTCCTGGCACTTTGGGTGATCCATTGGGCAAACACCCAATCCCAAAAAGACTTCACAAAGCTTGTACATCTTGTAAGTATACTAATCTGTTATCATTTGATTGCACCTGGCATCTCATTGGTGTCATCAGCATGTTGTGTCCTTTGAATCCTGTCATCAATGTGTAATAGCCAATGTCTTTTAGTAGCATACTACTATTACATACATTCAGTTTGTAGCTACAGCATTCTTTTCTTGGGATCAAATGCATAAAATATGAACACAGCTTTCAAATTGCTGAAAAGGGTTGTAAGAATAATAATAATAGTAATAAAGATATTAGTAAAGCTCATTCTAAACATCTGTTCAAAACACTGGGGATTTTAACTGCACCATCTGAATACATTTACTGAACAGCTGTACACATCGAAAATAACATTGATAATTACAGCAAAAACAGGTCTGTCCATGACCATGGAACAAGATCTAGACTGAACTTATATTTACCAAGGAAGAATAAATACAAAATTCAAAACAGCATCTTCTACCAAGGAATGAAACTGCAGAATAAATTACCAAAGGAGATTAAAGAATGTGCTTAAACAAAATTGTTAAAAATGGAAGTTAAGAGTACCTGTTAACCCAAACATTCATGCAATGTAGGATTACTTAGACAACACAGAGCAGGGGCTTGGTAAAAAATGCAACACAAATAATAATGATAAATGATAAAACATCTAACACTCCACACAACACTTTCACAATATATTTTTTCCTTTCTTTTTTTTTCCATTTCTGGAAAAACTTACTCCCAAAGCTATGCTGTATATCTACCTCATCATCTTTCTGAGCTCAACATCTCACTCATTATAGACCAATGCTGCATCAGTTTTTCAGGCTCAGGTTGTGTTGCACAAAATGATCCTAACATCAACTGACAGTAAGTGAGGTGTCATGAAACAATGAGTGTATATTGTTTTAGAAATGAATGATCAGTGTTGTATTAGCCTTTTATCGTAATTAAATAACTTATATGTAAAACAGTTTTTACATTAGGGTAAATTGAATGGGGTATTTTAACAAGAGTGACCTTGTATTTGGGAGAGTGGAGATTCCAGTCTTCATCCAGCCTTCCTAATTTAGGTTTTCCGTGGTTGCCCTAAATTATTTGAAGCAAATTCAGAATGGTGCCTACTATAAGGCTGCAGCTGGCTACCTGTCCCATCATTGTCATTCTAGAACTTAAAGCCTGTAAATGCCTGTATGTGTGAATTACTTTTTTTTTTTGACAATATTATGAAAAGGATGGGTGCCGATATATCCTTTTCACAATATTGTCATAATTCCATCCTGGACTTTCCATTGTTTACTTTACTTTTGTTATTCTTAAATTGTAATACCAAGACACACCCAGTAGTATTGTAAAAGAGATCTATAGATAAGTAAAACTGCTGCTACTACTACATACATACAATATGGATAACTAGATTTAAATGGAAATTAAGAAAGAGAAGAAAAAATACATAATTATTAATCAGAGTGCAATAAGAGCTCATAGAAAGATTCCAGCTTGCTGTCCTTCAACCTGATACATTTCTAAGCAACAGAACAGACCACACCCTGTGGTGAACAAAATTTTCATTGTTGTTCCGTAGTTAGACATTAGACACCTTACCCCATGTGCTGTTTTAAGTGTCATCCTTGATCACACCACCATGGTATGCAAAAACCAGGCTACATATGGAGGATGTTTAGCTGCCCATCAGGTACTCACTGAACTGTCCTGGCCAAGTATGTCAGTTGCTCGCAAGCCATTCAATTAGGAGCAGAGTGTCCTACATTCTAGGAAAGAAAAAATCAGGGAGATAAAGACAACTCGATGGATCTCCTATTCTGAGACAAAGAAGCCTTTTAATGTTACACAGCCACATACTTTTAAGAAATTATTCACCTCAGCATTGAAATAGCCTGTACCAAAAACTGGACAGACACTGACAGAATTTAAACAATACACAATGGCCTGCAGTAGTAAATGCATCTGCAAACCTGTGTCACTGGTTAAACAAAGAAGTTTGCCTACAGCTGACACAATGGTAGCAGCAGCACCTACTAAAAAAATGCAGAAAGATCAGTTGCATGCAACCTTATTCCTGTCTAATGGACCAGATGATGACCAAACCATCAACAGTAAGGATATTGATGTCTGCCTGAGGGAATTGCCGAGTCCCTCTGCTAACCCCTCTCGACTGCAGACTCAACACCACTTAGAAATGACAGGGGAATGGCAGAGGCATACCTTACCACTACGATGGCTCTCATACTACAGTGAAACATCAGTGGGTTCTATGGAGGGACTGAAACTCCTAGTGCAGGGTAGCTGTGTTGGTAAATAACACATATCATGCCTCCACTTAATCCTTGGTTACTGACCTGCAAACAGCTGCAGAGAAATGCAGTGCAAGACAAAGGGTTGTTGTGTGTTCCCTTCAGTTATCACCAAAAGAGCAATTATATTATGAGGCTTTGGAAGACCTTATCACACAACTCCCCTGATCATTGTCCTATTGGAATACTTCAATGCACATAATGTTTATAAGGTTCATTCTCTGTGTGCCCCAGAGTTCTAGTTATAGAGATGTAGTGATGCAGGATTAAGCCAGGGCTTGTCGTCGAAATCTAGATGCTTGTCACCACCACAGACTCAGCACTTACACCTTACAACTTCTGTGTAACTATACAGTGCTTGACAGGCTGCATATGCGACCTCAACCACAACAAGCCCAACCTCACCATGTATTAAGCTGGACATCCAGAGACGCTGAAGCTGTTGACACAGCTGGGCTTCGAAATGGCATGTGCTGTGTACTGTCTTCCATCATGAGGCTACCAATTTTCTTCCTGCTGCAGACTGCCATCAGCAAGGGTTGAACCAACATCCTCCTGGTCACCAAGCTACAGGCACATGACAGCAGCAATCACTTGCCTCAGCTGGGTGGAATGTAGCCCGCCCCCCACCCCCCAACCCCCTCCCAGCAGCAGCATAGCACAACATACAGGTGACACGAAGTGGTGTCATGAGGCTGGCGACAGCTTCTTCAAACATAGGCCTTGCATGGTTGCTATACCTCAGTAGTGCTGTGTCTTTTTGCAGCCACCTTCACCTCTGGTCGACTCCTGTAGCCCTTGCCAATACTTGTTCCCCAAAATAGCCCGATGGTAGAATTAACACCACCTGATCAACAGAAGAACAGCTCTTCCACCTGTACACGGTGGTCATTCCCTCCTCCCACCCCCCAACAGCCCCATGGGTACATGTGACTGTATTTTGCTGCACCGCTACAGAGAGTTTCATGGTGTCTCATGTACTGAGTATCTTCAACAAGGGCAATCCCATGTATTTCAGCACAGTTACAGGGTCGTCCTGATCCACAAACCTTTCTTTTTTTCTCCAGCACTCGCAGAATCTGCTCATTGCAATGTATCTGATGACCTTCATCTTTGTGATGGCTTCCAACTCTTGCTCCATCTACCAGATGGAAGCCACTAATATGGATGATCGGCAGAGCAGACTGGACATTGTATATCCAGCTGGCTGTTTGTAAACCTCGAGACAACATTGAGAAATTGGTGGATATCACGAGAGTGATCTTACCATGCCACTGACATATCCATCCCAAATTCCTCAGGTCATCTTCGAAGACAGCCTGTACCTTTGTAGAATAATGTATGCCACGTATCTATCAGGATCAGGTCTGTTGCTTTGCGATGGTTTAAATACCGGCCAACAGCAGAGAAACCTGACAGCCTTTCGAGATGTGACAGCCAAAGCTCAACAGTCATGGAGAGCAACAAAGAGCGTTGTTCCTAGCCTCTGCCGTCAGCTCCACCTGTTCCACAAAAGTATGGAAATCCGGAACTGAATTAGAGATGTCCGCAAGCAAAACCCAGAGACATCGTACAGACTATGGCAGAGAATTTTATGAAAGCTACTGCTATTGCCTCAGAAGATCCAGCATACCATAGCTACCGAGCAACTAGGGAGAGTGGAAGGCTGGACTTCAAATACAACAATTCTGAGTCACACAACAGCCCCATCTCCATGCTGGAGCTGGGTTCAGCCTGTCTGAAAGTCATTATACTACACCCAGACACGACCAAATCAAATACAGCACGCTGCAATTTTGCAAACGGAAAGAAAATTCACTTAAAATGTTCCAGTTCGATATGGCAGACGGACTGACTTCCCAGTTCATGGGGAGAGGCAATTTTGATACTTCTTCTCACATCAGGTAAGGATCGATTGTGCTCCAGTAAGTAATTACGGAAGCGTCACCTTAAAAAGTCGTGTAGGAAGTACTTAGGAGCGAGTAGACAACCGTCGTTAGATCCGAATATTGGAGGCCAAACAGCCCTTTAGCCTCTCTCAGTGTAGATTCTGGGAACGTGACCCACTGTCGACAACCTGACTCTAATAGAGACTGGTATCCAGTGGGCTTTCCTAAGTAGACAACATTGTATAGGCACATTTTTTGACATAAATAAGGTGTACGACACAACCTGGAGGCATAATGTTCTAGTACTGCTCCATCCTTTTTATCAGAACACTTTTTTTACATACCCAGGTGGTGACGTTTTCTCTGACAGATTTGAGAAGGAGAATAGTTTTCCCAGGAAAGCGTTTTAAGTGTTACCCCCTTTACCATAGCCATAAGCAGTTTAACGTACACAGCAAGAATTCCTGTACAAGTCTCGTTATTTGTGGAAGATTTTGCAGTTTTTTGTTCCTACAACTCCACAGTAGCAACTCGTCAGTCACAACTCACAGTCAAGAGGTTAGAGGGCTGAAGTGCAAAGACAGGTTTTTAATTTTGTGCAAAGAAGTGAGTGTGTGTTAATTTTTATCGTTCTCGTCGTATTTTTAATTTACCCAACAGGCAAATGAGGGATACCACTCTACATTTTGAAGATTCAGCGAGGTTTCTGAGCCTCTTTTTTTTATTATTCAAAATTGTCGTGTTTAAGGTCTGAAGGCAATGACGTTGAAAGCACTGAATAACTTAAAGTACCTTATTCAGAGGCCCTGGCGAGCAAACGTGGCGTGTCTGTTACACTTTTATAAGGCTTTCATGACATCCCGGCTAGACTACGGATAAACGAGACCTACTCACCTGAAGAACTTGCTGCTGCCCACCATTATGTGTCAGGCAGGACATGCTTGCTTACAGGATCAGTCACATACTCACTCTGTGGTAAAGCTGGGGAACCGCCACTCACCATCCGGCAGCTATTTTTCATGGTGAGTCATTTTCATGTGATTTAATGAGGGAGACAAAGTAACGGTGTTTTGAATGAAACGATCTTCATCGACTTTTATTGAAAGTCAAGACCGGTTTCGCGTCAATTGAAGACGCTTCCTCAGGTGAATAAAAAATGTAAAAAATATTACAAAGAGTTCTTAACAGCGATCAGAAGAATAAAGAGTTACAGAAAAATAATATCATATAGCAATACCTGAAGTGATTCTTGCTATATGATACTATTTTTCAATAGCTCTTTATTTTTCAGATCATTGTTAAGAATCCTTTGTAAAAAAAATTTCTTTATAATTTTTGTACAGATCACACTAGCCAACAGTGAAAATGTAATTGGGATGAAATAAATGTTTGTTAACCATATCGATCACGCTGATAAAAACGACGATGAAAAACTCAAATCAGTTCTCGTTTCCAAGTTAAAGGAGGGGCGTGCATTTAATTATACATACATATTATTAGCATTCATTGTCAATCCCTTCCCATATAGCCTTCGAAATCCTGTTGATGGTAGACAGAGTGATGAAGTGCCAGGCACGAGTAGCTGTGTATACAGGGTGTTTATAAATGAATGTCAGGGTTTTAACGCTTTATAATATTAATTACATTAAACTTACAGTTATAAATGGTATGTCAAATGAAAGAGCAACTCAAACAGTTTTACCAAGAACCTAATAAATGTTCAAAGTGAGTACTGGCATGGCGAAGTACGCGATTGGTTGAACTTCACTGTACTCAAGCGCTGGATAGGCCGCAAGGGGCCCAATGACAGGGCTTGCTTTGCATGGCCTCCACATTCATCCGACCTAACGCCATGCGATTTTTCCTTTGGGGCTTCATCAAGGATCGTGTGTACGTGCCTCCGCTACCAGCAGACCTCCCTGAATTAAGAAACCGGATTGAAGCAGCTGTTGCTACAATCACTGAAGACACACTAATCAACGTTTGGGAAGAACTCTTCAATAGACTTGATGTGTGCTGTGTGACAAATGGTGCTCACATTGAGCATTTATAAGGTTCTTGGTAAAACTGTTTGAATTGCTCTTTCATTTGACATATCATTTATAACTGTAAGTTTAATACAATAAATATTACAAAGCGTTAAAACCCCGATATTCATTTATGAACACCCTATATTTTGTCGCTATCTTTAGGCCGGGTTTGTAGCAACAAGAGAAAGGGGAAGAGGAAGGGAGGAGTGGTACATGTTTCATTTAAGCGTAGTTTCATTCTATTACAAGCTGTTTCTGTTGGTGTGGTGGAAGAACGGGTTACTGAAGTGTAGTTAGTGCATGTGGTCATGTAATTTATGCGACTCAGTACACTTCGCAAATGCGTAAACAGTGTTGACGAATAAGGAAGATATACAGACTGTACTTTGACTGTGAACTCGGGGACAAGGACAAGCCCAGAATTCCTCAAATTGTTGTATATCTCGTGTCTCGAATCTTCATTCGTGGTTGAATCATAAATGACCTCCTCCCATGGGCTGTGATATACCTATGATCCGCCGAGAGCCATCAAACCATGTGAACAGCGAGAACCATCAAACCATGTGAATGGTTGCTGCTGTTTGACCACTCCATTAACACACGATTTTTTCAGGAAGAAAACAGTCTTCCCTGGTACATCCTAACATCCGACCAGCGCCTCATGGACACGAATTGCCTGTTCCTGTCACACCTGATTGTGATAGTGATGACTCCCGATGGCAGCAGTGAAACTATTGCTGCACCATTATCTTCAAACCTCAGTTGTTCGAAAGATTCTGATTTTGTGTAACAATAAGTGTACAAAAATTCACAAAATAACGCAGCGTGAACTTAATTGAGAGATCTGGTAAAGCTGACAGTTGGCGTCAAGACAACAACAGTGGAATTGTCTTGATAAGAACGTAAATGTGACTGCGTTCCGTAACTGCCATATGCCATTTTTTCGATTTTTCGAAAGTGAAAAGAACTTGGTATCTTGTAGTGATGTACAGGGTCTATTGGCAGCTATGGGCATTGACTACAAAAGTGGTCTGTGGAGGTTGTTCATCAACTCCTCCAAAATAAGTCTCAGTTGTGTGCTACTGCGTAATGGCAACGTGGTACCATCGATTCCGATTGGGTCTGAACCTTACATGAAGTCAAAACATGATAACATGAAACTGTTGTTATTGCAATTGAACTATGACGAGTTTAAATGGCAGTTTTCCGGAAATCTGAAAGCCACAGGCATATTACTTGGGATACAACGCGGTTACACCAAATTCTGTTGCTTCCTGTGCCTCTGGAACGGCCGCAACAAAGCAGTTCGTTATAAAAGAAAGATTGGCCTAAGCGTCAATAACTTGAACCAGGATCTCCCTACGTTATGCCCGAAGCACTTGTCGAATCCGAAAGCATAATTCTTCCTGCTCTTTATATAAAAGTGGACCTAATGAAAAACTTCGTTACGAGCATGGACAAAACTGAGAAACATTTCTCCATTTGCGCGAGAAATTTCTATGTCTTAGTGGAGTGAAAATAAAAAAGGAGATTTTCATAGGTCCCCAGAACGCAAGCTGCTCAAATATGAGCATTTCAACACCATCCTGACAGGTGGTGAAAAGTTATCTTGGGATGCCTTTCTTCAAAAATGGCTCTGAGCACTATGGGACTTAACATCTGAGGTCATCAGTCCCCTAGAACTACTTAAACCTAACTAACCTAAGGACATCACATACATCCATTCCCAAGCAGGATTCGAACCTGCGACCGTAGCGGTCGCGCGGTTCCAGACTGAAGTGCGTAGCAACCGCTCGGCTACACGGGCCGGCTGCCTTTGTTCAGGCGTCAACAAACTTTTTAGGAAATTAGAGAGCAGAAAACTATAACGAACTTGTGGTAAAAAAACTATAACGAACTTGTGGCAAATCTACACTGCTACGATATACTGGGATGCAACATGTCCACAAAGCTATATTTCCTAGATTCTCATTTGGACTTCTTTCATGACAACTTTTGTGCTGTAACCGAAGAGTCTGGAGAATGCTTCCATCAGAAAATTTCGGACCTGGAAATGAGATACCAGGGAAATTGTAGTCCATCAGTATTAGCCGATTACTGCTGGAAGCTAATCAGGAAATCATCAGCAAAAAACTATAAACTCTAGGCAAAGCGACTGCGCCTTCAGTAATCTTCCTCCGAAGGATAATACCAAGGTAAATACATGTGTAAGCTTATACAGGGAGGCGCACGGTAAGTCACCTGATTTGTTTCATGAATAACACATTTATTGTCGACAAGATTTGTAATTCATTGATGTAGAAATAAAGAACACAGCTTGGAAACACAACCTAATGAAGCAGATGTTCAATATGACTGCCGTGTTGGTTTATAACTTCAAGCCTCACACGTGCATTTGTGACGACTCTCTGACACAAATCTTCTGGAATGGCGCGGCGTAACTCCACATTGGTGGCCCTGAAGTTGCACTGCATTTTCGGGTTTTCTGTGGTACACCTTCTCTTTAAGGAACCCCCAAAGGAAGAAGTCACATGGCTTAACGCTCGGGCTGTGGGGCGGCCACATTCCTCCTCCTGCATAACGTACTGCAAATCTGTTTGACAATACCCTAAGGCCAAGTCTTCCGTGTAGGAAATCAACCACAACTTTGGCAGTATGGGGCGTACTCCATCCTGCATGAACCATTGTGTCTGCAATGGAAGACATGAGGCCATGAGTTGAGGAAAGAACTGGTTTCGCAGCACGTGTAAATAGTGTTCACCGGTTACAGTAGCATCGAAGAACGGACCGATGATTCCATGGCTTGACAGAGGTTCACGTACCCAGAATCAAACGTTCTGTTTGTTCACAAGACCGATCACGTAAAAATAAGCTTTGTCAGAAAACCATATATTGTGTAGCTCTGCCTCTTGGTCTTGCTCGATTGCCAAACTTGCAAATTGCAGTCTCCGCTCCTTATCTTTAGCAGTAAGCTTATGTGCCACTGTCATTTTGTATGGATGCAAGCGAAGGTCGGATTGAATAATACTTTGCACAGATCGGTGTGAAATTCCCAACTCGGCACTGGTTCTACTTGTTGATTTACTCAGACTACGAGTCAAAGCCACTCGAACTGCTTCAGTGTTTTGCGGTGAATGTACTGTATGTGCATGTGCCCGCTGACACTCCAAAGCAGATGTATTAGCGATATGTATAATTATCTGAATGTTTTCTCACGACAATTTAGAGTGATGGTTGGTTTATTGCTTTAGAAGATCTTCGTGGTGCATTTTCCATCAGATGTGGTGCTGTGATCTGCGTGTTTCGAGCACCAAGGCTGTTTGCCAGTTCGGTTGTAAGATATGTAGTATTTATGTAGTATTTATGTAGTATTTTCCTAGTGAACGAGATTTTAGAAGGCTATATTGTGAACTAACTCTCCGCGAGCCCTCTGAGACAGTGGAGTAAGACGAAGCCGCCAGAGAGCATTGTTTAGTGGTATAGGTGGACGGTGTTTCTGAAGTTTTTTATCACGAGAATTGTGGTATGAAGACGAGCTTTTTGACGGCTGGTATTGGGGACCGCCTAACTGTGAGATCGCGTACCGCACATGTCCGTGCGGTTAGCCAGCTGCAGGCATCACTCACCTGGCATTTGAGGACATCCTCGCCGGCCCCCGCGGATTCAGGCCTGGCAGCTCGACACGTGTTCACTGTGCAATCTTTGCACGCGATCTGTAAATGCGTTTAGGAAGGATTTTTGAGTGAACTCGGTCATCAAATTCATGTGTACCTGCTTATGCAGCAATGCAATTTTTTCCAAAAAGGTGTTGTGTACATCTCTCACGTCGGTACAAATACATAGAATGACAGATCATAAATGTTTCCGGCAGGTATACATATATGAAGGTATCAGCAGTGAAACGAGTCAAAGAGCAGCTCAGACCAGTCTACCACACTAGCTGAAGAGATGTCTTGGTTCAGACAAATTGTTGTAGAAAATCGTAACATGGAATAACACTCATTTAACACATAATACTAAATCTGACAAATGGTAATACAGAAAACCGTATTTCAGTGCTAAAAGTTTCCATAATGTATGAGTATAAAGGAGGAGTAAAAAGTATCAGCAGCGAGAAGCATCAAAGAGTAGCTTTGACAAGCCATGTGTTTTTCCTACATGAGCCTGATTTTACTTAGCTGAGGACCACTTCCAGGCAGGCCTGCACACCCAGAATGTTTGAAAGCACACCGCTGTTTACTGTTCAATTCTTCATCCATGATGAACAGCCAGGTATTTCGCTATTGTTCCAGGGGGGCCAGTCCTTCTAAGAAATACGTTTAATAGCGTGCAGGACTTCCCCCATGAACCATGGGCCTTGCCGTTGGTGGGGAGGCTTGCGTGCCTCAACGATACAGGTAGCCGTACCGTAGGTGCAACCACAACGGAGGGGTATCTGTTGAGAGGCCAGACAAACATGTGGTTCCTGAAGAGGGGCAGCAGCCTTTTCAGTAGTTGCAGAGGCAACAGTCTGAATGATTGACTGATCTGGCCTTGTAACATTAACCAAAACGTCCTTGCTGTTGTGGTACTGCGAACGGCTGAAAGCAAGGGGTAACTACAGCCGTAAGTTTTCTCGAGGGCATGCAGCTTTACTGTATGATTAAATGATGATGGCGTCCTCTTGGGTAAAATATTCCGGAGGTAAAATAGTCCCCCATTCGGATCTCCGGGCGGAGACTACTCAAGAGGACGTCGTTATCAGGAAAAAGAAAACTGGCATTCTACGGATCGGAGCGTGGAATGTCAGATCCCATAATCGGGCAGGTAGGTTAGAAAATTTAAAAAGGGAAATGGATAGGTTACAGTTAGACATAGTGGGAATGAGTGAAGTTCGGTGGCAGGAGGAACAAAACTTCAGGTCAGGTGAATAAAGGGTTATAAATACAAAATCAAATAGGGGTAATGCAGGAGTAGGTTTAATAATGAATAAAAAATAGGAGTGCGGGTAAGCTACTACAAACAGCATAGTGAACGTATTATAGTGGCCAAGATAGACACGAAGCCCATGCCTACTACAGTAGTACAAGTTTATATGCCAACTAGCTCTGCAGATGATGAAGAAATTGAAGAAATGTATGATGAGATAAAAGAAATTATTCAGGTAGTGAAGGGAGACGAAAATTTAATAGTCATTGGTGACTGGAATTCGACAGTAGGAAAAGGGAGAGAAGGAAACATAGTAGGTGAATATGGATTGGGGCTAAGAAATGAAAGAGGAAGCCGTCTGTTAGAATTTTGCACAGAGCATAACTTAATCATAGCTAACACTTGGTTCAAGAATCATAAAAGAAGGTTGTATACATGGAAGAATCCTGGAGATACTAAAAGGTATCAGATAGATTATATAATGGTAAGACAGAGATTTAGGAACCAGGTTTTAAATTGTAGGACATTTCCAGGGGCAGATGTGGACTCCGACCACAATCTATTGGTTATGAACTGTAGATTAAAACTGAAGAAATTGGAAAAAGGTGAGAATTTAAGGAGATGGGACCTGGATAAACTGACTAAACCAGAGGTTGTACAGAGTTTCAGGGAGAGCATAAGGGAACAATTGACAGGAATGGGGGAAAGAAATACAGTAGAAGACAAATGGGTAGCTCTGAGGGATGAAGTAGTGAAGGCAGCAGAGGATAAAGTAGGTAAAAAGACGAGGGCTGGTAGAAATCCTTGGATAACAGAAGAAATATTGAATTTAATTGATGAAAGGAGATATTATAAAAATGCAGTAAATGAAGCAGGCAAAAAGGAATACAAACGTCTCAAAAATAAGATCGACAGGAAGTGCAAAATGGCTAAGCAGGCATGGCTAGAGGACAATTGTAAGGATGTAGAGGCTTATCTCACTAAGGATAAGATAGATACAGCCTACAGGAAAATTAAAGAGACCTTTGGAGAAAAGAGAGCCACTTGTATGAATATCAAGAGCTCAGATGGAAACCCAGTTCTAAGCAAAGAGGGGAAAGCAGAAAGGTGGAAGGAGTATATAGAGGGTCTATACAAGGGCGATGTACTTGAGGACAATATTATGGAAATGGAAGAGGATGTAGATGAAGATGAAATGGGAGATACGATACTGCGTGAAGAGTTTGACAGAGCACTGAAAGACCTGAGTCGAAACAAGGCCCCGGGAGTAGACAACATTTCATTAGAACTACTAACGGCCTTGGGAGAGCCAGTCCTGACAAAACTCTACCATCTGGTGAGCAAGATGTACGAGACAGGCGAAATACCCTCAGACTTCAAGAAGAATATAATAATTCCAATCCCAAAGAAAGCAGGTGTTGACAGATGTGAAAATTACCGAACTATCAGTTTAATAAGTCACAGCTGCAAAATACTAACGCGAATTATTTACAGAGGAATGGAAAAACTAGTAGAAGCCGACCTCGGGGAAGATCAGTTTGGATTCCGTAGAAATGTTGGAACACGCGAGGCAGTACTGACCTTACGACTTATCTTAGAAGAAAGATTAAGGAAAGGCAAACCTACGTTTCTAGCATTTGTAGACTTAGAGAAAGCTTTTGACAATGTTGACTGGGATACTCTCTTTCAAATTCTAAAGGTGGCAGGGGTAAAATACAGGGAGCGAAAGGCTATTTACAATTTGTGCCGAAACCAGATGGCAGTTATAAGAGTCGAGGGGCATGAAAGGGAAGCAGTGGTTGGGAAGGGAGTGAGACAGGGTTGTAGCCTCTCCCCGATGTTATTCAATCTGTATATCGAGCAAGCAGTAAAGGAAACAAAAGAAAAGTTTGGAGTAGGTATTAAAATCCAGGGAGAAGAAATAAAAACTTTGAGGTTCGCCGATGACTTTGTAATTCTGTCAGAGACAGCAAAAGACTTGGAAGAGCAGTTGAACGGAATGGACAGTGTCATGAAAGGAGGATATAAGATGAAGAACAACAAAAGCAAAACGAGGATAATGGAATGTAGTCGAATTAAGTCGGGTGATGCTGAGGGAATTAGATTAGGAAATGAGACAATTGAAGTAGTAAAGGAGTTTTGCTATTTGGGGAGCAAAATAACTGATGATGGTCGAAGTAGAGAGGATATAAAATGTAGACTGGCAATGGCAAGGAAAGCGTTTCTGAAGAAGAGAAATTTGTTAACATCGAGTATAGATTTAAGTGTCAGGAAGTCATTTCTGAAAGTATTTGTATGGAATGTAGCCATGTATGGAAGTGAAACATGGACAATAAATAGTTTGGACAAGAAGAGAATAGAAGCTTTCGAAATGTGGTGCTACAGAAGAATGTTGAAGATTAGGTGGGTAGATCACGTAACTAATGAGGAGGTATTGAATAGGATTGGGGAGAAGAGAAGTTTGTGGCACAACTTGACTAGAAGAAGGGATCGGTTGGTAGGACATGTCCTGAGGCATCAAGGGATCACAAATTTAGCATTGGAGGGCAGCGTGGAGGGTAAAAATCGTAGAGGGAGACCAAGAGATGAATACATCAGATTCAGAAGGACGTAGGTTGCAGTACGTACTGGGAGATGAAGGAGCTTGCACAGGATAGATTAGCATGGAGAGCTGCATCAAACCAGTCTCAGGACTGAAGACCACAACAACAACAACAGCGTGCAGGAAGCGTCCTGTTCTTGAGTCTTTTGCCCATCTGTGACTGATTTCTGCAGACCGGAAACAGAAGCCTCTTCATCGACTGTGAGGTATACTGCCATTGTATACATTTCCCGTCTTCATTTTGTAAGGAGCGTTTTTTGTTTTTTTTTTTAATTCTAGAATTGAGAATTACTGTGTTTGGTGAAATGATAAGTTTAATGCCGCAATGTTTCTTACGAAATTACAGACAGCTTTCACACAGTCTTCAACTCACCAACATAAAAACAGTGCAATGGATAACGCATCTTGCCAACATCAAAAAGTGAAATAAGTTTATGCACAACAATGTAGAATATTAACTCTCTGAAAGAACAATTATCCTACGCACAATATTATGAAAATTTAATTGGAAGTATCTTTACATTAATCCTAAGCACAATAATATGAATGTTTAATTGGAAGTTTCTTTATAAAATTGCTCCTACACATATGTTATGATGTTGGTCAGTACTACGAAAATCATCCGATTCCGGTTCACAGCTCGGTACTATTTCGTATGACAATCAAGCCTATAGTGGATGGTTAGTCAAGTGACAAATCTGAGCACAAGATTACCCAAAGCCGCTCGAGTTTACAGTGGACGCAAGCTGATGAACCAACAATGTTCACACCTCTGCACGTGGTATTTACCTTAAGGGGCTCTGGAAAGGCTCAAAATCATGAAAAATCCAATTTTTACTTTTTTGCGTTTTCTGAATCTGCAGACTATTACCTTTTAATAGATATATAATTTATTCAATTCCGAAGACTACAACTGTTTTTAAATTTTTTTTGAAATGTGTTCTACATGGGCGTGACCCACTGTGGCGCTGTTAAACTGCTGTCAAATGGTGTTATTATTAACGTCCGTGTTCATCAGGTACATTTTAGTGATGTGAGATAAAGTATGTGTTGTGGCTAACCTGTGATGGTTCAATATATATATGGCTGGTGTGATTGTCGATTGTTTCATGTTTATTTACTCTGTCGTTATCTCGAAAATATTCGTAATTAATTCTGTTTCTTGAGTCTCTGTTTTGTTGAAGTATAATAATGAGTAAAAGTAAAGTTGCTGTTGCGACTTTCAATGATGGCAACATTGTAAGGTGCAAGGTATTTAGAAATATGGGAATGAAGATAGGTTCTAACATGGTACGAGCGATGCTTGCTTTAGACAAGGAACGCCTTCGGGCTGCAGACAGGGCTGTAAAGAGTCTAGAAATACAAGCAAGAGTAAACAGGAGGAGGAACAAGAGGAAGCTGGAGGAGGAATTTGCAGAGGATGAAGATAATCCATCCTATGGACCTGGAATGCACTAAAAAGTTAATCCAATCTTTGTCGCTCGATTCCCAAAACTTTTATTTTCTCATACTAATTACATGTTTTCTAAGGATCTTCCAAACATATTTGTTTCAAACTTTCAGTAAATGTTACACAGTACCTTCTGCATAGTTTAACACAGCCTTTTTTCCAAAAAACTGTATATTTTTGAATATATAAATAAAAAATTGCAAAAAAATGTTGTGAATTTTCATTACAATTGAAAAAAAATCATCTTTAATAACTGAGCTAAAACTTTGTAAAATCCCTGTGTTAAGTTGTAGCCCATATTCCAATAAATAATCTGTAAAAAGTTAAACTTCCTACCTCAAATACTTTGTGAGGAAAGATGTAATTTATAAGCGTTATTTTAACATTGCAAGTATAGGGCGTTCCGGAGCCCCTTAAGCTGCGACGTGCTGACGACTGCAAGGCCGCTCTCTCCCACTGAAATTCCTACAAAACTAATCTGCCCTTTGCTGAACTTTCCAGCAGAAACTTTCCCTATGTTTCTCGTTATGCGAGAAAACATGTACTCAGCCCTAGTCTTATTATGTGGCGATATACACGCGCATGGTTGGAGAAGCGTGCATATTATAGTGCCCTCTCAGTTCTCGCAAGAACAATTAACTAATTTGGCTCGTTCGTTTCTCCACAGTTGGAGCTAAACGTTTCTACAGCTAATTTCTAGTTGAAGTGCAACTGCTGTAAATGCAGTGTCCACACAAATTTCTTCTCTGTGTTTTACAGAGCATTAAGCACTCCGTTCTGCACTTGATGCCAGGTCAGAGAAGAGTCCCCCAAAATTTCTCTCTTGTCCTACTCATGGCAGAACTGCCTCCCTCCACTTGGGTTCCTTTTTTATGTCACGGCATTTTTTTTTCGACCAACAGGAGCGTTCCTCTTATTTTCTAGAAACTATCTCAATCAATCACAATGTCCCTTCTATCAAACTGCGTCCAAACTTCAGTGTTTTTCTCCTTCCTAGTGCGTTTCCGCCAATTGGACGTTTTGTGCCCGTTCTAGACGCCTAAAGTACTGTGTCGCACTCGCTGGACGAAAATGCATCACTCTTTTGTTCGTATCCAATTGGAATTCCGAAATGCAGTTTTCTAAAGCTTTTTCTCTGCCCTTGTACAGATGTCCCGCTACATGCGGTCCTCCGGCTTGAATCTCCTGGCCCGGGGTTGCTGTCCTCCTTCCTGTCACCCCTTTAAGTGGTTTCCGGCATAACTCCTGCAGCGCGCTTTCACTACATCGTTGTGCGGCTGGCTCTTCAAAACTAAAAACAACTTTACTCACGTTCCCTGTTCCACCTTCCGCTCAAAGACATGCATTGTATAGGAATGGTGTGTTAATTACTGTTGATTGACTGTCATCCCTTTTTGCATTACATATTGATAGGCAAATGTTTCATAACCGCCGATTTACGTTAGGTGTCATCTTCAACTTCTCATTGCATTGAGTAAAGGTCCCATGTAAGGTGCAAATCTGACAATTTATTCTGCCACCTTACAATTTGATTGAGAGAACTTCGGTTATGGTGTATTGTTTACATCGAGATTGTGAAACACCAGTGGAAGATACATTTCCTGGTTCTCTAGATATGAGAAACACATAGGATTATAAGTATTAATACTTTAGTTGACATTGTAAAGTGCAACGATGATATGGAATCTGTTATATCATTGACATCGGTATTCATTAAAAGACATAGCTGGAACTACCAGTTGCCTCTAATTTCGAGCTTTCACGTACAAATCTTCGCAGATGAGATAAGTTTCTAGTTACTCAATAGTTTACAGCACGTCCCACGTAACGACCTCGTTAAAGTTTTGGTTCTCTAAAGATATAATTTCCGCTCTTTATCTTCGGAATTATACAGTGTATGTGATCAGTAGCATACTGCTATGCATTTGATATCGAGAACTGTTGTGTAAACGGGATGATGTTCCTGCAAACCGTTTGAAAATACCTGAAATTCAGAAAATTTTCATATGCTACTCGAGGAGTTCAGCATAATAGGGCCACAAATATCGTCGTTTTTTGGAGCGTGAAATCAGATATTGCGGTTTCGAGGGCGGTAAATTAATTCACCGACAGAGCTCAAGAAAGTAAATGTTCTCGTAATCCCAGAGTCTGTAGACGGTCACAGCTCGTTGCAGAACAGCTGGAAACAGTACTGTTAGCAGACGCCCTTGTGCAGGAACCAGCCCAGACTTTGTACTCCAGTTCGGAGAGCGTCCGCTGTCCGCAGAGGGCGCCCGCCTATCATGCATCAGGCCAGCGTTTGCGGGGAGCAGTTGCCTTGTGACTGCTGGCCATGGTGGATAAATGACTAGTTTTGCAGGGGATACACTGTGACTACATATGGTGTGTGTGCTTCTGTTTTTAGGATTTGTGTGTCTTCGCGGTATATGCAGGATGCGGAAATGATGATTTTGTATGGCTTAGGGTGTGAATTGTTTTTACTACAGCATTGAAGCGATACAGCATGGTGGTACAATCGTTTGTGGTGATATACCTCGGTTGGAGATCAGTTTCACGCCGAAAAAGCTAAGCTTTCCATGGCAGTAGCAGAGCAATGTAATGGACTAAGTGTCTTTGGCAATAGTTTTTGTATTTCATGATGTGGAATCCACTTCTGCAGAGTTTCACTGTCACAATATGACTGCCGTGTGTTCAGAGACAAGTTCAAATGGCTCTGAGTACTATGGGACTCAACTTCTGAGGTCATTAGTCCCCTAGAACTTATAATTAGTTAAACCTAACTAACCTAAGGACATCACACACATCCATGCCCGAGGCAGGATTCGAACCTGCGACCGTAGCGGTCTCGCGGTTCCAGACTGCAGCGCCTAGAACCGCACGGCCACTTCAGCCGGCTAGAGACAAGTCAAGGCAGACCAGCGTTCTCTGGTTTGGACAAGTGGATGCTATCCTCCACCTGCCACTGTAGTTTTACAGCATCTCCAGACCAACAGTTGTAGGACATTGAAAATTCACCAAAAATTCCAGCCGCTTTTCTCGTCTGTAGGACAGTGCTTTGAATTACAGGAGAATCTTTTAGATATACAATCTGTTGTGTGTTTGTATTTTTTCACAATCTCTTATGGGTTTCGAAATATGTCATTAATTTTAAGATATGAAATTGTTTCGATTTTCCTATCTGCGCTTAGACACCACTGTGGGTTTTCCAGTGTGGAAAATAAAAAGTAAATGTCTTAACATCCCTGACTCCAGCAGCAAATCTAAAATAAACACACTCAGCGTTTCAGAACAGTAACTGCAGAATTCTGAATGTGCTTCCAAACAAGCAGCTGAAACTAGAAAAGTGTGGGGTGGCTGTAGGATAGTTTCGAGCACCCTCTGGTGGCGGTATTGTGGACTAGGGCAGTCCGTCTTTAAACTTCAAGGCGAACATACACATGTGCGACTGGAAAAAGTGGAGCCTGAGAGTGGTGGACAGTGGGTGTGGGGGAGTGTGGAGTGGGGAGGACAATCCACCAGCAGGATAACACCAACAAGAACACATTTCCCCCCAAAATATATAAAAAAATACCTTACATCCTTCCTCTCCTGCAGCTCAGCACAGACTTCCCATTTTCGAGGATGGGACGGTGGTTGGGGGGGGGGGGACGTAGAGCAGTGGGAATGGTGGGGGAGGGTTTTGGGGAGCTATGTTAATGAAGGTACCACAGTTGTGTCTTTTGTCATCAAGTGCGAAGCACCTGAAGATTGAATGCGATTCGGTCTCATCCCCCACACCACACAATTCGCACCTTTGGGCTTCTTTCTCTATACCCATAGTGCGCAGTTATTTCTTGAAGCTGCTACGGATAGTCATTAGATCTACGAAGAGTTTTCATCTGCCTCTTGTTGAAATCCAGGACTGCTGAATTTCTCTTAAAACATGGTATCATTAGCTTGCCATGTTTTACTTTTTTTATCTTAGAACAATATTGTACATCTTGAAAATTTCTCGGGTATTCAGCCGGGTAGCGTCGTCCAAAAGGCGCGATATTTCGGCAAGTCGACATCTTGCCATCTTCAGGCGTTCTTGGTGTCTGATTGATCTCTCATGGATGTCGACTTTATATAATCTCCAGTCCTCTCCCGCAGCCTCCGTCTGGGCGCTTCCGAGCGGTCCGCGGCCGGTGGTGGGGGAAGGGCGGCGGTGGGTGGTGGGGGAAGATCGGCGCCCCGCGACAGATCATGGGCTGCAGTCCTTCCGCGGCTACGGCAACTTGCGGATACCAAGAACGCTTGAAGAAGGCAAGAAGTCGGCTTGCCGAAATATCGCGCCTTTTGAACGACGCTCCGCGGCTGAATACCCGAGAAATTTTCAAGATTTCTGTATGCCGGGAAAACCTCAGATCACAATATTGTACAAGTTGTCTCCTCATCCAGCTACGTAGTTAAGATTTTACTATCACCTAGGTGATGGTTAAGACAGGTTCCCTGCTTAGGCCAGCCCATCAGCTTGTTCAATATCAATAATTTCTGAGTGACCAAGGGACCAAAGCGGGTTTACCCTGCTGCTTTCCCCCTAGACTCACAAGGCATTCTGCAACGAGTTTTGATCTCGTTGTAGGAGCTGACAGAGATTTCAGAGGTGCTTGTCTGCTTGCATGGATGAGAGGCTATAACGTTTCAGTTAACCAGACTCTGTCTCCTGGACGGTACAGTGTTTCATTCTTCCACTGCTCCTGTTACTCTGAAAGGTATATTGTAGCAGCTGGAAGCTACTGTACAGCTAGCCGGCGTTCCCCCGAGCAATACTATGTTTACCACATTCGTTATATTAGTGTGGGCTTCGAGAGCTGAACAGGAGGGGAGAACGTTAACACTTATAATACATTCTGTCGGGCATGCAAAATATGTTATCATTTTTACAAGAAGGCAAAAGAACCGCTCTGCTTGCAGACCAATTTTGGTGCATCTCCGGATGGTATAAATTGTGTCTACAACATTATTTTATGCCGTCTACATCTACATCTACATACATACTCAGCAACCCACCGCACGGTGCTTGGCAGAGGGTACCCTGTACCACTGCTAGTCGTTTCCTTTCCCGTTCCACTTGCAAATAGAGCGAGAGGAAAACGACTTCTACACTCCTGGAAATGGAAAAAAGAACACATTGACACCGGTGTGTCAGACCCACCATACTTGCTCCGGACACTGCGAGAGTACAAGCAATGATCACACGCACGGCACAGCGGACACACCAGGAACCGCGGTGTTGGCCGTCGAATGGCGCTAGCTGCGCAGCATTTGTGCACCGCCGCCGTCAGTGTCAGCCAGTTTGCCGTGGCATACGGAGCTCCATCGCAGTCTTTAACACTGGTAGCATGCCGCGACAGCGTGGACGTGAACCGTATGTGCAGTTGACGGACTTTGAGCGAGGGCGTATAGTGGGCATGCGGGAGGCCGGGTGGACGTACCGCCGAATTGCTCAACACGTGGGGCGTGAGGTCTCCACAGTACATCGATGTTGTCGCCAGTGGTCGGCGGAAGGTGCACGTGCCCGTCGACCTGGGACCGGACCGCAGTGACGCACAGATGCACGCCAAGACCGTAGGATCCTACGCAGTGCCGTAGGGGACCGCACTGCCACTTCCCAGCAAATTAGGGACACTGTTGCTCCTGGGGTATCGGCGAGGACCATTCGCAACCGTCTTCATGAAGCTGGGCTACGGTCCCGCACACCGTTAGGCCGTCTTCGGGATCTGTCCCCCATTGAGCATGTTTGGGACTGGATGAAGCGTCGTCTCACGCGGTCTGCACGTCCAGCACGAACGCTGGTCCAACTGAGGCGCCAGGTGGAAATGGCATGGCAAGCCGTTCCACAGGACTACATCCAGCATCTCTACGATCGTCTCCATGGGAGAATGGCAGCCTGCATTCCTGCGAAAGGTGGATATACACTGTACTAGTGCCAACATTGTGCATGCTCTGTTGCCTGTGTCTATGTGCCTGTGGTTCTGTCAGTGTGATCATGTGATATATCTGACCCCAGGAATGTGTCAATAAAGTTTCCCCTTCCTGGGACAATGAATTCACGGTGTTCTTATTTCAATTTCCAGGAGTGTACATGCCTCCCTGTGAACCCAAATTTCTCGTACATTATCCTCGTGGACCGTACGCAGAGTATATCTTGGCTTAAGCAGAATCATTTCGCAGTCAGATTCAAATGCCGGTTCTCTAAATTTTCCCTGTAGGTTTCTCTCCGGGAATTTCCATTTGAGTTCACGAAGCTTCTCCGAAACACTTGCATGTTGTTCGAATGTACCGGTAATAAATCTAGCAGCCTCCCTCTGAATTCCTTCGACGTCTTCCGATCTGAAACTGATAAAAAAGACTTGAGCAGTACTCCAGAACAGGTCACACAACCGTCCTATATGCGGTCTCACAGCGTCCAAAAATTCTCCCAATAAACCGAAGTCGACCATTCGCCTTTGCTACTACGATCCTCATATGCTCGTTCCATTTAATATTGGTTTACAACGTTACGCCCAGACATTTAAACGACGTGACTGTGTCAAGCAAGACACTGCTAATACTGTATCCGAACATTATGGGTTTGTTTTTCCTACTCATCAGCATAAACTTACATTTTTCCGCATTAGAAACTAGCTGCCATTCATCACACCAACTAGAAATTTTGTCTAAATCTTCTTGTACCCTCCTACGTCACTTAACTTCGACATCTCACCACAGCATCAGCAAACAACTGCATACTGACGCCCACCCTACCCTTCAAATCATTCATGTTTATGGTCTGAAGCCTTCCCCTGTCCTTCGCGTCACTCATAAATCAGAGAGGGGGGGGGATGCTTTAAGACAGCTTAAAATGATGTTGTAGACAGAATTTAACTCACCCGAGGATGCGCTTAAATTGGCATGAAACCGGTCGTGGTTTTAGTAAAAAAACTATCTACAGCCGGAGTAGTTTTTCTTTTTATGCCTTCTCATAAAAATGCGGACATCTGGCTGCGGCTGCCTGCAGTTCGAAATAATATGTACGAAGTATGGTGGCTAGGGCAATACGAAAGTAATTCACAAAATCTGCTGACCAGGGTTCTAATTTGAGTGCTTAACATCGGTACAGATTCAAAAAGAAAATACCGTTTGACTTTAGTTTCACGTCTCGCAAGGGGGAGGGGTGGAACCTTGAAACCTAATTCTACCTGATTCTGCTGGTAACAACGAGCCCACTGACAAATTATGGGTGGGATAAACATTAATGCACTTACGAAAACCGTACAGAAATGCCTTGTGCAATGACAGAAAACTTTAGTTCAAACGAATCAGAAATTTGGAGCGTCTGATTGTCCGACTAAGTCGCTTCGTGGCGTACGTACGTCGTTTGATGAGAGAGTATATTGCCTAAAGGCAATTTTTGTTAACAGCGCAAAGCAAATCACCTCTGTCGATGATTATGTGAAGCAAGCTCGCAGTAATATACAACAGACCCTGTAAATAAAGACTCTTGCGCCAGTTTGTAGTGTATGATTTGTAGTGTACGAAACAGGTGGTTTAATGAAACAGAATTACGTGGAATGTTTTCTCTAAACGTTCGAAAATACACACAGTTCGATGATGTAATTTCGGTGCTTTAAAAATAATGTAGAATTCAGCAAATGTAACTCTAAACAGTGTTTACTATTTTCAGTGAAAAAGTACTAAATGTTAAATTCCGTGGGAAAAAATGCGCACTGGGGTGTGGGATTCGTGGGAGCGCTAGGCTTTCTGGTTTACGCACCGTAGCTCAACGTTCCGTCTGCCCGACCACGACATGTGCGCCGCGCGCTGGCGTGCTGTGTCACGTTGCTGGGACTGACGTTCCTCTGACGCATCGGTATTTCATTGAGCAGGAGTCTCTCTCCCTTTTCCTCCACAAACAACACGTGACGACATCAGGCGTTCGCTGCCCTGCGCGAGTGGAAGATATTCTGCGGAGCGTCCATGAGACGGGAAGTCCGTTGTAACAGGGAAACGGGATTTTCTCTGCCTCGTGATGACTGGGTGTTGTGTGATGTCCTTAGGTTAGTTAGGTTTAATTAGTTCTCAGTTCTAGGGGACTGATGACCATAGATGTTAAGTCCCATAGTGCTCAGAGCCATTTGAACCATTTAACAGGGAAACCCGTAAACACATAATAGCACAATAACTAACACTCGTGGCGACTCCTCTCCAGTAACGTTTATCGCTTAGCGTCTCTCATTCGCATTTTTTGTTTCTGTTTAAATGAAACCAAAACGTAAATGAAGGTCTTGGGCGAAATGAAACCATGCGGTTAAGTATGTTAAACTTCATTCATCCTTTACAAAATACATTATGAAGTACACAGAACTCCGAAATTGACAAAACAGTATAATGGCTATGACAACGATTTTTGAGTCAACTTGAGGTTTCGCTAGTTCACACTTATAAAAAAAAAAGTTGTTTTCGTCGTCTTAAGGCTCGTACATCCTCTCTCAATAAGTTTATCCTCAATCGTTTTTGCATATGAAAATAGAAAGTCCGCCCTCGAGACATAGATAAGCACTACAAGTGACCTATGTTAAATATGTATCTTTACCTTCGACAGCTCTTTCCCTTCTGACACAACAAACCTTTCCCGCGTGTGTATAGCACCTTGTTTGCTTTCACTTGTGTCAAGTTCCCCCATTTCCACCTCAATTCACAAAATTGCACCAAGTCTTAGTGACAGAGACACAGGAAAACTGTAATTTGAAGACCTCCCTCGTGTTCACGGCAATGAAGTGGTACATCACATGAGACATGCTACCATAGTAAAGGACGTTTTTTTTTTTACGAGTTGAGCTATTTATAGTTGTGAAGTTCAGCTTCCTGGTAGGACGTTGTGTATCAACGAAAATAGTGGACGTGGCTGAAGTAAGTTTCACTCCGAAAGAGTACTGAAGAGTACTGTATCATTAAATAAAAGCATAGAGAGGAAAACAGATCCACCACGTTGGAAGCAGAATGTCAATAAAAGTAGGAAGAACTGTGGAAAATCTTATATTTCTACCGCTGTGAACACTTGCCTGAAAAACTACATCAAAAATGGTAGTACAATACCGTTGTATTCCATTACAACGTTAACACTGTGCAGCAGAATAATTTGCTTGATCTGGCCGTTGGTTTAGGTAACACAGCAACTGGACAATTGCACTTTTATACAACTGCCTTGTTTTGACAGGATATTTTACAGAAGTAGAGTTATCGTTTCTGGACGTAGCTTTGCGCATTAATCAGGTAAAAAGAAGAGTAACGACTGTCATGATTACTTATGAATGGGAGTACGTACAGGCACAAAGCTTGTTGAAGAACATCTTTTATTACAAAGGAAATGAGCCGCAATGACTTTGTTGCTGTCAATGTTCTTGAAGAATTATGAAGTATGACCCAAAATTGAAATTACTAATTACGTGGCTGAACATCAATGCAAATGATCTAATGCAGTGTATCTCTGCCTCAGTCATAATGTCGTTCAGCCTTGGGTACGTCTGTTAATAACAAAAGAGAAAAATCAATCTCAATTTAACATCCCTATATAAGTTTTGAGGCTTCATTTGTTGTATAAAGAGCTTGTTCCTCTATAGGCAGAGAAAATGAGGAACTTCTTGGATATGTGTAAGTACCTTGATGTGCAGTACAGGGAGTTTTATGTGAGCGTATCTTCTGAGTGAACAGTTCAATGAATTTTTCCTCTGTTTAATCCTTTTCCGTTATTGTTTCTCGTTCTATATAGAACTAGCTTTTCTTTTTAGCTTGGAGATTAATTTAATAAATACTCTGTATTATTTTACTATGTCGGAAAATATATTCTGTTAATACTTTCCATAATTTTGCCATTATAACAGAAAATTAATATTTCTTTTGATACACAACGTTATTTCACAATTTACTTTTCCTTGATACGTAACGTTCTTACACGGAAACCTACATAATAATTAAGAAAACATTCTAATTATTCTAAAATATACTACATACATATTACTGTTCTATAATACAAACTGTATCACTTGATTATCTATAATAAAACGTATAAATAGAGAGTACCAATGAAAAACAACAATCATTTTTACTTCATGAAGAATTACGAAACTGTGGTATACCATTTCTGAAATTATGTAGCTTGGCAGTTTATTCCTACGACGTTCAGTTTAGAATAAAATGCAACTATTGGCCATCTTTTGGTATCTGGGAAAATAGTCTAAAACACATCTTACCTAAAATATCTCCTGAGGTTTCATTATATTATAGATAACGAAAAAAGTAGCACCTCACATTACTACAGTTCCAGTACTGAAGGCATTATTTTACCTGTTCCACGTATTTGTATTCTTGAGACAATCAAGTTTCTGAAAAAATAGTCTGCATTTTTTCCAACTGAACGACGATACTCATTGCCCTCATATTCTAACCCACATAAACATCCACTCAACAAGCCACAGACTTTGCAACTTCCACCCTAGTCTGAAATATATGGGGAGCTTGCTTTATAATAATTAGTAAACTTCTAAAAAAATGTTTCGCTTAGAAAGAGTGTCAAAACATACATTTCCAACAGTTTCTACTCTGTAAATGGCTACATGGATGGCACTTCATCTGCGCCCCGTACTTTAATGTAAAGACAGTGACAATTCTGAGGATCGTATACCATGAAACAGCAAGGTAGACGGGATGGGGCCTTCCAGATTCGTACTGGTCTCTAGTCTATCCAGAGAATAAATGCGTTTGCGATAGATAAAGAGTGCTAAAGGGGATCTGTGAGGCACATTACAAACAATTTGATTGACATGTAGGAACGTTGTCACGTAATGACACAGGGTAAACAAAACAGCGCTACTTTAATTATATCCGAGAGGAGTGTAATATTAGTAAAAATTAAAAGAATCTAATCAGGGTGTTTTGGCCGACACGGTACGTGTAGCAGATTTGACATGAATTTTCATGATGTTTTAATTCGGTGTGGAAAAGTTCCAAAATATTGATAATCCATGTATTTGACACAGTGTGTCAGTAATTACAAATTCGTGCAGCCCTAATGGACTTTTTTCTTAATATTTTATCGAACAACTATGTAAACTTTGCGAATTTAGGAAGGCAAGAAAATGTCGAAGACTTGCTATGTACGTAAGACACAATTAGTGCTACGAACCAGTAGCAATTTAGGAACGTGTTTGGGTACACTATTGTAGTCAGTACGGGAAAATAATTCTCGATCAAGCGTACTACTGACACATTACGCTGTGTTGGGAAAAAGGAAGGCGCAATGCAAATTAGTTTCTTCTAATTTGTAGTTTTTTCCGCTGTGAAACTCATTTTCTATTTGTGTCCTCATATTAGTACATAGAGATGGTTCAAATGGCTTTGAGCACTATGGGACTTAACTGCTGAGGTCATCAATCCCCTAGAACCTAGAACTACTTAAACCTAACTAACCTAAGGACATCAAACAATCCGTGCCCGAGGCAGGATTCGAACCTGCGACTGTAGCAGCAGCGCGGTTCCGTACGGAAGCGCCTAGAACCGCTCGGTCACAGCGGCCGGCTCATTAACGCCAAATTACGCCGCACTGTGCTAACGGATACGTTCTTCGTACGTCCCACATTAACTTGTACGGTTATTTCACGCAGTATTGATTGCCTGTTAACACTGACGTTTCTACGCAAACGCCGCTGTCCCGGTCGTTACGTGATGGCTTTCGGTCACTGCGTTGTCCGTGGTGAGAATAAGGTAATGCCTAAAACTTTGGTATTCTTGTATCACTCTTGCCACTGTGGATATCGGAATATTGAATTCCCTAACGATTGCCGAAATGGACTGTCCCATGCGTCTAGCTTCAACACCATTCCGCTTTCAGTGTCCGTTAATTCCCGTCTTCTGGCCCTAAACACGTAGGAAATTTTCCACATTAATCACCTGAGCACAAGTGACAGCTCCGCCAATCCACTGAAGTTTTATACCTTCTGTACGCGATACTACCGTCATCTGTATGTCTGCATACCGTTGTCCCATGACTTTTATAGCTCAGTGTAATTTGCTGCTGTGAACGTGACAGTGGGTAGCCAACGTGATGCGATGGACAGGGGCGTGGGATGACGTAATCGATGGGCAACGAATATCTTCATCGTCATTCATCGCTAAACGCCTTATTAATCAATACGGGCACGTATTCGTCGAGCAGCTACAGTGTAATTGACGTAACTACGTAGGTTTCCGCGGTCGATTCATGTTCATTAAAATTCTTCTGGGTTTTGTACCGTATCACTGTATAAAATAATTATAAAGTGTAAAAGCGACATTTGGACATTATTACACAGATATGACTTGTTGACACCGATCGTTTGCGATAAATAGAGCCATTTTTCCTCTTTCCAAACCAGTCGCAGACTGGAAAGGCCGTTGTAATACGGTCGAAATGTCGGTTTTATAGTTTTTAATTATTTTACACAATGACGTGGCACAGTGCGATTGTCTGGACGTTGCTGCTAGCACCAATTGAAAACATGACACCATAGTCATGCACCTGTTCTTTATGTTAAATCTTGTGGATATATTGTTTTCATTACAGGAAATTATGTTTTAAAAATCTGAAATTATGAACAGTAAAAACTGATTTCCCCTTGTAAGTTTTATCACAAATTTTCAGAAATCGAAACTTGTAATATTTATGGTTAAGAAAGTAGTGAAGAGATGCGTTCCGGTACCTAACATTTTAGAAATTAAACTCTGGGAGTATGCATACTTGAAGCAGCCCGTGTCTGGTAATCCTCGCTTATCGGTCTTAGAAGTGATATAGTGCGTCGTCTGTAATGACTTCGACATCGACAAAATGTTAAACTTCATTTCCGAACAACACTGATCAGCATTCCCCCTGTGAAACAGAATGTATGTGTGGGGCTTCGTTCAACATCTGCATGACGCTACTTGGTGCACTCCGAATGGTTTTCCCTAATCGCTTTCCTCGTTCCCCTCCAAGCAAACTGGAGCAACCAGCAGCAACAAACAAACAAAACGACTGCCTTATGCTGTTTCAAAACAAAAAGCTTATAACGAGAAACGGCTTGTTAAGTAACTGTTTTCTCCCTCCGGTACACGATCTTTCATTCACACAAGAAATTGAACACAGAATGAAATTAGCGGGTTTCATTCTAGGAGGTACTGTATTTTGAAACGTATAACAGAAGACAGTTATCAATTTTACAGGCTAGCTTGGGTTCAAAGTTACCTCATCGGGCTTCAAAAGAGAAGAAAGAACGAATATGGGATTTATCATCTCGTCGATGTTAAGGTCATTAGAGACGGAGCTCAATCTCGGAATGGGGGAACGAAATGGGCGCTCTTTTACGAAGGAGTCATCCCGGAATTTGACTTACGCGATTTAGTGGAACGACGGGAAACAAATCTGGTATATCGAACGGGGATTTGAGTTGCCGACCTCGCCTCCCTACCCCAAATGCGACTCCAGGGCTTGATTACCTTTCTACTTCCAGTGTTGCCAACTCTCCAAGACCACATAAGCTAAATTTGTCTAAAAAAAAGAAGCCAGAAAGAAATGAAACAAAATAAAGTATATAATGCGCAGTTTCATTTTTGCAACAATTGTGCTGTGTAACAGACTAGGATGAATTGATATTTATATTCTTAACTTGGAATCTGCTGGACATTAAGTAACACAAATATTTAAGTGTGCATATATAAGGTCATTTAAATTACACATCCTTGATAGTAATGAAAAATTGACCTGCACTCTTTAAAAGTTCAAAACGGATGACACACATCACTATTTAACATTTAAACATCTAAACATTTATTTACATCCATGAAAGTTAGATCTGGATGCTATAGAAGCACCACTATTTAACATTTAAACATTCATTTGTATCCAAGAAAGCTCTTTCACGAAGGAGCCGTCCCAGCATTTGACTTACTTCATCCAAATCGTCTGTGCTTCGTAGTGAAGTTGACACTTTATCAAACTACTGCACTGAATAGAAGTTCGCTGTTCCTCTCCTCTGTGCAGTCGCTGGCACACAGTTCACTGCAGCTGTGAAGGGTACGCCTTCTAATTCATCCTGCATATATCAAAGTCTGCTTTGCTTGGAACAGCTTCCTTCGTTATTGTGGAGTTGCGATACTTTCCTGATGTGAGATATGGCGGCGTTTCCGGTAAAGCTGTCAACTGTTTATATTTCGTATTTACGTTTTTTTTACAGTGTATGTGTATTCTGACGAGGCCGCAACGCACATCAACGCAGTTTTAGTTTGCGTTGTGTACCTCTTAATTCAACCTAATAATAAATTTTCAGTATATTAAAACTTTTTTGAAATCTCAGTTCAATGTAAATAATTTTCCTTTAATGAACATGGATTTTAATTCTTTCCCACAGTCTAGAAAAAGGAAGTCAGACAAAAAAACCAAACGATTGTGAAAAAAAAACTATACTTCCGGACCCCAGCTAAATCACTCATTTGCCAACTAAATGGTATTAAAAAAGAGCTAGAGTTATCTCTGAAAACCTGAATTGGCATATTGCCTACTTAGGTTTCAATAGGCTTTCCGCTAGTGACGTTGTTCACTTTGAGAGGAACAGCTTCTTTGAACAGCCCCCTTCGCGTTATTCAGAACTAAAATGTCCGTCAGAAGTGTCCCGCGCTTTCTTTCCTTCCCAACTCGTCAGAGGAGGTTGGCCTGTTGCAGGACTTCGCCTGTTTCTGCCAAATATCTCAGCAGGCTGGGTGTGGGGCAGAGGAACCCCAATTGGGAGTTTCTGGGATGGAGTTTTCAGATCCAACACTCAGATCACGACAAACGGAAACCTCCCGAAAACTTGGAGGATTGGAACTATTTTATTTCTGGGAAAATGTTGTTGATTGTCATACATAAAAATTCAGAATGTGTGTGTGCGTGTGTGTGTGTGTTTGTGTGTCAACCGTTGGACCACTCTGGGACCGAAAGCAAACGACTAGTTTACAGCATTCAGTTTACGGTTTCATCTCGCAAAGACTCACGTTGTGCTGTTTCAAACGAGAAAAAAAGACCTACTGTAGCTATAAATAGACATTAAACGCCAAACAGTAAATTACCGGCCCTCATGAACCATGGACCTCTCCGAGGTTGTGTGGCTTCCGTTCCCAAAGGATACAGATTGCCGTACCATAGATGCAACGACAGCCGAGGGATATGTGTGGAGAGATCAGACTAATCTATCGTACCTGAAGAGACGCAAGCAGCCTTTGCAGTATTTGCAGGGCCAACGGTCTGCATTACTTACTGATCTGGTCTTCTAACTGAAACCACGGGGAAACTACAGCCGCTACTCTCCCTGTGGGCGTGCTGCTCCGTTGTGTGGTTAAGTAAGAATGGCATCATTTTTGATAAAATATTCCGGAGATAAAACAGTCTCCCATTTGGATCTCAGGGTGGGAACTACTCGAGGGGATTTCGTCATTATAACATTATAAATAACAATACTGGCATACTACACGTCAGAGCGTGGAATGTTAGAGCCCTGAATCGGGCAGGTAGGTTAGATAATTTGAAAAGGGAAACTGATAGGTTTGATTTAGTGGGACTTTGCTAAGTGTGGTGGCAGGAAGAACTATTTACCAGTTTGTGAACAATGAAAACTGTATTCACTTTTACACGACAGAGCTATGTGTTGTAGTACAATCGGAAGAACTTTAACGTGCTACACAGGAAGTGTGTACACCTATCGCACCAGCTGAAAAAAGGTAAATACCATTATCTGTGCTAGAAGAAGGGGAAAGTGTGTGGAATTTCAAGGTGGGAAAGTATACGTTCCAGGGCTGGGACGTTCTCAGAGTCTTTGGGTGCAACGCAGCTCCACAAGTAGGCATATGTTTACGAATTCTGCATTCCAGCTGGCAAGCTGCACGCTAATGTGACTATCTGGAGAGACGAAATCTAGCTGGGTGCAGTCTCTGGATGCTAAACGTTGATTCTACTGACTAGTTTGAAGGTGGTTTAAGATTTTCCACATTGATGTGATTCTGTATTGGCACTGAGCTACAACTGACCAGCTTAGGCTATACGAGAGAGCTCTCCATACCAGCCCAGTTTTCCATATGTCACACGCCTATCTATTTGTTCTCATGGATCATTAATTCATTTATCCACTTTCTCACATCCCGTGATTCCCGTGTAGGATTTAGAATTAAGACAGCGAGAAGTCATAGATTATCGTTTTCATTTTCGCCCCAGGCCCATCTTCGCGTTATATGTACATATTTGATGACGAACTACAGTTTTAAATACTGAAATTTATTCTTGAGATTCAACTTAACTGTAATATGTATAGATTACTGGGCAAAGCGACATTTGTAAATTTGTACCAGACCGGGAATCGAAACCGGGTATCCCGCTTATCGCGAGCGGCCTCCTAACAGTTTATTCTATCCTAGCACGCCTCCTGCTACCTACGCTGTCGTGCAAGCCTTATTTTGACACTAGTCGGAATGGCTACAAATGCTGATTAAGAATTTCTAGCGTCGAGTCGGGCGCTGCGTTGAGACGCTGGCCCAAGGAATGGTTTAAAATAAGAGATGAATATGCACATGAAAACCTGTTAAAGAAAATGTTACACTCGGATCGTGATGAGTATATCAACTAACTACGAATGGACAGTGAAATTTTAATTACTTGTTTAGAGTCAATTTGCCTTTATGTTGTAAAAGGAGACACAAGTATGCAAAAATTTATTCTCTTCTACTTGGTCCTCCAATGACAGGTCATTAAGATACCACAAAGAGTGATCATATAGCCCACAACATCCGTGAAAGAAATGGAGACCTTCTATTATTTTTATTTGATTGCACTCCGGCTGATATGTTTTGCGTAGAATTTGATTTCCTGCTTAACATACGGTTGGGAAAGGTGCCGTTGGGAAAGGTGCGACGTCTATCATTTTGGTAATTTCCAGTGCTATTTTGTTTTCACCCTTGATCGTAGTTTACATAGTTGTGGAAACTCAAGATACAGTGAGATAAATTGTAATAAATCTCCTTTTCACTAAATATATGCGACTTAAGATCAACACAAACAACATCCGCCATTTTATCAAATTTTCAGTTAATCATTATTTCCTTCAAACATGCCAGACTCGCTCTGTGTTTGACAAATACCATACATGGTCAAATATTTGGCAAAGATAGTAAAGTTTGACAAATTGCATGGTCGTGTACGAGGAACTTTAGAAATGTAACCAGCAGCTTATGAAAATTAAAAGAGGAAATGGACTACTAACAGTTTGTTAAAGTTCTTAATTATCAACAAAGGTTCGTAAAAACATTTAGTCAAGGTATAATGGTAACGAAAAGAGAGGGAACAAATTAGCTACACCGCGTTACATGCTATCGACAGCCGGCCGGGGTGGCCGAGCGGGTCTAGGCGCTACAGTCTGGAACCGCGCGTCCGCTACGGTCGCAGGTTCGAATCCTGTCTCGGGCATGGATATGTTTGATGTCCTTAGGTTAGTTAGGTTTAAGTAGTTCTAAGTTATAGGGGACGTATGACTTCAGAAGTTAAGTCCCATAGTGCTCAGAGCCATTTGAACCATTTTGCTATCGACGATTTCTAATTTCCTTCGTTTTCATCCTTCCCTTTTCTTTTAATCTGTCTGAGATCAAACAGGTCACCTTGCATCTTGTTACAAGAAAGGTAATATAACTGCAGAGAATACATGCAAGTTGATTACCTAGAAGTGGTAGTTGTGATCTCAGCTGCAGGATTCGCATGTATTGATGATTTTCTGCCCACATCAACTATCATGTAACACATTTATCTGAAAGTATTTCTGCAAATGATCATGAAGATGTAGTAACGTGATTTTACCCGTCGTGTGTTGCACATTTCCTCTTATCTAGACATAGGAAGTGAGGTATGCATTGTAAGTGAGCTTCCTCAATTACGAATTCACACACGGAAGACCGTATGTTATCAGGTGCGAGCCATAAGCTTAGTTACGGCTAATGGCCTTAGCTTCTTCACGCTGTGCTTCTCCTGGTGTCGCGTATGAATATCTGATTCTTCTGCCGTATAAAAGGCGCCGTGACGTATGTAAGTGTATCTCCAATAGACAGCTGCAGCGGGCCATTACGAGAGTGACACAGGTCTTGGCTAAGCGATGTCGTATAAGAAGACAACGGCACACGCTTCTTTTCCATTCTACAGTGTATGCAGATACGGTGCTCGCCCAGTATGAAGTCTATAATCTTGGTAAGTAATGCTTCTTACCACACATTCTTCCTTGCGAATAATATGTACGAGGAGAAGTCAAAAAGCAAAGGGACTTCAGCAATTTCTCGCCGTAGGACTTGGTCAGCACTGCTAATATCCAGCTCTGAAATATTGTCCTTTGCAACAATTCTATACAACGTGTCACACTTATTCCCGCGTTAGTCGTTATATTGTAGCAGACCGTGAGACATGGCAGCTCCATTGTCGACCTGCACCAAGGAGAAAATGAGAGCAGTGATTCGTTTTTTTGTTTGCGGAAGGTGTTAAACCAGCGGAAAATACTCGCCGAGTGCAAGCGCAGTATGGTGACAGCTGTTTATCACGAAGCAAGATTCACAGACAAGGAAGAATATGTGACTAGTAAAGATCGGGCAGGCCATCAACGTCAACAACTGACGACAATTTGGAAGTCGTTCAGGATATGGTGGTCGAAAACAAACGAATCACAGTCGACGCAATCGTCAATACTTTACATATGTCTTCAGTGCTATATTCCTAACAAAAATAGTGGGTGGACTCACTTAAAAAAGTTCCCATAAGTTGGAGTACGGTCAGATTTCTACTTGTGAGCCTTCTTGCATTCGTTGTCCTCGACATGCGTGCGGGTTTTGGTCCATACTTTGACTTAATCCTCGGGGTTCCAGAGATGTAGCGGAGACCGACAATTGAAATAAACATTAGGAATTTGAGATGGTAAACAGAAAGCGAATTCCGCCCTGTGGTCATAGCTAAGTTCATTGTGCTGAAGCCTCTTTCACAGTCCGACGTGCTCACAGAGAGTGTATCAACACAAACAAAAACAGGTGTCAGATTTTAGGAATGTTCTCTCCACTGTTGTCTATATAATCTCTGAAACCTTCTCTTACATTTGGATAAGAAAAAAGAAAACGGTCACACATTTTTCATAGATTTTCTTTCCATTCTAGCCTTGGGCTCACAATGCCATTCTACTGTCCAAAATATCGATCTCTTCCATGAGGATTTGAATTCTTCACTGTCTTTCGAAATCAGTCTTTACCTCAAATTGTCACTAAGGCCCTGAGAGAACTGGTTCCTATTAATTTGGGTAGCCATTCGACTTCATTCGCTTCTGGGGACCAGTCTTTGAAGCATCATTCAAAAATAGCTTTCTCTGCTTTCTTCTTGCGAGCGCCTGGCGTTTCCTTCTGTTGTTCAATTGCTCTTATTGACCTCGTAATTGCCCTATATGATGAGGGAATATTAACACTGTCCTTTTGGAGGTACTGTCTGAGGATACCAATCTCTTCAAGAACATCAGAAAACAGTGCAATGTTGCTCACGAACTCAGGGGTTGGTAGTGTTTTCCGCAATCCCTTGAACTCTTCCCTTGCAATTGATTTTCTAGTCATGTCATTCGATCATCTATTGAAATGAACATTCAGAGCCTGGTAGGACTTCCATACTGTTTGCACTGCTCTAAAGCTTGAAGCTACTCAATGCACTGAGTATACTTTAGATATCTTCTTAAGTTCTGTATCTAACTTTTGTGCAACTGCTGAGAGTTCATGTTGATTCCTTGGAGACTGATGATACAACGCATACAGCTTGTTAAAAGAAATGATGATATGATTCACACCAGAACCCTCTCCATTGCATCAGCAACTCCTAATTCAGTTCGGTGACACAAACAATGCCATTTGAATAGTTTGTTGTACTTGTTCTTAAGTCGTTCTAAAACATCTTAATTCCTACCTAGCATCATAACTGCAAGCTCCAGTCATATTGTCATTCAGATAACTTGAAGAAATATCATACTTCGAGAAACATTTTAGAAGTTCTGCTTCAGTTGTTTCTGCATCTGTTGATTTACATTCAATAATATCCAAGAAGAAGGTATTTACACAACCATCATTGATTCCAGACCTTAAATACACTATTAAAACTGATTGTGGGGCAACAGATGTGATTCATCTACGATTACAGAGACCTTGGAATTCTTCGATATTATGGGTGAACAGAGCTTCTTCCTCATAGTGTTCGCAGTGAAGTCTATGATGTTGGCACAACTGAGTTTACTATGCAGTGCTTTGCCCATGTGGAGACCATTTCGAATTTGCAAATCCACAAGATTGTGAAAGTCTAAATATGGTTTGTTATTTTTTGCAGCAAAATATGCTGTGTGAAACACTTCCCTAATACTTTCAAAAATGTCTTTCTACTGTTCAGCTACACGGTTTTCTGGAACATTGTCTTGTCTTTCTTTTCGTTGTCTGAATGCATTTAAATGGGGTTCGAAATTCCTATTTTTATGAATTTATTTGCCCAGTGATGTTAACTGAGCTTGCTTACTCCCACAAACTGGACCCACCGAAATTCTACTCCGTTCATTAGAAATATATACTCCCTGTGATTTACTCATTCCAGTCTTATGCACATCTCTGTGTTGTGGTTGGCAGGAGAGCCAACACCGTGTTACTAGAGGAGGCCGAAATGCACGCGTTTTAGCTCACGCAGGCTGGCGTGAGGTCTGGAACATGACAGGGAAATTAGAATTTAGAAAAACGGACGTAGCTGGTGGAATACTTAACTTTAAGCCATTAAGGATGAACGTCGGTCTTGACGGTACATAATTCACAATATCAATAGTAACTGATAATGACGCCTTGCTAGGTCGTAGCAAATGACGTAGCTGAAGGCTATGCTAAACTATCGTCTCAGCAAATGAGAACGTAAGTCGGCAGTGAACCATCGCTAGCAAAGTCGGCTGTACAACTGGGGCCAGTGCTAGGAAGTCTCTCTAGACTAGGGTCACCAAACGTCCCGGAAAACCGGGATTGTCCCGGTTTTCATCCCTGTGTCCCGAAAATTTGTTTCGGAACGCTCAAAAGTCCCGGAATTCAGTTTTTAAATACATTTCGTGAAACTTTCTCAAATCTTTGGGATTTCGCTATAAGGAAATACAACACAAGAAATTAATATATTTTAGCTTATTTGTCTAAAACCTCCGTTGTCCCATACTAGTAATCACAGTATCAATATTGATACACTCAGGCAATAATTTACTTTGAGCTGTACTTTGGCCAACAAGTACTAAGTTGTATTATTGTAACAGAGCTACGAAACCGTCCGATTGTTGCTCCACTTACACACTCATTGTCAGAACAGTGTCGTAGTTGATGTTTTGTCAGACAAACTGCCTGCAAGTTCAGTGGCTGTTATTCCAAGGAATGGAATTTCATTAAGAAAGCTCGTTTTGATTACGAAGCAGAGTATTCCGTATGTAACTGTTTTATTAGTATAAGTCATGGTGGACGTTCCGACATAGTTCAAATGGCTCTGAGCACTATGCGACTTAACTTCTGAGGTCATCAGTCGCCTAGAACTTAGAACTAATTAAACCTAACTAACCTAAGGACATCACACACATCCATGCCCGAGGTAGGATTCGAACCTGCGACCGTAGCGGTCGCTCGGCTGCAGACTGCAGCGCCTAGAACCGCACGGCCACAACCGCCGGCTCCGACATAGTTGATCACATCAGGTCAAAGAAACACATTAACAGATACAGAGCACCGAGCTGCAGTAAAACTCTACAAAATTATTTTGTGAAACGTCAGTCAAGTGAAGAGATGAAAGTTCGAGCAGCCGAGCTTACATTAGCCTACCACACGGTAAAACACCACCAAACTTATAGATCTAGTGATTGTACTAATAAGCTTAACAGCATTATGTTTGATGATTCTTCCATTGCAAAAAAGTTTAGTTCAGCAAGAACTAAAGTGTCAGCCTTAGTGAAAGGAGTTATTGCTCCCCAGAGTGTAAAGGAAAGTCTTGAACACATCAAAAGTCTTCTTTCTACGGGATATCCACTGATGCCAGCAATCGTAAGGCCACTAAAATATCTCCGTTTGTTGTTCAGTTTTTCGATATTAATCAGGGAATTCAGATCAAACTTTCGAAGGTGAGTTCCCTTCCTAATGAAACATCTGACGAAATTTCAAGATTTTGTATAAGTACTATCGAAATGTTTGATCTTGAGAAAAATAAATGTGTGGCATTTTGTGGAGTCAACACCAACACAAACTTTGGTGGTTTACAAAGACAAGGCAAATGCAACGTATTTACCAAATTAAAGGCAACATTGCATGAAAACATTGAAGGCATAGGGTTCCCTGCAAATGTTTTACACAATAGCGTGCAGACATCTGCTGACAGTTTAATCTGTGATGCTGAAACTATCGTCATGAAGGTATACTCACACTTTTACATATATACTGTTAGAACAGAGAGGCTTAAGGAGTTCTGTGATTATGTGGGAACTGAATATATGAATGTAATGTGTCACTCGAAAACTCGCTGGTTATCACTGTTTCCAGCGGTTGAAAGAGTAATCCGCCTGTTTGAACCGTTAAAAGATTTTTTCCTAAATGAAGACAAAGCCCCCAAAATATTGGTTCAGTTTTTCAGTAACCCTTTAAGTGAAGCCTACTTATGGTTCATTCACAGTCAGCTTAGCACTTTGCAGCATGGGATAAAGGAAATTGAGGGAAGCACGAAAAGTGTAATAGAGGTAAATGATGTTTTGAAAAATACTCTGGAAACTATTACTAAGAGGAGAGAACAGCAGTTCATTCCTTTTAATGTTAAATCTGTCCTTAAAAGAGCGGAAGTATCAGAAGCAGCGGAAAGGAGTTTTAGAGAAGTTAACAAGTTTTATGACACTTGTGTAGAATATCTCAGCAAGTGGAGCGCCTCATATTTACCCTCATCGCCGGTGTTTGATTGGATTTTACTGAAGAGATTGCCAAAATGGGAAAGTGTTGAAGAGACAGTTTCTTATTTGAAGAGTAAAGAGATTGAAATCGATGATTCCATTCTCTTTGATCAGTTCGGCACACTGACAAATTTTGTTGAAGAAAGTCTTCACAAGTGGAATGATGAAAAAAAGAAACACCATTGGAATGTCATGAGAAGTGGCTGAGTTTTTGAAAAGCTGTGAATGTCTTCAGCATTACTCTGAGTTGGTAATAATTGCAAGGTATTTATTTGCAATCCCAGCCCATAATGCCAATGTGGAAAGAATATTTTCGCTCATGAATATCCAGTGGACTGATGAAAGAAACAGAATGGAAGTGGACTCTCTTGAAGCAATCCTGCAGATCCTGTACAACTACAAAATGGATTGTGCCGAGTTTTATCACTGTGTCTCAAAGAACAAAGACATGATCAAGAAGGCTGGATGAAGTGAAAAATACCCTTTTCTCCAATGACAGTCAATTCCATCTACAAGTGGTCAGTAATATTAAAGCTCATGTTAATATTAATTGATTAAAAGTTGAATGGCTGTAAAATTTTGTAAAATCGTAATACATTTCTTTATTACTGTATACGTTTATTAAATGTCATTAATTATACAGATAATCTAGATTATATCAATCTTTTGTATCCTCTTATTAGTTATAATAATCGGGTTAACAAAATGTATCAACAAAACACTAATATTTAAAATTAAGAAACCTGGGTACATGTGGAATGAGGTGTCCATTGGCACCCGGGTGAATTTGTCCCGGTTTTCACCGAAAATAATTTGGTCACCCTACTCTAGACCTGCCGTGTGGCGGCGCTCGGTCTGCAATCACTGTTAGTGGCTACACGCGGGTCCGACGCATACTAACGGACCGCGGCCGATTTAAAGGCTACCACCGAGCAAGTGTGGTGTCTGGCGGTGACACCACACACTGCACGCTGAGCAACCAAATTTGCATTTCCTACACACTAACCACTTATATTTCGTCTCAAACTCTCTCCATGTAATGTCGTTCCAGCGAACAGAATGATTAGATACGTTTTGGGCACCCATATAACAAGGAATTACTTCAGATGATTGGTTTTTATCTTCAAGAATACCTGTTCCGGTGCCACTATTCGTATACGATGTCTGAGCCATTATCAGCTGAAACGCCGCAACTAGATTTGCTGAAATAATCTACTATACTGCATTTGAGATTGAAAAATTACATCTTTCAAACACAGTTTTCACTTAAAATGTAATATGCCAGGCTTTAAAACGGCAAAGTCATACGCAGAATCGGAGGAGTCAACAGAGCTGTTCACCACAACGTAATAACTTCACTGAAAAGAAAACTGAACAACAGTAACAGTACCGGCAGTGCAGTGGCTAACGATTAATGCTGTTAACATTCGAACTGTAAACGCACAAACGAAAAGCACGACAATGACTTGAAATAATAAATACACTTCTGGAAATGGAAAAAAGAACACATTGACACCGGTGTGTCAGACCCACCATACTTGCTCCGGACACTGCGACAGGGCTGTACAAGCAATGATCACACGCACGGCACAGCGGACACACCAGGAACCGCGGTGTTGGCCGTCGAATGGCGCTAGCTGCGCAGCATTTGTGCACCGCCGCCGTCAGTGTCAGCCAGTTTGCCGTGGCATACGGAGCTCCATCGCAGTCTTTAACACTGGTAGCATGCCGCGACAGCGTGGACGTGAACCGTATGTGCAGTTGACGGACTTTGAGCGAGGGCGTATAGTGGGCATGCGGGAGGCCGGGTGGACGTACCGCCGAATTGCTCAACACGTGGGGCGTGAGGTCTCCACAGTACATCGATGTTGTCGCCAGTGGTCGGCGGAATGTGCACGTGCCCGTCGACCTGGGACCGGACCGCAGCGACGCACGGATGCACGCCAAGACCGTAGGATCCTACGCAGTGCCGTAGGGGACCGCACCGCCACTTCCCAGCAAATTAGGGACACTGTTGCTCCTGGGGTATCGGCGAGGACCATTCGCAACCGTCTCCATGAAGCTGGGCTACGGTCCCGCACACCGTTAGGCCGTCTTCCGCTCACGGCCCAACATCGTGCAGCCCGCCTCCAGTGGTGTCGCGACAGGCGTGAATGGAGGGACGAATGGAGACGTGTCGTCTTCAGCGATGAGAGTCGCTTCTGCCTTGGTGCCAATGATGGTCGTATGCGTGTTTGGCGCCGTGCAGGTGAGCGCCACAATCAGGACTGCATACGACCGAGGCACACAGGGCCAACACCCGGCATCATGGTGTGGGGAGCGATCTCCTACACTGGCCGTACACCACTGGTGATCGTCTAGGGGACACTGAGTAGTGCACGGTACATCCAAACCGTCATCGAACCCATCGTTCTACCATTCCTAGACCGGCAAGGGAACTTGCTGTTCCAACAGGACAATGCACGTCCGCATGTGTCCCGTGCCACCCAACGTGCTCTAGAAGGTGTAAGTCAACTACCCTGGCCAGCAAGATCTCCGGATCTGTCCCCCATTGAGCATGTTTGGGACTGGATGAAGCGTCGTCTCACGCGGTCTGCACGTCCAGCACGAACGCTGGTCCAACTGAGGCGCCAGGTGGAAATGGCATGGCAAGCCGTTCCACAGGACTACATCCAGCATCTCTACGATCGTCTCCATGGGTGAATAGCAGCCTGCATTGCTGCGAAAGGTGGATATACACTGTACTAGTGCCGACATTGTGCATGCTCTGTTGCCTGTGTCTATGTGCCTGTGGTTCTGTCAGTGTGATCATGTGATGTATCTGACCCCAGGAATGTGTCAAAGTTTTCCCTTCCTGGGACAATGAATTCACGGTGTTCTTATTTCAATTTCCAGGAGTGTATGTCTAATGTAATAATATCCTAGCAACGGGTCAATTCAAGAGCCGACATTCGATATTGTGGTTGGATTTTCCGAGACTGCAGCACCGGCGTAAGGAACTGAGAAATGTTTTTATTTTACTTATTTCTTATCCTAAAGGTCAGTTTTCAGATATAAGTCAGGTTGTTGTTCAAATGGTTCAAATGGCTCTGAGCACTATGGGACTTAACATCTGTGGTCATCAGTCCCCTAGAACTTAGAACTACTTAAAACTGACTAACCTAAGGACATCACACACATCCATGCCAGAGGCAGAATTCGAACCTGCGACCGTAGCGGTCGCGCACTTCCACACTGTAGCGCCTAGAACCGCTCGGTCACTTCGGCCGGCGACCATGATTTAATTTAGCGAGAAGATGAAAGGGAATTGCTGTAATAAGAAAATATTGCCCACGTAAAATAGTAAGGGGACCGTGTACCCTTCGGAAAAAAGTGGGGGGACGGTGTCCACTCGCGTTCCCCCTCCAATACGACCCTGTATGTCATGGTTCAGCGTGTTCCATCTTACTCGACAGACTAAATTTTCGGTTAGTGTGTGCAAAGTGGGTACCGAAATAACTTTCAGCGCAGAGTGAGAAGCAAAGGACGGACATCTCTCGTAAAGATCTGACCCGTTTTCATCGGGAGGCAGATAGATTTTTACAGCAAATCTTTACTTTAAACCAAACGTGGGTGCATCGTCACGAACCGGAAAGTAAGGCTGCGGGTATAGTTTGGACAAACACATCAGCACAAGAAATTTAAACGTCAACCATCAGTTGGTAAGATTATGTTAACACTACTCTGTATGGTTGCGCGTTCATTTCACCCCAAGAGAAGAAACTCTGAACAGTAAGAACTACTGTGATGTGTTGCGAACTAAACTGAAACCGGCATCAGATCCAAGCGTCGCGGAAAACTGCTAAAAAGTGTCGTCCTGCAGCACGATAACGCTCAGCCACATTCTGCCAAAGGGACGGCGGAAACAATGAATCAGTTGGGTATTTGAATTGCTGGAACACCCACCATACAGTCCAGATCTGGCTCCAAGCGATTTCCATGGGTTCGGGCCATTGAAGGAAGCGCTCAGCGGAAGAAGGATTGCAACCGATGCAGAAGTCATTGATGCGGTGCAACGGAATTGAAAAACTTGTGAGATGTTGGACAAAGTACGTTGAAGCGCTGGGAAGTTATGTAGAAAAATAGTATATGCTTCAGTCTTCTGTCATTAGAATAAATATTCCTTTTCTCAAAAATCTTTTTACTTTTTAACTTTGCCTCGTAATTCATAGAATCTTCATAGAGCAGGAATATCTATGATCGATGGAGTGAGCATAGCATACTGCGCATGTCGCCAAGATCAAATCGAGGTAGTCACGAGACTTATTGAGAGCGCTACTTCTTTAAATTTTGAGCGAAGTCTGAAACACTGAAATTACATATACTTGCTCTGTTTTCACACACGTCTTTGTTAGTAGCAGCAATGGTGAATACCTGTTGCTGCTACGGATGCAAATCGATACTAGTAAAAGGAGAAAAATTACTTTTCGTAAGTAAATAACACAAAGGTCTAATTCAATCTGTGCACTCGGAAGGAACTCAACTTCATTGGACTGTTCTTCGTCATCCATCCTACGGCCCGGATCTCCACCTTTCGACTTCTATCTGTCTGGCACAATGAAGGATGTCTCCTCGAGAAGCAGTTAAGTGGATGATGCGGAGGTTATTGATACAGCAAGCCGTCGGCCCTGACGTCGACCCTTGGAGTGGTAGATTATGTTGAAAAGTAGGGTTTTGTAGCCAATAGAATGGGCCTATTGTAATCCTGAATAAACGCTACCTGCTTTTAGGGAAAAAAATATGTTGCTTTACTTACGGAACGCCTATCACAGAATTGGCAACTCTACACTTTTCGACAATTGTTCTTTTCTTCAACTCACCATGGTTTATTTCTTCTAGGATTTTTAGTTTTGTCTGCAGATCTATGCTTGTCTGCTTCTTCTTCGTCGTGAATCTACTCTTGCTTCTTGCAACTTGACGTTGCACGTTCTAGCTTACTTTTAAAGAATAAAATGACACAGCGGAGTAAAAAACAGCTCGTAATTCACGGTAAACGAAATCGTGTTAAACAATAAAAGTACGTAAAGATCACGTACTCCTATGTCGCTGCTGCGACCGATATTTTGTTCGTTTTCACCTTAAGCGAGTTCGTGTTGAAGTAGGTTTACTATCCAAATCTTATTTCCGTGTGAAATGCGTTTGCATTCTACGGACTAACTGGCAGCACGGTCTCACATGACCGAATTTATCTGTCTCATAAATATATGTCCATTCAGTTTCATGAATTAGCCTTGGAATTTCACTCTTTATTATCTGTGCCTCATTGTTGTTAACATATAAAGCGGCTCTGATGATATGATTAGTACTAGTGCTCCTAAAATAGCGTGAACATGTCTGATTTGTTTTACGAGCATAACATGATGTCATAGGAGCAACGACGTACGTGAAACAATCTACTACTAAAAAATCATCCATAAAGTAAGTTATAATGCACCTAATATATCTACAGATATGACTTGTTCCTACACTTTCATTTTAGATACTTGAAGATTATACAATTATACAATCGTATATAAAATAAAGAGAATGGCAGCTAAGACATCAAGAAATCTTTCAAAAAATATACGTTGTACCAGGATAACGGGACTTTTTGAGTCAGTGTGTTCAGTCAGTCCACAAGGTGCGAGATTGAATTCATAAAATAATAGAGAAAACTTAAGACGGTGGTTTTAATGTTTGAGGTGTTCTACATAAGTCTACGCTCACTTGATTACACTACACAGAACTTTCGTACGACCATGTGAAACTGTCAGAAAGTCTTTCCTTGGGAACTTGCATAACTCTCGCGTGACATTGGATTTTATGTCGGTTATGTCATCAAAGCGTTGACCCTTCATGTGATTTCTGCACTTTGTCGTTTGTAGTAAGTTCATGTTACCCGTGATGAACTTTCCCAAACAAGAACTGCCGAGTTTTTCATTTCAATCAACTCCAAAAGACGTTGTGTTTGTTCGGAAGTCAGGGGGCGCGGAACGAAAATTGCACACTTTCCTCCTCTAAAAGCATTTTGGAGAATGCCTTGAACACATGATCTGGAGCTGTTGCTTTATTGCGATTTGTGACAACAACGTTGCAACACGACAGTCTCACGTTCACTGCTTACCACTGCCTGCTCACAACTGACCGCTCGGACGCACATCTGTTGTCTACAGTTGTTCGTTGAATCTGCCACTGTAGTTACGGCAACGACGTCGCTTATACTCGAGGAATGAAATCTGTTTCGGAACATTTAGGACGGACTGTGTATGTTCGTAACAAAAATTCCTTTCTCCTTACGTGACTGCTAGGTCCATAGATATTCCTACTTTATGAAGCAATTATGTGCATAAGCGTCCAAACGAACTTTATTTCAGACGAAAGAAAGAAGAAGACTCATATCATAGCTAGTAAAACAACAATTGTACTCCCAAGGTTCATCATGGTCGTTAGCATTTCGCCGAGCAATATTGCCCATAGCAGTTGTCTGATTTTCTCTTTGGAAGCCATAACTTTCATGTTTGCGTTAAGCATAACTGGCTAGTTCTTATCGGTTCCATATCAAAGATTTTGTATACAGAGACTAAAAGAACTCTGACTCAATTATTACCACCTTTTGTACAACAGGAAAGACACACCTGCTTTTTGTCCTCAGATGTTTTACTTAAATTAAAGCACAGCGAACGTGTTATTGTAATGGCTTTTTTAAATTTTTGTGGTGCTATAGGTTTTTAATTAGATGTGTAGCGATCACTTTTGTATTATTGCTTGTCAAATCTGTACAACTTCTTCTTAGCCTCACAAGGGGATAAATGCGCCTGGTCTACTGCTAACAGTGAGTGAAGACATACAATAATTATAAAATGTAAAAAAAATATGTAAATGGTTCAATTTCAGTTCGAGTTGTTCCAATTATGCTCCTGGGAAGTTTACTTTCGTCTGTACCACTTATACGCTTTCCGAATGTCAGTTTTTAACGGTTCCCATAGACGGATTTGAAATAGTTTCAAGAGGATGAAAGCATCTCTACGTAACACGACTAACGTTTTTTTTTTAAAGGCTTCTAAGACATTAAAGTAGTTCTCGGGCGAAAAATCGTATATCGTTGTGAAATCGCCACAATATTTCGTCGGCGCAACTAACGGTCATCTTTAAGTGTGACGAACACACTGCTGCGCTGTCACTGGAGCCACCTAGGTCTGCTGTGCGTTCATTGTAGCTGAAGCCCTACGTCAGTTGCGTCGATTCACAACGATATCTGACGTTTCGCGCGAGAACGGTTTCTATAACTAGTCTGTCGGGAAAGCCTCAGGTAACAACACCAAGATGCTTGCTGTTCACAGGATGTAACGAAGTTAAGCGATATTTTTTGAGTGGGAAATTTTTACACAGCAAAATAGCGTATCCGACACGTGCCAAGCTGAACTTTTCTATATGTTTTTCAAAAGAAAACGCTTTTCGATATCGGCTGTACGGTTTTCATTTATTTGCTACTGAACTATTTCGTCTGCATAATCATATTAAGCAAGCTACAAAACGCATCAAGCACAAAAACATAGCTTGTATAACAGATACAAAATCTGAAAATCATACCAAATGGTAGCGTCGTGAATCCGACATAGGATTCAGTGTAGTACTTAGTATAGATTGTCTCCATGCATTCTGCAATGTAAATTAATTCATTAGTACACATGTGAACCACACAAACATTAACATGATCCGTATCGAATAAGTTCATAATACATGAAGGAAAATACGTACAATAAAACTTAAGTGCATATTTGACACCCCACCACTACAAAATCGTGCTATTCCGTACATAAACCTCAACTTATTCTCTCGATACATCCACATGCAGACTGCAGTCTAATCAAGTTCTAACGTATAACAAAGATGCAACAAAAACACTACACTTGTACATCGATAAAGTACGACTACGCATTATACATAGTCCACTGGCCTAGGGAATGGATGATAACACTATACGTAATATTGGTTACAATGTCAGAGCAAAATAAACCAGATAACAGTAATGTGTACTGTACAGTACATATAGGGTGTTCCTGGAGGAATGGTTAATATTCAGGGTCACGATGGGAACTATCACTCGAAGCAAACTAGTTAACATAGGCGCTAAAATGCGCACCTTAAGAGCTTTGAGTGCCTCTTCATCTTTGATACTGTGAAAGAAATCTCTTCTACTGCAAGTTCTTTGCTTTGAGTGGTGGTAGTCCAGTAAAAGTAGGCTCTAAAGTGCGTACTTTCAGAGCTATGAGCACTTGTTCCTTTTCGCTACTGTGCAAGACATCTCTTCTACTGAACAGGTGCACATAGCCCTTAAGATATGCATTTTAGTTCCCACATTTGCCAGACTTTTTGGCTTCGAATGATCGTACTGGTCGTATCCCTGAATGTTGACATTCGTCCTGGGACGCCCTGTACGGTGACGGTATAAAATCTGCATGTAAACTTCATTTGCTTCAGCTACGTCGAACCATTACATGAACTGCATATGTATCTGAAAACACCATTCAGCGCTCGTAAGTACTTATGGTATATGTTTTTTTCAGGTTTTCCTGCTAACAACTGTGGTTAGCTTGGTAGCTGCAGCGCCGAACAATGGGTGGCACAATGCATTTTACGGCGAAGCACACTACCGGCTTGGCTCATCACCACGACCCAGCAGCGATCTTTACGGGTCCTCAGCATACATTTCGGAACTTGGCGACGAAGGGAGTAGGAACACTTGGATGGGACCACCAGATACAATATACGCCCAACGGCTTCAGCCAAGCGCACAAAGGAACGGATGGTTAAAGGTACAGGACACTCAGAGGCATAGACAGTATTGGAAACCTACCGATGCTGATGACGGAGAGCGTGCGACATGGACGAAAGAGGAAATTCCAGAAGGTGACACTTATGTTCATTTGTATCATCTCAGTGGAAAAGGTGTAGAAGTGCCGCCTCCTTCAGGAATCTCGCAGAATGTGTGGATACCCTACGATCATGCGCATGATACGTTACCGCCGGCGTACGATGCAGATAATCTGCGTGATGAGGATCTGTGGAATCATGAAGCATGGCAACCCAAATATGGCGGGTATGGTAATGACGGTAAGGGGGGTTACTTGACATATGATATGAACTCCGGCTTGCTGTCAAGTAGTAATGAGGGTTCTGGGATCAGGTATACAGGGTTCATGCCAGTTGAGGATCCTTATAGTGCATACGGTATAGATCCTGATTTAGTTGATTTCTTACCTCCCAGTGCCGTTCCAGCGTTTTTGAGTGAGCAGGGACAAGTGAACCCCATTTCAGGTATTACTGACACCTTTGGTACACAACAAACCAGTGGAGGAGGAAACCCTGCGTCTAGTGTGGGACAGCAAACTACAGGGTATGGTACATGGGGAACTGGCATTTCAGGTGTCTCTACTGGAACTAGTGAACTGAGCAGTACAGCTATGGACACCGACCTGGGAAGTGCTACCAAGAGGAAAGCCAGCACAGATACCGAACCTAAAAATTTCACCGCAGGTAATCTCGGAGATGCTGTTGGCGTTACTTACATTGATAGTGGCAACCTAACAGGGGACCAGGGCACTGGGGTCGAGATACTCGGAGCCAGCAAAACTCAAACGGGACCAACAGGGATTGAGCACAGCAGCGGTTCTAGTGACACTAGGGAAGAAGGTATTGGATATGGTCTTGGAGAAGTTACTGGTAGTAGTGTGACGAACAATAACGCTGGAGATAACAAACTTGTCGACAGCACTGGAACTGGTAATATAGGAGAAGAGGCGTTTGGTAGTAGTATGCTAGGCGGTGGCCTAGGACAATATGACTCTAGTGGAGTAGGCAGTATCCTACAAACTGGAAGTGCACAGAACGGATCTGAAACTGGAAGGCCAATTGTGGGAGAGTGGTCTGGAGGTAGCGCACGGGAAGAAAGTAACATAGGCACTGGAGTGCCTAACATTGGGGAGAGTGAAGCAGCATCTGCTGATGTTGTCACAGAAGGTTACAGTGCAAAACATAAAGAGTCTGGAAGTAGTATGACTCAAAGCAGGGGGCCAAATGGCAGTGAATCTGGGAAAAACAGTGTCATAGCTACTACTGTTGTTCCGCCACCTGGAATCGTGGAGAGCACAGGGAATTTGGGTAACTTATACATAAAAAATAGTAGTGTTGGAGATGGCGGTTTGGGAGAGAGCAACCTTGGAAGTAGCGCCATTAAAGAGGGAGATTCTGGCCCATTTAATGGCAGCATTAAAGCTCCTGGTGCACATGTTACTTCTCACGGAAATGCAGATAATATCGGCGCTGCAGACGGAAGCAACGGTAGTACTGCTGGAAACGCCAGTGGAAGCCACATCAGCGGTGGCGCTGGAGAGAGCAGCAAGGCGGGTATCGCAGGCGTTGGAGCCTCTGGAGGAAACGGAAGAGACAGGGCCGGTGCGATCTTAGGAAATACGGGCAGTGTCATGGGGAATGGCAGTGCCAGTGGAAGCAGTGTCGCCAGTGGCACAGATACAAATAACACGAACATCGCGGAACTTATTCAACCATTACTGATTAAGTTTCCGGATTCCACAGTAGCGGTGGCTGAAGCTTTTGCTGGTCTCGGACCAGACGGCAAGGTGCAAGCATCGTCTTCCGCAAAAGTTTTCGACTCGAGTTCCAAAACGCAAGTGTGATTTACTCGCCAATTCCGCTGTAGTCTGAAGCAGGATATGCCATGACTCGATCTAAACATCGCTCAGCATTGGGATTATGTGCTTTACTGTTGACACAACAACCTACTACGCAAGTAGTGCAAAAGCCCGTTTGTTCTTCCTTCACATCAGCATCTGTTGTTTCCAAGACAATATTTTTAGCTGTAACTTCTTAAAGGAATGTATAAAACAGTGACTTTGCACTATATTATCAGCGAAAATTTTATAGCTATGCCAGTGGCTTACGCGTGGGCGCTGATCACGTATCTTCGAGCTTGTGTATCTGCCACTCATAGAACATGATTTTCTTAGATGCATTACGAGACAGAAGGTAACTGTCAAAGGCAGAGTTCAAGGCCATTTATGACTCTCATCTTGTTTTATACATGTTCCTGCTGTATAATTTCTGTGGCATACTAGCGATGGAACGTGAAAAGGACAAGTAAGAACAATTCGATATGAAAATCAGGTGGACGGGAAAAGTTCTTAGGTTTGATTACGAATATTTCTGGCAGATGAGTGTGATGAAGTAGGGATTGACTGCACAGTGCTAAATTCGAGGACCAGAGAGAACACGACTGATAACTAGTTATCTTGTAGTATACATCAATCACTGTGATAATAGACTGTAATGCCTTCACATTAGCTAAAGGCAAGTTGTAATTATGAATGCGTGTTCGAATGTAATTAATTTATTAAAACGTTTGGATCATACGTTGTTTGATGTTTCAACATTGTATTTTTGCCAATAGGCTGAAATAATCGTAGGATGTTTTTTCAATAAAATATATTTTCCCACACAATGAAAGATTATTTGCAATTACTTGTCATAAATATACTATGATTTTAATAGAAAACTTGGTATCTTAGTATTAGTTTTACCGAATAACAGGAAAGACACTTCAAAAGCTCACTTGAACGAGAAGAAACCTTAACTCCTCTCCGATCAGCTTTTACACGCGTAAGTATTATGAAGATGAACAATATTAGTAGACAGTATTCCCACATTTTTAAAAAAAGAAAGCTACAGAACTTTGGGTATGTGACAGTTTTCGTAGACGTAATAGAGATTCCTCGATCCAAGGCAAAGGCCAGACTTATCACGTTTATTCTTGGTTTCCCCGAGTAACATATTTCATGAGATAACCTGCAGTAGCTGCTACAGAGGATCTACTTCTCCCCCTGCGTACTCTCAGTAATGTACATCTAGTGCGTGTGCGCGTATTAAAGACAAATTTCTGGGTTTCAATTGTCCATTTACGCAATCACTTGAACTAAAAAAGAATTGGTCGCCTCTTCGTTTTCATTCTGCTCATGAATACTCAGAAGAGTTCGTTAGTGCTTCCAACCGTCACAATTTTTTTCCGGTTCTTTCATTTTGTCAATATCAATTTCGTGAACAGACAGACATTAACTTTGTGGCATTTCGGGAGTGCGTATTTTAGAAGCACAAGTTCTGTTTAGCTCGACCGAGCGAGGTGGCGCAGTGGTAGCACACTGGACTCGCATTCGGGAGGACGACGGTTCAATCCCGTCTCCGGCCATCCTGATTTAGGTTTTCCGTGATTTCCCTAAATCGCTTCAGGCAAATGCCGGGATGGTTCCTTTGAAAGGGCACGGCCGATTTCCTTCCCCATCCTTTCCTCACCCGAGCTTGCGCTCCGTCTCTAATGACCTCGTTGTCGACGGGACGTTAAACACTAATATCCTCCTCCTCCTCTGTTTAGCTCGTCTGAATAACGCGGTACAAATCACTATATTTCACTCCGTCAGTTTTCTGCGTTGAAGTTGTTATGTTTCCTTTATTTTGCATGGTAAAATTAAATGCTTCAGGCCTTGTACTAGCTATAACCATTTTTTTTTTCTTTATTGATTTTCAATTCCCCCCGAAGGAGGCGGGCTGGCAGCAGCTTAGTACGCTGCTCTACAGCCTACAGACTTTTAAAAAAAAAAACAGAAGAAAAGAAACAAAAAAAACAGGCGATAAAACGGTGACAAAGTGTAAAATGGCGGAAAAATGCGGAAAGTTAAAACAAAGCAAAAGGGGTCGGCAATGTTAATAAAAGACACAGGAATCAGACAAGTAACAGAGTACACACACAATTAAAAAAACATGGCGACAGTCTGGTACCTATAACCATCGCTGGGTACCCATTAAATAATAGCTTTGTAATAAACCTGATCGGGGGTATGACTACATGTAAGTCTTTTAAAGTCTCTTACAATTGTTCACATTCACACATATCTTTGAGAATTATAGACGACTCACATACGGCACGAAATAAATTAAAATAAAATTTAAATATGAGTTGTAAGAGAATTTGTGCTGCAAACATGGATTTATTTGAGGAGTCACGCAGAACATGTGTGTTCCGTAAGTATAACAATTTTTGTTTTCAGTATAATAATAGTTTTACTAGAATCTGCAGATCACATACACATTTTCATGGTCCTATTGTGGTTGAAGCCACAGGAAGAAAAATATTTGTATCCGTTGCTTGTAGTATTGGAGGATATGACCAGGCGAACGGTCTACCTGACGGGACGCCCTAGCCACATGGCATTTCCATTTCCATGTGAAAATGGGATTTTCTGTAATTACTCTGATATTCTATATACTTTATGCCCATACATCTCCTGTCATTATTTCTCATTGACAGATCTGTACAAATGTGCCCACAATTAAATTTTTTTCGAGTACAATGTATTCTGTAAGCTCACAAGTATTAATTTCGGTTATACTTCTTGCTCCACAGAAGCTCAAAGTTATGTAATAAAATAACTCATTTCTTTCTTACTGTTTCGAACATGGCTGTGATCAGCAACGGTAATTAATTACAATGTCAGAAATTTCCAGCCAACCGGTTGCAAATAGAATTTAAAATTCTTTAACTAGTTTTCAACGCCAACTTGGGGGCGCCTTCTTCACAAGAAACTGTTACCTTACCTAACAGTATCACAGGAAGGTACAGTACGTTAACAGCAGGTAGGCATTAGAACAGACACTTAATTTTTATAAATTAAATTGCATAAAAATACTTACATGTGGTTAAAAGGAAATTTGAGCGACATCGCTCTAGTCAAAACATTAAAACCACAATTAAAACATTTACCACCTGAATACATAACAGGTATAGTCAAAATTTTAAAACAATATATAAATATGCCACTAAGGGCACTACAGTGGTATAGGACACGAGTGAATAACAGCGACTGCGCGAGCGGGCGTAGCACATGACGACGTGAACATGGTACCGTGCCTGCATCTCGTGGTCGTGCGGTAGCGTTCTCGCTTCCCACGCCCGGGTTCCCGGGTTCGATTCCCGGCGGGGTCAGGGATTTTCTCTGCCTCGTGATGGCTGGGTGTTGTGTGCTGTCCTTAGGTTAGTTAGGTTTAAGTAGTTCTAAGTTCTAGGGGACTTATGACCACAGCAGTTGAGTCCCATAGTGCTCAGAGCCATTTGAGCCATGATACCGTTCGCGCCACCTAGTAGCAGAATTTTTACAAAGGCTTAACAACATCTATACGAAATTAATACGATAGTAATTTACAAATTAACAGGCTGTAAATCATAAAAGCAAGGGAGAGCAAAACAGTATTTAAGGGCCTAACAGGAAAGCGGATAACCAACGTGAGCTGTCAGACATCTTTAAGTAACGGCTTTAAGCTATTGAAAAAAAATTTTTAATACGCGACTGCAGGTGTTCATTTAATGTGAGGCCTTCATTCAGAGAAAGATGTTTCAAGATCTGTAACTCTTCCGAAATGTTTAATCTAAAAACTTTTCTTTCATAGTGCAAAATTCCGATGTCATGAATTTCCATAGGTTTGTGGCCTGAGATAAACAGGTGGTCGGCAAAGGTTGAGTTATGAATGTTAGAACCATTTTTTCCCTAAGAGATGCTCCTTGTATCTAGCAGAGAAAGCACGATCTGTTTGGCCTAGGTAATAGGCTTTACATGTGTCACACCTTTGCCGACTACCTGTTGATCACAGGCCACAAACCTGTGGAAATTTATGACATCGGAATTTTGCACTATGAGAGAAAATGTTTTAGATTAAACATTTTGGAAGAGTTACAGATCTTCAAACATCTTTCTCTGAATGACGGCCTCACATTAAATGAACAATTGCAGTCGCGTAATATTTTTTTTTATTTTTCAATGGCTTAAAGCCGTTACTTAAAGATGTCTGATAGCTAATGTTGGTTATCCGCTTCCCTGTTAGGCCATTAAATACTGTTTTCCTCTCCTTGCTTTTATGATTTACATCCTATTAATTTGTCAATCACTATTATATTAATTTCGTATAGATATTGTTAAGTCTTTGTAAATTCTTCTACTAGATGGCGCGAGCTGTATCATGTTCACATCGTCATTTGCTAAGGCCCACTCGCGCAGTCGCTGTTACTCACTCGTGTCCTACACCACTGTAGTGCCCTTAGTGGCTTATTTATATATTGTTTTAAAATTGTGACTATATCTGTCATGTATTCAGGTGAAAAATGTTTTAATTGTGGTTTTAATGTTTTGACTAGAGCGATGTCGCTCAAATTTCCTTTTAACCACATGTATTTTATGCAATTTAATTTGTAAAAATTAAGTGTCTGTTCTATTACTGCTATTAATGTACCTTCCTGTGATATTGTTTGGTAAGGTAACAGTTTCTTCTGAAGAAGGCGCCCCTAGCTGGCGTTGAAAACTAGTTAAAGAATTTTAAATTCTATTGGCAACCGGTTGGCTGGAAATTTGTGACATTGTCATTTCTTTCTGCTTTAAATTATCACAGCAGTCTCCAATGAAAGTATCCTCATTAGGCACAAGGACCAGTAAGAGATCCTAACATAATTTAATAGAAAATTTCTGGTCAGTTCCAGAGTTGCTATAATCTTCTTCTTTAGTTGTGATCAAGCTACCGAACTCACACTGGGTTTAAATCGTCGTCCAGCCATTCAGACTTTGGTTCCCCGAATTAGGCGAGTCAGTACCTTAAAGGAAGCCACAGTCTCTTATCAGCCCAGACCTTCCCTAACCAGTGCTCAAGTTGCATCGCAGGCGGAGTATATTGCAGACGACATTATACCTTAATCTCCCTTCTTTCATTTTGAAGTTTGATTCATTAAAATAGTTTGCGGAGTAAGACTGCGTCGTGACGGACTACAAAAACTTTTGTATTTGTCACTGATGAAGAAAGAATTCAGTTGGATACTTATTTATGGCGCCTTTGAAATGTTGGTATACTTTTGGGTACCCGTCGAACATGTTAGACACGTCTTGGAAGACTGTGTAATGACAAGCCAACTGGCCCCGCTGGGATCCATGTTCGACTCTGTGTAGAATTTACAACCTAGTTAGATATATTTTTAACAATAATACGCAGCAGGTACCTTGAATAAAAATCTGTGTGCAGTGTTTCTCAAAAAGCACAGGCCACATCCGTCTACAAGAAGGGCAACAGAAGTTATCCACAACTACCGTCCATTCTTACTTATGTCCCTCTAATGTAAAATCCTAGACTATATTCGGAGCCTAAACATATTGAATATCTTCAACAGAATGACCTACTTCGCAAGTGGCCCTTTTCTCACATGACACCCTGAAAGCTACGAATCGAGGTAATCAGCTGGGTGTAGTATTTCTTGACTTCCAAAATGCATTTGACGCTGTACCACAACAATGACTGCTCATAAAAGTTTAATTATATGAGGTATCAAACTAAATGTGTGACCAGTTTGAATTCTCGGTGAGGAGAACGTAGCATGTCATTTTGGATGGAAGTCATCGACAGAAGTACAAGTAACTTCAGGGTTGCCCCATGGAAGTGTGTTGGGACTCTTTTTGTTCATTCTGGCAGACAATATCAACACCAGAATGAAATTTTCACTCTGCAGCGGAGTGTGTGCTGAAATGAAACTTTACGGCATGTTAAAATTATGTGCCGGATCGAGACTCCAACTCGGGACCTTTGCTTTTCGCGGGCAAGAGCTTTACCTCCGCGATAGGCAAAGGTCCGTAGTTCGAATCTCGGTCTGTCTCACAGTTTTAACCTCCCAGGAAGATTCTATATTAATACCAACCTCAAACTTTTCGCAGACGGTGCAGTTATCTAAATGAAGTACTGTCTGAGAAAAAATCGGAAATATTCAATCAGATGACATACGATTTCATAGAAGTGAAAAGATTGGCACCTTGCTTTAAATATAAAGAAATGTACAACTATACAGTACACAAAGCTAAAAAAAAAGAAAGTAGTGTCCTATGACTCAAGTATCAATGATTCGCAGTGAGAATCAGTTAACTCATACAAATACCTAAGTGTAATAATTTCTAGGGATATGAAATCAGTTGGCTCAGTGGCAGGCGAGGCAAGTGGCAAACTTTAGTTACATGGCAGGATAATGAGGAAATGCATTCATTCTACAAAGAAGACTTCTAACAAATAATTTGTGCGTCATATGTTATAGTATTCCTCAAGTGTGTAGGACCCATAACAAACAGGGCTAATGGGGGCTACTGAAAGTAAGAAAAGCGGCTGGAATGGCCACATGTTTGTCTGACTCACGAGATTGCTTCGTCTAAATATTGAAAAACTCAAACTGGCAGACACTTGAAGACTGACGCAAATCATCCCGCGAAAGCTTACGTACAAAATTTCAAGAACCAGTATTACGTGAAAAATCTGTTGATATTCTTCTGCCCCTTGGGTATTCGCCCCTTAGGGTGTGCGAAGAGAAGATTAGGCTAGTTGCGGCACGCACAGAGGCAATTACAAGGATTTCTTCCCGAGCACCATAAGCGGCTGGAAAGCGAAGAAACCTTGATATGTGCTTCTTAGCAAGTACCCTCTTCCATGAACTTCCCAGAGGTTTGCATAGTATGTATGTAGATATATATGATAGTATCGTGGGAGATGTTTGAAATAATTAGTGGAGATACTTGATTTTTATTCATCATTGGCTTTCGTGGTCTGCCGTAAGAAATACAGTACTGTTGATATAATTTTCGGGCTTCACCGGGAACCTGGTACTGTTTCCTCCTCCTGCTAATGAGTTGTTTACTTCGAATTCTGTTGAGCAACTCCGAATGCTTCCCGGAAAGCACTATCTACCAGGACAGGGAGTTTATGATCCGAGCGTTTTATAAACCTTATCGGAAGACGTGTATGCCTGGCGATAAGCGACCACCTGCGCTGTATTTGTATTTGGGGGAAGTAATACAGTATGACCTTGATAATCCGGCATGCTCGGTGATCTGTCAGTAGGGATTATCAAATATGCCGGATTATCAAGGTCATTTTTAAAAACGTGGTTTAGAAAAAGGGATATAAGCACAATCTCTAATTTTAGCGTACAAAAGCGAGCAACTGCTATCTGTTAAACAAAACAGGGGACATTACGGTTAAAAAGTTATAAATATGTATTACTTCTTTGTAAATACAAAATTTAATTAATCTCGAATACTGAATCGCTCTATTAGATCATTTCAAGGCTTAAGGTTTGAGAAAAATTCAAAATACAGAAATAATGTCTTGTACACCAGTCACAAAATAAGAAAAGCATCACTAATTTGAAAAGGTGAAGAACAAGCTAAGTAAAGTAAAATTGTTCCAAGAATTTAGTATAGTTTAACTGGAGTCACTGTCTTTAAGAACATCACAGATATCTGATAATGTCGAGGGTGTGGAATATGTCGGACTGGTACCTACGGCCGAAGGTTTAGCTGAATTTTCTTCTGAGCCCTCTGGAACATTGCAGAAAAACTTGTTTCTAGACCTTTGATATGTCCTCCGATAGCGGCAAAAAAATGAATTGGTTTATTTATCGAAGATTAATAGCACGTCTACTCAAATGTGCATTGAAACAAAACATTCAAATAAATCTGTTCTTGAAACAGAACAATAATACTTCTGGTGACTGGAGGTTGGTTAGATAGTCACTGAGTCTAGGTTCCTTAAACTCACACTTCATAAAAGTCAGAGTCCCAGAGGATGCAGAACTGTCTACTTGTAAGGCGTGTTGCCGTTTGAAATTTAAACGAATAACTATACAAGTCCGCAAGTCTGCCACGATGACAGAGTTCCCGTCTTCTTCGGCGAGGAGGCCACTAACACTCCACAGCTGTCAGCTTCTGGGGTCGCGATGTCTGAGGTCAGTGTCAGCGACGTCATGGAGACGGCGGTCGACTAAGAATCCTGACCGACCGATAGAATCCTTGCAGAATCAACGTCTTGCCAAGGAAACTCACTCGAAGCGAACTGGTCTCGTCTGGCCCGAGAGCTGCCCTAAATACCACTGGACAGTTGGATACAGCCGGGCCTCTCTTCGACTACAAGTCCTGTGGAAGAGAATAGTCAAAGCGCTCACGGCCTCTGGCAGTGGGACACTTCCTTGTATATGACTGGAGCATGGCCAAAAGAAAAATTGTCTGTGTGTTGTGCATCTTCGAAGCACTGATGTGTTGTTTGTTGCTGACACTGCAGGCGTTAAGCCTCGGTACAGTACAGTGAGGTCTTTCTTGACAAAAGTAATTTTTTATGATGTGCAGAGCAGTACAGTATTGCTGGCTGCTCTCAGAGGATCTCACGAAAATATTTGACTTTATAAACCTCAGCCCAAAGTACGTGAATTATAAGCGTTTCTTCTTCGTCACTTTCAATTCATGATGCCTCCTGTGTGTCTAAAACACTTTTAAAATGACATAATCAGTCAGTTCTTCTTCAATAATTAAATTTCTGACACGATTCATTCGTCAGACTATTCTGCTGAAAAGCACACACTTTATTAGTAGATTCAGAATTTACACTTGTACAATTTTAGATTTTAGAGCGATCTGTTGTTGACTCATCATCATTTACATCGCTTTCCATCTCGGCTTAGCGAGCCGTCGGTTCTGATGATTCTCGAAGGCGAAGCCGACCTAAAAGTAATTCAGTTTTAGTTCCATAGGAATGAAGAAACACGGAAGGCGTTACCGACCCTACGATTTATTATACAAGATAGAATGAAGGCAGGCAAACTAACGTTTGTAGTATTTGTAGGTTCAGATAAGGCTTTCGTCAATACGACAGGAATACAATCGTTGAAGTTTTTAAGACAGCAAGGAGTCAGAATGGTTATCTAAAATTTCTGCAGATATCAGACTGCAGTTATAAGAATCGAACGACATGAAAGGGTAGCAGTAGTTGAGGAGGGAGAGAGACAGTATTAAGTCTATCAGAGACGGCAAACGACTAGAGAGGTGATAAAACGAGCATCAACAAAAAGAAAACTAAAATAATGGAAAGCAGTTCTATTGGCAATAAATAGACCTAACCTTTGAGGATGTCTACATCGAAACTAGTGTCAATGACTGAGACTTTTGTATCAAAAATAATCATCGAAGTAAAAAGAGCGAAACTGGAGAAACTTAACTAAATACAGGAACTCAACACATTGCACCAGATAGCCAGAGATAATGGTTACAAAGCACAAATAATAAACAAAATGAACAGCAAAATAAAAAAGCAAATTAAAGAGGGGCAAACATTAAAACACTGAACAGGGTAGGGAACATTCTGAAGTAAAAGGACTGTAAATATCATTCCGCTGAAACAACACAGTACAGAAAAATCTAAACACTGAGAACACATTCACAGACAAGTACGCCAAATTTGCAATCTATCACTAAGCCCGACATTCATGTCGATCTCTCTATACAGACCAAAGACATAGAAATTTTAAAACTAGATATTCTGAACGCCTCAGAGTTTTAAGAAGTGACAGTATACACCCCACTTTTGCAGATCATCTCAGACAAAAAAACCACCACCCAAACAACATTTAGGCTAGTTAATTAAGACCCTCAAAGAAATCATTAGTCTCTTTCAAGAATTCACAATAGAGGAGAACCGCCACATACGGGAAGCAGTGATACAAGGGAAGGAAGTCTTGAATGAAAACACAACACTGTGCATAAAACACTATTTGGAACACTCAATGAGTTATACGAAGATATGTAATTGCGTAGGCTTCCGTGGCCAGAGTCAGATGACATAAAAGTATTCTGAGTATGATACAGTGTCATAATATAAAAACCTCTATTGGGGAAGCCAACATTTCCTCCACGGTTTCAGTGGCCTTCTTCTTGGTCTACTGATGTGTTTTAGTTGTGCAGAGTCTCTAATACTCAAAGAAAATCCCCCACATAAACCATAGTAATAGAACACCCTCATATAACCAAAAACATCTTTTTCTCAATCCCCCCCGCCCTCACACACACGCACAGGCGTGCGCGCTCAGATTCTCCCCCCGGTTGACACACAACACTAGCTCTCACGAAACGTTCAAAGTTAGCGCCACATTTAACATCAGCAAAATGATGAGCAAGCGAACAGCGGCAATAACATAGCACCTCCCAGTGTGTATGGAGATCTAAATGTCAGCTCAAATCACGTTTTGTGGAAAACACGTGCGTAGAAAAAACAGCTTGTAGCGCTGATATATTGTACTATCTAGCCGCAAAGTACGTGAAAGTACGATAGCAGCTAGTCCAGCCTTCTGACCAAGAAATAGTGCCCAAATTAAATTTAATTAATAATTTAGATTACAAATTCATATTTGTCTCTAAATTACAAGTCGACTGATACAGGTCGTGGGCTAATTGGCCCAATAGTTCAAAAGTCGATTTAATCAAGTGCCAATTAAATCATATCAAATGAATTTTCCCCGAGCAATTAAGGACCTCCGTATGTTTGTCTATCCACAGGACTTCTGGCTCGTGAAGAAATTATAATTTTCTGATGTGTGGTTTAATTAATATAAAATTTGTTCAATATGGCGTATTTCTGGGAAGCGTGTTTCAGTCCTTCTTCACAGGCGATGGAGGGATGCCTCCCCCCCCCTACCAGCCCCCCCCCCACCTCGCCCTTTTGGCAGATAACCCGTTATTCCAGACCTCCCAGTCTGTGTGCCGAAGGCACTGCCGTCTGGAATAGTTCGCAAGAGGCGCACCTCATGTGTTGGTCATGGGGCTCCTCTCCTTGCCGGAGAAGATATACAGTGCTGTTGAGTCTTCGTACACAAAATTGACATGACACCATCACCGGCCCACATGAAGTCAGTTCTTGGTTGGGACATGTTCCTGACCATCGTGAGCGAGTGCGTGGCCGGCATTATGCACGAGTGTGCGTGCTTGTCACCTAGGTAGCGGCGTGACTCCCAACAGTATGGTCAGTGAGCAGCCCCAGCCGGTCTCCACAAATCTATAACTATTGACATTCAAATATCTCTCCGCGCATTCTCTCTTAATTCACAGGTTACGCAATGCAGAAACTACCTCTTATTTAATGTGCTGTTCTGAGACAACATACATGCAACATGTTACCGGATATGTCCATTTCTCGTTGGGCTGTGGTTTCCCACTGTTGTCTCTTTCTACACTACTAGCCACTAAAATTGCTACACCACGAAGATGACGTGCTACAGACGCGAAATTTAACCGACAGGAAGAAGATGCTGTGGCATGCAAATGATTAGCTTTTGAGAGCAATCACACAAGGTTGGCGCCGGTGGCGACACCTACAACGTGCTGACATGAGGAAAGATTCCAACCGATTTATCATACATAAACAACAGTTGACCTGGTGAAACGTTGTTGTGATGCTTCGTGTAAGGAGGAGAAATGCGTACCATCACGTTTCCGGCTTTGATAAAAGTTCGGATTGTAGCATATCGCGATTGCTGTTTATCGTATCGCGACATTGCTGCTCGCGTTGGTCGAGATCCAATGACTGTTAGCAGAATGTGGAATCGGTGGGTTCAGGAGGGTAATACGAAACGCGGTGCTGGATCACAATGGCCTCCATCACTAGCAGTCGAGATAACAGGCATCTTATCCGCATGGCTGTAACGGATCGTGCAGCCACGTCTCGATCCCTGAGTCAACAGATGGGGACGTTTGCAAGACAACAACCATCTGCACGAACAGTCTGATGACGTTTGCAGCAGCATGGACTATCGGCTCGGAGACCATGGCTGCGGTTACCCTTGACGCTGCATCACAGACAGGAGCGCCTGTGATGGAGTACTCAACGACGAACCTGGGTGCACGAATGGCAAAACGTCATTTTTTCGGATGAATCCAGGTTCTGTTTACAGTATCAGGATGGTCGCATCCGTGTTTGGCGACATCGCGGTGAACGCACATTGGAAGCGTCATCCCCATACTGGCATATCACCCAGCGTGATGGTACGGGGTGCCATTGGTTACACGTCTCGGTCACCTCTTGTTCGCATTGACGACACTTTGAACAGTGGACGTTACATTTCAGATGTGTTACGACCCGCGGCTCTACCCTTCATTCGATCCTTGCGAAACCCTACATTTCAGCAGGATAATGCACGACCGCATGTTGCAGGTCATGTACGGGCCTTTCTGGATACAGAAAATGTTCGACTGCTGCCCTGGCCAGCACATTCTCCAGATCTGTCAGCAATTGAAAACGTCTGGTCAATGTCAGCCGAGCAACTGGCTCGTCACAATGCACCAGTCACTACTCTTGATGACCTGTGGTATCGTGTTGAAGCTGCATGGGCAGCTGTACCTGTACACGGCATCCAAGCTCTGTTTGACTCAATGCCCAGGCGTATCAAGGCCGTCATTACGGCCAGAGGTGGTTGTTCTGGGTACTGATTTCTCAGGACCTATGCACCCAAATTGCGTGAAAATGTAAGCACATGTCAGTTCTCGTATAATATATTTGTCCAATGAATACCCGTTTATCATCTACATTTCTTCTTGGTGTAGCAATTTTAATGGCCAGTAGTGTATTATCAGTGGAATACTGATAGAGCCTGACACTGACCTTGATCGGGACAGCAGCAGAACTGCAGGTGGAGTTTAATATCACCAGTTCATAAGGGGAACAAGGAAATTGACAGTCAATTTGATCACTGCTAATATACTTTCAATTAATCTCATCATCTCACACCATCTTAAAAAGCACTGAAGCCACAAGATGAAGGTGAAATTATATAAAAAAGGCGCGAAAACAGTGTACACAACAGCAATAAGAAGAGATATCCACCAGGTGTACACAACAGAGTGGAAAACCCAAGTACTGTAAACATACATAACCACTATTCACGAAAAAGTATTTCAAAAATTCACAAAATTTCTTCTCGATTACTTTGCAGATGAGATGCATGTAAACGACAAAGGAATTATCGCCAGCAGTGTAATTTGCAGGTGAGCAATCCAAAAAACCCAAATCTCAAATACACTGTTATAATTTTTAGGCCTAAAAGTAGATAAATGAGCATGAACTTTGTATTGTATTTTACAGAAATAAATTTGACCCATAAAATATGACACATAAGTGTCGAGAAATGTCTTGGTAGATGAAAAGAACTAAAAGGTGCAGTTTAAAAAACTGAACTATTACGAGAAGAGCTCGCGCCCTGATCGGACTACTGGATCGGACTAGGAAAAGGAGTAAGACAGGGATGCTGTCTATCACCTACCCATTTCAACCTCTACTTGGAAAATATGATTGACCAATGCTCATTAGAGGACAAAAGAGTAGAAATTTGAGGAAGAAGAGTAGGGTGTTTGAGTTTTACTGATGACATGGTCCTTCTCGCCACAGGGAAAAAGAATTACAGGATTTAGTGGAGACCATTGAAGGTAACGGAAAAAATTTTGGAATGAAAATTAACAAAAAGAAAACAAAAGTATTGGCACTAGAAGGAAATAAGGAAATAAAAATTATGCTGAATTGAGAAATATTAGAGCAGGTACAAAATTTTAAGTGTCTTGGAAGCAGGATATACACCGACTGGAAGTGCAGCACAGAAATTAAAACAAGGATAGCAATGGCAAAAGATGAATTTTATAAGAAAAGGAGAATTTTCTGCAGCAGTCTGGACAGAGAACTCAGGAAAAGACTCATAAGATTCCTTGTATGGAGTGTTCTTCTGTATGCCGCTGAGACATGGACTTTGAGGAAGAAAGACAGAGAAAGGCTGGAGGCTTTTCAGATGTGGACATGGCGGAGGATGGAAAGAATAAGTTGAACGGACAGAGTAAAAAATGAAGAGCTACTGAGAAGGGTGGGAGGGAAAAGACAGTTACTAGATGTAATAAAAAGAAGAAAAAGAAATTGGATTGGACATATATTAAGAAAGAATGACGGACTGATAAAAATGGTTTTAAAAGGTTATGTAGAAGGGAAAAGGAAGCGACGAAGGAAGAGATTTCAGATACTGGATGACGTGATGGACGGTACAACATACATCAGCCTTAAGAAGGAAAAATGGAGCGCAGAAAATGGAGAGGCAAAGGACCTGCTAATATAGCAGATAACTGATGATTATGACATTGACATGTAATTCGTCGATAAGGGGTCGGTTCAATTCCCGCTCTTACGAACTTTTTTCATTTTATTTTATTCTTACCAGTTTTAAATTGTTAATTATAAAATTAATTTGTTTTTTCAGTCACTACCGCTGCAAGTCAAAGGCTATAGGTTAGATGGTGGTAAAGAAAAGCGAGTATACAAGGAATTTAGTATGAAACCGTTTTCTGTAGATGATTTGCTAAAGAGGCACTTTTCCTGTAGATTTTTGGGGGAGAAAGGGAGTTTAAAGAGTGAGCTAAATCAACGTCAGATGTAAATCTAACAACAGAGGGGCCTGGCAAGAGGCTCGCAGGTTTTGCTTACTTGACAATGAGAACTTCTTAATACTTGCAAAATATTTTGATCAACTTCTTAATTATCCAGAACAGAGAAATTGAAGAAGTAATTAAAACCTTATGAAGCTAGTGGAGGAGAGTCATATGTAGCAGAACTATTTGAATGGTCTCCTATTACAGTAGAACTTTTTAAATGACCTCTACCAAAAATAAAACAATGAGCTACAATTAATCTTTGAGAAAACTTGGTTCAAATGGTTCAAATGGCTCTGAGCACTATGGGACTCAACATCTTAGAACAACTTAAACCTAACTAACCTAAGGACATCACACACATCCATGCCCGAGGCGGGATTCGAACCTGCGACCGTGGCGGTCGCGCGGTTCCAGACTGAAGCGCCTAGAACCGCTCAGCCTCATCTGCCGGCCAGAAATCTTGGAGAACAGGAGAGCTCACAGGAGGGTGGAACGTGGTTTTGTCACATCCACTACATAGGAAAGGCAATAAACAATTTGTTAAGAACTACAGTTGCATATAACATATTCTCCAAGACAGTACTAAATAGAGTAAAAACAACACCAGTGGGTGATTTAGATGAATATCAAGGAGCTTTTAGGAAGGGCACATCATGTTCTGAACAAATGTTTAATTTGAAGTCAATCATCTGAAGCCAAAAGGCCATCCTTTCCGTTGATAGAAACTATATATAAAATATAACTGTGTGAATAGAAGTTGGTTGATGCCCCTTTCAAGCTTCTAGAAGCGCGTAGAGTATGAGGAATTTTTGAGGAACCTGGTTGCCAAGTGGTATTGTACATGAAGTGTTATGTCGTTTTGTGCAGCATGAGTGACAATGGGAGAAAATGTATTGAAAGTGAAGGAGTACTGTTAGACAAATTCAGTTCATCAAAGGTACTTTGTGATAAACTGAGCTCCGTTGTCATTGATGATAGACAGTTACATAGTGGATTTCAGCCAGCAAAATCTTATTCTGAACGAAGAAAAGTGCACAATTTTTTTGTGTTCACTTAGCAGAAAACGCCCTGATAAACTGGCGCGACCACGTTCTCAACAACTTGGCAAATAAAATGATTTGTACTTCGTAAAAGAAGTTGTAAGTACGGCAAAAGCAATGCACAAATTCCAGAGAAGAACGCCTGAGGTATTCCACATAAAACCTGTTACAGATGGTTCACAGATGTGGCAAGCTAGCCAAGCAAAGCCTTTATTCTGTACTGTGCCACAGTCACCTAATTTCACTTCCCATTTACGTGTCACACCTGTAACCTACCCGTCAAAAGAGGAACGAGAGGAGGCTGAACTGCAGCAAATGCACAAGTGCATTTTCAAGGCTGCACCATTAAAAGTACACATCCTAAAGGAACCACATATACTTAAGAAAGCTGATCCTAAACCATTAACGAAACTTAGCCCATTGCAGTTGTCTGAAGTGAATGGATTGAGAGGCATCAGACTGTCCATAGAAACAGGAACATATTTCCAGATGAAACCCAGTCTGTAAGATCTGTTGAACAAAATACTGTTCGTCCAGTGTGTCTGTGACTGTGTGTGAGGAAGGAAGCAACGTGGTGGACGTACCTTTAGTGCCATTTGCAGCTGGAACACATTCGTTCGCTGGTGACGGTTAACAGAGGTGAGCTGCAGAATGTTGAGTCATTCCATTGGCCAAGTAGTGCCACTATTCCATTTCCCAAGTCGTAACACGTTCACATCTCAAAGTGTTTTGTGTGTTCCGGACTACAGTCCTGTATCACGCAAATTTTGCTTTAAAATTTGAATATCGGTTCATATGGTTGACAACAGTGAATAAAAGTCCTGATATTCATGATGATATTTTCCTGTAAGATGAAAAAAAAGTGCTGTGCAGTATTTGCGGTCAGAAATCAGTTTCGATATGACTGATTAACGCGAGAAAACATTTGCAGTGATGCTATCTAATTATAAATTTTTCGATTCACAATTATAGACACATTTGCTGAGGCATGGAAAAAAGTGATCTAGCGCACAGATTGGCAGTTCGTCGACTCAGGTTCGATACCCGCTGTTAGGAACACTTTTTTTCGTTTTATTTCACTTTATTCCTAGAAAGTCCGTTCTCGCTTCCTGAGCACGGAGTCCCGGATTCGATTCTCGGCGGGGTCTGGGATTTTCACCTGCCTCGTGATGACTGGCTGTTGTTGTGTCGTCTTCATCATCATCATCATTCATCCCCATTATGGTCGGAGGAAAGCAATGGCAAACCACCACCACCAGGACCTTAACTAGTACGGCGGTGCGGCTCTCCCGCATCGTTCCCCTACGCTCCGTCAAGGAGTATGGGACTTCATCATCATCATAAATCCTAGAAATGTTAATAAAACTCAAATATGTTTAAATATTCTATTTTATATATGTATATTATGCATATTCAGTGACCTGGAGGTACGGGGGGGGGGGGGGGGGGGGAAGGAACTACTGATGTCAGCTGCATGGGACTTTACGCAAAATCAGCAGTGACGAGTGACAGTGTGTGCTGTACGGGGATTCGAACCTGGGATCTCCTGCTAACTAGGTAGTTGCGTTAAACACTGCGCCATATGGACACAGTGTTTATTGTAACTGTGCGGACCATCTCAGCACGCCTTCTGGTCGACCCACATTCCCACCCAGCCCCATCTATCTGCAGTCCCCATCCATGTCCTCCATTCTGGCTGCTTTGAGATTCTCGCAGAAGGACGAACGTAATTGTGCATCTTGAAGGCAGTGGATAATCTGCTCGCCGAGGCGAATCAAAATTACGAGCGGGGTGGGGGGGGGGGGTCGAAAGGTTTCTAGCCTAACAAATAAAGAATGACAGAAATTTCATAGTACCCATTTATTCTTAAATATAATACCCATGTACACCAATACACTTACTGGCACGCTCAGCTAATTTCTGCAAACCATTCAGATAAAAAAAAAGTCGATTTCGAGTCCAACCAACCGTTCACAGCATCAGTCGCTGCATCATCATTGTGAAATCGTCGTCCTTCGAGGATTTTTTTTAGGTTTGTAGAACGAAAACTGTCTGATGGAGCCAAATTTGGAAAACATGGCGGATGACGTAACAATTCGAATCCGCAGTCACGCAGTTTCCAATGTTGCGAGAGCTCCGTGCGCGTCGTCCGGATGCAAAAGAACTCCGCGAGCCAATTTTCCGTGCCTTATTTTCTTTGTCACTTTTTTCAAACGGCGCAGGAGGGTGCAGTAGTATGATGCATTGATAGTTGCGCGCTTTTGCAAGTAATTCACAATAATTACCCCTTCTGCATCCTAGGAAATCGATCCAGTCACCTTAGCGGCTGATTTTTTCACCTGGAATTTTTTTGAGGTAGGGGATGAAGGATTTTTCCATTGTTTTGACTTGTTTCGTCTGAAGATCAAAGTGTTGAACCCACGTTTCGTTCACTGTCACATACCTTGCAAGAATGCCGTCTTCATGCGCTTCAAATTGGCGGACGATTTCTTCAAAACACTGCACACGCTCCCGTCTCTAGTCTGCATTCAAGTCTTTCGGGAGCCACCGAGATGAAACTTTCCGCATTCCCAAAATATCCACAACAATGTCATGAGCACGCCCGTGGGAGTTTCCAAATGCGGTTTTAATATGCTGCAACCTTTTTCGACGATCCTGCAAAATCGTATTGTGAACTGCAGTCACTGTTTCATTGGTGGCAACAGTTTCAGGCCTTCCGCTCCTTGGCGCATCTTCCACACTCGTTCTTCCACGTTGGAAGTCGGACACACAGTTTATCACTGTTGCATAAGACGGAGCACTATCCTTAACTGTACTCCGCACGACCTCCGCAATTTCGTTGGGCGCCATTCCCTTCAAATGAAAATATTGAATCACAGCACAGTTCATGATTGCCTCGATATTCGCCATTTTGTTTACACTACCGTATTCAACGCACCCTAGCGGCAAAACTAAAGAAGCTGGAGCCGTGAAATTTGACTTGCATACCTACAAAGAGTCACCATAAAAGTAGGTGGTGTTATTTGTGCGAGACATTACGGTTACTATCCCGGACTAGAAACTTTTATGGCGCAGTGGTTAGCACACTGGACTCGCATTCGGGAGGACGACGGTTCAATCCCGTCTCCGGCCATCCTGATTTAGGTTTTCCGTGATTTCCCTAAATCGCTTCAGGCAAATGCCGGGATGGTTCCCTTGAAAGGGCACGGCCGATTTCCTTCCCCATCCTTCCCTCACCCGATCTTGCGCTCCGTCTCTAATGATCTCGTTGTCGACGGGACGTTAAACACTAATTTCCTCCTCCTAGAAACTTTTAGACCACCTCTCGTATATGCATGCGTCGTGTCTGTTCTGTTGGACACTCGTAGCCGCTGTTCCGTTTAAAGTTTCGATGCAGCTGACATCAACTTACAGTTTCGTCCCTTTCTCCCCCCTCCACCTCCAATTCACACCCATGTACCACAGCTGCGGATTCCGCGTGGTGTCTGTTCTTTCGGACATGTGCGAAACAACAGACACCACGCATTCGTATATTATATTCAGTTTAGTTACCATTATTACCCTTGTAAAATAAAACGCTATGAGCCTCCCCGTCGTAGCACAATCGTAAAATTTTGCCCGAACAGACACTGGACAGCGCTATGAGATTTCCTTAGTCGCCTCCTGCCTCGGGCCTGGATGTGTGTGATGTCCTTAGGTTAGTTAGGTTTCAGTAGTTCTAAGTTCTAGGGGACTGATAACCTGAGATGTTAAGTCCCATAGTGCTCAGAGCCATTTGATTTGAACCTTAGTCGCCACAGGTTCTTGTTTACTCTAACATCACTGCGTGTATTTGATAATGGGCAAGTGAAGTAATATCGCGGTTGAGTAGTGTATATTCCACAGCTATCACTATATTGCACGTGGTACTAATCACATTTAAAGTCCTGTTTGTAATTGGTACATTAGTGATAAGATCTTATGCGACCAAACTGCTTAGATGATCGGTCCCTAAGCTTATACACTACTTAATCTAACTTAAACTACCTTATGCTATGGACAAGACACACACCCATGCCCGAGGGAGGACTCGAACCTCCGACGGGGAGAGGCGCGGACCGTGACAAGACGCCCCTGACCGGGCGGCTACCCCGCGCGGCCAAAGTTCTTTTCACATATCCTAAATGTACTACGTGGTTTAAATTATTTTTATGAAGCCTGCCCCACATTCCATAGCCTATCGGGGTACGCTCAGATCGTTAATCATTATGACACCAGCTGTTACCTACTACTTCGCTCGCTTATCAGTAGTTTTTCCTTGTGATGAATGATGTTGAGTAAGCGACTTAGTAATTTTATGAGATATCTATCTCTTATTTTGCCGTATCTACAATCTGAAAGCAAGCATTACATCTTCAAAATGCCTCAATTCATTACATTCGTGCAGAAATATACACTACTGGCCATTAAAACTGTTGCACCACGAAGATGATGTGCTACAGACGCGAAATTTAACCGACAGGAAGAAGATGCTGTCATACGCAAATGATTAGCTTTTCAGAGCATTCACATAAGGTTGCCGCCGGTGGCGACACCTACAACGTGCTGACATGAGGAAAGTTTCCAACCGATTTCTCATACACAAACAGCAGTTGACCGGCGTTCCTGGTGAAACGTTGATGTGATGCCTCGTGTAAGGAGGAGAAATGCGTAAGATCACGTTTCCGACTTTGATAAAGGTCGGATTGTAGCCGATCGCGATTGCGGTTTATCGTATCGCGAGATTGCTGCTCGCGTTGGTCGAGATACAATGACTGTTAGCAGAATATGGAATCGGTGGGTTCAGGAGGATAATACGGAACGCCGTGCTGGATCCCAAGGGCCTCGTGTCACTAGCAGTCGAGAAGACAGGCATCTTATCCGCATGACTGTTACGGACGCTGCAGCCACGTCTCGAAGCCTGCGTCAACAGATGGGGACGTCTGCAAGACAACAACCATCTGCACGAACAATTCGACGACGTTTGCAGCAGCATGGACTATCAGCTAGGAGACCATGGCTGCGGTTACCCTCGCTGCATCACAGACAGGAGCCCCTGCGATGGTGTACTCAACGACGAACCTGGGTGCACAAATAGCAAAACGTCATTTTTTCGGTTGAACCAGGTTCTGTTTACAGCATCAGGATGGTGGCATCCGTGTTTGGCACATCGCGGTGGACGCACATTGGAAGCATGTATTCGTCATCGCCATACTGGCGTTATCACCCGGCGAGATGGCATGGGGTGTCATTGGTTACACGCCTCGGTCACCTCTTGTTCGCATTGACGGCACTTTGAACAGTGGACGTTACATTTCAGATGTGTTACGACCCGTGGCTCTACCCTTCATTCGATCCCTGCGAAACCCTACATTTCAGCAGGATAATGCACGACCGCATTTGGCAGGTCCTGTATGGGCCTTTCTGGATACAGAAAATGTTCGACTGCTGTCCTGGCCAGCACATTCTCCAGATCTGTCACCAATTGAAAACGTCTAGTCAATGTCAGCCGAGCAACTGGCTCGTCACAATACGCCAGTCACTACTCTTGATGAACTGTGGTATCGTGTTGAAGCTGCATGGGCAGCTGTAGCTGTACACGCCATCCAAGCTCTGTTTGACTCAATGCCCAGGTGTATCAATGCCGTTATTACGGCCAGAGCTGGTTGTTCTGGGTACCGATTTCTCAGGATCTATGCACCCAAATTGCATCAAAATGTAATCACATGTCAGTTCTAGTATAATATATTTGTCCAATGAATACCCGTTTATCATCTGCATTTCTTCTTGGTGTAGAAATTTTAATGGCCAGTAGCGTAGTTTGTAGGGCTTTTTCTGGCTTCCCTAGTACTGGATGTTAGATTTTGACACCAGCGCAATACATATCAACAATTTATCCCTTCCACTTTAATGCGATATGGTGCCTACATTTTTTATCCAGCGCCATATGATGACTGTTTTATGATTAACATAGTCAGTTAATAGATCATAATCGAATGCAGTCTCACCAAAAGCCTGCCACGTTCCACATGTAAAGGGACAACTCTGTGTTGTCCGCAGCTCGTGGTCTAGTGGCTAGCGTTGCTGCGTCTGGATCATCTACATCTACATCTACATCTACATCCATACTCCGCAAGCCACCTGACGGTGTGTGGCGGAGGGTACCTTGAGTACCTCTATCGGTTCTCCCTTCTTGTCCGCAGCTCGTGGTCGTGTGCTAGCGTTCTCGCTTCCCGCGCCTGGGTTCCCGGGTTCGATTCCCAATGGGGTCAGGGATTTTCTCTTCCTCGTAATGACTGGGTGATGTGTGATGTCCTTAGGTTACTTAGGTTTAAGTAGTTCTAAGTTCTGGGGACTGATGACCATAGATGTTAAGTCCCATAGTGCTGAGAGCCATTTGAACCATTTTCTCCCTTCTATTCCAGTCTCGTATTGTTTGTGGAAAGAAGGATTGTCGCTATGCTTCTGTGTGGGCTCTAATCTCTCAGATTTTATCCTCATGGTCTCTTCGCGAGATATACGGAGGAGGGAGCAATATACTGCTTGACTCTTCGGTGAAGGTATGTTCTCGAAACTTTAACAAAAGCCCATACCGAGCTACTGAGCGTCTCTCCTGCAGAGTCTTCCGCTGGAGTTTACCTACCATCTCCGTAACGCTTTCGCGATTACTAAATCATCCTGTAACGAAGCGCGCTGCTCTCCGTTGGATCTTCTCTATCTCTACTATCAACCATATCTGGTACGGATCCCAGACTGCTGAGCAGTATTCAAGCAGTGGGCGAACAAGCGTACTGTAACCTACTTCCTTTGTTTTCGGATTGCATTTCCTTAGGATTCTTCCAATGAATCTCAGCCTGGCATCTGCTTTACTTACGATCAACTTTATATGATCATTCCATTTTAAATCACTCCTAATGCGTACTCCCAGATAATTTATGGAATTAACTGCTTCCAGTTGCTGACCTGCTATTTTGTAGCTAAATGATAAGGGATCTATCTTTCTATGTATTCGCAGCACATTACACTTGTCTACATTGAGATTCAATTGCCATTCCCTGCACCATGCGTCAATTCGCTGGAGATCCTCCTGCATTTCATTACAATTTTCCATTGTTACAACCTCTCGATACACTACTGCATCATCCGCAAAAAGCCTCAGTGAACTTCCGATGTAATCCACAAGGTCATTTATGTATATTGTGAATAGCAACGGTCCTATGACCCTCCCCTGCGGCACACCTGAAATCACTCTAACTTCGGAAGACTTCTCTCCATTGAGAATGACATACTGCGTTCTGTTATCTAGGAACTCTTCAATCCAATCACACAACTGGTCTGATAGTCCATATGCTCTTATTTTGTTCATTAAACGACTGTGGGGAACTGTATCGAACGCCTTGCGGAAGTCAAGAAACACGGCATCTACCTATGAACCCGTGTCTATGGCTCTCTGAGTCTCGTGGACGAATAGCGCGAGCTGGGTTTCACACGATCGTCTTTTTCGAAACCCATGCTGATTCCTACAGAGTAGATTTCTAGCCTCCAGAAAAGTCATTATACTCGAACATAATACGTGTTCCAAATTTCTACAACTGATCGACGTTAGAGATATAGGTCTATAGTTCTGCACATCTGTTCGACGTCTCTTCTTGAAAACGGGGATGACCTGTGCCCTTTTACAATCCTTTGGAACGCTACGCTCTTCTAGAGACCTACGGTACACCGCTGCAAGAAGGGGGGCAGAACGTCAGGCGGCCTTAAGAGTTACAGAGGCACTAGAACAGTCCACAAGTCTGTCACATTTTAGACGCTGAGCGTCAAGCGTCTCTTACAGCTTCCAATACTCTCGAAGACTTACAACGACGGCGTCATTTTGTACGACAGACACAGAGTTATGATAATGATGATGTTTGGTTTGTGGGGCGTCCAACTGCGCGGTCATCAGCGCCCGTACAAAGTACCAATTTTTACACACCCCAAGTTTTGTACACAGTTCATTCTAGCCGGTGTCACGATCGAATGGGGTCCTGGGTTCGATTCCCGGCCGAGTTTGGAATTCTCTCTGCCCGGGGACTGGGTGTTTGTGTTGTCCTCATCATTTCATCATCATCATCATCATCATCATTCGTGACAGCGGCTGGAATGAACTGTGTACAAAACTTGGGCTGTGTAAAAATTGGGACTTTGTACGGGCGCTGATGACCGCGCAGTTGGACGCCCTACAAACCAAACATCATCATTATCATCACAACTCTGTCTTTGTCGTACAAAATGACGCCGTCGTTGTAAGTCTTCGAGAGTATTGGAAGCTGTGAGAGACGCTTGACGCTCAGCGTCTAAAATGTGACAGACTTGTGGACTGTTCTAGTGCCTCTGTAGCTCTTAAGGCCGCATGACGTTCTGCATCCAAGTTACGGAGGATATGAGATTGCTCGAAAGTTTGCTGGATTCGAGTAACTTTCGCACCTTTAGCTCTCTTGGACTTATGTCTTACATCAGACTTACGTAACAGGTTTAAATATGGTTCTCGGGCTTACCGACCGATTTTACTATCGTATCTCCATCAAAACTCTACAGCTATACCAGGCAATGTATGAACTCAATATCATAAATCACGGTCACAATAAGATCTGGACTGACACCGAATAATCTAAAGACACTAACAGTCACAGATCACCGCGCCAGTATGTCACTCACATATACCTTATTTAAAAATGTTAATAATACTCAGAGATATACAACTTCATAAAATAGCCTATGGTCTTCCTCAAGGTTCAGTCTATCTCCATATCAAATATCATCGGAATGGGTCCAGCTGTATAGTCGTGAAAACGTAGGGATTAGAATGGAAGTATGGATTAAGCACGTTGAGAATTGAATAAGCGTTGTACTGATTATGTTGAATCATATTATGTAGAACATATCAACCAATAAAAGCATTTTCACAAGTATGATAAAGTTTAAAGGTGAAACAGTAAATAGCTTTTTCAAAGAGTAAATATTTTTCCTTGATTTGCGTAATATTTTTCAAATCAATAAATATCTTGTACTACACTATTTGTAAAGTAGCCTATCTTCTCCATAGGCGTTCAGCCTATCTCACGCCAAATTTCATGGATATCGGTTCAGCGGTTTAGTCGTGAAAGCGTAACATACAGAGTTACTTACGCATATATATTAGTATGGATGTGGATTTCGTGCTAGTAGGGGTGGATCTTATACCCTGTCCTAGTCTTGTCTTATTAGCAGATAATTTTTCTCCAAAGTGTCTATAAGAGATTCAGTTCTTTTAATGTCTAACCAGGAGATATCAAAGGGGGAATTTTGATCTCCAGGTATTTACTGGGAAGGGACGATGCACTGAAAGCCTGCAGTTCTTTTTGTGGCGGCGTTCGTAGCGACAAACACTTCGCTGTAGAAACGGCTTACAAAATCACCGCCACACTTTTACTAGCGGGCCGACCGGTCCGCTGGAACAATGAACAGAAAGATGAAAACCCAAACACTCTGATTAAATAAAAGTCGGTACTTATCTTTATTAACGAAGATACAGAAACACAGTAGTGAACTCCGTGTCTACAGAAATCTGTCTAGTTCGAGTCGGAGCGGCTAGGTCAGCGTCGGCTGACGACAAACAACAACTCTGCTGCGATGAACACACAACTGACTAGCAAGTACCCAAATCGGTGGCGAGTATACAACTGAGCGGAGAATACAGAACTGTCCTTGCGCTCGCGATTCCAGCGCTTAAGAAGCCAGAAGCCCGCGGTGGCGCGCGCAGACTTGCGGCGATTTCCTGTATCGCTGGCGCAGCTTATGCGGACGGCGTCCGGACTTTGATGCTGCCAACCTTTTGGCAGCGGGCTCCGTTGGCATTACTGGCTAGGATATAACAGTTCTTATCTACAACTGTGTGTTCCTCCGACGTGTATTACAGATTGAGGCCTTAAAACGCAAATGATGATGACCGGGCAGCCAGTCAGGGGCACTGACTTCTCTACCCTGGATATTGTACTAGAGTAAAATTTCCCTTCACTTTCTGTTTTATTTCACATTTATTTTCAACAAGACATAAATTACCGAACAAAATGATTCACCACAGTTATGCGCTATATGCTGGCCACCTGTTTACTTCTGAACGTAGCCGCATCCAGCGCATTAGATTCAATGAAATAAATGGACGAAATTATTGAAGATTCAGTGCCTTGAAGTATCAGCGAAAAGCGGTTAGAAATACTGAGTTGCAATGTAATTATTAAGTTGTTACTTATGAAAATTTGTGCCAGATTGGATGCGAAACTAGATTTACTACTTCTCACACTCTGACACAAACTTTCATTTGTGACGGCACAGTCACTTAACCGCATGCTTCATTTGTCTTTTTTGATCAAATGTCTGAGAGGACGTAAGATCCCCCAGAAATTACACAATGGGTTTATGTCCGCATTTTCGTAGCCAAAAGAAAAGTGGAAAATCCGTAAATGAGGTATCTAATTGATCAGCTTGAAGTCTGGTTTTGCAACAAAAAAAGTTTCAATTGCTTGAAACTAATCAAGTTAATTAAGCAAACTTGATTGATGGTTTGAAGGGAAATTGAAAGACTGTCAATAAAAAACTGAAAAAAAAGAACTGTCGTATGTTTTTTAAAATTATTTGTCTAATAGTAAGAAATAAAATAGATCATAGAAACATGAGACTCGCCTTTGAATGAGCCGATAAAAAATGTAAAGTTCAGTGTTTAACTTGCAACCTTAGATTTTTAAAATAGTATTAGAGGACATTTGTCTGGTGGACTGTGCAGTCTCCCTCGCTGTACATAATTTCGAGCGTCATTCAAAGGTACATCAAATAATTTCGATAAACGTTTTACCTTTTATTACTTTTTGTAATTTCTTAATGCTGACGAAAGATGCAAATCCTCTGAAGCGTATTACGAAGTGGAGACAGAAATAAGACCCTCCCCCCCCCCCCCAAGGGTCTGCTGGAGGACGACGTCATAATTAGTTAAGTGTTTATCGATCAACTCATTCCTTTGGGCTTTCCAATAATTGCTGTTGTCGCTTTAGAGAAAGATAGCTGTGCGAAAGCGTTCACTGGCGATACGTAAGACATGCGTATAGATTCATAGTGAACGTAAGGAGACGTGTACCATATTCGACAGAACCACAGAACAAACATGAACATTCGTTCATAAAGAAGAACTCTTATATCTGAGTGTAGCACGAAATTCTAAAGGTATGTGTTGTATAGTAGAAATAATGTGTTTATTATGGTTGATATACTCTGTCGGTAAATTTTTAACATTCTGATGACAGTAAATCTCTTCGAAAAACATTCTGTTCCAAACTGAAAACTTAATTGTTGGTTCTGAGACTTACATTAAGTAGCTTTTCATCCTAAATCCTAGTATAAGAAAGGGCATGAAACATTACTTTTTGAGATCTACAAAGTTCGGTAAAAAGTTTAGAAACACCGGAAACACCGCGATGAATGTATGCTTGAACATAAATCTACGATATAAAAAAAAAAAAGGTTCAAATCGCTCTGAGCACCATGGGGCTTAATGTTTGAGGTCCTCAATCCCCAGAACTTAGAACTACTTAAACCTAACTAACCTAAGGATATCACACACATCCGTGCCCGAGGCATGCTTCGAACCTGCGACCGTAGCAGTCGCGCGGTTCCGGACTGAAGCGCCTAGAACCGCTCGGTCACCGCGGCCGGTCTACGATAACAGTCCTGGTCAGAACAACCTGTGTAGTTGTGGGTGCGCTATGTCGGACCTAACATGCGAAAATTGTTGATGTTCGTATGGTAGGTGCTACAATAACTAAGGTAACCGATGTGTTTGATGTATCAAGAGATACCGTATCAGAGATATACACCGCATAAAGGGATAGCGGAAAAATGCATCCGCTAAGTCAGAAAACGAACTAAACTGTTCGTTGAGTGGTCATAACATATGGTCATTGCACAGGATTGTGGAGAAAAATGAGAGGATGACAGCAGCAAGAGTCCTTCAAACCTGAAAGTCCCTCTCGTGAACCATGTCATCACCGAAACAACTCGAAGGAATTCATAAGCAGGGAACTTCTGGGCGCTCTAGATCTGGCAAACCACTGATCAGTGACGAAAATGCACATAACAGGTAAACGTGAAGCCGAAGCCATAAAATCTGGGCTCTTGAGGAACAGATGAAGGTCATTTGGTCGGATGAGTCTGGTTTTACGCTGTTTCCAACTGTAAGTAGGCTGTTTATGTTTTCTTTATGTAAGTTTGCTGTTTATGGTTTTCTTATTGGCAACGTTACGTAGCGCTCTCTGTATGAAAATCACTGGCTGTGCTGTGTGCAGTATGTGGCTAGTTTGCATTGTTGCCTGCCATTGTTGTCATGAACTGCTATAGCTGGATGTGAACAGCGCGTAGCGTTGCGCAGTTGGAGGTGAGCCGCCAGCAGTGATGGATGTGGGGAGAGAGATGGCGGAGTTTTGAAAAATGTCATGAACTGCTGTATATATTATGAATCTTGAGGTAAATACATTGTTTGTTCTCTATTAGAATCTTTCATTTGCTAAGACTATCAGTAGTTAGTGCCTTCCGTAGTTTGTATCTTTTATTTAGCTGGCAGTAGTGGCACTCGCTGTATTGCAGTAGTTCGAGCAACGAAGATTTTTGTGAGGTAAGTGATTTGTGAAAGATATAGTTTAATGTTTGTCAGGGCCATTCTTTTGCAGGGATTTTTGATAGTCAGATTGCGTTGCGCTAAAATTATTGTGTGCCAGGTTAAGCACAGTCTTGTATAAATTGTTCTAAAGGGGACGTTCCATGTATAAATGGTTCTAAGGGGACGTTTCACAACTTCTGCCCTAGTTTACGTCCCTAGAGTGAAACATGGCATGGGTTCGGTGATGATTTGGGCCACCAGGTCGTGGTATTCCATGGGCCCCATTGTTTCTCTGCAAGGTCACATTACTACAAAGGATTATGTGCCTACTGCTCAGGTCCATCCCATGGTAAAATCTTCGTTCCCCGCGGTGGTGCTGTGTTCCAAGACCGCAGGGCCTCTGTTCACACATCGTCCAGGAGAGGTTTTACGAGCACGAGGATGAATTGTCGCGTCTCCCCTGACCACAACAATCAAAAGATCTCAATATTATTGAACCCCTGGTATATACTTTCGAGAGAAGGATGTGTGATCGCTATTCACGCCCATCATCCTCGCACGAACTTGGTGCTATTTTGCAGGACGAGTCGTATACGATTCCCTTGGAAACCATACAAGACCTGTATTTACCAATTCCGAGGCTACTGGTTTTCCTACACCATATTAGGCATGGTAATTTGTGATGTTTTGGTGTTTCTATGTTTTTGTCCACCGCCTTTGTTACTCAATGCTCGAACACTGGTGGGAATTATTGTCTAAATATTGGAATGACATTGAACGTACTGTGGTGGTAGCTAATGATAAAAAAAATTGTTTGTGATAAAACTGAATTGTTCAACTTTATTCATTCAGGAAAAGCGTTTGTATGCTGTGGAGATGAAAATGACAGTTGTTACTTTCTAAAAAACGTTTTTCTTACATTGTCATTGCTTTTAAAGTAACATACACTCCGGAAGATGAGAGGAAAGTATCATATTTTGTGGCATCTCATCAACCTAAACAAAATTTTTCGGAGTCCGGAAACATGTAATGACAATTATTAACGGTGAACAGTCCTGCAGAATCCTGTTCAAGGAACTGGGAATACTAACTACTGTTTTCCAGTATATTTATTCCTTAATGAAATCTGTCATGAATAATGTAGCTCTTTTTCAAATCAACAGTTCAGTTCTCGGAATGAATACTAGGAATAAGAACTGTGCTGCGTGCATTGTGGAAAACTAGCTAATGTCGTTGACTGGTGTGTTGTAGCTCACCAGTTCAGATCCGATCACCAGCAAATATTCTTGGCCTAGTATTTATTATATCTGGAAAGTTCTCGAAATATCTTATGCTTATAACATTTGCGTATTTTGGAATATTTGATGTTTCTATAAACAGCCTCTCTGTCCAAGAGTTCTGTTTCGCCTCTGCGCTGGAGTCAGTAATAAATGTGCTTTTAGAGTTTTGGCATTTGTACTTGATTGTGACAATATACATAATGATTAGTCATATACTTCGGTCAGGAATCCGTTATTCAGGAAAATGCATTTCAAGTAACGTGCTAGCAGCCATAAAAAGTTTAGCTATCAATAAAGGACAACATAAGAAGAGCATAAAGGAGTCATTCGTGACATAACTGACAAATTTCCGATAGTAATAAGTGCTGTCTACACACTGAAAGGTCTGTTACGTAAGAATGCGCAGCTCTGAAGCGGCTGCGTGGCACATTGTTTAGACTGCGCAGAGCAGTCTAGTTTTATTCAGCTTAAGTAAGACTTCGCTTCTGCGTAAATGAGATGTATGCACACCCGTGCCTTTGTGTATGCCGAACGAGTAAATTAAATAAATAGTCAAATGTAACGGTGATTAAATGGATTGAAATGGCAGAGACGACCGTATTAATCCCACATTTTTGTGTGCCTTGTGTGTAAGTTTGTGCTGCTGCGCGAAAAGAGAGAAATTTATTTGTTACCATGTTGATCGCTACCAGTGATAACCATTTCCGCTTGTGACTAGTCCCCATCCTCTGACCTGACGACAAGGTGCCTTTCCGACCAAGAATGCATTAGTTCTTAAAAGTACGACCATGAGGAACGAACGAGACAGTAGTGTGAGGCGTGACACAGGACTTTTGAACGCCATGCTGCCCTCGGATCGAGCCTGTGCACTTCAGCAACAACAAAAATACGGTGAGTTTCCAAGCAAATCCTTCAACAATATTTTCGCTATATAGTAATTTGTTAATTATATGGCTGTGCAACTGAAACTTTAAAAATGGGTAGTAGCATAAGGATTGTAATTAAAGCAGAACCCATGGAACGTGAATTATTGGATCATTCAGTATGAGAGAATTTCTAAGAAATTGAAGCTATTCAAACGGTGGAGATACAGGTTTTGATTCAAATATACCAACATCAACTATGCAGATTACAAATACAATGAGAGAATTTCTAAAAAACTGAAGTTATTCAAACGGTGGAGGTACAGATTTTGATTCAAATATACCAACATCAGCTATGCAGAGTACAAATAATGAGAAATTGGAAATGAGTAACACGTATTATGCTTAATTTGAAAGCTTATCCAAAGAATGCAGAACATCAATTCTGATACATAAGGCATGAAATCGGAAGTGAAAGTTATATTAGAAATATGAATTCCAGGATTAACAGAGAAGTGTCGAGTAAGGAAGCTCAACTAACTGACACGCGGCGCGATTTAAATGAATTAGTAACGTGCGTATTTGATTAGTTGAAATCCGAAGTAGATTCGCGATGTGAAAATGTTGAAACTGAACTGTTGAAAAACAAAGTCAGCTGAACAAAGAACATTTTCAGCAGTCAGCTAACGAAACAGCTAATCTCTTAACTCAACAAAACACCGAGACTGTGAATGGGAATGTGTGGGAATGGTAAAATTACATTAATAATTGACTGAATAATTGGAAAAATTGATTGGAAAGAATAGCTGAAAGAAATTTTGACGGTAATTTATGAATCTGTGCACAATCCTAGGTGAACTTTAACTGATTCTAATATCAACAGACCTTTAATATCAGTACATTCAAGAACAATAAACATAATTTGCTTTATGTACCGCTTCACATTAATTCCATTGTGTTTAGTCTTGATTGTGACAATGTCGACGCAAGAACGCTCCTCCACAGACGCCGTAAATTCTTTTCGTTTGCACCGAGCCTCTCAATGCAGGATCTCGGCAGCGAGTGAAATGATGAACAGAAAGGAGTTGACCTCTTAACCGTCCGAATAAATGTTCCTTTTTTAATAAATTTTTATGATACTTTTAATGAACTGTTAAAATGCACATTTTTAACAATGCTGGTACGACGGATCCTAGCATATGTCCGTGCGCTACCACTTCTCGAAACAAAACGGTGGAGATACATGAATTAACACATTGTTGAGCGTATTTCTTTGTTTCATACAGATATTTAACGATTCTCAAAATATTATCCTTGCCGCTAAACCACTCGTTGATTTACCTTTGTCTATAACTCATTCAGTTTACATATAGCTTGAATATAAGAAAAGAAAAGAACGAAAAAAAATATGATTCAATACAACAGCTAATGTGAAACGCGGCTGTGCCGTAAATAAAAAAGGGACTTTCTAAATAACTTACAGATGCTCAGACACAACGCATACTAGACGAAACTAGATTTACTAAGATGGTATCTGTTCTTTCGGACATGTCCGAAAGAACAGATACCATTGGTGACCATGCAGCTCGTTAGAATGAAATTTCAATGAAATGAACACCCTTAGCTGCTTACAGGCGTTGACATACGTCAACGGGGACAGATGAAAATATGTGACCCGACCGGGACTCGAACACGGGATCTCCTGCTTACATGGCAGACGCTCTATCCATCTGAGCCACCGAGTAAATAATAGATAAGGCTCACCGGCCACTTGACCATCTTCTCCTTCTGTGCGAATGCACAAACAGTGCCCGAACTCTTACGGGAATCGGCAACGCGCCGCGAGTAATGAGTATTATGGGCGGGGGCACTACGAATGTAGTGCGGGACAATACGTTGGGATTGTGGGTTTCGCGGGAGGCGTGCCAGAGATAAGTCCCTTCAGTCGCGCTGTCCGTGTCCTCGGTGGCTCAGATGGATAGAGGGTCTACCATGTAAGCAGGAGATCCCGGGTTCGAGTCCCGGTCGGGGCACACATTTTCATCTGTCCCCGTTGACGTATGTCGACGCATGTAAGCAGCTAAGGGTGTTCATTTCATTGAAACTAGATTTAACAGTATTAATGATACTATTGTCAATCGCAATAACAATGTTGAAGAGTTTCACAGTGAAACATTCAAGCAAGGAATTAACAGATTGGTGGAACAAAGAAGTCGCGATATTGTAGTAACAGCATAATAACCTGGAGCTGATAATTATTTCATGTGACTACAGTGTGTGAACTGTAAGTTGGTCGGTTTCAGAAGGGTACAAGGCGGAACTGACGAAGCAAGACCGCCGCCCACACAGATAGTCGAGGGTGATGACTAGTGTGGGGAGGGCATAAGCAACGCTTGGCACCTGCTGTCAGGGGATCATCATTGAAGACACGTGTGCTAGGCCGAAGATGTGTCTGGAAACGCCTCGGACTAGCCGCTAAATAAAGGCCTACTCTGAATGCCCCAATTATGTTTACGATTTTAATAACAAAAATATATAAAACAATTTTATGTAATAATAATAATAATAAATTGTGTAATTTCAGTGAAATATTTCAAAACTTTTAATATTAATAATTTGTTTACATCAGCGCTTGGTACAATGTTTTAACATAACTTCCAGGAATTCTTGATTAACGGGCGCCGGAAAGGCTCAAAATCTAGAAAAGTTCCATTTTTACTTTTTTGCGTTTTCTGAATCTGCAGACTATTACCTTTTAATAGATATATAATTTATTCAATTCTGAAGACTACAACTATTTTTAAATTTTTTTTGAAATGTGTTCTACATGGGCATGACCCACTGTGGCGCTGTTAAACTGCTGTCAAACGGTGTTATTATTAACGTCCGTGTTCATCTGGTACATTATAGTGATGTGAGATAAAGAATGTATTGTGGCTAATCTGTGATGGTTCAATATATATCGCTGGTGTGATTGTCGATTGTTTCATGTTTATTTACTCTGTCGTTATCTCGAAAATATTCGTAATTAATTCTGTTTCTTGAGTCTGTGTTTTGTTGAAGTATAATAATGAGTAAAAGTAAAGTTATTAGAAATCCTCTGAAGGCTTTTAAGAAAAGGAGAAATGTTGGAAAGCCAAAGGTATGTGTTATTACTGTAAACAATAAAGACGATAACCAAGTGAGTGAACCTAACCTCTCAAGTACACCTGCAATCCCCAAGACTGTATTTGTTGGAATAGAAACACTTCACTTTGGTGTGTACGATGCTGTTGCGACTTTCAATGATGGCAACATTGTAAGGTGCAAGGTATTTAGAAATATGGGAATGAAGATAGGTTCTAACATGGTACGAGCGATGCTTGCTTTAGACAAGGAACGCCTTCGGGCTGCAGACAGGGCTGTAAAGAGTCTAGAAATACAAGCAAGAGTAAACAGGAGGAGGAACAAGAGGAAGCTGGAGGAGGAGTTTGCAGAGGATGAAGATAATCCATCCTATGGACCTGGAATGCACTAAAAAGTTAATCCAATCTTTGTCGCTCGATTCCCAAAACTTTTATTTTCTCATACTAATTACATGTTTTCTAAGGATCTTCCAAACATATTTGTTTCAAACTTTCAGTAAATGTTACACAGTACCTTCTGCATAATTTAACGCAGCCTTTTTCCAAAAAACAGTATATTTTTGAACATATAAATAAAAAATTGCAAAAAATGTTGTGAATTTTCATTACAATTGAAAAAAAATCATCTTTAATAACTGAACTAAAATTTTGTAAAATCCCTGTGTTAAGTTGTAGCCCATATTCCAATAAATAATCTGTAAAAAGTTCAACTTCCTACCTCAAATACTTTGTGAGGAAAGATGTAATTTATAAGCGTTATTTTAACATTGCAAGTATAGGGCGTTCCGGAGCCCCTTAAGTAAAATACGGCATTTGAATAGCATGCGTCCGAAAATTTAAGAAGTACAATGTGTTGTTTTAGTGTTATAAAATTGTTGACATTAGCTTTCGTGCACCTACTGCTAGTGCAATTACAGATAATGACAAATTCTGTTACGATTTGTTTAAGTGGCTATTATTTAATACATTTCATTTTTTGTTCCACAAGTATTTGGTTGTTGTTGTTGTTGTTGTTGTGATCTTCAGTCCTGAGACTGGTTTGATGCAGCTCTCCATGCTACTCGATCCTGTGAAAGCTTCTTCATCTCCCAGTACCTACTGCAACATACATCCTTCTGAATCTGCTTAGTGTATTCATCTGTTGGTCTCCCTCTACGATTTTTACCCTCCACGCTGCCCTCCAATGCTAAATTTGTGATCCCTTGATGCCTCAGAACATGTCCTACCCTTCTTCTTGTCAAGTTGTGACACAAACTCCTCTTTTCCCCAATTCTATTCAATACCTCCTCATTAGTTATGTGATCTACCCACCTAATCTTCAGCATTCTTCTGTAGCAACACATTTCGAAAGCTTCTATTCTCTTCTTGTCCAAACTATCTCTCGTCCATGTTTCACATCCATAAATGGCTACACCCCATACAAATACTTTCAAAAACGACTTCCTGACACTTAAATCTATACTCGATATTAACAAATTTCTCTTCCTCAGAAACGCTTTCCTTGCCATTGCCAGTCTACATTTTATATCCTCTCTTCTTCGACCATCATCAATTATTTTGTTCCCCAAATAGCAAAACTCCTTTACTGCTTTAAGTGTCTCATTTCCTAATCTAATTCCCTCAGCGTCACCGGACGTATTTCGAGTACATTCCATTATTCCCGATTAGCTTTTGTTGATGTTCATCTTATATCCACCTTTCAAGACACTGTCCATTCCGTTCAACTGCTCTTCCAAGTCCTTTGCTGTCTCTGACAGAATTACAATGTCATCGGCGAACCTCAAAGTTTTTATTTCTTCTCCGTGAATTTTAATACCTACTCCGAATTTTTCTTCTGTTTCCTTTACTGCTTGCTCAATATACAGATTGAATAACATCGGGGAGAGGCTACAACCCTGTCTCACTCCCTTCCCAACCACTGCTTCCCTTTCATGCCCCTCGACACTGCCATCTGGTTTCTGTACAAATTGTAAATAGCCTTTCGTTCCCTGTATTTTACCCCTGCAACCTTTAGAATTTGAAAGAGAATATTCCGGTCAACATGGTCAAAAACTTTCTCTAGGTCTACAAATGCTAGAAACGTACGTTTGCATTTCCTTAATCTTTCTTCTAATATAAGTCTTCTAAGATAAGGTCAGTATTGCCTCACGTGTTCAAACATTTCTACGGAATCCAAACTGATCTTCCGCGAGGTCGGCTTCTACCAGTTTTTCCATTCGTCTGTAAAGAATTCGCGTTAGTATTTTGCAGCTGTGGCTTATTAAACTGGTAGTTCCATAATTTTCACATGTGTCAACATCTGCTTTCTTTGGGATTGGAATTATTATATTCTTCTTGAACTCTGAGGGTATTTCGCCTGTCTCATGATGGTAGAGTTTTGTCACGACTCGCTCTCCCAAGGCCGTCAACAGTTCTAATGGAATGTTTTCCACTCCCGGGGCCTTGTTTCGACTCAGGTCTTTCAGTGCTCTGTCAAACTCTACACGCAGTATCGTATCTTTCATTTCATCTTCATCTACATCCTCTCCCATTTCCATAATATTGTCCTCAAGTACATCGCCCTTGTATAGACCCTCTATATACTCCTTCCACCTTTCTGCTTTCCCTTCTTTGCTTAGAACTGGGTTTCCATCTGAGCTCTTGATATTCACACAAGTGGTTCTCTTTTCTCCAAAGGTCTCTTTAATTTTCCTGTAGGCAGTATCTATCTTACCTCTAGTGAGATAAGCCTCTACATCCTTACATTTGTCCTTTAGCCATCCCTGCTTAGCCATTTTGCAATTCCTGTCGATCTCATTTTTGAGACGTTTGTGTTCCTTTTTGCCTGCTTCATTTACTCGATTTTTATATTTCTTCTGTTGCCCAAGGATTTTTACTGGCCCTCTTCTTTTTACCTACTTGATCCTCTGCTGCTTCCACTACTATATCCCTCAGAGCTACCCATTCTTCTTCTACTGTATTTCTTTCCCCCATTCCTGTCAATTGTTCCCTTATTCTCGCCCCGAAACTCTGTACAACCTCTGGTTTAGTCAGTTTATCCAGGTCCCATCTCCCTAAATTCCTACCTTTTTGCAGTTTCTTCAGCTTTAATCTGCAGTTCATAACCAATAGATTGTGGTCAGAGTCCACAACTGTCCCTGGAAATGTCTTACAATTTAAAACCTGGTTCCTAAATGTCTGTCTTACCATTATATAATCTATCTGATGCTTACTAGTATCTCAAGGATTCTTCGATGTAGTGTTAGCTATGATTAAGTTATGCTCTGTGCTAAATTCTACCAGACGGCTTCCTCTTTCATTTCCTATCCCCAATCCATATTCACCTACTATGTTTCCTTCTCTCCCTTTTCCTACTCTCAAATTCCAGTCACCAATGACTATTAAATTTTCGTCTCCCTTCACTACCTCAAGAATTTCTTTTATCTCATCACACATTTCATCAATTTCTTCATCATCTGCAGAGCTAGTTGGTATATATACTTGTACCACTGTAGTAGGCGTAGGTTTCATGTCTATCTTGGCCACAATAATCCGTTCACTATGCTGTTTGTAGTAGCTTACCTGCACTCCTATTTTTTTATTCATTATTAAACCTACTCTTGCTTACCCCTACTTGATTTTGTATTTATAACCCTGTATTCACCTGACCAAAAGTCTTGTTCCTCCTGCCACCGAACTTCACTAATTACCACTATATCTAACTTTAACCTATCCATTTCCCTTTTTAAATTTTCTAACCTACCTGCCCGATTAAGGGATCTGACATTCCACGCTCCGATCCGTAGAACACCAGTTTTCTTTCTCCTGATTACGACGTCCTCTCGAGTAGTCCCCGCCCAGAGATCCGAATGGGGGACTATTTTACCTCCGGAATATTTTACCCAAGAGGACGCCATTATCATTTAAACATACAGTAAAGCTGCATACCCTCGGGAAAAATTACGGCTGTAGTTTCCCCTTGCTTTCAGCCGTTCACAGTACCAGCACACCAAGGCCGTTTTGGTTAGTGTTACAAGACCATATCAGTCAATCATCAGGACTGTTGCCCCTGCAACTACTGAAAAGGCTGCTCTTCAGAAACTCTTCAGAAACCAGACGTTTGTCTGGCCTCTCAATAGATACTCCTCCGTTGTGGTTGCACCTGCGGTACAGCCATCTGTATCGCTGAGGCACGCAAGCCTCCCTCACAACAGCAAGGTCCATGGTTCATGGGGGGATTTGGTTCTTATAGTTGTTTTATTTATTTATTTAGTTATTTATTTCGTGTGAGGCGGGTGAGTACCGACGGCGATTTGGGTTCGTCCGTTGCATAATACAGAGTGTTAGGGGTATAATTGTGGATACTGTGATCAATGGCGTCTTAATATGTACCCACTTCATTGTGTCAGTTGATTTCCTCTGCGTCTAACAATCGTCCTGGAAACTCGTCACATAATTTACTACCGGTTGTTTTAAGCCCAGTTGTAACTTCACGGCGTAATGGTCTATGCCTGTCAGTACAGAGTAATTGTTTTGCATACATGTAACGCCTGAGGTGTCCAGGGGAAAACAGGTATCAATGGAGTACGTTTGCCACATATACGTGGAGGTGCTAATCAACCTAGAAGCATTCTGTTCCTATTAGCAATAATTGTCAGTCCGCAAGTGAAGAAAATACTGATGTAATGTTGTTCAGCATGATGTCTCCAGTCACCAATGAAATATCTGCACTTACACCCCTAACAAACCACTGCATCTGCCTCTGCCAGAGATGTTGATAAGTGGAGATGCATGGCGCCACATAGACGCTGTTTTTTCCGGTAAATTATTGCTATAGTTTATCTGGACTGACTGGATAAATTTATTATAAAAAATAAAACTTGCTACCTAGCTCCGTTGTGCAAAACGTAACATCGATTTTAGCAAAATATATCATACTTTATCAAAAGAAAAACTTGAATATTTTTAGGTAGTAGAGACGAAAAAGACTCGCAATTAAATTTTCTTCTGAGTCTGCTGCAGTTTCTGAGAACGGACTGAACCTGCCATCGAAAAGAATCTCAAGAAACAGAACCACTATATCTTGCAATCGGTATAACAGCATCAAACTTAAACAGTTTCGATGACATAATTTATCCAATATAAAATCGTATTTGCATTTACTGTTGTCAGTATTTCACTTAGCATTACGATTTTGAACACAGTCTGTGTACTACACGCTACCTTTTAAATGACAGAAGTGCTATTTCGCCTACATTTGGGAAGTCAGTCTTTTTGTTGCCGTTTTTTCATTGTGTGCGTCCTTTCCTCTCTGTTGTGACTTACTCAGCTTCCTCTGCTTTACCGTTTCTACATAAGATTTCACGTAATATGCCTGATTTATTTTTGGCGTCAAGTATTGTCAGCCTATCACTTGATTTTTTTTTCCTTGTGGAATGCTTTACGTAGTCGGTCACGCCACACGCTCAACAACGTGGACTAGACCTCAAGCATGCAACTCCAAAGTATTCTGTGTCAAACATAACTTGCAATTTCTAGAATCCCTTGCCATTTTCAGCGCTTCACCTTACTTTATTCTCTGAAAGTTATGAGAGAAATTTGAAACTTAGTCTGTAAAAAACAGGGGTGCTATAAATGATTTATTCCTTTTCAGAGTCTACATCTTCATCCATACTCCGCAAGCCACCTGACGGTGTCTGGCGGAGGGTACTTGACTACCTCTATCGGTTCTTCCTTCTATTCCAGTCTCGTATTGTTCGTGGAAAGATTTTCGGTATGCCTCTGTGTGGGCTCTAATCTCTCTGATTTTATCCTCATGGTCTCTTCGCGACATATACGTAGGAGGGATCATTATACTGCCGGCCGGGGGGGTGGCCGAGCGGTTCTAGGCGCTACAATCTGGAACTGCGCGACCACTACGGTCGCAGGTTCGAATCCTGCCTCGGGCATGGATGTGTGTGATATCCTTAGGTTAGTTAGGTTTAAGTAGTTCTAGGGGACTGATGACCTCAGCAGTTAAGTCCCATAATGCTCAGAGCCATTTAAACCATTTGAGCAATATACTGCTTGACTCCTCGGCGAAGGTATGTTCTCGAAACTTCAACAAAAGCCCGTACCGAGCTACTGAGCGTCTCTCCTGCAGAGTCTTCCACTGTCAAGTTTATCTATCATCTCCGTAACGCTTTCGCGATTACTAAATGATCCTGTAACGAAGCGCGCTGCTTTCCGTTGGATCTTCTCTAACTCTTCTATCAACCCTATCTGGTACAGATCCCACACTGGTGAGCAATATTCAAGCAGTGGGCGAACAAGTGTACTGTAACCTACTTCCTTTGTTTTCGGACTGCATTTCCTTAGAATTCTTCCAACGAATCTCAGTCTGGCATTTGCTTTACCGACGATCAACTTTATATGATCATTCCATTTTAAATCACTCCTAATGCGTGCTCCCAGATAATTTATGGAATTAACTGCTTCCAGTTGCTGATCTGCTATAGTGCCAAAGTATTATATGCACAAATATGGTTGCTGCATGAACACTATCGTAAACTCGATGAGTTTGCATTGTACCCACCAGCTGGCTTTAAAAGTGCAGTGCCTTGAGTTTTTGTGTGCTGCTATATGCGAGACCTCCCTTTTATGTGGAAAAATTAATCGTCACAATGTGTGAGTGTGGGGCAGTGAAACTCATCGTGAAATTGTGGCACGAGAACGAGATTCGCCGAAGTTTAATGTTTTCCGTGCAAATTCATAGACGAAGCTGTATGAGCAGTTTATCTTCTGTGAGAAGACTTTGATGGACACCTCTTACGCTGAAATGTCGCAGTTGTGATTTTTTCCACAACTGAATGTTGATTCCGAGAATTTAATCATGCAACAAAACTGGGCACCACCTTAACCTAAACGACGAAGCTGCGCGCCACTGGACTGGGCGTGATGTTGAAGATGATGTGGCTTTATTCTCCTAGCCTCCCAGGACGCCTGACCTAACGCCTTGTGAATTTTTCCTTCGGGGTACATTGAGGATTGTGATTATGTAGCTCCCACTGCCAAGAAAACTGAAACAGCTCAGATAGCGCAACAGTGCTAGAGGACTTTTGTAGAGTGCAAAATACTAATTTAGTAAATTTCTATTTATGCATGAATGATATTTGAAGTTAGTACTGCGGAAAATATGGAACTCTGAGAACGGATGAATCATTTATAGTAACCCTGTACAAACGTGTTAAATAATTTTATTTCTTTGGATCGTGACCCACACAATCCTCCTTCCTACTGCCCCTTCCCCTTTGGATACGCACTTGTCAGTAGACATGCGGGGAACAAATGTACATTTACATCTACATCTACATCTGCATCTGCATCTAGGTGATTACCCTGCTGTCCAGTAATTATTCTGCCTGGCAGAGGGTTCAGTGAACCACCTTCAAGTTGTGTCTCTAGCATTCCACTGTCGAACGGAACGCGGGAAAAACGAGCACTTAAATTTTTCTGTGCGAGCCCTGATTTCTCTTATTTTATCGTGGTGATCATTTCTTCCTATGTAGGTGGGTGCCAACAGAATATTATCGCAATCGGAGGAGAAAACTGGTGATTGAACTTTCATGAGAAGATCCCGTCGCAACGAAAAACGCCTCTGTTTTAACGATTGCCACTCCAATTCAAGTATCATGTCTGTGGCACTATCTCCCGTATTACGCGATAATACAAAACGAGCTGCCCTTCTTTGAACTTTTTCGATGTCATTCATCAGTCCCACCTGATGCGGATCCCACAACGCCCAGCAATACTCCAGAATAGGGCGGACAAACATGGTGCAAGCAGTCCCTTGTTGCACCTTGTAAGTGTTCTGCCAATGAATCGCAGTCAAAAATGGCTCTAAGCACTATGGGACTTAACATCTATGGTCATCAGTCCCCTAGAACTTAGAACTACTTAAACCTAACTAACCTAAGGACATCACACAACACCCAGTCTTCACGAGGCAGAGAAAAATGAATCGTAGTCTTTAGTTTGCTCTATCCATAACATTATCTATATGATCAATCCAATTTAGGTTATTTGTAATTTGTACAAATGGAGATGTAGATACAGAAATGGTGGAAGTTATAGTCCAAACTCTGGTTTGTTTTGTACGTAAGTTGTATGTCAACAGCTTCATGAATGGTGGTATAACACATCACTACTTTTACAGATGGTGTCAGCGGACGAAAGGATCTCCTCAGTGCCAGAAACCACTGTGCAGCTACTGCTGGCCAGCAAACCTCTTCTCTACGCGTGCAAGTTATATGGCATAGCAGCATTTAGCGCCGACACAAGGACAGCGTCTTTGAAGAGAACGAGGTTGGATCTCGTCATAGCCATCCTTGGTTGTATGCTACAGGTTGCATCAGCGTGTTTCATTCTCAGCAGGCGGATTGACAATCGATTAAATTCACTGGCGGGCATAATTCAGTTTTTATGCTTGGTTCAGTATTTTATTTTGTACTTCATATCTGTGGTTGGTGAACTCTTTTGTAACGCTAAGAAGTACGCAAAAATGCTTCAGCTGCTAGTTATGTGCGACAAGACTATGGAGCCCTATGTAGTCCCAGCGAATGCATCAGCCAGGAAGCTTGTAATATTGCAATTGTTCTTAGTCGTTTCGATTTACATTATAGATGTTACATATGTAATTGCGTCAGACAGAAATGCACTACACAAGCTAACAACGTTGCTCATGATAAACAATACAGTACCAAGTATAATTACAATCGTAAAATTTGCAAACTTACAGCTGGTTATAAAAGACAGAGTTTCTAAATTTAATGATTTCCTGCTCAGAGGCAGGGCGGAGAAAATGTATCATAGGAGCACAGACAGTCCGCGTGTATCATTCGACCCATCCCTCACGTGCGGTGTTCATCGCTTACTGAGCAGGGTGCGAACTCTCAGACGAGCCTACAAGGCGCTCGGCGAACTGTCGGCGGTAGTGTCTTCGCTTCACGAACACTTCCTAACTGTTTACTTGTTTGCGATGTCGTTGCAGACTGTACTGGTGGTTTATTCCCTCGCTGTCAGTTATTCTGACGGGAGTAAAACAGTGGCAGTGTGGGATTCGTGGTACGCGTGGTTCGCGCTGGTGACCACTGTTGCCTTCCTGGCAGTTGCGGTAGTTCCTGCTCACTGTGTGGCTAGGGAGGCAGCCAGAACGCCGAGGCTGTGCTCGCAGCTGCTGCTGGATGGGCGGCGGGTGGGCGGCGCCGCCCACCGAGAGCTGCGGCTGCTGGCGTCGCAGGTGTCCTCTGAGCGGCCCGCGGCCCACCTGCTGAGCGCGCTGCCGCTGCACCTGCGGCTCTCCGCGGCCTATGTCTCCATCGTGTCTACTTACTCCACAGTGGTGCTCACCTTCAGTCCCCGTAAATAAGAAAATTCTATGTCAGCCACACGATTCCTGACGTTCATTATTACCAGGGACGTTCAGTAAGTACTACAACACATTCTTTTCTGAAATCAGGTTTGTTTGATTCACATTTCCAACACAACATACAATACTGGCCATTAAAATTGCTACAGACGCGAAATTTAACCGACAGGATATGCAAATGATTAGCTTTTCAAAGATTCACGTAAGGTTGGCGCCGGTGGCGACACCTACAATGTGCTGACATGAGGGAAGTTTCCAACCGATTTCTCATACACAAAAAGCAGTTGACCGGCGTTGCCTGGTGAAACGTTGTTGTGATGCCTCGTGTAAGGAGGAGAAATGCGTACCATTACGTTTCCGACTTTGATAAAGGTCGGATTGTAGCCTATCGCGATTGCGGTTTATCGTATCGCGACATTGCTGCTCGCGTTGGTCGAGATCCAATGAGTGTTAGCAGAATATGGAGTCAGTAGGTTCAGGAGGGTAATACGGGACGCCCTGCTGGAGCCCAACGGCCTCGTACCACTAGCAGTCGAGATGACAGACATCTTATCCTCATGGCTGTAACGGATCGTGCAGCCACGTCTCGATCCCTGAGTCAACAGATAGGTCGTTTGCAAGACAACAACCACCTGCACGACGTTTGCAGCAGCATGGACTATCAGCTCGGAGCCGATGGCTGCGGTTACCCTTGACGCTTAATCACAGACAGGAGCACCTGCGATGGTGTACTCAACGACGAACCTGGATGCACGAATGGCAAAACGTCATTTTTTCGGATGAATCAAGGTTCTGTTTACAGCATCATGATGGTCGCATCCGTGTTTGGCGACATCGCGGTGAACGCACATAGGAAGCGTGTATTCGTCATCGCCATACTGGCGTTTCACCCGGCGTGAAGGTATGGAGTGCCATTGGTTACACGCCTCGGTCACCTCTTGTTCGCATTGACGGCACTTTGAACAGTGGACGTTACATTTCAGATGTGCTATGACCCGTGGTTCTACCCTTCATTCGATCCTTGCGAAACCCTACATTTCAGCAGGATAATGCACGACCGCATGTTGCAGGTCCTGTACGGGCCTTTCTGGATACAGAAAATGTTCGAATGCTGCCCTGGCCATCACATTCACCAGATCTCTCACCAACTGAAAACGTCTGGTCAATGGTGGCCGAGCAACTTGCTCGCCTTGATGAAATGTGGTATCTTGTTGAAGCTGCATGGGCAGCTGTACTTGTACACGCCATCCAAGCTCTGTTTGACTCATTGCCCAGGTGTATCAAGGCCGTTATTATGGCCAGAGGTGGTTGTTCTGGGTATTGATTTCTCAGGATCTATGGACCCAAATTGCGTGAAAATGTAATCACATGTCTGTTCCAGTATAATATGTTTGTCAAATGAATACCCGTTTATCATCTGCATTTCTTCTTGGTGTAGCAATTCTAATGGCCAGTAGTGTATAATTCCCCACTCTGTTGTCTACAAAACCCTATTTTTCATCATAATCTGTTTTCAGTTATGGTCTTACGACAGGTTAGTGGGAGGGCCTGTGTACCCTCACAGTACCATTTTATTGGTCGACGTTGGAGCCAACGTCTTACTCCATCAGTAACCTTCCCATCATACATGTAACACTTAGCGCGTAGTGTGCGAGCATCTCCTCACAGATGGTCCTTCATCGCCCTTTATGGTCGTGTGTTAGGCGGCAAGGAACCCAGTGGTCTCACACCTTTGAGTACCCAAACTGGTGGACGAGTGTGTTAGCACTACCGACAGAGTCTTCCAGTTGAGCACCAAGTTTTTGACTGTGATCTATCAACCATCTCTAATGAGAGTCTCCGCACGTTCCAACATTGCAGGAATCACAGCTGTCTGCGGCTGGTCGGCACGCGGTAGATCGGAGAGGTTCGAGCGACCTTGCGTTTATGACAGACGTCTCGCCCAACGACTCATCGTGCTTTTGTACACTGCCAGATCTCCACAGACGTTCTGCAAGCACCAACGAGGATGTGCCATGCTCTGGTTTTCCGCCAAAAGAAACTCCATGACAGCTCTCTGCTAGGAACACACCTCCATTACACACAACATTTTTAAGGCACGTACAGCGCCGCCACCAGTCAGAACTTCATGAAACTATGGGGACTGAAGTGGGACTATTCCATAATGTCCCACAACAAATTCCTCATTTTTTCAACCTAAACTGGCCGAGGAAAAGAAGTGTTGTATTCATAACTGAAAGTACCTCGCACATACTGGACGGACCGCGAGCGCTTAATATAATTACATAGGCTCCTGTGGCCTACGTAAATGACATTAAAATCCTTGCAGTTGTGTTGCCGTATCGTATTATAAAATATTTAAATAATAAATTGCATTTCAGCCAAGATCGCCTTCCTCGAGGCAAAGGTTAATTAGTTGCTATACGCGCAAAATGAACAGAAAATGCTCGATTTGTTGAGTGATACCTTCTATCAACGACATACAACTGATCCTGTGGCGTTGATTATTAGGAGGACGTGACCGTTAAATCAAAGGCTCCAGGACTGATCATAACGCAACCAGGAGGGTTCATCACCAAAGTTCCAGTGATACCAAAATTTATGGAGCGCCTAAGGTCCATAAGGAAAGCTGCCCCCTAAGGCCTATTATTAGAGTCCCACCTGCATACAAAGTGGTGAAGCACCTGGCTAGAAATATATACTTCCTCGTACGACGCACAGAACTGTTCTTGAAGGATTCTATTCACTTCGTGTAACTGATACAGGAGTAACATGTACACCAAAAACATATAACATTCAGACAGTGCTTAAAAAGAATGACTGTGGCTCCTCATGGTTTGATCTGGTGGTGATTGGCCCTCTCGTGGTATTTGTAGCTGTAAACAAAATTAAAATTATAATAAACTTGTTGCCGATGTATTTATCAAAAACAAATTATCGTTGGTTTTATCACAGGAACATCCAGTTTAAATATTGTATCCCCACTACAATTGGAATTTGTTAACATTGAGTATAGATTTAAGTGTCAGGAAGTCATTTCTGAAAGTATTTGTATGGAGTGTAGCCATGTATGGAAGTGAAACATGGACGATAACTAGTTTGGACAAGAAGAGAATAGAAGCTTTCGAAATGTGGTGCTACAGAAGAATGCTGAAGATAAAGTGGGTAGATCACGTAACTAATGAGGAGGTATTGAATAGGATTGGGGAGAAGAGAAGTTTGTGGCACAACTTGACTAGAAGAAGGGATCGGTTGGTAGGACATGTTTTGAGGCATCAAGGGATCACAAATTTAGCATTGGAGGGCAGTGTGGAGGGTAAAAATCGTAGAGGGAGACCAAGAGATGAATACACTAAGCAGATTCAGAAGGATGTAGGTTGCAGTAGATACTGGGATATGAAGAAGCTTGCACAGGATAGAGTAGCATGGAGAGCTGCATCAAACCAGTCTCAGGACTGAAGACCACAACAACAACAACACTACAATTCGTTAACTTATACAAATAATTTTTTTATTGTTCATAATGTTACCCATAAATTCGTAAGCTACAGAATTAAGTGAAATGAAACTATCTCGGCCCCAATACAGCAGTTAGCAAACACGCTACATAAATAAAACAAAGGAAGTAGCTAGAAAACACAAACGGTGTTGACAGCCAAAAATTAATCGAAGTTGAACACCACACTAACTTAAATAAATAGAAGTCTAAATGACATGTAATACACTAATCTTAAGTGCTGATCAGTAACAAAAATAAACAAAGCCCACACTGACAAACTGAGTTAAAATCAGAATCAGTGAAACTAAGTCAAATTCCAAATCAGTTTACCACTAAAAACTACAATTTCTTATGTGCAGCCAGCTGAAACAAAACACGGTTCTGATCACTGCAAAAACTCTTTACGTCTCCACTTAAGTGATCCGAACATTTTAGTGCTGTGACCAATGCCGCGAAAAATTTCTATCACCAACATGCACCTGGATCACTACGCAGACCACCAAACGTGTAACATCTCCATTTCTGCCCCAAACAGCGCAAACTAGCAAGAGGAGACCACGCTTTCAAGCCTTCGGCTTTCCTCTCCACAAAAGACCACGCAACTACGTAATTTAATGACTTCGTGCTATCGCCAGCCTCACTTACAACGTTTTCCACATAAATGTTATTGAAAAACTTGTTGTGCCATTAGATGTGCTTTGAAAATGTAAATGAAACTGATAGATTACACTTTGTTCTATCGTAGAATCCGTCAAACAATTAATATCAAACAAATGCAAAATTTAGCAGTAATACTGAAAGTTCATATTCTCTGTGTCGTCGGTTATTATAATACAAACTAATAAGGCACCTCTTCCTGAAATGAATTTTCCTGCTCTTTCCACTGATGCAGTCGGAATTAATGTAAATTTAACAGTTTTTGAATTATGAGCAGAACTATGCGAATTAATAAACAGCCCATTAAAGATGGTAATAGAAAACACAAACTTTACAAACTAAAGGTTCTAGGAGGTATGTAATCACGTCTGCCAACACATACTGCTATCAGGATAGCTCTTTTGGACAACCTGATGTCCTGATTTTAATTAAAAGTTCAGTTTAATCAATTATATTATGAAACATGTGAGTAGGTCAGGTGACGTTCATTGAAGAGCGCTACAATTTGATAGCTTGATCCCTTAAGTACCATAAAAATTGTAAAAGTTATTAATCCTTTATTAAATTTCAGCTAAATAAAACTTATTGGTGCTGCTAAGTTTCACACATTTTATCTGCTGACCATATTTGCTTACAGCTGAATGATATACACTACTGGCCATTAAAATTGCTAAACCACGAAGATGACGTGCTACAGACGCGAAATTTAACCACACGAAGAAGATGCTGTGATATGCAAATGATTAGCTTTTCAGGGCATTCACGCGAGGTTGGCGCCGGTGGCGACACCTACAACGTGCTGATATGACGAAAGTTTCCAACCGATTTCTCATACACAAACAGCAGTTGACCGGCGTTGCCTGGTGAAACGTTGTTGTGATGCCTCGTGCAAGGAGGAGAAATGCGTACCATCACGTTTACGGCTTTGATAAAGGTCGGATTGTAGCCTATCGCGATTGCGGTTTATCGTATCGCGACATTGCTGCTCGCGTTGGTCGAGATCCAATGAGTGTTAGCAGAATATGGAGTCAGTAGGTTCAGGAGGGTAATACGGGACGCCCTGCTGGAGCCCAACGGCCTCGTATCACTAGCAGTCGAGATGACAGACATCTTATCCACATGGCTGTAACGGATCGTGCGGCCACGTCTCGATCCCTGAGTCAGCAGATGGGGACGTTTGCAAGACAACAACCATCTGCACGAACAGTTCGACGACGTTTGCAGCAGCATGGACTATCAGCTCGGAGACCATGGCTGCGGTTACCCTTGACGCTGCATCACAGACAGGAGCGCCTGCGATGGTGTACTCAACGACGAATCTGGGTGCACGAATGGCAAAACGTCATTTTTTCGGATGAATCTAGGTTCTGTTTACAGCATCGTGATGGTCGCATCCGTGTTTGCGACATCGGGATGAACGCACATTGGAAGCGTGTATTCGTCATCGCCATAGTGGCTTATCACCTGGCGTGACGGTATGGTGTGCCTTTGGTTACATGTCTCGGTCACCTCTTGTTCGCATTGACGGCACTTTGAACAGTGGACGTTACATTTCAGACGTGTTACGACCCGTGGCTCTACCCTTCATTCGATCCCTGCGAAACATTTCAGCAGGATAATGCACGACCGCATGTTGCAGGTCATGTACGAGCCTTTCTGGATACGGAAAATGTTCGACTGCTGCCCTGGCCATCACATTCACCAGATCTCTCACCAATTGAAAACGTCTGGTCAATGGTGGCCGAGCAACTGGCTCGTCACAATACGCCAGTCACTACTCTTGATGGACTATGGTATCGTGTTGAAGCTGCATGGGCAGCTGTACTGTACACGCCTTCCAAGATCTGTTTGACTCAATGCCCAGGCGTATCAAGGCAAGAGGTGGTTGTTCTGGGTACTGATTTCTCAGGATCTATGCACCCAAATTGCGTGAAAATGTAATCACATGTCATTTCTAGTATAATATTGTTGTCCAATGAATGCCCGTTTATCATCTGCGTTTCTTCTTGGTGTTGCAATTTTAATGGCCAGTAGTGTATATACTTCTTTTTTGGTGTCATGTATGGTGCTTCTCTGTACAGTCGGAAAAAAAATCGCGACACCAATAAGGAGTTGCGTGAGATAAACAATAGTTGGTAGGTGTGTTTCTACATTATATCTGTTCAGATTTCGAGTCAGTCGCATGAGAATGGCGCCGCTTTGAGAATGCAAATCAGATTTGCTCTAAATGCAAGCTGTACCGGTCGTGAGCGTTAGTTACCTTTGAGACTGGACGTGGTGAGTTGAGGTTAGTCAAGAAGCCTTTAAGGCGACAAAGACGCACTTCACTGAGTTTGAACGAGGCTGTGTAATAGGGCTGCAAGAAGTTGGATGTTCCTTCTGCGACAATACAGAAAGACTTGGCAGGAATGTAGCCACTGTACATGATTGCTGGCAGTAGTGTTGACGTGAATGTACGGTCGCAAGAAGACCGTGTTCTGGGTGGCCACGTAGCACTACCCAAAGGAAAAACCATCGTGTCTGGCCTATGGCTCTATCTCAGCTGGCTCTATCACAGTGACACAACGAGCTCTTACAAATCAATTACTTCAAGGACAGTTCCAAGAAAGACGCCCTACAGCGTTCATTGCACTGACCGCAAACCACCGCCATTTATGACTTCAGTGGTGTCAAGCGAGAACTCATTGGAGGGCAAGGCGGATGTCTGTTGTGTTTTCCGATGAAATCTGGCTCTGCATCGGTGCCACTGATGGCCTTGTGTTGGTTAGGAGGAGTCCAGTTGATGACCTGCACCCAGCCTGTCTACTATCTACACACACTGTACCTACAACTGGAGCTACAGTCATATGACAGCAGGAGCACTCTCGTGGTTATCCCATGCAACCCGAGTGCAAAATAGTATGCCAGTCTGGTGATTCGACCTGTTGTCTACCATTCTTGAAAAGTATTCCAGTGGGTGTTTCCAACAGGATACCGCTCGTCCACATACCGCTGTTATTAACTCAACGTGCTCTACAGAATGTTGACATGTTGCTTTGGCCAGCTCGATCACCAGGTTTGACTCCAATTAAGCTCATATGCGACATCATCGGGCGGCAGCTTCAGTGTCATCCATAAACAGCATAAACCGTCCCTGCATTGACAGACCAAGAGCAAGACGCATGGAACTCCATCCCACAAACTGGCATCCGGCACCTTTACGGCATAATGCAAGTGCGTTTGCACACTTGCACGCAAAACTGGCGGTTACTCCGGTTATTAACGTACCAACGTTTCACATTTGCGATGGCTTATATCGCGCTTACGTTAACCTGTGATCTAGCAATGGTAATCACTTACATGTGTTAACTAGACAAATGTATTCCCGTAATTACTCTGCATTAATTAGGTTTGGTGTTGTGTTTTTATTTTATTTTATTTTTTTCGTCAGTGCAGTCTGAACTGCAGGTGTGCAATTGCGAACAATATACAGGGTGGTCCATTCATAGTGACCGGGCCAAATATCTCACGAAATAAGCATCAAACGAAAAAATTACAAAGAACGAAACTCTTCTAGCTTGAAGGAGGAAACCAGATGGCGCTATGGTTGGCCCGCTAGATGGCGCTGCCATAGGTCAAACGGATATCAACTGCGTTTTTTTTAAATAGGAACCCCCATTTTTATTACATATTAGTGTAGTACGTAAAGAAATATGAAAGTTTTAGTTGGACCACTTTTTTCTCTTTGTGATAGATGGCGCTGTAATAGTCACAAACGTATAAGTACGTGGTATCACGCAACATTCCAACAGTGCGGACGGTATTCGCTTCGTGACACATTACCCGTGTTAAAATGGACCGTTTACCAATTGCGGTAAAGGTCGATATCCTGTTGATGTATGGCTATTGTCATCAAAATGCTCAAAGGGCGTGTGCTATGTATGCTGCTCGGTATCTTGGACGACATCATCCAAGTGTCCGGACCGTTCTCCGGATAGTTACGTTATTTAAGGAAACAGGAAGTGTTCAGCCACATGTCAAACGTCAACCACGACCTGCAGCAAATAATGATGCCCAGGTAGGTGTTTTAGCTGCTGTTGCGGCTAATCTGCACATCAGTAGCAGACAAATTGCGCGAGAATCGGGAATCTCAAAAACGTCGGTGTTGAGAATCAACATCGATTCTACCAACACCATATTTCTATGCACCAGGAATTGCATGGTGACGACTTTGAACTTCGTGTACAGTTCTACCACTGGACACAAGAGAAATTACGGGACGATGACAGATTTTTTGCACCCGTTCTATTTAGCGACGAAGCGTCATTCACCAACAACAGTAACGCAAACCGGCATAATATGCATTGTTGGGCAACGGAAAATCCACGATGGCTGCGACAAATGGAACATCAGCGACCTTGGCGGGTTAATGTATGGTGCAGCATTATGGGAGGAAGGATAATTGGCCCCCATTTTATCGATGGCAATCTAAATGGTGCAATGTACGCAGATTTCCTACGTAATGTTCTACCGATGTTACTACAAGATGTTTCACTGCTTGACAGAATGGCGATGTATTTCCAACATGATGGATGACCGGCACATAGCTCGCGTGCGGTTGAAGCGGTATTGAATAGCATATTTCATGACAGGTGGATTGGTCGTCGAAGCACCATACCATGGCCCGCACGTTCACCGGATCTGACGTCCCCGGATTTCTTTCTGTGGGGAAAGTTGAAGGATATTTGCCATCGTGATTCACCGACAACGCCTGACAACATGCGTCAGCACATTGTCAATGCATGTGCGAACATTACGAAGGCGAACTACTCGCTCTTCAGAGGAATTTCGTTACACGTATTGCCAAATGCATTGAGGTTGACGGACATCATTTTGAGCATTTATTGCATTAATGTGATATTTACAGGTAATCACGCTGCAACAGCATGCGTTCTCAGAAATGATAAGTTCACAAAGGTACATGTATCACACTGGAACAACCGAAATAAAATGTTCAAACGTACCTACGTTCTGTATTTTAATTTAAAAAACCTACCTGTTACCAACTGTTAGTCTAAAATTGTGAGCCATATGTTTCTGACTATTACAGCGCCATCTATCACAAAGTGAAAAAAGTGGTCCAACTAAAACATTCATATTTCTTTACGTACTACACGTATATGTAATAAAAATGGGGGTTCCTATTTTTAAAAAATGCAGTTGATAACCGTTTGACCTAGGGTAGCGCCATCTAGCGGGCCAACCACAGCGCCATCTGGTTTCCCCGTTCAAGCTAGACAAGTTTCGTTCTTTGTAGTTTTTTTGTTTGATGCTTATTTCGTGCGATATTTGGCTCGGTCACTATGAATGGACCATCCTGTATAGCTCCTATTTGTGCACGCTGACGGCAAAACTTGTGTCGGTTCCACTACATTTGAATTTGATAGCAACTGTGCAAGAACCCGCCACTGCTTAGCTCAGCTGCTCTGCTACTATGTGCCGCCACGCCCACTAGCCTTGGCAGAGATGCGCGTGCCCGGCCTCCGTGCTACAGCGCATGCAACTCAAACGCCTCGTTCCACCAAAATCAATCACAAATGCTCAAAAGTGGTAAGTCTACATTAAGCCTCTCTTCTGCAACTTACCAATAGAAGAAACTAGAGCTGTAGTCGTCAAACATTTTTGATCAAGATTGAATATGGACACTGTGGAGCTGCACGTTGGGTTACAGATCTATCGATCTTATTATTGATTACTATGTTATTAGCCCCCAAGAGACTAACTATTCTAAGGGTGCGATAAGTTGGCTGTTGACCCCTAAATACTGATCTTTGAAAGTCAGCACTATTCGGGACACTTCGTGTTGACTGATCTCAGTTTGAGATTGCTGCAACTCTCAGCAACCCCATAAATGTGACACTGTAATTCCCTAATGAAGTGTTGTGTTGTCTATATGAACACATGATTAATAGAGTAACAATAGTAATTGAACTTATATTTAAATGCATTATGCAATATGACACCTGATCACAATTCTATTATATTTAAAGAACCGTGCGCGTTTTTTTTATATAATTCATACAAATCTACAGTTTTATTCCGATCTTGATGAAATTTTACATACTATGCCTTCAAGACTGGCTACATAAGATTTCGTAACCTGACTTGAAACATGTACATAATATATAAAGGGCAGAGCTTGTTACAAAAATCTTTAAAAGCTATTGACCAATGTACTCCTGATTCTTACACGATCCCCTAATGAAGAAATGGGTGGACATAGGCTATACCTTTTTAATATACTCATCACATAAATATATGCTGTAGATAAAGGAGAAACGTTGTTACCAAACATTTCGAAAAGTAATTGACAGATGTACTTCGGATATCCCCTTCGATTCAAAGCGATTGCAGTTTCCCATGCGGCTTGCATCCACTATGAGTATCAACAAGGAACAGAGCCAGTCACTTTGTGTGGCAGATATTAAACATGCCGGGCAATCCGCTAGTGTTTATTAAAGTATTGAATGTCATTTTTCTTCCACTCACTACACTGTATTAAAACAGCCTTAATTTACTTTCATATTCCTTACTAAAAATATGCACCGCATTTAAAGATGACCATCTCTTTAACGCGCAATGTCAAATATGTGTTACTCCTGTTTGATATTAATACCATATTAGGTGATCGTTACGAGTTTTGTACACGACCATAAGTTGTCAGTACTGGAAGAAAAGCAATAAAAAATCCCCTCCCCCCACACATACTCTAATCTTACACTGGCTGTACTGTTTAACTCTATGTCCCCAGAGTAAGCGACCAAATTTTCTTAGCTCATTGCCAAATTTACCACGTCAATAAAACTTAAGCCCATCTTGCAATATTACTTCTGCCATTTCAATTGCACAACCGATTTCCACAACTCCAGAGTTTGCTTTCAAGTCGTGAGTCGTGCTCGTGTCTCGAGAGAACCAGATCAATGGGTCATGTGATGTGACTGCCAGCACTTAAGCTGGGAATTAGTACGTATGGCGGCGGCAGACAACTGCAGCGACCGTACTAGTAGTAGCCTTGGAAGCCAGCACAGAGTCTGTGGTTGGTGCCTATGGTGTGTCGTCTGCTGTGAGCATGGGGTGTGGAGGGTTGGGGTGGCGACAGAAGCTGGCGGCTAGGTCTGTGCTTCTAGAGTGGCAGTGAAGGAAGTCTGATGCTATACAGCGTACGAAATGGAAGGGACAATGGCCTCAGTTGCTAGAGTGACACAAAGAAGTGGGTCTTTGGGGGCGGGGGGGACCAAGTCTGAGGGGCCTCAAGAATTGATGTGTGTGGGACGGTAGGCAGACTAGTCGACGGACAGGGTGTGTGTGCCTGCCATCTGGACAAGAATCTGGGGGAGGGACTGACGTCTTTACTGAGGTAGACGCAAAGCATTTCCAGACGAGGCGAAGGAAAAGAATCTATTGCCCATAAGGGCCATTACTTGAGTACTTTCGCAACTGATAGTGGTAGAGTGGCGGCATTGTAACTGACGTGGTGCACTGTGTTACGTGCTAACGTGCTATGAGTGTAGACACTTGTGAAAGAAACTCTTGAATGGAAGTCTGCGAATCCTGTGTAACGGTTTATTTGTATTTACAGCACACGAGATTATGTAGTGCTGTGTGTGTGTGTGTGTGTGTGTGTGCTGACACCGGGCAGGCGTAATTGTGTCAGTACACGCAGTTGGCATGATTAAACAAATTATTATTATTATTATTATTATTATTATTATTATTTCTTGCCACGATCGTGAATCGGTTGTTTACTCAGTAATCCTGAGTTGACAGGCTGACTATGTGCTGAATTCTTGTGATTGAACCTGAGGTTCACCGCTGTGCATCAAGATTTCGCTTTACTGATAATGAGTAAGTGTTTAAGGAAACCAGACAGCTAAGGTCATGAGTCACCTACTCGACCCCCTAGGACAAAAACAGTGTTTTGTATCCCGCCTGGAAGGCGGCGCGTGGGTCTGCTCCTGAAAACTGAAAGGTTGGCCGATTGAAGGAAGTGAGTAGGAGCAGGAAAAGGTAAAACACGTCGGTACTGCAAGTAAGTAAAAGTGGTTTACTGGTGCACGAATATATACAGAGGCATACATAACTTTGTACCTAGGTGCGAAGCTGTAGACCCGTCGTAAGTAGAGCAAAGTCTCTATATGAAGCGTAGCTGAAGCGAAGTGTCCCGCCGTCTGCTCTTGATCAAATGGGCAGAATCTGGAGCGGAGCTCGTAGAGCTGAAAAGCGCCGGCTATAGGGCGCTGTCGTCGGTGTCGGTGTCGTAGTGCCAACCTATGAACTTGCACCTACGCCGTGGCATCGTAGTTATCGATACCACACAGTGTGCCCAGTCTGTCTGTATATAAGGTAAATTCTGTGTGCGAGTATGAGAAAGCATTCTAAATGTTTGTGTAGCGTGTATCTGAGCAGGAAGATGGGAATCTGCACGGTATACACGTATTGTATGTGGGAAACCGCTTAAAAACCTCATCTAGAGCGACCAACACACGGAGCTCTCGTTGTTAATCCACCAGGTGGATTCAATCCCAGCCGTCCTGGAAGCGGTCACGTTAACACACACAGCTACCCAGGGAGGTTTTTGTTCTATGATTGTCTTACATGAATGAATATGTGTAATGATTTGTCATATAAGTACTATATAAGAATTTATTCAGACATAAGCTTGGGTAGCTTGGTAGTGTTGTTGGTAATTGGTGTCTTAGTTGCTGCATTTGAATAGTAATAGTGGAGCAACGTGTGGTTAGTGGCTATATGACTGATCCTAAATGAGTTAAGTATTCTTTAGCTACGTTAGTTTTGTTTTCATCTCTGGCTGAAGCAGAGCGTCAGACATTTTAAAGTGCCTGGTGGACCGTTGTCAGGCCAGATTAAATTTCATCTATCTTTGATCTTGTTCTGTTCTTGTCAGAAGAATATATTGTGCTTCATTATTTTGGAATTTCTGAGAATTATATGTCTATATATTGTACTGTAAACAGTTTCTGTTCTGTTAACTGTAATTTTTGATGGTAAATAAAACAATTGTTAAACTGAGCCCCAGGTCTGTACAACCCCCAAGCTGATTCCTACTCTACCTATTCCTCATGCTACATACTGTCTTTGTTAAGTGTTTTTGCTCGTTACAGAGCAGGGTAACTGCACTCTTACGCGCTTAATGTTTAGTTGACGTTTATGGATCCGGCTGCAAGTTGCTAGAGACAAATCTATACTGCTAAACGAATTGCCCAGGTGCACGGTGCTCTGGTCTCAGCTGCAAGTTGCCTACACAGTGGCTTGCAGAGGCAACAAAAATTTGATTTGTAGCGTTCAATATAATTTTTGACCGAATTTAAAACTTTCAAATGCTGACGTAATCTACTGATTAAGACCTAAGATTTTATGCTCAAGTTGTAATAAGACAAGTTTTAAAATGATTAGGAACTGTATGTATGTCATGAGGCAGCGTAACTCTTGGCACGCAGATACACAAATCGTATTCATCCAGTATTTGCGAATGAAAGCACATATCGACTCCCAATGAACTTTACACCTAATTTCTAATTTTTACGAAACTTTTTCATGCCGATACACGCCACAAAACAGTGTAAGGATAAAAGTTTATCGCTTACTAAATTTTCGCTGTTCATGCAGCAAAACCTGAGCATCAGCACTGCGTTTTGATTTATTGTATCCAGATATACCGTATGTATATGCAAAATTATATCATTGTACGACACACAATTCAGGAGATATAACGTCATAAACGTTGAGAGACGTGAAAAACTAATTTTTGCTTAAAATAGAGCGTAAATTACCCAGACTATACTCAGCCAGTGTTTGATAATGAGAACACGTAAGATTTCCAACATACTTTTATAAACTTATTCGCGCTGATATGCTTAACGTCGAATGATTAATACCTCAATTAATTCGTAAAGCGATCAGATATTTGAAGCTACTTTATACATGGGAGTTCAATTGCTTACAGAATCGGAGAATCAGTGGGTATTGTAAAATACATCCGATATCTGTGACCTAGTGCAGTTATTTTTGTCGTCAACCTATTTAACCTGGTACGGCAAGCATTATGAACAAATAGGCAGAGTGGCAATGGGACTCCTCTCGCTCCCCCCCCCCCCCCTCCCCGCCCGCCTTTTATTGGAGATAGCAGCAGGCACCTTCATGCAAGCATATTGCTTTAAACTCCACACAGTTCAGCCCGTGATGTTGCTTAACATACGTGGCCGACACATTCATCATTTGGTGTCATAGAGAAGCAATGCTGCATAAATTCCATCAGCGTAGCAACAACAACAAAAAAATGGTTCAAATGGCTCTGGGCACTATGGGACTTAACTTCTGAGGTCATCAGTCCCCTAGAACTTAGAATTACTTAAACCTAACTAACCTAAGGACATCACACACATCCATGCCCGAGGCAGGATTCGAACCTGCGGCCGTAGCGGTCACGCGGTTCCAGGCTGAAGCGCCTAGAACCGCACGGCCACACCGGCCGGCGCGTAGCAACAGTCTGCATTAAGAATGTTGCATTCGCAACAGGGCAGGAAAGTAACGGTGTAATTCCATTCCTGAAAGTGGAGGTCTAAAGGGCTTCCAATGGGAAACCTGCTCACACCGAACGGTGTATATCCTCCAGATCCCACCGCCAGCAGTCTCGCAAGTGTTCCGCCCTGCACAAGCTGACTCATCAAGCCAATTACATCCGCGATAAAAACAACCGTGTAATCCACATAGTCTCTCCTTCTCTCCTAACATCGACCAGTAGTATTTTAGGACTGATAAAAATTCTAAGTAACGTGACGCTGGTGGTTGTATGACAGTGTTGGGAAAGCCATATTATGAAGCAGCCACTCCCCAGCTAATTAGTTTAAACCCTGAGGAAGACCGCTGCAATACAGCTGAAACGTCATTTTAAGTATCTTATAAGACGATAAGGCAGTAAACCCAGAAGTATTTTATTGACACCAACACTTGCTTTCAAAAATTATGAATTGAAATTGACAGTATCGTTCAAAAACGATGCTTTCAGTAACGAGACAGCAGGTGCAATCAGTCTAAAATTATAAGAGACAAACGTTACGCCAAAGTACAGGCGGATATCGTAATATTCTTAAAGAAAAAGAAAGCGTCACATCATGAACAATTTGACCGAATGCTACAAACCTTATACTGCAGTATTTCCATGGCTATTCGATATGTTGATTAAAATTTCATTCTTGTGTGAGGTTATTTTCACTATTTACGGCACAGGAACGAACAGTTCCTACAGGAAGAATGATCGGTGTACATGATGAATGTTGTGCGCTTCTGATTTTGCTGGAAATTTTCAGGTATGGATCGCAACACAGCATGCCTAGATATAGCGTACAAGTAGATTCTCACAAACTTGCGTAATTTGAGAATGGTCGCCTCAGGGTGGTATCACGGGATGAGAGCATCAAATTAACAGACATCATAGACGTCGGTAGAGCAGTGATTGTAGATCAAGTGATGACGGGCAGATTCAGATCGACAATGTGGCCAGAAGAGTAGGTACAGCTCCTTCCAAGAAGACATCACCCGAAGACCGTAGGATGGTTCGACTGGCTCCAACAGATAGATTAATGACAGAGGGCTGAAACTGAGATAGAGTTTACATGCGAAGTGTAATTATGAAACGTTGGAAACAGATGTCGAAGTTGGGTTGCGATATCAAGCTGCCATACATCATTTACCACCCAAGCATACTATAGAGCACAGATACTAACATGCTGTTCAGAAAGGGTATGCTGAGGCAGTGAGCGGCCTTCTGCGGGGTTCAGCTATTGGCTTCGCTTCTACACTGAAGCGCAAAAGAAACTGGTATAGGCATGCGTATTCAAATACACAGATATGTAAACAGGCGGAATACCGTGCTGCGGTCAGTAACGCCTACGTAAGACAACAAGTATCTGGCGCAGGTGTTAGATCGCTTATTGCTGCTGCCAGGTTATCAAGATTTAAGTGAGTTTTAACGTGGTGTTATAGTCGGCGCACGAGGGATGGGACACAGCGTCTCCGAGGTAACAATGAAGTTGGGATTTTCCCGTACGACCATTTCGCGAATGTACCGTGAATATCAGGAATACGGTAAAACATCAAATCTCCGACATCGCTGCGGCCAGAAAAATATCCTGCAGGAACGGAACTAACGACGACTGAAGAGAAACGTTCAACGTGACCGAAGTGCAACCCTTCCGCAAATTGCTGCAGATTTCAGTGCTGGGCCATCAACAAGTGTCAGCGTGCGAACCATTCAACGGAACATTCATCGATATGGGCTTTTGGAGCCGAAGGCTCACTCGTGTGCCCTTGATAACTGCACGGCACAAAGCTTTACGCCTCGCCTGGGCCGGTCAGCACCACCGTTAGACTGTTAATGACTGGAAACATGTTACCTGGTCGGACGAGACTCAAATTGTATAGAGCGTACGCGTACGGATATGGGGACAACCTTACGTATCCGTGGATCCTGCATGTCAGCAGGGGACTATTCAAGCTGGTGGAGGCTCTGCAATGGTGTGGGCCTTGTGCAGTTGAATCCCAGATACGTCTAGATGCGACTCTGACAGGTGACACGTACGTAAGCTTCCTCTCTGAGCACCTGCATCCATTCATGTTCGTTGGGCTTTCCGACGGACTTGAGTGGTTCCAATAGGACAATACGACACCCCACACGTCCGGAATTGCTACATATTGGCTACAGGAACACTCTTCTGAGTCTAAACACTTCCGCTGGCTACCAAACTCCCCAGAATGAACATTTTGAGCATATCTGGGATGCCTTATAACGTGCTGTCGGAAGAGATCTCTACCCCCCCCCCCCCCCCCTCGTACTGTTACGAATTTACCAATAGCCCTGAAGGATTCAAGGTGTCAGTTCCCTCCAGCACTACTTCAGACATTAGTGAGTCCATACCACATCTGGAACTTCTACGTGCTCGCGGGGGCCCTGCACGATATTAGGCAAGTGTACCAGTTTTTTTGGATCTTCATTTTATTTTTGGCGGTCAAACCGACGCCAGCATGTCCATAGGCGACCTGGTGAAATGTCACAGCAAGGAGCGATTTTCGAGAACTGCTGGTCTCTAAATATTGGAATGAAGGTGTGAGGACATGTTGCATATAACAGTAGGACAGTTTTCATAATTGCTGAAGGGTCGCCGAATGCTCGCCAGCATGTATTAAGCATGCTACAACTTGCCCTTATAGCTACCATGAAGAGTACCAAATTACAGCACCATGGGAGGAGACACCACACGGAGGAGACACCACACCATGGAGAATGTATCCATCCAAAATAGTCCTGCCCGTTTCCCTAATTTGCCGCCCACAATGTGTATCTGGGATGCGATGTAAGACGTACACTTTAATAACAGCCTCCATCCAGAATCTTCATTTACTTACACTGCATGTGTTCGAGACATGTCAATAACTTAAAAATGACATTCTGAAGCTGTTTGTTTCCATGCCGCAATGAATACAAGACTATATTAAGAGGGGCGTTCCCCGACACATTTTTTTCCTCGGCTAATTTCGGTTGAAAAATGCGAAATTTGTTTGAGAACATTGTGGAAAAGTCTCGTTTCAACCCATATAGTTTCCTGAAATTACGATAGGTGGCAACGCTATACGTAGCTTTCAAAATGTCGTCTGTAACAGAGATGCATACCAACCAGAGACTTGTCATTGAGTTTCTTTTGGCCGAAACCCAAAGCGTCTCAAATACTCATAGGGGCTTGCAGAATGTCTACAGAGACCTGGCAGTGAACAAAAGCGTGGTGGATCGTTGGGCGAGGTGTCTATCATCATCGTAACAAGATCGCACAAACCTGTCCTCCAGCGTGCCGGCTGACTGCACACAGCTGTAACTTCTGCAGTGTTGAAACATGCCAACACTCTCATTCTAGGCGATCGACAGAACACAATCAAACACCTCGCTGCTCAACTGAACGTCTCTGTTGATAGTGCTGACACATTTGTCCACCAGTTAGGGGTACTCAAAAGTCTGTACCCACTGGGTTCCACGCCACGTAACAGAAGACTGTAAAGATCAATGAAAAACCATCTACGCGGAACTGATTGCGCGTTAGAATGCTCATCGTGACAATTATTTGTCGAATATCGTCATAGTCGATGAAACACAGGTTCTTCACTTCGAACCGGAAACAAAACGGCAGTCCATGGAGTGACGCGACACACCTCTCCTCTGAAGAAAAAGTTCAAAGCCACACCTCAGTCGGTAAAGTCATGGCGACAGTCTTCAGGGGCTCTGAACGGGTTATTTTGTTTGAAGTTCTCTCTCATGGTGCAACGATCAACTCTGAAGTGTGTTTGCTACCCTCAGAAAAATGAAGGAACGACTTCAGTGTGTTCGTCGCTACAAAAATGCAAATGAACTTCCCCTTCTTCATGACAACACAGGTCCTCACACAAGTCTATGCATTGGAGAGGAGCCTACAAGATTTCATTGGACTGCTCTTCCTCATCCATCCTACAGCCCAGACCTCGCACCTTTCGACCTCAATCTGTTTGGCCCAATGAAGGATGCACTCCACGGAAATCGCATTGAAGGGAACATTTTGTTGGAAAGCAGCAAAAAGAGAGGGGAAGAATGTGATCTACTGGACTTCTTAATAAAATCAACCTGCTTTCAGAGGAAAAAGTGTTGCATTACTTAAGAACGTCCGTCGTAAATATGGTATTAGGAAGCTCTGGGTTTCACACATTTTCATGCTGATAATGGTCAACTGCTCCAAATGTAGTTCAGGTTTAAACATTTAATACCTCTTACGTGTGGTGAATATCTCCTTTAAGCCTGATAGATATTGGACTGGTGATTCAGTGTAGCTCTGTAGTTTTATGGTAACTTATTAAAATACTTTTCTATACCTCGTATGATACATCATACAGCTATGTCTCATATGCATAATCGTAATGTAAGAATGAAAGGAATATGAAACACATACTATTGAGATCTTATAAGCTACTAAAACGCCACCATAGGTTTGAATTTCCTTCTGCCACAAATTATCCTAGATAATCACAACACTTCATTAGAAATTCAAAATAAAACAGTAATCATTATGAGGATTGGTCATAAATTTTTTGTTTTCACTTTGAAAAAAATCAGGCTGTATCCTTGAAACTTGCTTATAGAGTTAGCCCTTCTCTGCATACTCAGCTGTCAATGCGACACATTTTTCTCACTCGTGGATCACTTGGCAGAGACATTGGTTGCATTTTGGGTTTTCAGAAAACGTTGCATCTTTAAAATCACCTCGTCGTTTTGTTGGAAATGCTTGCCATGCAGAGCAGTAGTTTCTTCATTCAAGGAAAGAAAATATGAGGCGGAACGTAAAATTTCATAATTCAAAGGTGCAGCATGTGTGTGTCATGTCCAGGATGAGATGCGATTTTACTGCGGAGCGAAAACACCCACTTGGATAGCTTCCTGTGACACTTCATTGCTACAGCCTCTGTCATGTTTCTGCAGCTTGCTTTGCTCCCCTTTATCTCGTCATATCAGTACACCCAGCACAGATGGTGATAAGTTGACCAAAGACGTCGTCGAAATGATAATATTGCAATGTTTCCACTGCTGTCTTGGTAGAGCCCGCACTGAATTCTGTGGCTGGTAGATGCGCAGATGGCAAGACAGGCGCAGTGAGACCAGTTGTGGTGGGGGCTGCAGGCAGGTGCTGTAGGGGAAATGCTGAGCGCTGGAGGGGAAGTGCCATTGTAAGCTGAAGCCTACACTCACATTTTTTTAAATATTAATGTCCACACTTGCATGATGCCCATTCAAAAGAATTTGTCACTTCTGTTTTAGTTAGTGTTAGAAAAGAACTCCGCCGAAAATGCAGCAATTTTTTTTTTCGCCTTGCTTGTTGATCATTTGTAACTTTCAGAGAAGTACCACCAGTGGCGAATTTTGAGTAAAATCTACACAGTTCTCTTGTTGCCATTTCAAAATTTGCTGCTTTTACCAAAACACAGTAGACTTTACAAATCTCTCCTAACTAACATGTTGGGCAGATGCAACTGTGAGAAAATTCTGAAACAGTGGTTTATTAAATTTATTAAGTGAGGAAATGAGGAAAAGTAAGCTCAGTATCTTATGAAAAAGCACATTCTCGATAAAAAAATAAATATGTAATGTCTTAACTTATGTCGTTCCAAAACCCATTGCTTTCTCCTTTCATCAGCTATCGATGGCCCTTAAAACATACATTCGTTCATCGAAAAAGTCTTTAGTTAGTGGAATAACACAGTAGGTAATGAAATTTTGCATAATAACCACACAGAAAAATATTCTCCTCTTTGCATGCTATCGTTTGCCAGAATCTCATTCCGATTACTCAAGCCATTTATGAAAAATGAGGAATGTTGTGGTTATTTCACTCTGGCTTCATCGTTGGCGCAGCGCGATCGCAAATGAGTGAGCTATGTTAGATCAGTCTTCTCGCGACTGGTGACAAGCAGAAACCTCCACCCAAGTCTAAAGAAAAATTCAGTATGTTAGATAAATTTCATATGCAGTAACATTATGTACTAGGGTCACTCAAAAGAAATGCACATCCATCTTTTATTCTACATCTTTGAAAGTTTCACAGTGTGTAGATACATCCTTCAGGAACAGTATTTTCATTTCTCCACATAATTTCCATCCCTATCGACTGCCTTACGCCATCTTGGAACCAGCGCCTGTATACTCGCACGGTAAAATTCTGAACCAACCTGTTGGAGCCACTGTTTGGCAGCGTGCACAAGGGAGTCATCATCTTCAAACCTTGTTCCACGAAGAGAGTCTTTCAGTTTCCCAAAGAGATGATAGTCACATGGAGCCAGGTCATGACTGTAAGGTGGGTGTTTCGGTGTTGTCCATCCGAGTTTTGTGATCGCTTCCATGGTTTTTTGACTGACATGTGGCCGTGCATTGTCGTGCAACAGCAAAACATCCAGCTTTTGCTGATATGGTCGAACACGACTCAGTCGAGCTTGAAGTTTCTTCAGTGTCGCCACATATGCATCAGCATTTATGGTGGTTCCACTTGGTATGATGTCCACAAGCAAGAGTCCTTCGGAATCGAAAAAAAACCGTAGCCATGGGGTTTTGAATTTTTTTTCTTAGGTGAATTTGCATGATGCCACTCCATTGATTGCCTCTTCGTCTCTGGTCAAAAATGATGGAGCCATGTTTCATCACCTGTCACAATTCTTCCAAGAAATTAATAAAAAAAATGGCTCTGAGCACTATGAGACTTAACTTCTTGTACTGTTCCAAAAGTTCGCTGCATACCGTTTTTCTTGTTTCTTTGTGAGCCACTGTCAACATCCTGGGAACCCACCTGGCACAAACCTTTTTTTTAACGCCAACACTTTCAGTATTCTGCAAACACTTCCTTCCCCTATCCCAACGTAGCGTCTGTCAGCAGCCACCAATTCGTTAACTCTCTGGACACTGTCTGCAGTGTGTGCAGTACGAGGCCGACGCTGCGAGGACACTCCTCAGTATTGCCGTGCCCGCTTTCATCACGTAACCTGCTTGCCCACCGACTGACTGTACTGCGATCGAAAGCAGCATCTCCCTACACCATTTTCAGCCTCTTGTGGATGTTTCCCACTGTCTCGTTTCCAGAGCACAGGAATTCTATGATAGCACGTTGCTTCTGACGAACGTCAAGTGTAGCAGCCAACTTGAAGACATGCTGTGATGGCGCCACTCAGGAGAACAGGTTGAACTAAGTTTAAAAACAAGCCGAAAGGTTGTATCTACACACTGTAAAACTTTCACACGTGCAGAATGAAAACTGTATTTTTTAAAAAAATAGTGTGCATTTCTTTTGGAGTGTCCCTCGTAATATGTACTAAACGCAAGATCATAGCGAAGCCTATTTTTCATTGCAGACTCTCTTTCAATTTCACGCAGTGTATTCTTTCTTGTAAATATTACAATATGTATGACCATTAACGAAATAATGGGCACATCAAAGTGAACCTGACATATAAAACTACAAATAAAGCAAAAATTAAATTCTTTTACTGAATATTGCAGGGCGTGCGCCTCGATTCTGTGATGGCCGACCGGCCAGACAGTGTCGGGCTCCCCTTCTGAACAAGCGAGTGAACTCGATCAGCGCTTTGAACGAAAACTGCGCGGATTCTGCTGTGGATCTTTTGAGTGGATGTGTGCAGTCGCGGAACCCAGCAGGAGCCAGCTTATGTCCGCCTCAAAATGTCGTGCAAGATGTTGATAACTGAAGCACTTCTATTTTTACTCTTTTCGCTATCGGCTCGATTGTGATATGTGGGTACGGGAGCACCAGGTCCGCGCAAATCTTGCGATTCCTGCTTCTTCACAGACATGGTGCGCCATCTCGCTCATAGTCATTCAGACTTATTTTGACCGCACTGGAAACGTCTGTCTCTCCTAACCACTGCCCAATATGACTGCGCATTTTCTTTATGCGTTGATCCTCTTCAAAGTCAGAAAGCTTATTACCACACAACAGTGTCACTGGGATGTACCATTATGAGGCTTGTTCAAAAAACTCCAGAACATTGTCCACAGCCGGCCTGTGTGGCCAACCGGTTTTAGGCGCTACAGTCTGGAACAGCGCGACCGCTACGGTCGCTGGTTCGAATCCTGCCTCGGGCATGGATGTTTGTGATGTCCTTAGGTTAGTTAGGTTTAAGTAGTTCTAAGTTCTAGGGGACTGATGACCTCAGAAGTTAAGTCCCATAGTGCTTAGAGCCATTTGAGCCATTGTCCACAAACTTTTTCTTCCCTTACGTTTTACTTATTGTGCTTAGTCTCTTTCGAAATACTCTCCTCGATAATTGATACACCGCTTCCTACACCGTTTCCACTTCTGGAAGCAGTTTTGGTACGCATCTTGCTGGATCGCGCGAAGTTCAGTCTGCGAATTTTCTTTTATCTCGTCTATCGTTGGAAATATTCGTCTTTCAACGGTGTTTTCAACTTTTGAAATAAAAAAAGTTCACAGGGACCAGGTCTGGAGAGTACTGAGGATGAGGCAGCACAGTGATTTAGTTTTTTGTGCAATAGTCACGCACCGACAGGGATTAATGTGCGGGTGCGTTATCGTGATGAAGAACAATGAATTGTCTCTCCACATTTTAGGCTGTTTCCTTCACACATTTCCTCGCAGGCTCCGCGACACGTCCCGATAGTACCTTCGATTAACAGTTTGTTCCTGTGGCACGAATTCATGATGAGCTAATCCTTCAAAGTCAAAGAAAACTATCAGCGTGGCAATGACACATGACCTGATCTCACGAGCTTTTGTTCTTGGAGAAGATTCCCAGTCCATTGGGAAGATTGAACCTTGGTCTTAACATCGTAGCTGTAGGCCGACGTCTTATCACCAGTTGTGGTTCTGTTAAGGTACATCCTGCTCTCATTTGCGCGATCCAAGAGCTCTTCACAGATTGGAGGTCGAAGGGCTTTCTGGTCTTGACTCATGAACCGTGGGACAGACTTAGCGGCAGCACGATGCATCCAAAGATGCTGTCAGGATATCATGAATATCCAACTGAAACGTTGCATTCCCCTGCAATCTCTCGGACAGTAAGTCTTCGATTGGCATGCACAATTCGTTGACTTTCCAAACAAGAGCATCGTCAGTAGACGTCGAAGGGCGTCCTGAACGTGGGTCATCTTTAACTGCCGTCGGTTCATTTTTGAACCGTCTAAACCACTCGCAACACCGAGTGTGGCTGAAGCACTCATCACCGTAGGTCCCTTGCATCATTTGGTGTCGTTCCGTATACGTTTTCTTGAGTTCCACGCAAAATTTAATGCAGACTAGTTGCTCTTCTAACTCTGCCATCTCGAAATTCGCAAGCTGCGCAACAGAACGTTCTACTCATATAGCGCTGAACAATGACGGTATAACAGACATACACATTAAGCACAGGCGTGTGGAGGGATCCCAACTTCATTTCGCTCCAAACGCGAAATTACGGATTTTCCGTAATTTTTTTAACATACCTCGTACTTTTTGGCACTTTTGGCAGCGTACAACGGTATTCTGGCCAGGGAATTCCAATGTGTACCAGAACTGTACACCTATTTCTGCAAACAAACAAAACATTAATCTGCTTGGAATTTTATTTTTCTGGTGTGTTAACTAAAACTTATATATTAACATATCATGAAGTATCAGGTCACTTACAATACTCGTACCTCATTATTTTAAAACAAATTACACTTATTTTTAAAACGCATTAAATTAAGTTAATGTTGTCAATATACTAAGAAGTGGCCAATTACGTAAAATGTATCGATTGCAGCTTTGTTTTAATAGTATGTTTCCATCAGGAACAGCGTGCTCCATTCCCGTTTTAATGAGATCGAAGATATGTGGAAGGGCAGCCAAAGTCGTAAAATTTTAATCTATTTAATGTACATCGATTTCAGTTACTGTGTAGCTATCTTCAGTGTAGTTATATCCAAGTCATGATGACTCGTCGTAAATGAAATCGCACCTGTTACCACGTTGCCATTACAATTAACGAACAGTAACTTTGGTGCCGGCGTAAAGGTGCAGCAATTGAAATCCTCCGCGGCTTTGGACATGTGGCATACTTGCCCTCTTGCTACAATCACCTCGTGAGACAATATATTAGAACAGGATAACTTCGGCAAAACGCGAGAAAAAATTGCTGTCATTTATTAAGGTAATCTACATCAGAAATTAGTCAGCATTTGTTTTGAGAGACGACTTGGCACGGACGTACAAGTTTTGAATTTAGCCTAAAACTCTGGGGGATGACTAACTGAAGTTCAGTTTGAGCAGCAGTTAGAGACTGTTATAAGTTCTGTGTCTCAATAAACACTTTGAAGTTTGAATGTAGCTTTGACTAATCTACATCTACATACATACTCCGCAAACCACCGTACGGTGCATGGCAGAGGATACCTTGTAGCACTACTGGTCATTTATTCTCCTGTTCCACTCGCAAGTAGAGCGAGGAAAAACATGTGTATCTAAAAGCCTCCCTAGGCGTCCTAATTTCTCTCATCTTACCTTGAGAATGCTTATGCGAAGTGTACTTTGGCTTCAGTAGAATCGTTCTGCAGCGGACCTCAGTTGCTGGTTTTCTAAATCTGCGCAATAGGGAGTTGCGTGAAGAGCATCGCCTTCCCTCCAAAGATTCCCATTTGAGTTCCCGAAGCATCTCCACAATACTTGCGTGCTGATCCAACCTACCGGTAACAAATCCAGCAGTCCGCCTCTGAACTGTTTCGGTATCTGCTTTTAATCCGACCTGGTGTGAATCCCAAACACAGGAACAATACTCAAGAATGGGTCGCACTAGCGTCATCTTCTTTATGCATGAGATACACTTTCCCGAAATTCGTCCATTCCCTGCTACCAACCTGACGTGCTCATTCCGTTTCATATCGCTTTTCAACGTTACGCCTCGATATTTAATTGAAGCGACTGCATCAAATTGCAACCTACTAATGCTGTATTCGAACGTTACAGGCCTGATTTTGCTACTTATCCTCTTTAATTTGCATTTTTGTATATTTTGAGCAACTGCCACTCATTATACCAACTAGAAATTTTGTCTTAGCCATCTTGCGTATTCCTACAATCACTGTATGACGACACCATATCCGTAAATTGATCCTCACCCTGCCCGTCCGGTAATTTATGTATATACAGGGTGTTTGGGGAGGAAATGTCAATATTTTACACGGTGATAGTACAAGTAATTCTGAACAAAAAGTGTTATATGAACGTAGGTCCGCAAATGCTTCGTTAGGGAGGTATGGGTATTGAAAGGAACTTTAATTCTGCAAAACTGATGTGCACAACGCGAACATATACGCAATACAACTGGACTGTAACGCGATTTTCTTGAAAACAATGTTATTGAGAAGTACAGTTATGTTACACAGTTTTACATAATGTTTATTTACTTTGCATTTAGTACATAATGCATTACAGCATGCATGTTACATGTATTCAGTTGAAAAAGACGTACCGCGTCTTCTACAAACGGCTTTAACACTTATCGTACATATTCTGTACAGTTCACAGAACAGGTTCGAATATCCCACTATGAACGTCAATGCACTTTTGCGCTCTAGCAATAACATGTTGTGTTGCTTGTTCAGTTGTCTGTGGTTGGTTACTAATCAATTCAGCAGCGTCCATGATGCGACGAAGCAGTTCATCTCGTGTATTTACCTTCACCTTGTGCACCTCTGATTTCATCCAACCCCATAAACAGAAATCTAAAGGTGTGAGGTCAGGTGATCTTGGAGGACAGTTAATAGAGCCGCCACGGCCAGTCCAGCGATGAGGGTAAGTGCGGTTGAGACGTTCCCTCACACTTAAGGTAACATGTGGAGCTCACCGTCATGTTGAAAACACATTCCAGTTCGTTTGGCTAAAGGAACGTCTTTCAATAGTTCCACAAATGATTTTCCAGATAATGCAGGTACCTCTCTCCCGTCAATCGCTGATTGATAATAAATGGACATAACAAAAGGTTGCCGATCATGCCGCACCAAAAATTTATGGCAAAACGAACATGGAAATTGCTATCCACTGAAGCGTGTGTATTTTCCCATGACCATCGATGATTATTGCGTGTGTTGGTTATTCCATGTCGTGAAAACTGGGATTCGTCAGTGAATAGTATGTGTGGAAGCAAAAGACTATTCTCAATTACCCAGTGATAGAACTGATGTCGTTGTGTATCGTCGCCAACGTGGAGATTTTGGACACACTGTATGTGAAATGGATACAGGTTTTCCGCGTGTAATGTTTCCCATATACGTGTCTGTGGAACATTCATATGCAGGGACAGTCTTCGTACGCTCGTACTGGGACTTGGCTCAACACTTGCGATAATTTCTTCCTGTTCTTGCAAAGTTTGTTGACGTGCACGCTCAGACGAAGAATGTCTACTTGGAAGAGAGCCTGTTGTACACAAAGTGTTAAACACTTTGGTAAACACCCTGCGACCTGGTAGTCGTCGAGTCGGAAAGCGCCTATGGTATTCCTCTCTTACAGCGGTAGCTCTACCGTCGCAGAAGCCGTAAACATACACCGTATCTGCGTATTCCTCATTAGTGTAGACGTGTGGTATTGTTGGCAGTGCTTGAACGAACACAATTAACACCATACACTACACAGCTAACCGATACGTCGCTGGTACACTACACAATGTACCTTACATGGCACAACTGCGCAAACAACGGGTGGTTGTACTACGTACTACATACGTCGCATGACCATAATACGTGGTAGGTTGCATAGTGTAAACATGGCATGTACCGTGCGTTGTTCGCAAGAATATCACGTTACGGTGCAGTTGTATTGCGTATAGTTCATACTGTGAGCATCAATTTTGCAGATTAAAATGGTTCAAATGGCTCTAAGCACTTACGGGACTGAATATCTGAGGTCATCAGTCCCCGAGACTTAGAACTAATTAAACCTAACTAACCTAAGTACATCAAGAAATGTTCAAATGTATGTGAAATCTTATGGGACTTAACTGCTAAGGTCATCAACCCCTAAGCTTACACACTACTTAACCTAAATTATCCTAAGGACAAACACACACCCATGCCCGACGGAGGACTCGAACCTCCGCCGGGACCAACCGCACAGTCCATGACTGCAGCGCCCGAGACCGCTCGGCTAATCCCGCGCGGCCTTAAGGACATCACGCACATCCATGGCCGAGGCAGGATTCGAACCTGCGACCGTAGCAGCCGCGTGGTTCCGGACTGAAGCGCCTAGAACCGCTCGGTCACAGCGGCCGGCTGCAGGTTAAAGTTCCTTCCAATACCCATACCTCCCTAACGAAGCATTTGTGGACATAGTTTCATATAACATTTTTTGTTCAGAATTACTTATACTATCACTGTTTAAAATATTGACCTTTCCTCTCCATTCACCCTGTAGAGAATAAAAGTGATCCTATCACACTTCCCTGTGGCAACCCTGACGATACCCTTGCCTCTGATGAACACTCGCCGTCGAGGACCACGTACCAGTCTTCGACACTCGGCATTAACTGTCCGACAACTCGAACTGTTCGACAGCTGACGACTGCATGGGAGAATTGTCCAGTAATTGGAGGCATCTGAGCGATTACAGCCCATGTGTCGGCATCAGCTGCTAAAATTGTGCGCTTGGCAACTGCGGTCTATTTGGTGGATGCATCAAATAGTTCCGGGTGTCAGCGCTCTCTGTGGCGGCAGATGTAACTATTAGTGGAAGAAGGTACTACCTGAATGTGTTGTAGCACGTGCGCCATCAAGGAGTCGACTTACCATACAACGTGTGGCGCCACACTCTGAGGATCTGGTAAGTGCCGCCCTCTGAGGTCTAATGCTGTGTACCGCGTCAGGCGAAGGCGCAGCATTAGGTTTTAAAAAGCATTTCCCATTGTCTTGAAACAGCCTTGCTCCTGTCTGAGAGAGCATGTCGGAAAGTTATTTGAAAAAAGTTCACTTACAACCCCCTGGGCGTAAGACAATTGATTGTGTTATAAAGTACAAAATAAATCACACAGGGTGTCCATCTACATAGACACACACAGTTTTTGTGTCAACAGAAAACAAGGGGAATACTGTACCGTTTAATGATTCCCAGACATAAGCCAAGTAGTTAAAAATCCAATCTTCTGCTGTATAACTTAACTTCTATGCAAGCTCATTAGAGACCAGAACAGTAACACTTCCTTCAACAACATGGTATAACGGGAGTAGGATTCGTCATGAATAGGAAGTGGCCGGCCGGTGTAGCCGAGTGGTTCTAGGCGCTTCAGTCTGGAACCGCGCGACCGCTAAGTAGTTCTAAGTTCTAGGGCACTGATGACCACAGATGTTAGGTCCCATAGTGCTCAGAGCCATTTTTTTGTGGCCCCGCACGCGAGTGCTGGAAACTGATCCGCCAGGTACTGGCTTTCCTGCTACGCCGCCCTTACGTTCCGATTGTGCCCCTGGACCTCGTTCGTCCCGACGCCGTATATTTCCCGCTGACCCGCATGAATGCGGTCAGTAGGTTACAAGGAATAGTTATACACTACATGTACCGCGACGGCCAAAAGAAAGTCCTCGATTTGTGGCAATACATGATCGACGAGTTCCTGGTCTTATCGAACAGAACGGAGTACAGGAACCCTTTTGCCAACTATTTGGGATCGTCATTCACGGACCCACCAACCAGCTGGGGTGTGCCGGGTGTGACAAGACATTGACTTGGAGACATGATGTTTCCACGATTCCCCTACGGTAACAGAAACCGTCTCTGACTGTGCCGCGGCCCCGGACGCTCCGACGGTTGATGACTCGTGATGCCCATTGCAATGACGACCGCCTGATACTGGCCGCCAGCTTCGATGAGGTGATCCCAGCGGACGAGATGGCCCTTTTAGTTCACAATAAAAAATAAAAAAAATGTGCTGGTGCGCTTAAGTGGTGGCAGGGGAGAGACATCGTGGCTAGGCCTCGGAATTCGACCCCTACCCGCTTTGCCTCCTCCAATCTGCTGCTTACTGTGCTACTAGGGAAAAAAAAGAAAAAAAACTTAGTCGGCAGCCCTGGTAAATTTCCGGGCGATGCATTTGTTTTTATTTTATTGTTCCGTTTCCGTTTGCACGAGGTAGAAGAAATGCAGTAACTGTTTTTGCTATAAAGCAGATGAAACCTCTCATTTTTCAATTAAAGAAAAATCTATTTAAAAAAGTTTTTAAAACAGGAAAAAAGAAGGTGGTAGAGCACTTGCCCGCGGAAGGCATAGGTCCCAAGTTTAAAAATAAAAAAAAAAAAGAAGTGGTCAGCGCGATGTCATGCTATGCCCGGGTTCCATTCCTGGCTGGGTCGGTGATTTTCTCCGCTGAGTGACTGGTTGTTGTGTTGTCTTCATCATCACAATCTCATCACCATCGACGCGCCAAATCGAAAGTTTTGCACCAGGCGACTGGTCTACCCGACGTGACGCCCTAGCCACATGACATTTCATTTTCAATATGACGTCGTTATAAAGGAGAAAATTGGTAGAACACATGGCAGCTTGAATGTGAGGTAATTTAATTGTTCAGTATTAACAAAAGCTCAATTTAAATACAAACATGAAAATACCTTTACATTTCAGAGGAAGGATATGGCCGTTTTGTTTCTTCTGCCTTCCCTTTCAAGAATCTAATACATTTTTTTGTACGGTACCCTCCTCAACCGGTAAAAAATGGAACCCTATAAGCTCACTTTTTTGTCCACCTGTCTGTCCAATTATTCAGAACCCCAAGTAGACGTACAAAGTTGAAATTTATGTCGCGTACTAAGATCTATGGTCCCTTGGCGGTACAATAAACGCTAGTGTTGTAATTCAGTGCAATCAATACTGCCATTTATGTCACATAATTTGACACTCACAAACATAGCCCTAATAGTCCACAGGGATAAGAAAATTGTTAATTTGTAATTACCTCATATGAAAAAAATATTTGTTTTGTCTTCAATGAATTTGAAATAACAGCCAACCAGTCTATTAAACTTTGAACATAGTTTCCGCAGTTTTAAATCGTCTTCTTATGAAGATTTTATACGGAAAATTACGTTATCTATTTGCAATGTGGGAATCGTTGACTCTGTCTAGAACATCTCATCAGTTACTCACCATTTAAAATACGTTATACAAGAGCTGTAGCCATCTACTGTTGGGCTTTGTCTTAAAACTATTACTCTTTTGACTAAGTGGATGACAGGTGCTAGACAGTGTCAACGACTCCCACATTGGCTATAAATAATGTGATCCTACAGATTCTGAAGAAGACGGTCTTAAAAACTTTAGTAAACCTATATTTTGCAACTGGTTGGCTGTTATTTTTAATCCACTGAAGCCCTTGCATGCACAGTTGCTGAAGCGCAGCCACGTTCAGAATCTTAATATCTTATTTTTCTTTCGTCATTTGTAATACGACTTTAACCTTGAAATTAAATCATCCTCGAAAGTCTTGAAACCCCTGGGACCAATATCTTGTCAGTATCAACGTCGAAAACAGGTAAAAATCATCGAGATCCTTGATTTCCTAAATGGGTGAACTATCTATAGGCACAATTACGTTTGTAGGGAACCATTAAGCGCGTGAGTCCTACTAGCACCTGACCAGTTATTTTTTTTACGATGAATTGCCCGCCGGCCGTTGTGGCCGAGCGGTTCTAGGCACTTCAGTCCGGAACCGCGCGACTGCTGCGCTCGCAGGTTCGAATCCTGCCTCGGGCATGGATGTGTGTGATGTCCTTAGGTTAGTTCGCCTTAAGTAGTTCTAAGTTCTAGGGGGCTGATGACCTCAGATGTTAAGTAGCATAGCGCTCAGAGCCATTTGAACCATTTTTGATGAATTGCCTGAGTGATGCAACCAACAGCAGTCTGCCATCACATTGGTATTTAAGCGCATCTGAGACATCACTCTGATGTCTTGACGGAAGCCCTCACCATATTCTTCACCAACATGACAAAAATTTTCAGAGAAAATCTTAGGGTGATTGTTGAAACGTGAATCTTGATGCCCGTCAAACACACTGCCGTTATGACCTTTTCCATCATGACCTTGGCGCTCTGGAATTCTCACGCGTGCTGATAGACATTGCTATTTCTTACTCAAGGCATAAAACGGTCTACCGAGGCACAAACAATTTTCCAGATATCATCTATGAAATACATACAAGCCCTGTAACGTTTTCTCATTACAAAGAATGTATATGATATTACTCATAGTTGCTTTGTACGGTTTTGCTGAGATGCTAATCACTTGAACACAGCTCATGTCAAGCCAATATGACGGTTGCAAAACCTGACATCGTCAGGCAAAGGAGTCACATCAATCTATATTATTTACGTATTGCAAATTTTAATAGTCTTCATCACAATTCGTTACAATAGTAAGTAGATAAAAAGTTTTGTTTGACCCACAAACATCCCCAGATCGCAGTTTCACTGTAATTATCACCTGAGATGTCTGATGACTGAAACACAAGGTACAGAGACAACATGATCTCGGGATGCTTGTTGGTCCACAGAAATATTTTATCTATTTGCCACTGAGTTGTGTTACTATAAAGAATATCGTAATTTGTAATGACATTACGTTTATTGCACCCCACCTTCATGGTGTTGCAGTTTGAAAGGCGAGCAGTATACTCACGTAATGATCCTGGCGAACAGATCCGTGAGAAAAGGAAAGCGGGAGGTGGGAGCTTAAGTTGGGCAATGGTTTATTGCACAGTTATGCACACTCCGCCACACACTCAAACAATATGCCTGTCCAGGGCTGGAAGGGATCACTGTTCCTCGGATTATTACTATCTCTATCCTCCCCGTCACCCAAAAATAAATATGCAATCATACCCACTTTAATATGCTTATGATTTTAATAATAATAACAATAAAAAATTCTGGAGACATAACCACAGTGGCACACTCTGAATCTATAACATGAAAGTTATCCTATGTTAAACGTAAATTGCGATTTCTAGAAACCTCCCCCATTTTCGACAAACTCAAGTTTTATAATTAGTCTGTCAATAACATCCTGAATGGAAATGTAACAGGTCATCGCTTGTACCGATGACCTTAGTGAAAAGCATTCGAATTATCTTATTGTTAGACATAGTTCCGTTTCTAGACTATTTTCAGTATTTTATTTTGTACATCGTTTCTGTGTCTGGCGCTTCTTTTGCAATGCTAAGAAGTACGCAAAAATGTTTCGGTTGCTAGTAGCATATGAAATGGCTTTACAGCCGTACCTATACCCAGCGAGTGCATCTGCCAGAAAGCTTGTGATATTGCAGCTTTCGTTACTGATTTCTTTTTGTATTTTGGACGTTATTTATTGTGTACTCCATACATCAAAACACAAGACGAACTACAATGTTTGCTCGGGTTATACATTACAATACAAAGTAAATGACCGTAAAATTTACAAATTTACAATTGGTTATAAAAGAGAGAGTTTCTACCTTCAGTGTTTCCCTGCTTAGAATGACGGGCTGGATTCTTGACATCATGAACACGATTACAGTTTAATCCTTGTGTAACTTTATTTTCTGAACAGAAAAAAAGCAATTTTAGTAGATGAAGAATGATGTCACTGTATGATGACTGCTGGGTGCGTCTAACCGTAATGGAACTTTTCGGATTGAGATGCCAACACAGCATGCCCCGTGGACTTACAAATACAGCTCACTGCCATCTTTGGACATTGAGAATGGTCGAATCATTGGCAGTATAACAAAAAGAGAAGGTACGGGTCATTCCAAAGGACTGCACACGCGAAGATCGTACGAATGTTCGACAGGCGCTGACGAATAAACAGATAATAACAATAAACTACGGGCAGCAGCTACACCCAGTCCTCTGGGAACAGATAATCGGAACTTGGTTGCGATATGAAGCTGCCACGTATCATTTACCGGTGACACTGTTCGTTATAAACTTGCATCTTATTGAGACAGTTGGGACAATGAGTGGAATTCTGTGAGTATTCTTAATGAGTCTTCCTTCTATTTTTGGCGAACCTGCTGAAAGGTCACAGAAAGCAGCGATTATCGAGACCCCTAGCTCTTTAACTTCAGGTATAATGGTTTTGGTATCTATTGCACATAACAAGACTCATTCGGTAACTGTTGAAGAGTGGCTGAATGTCCGCCAGTAATCGCTAGGAACGGTGAGCAACAAAAACACCACCCTTGAGTAGTTTCCTGCAACACATTGTTTGTAACATCCTCCTCATGTTTGCTTTACTCCTTTGTTTCCTTAGTATATCGTTTCAGCACAACTACCAAGGTATTGTAATTAAGGCAGTTACAGCCTTTCAAAAACGTTCGTCTGAAAACGTAAGAAACAGGTGTATCATTCAGTTGTTTTGCAAACTATAACAGCAATAATCTCAAACAACTTTGACATGATGTTTTACGTTATACAAAATCGTAGTAACCCTATCGGCTACCAGTATTTCTCACATACTACGAATGTAAACACAGGTCCGAGGATAATAGCTATGTAAGCATGTGAATGAGGCAGTGCTGTTACCTTCAGTCTTTTTCACCTACGATTTGAGGTCAGTCTTTCTGCTATAAATTTTTTCTTTGTGTAGGGTATTTCTTTTTCTGTATTGCCTCACTCAGCTTCCTTTGGTATCCCAGTTCTACACTACTGGCCATTAAATTGCTACACCAAGAAGAAATGCAGATGACAAACGGGTATTCATTGGACAAATATATTATACTAGAACTGACAAGTGATTACATTTTCACGCAATTTGGGTGCATAGATCCTGAGAAATCGGTACCCAGAACAACCACCTCTGCCCGTATTAACGGCCTTGATACGCCTGGGCATTGAGTCAAACAGAGCTTGAATGGCGTATACGGGTACAGTTGCCCATACAGCTTCAACACGATACCACAGTTCATCAAGAGTAGTGACTGGCGTATTGTGACGAGTCAGTTGCTTGGCCACCATTGACCAGACGTTTTCAGTTGGTGAGAGGTCTGGAGAATGTGCTGGCCAGGGCAGCAGTCGAACATTTTCTATATCCAGAAAGGCCCGTAAAGGACCTGCAACATGCGGTCGTGCGTTATAATGCTGAAATGTTGGGTTTCGCAAGGATCGGATGAAGGGTAGAGCCACGGGTCGTAACACGTCTGAAATGTAACGTCCATTGTTCAGAGTGCCGTCAATGCGAACAAGAGGTGACCGAGACGTGTAACCAATGGCACCCCATACCATCACGCCGGGTGATACGCCAGTATGGCAATGACGAATACACGCTTCCATTGTGCGTTCATCTCGATTTCGCCAAACACGGATGCGGCTATCATGATGCTGTAAACAGAACCTGGATTCATCCGAAAAAATGACGTTCTGCCATTCGTGCACCCAGGTTCGTCGGTGAGTACACCATCGCAGGCGCTCCTGTATGTGATCCAGCGTCAAGGGTAACCGCAGCCATGGTCTCCGAGCTGATAGTCCATGCTGCTGCAAACGTCGTCGAACTGTTCGTGCAGATGGTTGTTGTCTTGCAAATGTCCCCATGTGTTGACACTGGGATCGAGACGTGGCTGCACGATCCGTTACAGCCACGCGGATAAGATGACTGTCATCTCGACTGCTATTGATACGAGGCCCAACGGGATCCAACACGGCGTTCCGTATTACCCTCGTGAACCCACCGATTCCATATTCTGCTAACAGTCATTGGATCTCGACCAACGCGAGTAGCAATGTCGCAATACGATAAACCGCAATCGCGATAGGCTACAATCCGACCTTTATCAAAGTCGAAAAAGTGATGGTAACGCATTTCTCCTCCTTACACAGGGCATCACAACAACGTTTCACCAGGCAACGCCGGTCAACTGCTGTTTGTGTATGAGAAATCGGTTGGAAACTTTCCTCATGTCAGCACGTTGTAGGTGTCGCCACTCTGAAAAGATAATCATTTGCATATCACAGATCTTCTTCCTGTCGGTTAAATTTCGCGTCTGTAGCACGTCATCTTCGTGGTGTAACAATTTGAATGACCAGTTATGTACATGTGGCTTCACGGGTCACGTCGGATTTGTTGTTGACAGCACGTGTAGTCATCCAGTGAATGGCCTCTTTTTCCTGGTTGGAATGTTTTCTGCAGGCGCTCAAACTGCACACAAAACCAAGATGACCAGCCCTCCTTCTATCAATTGAATGTATCCTGTGTTAAACATAACTTGTAATTTTCTTAGAAATCCTTGCTATTTTTGAAGTTATTAGCTTTTGTACTACTTTCTTCTCTAAAAGGTAGCAAAGACACGTAAAAGTATAAATATTTTTGCTATAACGATTTTTGGGGCAGGGGGATGGGGGGAGTATGTGCCGTAACACTCTAATCCCGACCCCACTGCTTCTCTCCCTCTTTGCATCTGCACGTGATTGTACGTCTCGCAGAGTACATCTGTACAAATTCAGATACAGATACAGAAATTGTCGAAGTTAAGGTCCAAACCCCAGTTTGCCAATTTACGTAATTTTTGTCGGCGGCAACCTTAATGGAAATGTAACACATCTGTACTGTTACAGGTGATGTCAGCCAGAAGCCACTGTGCAACTGCTGCAGGCCAGCAAACCACTTCTACTTGTGTGCAAGTTGTGTGGCATATTGTCATTCACCCTCGACGTGAGAACTGTGTCTTTGAAGAGATCAACCTCGGATCTTGTCACAGCAATCCTTGCTTGTATACTGCAGCTTGCTTCTGCGTGCATCATTCTCACCTTACATAAAAATATCCAAATTAAATCACTGGCAGACATAGTTATATTTTTGAACTATTTTCAGTATTTTATTTTGGACATCGTTTCCATGTCTGGCGAATTCTTTTGCAATGCTAAGAAGTACGCAAAAATTAGCCATCTGATAGTGATATACGACAATGCTTTAGAGTCCCACGTAGGTCCAGTGAATGGATCTGTCAGAAAGCTTGTAATATTACAGCTGTTATTACTGCTTTCCTTTTATATTTTGGATGTTATTTACGTGTGTACATCAGATATCAAAACAGAATACAAGCTACAATGGTTGCTCCAGTTACACAGTACTATACCAAGTATAATTATTACTGTAATATTTGCAAATTTACAACTCGTCATAAAGGAGAGAGTTTCTTCCTTCAATTTTTCCCTTCTTAGTATGAGAGGCGGAACTCACAAAATATGTCAAAGAAGAACAGATCATTTCTGTGTGTCAACCGAGTCGTCTCTCGCATCCAGCTTCCATCACTCGCTGGCCACAGTGAGAACTCTTAGGCGCGCGTACAAGGTGCTCAGTGAACTGTCGGGTGTAGTGACTTCACTTCATGAAGGTTTCCTGGCTATTTACTTCTCCTCGACGTCGTTGCAGTCTGTACTAATGGTTTATTGTCTCGCTACTATGGTTGAATTCTTTTATCTTGGCGGCTCGCGCATGCCCGCCCAGACGCGGGAGATTGCTGCGTTGCCAGTTGCACACGACGCACGCGCCAATAGAAGCAGCGCCATAGCATAGCATAGTTAACAAGCTTACGTTTAGGGGGGAGCACCACGGCCGCATTAACCGTTTCGCTGCTTCAGAGACGTGCTCCCTGCATTCTGCGCTGTGCGCGATTTTGTCACTGCACTGCTCGCCTGTGCAGACACATCGTGTTCCGACTGCTTTGACACTCTTATCATTCGATTCCACAAAAACTATTTGGCCCAAAAATTAGATTTTTACACATCTTCTTGACTGATACCTTCCCACCATAACTGACTTAATTTTGCTTCTATGTTCAACGCAGTTATTATGCCCCATTAAATATAGTAAACCATTGCACGAAATTTTGAAGAGTTTGCAGAGGTAAAAGTCCATAGAGTATACTTTCCGTATGGTCGATTTTAGTTGCCACAATGTTGAGAATGAAATGTGGACAAGATACCTAAATTTCTTATAAAATTTACTGTATAACAATATCTCATTTAAGTACCACATAGGTGTCATATGTAATATTGAGAAATATTCCGTCTTTCGCGACTGTAACAAAAGTTTAATTTACACTGAGCACGTTCGGCTTTATTTTAAAGCACTTAAATCAATCAAAAGGAAGTAGACAAAATACATTAAACAAAACTGTGGACTTACAAAAACATTAGGACTTGAATATACCGTCTATCAGTGAAGTGCTCTGAGCTATGTCAAATATAATTTTTGTGTGTGGCACACACAAACATAATTTATTTGCTAAAACACTGATCAGCCAACACAAACGTTGAATATTGTGTTACCACAGCACAAAACTACGGAAGGTGACTTGGCAATGGAGGAGACAAAATACTGTCCACTGAAGATGCTTCAAAAGAGAGAAACGCATCTGGTCTAAATAAGTCGCTTATTACAGTTGCAGAAGTATTTCAGTACCATTGGTAAAACTGCGACTGTGGAACAAAAACAAGAAAGAAAACATGAGTGCCATTGTGTATGTGCCATACCTTTCATTGGCCGAAGTGCTTTAAAATAAAGCCAAACGCGTCCAGTGTAAATAAAACTTTTATTACTGTCGCGAAAGACGGAATATTTCTCAATATTACATACTACACCTATGTGGTACTTAAATTAAATGAGATATTGTTATACAGTAAATTTTATATGAAATTTAGGTATCTTGTTCACATTTCATTCTCAACATTGTGGTAACATTGTTGCGTTCAAACGAATATAATTCGTGAAGTAAGTTATTTCGATATTCTTTTTAAATAATGAAAATATTAAGCTTCGCACAAGGTTTGAACTCACAAGCTTTCATATAGAAGCTCAACACTTTAACCGTTGCGCTATCGCGGCTCGTCCTACTACATTACGCCATGATGACTTTAACATTTCACGCAAAATACTGACAAACACTGTTGGTATGACTATGAATTACTCACGCTTCGTCGAAGTACAATAGGAAATAAACAATTGCCGCTGTTCTTTATTGCGAAAAAGCGGTTGGTGAGATTGATACAAACACCTTTCCTTGCTATCGCCTGAATTAGGAGTCTTATTGCTTGTTTGGTTTAATTAATTAATAGAATATGAAGCAATTGGAAAGTACGTTAAATTTTGCTGCGCGGCCTTGTGCAGCCAACGACGATGTAGAAGTGACCACAGCGAGCACTGAAGGAAAAAAATTAGGGAGGTGTTATAACGTGACAAAACTTGAAGCCGCCGTCCCTATACAGCCCAAAACATTAGGTTCGCCTCATTTATAGCTGTATAGTTCACTGCAACGATACTTTCAGCTTGATCTTACACTGACGTGCCCTTGTCTGCTTTCGATCGTTGGGGATATCCAGCGATTTTTGTGGTTGTATCGCAAACAGCATTTGGTGCTTTGATTGTGTGGAAACGTAGTTGTTTCATCAAAAATTCCAGCTCGCATCGTTTACGGGTGCACTAATCGATCCGATAATAATGTAAAGTTAAAAGAAATCACTTTTCATTCGTAAGTGGAGCCGTTCAAGCAATATTTTCTTTTGTATACATGAATTATGGTTTGCGCCGTCCACTTTTTTTTTCTTTCCACTGTTTTTCATTGCCTTCTGTTGTGTACATAGTTCCGCGTAGTCAGCGCGTACACAACTTTCCCACTAGAGCTCGCCCCACTAAGCACTACAGCGCAGGCGCAGCGCTCGGCCGTCTCCGCACTACGAGATGGCGCTGCTGTAAAGACGGACCAAATTCTGCTTCCGCCGATCCGCGTATTAATATGTAATGCAGCCAATGAGATTGCTGCTAACGTAGAACCTTTTCTCCCGCAGTGATGCCTGAACGCGCGAGGTATTATAACGAGTGTACAGATCTCCGATTAGTCAGTCTGCAGTTGTCTGCACCAGTCTGTACCAGTTTGCATTAGTCTGTATCAGTCTATAGTCAAGTTTCAGTCTGCGCCTAATAAGATTACCATATTCCTGTATTACCATATTCCTGTACATAGCCATGAAGATAAATGAATAGACACTTTCTCAAGTATCAGAGATATGTGAGAATAAGATTAACGTACCAAGACCAAAGGAACTTCAGATTGTCAATTGTAAATAGCATCCAGAATCAAGTTAAGTGAGGTTTATGATTGTCATTATTTTAATAAATGTGTGTGAAAATTAATCAAGTTCTGTTTAAAGTTGGTCACCGTCAATCTGCTACTCTAAGCGTGCAAGTGGCATTTCTATCGTCTGATCTAACGGCAGAAGATAAACACGCCACGATAAGACCACGAGACATATTGCTGACACGCGCCTACTTCGTTAGAGCGACAAGTCAAATAATCTGATGGTGTGTGTACCGAAGGTCTTACAGTACGCACACCACACCTTCCAAACGGCAAACGCAGACGCTGCAACAACCGCCCTCGTACCCACACACACACGCCTACTTCACTGCGCAGATTGTCGGTGCAACATCTCATGCCCCAAATTCCACTCACCGATAATTATCTATTGTCCACATTTCCTCCCTCTTTAAAAAAGTTTCTGGATAGAACATCCAGAGACAGCGGTCATAGCTGTGTGATTTTTGTGTTCGTGATTGTATGAATGTGTGTATATACACTCCTGGAAATTGAAATAAGAACACCGTGAATTCATTGTCCCAGGAAGGGGAAACTTTAGTGACACATTCCTGGGGTCAGATACATCACATGATCACACTGACAGAACCACAGGCACATAGACACAGGCAACAGAGCATGCACAATGTCGGCACTAGTACAGTGTATATCCACCTTTCGCAGCAATGCAGGCTGCTATTCTCCCATGGAGACGATCGTAGAGATGCTGGATGTAGTCCTGTGGAACGGCTTGCCATGCCATTTCCACCTGGCGCCTCAGTTGGACCAGCGTTCGTGCTGGACGTGCAGACCGCGTGAGACGACGCTTCATCCAGTCCCAAACATGCTCAATGGGGGACAGATCCGGAGATCTTGCTGGCCAGGGTAGTTGACTTACACCTTCTAGAGCACGTTGGGTGGCACGGGATACATGCGGACGTGCATTGTCCTGTTGGAACAGCAAGTTCCCTTGCCGGTCTAGGAATGGTAGAACGATGGGTTCGATGACGGTTTGGATGTACCGTGCACTATTCAGTGTCCCCTCGACGATCACCAGTGGTGTACGGCCAGTGTAGGAGATCGCTCCCCACACCATGATGCCGGGTGTTGGCCCTGTGTGCCTCGGTCGTATGCAGTCCTGATTGTGGCGCTCACCTGCACGGCGCCAAACACGCATACGACCATCATTGGCACCAAGGCAGAAGCGACTCTCATCGCTGAAGACGACACGTCTCCATTCGTCCCTCCATTCACGCCTGTCGCGACACCACTGGAGGCGGGCTGCACGATGTTGGGGCGTGAGCGGAAGACGGCCTAACGGTGTGCGGGACCGTAGCCCAGCTTCATGGAGACGGTTGCGAATGGTCCTCGCCGATACCCCAGGAGCAACAGTGTCCCTAATTTGCTGGGAAGTGGCGGTGCGGTCCCCTACGGCACTGCGTAGGATCCTACGGTCTTGGCGTGCATCCGTGCGTCGCTGCGGTCCGGTCCCAGGTCGACGGGCACGTGCACCTTCCGCCGACCACTGGCGACAACATCGATGTACTGTGGAGACCTCACGCCCCACGTGTTGAAGAATTCGGCGGTACGTCCACCCGGCCTCCCGCATGCCCACTATACGCCCTCGCTCAAAGTCCGTCAACTGCACATACGGTTCACGTCCACGCTGTCGCGGCATGCTACCAGTGTTAAAGACTGCGATGGAGCTCCGTATGCCACGGCAAACTGGCTGACACTGACGGCGGCGGTGCACAAATGCTGCGCAGCTAGCGCCATTCGACGGCCAACACCGCGGTTCCTGGTGTGTCCGCTGTGCCGTGCGTGTGATCATTGCTTGTACAGTCCTCTCGCAGTGTTCGGAGCAAGTATGGTGGGTCTGACACACCGGTGTCAATGTGTTCTTTTTTCCATTTCCAGGAGTGTACTTTCCTTCCTTTCTTAAGAAATCTTTGGCCAAACATTTACGTGACCACTCTTTTCGTCGTGTCTGTCTGGTGCTCGGCTCGAGAGTAGCAATCTATATCGGCTTCACAGTATAGTTATTTCCTTATGAGGTTTGTTGCAAATAATCAATTGCGCTTCAACAGAAGCAATGATGTACATAATTACAATACCAGAAGAAGAAAATGGCATTCGTTAAGCCACATTAAAGTCGGCTGTAGCACAAACAGGGGTTCACAATGCTGCAAACAAAAGCTTTGATCACTTATCCAGTGATATAAAATGTTTGACAGACAGCGAGGCAATATTTGAAACTAAATTGAAAATGTTTCCCTTTGCAAATTCTCCTACATAGCAGAAAGATATCTATTATTGTAATGTGTAAATGGTGGCGCGTAGGAGTTACTAACATCTATCTGTCTATATTAAAAAAAAACAACTAATAAATGTTAAGCATAGAAGCATGTTTACAAAAAAATTTGATGCTAATATAAGAGGACCCGTTCCCTACATTACGATTTATCATGCAAATGATACACGGACATGAAACTAACCATAACTATTGGTATATCACTATAAATGGTATAAACGTACATACTTTGAAACCACAAAATTAAATTCTAAAGTAAAATGAAGCAGATGATCAAAGTAGACGTACACTATGTGATTAAAAGTATCCGCACAACCCCAAAAACATACGTTTTTCATATTAGGTGCATTGTGGTGGTACCTACTGCCAGGTACTCCATATCAGCGACCTCAGTGGTCATTAGACATCGCCAGAGAGCAGAATGGGGCTCTCCACGGAACTCACGGACTTCGAACGTGGTCAGGTGATTGAGTGTCACTTGTGTCATACGTCTGTATGCGAGATTTCCACACTCCTAAACATTCCTAGGTCCACTGTCTCCGATGTGATGGTGAAGTGGAAACGTGAAGGGACACGTACGGCACAAAAGCGTACAGCCGACCTCATTTGTTGACTGACAGAGACTGCCGACAGTTGAAGAGGGCCGTAATGTGTAATAAGCAGAAATCTATCCAGACCATCACACAGGAATTCCAAACTGCATCAGGATCCACTGCAAATACCATGCCAGTTAGGCGGGAGGTGAGGAAACTTGGATTTCATGGTCGAGGGTCTGCTCATAAGCCACGCATCACGCCGATAAATGCCAAATGACGCCTCGCTCTGTGTAAGGAGCGTAAACATAGAACGATTGGACAGTGGAAAAACGTTGTGTTGAGTGACGAATCACGGTACACATTGTGGCGATCCGGTGGCATGGTGTGGATATGGCGAATCACCGGTGAACGTCATCTGCCAGAGTGTGTAGTGCCAGCAGTAAAATTCGGAGGCGGTGGTGTTATGGTGTGGTCGTGTTTTTCATGGAGGGAGCTTGCACCCCTTGTTGTTTTGCGGGGCACTATCACAGCACAGGCCTACACTTATGTTTTAAGCACCTTCTTGCTTCCCACTGTTGAAGAGCAATTCGAGGATAGCGATTGCATGTTTCAACACGATCGTGCACCTGTTCATAATGCATGCTCTGGGGCGGATTGGTTACACACCAGTAACATCCCTGTTATAGAATGGCCTGTACACAGTCGTGATCTGAATCCTATAGAACACTTTTGGAATGATTTGGAACGCCAGCTTCGTAACAGGCCTCACCGACCGACATCGATACCTCTCCTCAGTGCAGCACTCCGTGAAGAATGGGCTGGCATTCGCCAAGAAATCTTCCGCACCTGATTCACCGTATGCCTGCGAGAGTGGAAGCTGTGATCAAGGCTAAGGGTGGGCCAACACCACATTGAATTTCAGCATTACCAATGGAGGGCGCCACGAACTAGTAAGTCATTTTCAGCCAGGTCTCCGGATACTTTTGATCACATAGTGTACATTGCAATAGTAATATGTTTGGTTATTTCCGAAAAACTAACAGTTAACTGGTGAGAAATATTCCGTGAGAAGATGCAAATACGCTAGTGTTGGCAAGACACACCTATGTGTTGTACAGGTTACGCTGTCATTTCTAAAAACATGATTTACATTTAGGTTCAAACAAAATATCCATTTTACGGGGTCTAAACGTTTCAGACCATTCCCTTAATCACATTTATAGCATTGCACAATTCTGGAACACGCTTTAAAAACAATATCTTTTTTTTACTCTGTAAATCGCTATTATTGGTCATAAACTGAATGACAAATTCTGGGTAAGATTTCAAAATGAGAAAATGTGTTAACTACAGTGAACCTAATGCACTGACAATCGAATAAAACAAGAACTCTTTTCTGCATGGTGGCATACCTCTATGCAGTTCTGTTTCTCTGACATTTCAATAATCGTTCACTTTGTCGAGATGCACAAGATAGATAGCTTGCCTTACTTCTTTCCTCATTGCATGCGTCTATGGGCCAGCAAAGAACACGTAGGTCAGTTTTTTTGGAAACGTGAACACTAAAAATCTTGTCCATACGAGTTGAAAGCTTAAAACATACCGAATAAGAAGCAGTACCAGTAAGCAAACAAGCATTGGTTACAGGATCAGGCTTCATTTGCTGCCGATACGGTTACAGTAAAACTGGAATTAAATGGATTGAGAAAGCAAGCTTTTCACATCATTTCCTTTTCTTCTTGGTTATTCTAATTACACCAACAAAAAGACAAGTTACATTAACGAGGCCAAATGTGTAGTAACACAAGAGCAAATACGCATTCAAAACAGGAAAACGGTCGAAATTGCTTTCCTGACACCATGTTATTCTTGTAAGCAACGTAGATTATAGTATTTAAAACAATTGTTGCGTGCAGACGACAGAATTTATGAACAAGAAGCAATCGTAAACAGCACTCTGCTGATATTCTTGGCTATTAAAGCTGGCGGCAGCCCCCGCCCACTCTGACTTCATAACAACGTACAGTCTACAGTCCCATCTCCCTTCCTTTTTTGCCTCAGTGCCAGCGATTTAGCTATGTACTCTCTGTAATGAGCGACACTTGCTCCATGGGACAGCTTTATGAATTTAAGAGATTTTCTTTGGATTACTGCTTTGTTTTATCACTGAGTATACCATCTTGAGCCAAGATGGTATACTCAGTGATAAAGCAGTAGGATTTTACCAGAAATACTGACCCTTAGACAATGTGTCTAATAGCGTATTTTAAATACGACAGTATGCCATCTTAGGCACTGTATAACATTAAAACACTTGATAATGGCATTTTAAGCTGAAATCATGGTCGTGTTAATGTAACACTACAAATAAAAAACAGTCTCATGGCGGTACTGACTTTAAAGAGCTGAGCCAGTTTGTTTGAAGGAAAAAATTGAGCAAATATGATAGTCAGTGAAGATGAGATTAGACTATTGATCATTTCTCATTCAGTTGTACTGAATCAAAGTTACTGAATCACCATGTTATGTGTGTGACGGAACACCATTTGTAGATTTGTTTTGTGTAGGTAGCAAGGAAATCACCGAAAAGATCTGCTTATCTATTTAATATAAGCTAGCTCACAGATGCCAACTGCTATCGATTATTTGTTGTCCATGAAGATACGTGAGTGTATAAAATAACAGTTAAAGGAAACTGGTCCAAGGCACAGAAATATAACACGAAAGCTTTAGAATCAGAGGAAACAGGGGAACGATACCATGAGAGAATAATTCAGGGCCTTGAAAACGCTGGAGACTGTAACAACATTAAAGTTCAATGGGAGAAGAATAAAAAAGCGAGATTCTTGGGAACAGCAAAAGGCAAAAAAGAACCTCATGGTTTGATACCAAAAGTGAAACAGTAACCATTAAAAAAATGAAGCATACAGAATCACATTACAAGCATATTGTACGTGGAGGATAATGGCAAAAAAATAAAGAAAACGGGAGAATTGAAACAAGGACCCATCAAAGGAGAAAGAGAGAGTGATGAAGGCAACTATTGAAGAAATGAAGCTTCTGAGAAGTGTAAATTAAACGAGGCAAGGAAATTTCATGGGGAGGTGAATAAGGCACGAAACCTTTCAGGGGCAGAACAAGTCTAATAAAAGATGAGAATGGCGAAATTATAAGCGAAGAGAATGTGGTATGCGAGAGATGGCGTCGCTACTTTGATAAACTCCTTAACCCAAGACCAGTTGTGTCAAGGAACCCAACAGAAGTACAGGACGAAGAGGGCCCAAATAACAGTGTGGACCACCTAAGTTAGAAGAGGTAAGAGCCGCAACGAGGCGGCAGGAACAGACGGAATTCCAGCAGAAATTTTCAAGCAAGGAGGCTCTGAATTGGAAATGAACATCCTGAAACTGGTTAATAGAATGTGGGAAGGAGACCAGATGGAATGCGGTAACTATAGAGGGATCAGAATGTTTAATCTGGGATATAAAATCCTCTCTAACATACTGTACGGCCGACTCCTTCCAATAATACTGAGATAAATGGGCCATACCAATGTGGATTTGTCCCCAGCAAGTCAACTATGGACCAGATATTTACCCTAAGACAAATTCAGGAAAAACAAAGGAATATGGAGCCCAAACGTATCATCTTTTCATTGATTTTAAAGCAGAGTACTGCTGTATACACTGAGAGCAAATATATCAAGCTGTAGGTCGATTGGGTGTTCTAAAAAAAGTAAAAAGGCTAGTAAGGATGACAATAAGAGAAACGCAAGGTTGCATGGAAGTTGGAGGAATGTTGTCCAATACTTTGGAAATTAAAAATGGAATATGGTAAGGTGATGCGCTGGCATGCTTCCTGTTCAATGCCTCCTTGGAGAAGGTGACGAGAGAAGCAAATATTTTTCATAAACCTGTGCAGATACAGGCCTATGTGGACGATATCGGCGTTGTAGCAAGAACTCTGACGGCAATGGAAGAGACGTTCTCTGCACTTGAACAGGCAGGCGGGAATATAGGACTATCAATGAGAAGAAAACAAAATACCCTTTGAAAGGGTCGATCATTTCAAGTACCTGGGTTTGATTGTAACCACCCTAAATGATACCTCATACGAAATAAAACAAAGACTAGTTGCAGCCAATAAAGCTTATTTCGCCATAACAAAGCTTCCATCTTCAAGGCTCATGACTACGACCACAAAACTAACCATTTATAAAACACTGATCAGACCAGTGCTTACATACGCTTCTGAAACCTGGGCTCTGGCAACAAACGATGCTGGATCGCTGGATGCATTCGAGAGAACGCTCAGGAGAATAATCGGCCCAGTTTGTGAAAAGGAAAGATGAAGGAGGATATACAACCATGAGTCGTACGCCATGTACAAACACCAGCCTGTTAGAAGAGTTGTGAAGACATCTAGGCTGAGGTGGGCTGGACACGTGGCACGGATGAATGATACATAAATACCAAAAAAGATTTTCCGTGGAAAACCAGATGAAGAGAGAGAAAGTGATCGACCAAAAACAAGATGGGAGGACGGAGTCATAAAAGTCCTTTGGAAATGGGCTGCAGGAACTGGTAAACGCTAGGAAGGGACCGAGATGAATGGAAGGAGATAGCTGAAGAGGCCAAGACTCATCATGAGTTGTAGAGCTGCGAAAGAAGAGAAAGTATTTGCTGAATCGTAACACAGCCTGGTCTCTTAAACAACACTGTAGTATAAGCATGAAAAGGAAGTCTTGAAATACAGGGTTACCAAGGAAGAATGGTCAGTATTCAGATATATGACAGGAAAGCTCATTTGAAGCAAGAAGATTCGTATTGACATATGCCCTACTCTGAACGGTTTTCAGAGATAGAATACATTTAACGCACCTGTTGATAGGTCCAGTAATTTTAGAAGCGCGAATGGCGGTACAGAATTACTTTCATTTTTTGGGAAATTCGTTTGATGAACTCTTTGAGTACACCTCTTTGGCACATGGACTGCAATGTACAAACTTCCAGCTTGACGGAACCCGTGCACATTTTACCAGACGTGTGGAACAACAGCTGCACTTACCCTAATCGCTCGATTGGAGATACTGTAAACTGACCACCAAGATCACTGAACCTTACTCCATTAGATTTTGTTAATGGGGTTGGATGAAATCTGAGGTGTATAAACGAAACGTGAATACACGAGGTAAGCTGCTTGGCCGCACCAGTACCTACGTTGCATAAAGAAAATCGAATCCTATGTGGGGTTTGGCATATATGTGAGGAAAATGCACTGCCTAATGATCATGGGTGCGGTTATGTGCTGCACCTCTTGCTAGTTGTGTTAAGGTGGGGAAATGTTTTTCATTTACTGTGATAAAAAATAACAAACTGTGTGTACTGGTCTGCTGAAATACAAAACTTCTTTCAGTTTTGATGATGGCGCTATTAGCGACATATAAGTATGTTAAATGCAAAGTGTAAGTGAAATCTAAGACAGCTACGAATTATTTTCGGTATATTCTTTCAACATGATGTGTAGGTGATACAGTGAGGCTTTAGAGAATCCAAGAATCTGAATTTGCTTTTTTCACACAATACTGCGCTTTAAAATGTAAGTGGTCTTCTGAGTTAATTCCCATACGTAATAAAGGAAGTGCGTGACTCGCTACACTCAGAACTGCACGAAAGTGTACTTGGAATACCCCCACCTCCAGAAAACTGTGGTATGAGCCATTCACCTGCAAAACTATGCATCTTACCAGGAGAGACATTTTGTTGATCACCTGTTCAAGGTCTAAGAGAGATGCATTAGCATTACGAACAAACAAAATATCGATATAATAGGAGAAATAAACACCCAGACTTCAGAGTCGTAACTTGTGCCTATATTTCCCTCTGCTTAGAATATTTAGGCTTTTTTTACTGACGTGATAGTCTTACACACCTATTTAGTCTGTGGAGTGCAGGTGTGGGATTTCAGTTAAGTGGTGAAAGCTAAATGGAACAGAACAATATGCTGATCTGATTAAAGCTACACACGTCGAACTTCATTTCTGCGTTGAGGCGCCGGCCGCGGTGGCCGTGCTGTTCTAGGCGCTTCAGTCCGGAACCGCGAGACTGCTACGGTTGCAGGTTCGAATCCTGCCTCGGGCATGGATGTGTGTGATGTTCTTAGGTTAGTTAGGTTAAAGTAGTTCTAAGTTCTAGGGGACTGATGACCCCCGATGTTAAGTCCCATAGTGCTCAGAACCATATGAACCATTTTTTTGCGTTGAGGCAGGCCTAAATCAAATCCCATACTAATTACATTGTGAAACGATTATACTGTTACGCCAGTGTTATTAACTGCCGTTTTCCATGCATATTGTATCATTGTATAGCACTTAGTGAAGTCTGGCGAAATGAGGATGTGTAACTTAATTTTTAATCATTTATACCGTAGTCTTACATCATTGATGATTCTTCTCCTGTAGAGTTTATATTGGCTAAAGAAGTACTTTCAGGTGGTTTCCAATAATCTGTTGTCTTCGTTGTATTTTCGGACCTGTTACATCGGTATTTTTGTGTCTTTGCGTATCCCAGGTTCCTCTCTTTAACCTCGACTATCTCTCGAGGTAAGATGCACAGTTTTCATGGGAATTGCTCATACCACTGCTTCTGGGGTGACCGATTTTTTTCGACGCACATTTTCGTGAGGCTCTGAGCATTTGTGGTCGCGCACTTCCCTTGTAAAAACGTAGCGGCAGACTAGTTCTAAAGGAACAGAGCGCTTGTTGCCTTCTAACGTAACATCCATTTATTGTTCAAGCCAAAAAAAATTAATTTTCGGTTACTTTTTGGTAGGTAGTAGTACATTGGCGCAGAATCTACATCTAACCTCAGTTCATTTCTAAGACGTACTGTTTTGTTGCAATATGACTTCGTTAAAACATGCCAACTTCAGTATGAGTTAATGTACTGTAACTGCTGAATATAAACAAACATTTAGTTGGACTATAGACTTGATTCAGTCTTTCCATCATTCTGAGCTCACCATATTCCTCACCATCATAGCACAAATTTTCAGAGACAAACTCAGGTTGATTGTTGAAACGTGAATCTTGGCGCCAGTCAAACAGACTACGTTTATGACCTTTTCCAGCGTGCTGGCTACAATAAACATACAGCGTAGGTCTATTCTGGTACAAGAACGCGAGGAGCCACATTGTGTAACAGTAGATCACAATCCTGGTAAGTCACGAATACTGCCGCTGTGGATTACTCACATTTGCTGATAGACCTTTCTTTTTGTTACTCGAGGCATATCACGATCTCCCTAGAGACAAACAATATTCCGAAAGTGATTTATGAAACTCAAACACGCTGCGTAACCTTCCCTCAAACGACGTTAGTCCTAGATGCTTTGTATGGTTGCGCTGAAATGTCAGTCGTTTGAACACAGTTCATTTCACGCCATTTGCAAAACCTGATATCGTCAGCTGATGAAGACACGTCAGTCTGTATTACGAGGGTGAGTCAAATGAAAACCTTACATTTGTAACAAATCAAAATTTCGCGCCGTTATCCTGTTAAGTTGGTAAGTGTGCTACAAAAAGCGTGCAGAATGGCCTGTAGGTGGCAGCATAATGCAGATGCACACTTATTGTCGCAGTATCAGTATAAAGATGGCCGTCGCACTTGCGACTTGCACCAGGGAAGAACAGCGTTCTGTTATTCGGTTTTTGCATAGTGAAGGTGTGAAACCTATTGAAATTCATCGACGAATGAAGGTTCAGTACGGTGATGCATGTTTGTCACAGCAGCAAGTCTACGAATGGAGTAGGAAGTTCGCAAATGGTGTGACTTCAGTGGAAGATGCTCCTCGTCCAGGTTGTTGTGACTCCACAGAACATTGAAACAGTTGAAGCCATAGTGAAGGAAAGCCGCCGAGTGACACTGAATGACATTGCACTGTCAAAATGGGAGCAGAATATAGGCTTAGACCACAACCCATCCAAAACCCAAACGTTACTGGTCGGTCATTCTTGGCTCATTAGACCATAAATATCAACTTCTCTCCTTCTGCAAAGATTCTACAAGTAATAACAGATAAGAATATAAATTGGACTGAGGACACAACTGCAATGTGCAAGAAGGCATCAGCACCTCTCCATGACCGACAAACACTTGTAATTGTTGATTACAATTATGTTATCCTGGAAGACCGTTCTCGGAAAACCTCACGGCGTCTGAAACTGGTTATCAATGCCTGTGCTCGTCAAATTTGAGATGCTCTGCTATTTGATGAGATTTCAACATCATACACATAGCTGCCCTGCCTGGTTTCCATTCCCTCTGTCTTCACTACTGTCTCGTCAATGAAAACTGTCTCTCACAACTCTCCTCGACCTTAACGCGCTTGTTTGAACAATATGGCAGAAACACCCGCTAGCATCAGAGCAAACTCCTTTATACTATTTTGGCAAAAAATGACACATTGAGCCCGTGGCTGTGTACAAAATATAGGTTGACTCTTACTCAGAAGATTACAGCAACCAGCCACTTTTTGCAATGCTATTTATTTGTTTAGACAGCGCCGTTACCGGTTTCGAACGGATAGGCTCATCTTCAGACGGCTAGTTCACGTTTTACATTACATTTCGTGGTTTGTTTCCCCACCTGACGAAACTTCCTTGAGGTGGTGATGTCCTACAACCAAAACAAGATTTGAGACAACGTCTTTTTAATTGTAATTGTGCCTCACGACGACGTTAAGTGATGTAAACAAATTATTCTTATTAAATCGAAAATGTTTCGGTTACTTACAATGAAGAATTCGCGCCATCACGTTCTAGTGCAGGTTGCTTATCTTGCAACATTCGAAAACTGTATAATGCACTTTTCTCGTAACAATATGGTTGTAAACATGGTTGTGCACATTACAGCTATGGAAGCATGTGGACAAGAGAATGCTATTTCTTTCCTACTTTTTTTCTTTGTGTAGGGTCTTATCTTTTCTGTCTTGCCTCACTCTGCTTCCTTTGTGGCTTCACGAAATATGTCGGATTTGCTGTTGACAACTGGTGTAGTTAGCCAGTGAATGGGCTCTTTTTCCTGATGGATTGTTTTTTGCAGGCCCTCAGACTGCAAACCAAACCATGTTGGATGACCCTCAATCTAACCAGCGAGAGATATCCTGAGTTGAATGTAACTTGTAATTTTCAAGATATCTCTGCCATATTCGACTTTCTTAGTGTTCATATACTTTTTTCTATAAGTTAGGAACGCAGTGTGGAAATTCACATGTGTAAAATATAAATCCCTTCAATAGAAAAAAAAAATTTTTGGGCGGTGGGGGTTGGGGGCCTATGGACTAACCCAACCCTTTCTCTGCCTCGTTCTTTGGAGCCACACCTGACTGTAAGGCTTCCAGAGTAAAAAAGTACATATCTGAACTAAAAACGGTTTTGGTTGCAATTTATTCTTTTGTTAACATCGCAATTCCCATTTGTGTGTCATCTTCCGATTATCTATAGGGATAGCAAAATAAACGAAATTACTATATGGTCCCACCACACACAATTCTATATGTTCCTTTCACAACATGTTAAAAAGCATAAAACGCTTCTGTGCTAGACTGGAGTACACATCTAATCAGATAAACCAGCAAAGGCCTAGTCAAAAACAACTAATATAATATCATGTAACAGTGGGATAGAAAATTAAATTATTACCTAAACTGAACGAAAGATTCCTTAATAAAGTCATATCCGCACGCCAGAATAGTGCAATTATAGGACACACTCACAAGGACGTACTCACGTTTAAACAGAATACACACAGATGTCGCAGCAACTACACCAGGAGTGAAAGCGGCCACATAGGTGAGCAATGGAATGAGGCATGCATACAATTTTCTATAGTTTTTAAAATATTGTAAACGAAAAAATTTAAGTTCCTTGTTCACCTTTAGAATCGTGATTGCTACTACCATACACTAATTTTTACCTATTATGCCATTCCTATAGATAATCTGTAGATGCCCCATGAAGCGAAACACCTTGTTAATAAAAGAATAAATTGCAACCAAGATTGTTTTTAATTCAAATATTTCACAAACCGTTGTTGTGCCAGGTGGTCTCATGGAGTGGTAGATATTCTATAAATGTACCAGGTGATCAAAAAGGCTGAATAAATCACGGAATAATGTAGATAGAGAGATACAAATTGACACACATGCTTGAAATGACATGGGGTTTTATTAGAAAAAAATACAAACGATCAAAAAATGTCCGACAGATGGCGCTTCATCTGATCAGAATAGCAATAATTAGCATAACAAAGTAAGACAAAGCAAAGATGATGTTCTTTACAGGAAATGCTCAATATGTCCACCATCATTCCTCAACAAGAGCTGTAGTCGAGGAATAATGTTGTGAACAGCACTGTAAAGCATATCCGGTTTTATGGTGAGGCATTGACGTTGTATGTTGTCTTTCAGCATCCCTAGAGATGTCGGTCGATCACGATACACTTGCGACTTCAGGTAACCCCAAAGCCAATAATCGCACGGACTGTGGTCTGGGGACCTGGGAGGCCAAGCATGACGAAAGTGGAGGCGGAGCACACGATCATCACCAAATGACGCGCGCAAGAGATCTTTCACGCGTCTAGCAATATGGGGAGTTTTTTTTGTTCTAATAAAACCCCATGTCATTCCAAGGATGTGTGTCAATTTTTACCTCTCTATCTACATTATTCCGTGGTTTATTAAGTTTTCAAATTTATACTGACTTTCTGATCACCCAGTACAAACTGAAATATAGATATAGAAATTGTAGAAGTTACTGTCCAAGCCCCACTTTGCCATTTTACTTAATTACTCTGTCAACAGCATTCTGAATGGAGATGTACTACCTCTGTATTCTTACAGGTGATGTCAGCTGAAGGAAGCACGTCAGTGCCAGACGTCACTGTGCAACTACTGCAGGCCAGCAAACCTCTTCTGTTTGTGTGCAAGTTGTATGGCATATCGTCATTCACCCTCGACACAAGAACTGCGTCTTTGAAGAGAACACCCGTGGATCTCATTATAGCAATCCTTGCTTGTATCCTGCAGCTAACTTCTACATTCTTCAATCTCACCTTGGCGAAGCACACTCGAATTAACTCACTGGTAGACATAGTTGTGTTTCTCAACCATTTTCAGTATTTCATTTTGTACTTCGTTTCCATGTATGGAGAATTCTTTTGCAATGCTAAGAAGTATGCAAAAATGTTTCATCTGATTGTGACATACGACAGGGCTTTACAGCCCAGCCTAAGCTCAGTAAATGCATCTGCCAGAAAGCTTGTGATATTGCAGCTAGTTTTACTGCTTTCCTTTTATACTGTCGATGTTACTTATGCGTGTACATTAGATATCAAAACAGAACACAAGCTACAATGGTTGCTCCAGTTATACAATACTATACCAAGTATAATTATGACTGTAAAGTTTGCTAATTTACAACTCGTTATAAAGGAGAGAGTTTCTACCTTCAATGTTTCCCTTCTTCATATGAGTGGCAGTTCGCACAAAATATGTCAAAGAAGAACAGATAATTTCTGTGTATCAACGCAGCCATCTCTTGCATCCAGCATCCATCACTCGCTGACTAGGTTGAGGACTCTTAGGCGGGCGTACAAGGCGCTCAGTGAACTGTCAGGTGTAGTGACTTCGCTTCATGAAGATTTCCTGGCTATTTACTTGTCCGGAATGTCGTTGCAGTCTGTACTAGTGGTCTGCTGCCTCGCTAATAGTTACTATAACGGGAGTAAATTTGCAGGAATGTGGGCTCAGTGGGACATGTGGTACGTATGGTATGGGCTGATTACCACTGTTGCCTTTCTGGCAGTTGTGGTAGTTCCTGCTCACTGTGTGGCGAGGGAGGCAGACCGCACGCAGAGTCTGTGCTCGCAGCTGTTACTGGAGGGTCGGCGGGTGGGCGGCGTCGCCCACCGCGAGCTGCGGCTGCTGGCGTCGCAGGTGTCCTCTGAGCGGCCCGCAGCCCACCTGCTGAGCGCGCTGCCGCTGCACCTGCGGCTCGCTGCAAGTTACATCTCTATCGTGACGACCTACTCCACAGCGATACTCACCTTCAAACCCTGAGAATGGGAGAGTCATCTGCGTCTCAGAGATCCTTTCATGACAAACCAAAACATAATGACCACCAGTTTGTTGTTATTGTTGTTGTTGTTGTTGTTGTTGTGCTCTTCAGTCCTGAGACTGGTTTGATGTAGCTCTCCATGCTACTCTATCCTGTGCAAGCCTCTATCCTGTGCAAGCTTCTTCATCTCCCAGTACTTATTACATCCTACATCCTTCTGAATCTGCTTAGTGTATTCACTTCTTGGTCTCCCTCTACGATTTTTACCCTCCACGCTGCCCTCCAATGCTTAATTTGTGATCCCGTGCTGCCTCAGAACATGTCCTACTAACCGGTCCCTTCTTTTTGTCAAGTTGTGCCACAAATTCCTCTTCTCCCCAATTCTATTCAATACTTCATCATTAGTTGTGTGATCTACCCATCTAATCTTCAGCATTCTTCTGGAGCACCACATTTCGAAAGCTTCTATTCTCTTCTTGTCCAAACTATTTATCGTCCATGTTTCACTTCCACACATGGCTACGCTCCATACAAATACTTTCAGAAACGCTTTCCATGCCATTGCCAGTCTACATTTTATATCTTCTATACTTCGACCAACATCAGTTATTTTGCTCCCCAAATAGCAAAACTCCTTTACTACTTTAAGTGTCTCATTTCCTAATCTAATTCCCTCAGCATAGCACGACTTAATTAGACTACATTCCATTATCCTCGTTTTGCTTTTGCTGATGTTCATCTTATATCCTCCTTTCAAGACACTGTCCATTCCGTTCAGCTACTCTTCAAGTCCTTTGCTGTCTCTGATAGAATTACAATGTCATCGGCGAACCTCAAAGTTTTTATTTCTTCTCCATGGATTTTAATACCTACTCCGAGTTTTTCTTTTGCTTCCTTTACTGCTTGCTCAATATACAGATTGAATGACGTCGAGGAGAGGCTACAACCCCGTCTCACTCCCTTCCCAACCACTGCTTCCCCTTCGTGCCCCTTGACTCTTATAACTGCCATCTGGTTTCTGTACAAATTGTAAATAGCCTTTCGCTCCCTGTATTTTACCCCTGCCACTTTTAGAATTTGAAAGAGAGTATTCCAGTCTGTAAGACCAGTTTGTAGCCATATTAATTCACCCTTTGAAATGCAATATAGCAGTGATCGTTATGGCCCAGAGATTCGACAAGTTCTGAATACGTTTCAGCGATATATGTACACAGATCTCTATGCACATATCACACAGTTTCCATAAATTACGTTTCGTTGGTGTGTGGAAGTGGTGCTGGCATACGACAGATTCAAGGATGTACCTCATGAGGCCAATAGCAAGATTATAAGCATATTAATTCACCGTTTGAAATGCAACACAACAGTGATCCTATGATCCAAAGATTCGACAAGTTATGAGTACATTCTAATGGTATATGGCACAGATTTCTACGCACAGATCACTTACTTCCCATAAATTATGTTCCTTTGGCCTGTGGAAGTAGTGCTGGCATACAACAATATCAAGGGTATACCTCATTAGGCCAAGAGAATATCGTGGCCAAGCCGTTTACACGTGTTCAGTATCAGGAGTTAAATTCTGGCCATGTGACACAACCTGTTACGCTACCTATCCTTCTACCAACTTCTTAGTATGTGTGTGAAGTTATGTTTTTGAAGTTCTGCTTCGCGTTCGTGCGCAGCCAGTGATGATATGAACCAATGTAAAAATATCGCAACACCAAGGAGTTGTGTGAAATAACGGAAAAGTGGTGGATGATGTCTATTCAAATTACGCTCCAATCGAATGCAAATGCAAATCAGGTTTGCTTTAAATAAACGCTGCAACGGTTAGTTTCATTTAAGATTGGACGAGGTGAGTTGATGTTAGTCAAGAATACCTTTAAGATGACGAATATGATATTATCAACAGCTCACTTGTTCAAACGAGGTCGTACAATAGCGCCATGAGAAACTGGATGTTCCTTACCCAATATTGTAGAAAGACTTGGCGGGAATGTAGCCACTGTACTTGATTGCTGGCAGCGGTGCTCACGACAATGTGTGGTCACAAGATGACTGGACTCCAGAAGTCACCACAGTGACTCAACGAACTGTTACAAATCGGTTGCTTCACAGACAGTACGAGCCAGACGCGCTGTAGCTTGCATTATACTGCCCCGTAACGGCCATCATTTGCGACATCAGTGGTCTCAAGCTAGAGCTCGTTGGACAGCAGGGTGAAGGTCTGTTGTGTTTTTTGATGAAAGGTGGTTCTGCCTCAGTGCCACTGGTGGCTGTGTGAGGTCAGATGTCAGATAAGAACCTAGACATACTGAACCTACATCTGTAGTTATGGTCTGGTTTCGTATGACATCAGGAACACTCTCAAGGTAATGCCACACGTCCTGACGACAAATTTGTACATCAATATGTTGATCCGATCTGCTGTGCTGCCATTCATGAATAGCACTAAAGGGGGTGTTTTCCAACAGGATAATGCTCACCCACATACCGCTGTTGCAGTCCAGCATGCTCTACAGAGTATCGACATGTTCCCTTGGACTGTTCGATTACTAGATCTGTCTCCAGTCGACCACAGATGGGATATCATTGTACAACAACTTCAGCTTTAACCGCAGATAGCATTTAATGTCCCTGTCCTGACAGACTGAGTGGAGCAAGTATGGAACTCAATCCCACAAACTGACATCCGGCGCATGTATAACACAATGCACGCACGATTGCATGCTTACATTCAACATTCTGGCGGTTATACCAGTGATTAATGTACCAACATTTCACATCTGCAATAGCTTATGTCGTGCTTACGCTAACCAGTGACCTTGCAATGTTACTCACTTAAACATTTTACCTAAACAAATATTTCCATATGCGACATTAATTATGTTTTGGTGTTGCGATATTTTTTTGCATCAATGTAGAAGCCTGTTATCAATGTACTCTCTGGAAAGAGCAACGCTTATTAGAAGGCACAGCATTATGAACTTAAGAGATTTTCTTCGGGTTACTTATAGTTAAGTGATAAGGTATAATTTATGAAATTATATCCCGTGTGCGACGAGAATTTACTCATTGTATTCTAGGGTATTAACGTTATGAAATGTGAAAATTTTGAACATGGCCAATTATCTACATTAATTAAAGTACATTCAGCGAATTCGTCGATAATTTTAGGGTTCTGTTTCATGTACCAGGAACTCTTTACAATACACAAGTTCCATGATTCTTAAATCAGATGTAGCATTTCAGAGAACAGACAGTCAATCGCCGTTAAATAATTTCAGCAAAGTTTTTCAGGTTTCTTTGCTTGAAAATATATTATGCAGTCTTAGTGTCTGCTTGAATGAAAGAGCTAACGACATTCACGTTTGATCTTGAAGACAGAGATTCAACACCAGGTGGATCATGAAGACACTGAATACCAATAGCTGATGTAAGACACCTTTCGCATTTTTTACTATAGCCTCGATTCTGATATGCGGGTATTAGATCACCAGGTCCTCCACATCTGTTGCGATTCCTCGTTCTTCACATACAAATAGTCTGCCACTATGCCCATAGTCATTCGAACATTTATGACAACACTGAAAAATTCTCGTCTCCTAACCAATGTGCCATATAACAGTGCATTCTTGTCGTATGTTTGCACCTACAAAGCACGGATTATTTCAGTGATGTTGCGATTCAGATTGAGAAATTGGATAACGTCACAATACTCCCCTTTATCACGGGCCTGCGCCATTAGAACATTAGGTATTAGTATTATATTTATCCTAGGTGTTCACTAAAACCTTGTCACTACTAATTGTACATGTCATCTGCCAGAGTCATGGTTAATCCTAAGATTTGTAAAATATCAATTCATTTGTAATGGTCGTTTTCAATTATTTATTCATGCAACGTACGTTGCCATTAAGATTCTTCTCTGCTACACAAATGTCATTTAAGCTCTAGTATTTAAGTTAAAGAACTATGAAGCATTAAGACTCTTGTAACAGTCATATCCAGTTCTATTATCATGTAAAATGTTGTCTAATAAAGATAGTTTTAACACCACACAAATGTCAGTTAAAATTTTCTATTTAAGTTTTATAACCATGAAGCATTAAGCTACTTGTAATACTCGTATCCAACTATTTGATCATATAAAATGTAGTGTCACAAATATTCTTTTACTCCAAACAAATTTCAATTAACTTCCTTTAATAGCTCATAAAGTAATAACTCTGAATATTAAATCTGGAGGCGAGCTCTCCACCTGTGCAGTATCATAGACTATTGCTCCATCACAGAACATTTTAAAATAAATTAACCCAACGAGAACGCAATAATAAAGAAAAATTAGCAATACTTTAAGAAGGGAATCATTACATAAATGTTTTGGATTGCAGAATTAATTTGATACTAAATCAGCAGAGTATAAAAATCAGCTCCCTATTAATCAATGATTTCAAAAATTAAACATGATCATTACAAACACCTTTTTCTCTCTCCATCTGCCGAAATTCATTTAATCTTCATATTAAAATACTGTGTAACAATTAACCACTTCAAACTTCTCCTCGCAGAAGTATAGCACCACATCCAACATCGAATATCTCTTCAAAATTCGGTACTTGTATCCTTAGCCAATATCAATTTCGTCCGATCAGTAGCGTTACCGCCGGCCGGTGTGGCCGAGCGGTTCTAGGCGCTACAGTCTGGAACCGCGCGACCGCTACGGTCGCAGGTTCGAATCCTGTCTCGGGCATGGATGTGTGTGATGTCCTTAGGTTAGTTAGGTTTAAGTAGTCCTAAGTTCTAGGGGACTGATGATCTCAGATGTTAAGTCCCATAGTGCTCAGAGCCATTTGAACAATTTTGAAGTAGCGTTACCGTCTACCGCGCAGGGGGCCCGGGTTCGATTCCCAGCAGGGGACTGGGTGTGTCCTTCATCATCATTTTCATCGTCATTGACTCGCAAGTCGCCGACGTGGAGTCACCTAAAAAGGACTTGGTTCAAATGGTTCAAATGGCTCTGAGCACTATGGGACTCAACTGCTGAGGTCATTAGTCCCCTAGAACTTAGAACTAGTTAAACCTAACTAACCTAAGGACATCACAAACATCCGTGCCCGAGGCAGGATTCGAACCTGCGACCGTAGCGGTCTTGCGGTTCCAGACTGCAGCGCCTTTAACCGCACGGCCACTTCGGCCGGCAAAAAGGACTTGCAATACGGCGGTCGAACTCCCACGAATGGGGCCTCCCAGACAACAGTGCCATATGATCATTTTTGTTTATCAATAAACGAACTGAAAAGGATGTTTAGACAACGGTTACATAGACAATGTTTGCAGTGAGCTTAATGCACAACATAATTCTAACCACCTTATAGCATTAGTAAACATTAACTGTTTAAAGTGCATCTTAGATTGATCCTACATTTTGTAGGTTCACGTAATCTCAGACAACTGTTCTCAAAATACTTAATAGTTGTGGATATTAGTCACTGGAAAAAGGGTAATAATTCCTCCAATTCAGGTTCATTTTCACATTTTGCCGCCACATCATAACAGCACCTTTTGCGATAGAGCATTCGGAATGTTGTATGAAAAAGTTGATTTAAAACATCAACTACACATAATCACCATCGTCAGGTCTGCTTCGCAAACTACACATTAAATGAAACGGGGTGGAGCCCACGCTCTGTAGAGAAGCCACAGCTCTTTTTCTCGTTGGACAGTGGACAGTTGATCTTCTTTTTGACGGATTCTTATTATCTCTATATATTTTCAGTTCCTTCCTTTCAAGGATCAAAATGCCAGGGATTTACAGTCAATAAAAAAGACTTCTTCAGTAATCCTTCTATCACAACGCATTTTTTACTACTCACTCCTAGAGATTTGAAATGTGTGTTTTGTTTCGAGTGGGCAGTAAGGAAATCACCGAAGAGATCTACTTACCTGTTTAGCATGAGCTAGATCACAGCTAGCAACTGCTGTCGATAATTTGTTGTCCCCTTGGACACATGTGTGAATAAAATAATAGCTATATTTTTTTCTTAATCGTAATATAGCCTGTTCGATTAAACAGTACTGTAGTATAAGCATGAAAAGAAAGTCTTGTAATACAAGGTGATCCTGGAAGAATGGTCAATATTGAGGATTATGACAGGAAAGCTAATACGAGGCAAAAAACTTCGTATGGACACATGCCCTACACTGAACGGACTTCCGAATTAGTATACATTTAATGTATCTATTGACAGATATAGCAAATAGCGGGGCGGAATTACTTCCAGTTTTGGGAAATTCTTTAGCTGAACTCTTTGAGGACGCTTCTTTGGCCTTGTGGACTGTAATGTACATACTTCAAGGATGAAAAAACCCCTACACATTTTACCTTATGTGTGATGAAGGAACGTCTCAGTTGCACTTACACTAATTGCTGTCTTGGTGGGGTTAGTACAGTTAGCTGGCCACTAAGATCACCATTAGATTTTGTTTATGCACTTGGATGAAGTCCGGGGTGTAAAAATGAAAGGTGAATACATGAGATAAACTGCTTTATCAGATAAGTAGCTATGTGGCATATAGAAATTAGAATACTAGGTGAGGTTTGGCAGATATGTGAGGATGATACACTCTCTACTGGTCCTGATGCATGCCGTTATGTGCCGCACCTCATGCTAGTTGCATTGGAGTGTTGAAATATTTTCAATTACTGTGATAATAAATATCAAAGTGTGTGTGTTGTTCTGCTACAATCTAAAGCTTTTTCAGTTCTGAAGACGAAGCAGTTGGTGAGGTGTGAATATTTTAGCATATAATATGTAATTGAAATATAAGATAGCTACAAACATTTCGGTAACTCGTTCAACATTATGTGTACTTCATACAGTGTGGCATTACAAAATCTAAAAATGCTGAATTTGCTTCTTTCACGCAATACTTTCTTTCCTGATTTGCGCTTTAAAATGTAAGTGGTCTTGTAAGTTGATTCTCACATGTAATAAAGGAAGTATGCGACTCCTTACGTACTGAACTGCACTAAAGTGTGCTTAGAATACAAATCACTCATCCAGAAAACATTCGTATGAGCCATTCACATGCAAAATTATGCATCTTATAAGATGCATAATCCCCCCCATGAACCATGGACCTTGCCGTTGGTGGGGAGGCTTGCGTGCCTCAGCGATACAGATGGCCGTACCGTAGGTACAACCACAACGGAGGGGTATCTGTTGAGAGGCCAGACAAACGTGTGGTTCCTGAAGAGGGGCAGCAGCCTTTTCAGTAGTTGCAAGGGCAACAGTCTGGATGATTGACTGATCTGGCCTTGTAACAATAACCAAAACGGCATTGCTGTGCTGGTACTGCGAACGGCTGAAAGCAAGGGGAAACTACGGCCGTAATTTTTCCCGAGGGCATGCAGCTTTACTGTATGATTAAATGATGATGGCGTCCTCTTGGGTAAAATATTCCGGAGGTAAAATAGTCCCCCATTCGGATCTCCGGGCGGGGACTACTCAAGAGGATGTCGTTATCAGAAGAAAGAAAACAGGCGTCCTACGGATCGGAGCGTGGAATGTCAGATCCCTTAATCGGGCAGGTAGGTTAGAAAATTTAAAAAGGGAAATGGATAGGTTAAAGTTAGATATAGTGGGAATTAGTGAAGTTCGGTGGCAGGAGGAACAAGACTTCTGGTCAGGTGACTACAGGGTTATAAACACAAAGTCAAATAGGAGTAATGCAGGAGTAGGTTTAATAATGAATAGGAAAATAGGAATGCTGGTAAGCTACTACAAACAGCATAGTGAACGCATTATTGTGGCCAAGATAGACACGAAGCCGACGCCTACTACAGTCGTACAAATTTATATGCCAAATAGCTCTGCAGATGACGAAGAAATTGAAGAAATGTATGATGATATAAAAGAAATTATTCAGATAGTGAAGGGAGACGAAAATTTAATAGTCATGGGTGACTGGAATTCGAGTGTAGGAAAAGGGAGAGAAGGAAACGTAGTAGGTGAATATGGATTGGGGCTAAGAAATGAAAGAGGAAGCCGCCTGGTAGAATTTTCCACAGAGCACAACTTAATTATAGCTAACACTTGGTTTAAGAATCATGATAGAAGGTTGTATACATGGAAGAACCCTGGAGATACTAAAAGGTATCAGATAGATTATATAATGGTAAGACAGAGATTTAGGAACCAGGTTTTAAATTGTAAGACATTTCCAGGTGTAGATGTGGACTCTGACGACAATCTATTGGTTATGAGCTGTAGATTAAAACTGAAGAAACTGCAAAAAGGTGGGAATTTAAGGAGATGGGACCTGGATAAACTGAAAGAACCAGAGGTTGTACAGAGTTTTAGGGAGAGCATAAGGGGACAATTGACAGGAATGGGGGAAAGAAATACAGTAGAAGAAGAATGGGTAGCTTTGAGGGATGAAGTAGTGAAGGCAGCACAGGATCAAGTAGGTAAAAAGACCAGGGCTCTTAGAAATACTTGGGTAACAGAAGAAATATTGAATTTAATTGATGAAAGGAGAAAATATAAAAATGCAGTTAATGAAGCAGGCAAAAAGGAATACAAACGTCTCAAAAATGAGATCGACAGGAAGTGCAAAATGGCTAAGCAGGGATGGCTAGAGGACAAATATAAGGATGTAGAGGCTTATCTCACTAGGGGTAAGATAGATACTGCCTACAGGAAAATTAAAGAGACCTTTGGAGATAAGAGAACCACTTGTATGAACATAAAGAGCTCAGATGGAAACCCAGTTCTAAGCAAAGAAGGGAAAGCAGAAAGGTGGAAGGAGTATATAGAGGGTCTATACAAGGGCGATGTACTTGAGGACAATATTATGGAAATGGAAGAGGATGTAGATGAAGATGAAATGGGAGATACGATACTGCGTGAAGAGTTTGACAGAGCACTGAAAGACCTGAGTCGAAACAAGGCCCCCGGAGTAGACAACATTCCATTGGAACTACTGACGGCCTTGGGAGAGCCAGTCCTGACAAAACTCTACCATCTGGTGAGCAAAATGTATGAAACAGGTGAAATACCCTCAGACTTCAAGAAGAATATAATAATTCCAATCCCAAAGAAATCAGGTGTTGACAGATGTGAAAATTACCGAACAATCAGTTTAATAAGCCACAGTTGCAAAATACTAACACGAATTCTTTACAGACGAATGGAAAAACTAGTAGAAGCCGACCTCGGGGAAGATCAGTTTGGATTCCGTAGAAATACTGGAACACGTGAGGCAATACTGACCTTACGACTTACCTTAGAAGAAAGATTAAGGAAAGGCAAACCTACGTTTCTAGCATTTGTAGACTTAGAGAAAGCTTTTGACAATGTTGACTGGAATACTCTCTTTCAAATTCTAAAGGTGGCAGTGGTAAAATACAGAGAGCGAAAGGCTATTTACAATTTGTACAGAAACCAGATGGCAGTTATAAGAGTCGAGGGACATGAAAGGGAAGCAGTGGTTGGGAAGGGAGTGATGCAGGTTTGTAGCCTCTCCCCGATGTTATTCAATCTGTATATTGAGCAAGCAGTAAAGGAAACAAAAGAAAAATTTGGAGTAGGTATTAAAATCCATGGAGAAGAAATAAAAACTTTGAGGTTTGCCGATGACATTGTAATTCTGTCAGAGACAGCAAAGGACCTGGAAGAGCAGTTGAACGGAATGGACGGTGTCTTGAAAGGAGGATATAAGATGAATATCAACAAAAGCAAAACGAGGATAATGGAATGTAGTCGAATTAAGTCGGGTGATGCTGAGGGAATTAGATTAGGAAATGAGACACTTAAAGTAGTAAAGGAGTTTTGCTATTTGGGGAGCAAAATAACTGATGATGGTCGAAGTAGAGAGGATATAAAATGTAGACTGGCAATGGCAAGGAAAGCGTTTCTGAAGAAGAGAAATTTGTTAACATCGAGTATAGATTTAAGTGTCAGGAAGTCATTTCTGAAAGTATTTGTATGGAGTGTAGCCATGTATGGAAGTGAAACATGGACGGTAAATAGTTTGGACAAGAAGAGAATAGAAGCTTTCGAAATGTGGTGCTACAGAAGAATGCTGAAGATTAGATGGGTAGATCACATAACTAATGAGGAAGTATTGAATAGGATTGGGGAGAAGAGAAGTTTGTGGCACAACTTGACCAGAAGAAGGGATCGGTTGGTAGGACATGTTCTGAGGCATCAAGGGATCACCAATTTAATATTGGAGGGCAGCGTGGAGGGTAAAAATCGTAGGGGGAGACCAAGAGATGAATACACTAAGCAGATTCAGAAGGATGTAGGTTGCAGTAGGTACTGGGAGATGAAGAAGCTTGCACAGGATAAAATAGCATGGAGAGCTGCATCAACCAGTCTCAGGACTGAAGACCACAACAACAACAACATAAGAGACATTTAGTTAATCACTCAAGATCTAAGAGAGGTACATTAGTATTGTGAAGAAAGAAGATTTCGATATAATAGGACCTTAAACACAATTTTGTCACTTGTTGCTATATTTCCCTCTGCTTAGATAATTTAGGCCCTCTCAACAACAAACTTTTTCTACTAACCTGGAGAGATTCCAAAGTACTCTCACTTCTGGTACAGTATTATGCTTAGTAATGTTCTTAGGGAAGTTGTTTTTATTACTTGGTTACTATACCTGGATACAATCTGACTTCATTCATATGACGTAATGGTAGGCACTAGTTAACCCTCTTGCTTGTGTGCTCTAGTGAAGGAATAGCGGTAACATTACCTGCGTTTTTGCGGAACCTGGGTGAAAACGTTTGCGGACTGCCGACTTCCTCGGTCTCATTGTGCAGACATGTAGGATGGCGCCAGTCGGTCGGCGGCTGAGTCCAGGTAGGCTGACTGGCGCCAAGGAGTCGCTGTTGCTGTGGGTAGAGATTGAAGACCAGCAGTAAAGCAGAGGACGGGCCGTAGTTAGGCAGGAAGCCGATGAGACCACAGTTTGTTTCTGCGAATTTCCGTGGGATAGGTCAGTGGCGCCCACATGTCCAGACTCTCCTACAAAACGTATTTGTGAATGCACAAGGCTTTTAGCGAGTTTATGGCCGATCTTTGGAAAGTTCGAAATGGACACAACAGGGGAGATAACGATCTTTTTATAGAGGGTTGAGGTTCCATCGAGGTCATGTTCTTTGCAAAAGAGGCTGCGAAGCTGAATCTTTTTTCCTTTCCTCCCAATTAATTTTTAAACTCGCTGGTTGGTCAAATCTGTTTTCTGTATCCAGAAAGGCCCGTACATGACCTGCAACAGGCGGTCATGCGTTATCCTGCTGAAATGTAGGGTTTCGCAGGGATCGAATGAAGGGTAGAGCCAAGGGTCGTAACACATCTGAAATGTAATGTCCACTGTTCAAAGTGCCGTCAATGCGAACAAGAGGTGACCGAGACGTGTAAACAGTGGCACCCCATACCGTCACACTGGGTGATACGTCAGTATGGCTATGACGAATACATGCTTCCAACGTGCGTTCACCGCGATGTCGCCAAACACGGATGCGACCATCATGACGCTGTAAACAGAACCTGAATTCATCCGAAAAAATGACGATTTGCCATTCGTGCAGCCAGGTTCGTCGTTGAGTACACCATCGCAGGCGCTCCTGTCTGTGATGCAGCGTCAAGGATAACCGCAGCCATGGTCTCCGAGCTGATAGTCCACGCTGCTGTAAACGTCGTGCAAAATCCCAAGCGACTCAAAATAAAAAACCGCAGGTACTTTAAAGTGAACAAAAACGGTCTCGACCGTAAAAATAGCTGACGTTCGTGGAGTTATAACACCTGGTCCATTCGCCGCCACCCCATACCGTCTTGGTGTGAAGGTCTGAAGACGGTCAAAAACTCACCGAAACCGGTTACGACAAAATAAACGTTTTTGAGGTCGAGACCGCTTATTTTTAAAGGACTTTTTTCCAGACCGCTGTTTTCCAGGAGAAATGTCCTCAAAAATTACAAATAACGCAGGTGACTCTTGTAAACAAAAATGCCACATGGACGCACACGCAAAATTATAGACCATCATCCCTACCGTCGGTCTGTTGCAAAATTCTTTCGCATATTCGTACAAATTCCGTTGAGACACAAAAGCTTCCGTCCACAAATCAGCACGGACTAAGATAGCATCGCTCCTGCGGAACTAAGCTTACCCTTTTCTCACATGATATCTCGCGATCAATGACTGAAGGGCAACAGGCAGATTCTTAGATTTCCGGAAAGGATTTGACACGGTGTCACAGTGCAGATTTCTAACAAAGACCCGAACGTACTGAATAGTTTCCCAGATATGTGAGCCGGCAGTAGTGGCCGTGCAGTTCTAGGTGCTACAGTCTGGTTCGAATCCTGCCTCGATCATGGATGTGTGTGATGTCCTTAGGTTAGTTAGATTTAATTAGTTCTAAGTTCTAGGCGACTGATGACCCCAGAAGTTAAGTCCCATAGTGCTCAGAGCCAGCCAGATATGTGAGTAGCTCGAAGATTTTTTATGTAATAGAACCCAATACGTTGTCCTGGACGGTGAGTGGTTATCTGTGACAAGGGTATCATCAGGAGTGCCCCAGGGACGTCTATATCTACATACATAGATACTCCGCAAGCCAACGTACGGTGTGTGGCGGAGGGTACCATGTACCACAACTAGTCGGTTCATTTCCTGTTCCACTCGCAGATAGAGAAAGGAAAAAACGATTATGTGCCTCCGTATGAGCCCTAATTTCTCGGATCTTATCTTCACGGTCCCTACCCGGAGTGTATGTTGGCGGCAGTAGGATCGTTCTGCAGTCACTCCAAACGCCGGTTCTCTGAACTTTCTCATTAGTGTTCATCGAAGTGAATGTCTTCTTCTCTCCAGGGATTCCTACTTGAGCTCCCGAAGTATATCCGTAACACTTGCATGCTGATCGGACCTACTGTATCAAATCTAGTAGCTCGCCTCTGAACTGCTTCGATGTCCTCCTTCAGCCCGACCTGGTGCACATTCCAAACACTTGAGAAGTACTCAAGAACAGGTCGTATTAGTGTGCTAAAAGTCGAGCATTCGCCTACCCTACGACAATTCTCACATCCTCGTTCCATTTTATATCGCTTCGCAACGTTACGCCCAGATATTTAAACGACGTGACTGTGTTAAGCAGGACACTACTAATGCTGTATCCGAACATTACGGGTTTGTTTTTCCTATTCATCCGCATCAACTTAACATTTTCCTACACAAAAGCCGGCCGGAGTGGCCGAGCTGTTCTAGGCTCTTCAGCCTGGAACCGCGCGACCGTTACGGTCGCAGGTCCGAATCCTGCCTCGGGCATGGATGTGTGTGAGGTTAGTTAGGTTTAAGTAGTTCTAAGTTCTAGGGGACTGATTACTTCAGCTGTTAAGTCCCATAGTGCTCAGAGTCATTTGAACCATTTTAGCCTACATAAAGAGTCAGCTGCCATTCATCACACCAACTAGAAATTTTGTCTAGGTCATCTTGTATCAACCTATAGTCACTTATCTTCGACACCTTCCTGTACACCATAGCATCAACAGCGAACAGCCACAGACTACTGCTCACCCTTTCTGCCAGATCATTTATGTACACTCCTGGAAATTGAAATAAGAACACCGTGATTTCATTGTCCCAGGAAGGGGAAACTTTATTGACACATTCCTGGGGTCAGATACATCACATGATCACACTGACAGAACCACAGGCACATAGACACAGGCAACAGAGCATGCACAATGTCGGCACTAGTACAGTGTATATCCACCTTTCGCAGCAATGCAGGCTGCTATTCTCCCATGGAGACGATCGTAGAGATGCTGGATGTAGTCCTGTGGAACGGCTCACCATGCCATTTCCACCTGGCGCCTCAGTTGGACCAGCATTCGTGCTGGACGTGCAGACCGCGTGAGACGACGCTTCATCCAGTCCCAAACATGCTCAATGGGGGACAGATCCGCAGATCTTGCTGGCCAGGGTAGTTGACTTACACCTTCTAGAGCACGTTGGGTGGCACGGGATACATGCGGACGTGCATTGTCCTGTTGGAACAGCAAGTTCCCTTGCCGGTCTAGGAATGGTAGAACGATGGGTTCGATGACGGTTTGGATGTACCGTGCACTATTCAGTGTCCCTTCGACGATCACCAGTGGTGTACGGCCAGTGTAGGAGATCGCTCCCCACACCATGATGCCGGGTGTTGGCCCTGTGTGCCTCGGTCGTATGCAGTCCTGATTGTGGCGCTCACCTGCACGGCGCCAAACACACATACGACCATCATTGGCACCAAGGCAGAAGCGACTCTCATTGCTGAAGACGACACGTCTCCATTCGTCCCTCCATTCACGCCTGTCGCGACACCACTGGAGGCGGGCTGCACGATATTGGGGCGTGAGCGGAAGACGGCCTAACGGTGTGCGGGACCGTAGCCCAGCTTCATGGAGACGGTTGCGAATGGTCCTCGCCGATACCCCAGGAGCAACAGTGTCCCTAATTTGCTGGGAAGTGGCGGTGCGGTCCCCTACGGCACTGCGTAGGATCCTACGGTCTTGGCGTGCATCCGCGCGTCGCTGCGGTCCGGTCCCAGGTCGACGGGCACGTGCACCTTCCGCCGACCACTGGCGACAACATCGATGTACTGTGGAGACCTCACGCCCCACGTGTTGAGCAATTCGGCGGTACGTCCACCCGGCCTCCCGCATGCCCACTATACGCCCTCGTTCAAAGTCCGTCAACTGCACATACGGTTCACGTCCACGCTGTCGCGGCATGCTACCAGTGTTAAAGACTGCGATGGTGCTCCGTATGCCACGGCAAACTGGCTGACACTGACGGCGGCGGTGCACAAATGCTGCGCAGCTAGCGCCATTCGACGGCCAACACCGCGGTTCCTGGTGTGTCCGCTGTGCCGTGCGTGTGATCATTGCTTGTACAGCCCTCTCGCAGTGTCCGGAGTAAGTTGGTGGGTCTGACACACCGGTGTCAATGTGTTCTTTTTTCCATTTCCAGGAGTGTATATAGAAAATAAGAGCGATCGTGTCACACTCCCTTGGGGCACCCCACGTTTTACCTCCGTCTCCGATGAACACTCGTCGTCGAGGACAATGTACTGCGTCCTGTTACTTAAGAAGTCTTCGAGCCTATTCCGTATGCCCATACCATCGTTAACAGTTTGCAGTGGGGTACCGTGTCGAAAGCTTTTCGGAAATCTAGAAATATGGAATCTGCCTGTTGCCCTTCATCCATAGTTCGCAGCGCATCAAGTGAGAAAAGAGCAAGCTGGGTTTCGCACGAGCGATGCTTTCTAAAGCCGTGCTTATTCGTGGACATGATCTTCTCGGTCTCTAGGAAATTTATTATATTCGGAGAATATGCTCTAGAATTCTGCAGCGAACCGAAGTTAAGGACATTGATCTGTAATATAGTGGATCCGTCCTTTTACCGTTCTTATGTACAGGAGTCACCTGCTCTTTTTTCCAGTGACTTAGCACTTTGCTCTGATCGAGAGATTCGCAATAAATGCAAACTAAATAAGGGCCCAGTGACATAGAGTACTCTTTGTAAAACCGAACTGAGATTGAATCCGGACCTGGCAACTTACTTGTTTTCAGCTGTTTCAGTTGTTTCTCTGCGCTGCTCCATACGGGACTCGGTGCGATGGTCAAACGGTGGTACGTTTGTACGATTCTCCTGCGTGAACGTGAATGTGGAATTTAAAACTTCGGCCTTTATTTTGCTGTCTTCTACTCCCATACGAGAATGGTCAACGAGTGCCTGGATAGAAGCCAAAGGTTTTACATAGGACCAGGATTTTTTCGGGTTCTCCGCCAGATCTTTAGCCAAAGTATCACGGTGGTAGCTGTTGTACGCTTCGCGCGTAGATGTTTTCACACACGCACGAGTCTCTACTAATCTTTGCTTGCCGTCATTTGCATGTCCTCTTTTGAAGCGAGGGCGCAACAGCCTTTGCTTCCTCAGCATTTTACGCATTTCGTTATTAAACCACGGTGGGTCTTTTCCGCCCTTAGTCCACTTACTAGCTACATGCTTGTCCACAGCATGATTTACAATCTGTTTAAACTTTGCCCATAGCTCCTCTATGTCCATCATCCTGGAACTAAATGCTATCCATTCATTGCCTAAATGAAATACTAACAACTGCTTACGTGCTCTTTCTAGCAAAACACTCTCCTAGCCCCCTTGATTGATTTACTACCTTTCGCAACAATAGTCGCTATGATGACATCATTGATCTCCGTCTCTTTACTGACACCGTCGATAAGGTTCGGCCTGTTTGTAGCAACAAGGCCCAAGATCCTTCCATTGCGTACGGGCTGCCGAACTAGTTGCTCAAGACAGTTTTCGGGAAACATGTTCAAAAGTACCTAACAAGACTGTCTATCTGTACCCCCTCCAATGAATCCATACACGTCCTAGTCTACACTTGGCAAGTTAAAGTCATGGTCTGAGTATTTATGAACAACTGACCATAGACTTCCTATGAACGATTGTAGAACTGTCACAGAGGAGTCGGATGGTCGGTAAAAACATCCAACAATTAACTTGGTTTCGCCTAGACCTGTTATATGCGACCAGAGAACTTCACTATCACACTTAATTTCAACCTAAGTAGACACAATATTTTTGTCGACTGCAGTGAAAACTCCCCCTCCTACGGCGTCTACTCAGTTTTTCCGTAAAACATTCCAAGACTCGCTAAATACCTCAGAGCTTTCTACTTCGGGTTTTAGACAGCCCTCAGTCCCAAGAATAATTTGAGGTTGAGAACTTTCCTCGAGGGCAGTATGTTCGGGAACTTGGTTACGAATACTTAGACAACATACTGATAAATTTTTTACAGTCGAACTGTCTTTACTCTGAATGCAGTCTGTTCATGGGAGTACCTCGAACTACCAACTAGCCTAAAAAAAAGCCTATGTGCATTCCACAAGTACTCTGCTACGAGAGCAACTGTCTTTTTGTGTAGTGCACCCTTGATCTATCAAGGGGAGACCTGCACGGCCCCACACGATAACGCAGGGCCAGAAATCTGCAGCCAAGACCGTCACAGAGACGATGAAGCCTCTGACTGATACCCTCCACTCGGCTCCAAACAAAAGGACCCGATTAACTTTGGAAATGATGCTACAGATTTCGAGCTCTGCTTGCACCCCGCGTGAGTGGCCAGTAGTCTTCACCACCTCCGCCAGCCGCCTGTAAGAACTGAGGATTGCCTCAGAACCCGTGCGACAGGCGTCGTAGGTGCCGACATGAGCCACAACTTGTACGCTGGATAGCCACAGGCAAGGCCGCCGCCACATCTCGGATGAGGCCCCCCAGCAGACATACCGAGTACACATTAGCTTTCTTTCCAGCCCTCAATGCTGTCTTCCTAAGGGGCTCCGTAAGGCGCCCAACACTGGAGCTCCCAGTAACTAGCAGACCCCTGGCCACGTGTTCCTTGCTCGGACCCGGATGAAGGAAAGGCCACTATAAATAACGTAAACAATAGACTTGGCCACTGTTTCTATGTTTCGATACAGTGTATCGATACGTGGAACTGTTTCAGTGTTTCGGAACGGCTGTGGTTCACTGTTTCGAAACAGTAGTGTTTCATTCCGCCCCTGTCTCGGATAACCGGACCAGATTCGATCTCGAGCCAGACACAGAAACTGTATCGTTGTTTCAAAATAAGGCTGTTTCAGTCCACCTGTGCTTGGAACGGACTAATTGTATCGAAACAGTGATGTTTCATTCCGCTCTGTGTCGGGCGAGATTCGGGCTCGGCACAGGTACTGAAACTCAACATACCACTTCGTGAAACACTTTCAAGAGTGTCGAAATCTTTTTGACAAGCAATAGCATGAAGCTTAAGATATCCGAAAATAAAGCTTCGTTTCTAGCTGACTGTCCTATTCCGAAATGGCGTAACATCTGCTTTATAAACATTAACCAAACAACAAAACAACGCATACTATTCACATCCAAAATAATAAATAAGTGAAAATAATTCAGTTAAATTACACTTCTTTTATAACATACGCTTCTCTGTTCATGTACAGTAATCATATTACGAAACGCTAGTAAGCCTACAACATTTCGAATAAAAAAAGGCGTAGAGTGACAGTTATTAGACATAAACGTAAATTTGATGCAGGTATAATTGCAAGCAATCTGTTTGACATATCACTGATAGTGTAATGGTGAACGGGAAGGGCTGGCAAGCATGGTGAATTTATAGTAACGGTTAGAAACACCTTGAAAGACAAAATTGAAAAGTATGAAAGTCACACGACACGAAAGCAGCGCATTTGCTGCAGGAAATACGAAACTACCAAGACACCTTAGTGATAGTTTCATACTTTCTGCGATATGATTAGCGCTCGCGCACCTCATTTGTGTTTATATACTGTATAAGTATGTCCATACCTATACAGTAGACATTCAAGATGATAAAATGTGTAGATTTATTAGATAACAAAACACAAACTGTTTCACTGTTTCGAAACAGCGTATCGAAACATTACATTGCACTGTTTCATTTGTTTCGAAACAGTTACGTGTTTCAGTTTGCCCATCTCTAGTAAACAATAATACTGCTTCTGCGTGTGAGGATGAGAATACAGATCAAACAATCAATAATATTCCAAAGAAGATTAAACAATATTATTTCCTCACACATTGTTTGGCGTACTAACAATGGCATTGGTGGCTGAGGTAATGCGTTTGCTAAGTATTTTTGCATTACCGTGTGAAATATCGAACTTCTTGTAGTAAAATTGCAGTGAAGATTGACTTACGGTTCTTTTATGCTAGGACTTCATGATTTTCCATCAGATTGTACACAAACCTCTGCCATGTCGCAGCCGCTTACATCATTGTTAAAACTACTAAAATGAAAAAAAGTCATTAATGAAATATATATTCAAGAAGTCACATATGCACATAAATTAGGAATAGATACTTACATATAAATAATAATTGTTGCTTGGCATTATATTAATATAAACGAGTACGTCGATGCGCCTCTTTAAATCTGCCTATGTTCAGTATGCAGAAAAGTCTGGATTTACAGAGCAATGACAAAATGCGAACGTACAGAAACAGATTATCTCACCACTCTAAGTAGCGCGAGAGGAGCCAGAACCGAAGTACAATATTTAAACATTTGCTGTTTTTTCACCGCAACTACATATAGTTTATCGATAGCGCTTCGTATCAGTCTTTGAGAGCGCGAAAAAAATTATACTATCGCTTCCGCGTGCAGATGAGCCCTTAAACCACCTGTTCACTCACAGTGTGAATAGGCGAGACAGTATGGCCATACGGCCAGCCTCCATATTGGTCCTCCACCTCGAGCGACGCGGACGCTTCACCACCTGCCAGTTATCCTGCGGGTCCACCACGTCAGGTACACCAGAAGGTGCCTTGGCAGTAGAGCCCCTGGGCGAAACAAGCGACACTTGATGTGTCCTATGACTGGACCATTCTCGTTCTCTACAAGCTGTACATAAAGGATCTGACAGACAGGATGAGCAACACTCTGCGGCTGTTTGCTGATGGTGCTGTGGTGAACGGGAAAGTGTCGTCACTGAATGATTGTATGAGGATACAGGACGACTTAGACAAAAATTCTATTTGTCGTGATGAATGGCAGCTCGCTCTAAATGTGGAAAAATGCAAGAAAATGCAGATGGGTAGCAAGAAAACTCGTTTAATGTTCGAATACAAGAGGTTTGTTGCTTTACACAGTTACGACAATTAAATTACTATACGTAGCGTTCCAAAGACGAATGAAATGGAACGAGCACGTAAAGTCAGTAGAAGGAAGGCAGATGGTCGACTTCTGTTTATTGAGGGAATTCTAGAAAAATGTAGCTCATCTATAAAGGAAACCGCATGTATAACACTTGTGTGACCCATTCTTGAGTACTACTCGAATGTTTGGGATCCGCACCGGGTCGGATCAAAGCAAGACATCGAAGAAATTCAAAGGTGTGCTGCTAGATCCGTTGCCGGTAGTTTCGATCAACACGCGAGTATTATGCAAATGCGCATTGAACTCAAGTGGGAATCTTGTTCTTTATGCAAACGCTCTTGAGAAAGACAGTCTATATAATACTTCTGGGTATGTAACCGCATTTTCATATCCTGTCCGCGCGTAGCACGACATTCAATTTCCAGGACGCTGGTCGGGACGTGCGGACCCATTGAATGGCCAGCAACGAATATTAACCTAACGCCCTTCGATTTCTTCGTCTGGAGGTGCGCGAAAGAGGAACTTTTTAGCACAAAACCAAGAATTCTCAAAAATTATGTTCACGGAATTGTGTCCATGGAGCGACTAGAATGACCATGTCTTTATGCAAGATGGGGTACCACTACACTTGGCATATCCTATCCGCACGTGGGTCGAGACCCGTTTCCAGGACACTGGTTGGGACGTTTTGGACCCCTTGAAAAGGCAGCACAGAGACTTGACCTAACGCCTTGCGATTGCTTCATCTGAGGGTGGGCGAAAGAGTACCTCATAGTACATGAGCCGGGCCGGCTCGTATCGATTGATCGATCGGATCAGCATGATGTGATCTTTGGGCTCGGCCGCTTGACGTGGCTTTTGGCCGCGACGGGCGTGGGGGCTAGAAAGGGGACAGCCGGAGAGCCGCGCGGTGCGTGAGAATCGGAGGCGAGCGTGGTTGAGCAGGCCGGGGCACGCCGCAGAGTTTGTGGTGTGTTTGACACGTTTCCAAGACCGAACCTGGCTTGTAGTGTGGGAACTGGACTCGGCCACATTACCCGAATCGAGTCGTGCGGCCCTGATTCTGATCTGTAGAGGATTTTATAAAAGATTGGGTGAGAATTGTATGACATGTTTTTGGTGCGCATATTATACTGATCCTTGCTTCCCAAGTATCGGCACCATGACTGGAAACTGTTGTCTTGCCAACCAAAATGTCCCTTCTGTGCTGTTTAAGTAAACACGTGTTATTGTGTTTGGTTAAAGGTTTATCTGGATTTTGTGATGTGATACAGTCCGAGTAAGGGAGGTGTATTAATTGGTACTATTGCTGTTCGGAGTGACGGATGGCATAAGCCAGTATGGTGAAACTGTTTCCTGGTACAGTGAGCCGTGTGGACGTTGATATAGTTGGTTCAAAGCACAGGCTTAACATTGAATCTGTACGTTCTGTGTTATCTAATTGCATTACTTGTTCACTCGTAAACTGTGAAATGGTAGCCTTACTTGACTATTTAAGTTTATCAGTATCCTATTAAGGGGTAATTTAAATATTAAAATGAGCTCCCCAGTTTCAGTGAGCATATGTTAACCTACTAGTGTAGTTTAAATTTCTAAGCTGACTTGGTATTATGCTATTCGCCCTCGACATTTAAGGTTACATCAAGGGCATTAGTTATTGATTCACCCTTGACTATTTTATTTCAATGTTCGTGAAATAGGCTGTTATTTTATACATCGTAGTTATTTTACGTTTGAGGAATTAATGTTTGCCGTTTTCTCCCCCCCCCCCCCCCCCTTTCTCTGAAATTGTGTAGTAGCGCGGGCTCTAAGACCTTTTTTTCAGTGTGTTATAGTGTAGTGTGTGCGGCACCCTGTCAAGCTCGCCCTCTTGCTGTGGGTTCTGGGTCTAGCCGCCTCTGGTCTGGGTCCAGTGCCCCCCCCCCCCCTTCTGCTACTTGAATTTGCCCGTCCCTATGTGATGTCACCTGGTTTGAAAATGTGTCACGAAGGGGTGTATCTATTGGTATTTTCTTTTGTGTTAAAAAAATTGTGATATACATTATTGGTTAAACTGTATCTCATTATTGTAGTCTCCTTTTGGGAGCTTTACTGTGTATAGAATTTAATTAACTTGCAAGTCACTTAATGCTATGCACAACAATTCTGTGTAAGGAACAAGATGTTTCTTGTTTCATGAAAATTGGTTCAGTATTTAAAAAGTTGTAAACAATTGTTAATAGGAAGCTAATTCTCTGCCAACCCGTAGAGTAAGCTGTAACAGAATCCGGGGTATTCGACAGTGTACAACTGGAATGGGGGTATGAAGTTAGTTAAAGACGCGAGTTCGACTGTTAGTAAATAAAAACTATGTAGCGTGACCATATCCTCGGAAACCTCAGATGCCATCTCATTTATTTATTAATGCACAGATGATTAAAATTCCTTACGCATTCGCCCATGACCTCAATACCTCTCTGATGTATCTGTTTGACTATAAAAGTTTCTTTTGTTCTTGTCTTGTGACTAATTTGATGCAGCCCGCACGAATTCTTCTCCTGTGCCAATATTTCCATCTCAGAGTAGCAATTGGAACCAACGTCCTCAATTATTTTCTGGATGTATTCCATTCTCTGTACTCCTCTACAAATTTTATCCTCTACAGCTTCCCCTACATTAAAAAAAAGGACTTCGCTTCTCTGATTATCACGTGAAAGGTACATGCCGTGTTGCTGACAAACCCTGCGTGCAGTTATGTGAAAACAGCACAGCGAGCGACTCAAGTAGACGGACTCGGCGGGTAGCAGTGAAAGGAGCGACGACGGATGACCTGGCATTCCGTGCAAGGTATTGGTATTATTAATATTAGGGTAGGATGTCGAGGGTGCAAGGAAGAGGCGAGTTACAAGTAATGAAATAAGTACGTAAGTGATGTCGATGTTTGACAAAATGTCTGACATGAGTAATTAGGATTATGCAATCCGTACTAATTTTATATATAAACATTTTTTACCGAAAACATAAAAGTGAACAACAATAATTTATGACTCAGAATAACTAATTGCGTGTTTCTTCTTTAGTTTAATTACCTTCTCACAACGTCACCATGAAAAGAGTAACACATGCAACAGGACTCATCTCCATGTTGCAAGTGAAATAGAGCACATTCCTGGAACGCACTAGAAACCATCTGTTGAAGCTTAGAAGACAGATAACGACGCATTATTTTTTTTTTAACGAGAAGACTATGGGATTCGCTACTCAAGAATAAAGACAGTAACTCAGAGATTCTCTAAGGCGCTGCAGTCATGGACTGTGCGGCTGGTCCCGGCGGAGGTTCGAGTCCTCCATCGGGCATGGGTGTGTGTGTTTGTCCTTAGGATAGTTTAGGTTAAGTGGTGTGTAAGCTTAGGGACTGATGACCTTAGCAGTTAAATCCCATAAGATTTCACACTCATTTGAACATTTTTTTGAACTCAGAGATTCTCTTACTTCTGCAGTCAGATCATACAAAAATGAAATGGTTGTGTAATTAAAAACTAAAAGAATTGACATCTGCATGGTACAAACATTAATAGTTCTCACACTACAAAATAAATATTCAGAAGTGACGCAATCAATTAACGAATTGCAGTAACGAGTTCAGGTGGTTCGATGAAGCCTCTGCCAGGCATTTAAATGTGATTTGCAGAGTATCCATGTAGATGAACTAATGATTTTCATGATATTGCCACTTTTTTGTACAGATTTAGCAATGTAAAGACAGAAGAACGAAACTATAGTTGCTTTGTTTCGATAGAATGCTTTGGTTAGGCTTTTCACCATTCACAGCTCGGAAAATTTAGGCTTAGGTCGCGTCTATCCAGCCAGAAACTAATAACGAACATGAAATGTATTCAGAAACATCATTTAAAGACGTTAAACTATATGTTTATTGGGAGTCCAGACACTGCTGAACCAGTAGCTGCCTTGTTGTAAAAAAATTATGGTAGCAAAAAAATTTAAGTAGATTTTTCGATGTCTGTAACACAAAAAACTCTAAGTCACGTGTATCCAAATTTCATGTACATAAAATATTCTACAGAAATAAAACACACACACACACACACCTTTTAATTAATGCCTCAATTCCTTGTACCCATGTGGCTCGTGGTCTCTCTCTTTTCTTCCTTCTCGACGGTTCCCGTATCACGATCGCTCATGGCAATCTATCCGCCGACATTCTTTTCGTACATTCGTACCATATGAATAGTTTTTCTTCCAAAAAATCAATAATCGAGCTTGTGACATCCATTTCGTTCCTTGATGACTTCATTTATGACCCTTTCCTCCCTGAATATTTGCGCAACCCTTCTACAATAAACCATCTCAGTTATCATAAGTCTTTTCATTAATTGGGAATTAAGGTCAATTCTTATGGTTCATATGTCCTGATGCTTCTTATAATAGCGAAGATTTATTCTTTTGTTTCCTTTCTAATCTTTTGATCCCATAAATTACCATTTAATGTTGAAATAACGAGCTCTCTAGCATTTATTCTTGAATTAATTTCCTTATCTTGTTTACCATCTTGAGTGATAATCCACTCCTAGATATTTTTATCCTTCACTACGTGTAACTGTTCCCATCCCTTCTTCCAGTGTAAAATCTTTATTTCTTTTTCCTGTTTACAGGTATTTTGTTTTATTCTTGTTGACCTGAAGGCCCTGTTTTTTTCATATTCCTCTACTACTTTTCTGGTGATATATTTAATGCTCTCTTCATTTTGTGTCAAAACGGTCGTCAGCAAATTGTAGTGAACATACAGTATAATTATTTATTGGGATTCCGATGTTCTTACACTTTTTGTTCTAATTTCTATATATTTTATAAAGCTTCGGTGATTCCTGCATTCCTGATGTAATCGCTTTGTAACTTTAAAGTCATAGAAATACCTAGGTGTACCTGTAATACTATGAAACGTCCCCTTAGAAAAATTAATGAATTACTGTGCTGATAAACCTCTACGTTATTTGATTTTCAAACAGCTGAGCAAAACTGAACATACTCAGACATTACCCTCTTTACTTATTCTGATCATTTACGCAATCTGACATTCAAAAATCCCTACAAACGAATGGCCCTGACTAACAATAACCTATACCTTTCATGAATCACTTACCTCAAAAAAATCTTCGTTACTCGAACTACTGCAATACAGTGAGCGCCAATATATATATATATATATATTAGTTCATGATATCCAGTATTACAAATTTACTCTTTCTGGCAGACACACGTCCAGGTCGCCCGCTCTTAAAATTCTTCCATCTCTCTCCCCACATCCACCACAGCTGGCGGCTCACCTCCAACTGCGCAACGCTACGCGCTGTTCACATCCAACTGCCTAACACTACAATAGCAAGTATTACAACAATGCCAACCAGCCACAGACTGCACACAGCACAGTCAGTGATTTTCATACAGAGCGCTACGTGGTGTTACCAACATAAAAACCTAAACAGCCTACTTACATAGCTCCCATGCTAAGGATTTGTTTTGGGGAGTGGCCAATAAAGATATGAAAAAGTTTTTATAATTACAATAACAAAGAAAACAAATGCACACACTTATTGATATACTGTTGGTCAAAAGCAAAGATTTTCTCACAGTCCATAAAGACAGTCCTGATCGTCTGGTCATAAAATTCTACCACCTCCCTCCCCACGTCCACCACTGCTGGCGGTTCATCTCCAACTGCGCAACGCTACAAGCTGTTCACATCCAACTGCCCAACACTACATCTACATCTACATCTACATCTATACTCCGCGAGCCACCTTACGGTGTGTGGCGGAGGGTACTTATTGTACCACTATCTGATCCCCCCTTCCCTGTTCCATTCACGAATTGTGCGTGGGAAGAACGACTGCTTGTAAGTCTCCGTATTTGCTCTAATTTCTCGGATCTTTTCGTTGTGATCATTACGCGAGATATATGTGGGCGGTAGTAATATGTTGCCCATCTCTTCCCGGAATGTGCTCTCTCGTAATTTCGATAATAAACCTCTCCGTATTGCGTAACGCCTTTCTTGAAGTGTCCGCCACTGGAGCTTGTTCAGCATCTCCGTAACGCTCTCGCGCTGACTAAATGTCCCCATGACGAATCGCGCTGCTTTTCGCTGGATCATGTCTATCTCTTCTATTAATCCAACCTGGTAAGGGTCCCATACTGATGAGCAATACTCAAGAATCGGACGAACAAGCGTTTTGTAAGCTACTTCTTTCGTCGATGAGTCACATTTTCTTAGAATTCTTCCTATGAATCTCAACCTGGCGCCTGCTTTTCCCACTATTTGTTTTATGTGATCATTCCACTTCAGATCGCTCCGGATAGTAACTCCTAAGTATTTTACGGTCGTTACCGCTTCCAATGATTTACCACCTATGGCATAATCGTACTGGAATGGATTTCTGCCCCTATGTATGCGCATTATATTACATTTATCTACGTTTAGGGAAAGCTGCCAGCTGTCGCACCATGCATTAATCCTCTGCAGGTCTTCCTGGAGTACGTACGAGTCTTCTGATGTTGCTACTTTCTTGTAGACAACCGTGTCATCTGCAAATAGCCTCACGGAGCTACCGATGTTGTCAACTAAGTCATTTATGTATATTGTAAACAATAAAGGTCCTATCACGCTTCCTTGCGGTACTCCCGAAATTACCTCTACATCTGCAGATTTTGAACCGTTAAGAATGACATGTTGTGTTCTTTCTTCTAGGAAATCCTGAATCCAATCACAAACCTGGTCCGATATTCCGTAAGCTCGTATTTTTTTCACTAAACGTAAGTGCGGAACCGTATCAAATGCCTTCCTGAAGTCCAGGAATACGGCATCAATCTGCTCGCCAGTGTCTACGGCACTGTGAATTTCTTGGGCAAATAGGGCGAGCTGAGTTTCACATGATCTCTGTTTGCGGAATCCATGTTGGTTATGATGAAGGAGATTTGTATTATCTAAGAACGTCATAATACGAGAACACAAAACATGTTCCATTATTCTACAACAGATTGACGTAAGCGAAATAGGCCTATAATTATTCGCATCTGATTTATGACCCTTCTTGAAAATGGGAACGACCTGCGCTTTCCTCCAGTCGCTAGGTACTTTACGTTCTTCCAGCGATCTACGATAAATTGCTGATAGAAAGGGGGCATTATTCCAACAATGCCAACCAGCCACAGACTGCACACAGCACAGTCAGTGATTTTCATACAGAGCACTATGTGGTGTTACCAACATAAAAACCTAAACAGCCTACTTACAATACCTGTAACATTTTGTCCCATCGCTGTCTGGAACGTCTTCAGACATCTCTTCGCTGGTCATCGGACCTCAGTTCGAAGCAGGACTCGTCACTGAAGATAATTCTACTCCAGTCAATGAGATTCCAGACCGAAGACATGTCCAGAGATGCCGTGGACAGCAGTGGGACTCCAACCTGACTGTCGCTCGCCATACGGCCTGAGAACCAGAAGAGATGGTCTGGGTTGCCATTTCTTTTCATGTTGTTGTTGTCTTCAGTCCTGAGACTGGTTTGATGCAGCTCTCCATGCTACTCTATCCTGTGCAAGCTTCTTCATCTCCCAGTACTTACTGCAACCTACATCCTTCTGAATCTGCTTAGTGTATTCATTTCTTGGTCTTCCTCTACGAGTGTTACCGTCCACGCTGCCATCCAATGCTAAATTTGTGATCCCTTGATGCCTCAGAACATGTCCTACCCTTCTTCTTGTCAAGTTGTGCCACAAACTCCCCTTTCCCCCAATTCTATTCAATACCTCCTCATTAGTTATGTGATCTACCCATCTAATCTTCAGCATTCTTCTGTAGCACCACATTTCGAAAGCTTCTATTCTCTTCTTGTCCAAACTATTTATCGTCCGTGTTTCACTTCCATATATGGCTACACTCCATACAAATACTTTCAGAAACGACTTCCTGACACTTAAATCTATACTCGATGTTAACAAATTTCTCTTCCTCAGAAACGCTTTCCTTGCCATTTGCCAATCTACATTTTATATCCTCTCTACTTCGACCATCGTTAGTTATTTTGCTCCCCAAATAGCAAAACTCCTTTACTACTTTAAGTGTCTCATTTCCCAATCTAATTCCCTCAGCATCACCCGACTCAATTCAACTTCATTCCATTATCCTCGTTTTGCTTTTGTTGATGTTCATCCTATATCTTCCTTTCAAGACACCGTCCATTCCGTTCAACTGTTCTTCCAAGTCCTTTGCTGTCTCTGACAGAATTACAATGTCATCGGCGAACCGCAACGTTTTTATTTCTTCTCCATGGATTTTAATACCTACTCCGAATTTTTCTTTTGTTTCCTTTACTGCTTGCTCAATATACAGATTGAATAACATTGGGGACAGGCTACAACCATGTCTCACTCCCTTCCCAACCACTGCTTCCCTTTCCTGCCCCTCGACTCTTATAACTGCCGTCTGGTTTCTGTACAAATTGTAGAGCTCTCGCTCCCTGTATTTTACCCCTGCCACCTTTAGAATTTGAAAGAGAGTATTCCAGTCAAGATTGTCGAAAGCTTTCTCTAAGTCTACAAAAGCTAGAAACGTAGGATTGCCTTTCCTTAATCTATTTTCTAAGATAAGTCGTAGGGTCAGTATTGCCTCATGTGTTCCAACATTGCTGCGGAATCGAAACTGATCTTCCCAAAGGTCGGCTTCTACCAGTTTTTCCCTTCGTCTGTAAAGAATTCGCGTTAGTATTTTGCATCCGTGACTTATTAAACTGATAGTTCGGTAATTTTCACATCTGTCAACACCTGCTTTCTTTGGGATTGGAATTATTATATTCTTCTTGAAGTCTGGGGGTATTTCGCCTGTCTCATACATCTTGCTCACCAGATGGTAGAGTTTTGTCAGAACTGGCTCTCCCAAGGCCGTCAGCAGCTCCAATGGACTGTTGTCTACTCCTGGGGCCTTGCTTCGACTGAGGTCTTTCACTCCTCTGTCAAACTCTTCACGCAGTGTCGTATCTCCCATCTCATCTTCATCTACATCCTCTTCCATTTCCATAATATTGCCCTCAAGTACATCTCACTTGTATAGACCCTCTATATACTCCTTCACCTTTCTTCTTTCCCTTCTTTGCTTAGAACTGGGTTTCCATCTGAGCTCTTGATATTCATACAAGTGGCTCTCTTTTCGCCAAAGGTCTCTTTAATTTTCCTGTAGGCAGTATCTATCTTACCCCTAGTGAGATAAGCCTCTACATCCTTACATTTGTCCTCTAGCCATCCCTGCTTAGCCATTTTGCACTTCCTGTCGATCTAATTTTTGAGACGTTGGTATTCCTTTTTCCCTGCTTCATTTACTGCGTTTTATATTTTCTCCTTTCATCTTTTCTTTTCATAGCAGGCCTCATTTGTTTGTCATCCGCGGCACCCTTACAGCACAACGGTACGTCGACGATATTCTATATCCCGTTTCCTTCTCTTCCATGGCAAGTCCTCCTGGGTATACATTTCAGTACCATAATGCCCGCCCACACACAGCGAGAGTATCTGCTGCTTGTCTTCGTGGTTACCAAACTTCGCCTTGCCCAGCATCGTCGCCGGATCTCTCCCAAATTGAAAACATTTGGGGCATTATCGCCAGGTCTCGCCTGCCAGCTCAGGATTTTGGCGATCTCATACGCCAACTGGACAGAATTTCGCACGATAACCCTCAGGAGAACTTCCAGCAACTCTATCGATCGACGCCATGCAGAATAATTGCTTGCATAACGGCCAGAAGTTGACCAATGCGTTACTGACTTGCTCATCTTCGGAAGCTCCTTCTCTTGAATAAACCATCCACCTTTTTCCGAAATTATAATGTTTTGTACATCACGTCTGCCAACTTCCGTATCATTCGGATAATTCTTTTGTGGTGCGTCCTTTTTTTTTAATCTATTAGTAGCAAAAGCCTCAGGCGTTTTTCTTTTTTGGTTTAGAGAGAGAGACACTTGATGTATTACGAGTGCGGATCTTATTCAATGCATGATGTCGCTCCAGTTATTCAGAATTTTGGGCTAGATGGTTTGGCGGCAATCGGAAGGAAACTATCCTCCTGCAAAATTTTTTCAGTGGAATAAATACGAGATGGCAGGCACTCCTTAATTAACGTCAACAATTCGGCTTACCTTCCCTCTACGTACTTTTAAATTTTATTCTGTACATTTCTACACGATAATCAGAAGTTTCCCTATTACGGTCGTAGAGGGAAATGAACACAAACAGAAACTCTCCATGCACAACAGTGAAATGTTGCTTGTCACTATTGTTTGACTGTACTCTTTTCGTACTGTCACTTCGCAACATTTGTTCACAAAGTACACTGGGATGACAAGTCATGGGGTAGCGATGTGCAAATATACAAAGGGCGGTGGTATTGCGTACACAAGATGTAAAAGGCAGTGCATTGCCGGAGCTGTCATTTGTTATTGGGTGATTCACGTGGCAAGATATCCGACGTGATTATGGCAACACGATGGTAATTAGGCTTCGAACGCGTAATGGCAAATGGAGCTAGACGCGTGGAACATTCCATTTCGGAAACCGCTATGGAATTCAGTATTAAGAGATCCACAATGTCAAGAGTGTGTCGATAATACCTCACTACAGACAGCGCAGTGACCGACGGCCTTCAATTTAACGACCGAAAGCAACGGCGTTTGCGTAGAGTGATCAGTGGTAACAGACAGAGAATACTGGGTGAAATAACCGCAAAAGTCAGTGTGGGACGTACGACAAACATATCCGTCAGGACAATGCTGCGAAATATGGCATTAATGGGCTATGGTGGCAGACGACCGACGCGAGTGCCTTTGCTAACAGCACGACATCGCCTGCAGTGCCTCTCCTGGGCTCGTGACCATATCGGTTGGACCCTAGATTGCTGTAAAACGGTAGCCTGGTCAGATGAATCGCGATTTCAGTTGTTAATGGGTGATGGTAGGATTCGATTGTGGCGCGGACCCCACGAAGCCATGGACCCAAGTTGTCAACAAGGTACTGATTGTGAGCAAGCTGGTGGTGGCTCGATAATCATGCAGACTGAGTTTACATAGAATGGACTGCGTCCTCTAGTCCAACTGCACCTATCGTTGACTCCAAATGGTTATGTACTGGCTGCCGCTGTGGCCAGCGACTCTACGCGCTTCAGTCCGGAACCGCGCTGCTGCTACGGTCGCTGGTTCGAATCCTGTCTCGGGCATGAATGTGTGTGATGTATTTAGTTTAGTTAGGTTTAAGTAGTTCTAAGCCTAGGGGACTGATGACCTCCGATGTTAAGTCCCATAGTGCGTAGAGCCATTTGAACCATTTGAACTGGCTGCCATTCAACGACGTAATTTTTATGGTTGAGAATGCGCCGTGTCATCGGGCCACAAGTGGTCGCGACTGGTTTGAAGAACATTCTGGACAGTTAGAGAGAATGATTTGGCCACCCAGGCAGCATGGCTCAATATTTCTGGAGGGGACATCCAGCGACTTGTTGAGCCCTTGCCACGTCGAGCTACTGCACTACGCCGGACAAAAGGGGGGTCCGACACAGTATTTAGCAGGTATCTCACGACTTTTGTCGCCGCCCTAGTGTGAACGACTCCACGTTGCATCCAAATAAACCACTGGTCGCTTTAATTGTCAACTTCAGTTTTTCGTAAAAAACCTAATCTTTCTGCAAGTATTTTCTCTCGCTCGCAAAAAATGACTCGTTCGTTCTGGCCATGAGTCTAGCATCTTTTAAAATTAAATACCGTAGATGGAACAGTTTTCATCAGAGCCTACAAGTCCAGTTCTGTGCGCGACCGAAGCCATGAAATTTTGCCAGTGCTCATAATGTCGCAGAAATTGCTGTCCAATTACATGTTTATCAGTTACATCATCATTATCATAATTAATGGCGTAAACGTATACCGTTGAAAGCACACGATACTAGAAGTTAGTCTCAGACTGAAAGGTATCAAAGGGCGCTTCTTTGAATTGAACGTGACAGTACCTACAATCACGTGGCTAAATTAGCTTCCGCTGCCGCCGGGTAACCAGTTCGCCTTGTCATACAATACTTCTTATGACTTTTGTTTTTAAAATAAATTGAATCTTACTACTGTTGACAGAAATAAACCCTTAAAACCTGTAAACCATCATGTCAGTACTTCCACAACGCGAATGTCCTAACAGCTGTATTTCATAAAGCGAAATGAACTCCTACGCTAGCTTTAGAAATTTTTCACCTTGTTGAGAGAGTTGTTACCAAGAAATCGATACGCAGACTTTCCATTACCTAATTACTAATCGATAAGCAGCCGCTGCATGTGAAAAGTCGACTTATTGTCATGACAAAGTTACGGTTATGACACGTGGCGCACCGTATCATCTATGTCATCGCACACAGTTCGTTCACATTAAAAGCTTCTGTCCACTGGTAGAGGTTTCCTTCACTCGCAGTTGAGGAGTTACCGGAGAGAGAGTCAGATTGTCTAATCTTGGTACAGAGGACGAGACTCGGAAAGGAAGCCACGACTGCTTAAAAACAACTGATACCGCCTAGAGTGCCATTACACCTTATCTTCAGACAGTTCAACCGTCATATCTTCCACAGCCACTTCCATACACTTTTTAGCTCTGTCCCTAGATACAGACATCCCTATGATATGTCTCCCTGCCTTGCTACTGTTGTTAGATGACCATCACACATCAGTTGTGTCTTGTGCAATTATCTTCAGGGGCCTCTGTAAAGTAGCGGGAATCACAAGAGAAGTGGACGGCATAGTGCTCAAAAATCGCTGCATCGCAATCGAGGCGATACTAGAAAAAGCGAAAATAAGTCGTGGATGTTATCAGCACCTTATGCGACGTTTTGTGCATGACAAAGGTCGCCGCCTGCTGCGTTCACACCAGTGATCTCAATAAAAAGTATCTTCTTTGAGCTCTCTGGTTCACACCCATTCAAAAAGTCCACCGATCTGTGACAGCAGCGATAGTACTGCAGCTGTGTTAGGCATATCCATATGACTTCTCTTACCCCACGCAAATTAGTCGGAAAACAACAATGAGGGATATAATTTATGAAGTGTTGAAAGCTTAGCAATAATTCTCAAGTGTTGAAAGCTCAGGAAAAATTCTCAAATCGGGTGTAAATTAATTCATAACTGATGTCTGTCACTTGCCACCACAGTGTTGTCGCATCCGCTGCCGGCCACCGCTCAGTTATAGATGATACACAAACAAGGCGTGTCACTTCACAAATGTTGTTAATGTACTGGTTCCCAAGCTCTATTAGACCATTAGCTCTGAATGCTATCAGACATTAGCTAGTAGCCCCCCCTCCTCTTCTCGAACATTATCGCCAACTGTGGAATGAAGGACTTTCTTGGAAATGATGAAAGATGAACGATATTTAAATTGTGGGTGTGTGTTAGTATGGATGACGAAGGAATTTGTGGTGCATCGCAAGAGCTGCCCACAACTCCTTCTCAGACCAGAAAGATAATTATCCACAGTAAGGATACACTCTTGTTACAGAACATACTTCCCCTGCATTACTCCTCTCCACTGCGGAACTTGCGTGACCTCAACACTGCAGCCCCACTTAAAATCAGACAAGTTCAGATGTATGCAATATACTTACTGTTTGTAAATTACTTGATTGCTACTCTCCTTACCTGTGGACTGGTAGAAATTGGAATTCAGGCTCTTAATGCTTTGTGTCTAACCACTCTAATAATAATAATAAGGTTTACAGCATTTTATACTTATGTACATACTGCTGTGTTGTGTTGTCAGTCAGTCCATTTATCTGTTTCGAAGCGAGTAATGAAGCAATTTCTGGACTACTGCAGGCACTATCTACAGTTTGGAGAAGACATTTTTTGTGATATTTAGCATTTGTTAGATATATGTTTCAGTTTTATCATCAGCGATGTACGGGACAAAGCACAACATATGTGTGTAGTGGGTGGACTACGTGAGGAACCTGTAACCTCCACCGCATTAATGCTGCTAATTGAGAAAAAGTTATTATTGATAACTTATATAATCAACATTAGTCTTACAGAATTGTGATAATAGTAATGATATTTTGAAAATAATTTAGATTCATGATAAACAGAAACGAATCGTTTATTTTTTACCCCTCAGAAAATTTCATTTTAACGCGGGGCAATGTTGGAAATGGCCGCCGCAAGGTGTGACGGAAATGGAAGATGTTCTGACAGCTGATTTTAAGTGACCAATGACTGAACTGCCCAAACCACGGGTTATTTAGCCCTGAATTTAAATCCATGACCTAACCTAACCGCAACCTTGTGATGTGCTGTGTATCAGAGAAACGGCGATCAACAATCTGTAGCAGAATTACAATCATGATCGCTTTGTTCATGGCGTATAAGGCTAACGTCTACGAGCAAAGTCAGGCCAGAAAACTTCCATAATATGTCTACTTACATGGCATAATTTCAGTTTTAGCGATAAAAGTAAGCTGTAATTTCTTGCTGTCGTTGGTTACTTGAAATTATCCTCGCACTGGCTGCAAAGGATGCCGCGTAACCAACCATTGAATAGTTCTGGTTGGCACTTGTCTGTAGATTATACGCGACACACGCAGATTCCAAACGAAAAAAGAATGATAGAATGAAAAGAGCGAATAAAAAAGTCAATACTGCGATAAAAGTGAGACAGAAAAGTATTAGAAATAAAAAAAACTTACGTTTAAACCAGTTAACTGAACAAAATGAGAATCAGAGTCTCTGAATTAGATTTAGAAAAATAAAAAAATTCGCTGCATTTGACAAGGTTCCAACTTCGGCCTGCGACACTTCAGGTTTTTTCGCTAATCACTACACTACGCCACTACACCGCAGAAACGTCGTATTTACGATTCTGGTGGCACAGTTGCAACGGTTAACTGACAGCCTTCAAAAATTCGGCTTCAAGCAATGTCGAGCGAAGTCTATCTAATGTAATCCGATCTTACGTGTCTTTCGTTAGCATCGTTGTGTGTGTGTGCGTGTGTGTGTGGTTATCATGTGTAATGAAGTACGAAGTAAAAGGGCCAGTCCAGTATCGAGATCCATGCACATCAACAAAGAAAAAAATGGAACTGAGCGTTTGGCGTCATTGGCCTGGAGGCTCCTTGCGGGGCAGGTCCGGCAGCCTTGGTACAGGTCTTAGTACATTTGACGATGAAGACAGCACAACACCCAGTCCCTGAGCGGAGAAAATCCCCGACCCAGTCGGGAATCGAACCCGGGCCCGTAGGACGGCAATCCATCACGCTGAACACTTTTTTTTTCATTTTGTTCGTTGTGTTTGGTCGTTGCTGACATTCGTTCAAATTCGTTTGTTGATCCTTCCACTCAGTTTTTTTTTTTTTTTTTTATTACAGAGGCCAACCAGCTCTCTGAGCGAACACGCTGAGCTACCGTGCCGGCTGAACACTCAGCTATCGGGGTGGACATTAACAAGAAAGCCAGACAAGGAGCTGAAAGTGATCTAATTGTTGCAGCAGTGTGGCGGTACGCCACATAACGTGATAAAAATGATATTAAATAACTTCGCAAATATACCAAAACTGAGGTTGTAACGAAATATGTCAGTGTGTTAATTTTCAAAGATATAAGTATTATCTCTTCTCAGAAAAAGTAACAAAGACTCTGCAATCAATTAATATGATCTGCGAATATAACTGCCATCTCTGTTTTTTTTGCAAAAACTTTTCTCCTCTTACGTTATTTTCGTAGTGTAAGAAACCGTTCTGTGACGAGGCACGAAAATGTGTAAGTTTAACGTAATACTTAGCCTAAATATAACCAAATATTACTGTGTTGTCAGTTTTTATAGAAACCAGCTCCTATATTCACGAAGTGGGAAAATTAATTTCTTTATGCAAATTTTATAGGGGAACATTGGTGCAGAGGTCAGCGTCATTGTTCTAAATGATGAAGGTCCAGAGTCGTAATAAATATCTTAATATACTCTAATTTTGCCAAGTAAAAATAAATGTAAATGTAGGAGATTTCTGTTGATTAGCGGTTCTCCCTTTGCAACAATAAAAGTAATCAATATTTTCAATATTGAATCATATTTGAGTAAACTGATTTCAGTAATTTTTTTTGATCCCCGCTTAACGAAATCGCGAGACTCTCCTTAGCCTTGCATTTTCACAAAAGTAAAAATAATTAACAAAAATCAATTTTAACAACAAATAGTCATATATGTGGAATTTTTTTTGCAGACCCTAATGGACCACAAGTTTAAAGCCCTGAGATAGAAAAAAAAGTTGTATACTTAAGCCATACGCATTATATAAAGATTTTCATTCGGATACAGAGTTAGCGGCTCGTAAAACTAAAATAATACAAAGCCGTGAGCCATCGGCTTTTCACTTTTTCTTATGATCTGTTATTTTGTATTGCAGTGTACGCATTACTTTGAGCAGTACATCGTAATATATTTGTGGTGGCGTCTTTTAATATAAGAACACTGTGTCGACCAAATTAACTACGAGAAGCAGCACAACTGAATCACTGACGTAAATAATTTTCCAGTTGTGAAGCAGGCACAATGACATTAACTTCAGCTTTTCATAATATATAAAAACCAATACATGAAACACCACAACAGCAGTCTGGCAACGGCGAACGATTCGGGCGTGACGTTGGACGCTCTGATTAGAGAAAACTTGCTACAGATCCATCAAGTAATTTCAATCGGACTACAGTTGTACGAAACACAAAAGCTCCCCCTCCCCATAATGATGCGCGTCAACCCTTCATTCCCCCTCCCACATCCACAGAAATTTTTCCAGTGGGAGACTAACATTTCCACTTTTTTATGTGGCACCTAAGTTAGGGAGTATGTACTTGTTTCATGTCATTTCTAGATGTGTATGAGCATTCTGTGACCTCTGGCGTGCATCTCGTGGCTACGTGTTCAATGGTTGCTGCCTTTGTGGCTCGACTCTGAGGTATCTTCCTCAGCCTCAGATTGACCAATTCCTCCAGTCCGTAACTTACGAAGCCCCAAAATCTTATTTTCCCTGTCCAGTTAACGACTTTGTTTTCCCATGTATTCCTCATGTAAGACCATAGCTTTGGTTAGCATTGTCATGATTGACTTACACCATAATTCCTGCACACCAATCCCCGTCATTGTACCATGTGCATGTGTCCCTTTCCTTTCTCTTGTCCTTTATCGATATCCCTCATAGTTTTCGTTGCCAACATACCATGAGAGCATCTCACATCTGTTGTACTTCAAAACTGGCAATCACCTCATGGGTTTCCAGTCACTAATGTAATGAACTGTGTGGGTGCTAATTTGTCACTCTTTGCACATCACACAATGCTGTTTATTTGTAAGTGCACACAAGCATATTAAAGCATGATCCAGGAGAACTCGGTGTCTGTTGAAAATGTGTTACACTGTGCATGCAACTAGCCATCATAACAAATAGAAGTCTTGAAATTCTGCCCTGACTAGTGTGGCATGGCAACACTGGTCACTACTATGCTAGCCCTTCATGGAAGGCCTGATTCTTGCCCATACACTGAAATGTGATTATTCAGGAGTTAGATAAAAAAATAATCTATCCCTAAATTTTATGGATGTGCACCTGAAAGCATTAACTGTTACATCATTACATACATATGTTAATCTCTAGAAACTATTGTGTTTTCTATTGGTGTTTCTTCCCCTCTCGTGAAACAGATACCATAGTATAGCTATGATGACACTCAAAAAGGGGATGGATTGCACCCTTTTATATTTCTAATACAGTTTGATGCTATGTTACAAAATTATAAGAAACAAACAACCTGCCCCTTTTTCATACTTTCATTATCTCCTTGTAGTTGAGTCGATGAAGGGCACCACACACTTAATATTCAGTTATTCCAGTACAGGCCATACAGATGTTCGGTAAGCAGTCTTTTACACACACAGGCTGCAGTTATATGTTATCCTCTCAGTAAACTATAGTGTGCTGCCTACAACTGTGCCAATGTGATCTTTCCATTTCCTACCCATTTCCATTGCTATTTCACAATTATTCATGTCTCTGTTTTGTTATTACACCACCTTGATATTTTTTTCAAGATCAGAGCTGAAAGTCTGGTGTGATGCACTTCTATTTATTATTTACACACACACACTGAATTTTATGGCACAACAAATCCACTTTCGTGAGAATGGACGTTCTGCCTTGTTTGAAGTCATTCACATCCTGATGTTCCTTTGACATTGGTGACATATATTGATGCTTGTACATTTGATAGCTCTTCACATTGTGAACCTGGCATAAAAAGTCACATCCAATCTTAATCATAAAAGAGCAAACTTAAGCTACTCCTGAGTACTTATTAATTATCAGACTCAATTTGTAATAATCTGTTTATTCTTTTTAAGGTCCTAGAAGAAATGAATTATATTTTTCAGTCACCATCTATTTATCATTACATGTCCAGCATTGATGGGAAATTTTGAATACATATATTGTAAAATGCAAATTTTAGTAATGTGCATACATTGTTTGTAGCTACTAAAACATATGATCTGCATGTACATTTACAGTTGTGAAAAGGTAAAACTACCTGCATACTGTAACAATGGAGATCTATTTATAGTTAGTATAGTAGCAGCAATGCATGATCTTTGAATCTAGAAAACAATTCAAGAATCTAGAGAATTTTATAGTATATGAAAGTCTGGGTAAAGAGTTATAATTTTATTTAATTCTTGAACTTACTCCTGACAGACGGCACAGGGAGCATTATTGAGTTTAGCAGCCCCATCCAAGTGATGCTCAATTTTTGTTTCCCACATAATTAAAGTTTAATTAATGTATTGTTCAGGTTGTAAACTGTATATGATTGTAATCATTGCATCATGTAGCTATCAAGAGATTGTCTTGCGTGACTATTGCAGCATCTTGTATTTTTATTATGAGGCATGTCTCAAAAGTAAGTTGGGTTTTGGGAAAAAACACATAAAACATTTTTTTCAAACTGAAATTTATTTTTACAAGAATGGGCATTTCTTAAGCTATTTTTCTACATAGTTGCCACCATTGTTCAGATATATTGGACATAGCAGAAATGAAATTTGCTATTCCCTCTTCATAGAAATATACCGTCATTGAAGATAGCCGCTGATGAACTCCATTTTTTGCGTCATCATCACTGTTGATGCACCTTTCTCCAAAATCACATTTCAAGTTCAAGAACAATTGGTAATCAGAAGATGCAAGGTTGGGGCTGTATGGGAGGTGTTTGAACTGCTCCCAACTGGATTGCTGAATAAGGTTTTGTGTGACCACCATCAGAATGGGGACGTGTGTTGTCATAAAGCAACACGATGCATTGTCTAAGTATTCCATGCCCCTTGTTTTGAACTGCACACCCAAGTTTTCTCAGTGTTTCACAGTGTCAGACTGCATTCACGGTTTCACCTCTGGAAAGGAACTCAGCAAGCAGAGTGTCTTGCCTGTCCCAGAAAACAGAGCACTTTTTTTGTGCTGACAATGTTGTTTTGAATTGTGGTTCTTTGGGGTATTGTGAGTACATCCACTCCAATAACTATTGTTTTGATTCTGGAGTGACATGAGAAACTCAAATTTTGTTGCTAGTAAAATTCTGTTAAAGAATTATCTCCCTCATCACTGCATCAGGTAATAAATGTCACTTCCTCAACCAAACCATAATTGGCAACTGAAAGCCACTGATTCCAATTTCATTATGAAGATTGGTTTGTCCATCATTGAACTGTCTCACACACTCTCTCACCATTCCATTGGTCATTACATTTTCACCATAAATCTCTACAAGTTGATGCTGAATTTTAGCTGGCTTAACATTCTTTTCATTCAAAAACTGTTTTACAGAATGCACTTCATGTCGGCGGGCTCAGAGATTGTCTTAAACATTTTCAACAATCACTAACAAATGTAAACACCACACAATATGACTGTAATGATGTTAGTGTAATGACAATGGACCAGAGACATGAGTGCAAATGTGCAGAACTCTGATGCTAGTGCTGCAGTGGCTGCAGAATGGAATGATACTTACTTTCCACACCCTTTTTGTACACTGCAGTCTTTGAACTGTGATCATAAAGGTTTTAGGTATTATCTGAGCTTCTGTGCTACAACTGGCGCAGAGATGTTGCAAGTAATGTAAAAAGAATCAGCTACCATCCTATAATACCCCCAAACATGCTTAATCTGGAGATCATGTTCACCAGAAGTGTTGAAAAATATCTTGAAGATGCTGTGGTGTAATATGCAAAGTGTGTGGGTGGGCATTGTCATGCTAAAAGAGCCTATTTTTCTGAAATGGGAAGGGAGGCAGCGGTGCACTGTTGGAGGAGATGTAGAAATACTAAGAGAATGGCCTGGATTATGTGCAGTACATAAAAAAGAAAATAGATGCATTATTTGTTCTTCCAGGTATATCTTTTGTTACACTTAGGGTCTGCATCGAGATAATGCATGAGAGAAAGACTGGTCAGACATACCTTATCCCATAGCCCAGCTGCTAGCAAAGATTCCTAATTACCCTAACTGTATCTTGGTGCAAAATGTGTTCTATTTTTTGCCTTGGTTGCTGTAAAATCAGCAGTGTGTATTCATCTGACCCAGTAGTCAAGGTGTAAATCTGACTGCTATCCGGATCCTTAACAATGAGCATGTGCTCCTAGCTAGTCTGAAAGCTTAGTGACAATTTCAATCTTGATGTGCATCTTGATGAATTTGTGGAGTAATAATTCACATATTAAATTTCGGGAGTGCAGTCACATAAACTTTATTTCTTCTTTTTAAAATACTGTATTTCATCTGTGTATCCTCTATCCTGCTTCATATTGAACCAACTGCAGCTACACCATGCTACAGACCTTGTTCCATCAACATTTTTTAATTTTTTTTTTTTATTCAATGTTGGAAGAAGCAGTTGAAAATCATTTCGAGATGAATTTAATGAACAAAGATAGCAGTTTGAAGCTAACAAAGACAGCAGTTTCAAGCTAGACAAATCATGGAATCCGACACTTTCTTTAATAAAATCACATAGGTATCTTTACAGTGCAGCTAATAACAACACACTGATATACCAGCATGGATCGACTGCTTGTTGCCCCAGATCAACGTCTCTGGTGCTTCTGCTTTCTGTAGTTTAAAATGACAGAACAGGTACTGTGATATACTGCAGCTTCAGTTGGCTTTTTGAGAAGATGGTGAGAAGATATACAGTTGAAATATTAGAAACAGGAGAAATAAAGTTATGCAGCTGCACTTACAGATTTTAATGGATGATTTCAGTCTTGTTTATATGTCAGTTGATAGCTCAGTGCTACAACTTCATGGCAAGTGGTTGCCTATTCCTTCCATTGTTTGTGCTTCATACAAGACTTATCAATAAAAAAAACAATTTTATTCTGAAGTTCAAATGGCCACAGTAGTAAGAAAGCTGTGAGATCTTTATGAAGTCTCAACAGAACAAAAAGCTCTATAACAACAAAACTGGCCTATATTTAGTATTTTGCCCTACAAATCATTATCTATTGATGGCAAAAAAGAGTTATTTTATTATAAATTAGCAAGCTACGCAAAGCTAAAAGTAGATTTTTATAATGTTTCATTTCTAATGCACAATTTTTGTTGTGCCTGTGGCACTTTTGAGGAATTGTTTGTTTCTGCAGTTTATGAGCACCAACAAGATGTTAGTTGGCCATCCAGAGGGACATGTGAGTGCCATACAGAGGGAGATGTGAGTTGACAAAGATCTCAAAACAAATGGCTAATGGGAGGAACAATGAGAAAAGAGAAGTCGCAGTTTGGGAGTCATGAAGCTAAAGTTTGCTGTTTTGACTACCTAGGACAAAAAACCTTTGAAGAGGCTGGCAGTTTCCTTGATATGTATACATAGAACTCTCTAGAGCACATAGATTTTTTAATCTTTATGATGTCACGATTTGGCATCAACCATCATTGTACTTAGAAGAAATGTATTGTAATTATCTGTAAGAAATATATGTGAGCTAGACAATTCTGTATAGAACTACTGTTTTAATTAGTTATTGGAAGCCAACATTGCTGATATATATATATATATATATATATATATATATATATATATATATATATATATATATATATATATCTAAAAAGAAAGATGATGAGACTTACCAAACAAAAGCGCTGGCAGGTCTCCCATGGAGACGATCGTAGAGATGCTGGATGTAGTCCTGTGGAACGGCTTGCCATGCCATTTCCACCTGGCGCCTCAGTTGGACCAGCGTTCGTGCTGGACGTGCAGACCGCGTGAGACGACGCTTCATCCAGTCCCAAACATGCTCAATGGGGGACAGATCCGCAGATCTTGCTGGCCAGGGTAGTTGACTTACACCTTCTAGAGCACGTTGGGTGGCACGGGATACATTCGGACGTGCATTGTCCTGTTGGAACAGCAAGTTCCCATGCTGGTCTAGGAATGGTAGAACGATGGGTTCGATGACGGTTTGGATGTACCGTGCACTATTCAGTGTCCCCTCGACGATCACCAGTGGTGTACGGCTAGTGTAGGAGATTGCTCCCCACACCATGATGCCGGGTGTTGGCCCTGTGTGCCTCGGTCGTATGCAGTCCTGATTGTGGCGCTCACCTGCACGGCGCCAAACACGCATACGACCATCATTGGCACCAAGGCAGAAGCGACTCTCATCGCTGAAGACGACACGTCTCCATTCGTCCCTCCATTCACGCCTGTCGTGACACCACTGGAGGCGGGCTGCACGATGTTGGGGCGTGAGCGGAAGACGGCCTAACGGTGTGCGGGACCGTAGCCCAGCTTCATGGAGACGGTTGCGAATGGTCCTCGCCGATACCCCAGGAGCAACGGTGTCCCTAATTTGCTGGGAAGTGGCGGTGCGGTCCCCTACGGCACTGCGTAGGATCCTATGGTCTTGGCGTGCATCTGTGCGTCGCTGCGGTCCGGTCCCAGGTCGACGGGCACGTGCACCTTCCGCCGACCACTGGCGACAACATCGATGTACTGTGGAGACCTCACGCCCCACGTGTTGAGCAATTCGGCGGTACGTCCACCTGGCCTCCCGCATGCCCACTATACGCCCTCGCTCAAAGTCCGTCAACTGCACATATGGTTCACGTCCACGCTGTCGCGGCATGCTACCAGTGTTAAAGACTGCGATGGAGCTCCGCATGCCACGGCAAACTGGCTGACACTGACGGCGGCGGTGCACAAATGCTGCGCAGCTAGCGCCATTCGACGGCCAACACCGCGGTTCCTGGTGTGTCCGCTGTGCCGTGCGTGTGATCATTGCTTGTACAGCCCTCTCGCAGTGTCCGGAGCAAGTATGGTGGGTCTGACACACCGGTGTCAATGTGTTCTTTTTTCCATTTCCAGGAATATATATATATATATATATATATATATATATATATATATATATATATATATATATATATATATATATATATATATATATATATATATAGAGGGAAACATTCCACGTGGGAAAAATATATTTAAAAAGAAAGATGATGAGACTTACCAAACAAAAGCGCTGGCAGGTCGATAGACACACAAACATACACACAAAATTCTAGCTGCCTACACTGTGACTGTCCATTCGCATGAATGGACACAGGCAGACAGTGTTTGTTGGTAATGAGGATCACCCTGTGGTTAAACATGCCTTGGTGCACGGCCAGCACATCTTGGCACAGTGTTACACCGTTCGGGTTATCTGGATACTTCCCACTAACACCAACCTGTCAGAACTCCGGAGATGGAAACTTGCCCTTCTCGCTATCCGCCAGGCCTCAATCTCTGCTAATTTCTAATTTCAATTTGCTGCCGCTCATACCTCACCTGTCTTTCAACATCATCTTTGCCTCTGTACTTCCACCCCGACTGACATCTCTGCCCAAACTCTTTGCCTTTACAAATGTCTGCTTGTGTCTGTGTATATGCGGATGGATATGTGTGTGTGTGAGAGTGTATACCTGTCCTTTTTTCCCCCTAAGGTAAGTCTTTCCGCTCTCGGGATTGGAATGACTCCTTACCCTCTCCCTTAAAACCCATATCCTTTTGTCTTTCCCTCTCCTTCCCTCTTTCCTGACGAGGCAACCGTTGGTTGCGAAAGCTAGAATTTTGTGTGTATGTTTGTGTTTGTTTGTGTGTCTATCGACCTGCCAGCGCTTTTGTTTGGTAAGTCTCATCATCTTTCTTTTTAAATATATCAATACTAAGTTTACTGAACATCAAGAAGTTTCTTAAAATTATTTTGTGACAAGAGAATTATTTATTCAGGGATCTGAATAGCAGATTTATGAACAAAATTACAAATCCCCAAGTTTTACAAACAGTAACCTGGAGAGACCACTGTGGAGATTGGCTCTGTATGCTTGCTGTTTGCAGTACTGTCCACATAATACCGCCGTAAAAATCAAAGATATTTGTCAATACACTGTCAACTGATGTAAAAAAAAAGTCATCAAACTACTCATATGTAAAGCACTCATCAGCTTAAGGGTGGTAGAATGACCATTCTGTGACAAAGGCAGAAAAATACCTCTATTTATAAATTACAGCAGTGCAGAATGTAGCACAAGAATTTAAGGGGAGCTGGAACGATCCATCTCCTGCTTGTTAATTTTAGTAAATAGAAGGAACATTTTTTCTAAAACAATTAAACATATTGCTCTGAAATTTGGACTACATGTTTATTGAATATTTCTCTACAAAGTTATAATGCTATGTTAAGAAGTATTTATTGGTTTTTATTTTACAATTTTTTAAAATGGATGCTTATTTTTTTCTCTAAAATTTTGCACTTTTTCTTCTATAACTCTTGAATTATACAATTTTTTTTTTTACGACTTGTTATAACAATGAAAGAAAAGAAGTAAGCAACATTGTGTATAAATTTCATTGAAATACTGTTAGCAGTTTTTGAGAAAATGTTCCTCAAAGACGAAAATTTTAAAGTTACAGGAAATGGCTTCCAAAGTTTTTTAATACATTCCTGCCCTGTATGATGGATTATCAGCATCCTCTTCTTTTTCCATTGTTAGTGTCATTTTCACTGGTCTTTTCTTCCCTTTTGCCGCATGTTGTAGGCTTTTGTCTCTTCTTCCTGCACCTCTTAGTCTTTCTTCATCCATTAGGCGCATTGTGGAAATGGTGTTGTGTCCTGGTTGGAAAACTAAACGTTTCAGCACATCACATTTGATTATGTTTCCTTCATTGTATGTTGCCACTGCATCATGCACTACAAAATGCAATGTTTTTATCTGTACAAACACTCTTTTGGGAATCCTAATCCAAATTAAATTATTTACACTTTCATTTGGATTTTGTGTTTTCCCATGTAAACACTTTTAAAATAACCTTTACTGTGATAAATCTCTGAATAATGGCTTAATTACATCAATTACAGCATTTGGTAAACTGTTTCTATGGACATATTCCTTTCCTGATTGGCACTTACACCATGAGTCATCACCTGTGGGGCACAGTGCATGTTGTGGGTGCTCATTTGTTGATGCAGTATAAAAATAATGCCCATACTGCTCTCCTCATATGCTCAATGCTTCCTGTATTTTGCTTAATTGCATACCCATAATACCTCTGCAATGTATCAATTGCTTCATCTGTCAATCTTCCTCTTCCTCCAAGGGTCTTACCATCACTAAGCTTCTGGGATCCTAATGTCTGCTTTAGTTTGCACAAGCAAGCCCCCATGCACTTCTGCACATGTCCAATGCACTCCTGTTTTTTTAATGTGAATTTCATTACCGTAAGGTTTGAGTTCCTCTACAGCTTTATATCCCTTAGAATCACAATTTCCTAGATAGTTAGCGTATCGTACATTATACCATTCCTGTGATCTGGAAAAAATTGCTTTCACACCCTCTATTTCCATTGCTCCACTCGTGCCATGAAAATTTGCTTCACAACTTTCACCATGTTCGTCTTTGGTATTGCCCTTACATCTACAATGTTTTGAGAGAATAGCAACATCAATTACTTTGAAACTGCCTCCACTGGTAGCTGTCACAACTCCATTTAGAGATTTATGACCTCTATGTTGCCATGATCCATTTAAAACAACAGTTAAATCTCTACAATTCCCATTATCTGTTGCAGCTTCTTCAACTGCTTTCTTCATTGTTGCTTGAGCAATATCTTCAGCAGAAGATCCCACCAATTCATTATAAAATCCAAACTTGGTTGGTGGTTTTGGCAAGTTCATAATTCCACATAAATTGTCCCTGCAGAACTGCCCTTGCCAATGCAACACTAGCCATACACTAGCCTAACATTTATATCATACACCTTCTTTCCACTATTACCACTATGAGGAATACTGTTAGAATTAGAAAATGAAACTTCTCCAGCACATTTGTTACACTTCAATAACATTTTACATGCCAAACTAATGTGTGAAGTTATTTTCAATTCCAGTCTTCTTTCTTTGCAAACTTGGCATAATACGTTATGTTTCAAAATCTTAGAGGGCAAGGAAATGTTAATTATTTCATTCGCATCATTGCTGTCACTTTCATAGTTTTCAAATTTTTCTTTGCTGTCATAAAGTTTCTTGCTGGAAGAAGTTCTATCACATTCATTTGGAGCAGTCTGAACAGCATCTCCCTTTGAAACAACAAAAGATCTCTTCTTCCACTCATTGTGCCTCTTCTTAAACACTCCATTGCTGAAATGGGGCATATTGATATCCACAAACCAAATACGTAAAACAGGTATGAGCAAAATTCATCAAAAAAGCAAAATTGAACAGCTAAAAAACACAAAGCAACCTCCACAAGTCAACACACACTGTATAATGTTTATGTTTACTGATATGAACAGTCACTTGTCACAGAGATAAAGCCATACAAGCTGTTGGAAAATAAAACACTGTCTAATTCCGCAAAGATACCCTGCTTGCAGCCAGCGAGTGGTGCGTCAAATTTGCAGTGATTAAAAAAACCACTTAGAATTAACTTAGAAGGGTGAAACTTGATTTGTTTTATTCAGAAAACTCCAAATAATTTTATGATGAAAAAAAACAGAAAACGTTAATTTTGTCATTTTCATTGTTCTGGCTCCCCTTAAGCCATGCTTTTGTAATCTTGGATTTCTTCTTCAAGGAAAAATGAGAAAAGAAAGGCAATAAAATATAATGAGAAACAATGTGTTACATTAGAAGAGAAATCAGAGCTGGGTATTCAAATAATGAGATGATTATACAATGAGATGGCAGTCAGGCGAGTTCAGCAATCAGAAGAAATACATAGACTATGATGCTGCAGAATACTGTACAAAAGAAGAAATAAAAATGTCAATTACAAAAATGAATGGTATATTCCAAACCCAAACATTAAACATGCTTATAGCTGGAAATATAACTCAACAATCAACTTATGCAAGAAGTTGATATGTTCAAAATTAACTGAAATTGAAAAAATGCATGTTGACTTCCTATCAAACAAAGTAAACTATTTTCATTTGCTGTGCAAATTTTACTGATGAGAATACATGCAAAATAGCATATCATAGTTATTTTGACTCTATCTTTTGATGTGGTACACTTTTTTGGGGAAGTTCAAGTGGCATATCTCATGCACTGAAGCTGCAGAGGAAAATTGTTACACATATACTACTCAGCATAGAGAATTATTTTGGAAGCTACAGATTGTAACTGTTCCCCCTCTACACATATACAAAATTATAATCTTTTGACAAAGCAGACAAAAATTATTTGAGGAGAATCATTTTATCCACACTTAAACATGAGGAACAAAGATAATATTATGCTTTTCACACATCAACTGAAATTACATGTACAGTCTCCACAGTAGGTCCTGTGTGAGGATGAAAATTTTAGATCATCTAAAAAATGAGGTTGCAGAAGATTTTATGGAACCAATGTTTCTATTCAGTAGAAGACTTCATGGAGGATAAAGTGATAATTTGGTCTGGGTTTATCTTAGCAATATATTTATTTCTATAACGAAATTACATTATTACTTGCATACTGTCATACTGTTGTTAGTATCATTGTCCCGTTTTTTGTGAAATTTTACGACAAGTGTTCGACATGTCTTCTGTATGTACCTGAATGGAATGCTTTGGGTTATGTATGTTATGAGGTTAATAAATTACAAAAAAAGGATGGAAGATGCAATACTTTGCCACCATTCTACCTTAACATATTTATTAAGTCTCGCCTCTACCCCCTCCCTGCCCTGCCCTTTGCTCTATTTAGTACCATCTTTTAGTTTACATCTTATAAATTTTTTTCATTGTAATTTTTCTACCACCATTGTAGAAACTAAGAGGGGATACAATTAGTTATGAGCAAGATCACTGCTCTCCAAAAAAAAAAAAAAAGCAGATTCTATGCGGCATGTAAGTACCCTGGTATGCAGAACTTAAGGATAAAAGTAACTTTCACATGATGTGTCACTATCAAGTAACATAGATCACTGAAATTTGCACTGTACATAGAGAGAACTGCAACAGTATAGTGCAGAAAGCAACTGAAATAAATATGCAATGAAAGAAACAGAAATGACACTTTTATTCAGAGACACTAATTACATTGAAGTCATCACGATTTATGATGGCCGCCTGGACATTACAAAAGGTGGGAGAAGGCACTTAATAGAATGTACAATCAGCATAGATGCATACTCTGCAGTGTGCTCCCACGCTGGCCACAATGTCGGTAAGGAGTTCAGCGTTCCAGTCCTCCACCAGTGCAGATGACATCTGCTGGACTGTTGTTCGCACATGTGGACATGCTGCAGTACATCACCCCAATGCATCCGACAAGTGCTCGATTGGATTTAAGTTGGTAGAACAAGCAGACCAGTCCATTCGCCAAATATCTTCTTACTTCAAGAGCTCCTCTGTCTGCATCGTTCAATTCGGTCCCATGCGGTCAACCACAAAAATGAAGTCAGGGCTGAATGAACACCTGTAAAGATACATACTGGGAAAGAGTTCAGTGTCACAATAACATTGACTGGTGAGTATACCATGTTCAAACAGCTGGAAGTCAGTATGCTTATGCAACATTATGTCTTCCCAGACCTTGACACCTGGATTGCCAAACTCATCATGTTAAACAATGTTTCTGAGTGCATTATGTGCTCCCACGTCTTGCTATATGAGGATATGTCCAGAATCACTACTCAGAATCATTGCTCTTGTCTGATAAGAGCACACAACTCCACTCCTCTTTGGTCCAGTCCCCGTGCTCTTGGCACCATCGAAAATCGTGCCACCAATGTGCGACTGTCGGTGGAACACAGTTTACAGGTTGTCAGGCAAAGAGACCACCCCCCAAACACAGTCACCATGCCACTGTGAAGAGTGAGACTGCATACCTTGCAATACTGTTAAATGAGGTTGCAATTGGACCCACTGTTTGATGTGGGTGCCTTCTTGCCTGTTGCACAATACAACAGCCATCTGCTGCTATAGTGGACTATGGCCGTCCACCTAACCCCCTTTGGGTAGCAGTACCTGTAGATCAGAACACTCCCCATGCATGTGAAACAATGCTGTGAGCAATACCAAACTCCTGGGATACACTTGTCACACTTCATTCTTCTTCCAGTTTCCCATTGATTCTTTCCCATACGAAGTCATCCAAATGTTTTCTCCAGGCCATGTTATAATGAAGGACACCATCACAGCACACACCATAGCTGCTCACTGATTGACATGTACTATCTTTTCCTACTCCTTCGACTGCGTTGTCATGTGGGGCCGGGCCAGTCCATTTGGTTGTGATGGTACGTCACATAAATATTGACATTTTTAGCGGTTGTAAATCATAGTTTACGTATTTTATGAATATAATTAGTGTAAAAGATATAGTTAATATTCTTGAAACAACTGATATGCAGCGATAGCATCTTTATTTAATGTTGATGAAAATAAAAAAGGATCGAAAGAGACGCGATTGTATGGCCGAGGAGGAAGGACGTATTTGGTGGTACACACACTGTTTTGTTTCACTATACGGAAGGCAGCCTCTTTCATTGTGCTCTCAAACTTTCATTCATTTCCAACCAGTTGTTAATATGTTATGTTACTTCATCTAACTCATCCTTAAGTTTTGCAGAGCAGTATATGACAGTATATGATGAAAGGATGAACAATCACTCAGTTTCTGGATGAAGTCCTTCATTACACTGTTTTGTCTCTCTCTCTCTCTCTCTCTCTCTCTCTCTCTCTCGTGTGTGTGTTTTACCTCTGAAGAGTTTTATCGGCAAGTTAGACATTGTTTTGTTCATTTTAAGTGCTTCTCTCAAGCACTGTGGCTGTTCAATTCAGTGAATAACATTATGACTTTCTTTCAGATTTTGCCATTTTATCAACCCTTGACTTCCATTAAAGTCTATCCTATTTTTTCACTACTTTTGTGTGTATCTATTAACGTGTAATTAAATATTGTTTGCTACTCGTGTTTAATTTCTTATTCAGTGTAACTTACTGTTCTTTGTGTGAACTAACATGTTACTGTCTTCCACACATTTCTAGTTTCTCTTTATGGCTGAAGTAGAAAACTGTGCCTCCTAAATCTCCAGATTGTAAATGTATCACCAGCGGGATTAGCCGAGCGGTCTAAGGCACTGCAGTCATGGACTCTGCGGCTGGTCCCGGTGGAGGTTCGAATCCTCCCTCGGGCATGGGTGTGTTTGTTTGTCCTTATGATAACTTAGGCTAAGTAGTGTGTAAGCTTAGGGACTGATGACCTTAGCAGTTAAGTCCCATAAGATGTCACACACATTTGAACTTCTTTTTGTAAATGTATTTTTATGTTACTGACTGTCCAAATGGCTTGCTTTGGTAAGTATAGTTATTTAAGTGTCAATGTATTCATTTTTGACCACATTTCCTGATTTTGTAGACCATTAGTTCGCAAGCTGGGGTGGGGGATCATTCTCCTAGGGGGGCATGAAAGTTTTGGGGGGGGGGGGGGGGGAGGGCAGGGGTGATGTCAGCTCAGAAGACAGCAGAAACATGCAGTCAGAAAAGTCAAAAATTTTATATTCTTATTACAGTTAATGAATGCATTTTTTTGTAGAGTTAGCAAATCCAGATTTGCCTCGCATATCATCCAGTTATTGCTGACACAACACAATCTTCATCTGCAGAATACATTCTTTACTCAGTATTATACCTGTTGTGTTCTGTAGAAGCAACCAGTATTTTTATTGGTTTCGGATGTGGTGTGGAAATATCAGCCCAAAGAAGGTTGTATAATGAAAAATATATTAAGAATGGATTTATCTTTACTGAAAAAGATGATGTTAAACTGCCACAATGTGTTGAATGTCACAATGTCCACAGTAACGACTCATTGCAGCCTGTGTGTCTCAATGTCTTCTAACAACAGCTCACCCATCGGTGAAAAATAAACTTGAAGATTTTTTTATTGGAAAAAGAAATTCTTTAAATCACATGAAGCTGGATTCTGCTGAGATATTTCCACAGCAAAATGAGAAAGTTATTGAAGCATCATATGAAATTTCTCTCTTAATAGCAAAAAACAATAAAGCCTCAAACTACTGGTGAGATGTTAATAGAAGCTTCCATTCTTTTCGCAATCAGAAATTTTTCTGGAGAAGATAGTCAGCAAAAAGTGGACAAGGTACCTCTTTCAAACAATACAGTAGTGTGCAATATAGGATCAAAGAAATGCCCCTGTGTATGAATGAACAGCTACTTAAAAGAACGAAAATGTATCAATTTTTTGCTGTGCATGGTGATGGTTTTATAGCATAGCTCAATAATGTCACTTAATAGTATACTGCTGATTTGTGGATGAGAAGAAGGTAACAGAAGAAATGTTTTCTAAAAACTTGGGAACAACAAGGTTCTGATGCATTTTCTGCCATTAATGAATTTCTAGTTGAAAATGGTTCATCTGGGGACATCGTTGTGGGAGTTTACATTGATGAAGCAAAAGCCGTAGTAGGTTCACACACTGGCTTCCTAAGTACTGACAAAGAAAAAATCCTGATCTTACTTATCCTCACTGTGTGATGAACAGACAAGCTCAGCCTCTAAAGTGGCTAGCAGTGTTGTTAATATAAAATTAAGTAAAGTGCTCTGTGCACTTTTTTTTTTTTAGTCCTATGTAATGAGTTCATGCTGAATATCAGTCTTTAATCTTTCATATGCACGTTAAAACTATAAGGTAGAAATGCCACAATAATAGAGACCAGTGGTACCATGAGGATGGAGGGAGGGGGGGGGGGTGTTGCCAGGTTGTTCCCCTTACTAACTTTTCATCATTCCCTCGATTCAGCATTTCAGTGAACTTCTAGATAGGCAGTAGTGCAATGCCAATGCGTGGAGATTTATCATCAGTGAACACCTGGATCAGCTTCAGAAAGAGTTCAAACTTCATTTTCCACACTTGTCTTCAGTAGTTTGGTGCAGCAAATTAGCAAGATGACCCTGCAATCATGTGCATGCAGTTCCTAATGAAATTGAACCTAAATATGATTTGAATGCTAAAGAATAATTTCAACAAATGGAGTTGGAACTCTTTTGGGCCATTTATAGAACACAGCAACCACATGGCGAATCTGCATTAATAGCACTTGTCTACTTCAGTCACTATGCACGCACATGTGGAATCACGTAGCTGGCAGTTCATTCACTCCATACCATGCAGTGCTCTCTTGCCGAGTAAAGGACAACAGCTGCATGGCCTTGCCATGGTGATAAGGAAACATAGACTGCAACTATACAGCTTCCACACAATGTAGTGGCGCTTATGGTCCTGGCATGTGTTTCTTTTCATCTATCGAATTTCCAAGTTTTATGTACAGAAGGTGTGCACTGTATACCTGATCTTCACGAAGTGTTATCACAGTAAAATGAAAGTTAAAGTGATAAGTGAAAATTGAGTGTTATTGAAGGTCATTGTTTCCGTTGTGGAACTGTATATTTCCATGCAATAATAGCTGATGAATTAATGCTTCCTTTCCGTCAGCTGCTAAAATCGCACTGACATTTAGACACATTTGCAACAGAACAAAATAAAAAGATTTAATTTCATCCATATTTTGCAGCCCCAAATGTGACTGTATTCAATACAATGGAATTATGTATCAAAAAGCATCCTCAGTCACAAATTTTCATGTTTTATTAAATACCAGTACATGATGCATTTTGGACCCTGTGGATCCATCATCAGGTGTAACTTGTCTTAATACAAGATTTATTTTTCTCTTGAATGAGTGAAATGTGTATTCCTTGAAAAGTTTTGATGTTAGGTTATGAATTTTGTAAGTCAAATGTGGAAAATATGTGCAAAATAGGGGAAAAACTAACAGTGTAAACTTACCACTGAAGAGGCAAATGTACATCTTGAGTGAAGTGATATGTATGAACAGGATGGAGAAAATTATGTGAAATGGTGCTAAAAAGTTAAAACCTCTTTTCTTGGATTATGTGTTACGTTTACACTCTTCACTTTTTCTACTATTTTGCACATATCTTCCACATTTTACTTATGAAGTTCATAACCTAATATCAGAATTTTTCATGACAAGAATACACATTTCACTTCATTCAAGAGAAAAAATAAATCATATACTTAGACAAGTTACACCTGATGATGGACCCAAAGGGTCTGAAATGCATCGTGTATTTAATAAAGCATGAAAATTTGTGACTGAAGGTGTTTTTTAATTCATACTTCCAGTAAAGTAAAAAAGATTTACATTGAGAGTATGACAACAGAAAGTACAATTGTCAACTTTATTCATAATTAATTAAAAAACTTCAATCCAGTACACTATGGACTTTCATGAGTAAATCGAGCAAATGAACTAGTAGGACTCATTACAATTTGAACAGAAAGAGAAAGAAAACTTAAGGTGTAATGGTGAAAAGAGATGGGCATTATTTGAATAGATTGGATAATTATTTAAATAAGTAGGTCAATCAAACATATTGATTCACCGATAAATTATCTGTAAATTAAATAAAAAATTATATATAATGTCACTGTATCGTCTTTGTTTACCTCTTGTACAGAGTTAGAATTTGGTCCCTTGGCTCAATGTAGTTTCTGTTTTATAAATAACTTATTAATGGTTTAAATTAATGATATGAATATAATAGAGGGAAACATTCCACGTGGGAAAAATATATCTAAAAACAAAGATGATGTAACTCACCAGACAAAAGCGTTGGTAGGTCAGTAGAGACACTAACAAACAGAAACACACACACAAAATTCAAGCTTTCGCAACCCACGGTTGCTTCATCAGGAAAGAGGGATGGAGAGGGAAAGACGAAAGGAGATGTGGGTTTTAAGGGAGAGGGTAAGGAGTCATTTCAATCCCGGGAGCGGAAAGATTTACCTTAGGGGGAAAAAAGGGGACAGGTATATACTCGCGCACACACACACATATCCATCCATGTGTGGATATGTGTGTGTGTGTGTGTGTGTGTGTGTGTGTGTGTGTGTGTGTGCGCGCACGAGTGTATACCTGTCCCCTTTTTTCGCCCGAAGGTAAGTCTTTCCGCTCCAGGGATTGGAATGACTCCTTACCCTCTCCCTTAAAACCCACATCCTTTCGTCTTTCCCTCTCCTCCCCTCTTTCCTGATGAAGTAACCGTGGGTTGCGAAAGCTTGAATTTTGTGTGTGTGTTTGTGTTTGTTAGTGTCCCTACCAATGCTTATGTCTGGTAAGTTACATCATCTTTGTTTTTAGATATATTATTAATGGTTTACCCAGAAATTTGTCTTTGTGGCTTAAGTTCCATACTACAAAACATAGGCTTGGTGTTTGATCCCCAGTTGGTCCTGCGATTTTCTCTGTTCATCGCTTCTTTCACCTATAACAGTGACAGTAATGCCAAGTCCAGTTGCACCACACTTCAGACTACGATGTTAAAATGTAGATATCCTTCTAACTGGCTGTATCTATCCAGAGGTGGGAGGAAATCAAAGGCACACCACAGTGCCCTCTAAATCACTGCAGTGCTGAAACCATCCTTCAAACTGAGCACAGCTTTACTTGATTTTCAGTGTAACAAATGAAACATAAAAATCCTTATAGGCAGATGGCCTCAGCAATTTGGGCTATTATGCACCAAGAAGCTGCAATGTTAAGCAGCAAATTTAGTCAGCTAGCTGACGGTCAATAGTGACATCAGCTGAGCGAGATGGCCTTTCTTTTCATAACAAACATACTTTACTAAATTATAAAAATTATTTGTCTATCATTTCACTTGCTTTACGCACTGTGGATTATATGTTCACTTAGATAGATGTTGGAGCATATGTAAAATATAATGACTCATCTAGTTTTATGCAACGAGTTATGCATGAAAATCTTGTTAGTAAAAATTTACAAATATTGGAGAAAAGTGCCATATCAAACAAGGGAGTACCAATGCCATGCATTATTGTCGGAGATGAAGCATTTGGTACATCTGAAAATTTAATATGTCCTTATGGAGGAAGGAGTACAAAAAACAGCAAAAGAACCTTTAAAAACTGACTGTCTTGGACTTGATGGTTTGTAGAATACAATCTGACAAATAAATAGAGAACACACAATTTTTCTTTGCCCAGTGGATGTTTGAGATGAATTTGCAATTGCCATAATAAATGCATGGTGTATTTTACACAACAATGTGTCAGAAAGAGATGGCTACAAATATGAAGACATATTGCATGTCTCTTCAGAACTGGAAATTCCCCCAAGTCCTACAAGTTGCTGAAAGTCATCATGAAATTTGTTTCAGGACGCAGGGAAGGTACGGTTGCTTTGACAAGTGCCGGGACCCTGATGGGCAGCCACAGAAGTTCTCTATGAGACAGCCTGCTCATAACTGACAGCACAGAGTCAGGTGGCTGTTGCAGCTTAAAGCTGATAGTCTTATATTGAAGTCATGATTAATGCTGAATTCAGGAATGTATTGCATGTGTAGAACGTATTTTCTTTAGTGTCACAATGGTAAATCTCTGTAAATCAAATAAAGCTTCTGATGATCAAACAATGGAAACTCCAGGTAGAAATATCAACAATATGGAAAAGACAGATTACTACTAACCGTAAAGAAGACGAGTCAAGGTACAGACAGGCACAAAAAATTTGTGTCTCTTAATTGTGCCTGCCTGCAACTTGACATGTCTTCTTTACCATAAGTAACACAGTGTTGATTTCTGATTAGACATTTCAAAAAGGAGTTGTTCAGAAAGCTAATTTAAAAGAAATGAAAAGTGCATTTGCTTAATAAATGACAATTTTATAATGAATTTGAGCTATATATGCAATTGGATTTCAGATTTATCTATTATCCATAACAATTTTAATTCACAAGATGACGAATAAGTGTATTTATTTGTGTAAGTGAATAACATTTTGAAAACTATTTGTTATTCACAAATACCAAACAGTACTTTATATGTGTGTTTGTTATTCATCATTCGCAAAAATATTGCCCAAGAATGGTAATAATTAAAGTGTATCGCACATAAAATCCGCATAGCTCATGCAGCTGTGTGTATGAATGCTCACACACTGTCATTAGCATTGGTAATCTTTGGCAACTTCCACCAACATTTGCTAAGCATGTTAGTCCCTTCACTTGCACACCACAGGTGCATGGGGGCCACCCGTTTGCAGGGCTCTACCAGTTTCTCTCCTATTTATCCAGGAGTGGCGAGGAAAGCCCTAAGTCCTCATACAGTATTCATCAACATACCTAAGTAAGATTAGATTTTTGACACTACCCATCATGAACACAAAACACCACACTTATCTGAATGTGAAGAGCGACCTTAGATGTACTTTACTAGTTTGAAACCAAACATTCAGAAGCTGCTTAAATAAAAACAATTGAAACTGTTTCACTGATGTTCTGAATTTTTCTTTCATAACACAAAAAAATGTTAGATGTGAAATATGTTGTTCAAGTAAAAATTCTGTCAGATATTTAAGTAAGACATAACGACATTTCTATTGCGTTTGTGAAACCCTTTGAAACCTATAGTTTTGTTTTACTCTACATTTTATAGCCCTCTTTTATGTAAGTGTTATTGTCAAATAATGTTTTTCGGCAGATACAGAAAAATAAACAAAACAGCGGAGCATGCTCTAGCAAAAGGGACACCAGGTAGAAAAGGTTGGGAATCAATGTTGTACAGAGAATGGCATACCTAATTAATGGAAGCATTTTTTAAATGTTAATTTGTAAATTTAACTTGCCAGAGACATTTCTTGATTTTCTCTCTCTCCATTTTAATGCTCATTTCTCAATTAGTCTGCATACTGTAGTGCTAAACATTAAAATCTGCATACGTGAAGAGCATTAACAACAATAAACTGATAATTAAAGCAAGAACAAAACTTTTGGAAACCTTTTTTATTATTATGAAATTGAAAGACAAAGGTGCAGAAATGAACATCAAGACACTTTTCCATTTCTCTGTCCCCCCCCCCCCCCCCCATTTAGATCCACTTGTTAAGCATTATTTTTGCAGTGAATAAATTGGAACTATTTTCAGGTAGCGTGCTTCCAGGTCTTTATAATATTGTGCTTATACCTGTATGTGTCACTGTTGATCATTATTATTTTGCAGAAAGTAATTTCACTTATGGAACTAATTACTGTTGTCTACATTTTATGATGCATGGTGGTCTTTTCTAAAAATTTGATCTGTCGCATCACTGGTGTTGTGAGGTAGCCTATTATAGAAAAAGAAGGTAAATACTAATGTTTTGTTAGAGTAGCTGTTTTTCTCCATAACTAATTTAATTTTGAAAAATTAAGTTGCATAACTTTACTTATATTTTGGGGTAATAAGTATACCAACAGCAAAAACAAGAAATATAAATATTTATATTTGATAAACAACATTTAAAATGCAGTTTACATGCAATTTCTATACAAAATTTAACAACAAATCTTCAAGATCAGTGCACAACACACATTGAACATTGGTCCAAATAACATTTTTGCCTGGCAAATAATGTCAGATTCTCTTCCCAAAGCTTCTGTCGAGAATGCATTGAAAAGTCTTTGAGTACAGAGGCATAAATATTTACAAGAATATCTTCAAAATTGACACTAAAATTTCGTAATAAAATACATTGTCCGTGTATAGCATTATTATCCATGTTTAAGGCTATAAGTTCTATGTACTTCTTGGATGCGTTCTTAATTACCGCATGGCCATTTCATTCAAAAGCACTTCACTTAACACTTCTGGATGCTACTACACGATAATCACTTCACTGCCAAAACATTGAGCAATGTAGAAAGTGTTGTTGCAAGCTACATATTTACCACTGTCCTGAGACCAATAACAACCCTGAGAACATTCCATTTCTTCATTTTCTATTTTGAAAATGAGTTTTAAAAATGTGATGTCAGTTAAGTCTTGTAGCAGTGTGAAAGGCAAGGAGACTTCTCAATCAAAATCTTTACTTCAATAGCTCCTCATGGAATGTGTTTCAGAAACTCTCATTGCTTTCAGAAGACCTTGTATTTGCTAACTCTGACATCAAAATGGTTTCTTCTTCAAAAATGAGCACAATTACTCCTTTTAAATACTGTTGTCCATGTTGCAAAAGTATTAAAAAACCTTCTACGTTGCAAAATGTTCTTTGCATGATGCCAAAACCTACAGCATTACTAAATATCCACTCAAATGTAGAGTTCGGATGCAGGTACACTCAAGGTATATACAATTTGATTTTGTGCTCGATGGCTTTGTTAGAGCTTCATGGCAGCGGCCATGGAATGCCAGAAAAGTCAACAGGTCCACCAAGCCCAGCATCAGCTTCCAATAGGCTCATTATGACTGCCATTGCTGCTTCATCGTTGCCATCATTGGAAGCATTAGGATTCGAAGATTCAGGCAGGACATTGCCGTCAATCATTTGAATAACTTCATCTGGATCCACACCTGTAAATATAATGCTTTTAAAATTTATAATCAGTATATTTATGTATTGGGATAATAATAGTCATCTCAAAACTATAGTAATTCAGTGCTATACAATAAAATTATTGTGGATGATAGTAGACCATTTTCTGACACACACTTTATTTAAATAATATGTGACAGCACACTGAGCATAATACATTCTCAATGGATAATCATTACTGATACAGGAAAGCAACACGTTGAAGGACTGTACAAGAAGATAAACTTCAATAGTTTAAACTGGAAGTAGTAAAAATTGTTGTAGATTAACAATTGCACAAATCAAACTTGTATGCAGGAATTAGAAGATTATTTTATTGTGATGCCCAGAATGTATGGAAGAGAGGTGCTTGCCTCAGAATTGCTGCACAGAGTAACTGATAGTAAACAGAATGAGAAACTGAAGAGTCACTGGGGAATTTTGTATTGGATGGAGTGGAAATGATGTAAAACAATTGTGATCTTATTTTTACCAATAGAAGAATAAAATTATAAAAATCTTTGTCTTAGACAAAAACAAAGTACCTCAAAAGGACAGGAGCCAGAGCTTTGTCTTTCATATGTTAGGCTGTGCAAATTTACTTATGAACTGAACTGAATGGTTAACTCACAAGGGGTAACATTGCAGATTCATTATATATAGGAGAAATTGCTGTCACTGTGGAGCTACAGCTTTAATTTCCAGCACATAATTGCTTTAATGTTAAACATATTGTTGCGAGTTTGGCACATGCAGTGTGGTGGTTAGTGTCTCTGGCTTGAATGCTGTGGGTCACCATTTCAAACCCAACCATCAGCAATTATTTGTTGCTTCAAATTTATCATTTCTGGGGGGTTCTTTAAACATATGCAAACATTTGTAAATCCAAATATTTGATGTCTGTATAAATACTAGCATTCTGTTCTGTCTGTAAATTGGTGTCAGTAATAAATGTGCTTTCAGTTCTAAGTGTTTTATTTCACTGACAACTCTGTCTTCAGTTCTAGACTAGATAGTGGTTCCGATGTGAGACCACCTGGTGGAGATGCCACATACTTCAAATGATCTACTTCACTAAGTCTCTAATTAGGCTGTGTAAAAGCCATCACCCACACGGAAAGGAATCAGAATACAAGCAGTGCAGCGTTACTAAGATCCATATATTTAGGAGACAAATGGATTCCAAAACAATAGTAAGTCATCTGCATATCAGGCCTCCATCTGTGTTTTCCGGAGATGTTGGTCAGGACCCAACAAAATGGCTGAGAAGGTTCCCAATTACAGCAGGTGAGATGATGTGATATGTTTGGCACATGTATACTTTTACTTGGATGGCACAGCCCAAGAACAGTGTGGCTCAAGTGGCTCAAGGACAATGAAAAGAAGCTCAATAGCTAGGCCAAATTCTAGCCGAGCTGGAGAAAACGATTTACGACAATTGGCAGTTAAGTTCACTTAGTGGAAGAATTGACATACAAAATGTTTTGGTCATACACCACACCATATATCTGAATAAGAGAGAAGCTGGAAAAATCTTACAATTGATGAAAGGAATCACAAAAGAAATTTATCAAGCTCTTTTGGTAAAGAAAGTTACAACAAGATAGAATTCATCCACGTAGTTCACCTCTCTCATACACCAGATAGTAAGGCCAGAGATATAGCAATGTTTGACAGCCAAAAATGTTGGACCAAAGATACAAGAGATAGCAGCCATGAATGTTGACCATATACATGGGTAGCTAATACAGAACATTGAAGAAGAAGTGTATCAATCTTTAGAGCCAATCTTTGTCGCTAGTTGGAAGTGCCACGAAGAGTGAACTTGGCCATTACAGACTTATGCTGCAGCTGTCAAATGACAACCTAGCACCCAACCAGCATAGGTGCAACCAATTCCTACATCAAGCAGAATAGCCCACAGAAGAACAGATATTTGGAGGACAGAGAACAACATACCAGTGTGTTTCCACTGTGGATGCCCTCGACATATTGTGTGTTACTGCAGAGAAGGCTACACTACCAGATACCAGCCAACTCAACAGCTCTGTTCACACCAATCAATTGCAGACAGTTATAGTCTACATCTTCATGATTACTCTGCTATTCACAATAAAGTGCCTGGCAGAGGGCTCAATGAACCACCTTCAAGCTTTCTCTCTACCGCTCCACTCTCGAACGATGCACGGGAAAAACAAACATTTAAATTTTTCTGTTGAGCCCGATTTCTTTTATTTTATCATCATAATCATTTATTTCTATGTAGATGGGTGCCAACAGAATATTTTTGCAATCGGAGGTGAAAATGGGTGATTGAAATTTCATGAAAAGATCCCGTTGCAACGAAAAACGCCTTTGTTTTAATGATTGCCAGTCCAATTCACATATCATGTCTGTGGTACTATCTCCCCTATTTTGCAATAATACAAAACGAGCTGCCCTTCTTTGAACTTTTTTGATGTCATCCATCATTCCCACCTGATGCAGATCACACACCACACAGCGATACTCCAGAATAGGGCGAACAAACGTGGTATAAGCAGTCTCTTCAGTCACCCTATGGGACAAAGCCCTTCCCCATACCCTGGATGAGGTTACTCTCCAACACGCTCTAGACATTCATCATCGCCATAAAGGGGTACCTGTCACTTGCCGAACTGCTGACTTCAGGAAAACTAAGCAAGGCGACCATCTGTGGTGGTGAGGCCACCACAGATGCAAATCCTCCAAGGACAACAGTCACTTCCATGTTAGGAAAATGTCATTAATGCCTTCATCAGTTGCCAACTTGTCTGGAGACTAGTTAACTCAGTGGATTTATTTTCTGTAGTTTTGGAAGCTTAGCATCATCAACCAAAGAAGACTATATTCTGTGATACAAATGTGATTGTGCTAAAAGTTACAAATGGAAAGTACTTCCAACTGACTGAAATGTATACAGCAAGAATAACTAACAATGACAGAACACAACCTTTCAATTATCATTTTAACAGACTGTATTCATAACACTATCCTTGTATGGGACTTCTTTCAGACATCACAGGCAATCATAGGCTGTGAAAAATCAGAGCCCAAGATTGGCAAAGCTTCTCCAAGAATCACACAGAACAAAGATTACTCTGGGTGTTGTTTGCCACTGAAGTCATTGCTATCCCACCATCGTCCGTGACACAATTTCTGGTCATCAACTGAAATGCTAAGTTAAACTGTCAAACTTTTATTGACTGCAAAAAGCTACTCAGGCACACAAAGTATACTTGCCACCATTGATCATGAGCATTTTAGGTGGTCAAGGACAACTTTGGCTCACTAATGGTCAAGAGCAGCCACAATTCATGCCTAAAGGCATGTGTGCAGGGACAGCCAAACCGATCCAGGAAGGACAGCTTAGAGTCATTGACTAAGAACTGTGTCTCATTGCCACTACAGATGATACAGGGGAGGAAGCTACTATCAAACTGCCAATAAGATCTGGTCTGACCAAGGAACAATGATGATGAGTGATAGCCATTTTGCATTAATTTTTGGATGCTTTCAGGTTTGGAGTGGAGAAAAGACAGACCAAGAGGCTCATGGTAAACACCATATCAACTCTGGAAATCATCCACCAATTAGCCAGCACTCATATGAGTGTCACTAGCTGAATGATGGGTAATTTGGAAGGAAGTGGGGAAGATGCTGCAAGATGACATCATTGAACTTTCAAACTGTTCTCGGCTCTCTCATGTGGTCCTTGTGAAGAAGATGGATGGGACTGGCATTTCTGTGTTGACTACCGATAACTGAACAAAATCACGAAGAAAGATGTTTGTCCACTGCAGTGCACTGTGTACACTTTAGTCTGCTTGAACGGAGTAAAGTATTGATCAACTATGGGCACACACACAGGCTACTGCCAATCAAGATAGCCAAGGCTGATGGGAAAAAGACTACCTTCACAACTCCTGGCAGCCTCTATGAGTTTAAAGTTATTTTGTTTGGATCTCAAATGATGGACAGCCTACTTCAACACCTTATATCAATGTTCGCAACCTTCCTAAGATCCTTCTCCTCCCACTGTTATCAACATTATTGCCTAGATAAACTTTACAATGAAAAAGAATTTTCTTTCAATACTTTAATTTTTAAAATGACGAAAGGTAAGTGACACTTGGTTTTCATAGGTGTTTTATTAAACCACAAACTAATGAGTCAATCAGGCAATTGGTTCTACTTATTACTAACAATCTCTTTTAAGGAATTATGAAGCAATTCTTAGTTTATTATGAGTGCTATCATCAACTCCTCCTAAGAAAAGAAAGGTAATTATCCATATTGAGAGCAGATACTTGTTATAGAACATGCTTCCTCTGCATCACTCATCTCATTAGTGACACTTGCTTCACCCATAACTTGAACCTCCAATTACAAGCAACCGAGTTAAGCTGTGTGGCCTAGACTAATTGTTTAAAGATCACTTAAATGCTGAAGGTCTTGTTTCTGAATTAACAGATATTTTAGGACTTCAGGCTGCCAATGCTTCATGTCTGAATACTGCCAATAATAATAATAATAACAATAACAATAAACATCGATCCCGTGGAGGCCCGGAAAAAGAATAGGCCTCCGGTATGTTCTGCCAGGCGTAAAAGGCAACGAAAGGAACAAACCACTAATAGGGCTAACCCCCCTTTTAGTGTGATTAGTTGGTTCAGGACAGAACTAAAGAAGCCTCGGACAAGCGCCGTCATGGTCGGGGACGACGCTTGAACCCTATGCCCGCCCACAATGGTAACGACACTGCTAGCCAACTGGAAAATGATTTAAATCCAAATAGAGGTGTTTTGCAGGATATGCTTCCTGCAACCACCCTAGAAGGAAAACAAAGACAGAGGATGAGATGGTCAGATGAAGTTAATTGACACCTCATGTTCTGTTATTACCAAACAACAAACCTAGGAACCAACATAACTGGATACAGATCACAAGTATACACAACATTTATTACCAGATACCCAGAATTAAAATTTTTAACAGAACAACTAGCTGATCAGATCCGTGTAATAATAAAAAATAACAGGATACCCCAGTCAGAATTAGAAAACATCAAACAACAAGTACAACAAATACTGGAACAAAATAATGTGCAATCAGAAGAAGAAGAAAATACAGAAATGGACTCAAACATCCCAGAGCAAACAAACAAAGAACAACACGCATCAATTAAACAATCAGAGGAAAACGAAATCTTAAGACAGCCACCAGAACAAGCACAAATAGAACACGAAGTGACACACATGTTAGATATAGAAGAAAAATTTCAGCTGACATATATAGAATACAAAGACACAAATACAGACATTAGACCATTCTTGCATAGACCGCCAAATAACCCACAAGTCGAAACAACAATAAAAACTATCAACACAATCATACACAACAAAATAAATGAAAACACAACTATGGAAGAGTTACAACTACTGGTTTATATAGGAACACTCACTACACTAAATATGCACTAGGCAGAGATCAGAACCAACCAACACACAGAAGAAACCCAGAAAACCAGCATGGCAACACAGGCTACAGATCAGAATGGAAAAACTGAGAAAAGAAATCGGACAGCTAACACAATTTATAAGAAATGAAATGTCAGAAAAAAAACGATAAAGGTTAGGTAAAATCTCACAACAAGAAGCGATAGAGCAATTAGATGAAAAGAAGCAGAAATTACAAGCATTGGCCAAATGACTGAGAAGATACAAAAAAAGTGAAAATAGAAGGAAACAAAACCAAACATTCAACACAAACCAAAAGAAATTTTACCAGCCGATAGATAGCACACACATTAAAATAGACAATCCACCAAACATAACAGACATGGAACACTTCTGGAGCAACATATGGTCAAACCCAGTACAACATAACAGGCATGCACGGTGGATACAAGCAGAAACAGACACATACAAGATGATACCGCGGATGCCTGAAGTGATAATTTTGCAACATGAAGTCACCCAAGCAATTAATTCTACTCACAATTGGAAAGCCCCTGGAAAAGATAAAATACCAAATTTCTGGTTAAAGAAGTTCACCTCAACACATTCACATCTAACTAAATTATTTAACAGTTACATTGCAGACCCATACACATTCCCTGATACGCTTACACATGGAATAACTTATCTGAAACCTAAAGATCAAGCAGACACAGCAAACCCAGCTAAATATCGCCCCATAACATGCCTACCAACAATATACAAAATATTAACTTCAGTCATTACACAGAAATTAATGACACATACAACACAGAACAAAATTATAAATGAAGAACAAAAAGGCTGTTGCAAAGGAACACGAGGATGTAAAGAGCAACTGATAATAGATGCAGAGGTGACATATCAAGCTAAAACTAAACAAAGGTCGCTACACTACGCATACATTGATTACCAAAAAGCTTTTGATAGTGTACCCCACTCATGGTTACTACAAATATTAGAAATATACAAAGTAGATCCTAAATTGATACAGTTCCTAAACATAGTAATGAAAAATTGGAAAACCACACTTAATATCCAAACAAATTCAAATAATATCACATCTCAGCCAATACAGATTAAGCGTGGAATATACCTAGGAGACTCATTAAGTCCTTTCTGGTTCTGCCTTGCTCTGAACCCACTAGCCAACATGCTAAATAATACAAATTATGGATACAATATTACTGGAACATACCCACACAAAATCACACATTTGCTATACATGGATGATCTAAAACTACTGGCAGCAACAAATCAACAACTCAACAAATTACTAAAGATAACAGAAGTATTCAGTAATGATATAAATATGGCTTCTGGAACAGACAAATGTAATAAAAATAGCATAGTCAAGGGAAAACACACTAAACAAGAAGATTACATATTGGATAACCACAGCGACTGCATAGAAGCGATGGAAAAAACAGATGCCTATAAATATCTAGGATACAGACAAAAAATAGGAATAGATAATACAAATATTAAAGAAGAACTAAAAGAAAAATATGGACAAAGACTAACAAAAATACTGAAAACAGAACTGACAGCAAGAAACAAGACAAAAGCTATAAATACTTATGCTATACCAATATTGACCTACTCATTTGGAGTAGTGAAATGGAGTAACACAGACCTAGAAGCACTCAAGACACTTACACAATCACAACGCCACAAATATAGAATACATCACATACATTGAGCAACAGAAAGATTCACATTAAGCAGAAAGGAAGGAGGAAGGGGATTTATTGACATAAAAAACCTACATTATGGACAGGTAGACAATTTAAGAAAATTCTTTCTAGAACGAGCAGAAACTAGCAAAATACACAAAGCAATCACTCATATAAATACATCGGCTACACCACTGCAATTTCATAATCACTTCTACAACCCTGTAGATCACATAACATCAACAGATACGAAGAAAGTAAATTGGAAAAAGAAAACACTACATGGCAAGCACCCGTATCATCTAACACAGCCACACATCGATCAAGACGCATCCAACACATGGCTAAGAAAAGGCAATATATACAGTGAGACGGAAGGATTCATGATTGCAATACAGGATCAAACAATAAACACCAGATATTACAGCAAGCATATTATTAAAGATCCCAATACCACAACAGATAAATGCAGACTTTGCAAACAACAAATAGAAACAGTAGATCACATCATAAGCGGGTGTACAATACTAGCAAATACAGAATACCCCAGAAGGCATGACAATGTAGCAAAATTAATACATCAACAGCTTGCCTTACAACATAAACTTATAAAACAACACATTCCCACATACAAGTATGCACAACAAAATGTACTGGAGAATGATGAATACAAATTATACTGGAACAAAACCATTATAACAGATAAAACAACACCACATAACAAACCTGACATCATACTCGCCAATAAAAAGAAGAAATTAACACAACTAATCGAAATATCCATACCCAATACAACAAATATACAAAAGAAAACAGGAGAAAAAATTGAAAAATACATCCAACTGGCTGAGTAAGTCAAGGACATGTGGCATCAGGATAAAGTTGACATTATACCAATTATACTATCAACTACAGGAGTCATACCACACAATATCCACCAGTACATCAATGCAATACAGCTACATCCAAACTTATATATACAACTACAGAAATCCGTAATTATTGATACATGTTCAATCACCCGAAAGTTCCTAAATGCAATATAACATATACCGTACAGTTAAAAGGAAGTCAAACTTGATCAAGGTCCACGTCACTTTCCATTTTTGACCAGACATAACGTCTGAGGAAAGAAAGAAAGAAACAATAATACAGTGTAGTGCCTGCATGACTGTAATAACCATTACATAGTTACAGTAGTGTTGTTAATTAGTTAATTTATTGAAACTTCCTGACAGATTAAAACTGTGTGCTGGACCGAGACTCAAACTCGGGACCTTTGCCTTTCGCGGGCAAGTACTCTACCAACTGAGCTATCTAAGCACGACTCACGCCCCGTCCTCACAGCTTTACTTCTGCCAGTATCTCGTTTCCTACCTTTCAAACTTTACAGAAGCTCTCCTGCAAACCCTGCAGGACTAGCACTCCTGAAAGAAAGAATATTGTGGAGACATGGCTTAGCCACAGCCTGGAGGAGTTAATTTATTGCTGTGAAGTGAATAATGAAGCTATTTATAGTCTGTTGCAAAACTACCTACAACTCAGAGAATATATTTTTATGCGATATTTAAGCATAAGTGATATATATGTCTCAATTTACTGTCACCGCCTCATAATACAAAGTATATGAGCAGTAAGATGTCAGTGAGAAAGATAATGATCATACGTACATTTAGCAAACTGCAAAACCCACAACACTGTCATACTTTAATGCTAGTGTTTGAGTAAATGTAATTACTGTTAACTTATGCAAGCAGTGTTATAGTCTGACAAAATATTGCTAACAGTAATGATCTTTTGAAAATAATTCAGTTTTGTGGCTGAAACACAATTGAACACTTTTGTTTTTACCCCTTATAAAATTACATTTTATCCCTCAGGGAGCAAATTACCTACAAGATGAGAACCACTGCCTTGCATGGATGTTATGTCTTTGCTATCTGGATGACATTATCGTTTTTCAAAGAGATTTTAATAACATCTAAGCCACCTGCCAACTAGGTTGAAGTGTGTTCAGACTACAGAATTCAGTCTGAACATGAAAAACTGCCTATTTGTCACCCAGAAATAAAAAACCACCTAGTCAGTGGTAATGGAGTCTATCCCAGTCCACAGAAAATAAGAGCAATCACAGATTTTCTGACTTCTCTGCACATTCTTCATGTAAGGAGTTCTCTTCAGATGTGTATGTATTACCGTCAATTCATAAAAGACTTCTATACTAAGGCAATCCTTTGTAAGAAGCACTGCAGGGAGGTGGGAAATTTTCCTGGAACAAGGAGCAAGAAGTTATATCTCTATCTACCTACATACTTTGCAAACCGCCATATTTTGCATGGCAGAGGTTATCCTGTACCACTACGAATCATTTCCTTTCCTGTTCCACTCACAAATAGAGTGAGGGAAAAAGACTGTGTACATGCCCCCATATGAGCCCGATTTTCTCTTATCTAATCATTGTGGTTCTTACATGAAATGAGCTATCCTGGTCCATCAAGAGGCACTAACAACTTCTCCAGTTCTAGCACTTTATGACGAGAAAGCCAAGATAGAATTTCCCAGTGACACCAGCAGTTTTGGAAATGGGAGAGTTCTAGTTCAAATGTAAGAAGGTGCTGGAAAGGTGATAGCTAATGCTTCCAGAGTACTCTTAAAGTCCAAGATGAACTACTCTAAAACCATGAAAGAGTGCCATTGACTTTGTGGTGAGCCACCATTCTGTCACAGTGGTATTTAAAAGTAGACACAAACAGAAGGATGCCAACTGCCCTTCAAGGTATGCTTTGGAGGAACACAAATGTATGGACGAAATTTCAGTCATCAGTACATTAAATGACTCTGCTGCTGAACGGAGGGAAGGTCCAGCCACTGTAAAAAATACTGATGATGGAAGTGAGTGCCACAATTACCTCCAGAGTGTCTGGTACCAATCCTGCCTGTGGCAGCACCATTCCACCAAACTGGAGTCGACCTCTTCAGGAGCTTCTCAAAGTTGACAAATGGGAATTGATGGATAACAGTCTGCTGTCACTACCTCACCTCTTATGCTGTCATCAAAGTTGTGATGACTGCTGATGCTCCAGAAAGTGTAAAGTTTGTTGCAGAAGACATAATTCTGAAGCACGGAGCATCCCATGTGATGATGTCTGATAACGGAAAAGATTTCAGTCGAGATTAGTATCACCGATAATTTCATCTTGGAACATCAGCCACAGGATGACGAATGCCTACCATCCAGCGATGGATGGCTTCGCAGAACACTTTAATAAGCCACTGGCAGATAGGTTCTTGTTGTATGTTGAGGTAATTTCATGTCGCAACATCACTACAGAATGATGACTGCCTATCATCCAGAGATGAATGGCTTCAGAGAACACTTTAATAAGCCACTGGCAGATATGCTCTTGATGTCAAACAGAGGGATTGGCACACAATACAGCCCATCATGACATTCACTTACAACACAGTGAAGCAAGACACTAAAGGCTTCATATCATTCTTTCTGCTCTATGGTTATGAGGCTGAAACAACTATGATACACTGTTTATGTTTCGACCAGATGATATTCAGGACAACTACATGAAATGCTTCCTCACCAAGGCCAAAGAAGCAAGACATCTGGATGGCATATAGACCCTGGACACTCAGGAAAAGGGCTGAGAGCACTACAGTTCCAAGCACCAACCAATGCGATACAGCCCAGGAATCTTGATTTGGATTTTTATTCCTGTGTGGAAAGCAGGACTATCAGGAAAGTTACTGAAGTGCTGCTTTGGGCTGTATCATATCCTTCATCACTGCTTTATGTCACAAATGAAGTAGAGACTGTTCATCAAAAAGACAAAAGTGCAGAGACATTGTCCATGTTCTCCATATGAAGCCCTACTACAACCCAGAGGCACATATTGATGATGGGAGGTTCAAGGAAACTGAAGACCCACTCATCAGTCATGAAGCTTTGACAGAAGGAGCTACCTTCGATGCTCATCGTAGTGAAGAGGATGTAACTACATGGCTCTAAAGCCAAGATCCACCAGTGCTACTGTACAGAGAACCACTGAAGATATATAAATCCTGGGTGCTGTACTTGGCTCCAATGAGGGCTTCCCAAACAGTGGGTCCTGTTTTTCGAGGAAAAGGAGCAATGTCGTGAACTCTGGGAAATGCATTGTGGTGCAGTGGTTAGCATCAGTGGCTGGCTTGCTGTGAGTCTCCAGTTCAAACCCAACCACCAACTCTTATTTATTATCTTGCATTTATCCTACATGGAGGGTTCTTGAAATACCTTATAACTGCGCTCTTCATCCAGAAGATCTGTTCTATTGTGGCTGAACACTGGCGTCGGTAACAAAGTGGTTTCACTTGCAAGTGTTCTATTTCACTGATGGCTCTGCCTTCATATTTGGACTTGATTGTGGTTTTGACATGACAACATTATGTGGTATTTTAAACTAGGAGAAACTTATGTCGAACTTGAGATGATAGATGTGGGAAAGAAGGCAGTTGGCAATTCAAAAGAGAGAAGAACAGAGTGAAAATAATCTCCATAGAGATATAGTTTTCCATATTAGTACGCATTCTTGCAGTAACATAACCTTTGATACACACCAAAAAGAATGACCTAATTTCAAACGTCCATATTTGTTTATAAAAACATACTACAAACTTGGAATGAATTGCGAAATAATCACAAAACCATAAAGTTTTAGCTAAGCTATTACAAACAGTTTATGTGTCTACCAGCAGCAGCATGAACAACATTTAGACAACTAAATTTAGACAACTAAAATGTAGAAAATTAATCAACAAGAATATCTGCAAGTTACATAATCTATTTTACAGCATGTGGTGTTTCTAATTTATATCATTAAAAGATTTAAACTCTGTTCTGTCAGTAAATAAAAGCAGTTGTTTCAACCTCTGGAACATTAAGTGCATTGTCAGAGGATAACTACAGAAGCAGACTTTTAATTTTCCATGTTAGAACATGTAAATTACATATTTACAGAGAATATAATATTCTGGTGACAATCTACATTATTTACTTCATGAAGATACAATGTAGTTGTGAGACTTGTTTGTGCATCTTAAAAATAACAGTGCAGTATCACTGTTAATCTGTAGTATAAAAGAGTGCATATGATTAGATACAGTTGTATCTGGTCTGGTGTGTCTAACATTATCCACAAACTGAGTATCTGTAATGTAGGCTACTGGGGAAATACTAGAGTTTCCATTTTTTGCACTACCACTTTCATTGTAGTATGTTGCCTTATACATTAATTATTACATTTTGAAATACAAAAATATATATTTTGAAAAACTGTTTAAGAAGCTTCTGCAGGAAAATCTAATACATTCAGTCATTGATTGAAAAATGTTATTTTATGAACATACATTAATCAAAAGCATACTAAAGTTCATAACAAAACAGCAACATACCTGGTTCATTCGCTATAGACAATTGCACATTGTTCCGGATATTTGGGAAACTTGTTCCACCATTGTTGAGAGGATTTGAGCGTGTGGAACCATTTCGTTGCTGAGGTAATTCATTGGAGTTGCTTGTTGACATCTGTGACTGTAAAGCCATTGTATATGTGTTATTATTTGCTCATTTAGAATTTAATATCAAAAACAGAATGTTAACAACAGATGCTCTAACTGATCAACTGTTATTAGGGGCAGCAGACAAACACAGAATTTTCATTTTTACTCTGTGTAAGGTGAGGATAAAGATGAAGAATGAAAGGAGAGGACAGTGTAATCAAAGCATTATGAAGATCACTGTGAAACACCAGAATAAGTTTGATCAGAATGAAGCATAAGCATTTAAAGAGATTCAGTTTCCAGAGAAGGGCAGTATGTTACAAATTTGCTGACCAGACAAAAATAAATAAATTAAGCTTATCAAGGCCATTTCACAAATTGCTAGACTAGTAAAAAATAAATATGTTGGGCTTCTCTAGAGTATGAGCTGTGAAACAGGAATACAAACTGTCATCACAACTGCCACCTGACACCTCTATCCCCTTGCATTCTATTATTTGTAATTCCTAAGGGATTTACCAATGCAGTTATTGTGACCTGTAATGTACTTCAGTTTCAAACATGTACAGAAAGCAACTAACAGTTTTTTGTCTTCATATGATCATAAAAGTAGGCTTGTTCAGTTCCAGTAAAAATGCTTTTCCATTAATTGCTTTGAGATGAAAGCTTTCTTAAGGTTGGTTTGTTTACTACTTGCTTCAGAATAATTACTGACTCCTCTGCATCATTTTCAACACCATTCCATCAAATAAGAATCTCTTCAGTATTTAAAAAATGGTCAAAAGAAAGCAAGATCAGGGTTTCACAGACTATCGACAATGACTTCGGATTGAGGAGGGACTGGGAAAAAAATGGCTGTTTTTCTTTCAAAGAATCCATTACAGCATATGCTTCAATTGATTTAAGGAAACCACAGGACACCTAAGTATGCAGTAGCAGCAGAAATAGTAGCCATTTCACTTCCACAGAATGTATATGCACCAGGACAACTGGGAAATCCAGGAAAAAGTCAGGAATTTTTTAGAATTCAGGAATTTGTCACTGTTTTAGTTTTCAGTTAAATATTTGCCATTTTGGCTGGTAAGAACAGATACTCTAACAAAGAATTTTTCTTAAGTCCACTTATGCAGAATAATTCTGCAGCAATAAAACATTAACAAGAAAATAACAACAAAATAAAACTTTATTTGCAAAGAAAATGTGCCATTTACACTAACAAAACACGGCGCACACACAAGCATCTGCCAATAGCAAGCTCTGTCAAAGGCTTCAGGATGAAGACTACACAATACTTTGTAACAACAAACTGTTTTCAATCAGTGTGGTGTCCTAACTGTTTATATTTCTAACAGGTCACAGGAAAATGGTGGTTTCAGAAGCACTACTTTCAAGGTAAATTTCCTTTATGCAAGATGAATTATGTTACATCTGAGAATGTGTGATGAATTGCTTAAATCATGGAGTGTATAATTATACACTATAAATATAAAATATAATTATCCTTCCAAAAAACTATGAGATGAGTTCTTGAGCAATTTCATGCATAACTGGCTTTTTTGTGGAAGAGCTGAAGTGCTTGAAAGAACATGTATTCAGCCAGGTAACACATGAAATGTTTGGTGCACAGCAGTGAAATTTATAATAATGTGCTTGTTAGAAATATTTCGCTGCTGCAATTTAAGCTGTGATCTTAGGTTCCTGCCTAACCACAACCTCAGAAAAACAGCAAAAAAATTTTGATGACCAACAGTGTAAGTGAAAGCTTTGCTTTTCTTGTAGCTATACTGTATGTATATTTAAATCATGAACTTTTCCTAATAACTGATGTTTCTATTGGCTAACTACATCAAACATCCTCTGCTCTTTACTGTCATTGGCTGGTGAGATGGTGTGAGAAGAGTTATGATGGACTGGCAAGAGCATATCATGCAGCATGTTGTGACTTGCTGATCATTCAAAGCGCCGCCGCGCAATTACGCGCGTCCTCTACGTGCAGCGCTGTCTGCCAGCCATGCAGCAGCTGCGCCACCTAAGCGGCCAGCCGAGCAGCGGCCGCTAGACTGGGACTCAGTGCTCATTCGAATGCTAACGTTTACACATGTCTTGCTTGTCAACTTACTCTGTGACTTATATGTATTGTGTCGTTCTGAAATATATGTGTTAAACTTGACGTTATAACAATTGGCGACGAGGTAGTGGATTTTTCCTTTTCACCATTGACCCACAGGGTTCCATGGCTACTGTCGAGCAACTATTGTAAAATCTCCTTGAACAGCAAACGCTTCTAACAGCGGCGATTCGCGATTTCACCCGGGGCGTTTCTCGTCGTTGGCTATACCTCCTTTTCCTCCTTACGACGAGACGGTGGAAGACTTGTCTGATTATGAAAAACGTCTTCGACAACACTTCTTGGCATTTCATGTCACGGACGAACAACCATGTAAGTCTCTGTTCCTTTCCTGGATTTCACCTCAAATGTATGGGTTGTTGTCGCAATTGGCTCCTTTGAAGGATCCTGCGTCTTTTTCCTTTGCTGAAATGTGCTCACTTCTGTCTGTCTATTTTCAAAAGCAAATGCATGTGGTAGCCTCTCGTGTTGCCTTTTATCGTTGTCAGAAACAGCCACATCAATCCTATCGCGCTTGGGCTGCTGAACTTCACAGCCTCAGTCGAAAGTGTCAATTTGTTACTGACGTTCACAAAGAAGCCTATGCCGATTCCATGGTACGGGATGCTATTATTCGGTCGGCGCCCGACAAAGAAGTTTGGCAACATGCCCTTCAGTTGGCGAATCCAACAATAGATGAAGTTCTCTCCATTGCGCAGTCTTTTGAAATTTCTCGCTCCGCTGGGGCACAAATAGAGGCATGGGGTGATGTCGGGGAAATACAACCTCTGTGCGCTGTTGACGACGCGTGCGGCACGTCCCCGCCGGCCGACGTGGCCGCAGTGCGCTCCCACTCACACACTCTGCCTAGCCATAAACAACCAGCTAAGAAACTGCAGCAAAACCCCCGGCAACTTCCATCATGTCCACAGTGTTTTACGAAACATTCACGCGAGGATTGTCCCCAATGTTGAGCTGTGTGTCACAATTGCAAAAAGAAAGGTCATATGTCTTCCATTTGCAAATCCGACCGCATACATGATGTTCATGAACATGACGCTGATTCTGATTCTGTGTTGTCTGTCAATTGCACTTCTTCCCTTTCAGGGAAGTTATTCCTCACTGTTCAAATCCTTGGTTGAGATGTTCGCATGCAAGCGGATACTGGTTCTGCTGCCACTATAATTACTTCTCAGACGTATCTTCAGTTGGGTTCTCCACTCCTGTCACCTGTCACTCGGCAATTATGGACGTACAATAAACAGAAGATTTCTCTCTTGGGACAGTTTAATGCTGAGGTATCTTACAAATCCATCGTTCGCACTGTTCCCATATTTGTGGTCGACCAGAGCAATGCAGAAAATCTTTTTGGTTTCGGTGCCTTTCGCGTTTTTGGGTTCTCCATAGATGACTGTCAATATTGTCTCTGATGCTATTCCTTATGCTCAAGTGGATTCCTTGTCAACGACATTTTCGTCCCTTTTTTCTCCTGGGTTAGGCCGTGCAAATGACTTTGAAGCTCATATCATGCTCAAACCCACTGCTCGGCCTAAGTTTTTTCGGACTCGGCTCATTCCTGTGGCCCTTCGTGATTGGGTAAAACGGGAGTTGGATCGTCTCACTACTTCAGGGGTCTTGCTTCCTGTCACTTCCAGTGAGTGGTCCTCTCCTGTCGTTGTCGTTGCTAAGCCAAATGGTGATATTCGTCTCTGTGGCGATTTCAAAGCCACTGTAAATGCTCAGTGCCTCATCGACACTTACCCTATGCCCCGTCCTGAAGAACTGTTCACTAAACTTGCTAGAGGCCAGTACTTTTCTAAAATTGACCTGTCAGAAGCTTATCATCAACTTCCTCTCGACACTGCTTCCCGGCAGTTTCTGACCCTTAACACGCCATTTGGCCTCTATCAGTACCAACGCTTGCCATTCGGGGTTGCTAGCGCCCCTGCTCTCTTTCAGCGATTCTTGGAACAATCATTGTTCCCTGTCCCTCGGTGTATCAATTACATGGACGACATTGTTGTCACTGGCTCCACCACTGAAGAACATCTTCAAAATCTCCGCACACTTTTTCATGTCTTACAGACTGCCGGTCTTAAGTAATCTTCAGAAATCACAATTTTTTCAGGCATCTATCACGTACTTGGGGATTTAACTCTCTCGGGATGGTATTCGTCTGCTTCAGCAAACTGTTACTGCAATCGATGCCCTTACTCGCCCTACATCTGTTAAGGAACTGCAGGCCTTCTTGGGGAAAATAGCATACTATCACAAGTTTTTACTATCTGCGGCTTCGGTGGCTCAGCCGTTGCATCGCCTGTTGCATAAAAACGTGCCTTTTCACTGGTCCGCATCATGCAAAGTGGCTTTCCAGAAATTGAAGACTATGCTGAAACAGGCCCTGTGCCTGGCTACTTATCGACCTGGCCAACATCTTGTTCTTGCCACAGACGCCTCTCAATATGGGGTCGGTGCAGTCCTTGCGCACCGTTTTTCTGACGGTTCGGAACAACCCATTGCTTATGCCTCCAAAATGCTCACGGATGCCCAACAAAAGTATTCTCAAATTGAGAAAGAAGCTTTGGCCATTATTTATGCTCTTCGTAAGTTTGGTGTTTTTCTCTATGGCTCAAAATTTCATCTCGTCACGGATCACAAACCACTTGTTTCCTTGTTTCATCCATCAACGTCACTTCCCGACAAGGCTGCACACCGCCTCCAGCGTTGGGCTCTTTACTTGTCTCGTTTCAATTATGAGATTCATTTCCGGCCAACGGCTCAACATGCAAATGCTGATGCTCTGTCTCGCCTTCCCATGGGTCCTGATCAGGCATTTGATAGGGACTAACTTTTGTGTTTCCAACTGGATGTTGCCAAGCAGCGCGTTGTGGACGGGTTCCCCATCACTGGGGACAGGCTGGCGGCTGCTACGGGTTCTGACCCTACCCTCTCCCGGGTTTTATGCTGTATTCAGAAGGGTTGGCCAGATTGCCCGTCTGCTAAGACTTCTGATGCATTGCGGAACTACTACGATTTGCGCTACCGCCTCACGGCTAGGGATAGTGTTATCCTCCTCTCCACTGACAATGCTTCACCGCGTGTTGTGGTACCTGCGTCTTTGCGTGCTTCGGTCTTGCGCCTCCTTCACCAAGGGCACTGGGGTGTGTCTCGCACAAAATCTCTGGCGCGCCGTCATGTGTACTAGCCTGGCATCGACTCTGAAATAGCACACATGGTCACTGCCTGTGGCCCTTGTGCGTCACAGGCCGCTGCCCCGAAGTCATCCTTGTCACCGTGGCCTTCACCTGAGAAGCCCTGGGAGCGCATTCATGCTGACTTTGCGGAACCCTTTTTAGGTACTTGTTGGCTCCTCGTAATTGACACCTACTCTAACTTTCCTTTCATTGTCCGTTGCACGTCGCCTACCACCGTGGCAACCAACAGTGCTCTCGCCCACATTTTTTCTTTGGAAGGCCTCCCCTCTGCTCTTGTTACTGATAATGGTCCGCAATTTGCCTCTTCCGAATTTGCGGATTTTTGTGCTCGTCACGGCGTTATGCATGTCACGGCCCCGCCGTTCCATCCACAATCCAACGGTGAGGCTGAACGACTGGTCCGCACATTTAAGGCTCAGATGCGGAAGCTTCTGACTTCTTCTGCTGCTGATGATGCGCTTCTCCAGTTTCTGGCGTCTTACCGTTTCACCCCCATGGGCGACCACAGTCCGGCTGAGCTCTTACATGGCTGACAGCCCCGAACGCTACTTCATCTTCTGCGGCCTTCCACCTCACGGCCACAGGTGCCTTCACTTGGCCGGTTCACCGCCTACGACCTCGTCTGGCTACGGGGATATGGCAGACGGCCAAAATGGAGCCCGGGCCGCATATTAAGACACCGTGGCAGACGCCTGTATGAAATCCAGACGGACACGGGTGTTGCAGTGCGTCATTCGGACCAGCTTCGGCCTCGTGTGCCAGCAACGCCTGTTCTGAATGCCGCTACACCACCTCTGGCTCTACCTGACGCTCGGGATCTTGGCATCTCTTAATACTCAGAACGCAGCCCTCTCACCGTTATCGCGATGCCAGCACAAGAACGGACGCCACCAGGAGACGTGCCCATGCAGGAACCGGATGGCCATCCTCTGTCAGAGCAAATCTACTTGCCTCCTCCTCCAACGGACGCCGACACGTCGCCCATTTCTCCTGTCATATCAACTGGACTTGCCGCAACGGGCAGATTGGTGCACGGGGCCCCAGCAGATTCGACCCCTACGTCTCCTGTCATCTCGACCCGTTATCATCGGGGACACTTCCGTCCGTACGGGAAGCCTCCTCCTCGAGACTTTACGGCGAGTCAAACAACGCCTATGGACGTTAGCCATCTCCAGGACACCTCCATCATGACCAGTGCAACAATTTCAAAGGGGGGAAAGTGTTGTGACTCGCCGATCATTCAAAGCGCCACCGCACAATTACGTGCGTCCTCTACGTGCGGCGCTGTCTGCCAGCCATGCAGCAGCTGCACCACCTAAGCAGCCAGCCGAGCAGCGGCCGCTAGACTGGGACTCAGTGCTCATTCAAATGCTAACGTGTACACATGTCTTGCTTGTCATCTTACTCTGTGACTTATATGTGTTGTGTCGTTCTGAAATATATGTGTTAAACTTGACGTTATAACACAGCACAATATCCATTTCAGTGCTTCAAAAGCTACTGTGCTGTATTTGGTAGAATGTATATTTATACTTTCATAATACCAAAAAAAAATGTTGCCTTGCATGAAAGATCTTTCCAAAACATACAACCTTTACCATTCAAAGGATTGATACATTTTACAGCTCGAAGGTGAAGTATATTGTCACTTAAAATGGAAAGAAATGTACTTTGACATAGGGTATAGTGTACTGTCATCTGGGACAAAGTGTATTCTCACCAGGGAAAAAAAGAGTATTTTTAACTAGGAAATCTGGGAACTTCTTTTCCTTGTCCACATCCTGCATCCATTCCTAGATAAAGGTCTCCTCTAATCTTTGTCATGCACTACAGTCTCCAGATATGTGTGCCCATGCTGCTCCAGTTGTCATCCACTCACCTGCCACAAAATCATCATCTTGGTATTTCCTCACCTTTAGGAATCTAGCAATCAACTTCTTCAGTTCATCTATCACCTACTTGCACAGTGACATCTACACAGTCATAATTATGACCTCCATTCCCATCTGTTTCCTGATCTATTTGATTGTTTCCCACCTCTTCTGATAATTCCCAACATGCATTTCACTGAGAAAGGTGGTGCAGTAGCTAGCACACTGGATTCACATTTAGGGTAGTGCTTGTTGAAATAACCATCCATATTTAGGGTTTCTGTTGTTTTCCCAATTTTCTTATGGCAAATGCCTCCATCCTATCTTCAATTCAAACTTCTATTCATCACAATACATAAAACCCTGTCACTGACTGTATGTTACAACCTAACATTCGCATTTATTTATTTATTTATTTACTTTTAACATGCCTCTGTCTGTTGCTTACTGAGCATCCCTCAATTTTTGAATGTCTCATTCCAAGAAGTCAAAACTAGTAATGTATTACTGAATGTAAACTTTCCTTTACTGTCACATTGGAAGCTATGTTTGGAAAACTGTATTTAGTTTATCAAAATCACTGTAGTCCATTTTACTCTTCTGTTAATTTCTTCTGTTGCTCATCCAGTTGTTTTCTTCAGCTGCATTCTCATTAGCCAGTTCTATGTACTCATTTTTAATTTCTAGTATTTATCATTTGCTATATTACACATTATTTTAGTCTTCTTAGTACCGATTTTCAATGCATTTTTCAAATATTCTGCAGTATGTCGTCCATTAACTGAAGTTTTTTCTGTACTTGAAGTATAAATTATAATCTTCCATTTACCCTTTAACTGCTCTGGACGTGTTAACGCGCACGCCTTTGTACGTGTCCCTGTGTGCTCTGAACGTGTTTACGCGTGCCACCAGTCCTTCTACCTGGTATTCTGAACGTGTCTGGTAAGTGCAACAAACATGCACAGCATTACAATATGAACTAAATGGTCTGTAAATTAGTCTAAAGAGCTGTAGCAATCATTTGTATGTTATAGAGTGCAAGAATATTTTACAGGTATATCTTACATTTGGTTGAATGAACCAGGAACCTAGTTTGTTGTGTAGTCTGTGAAACTGTATTAACCTATTCCTTTCACACTATTTGCCTCTGAGATAAAAACTCTTGCACTGCAACAATTGGATCAACATTTTCAACACTATCTGAGAAAGCTGTCCAAGTTAGTTACGTCCATCTCTCATCTGTGTGTACAATTATCTGTCAAACAATTTGTCACCTCCATACAAGCCCCCTCACTCTTTAACCACTCACAGCTATTAGACTGCAACAAAAATCAGTGACACTACATAAAACACATCGTTTGAATCATTCATTGGTCAATAATCATACAAAAAGACTGAAATTTACAGAGTTTTTGGACAATGTCCTTCTTCAAAGCTGACAAAAACACTAACACAGACAAGACCATATTCTCTCTACTGGCTACTGTGGCTTGTGTCTTTGTTCTGACTGGGTTAGACTTTATGTTGGATGTAGTTGGTGAGAGAAGCAAGAAGGGGAAGGAAAGTGAGAGATGGAGGGAAGTGGGGCTGATAGCTAGGTAGAAGAAGTAGCAATAAAACGGGACTGGAGTGTTGCACTGGTGAGCCCGTCCTAATGCACTGATGCAGGCAAGGGAATCTGCATATGGCATACAATGCCATGGAGGAGCATGTTAAGAGGAAGGTGAGTTATGGGGTGGGTGGGGGTAGGGGGGGGGGAGAAGAGAAAAAGAACAGATGAAGAGGGAGTCCATTAAATGAACAGTAGCTATGTGGATGGAATTTATTGGAGTAAGGTGGTAGACATGAGACAGTAATGGAGCTGGGTGATACACCAGCACTAGTTGAGATTAAGGTCAGAAGGACTGCAGTATCAAAGTATGTGTTACAAAGACAATTCCCATCTGTGCGCTTCAAGCAACATTGCGTTGTAATGGCAGGGAGGGCTTAACACAGGTTTGCGACAGCCATGAAGTTGAGCATATTGTGCTCAGCGGTGTGTTCTAACACTGGATGGTCAACTTTGTTCTTGTTCACAGTTTGATAGTGGCCAAGCACTCAGATAGGCATTTGGTTGCCATGCTTCCATAAAAGGCTATAAGGAATTATAGGAGAGTGGGCATATGACATGACTATTTTCATAGGTGGATCTGCCTCTGATATGTTATAATATGGATGTAATGGGACTAGAATAGGACATGGTGTAATCAGAGTGTAGGACAGCTCATCCACTTATCCTTCCAATACAAACCATCTGGCAAGAGACTGAAAATGGGCATGGCATAAGGTTGGACCACAATATTTTATAGGTTGGGTGGGCAGCAAGAATAACACTCTGGGAGAAGTGACAAGGATTTTGGGGGGAAATGGGAAGGATTTTGGATAGGTGCACCTCATTTCCAAGCAGGATGACAGGTAACAGAAGACCTGGGAGAGGATGTGATTAAGTTTTCCCAATCTTGTCCTACTCTCCCCACACTCCCAGCACTGATGAGAATGATTACAAAGGTATCACATTCAATACTGAACCTATGTCCAACCATGATGTATTTTTTTTTCAAGGATATACTTCCTTTTCTAGCTGTCTATGCCATCCACCCTACTGATAATAGCTAACTCAACAAATAAACTCCAGCTCAAACCTCCCTGCAACTGTGAGCTTTCTCCCCTTGCACCCTGTATTGTCTTAAAAGGTAAATACAGCATTTATTTGAAAGTATAAAAACAAACTGAGTTTATTGAATGTAACAGTTTATTCTATGTTTTATCTCCAGATAATTTTTAATTTTTGTTGATTCATCAGTGCACACAAAGATGATTCTCCTATTTCCAACTAAAAAGTTAAGCTATAAATTTGAGGACCAGTGATAAATAACTTGCTGAATTTTGTGTCTATGGTCTTATGTATTTATTTTCATGTTCTGATTGGGATTATGTGTTACTATTTTTTTATCGGTCATAATACAGGTTTGATGTGGTCCATTGCAAATTCTACTCATGCCAAGCTCTTCATCTCAGAGTAGCACTTGCACCCAACATCATCAATTATTTATTGGATAAACTCCAATCTCTGCCCTCCCCTATAGTTTTACACTTTACAGATCCCCTAAGTACCATGATACCCTGACAACTTGCTACATGTCCAATCATCATGTCTCTTCTTCTTGTCAATGTTATCCTGATATTCATTATCTGTTAAAAAAGAGAGTGCACGTGTGTATGTCTCGAATCTCGTTCAAAACCTTTGGATCAGTTTCAGCCAGATTATGCACAGAAACAGCATGCATCTTGAGTATCAGCGCTGTGGGATTTATAATCTCCTAATACCAATAGGAACAGAGATATGGGCAAAAACATGTTTTTCTGCCCCTGGCATATAGGCTGCCCTACACAACAGGCATGTTGTATGGGAACAGTATCAGCCTGCTACTTCAACCTCCATTGCAGAGCAGCCTACATGTCAGGGGTAAGAAACAGTTTTCTGGGTCCTGACATGTAGGCTGTCGTACATGGCAGGTGCTTCGTAGTAGTAGTATCAACCTGCTTTACAGAAATTTATTTCAAGGACTAAATATCCCAATGAGTGTGACTGGGCACATGTTGAAATCGGTAGAGGATGGTCTGGACAGTGAGAGGGGGAGAGGAAAATGGACAGAGGAAGTGGAGGAGGAGGAGATGCATGAGGTGGGTGGAAGGTGTAGAAGGTTAGTGAGCAACAGAAAAGGAACAGGGGTAGGTAGAGATGGACAGAGAGATGGGGAAGAATGATACGGTCAGAGAGGGGGTGGAGGCAATGGACCATGACAGGAGCAGGAGGAGACAGACAGATAGAGGTGGAAAGATGAGGTGGATGGACAGAGGGAGGAAGAGGTGGAAACAGAAAGGGAGGGGTGTGCAAAATATGTGTTGAAAACATACACAGGCAAAGCCATGGGCAGAAGTCTAGTAACCAATAAAATGTCTTGAGCACTTACTGATGGCCGTGTTTGATCAACATCTGGTGAGGGACTGCTGCCAGGTGATGAATCTGCTCCTTGTTTCATAGAATCTAGCACTTCTTCAGCAATCTGACGACCAATTTTGCTAGCTTCTACATGAGTACTAATGAATCGTTGCATTTCTCTGTTTCCATTTGCTGCAATAAAGCAATCAACATTGAATTCTGATTGTATAACTGACAACTTATTGGTACTACTACTTCAATATATTTTGAAGATGGAGTTTTTTGTGTATCTCTTTCTCTATTTCTTCCTCTCTACACTGCATAACATCTATTACACAAAAACACTGTTTTAATACTTACATTGTGTGAAGAAATCAAAACCACTATGTGAGTGGTTTGTCCCTTCAGTCTGTGGTATACTGCTTTCAACAGTCCGAATGTCAGACCTGCAATAATTTACTGGTGTTATTTATCATATACATAATCAACTGAGAAAAACTTAAATAAAGTGATTGCTATATAGATGTGAAGTACTGTGTGCTTCATCTTCTTTTTAACATATTTGCTAGATGTGTTGTGCCTTCACAAACTGTATGAGATTGTAGTCCAAATATAGTTACATATAAATGCAACAGAAAACAGTTATATTCAAGTACTACATTTAGTATTACCAGATTTTCACACAGCTAATTTGTTCAATAACAAAGTAGCTCAAAAATTCAACAGACTTGTTTAACACATGGTCAAATGTAATGATGAAAGACTGACTAAAAATACCATGCTACAGCCTAAATATTGAAACTATTCTGTGTTCACGGTAACTTCCTGTAATTTCTCTCTCTCTCTCGCTTTTTCTTTTTCTTTTTTAGTTTCATTATTATATAAAAGACTGAGGAAAAGTGAACTGAAAGCAGTAAAATGGTTATGTTGTTAAAGGTGCATAATGAAATGGTACAGAGATAAGTGGATTTGGCTCTATTTGACTCCCTCACTGAGAAATAGTGAACAGGGGATCAATGCCAGTTTCTTGCCCTTGGGGTGGGAAACACTTGTTGCAAATGGAAGTACCAATAATAGTCAACAGTATAGAAATACAGAAGGCATTGAAAACAATGTCATTAAAGCCACAAAAGTATGACCACAGGAAGTGCAGTTAGAGTGAGGGGAGAAGAACTGTGCAAAATATAGTTATTAATGCAATAGTTAATAAACTGAAATCAAGAATTAATAAACTGAAAAATGGATTGAAGAATGTGTCAATATAAATAACAAAGTGATAGAATTATTCTTCTCACAACTGAAGGAAAGACAATACCAGTCACTGTTGTAATGACGTAAAAGTCCATATTACAAGAGGAGTATGTTACAGGATCCAAGAATAATAATATATGTGGAAGGCTTTGAAAATCTGGTAGTCATAGAAGACATTATTGCTGATATAATGGATGGTAAATCATACTGTATTCCATATATGGATGCAGACCATAGCCTGATAATGTTAATGGTTGGCTGAAAATCATTTCGATAAAGGAAACATTGGAGCATTCAAGGAAATGGCACACTAATAAATTAGGTTCACAGTGAATGCTCCTAGCATGGGAGTGTTGCTGTTGGCGTACAGTGTACCAATGTATTCTGCCTGTTCAGTCTTCTAAAAAGGATTCAGAATCTTTTCCTAACCTTTATATTTCATGTGACTAAGAGATGTGTCTTTCTTTTAATGTTTTGAAATTTAAAAAAAAAATATATTATACGACATCTACTACCCAGCTATTGTTTTATATATTTCATTACTACATAATTAACACTCACAGGAATTTTACCACAGGGCAGTGATTTGTTAATGTGAAAGATGCAAAACTGCACTGTTGTTTAGAGTCCATGTCAATGTCAAGTTTCTGGTTGGCCTATAACTGCCCAAAAGTCAGAGGAAGGTAAGTGCATATTACTTTCAATATGACCAAGCCTAGTAAAGTACTGTGGTATTCAAAACAACACTGAGCACAACTGTACCTAATTATAGCTCAAATGAAATAACTTTATGACATACAGATTAGAATGGTGCAGAGAGGCGGAGGGGGGGGGGGGGCAGTGATACCAATGTGCAGCTAGTTAATGAGTTTCATGTTCCATTGATCATTTTGCACAATAAATAGTTATGACATGGAATGAGTCATTTTACATTCACATTGCAAATTAATTTGTAAATATGCCTATGTGTTGAACATTTAAGCTTTTTTTCCTTAATATACAGATGTGACTGAGTAACTCCTACCCACAACCTACATTACAATAATAGAAAAATTCTTCTATGGAATAGAAGCAGCTGTCAAGAAGAGACTTTTTCAGTTAGTTTTCATATTTTACTTTGCTTTGCTGTATGTCAGACATTTTATATCACTGGGTAAGTGATCAAAATTTTTTGTTGCACCACTGTCCACCACTGTTGTGCTAAAGATATCCTTAATGCGGAGTAATGAATGTCATTTCCCCTTCTGGTAATGTAATTATGTACATCATTGTTCCTTTTGAACTGCAGCAGATTATTTATAACAAACTTCATAATGGAGTAAATATACTGTGAATCAATAGTCAGAATGCCAGCTCCTTAAACAGATGTCTACAAGAAGATCATAGGTGGGCACCACATACTACCCTCATGGCACATTTTTGAATTATGAAGACTTTTTTTCTTATTTCGTATGACATTATTGAATGAAAATATGCAAACTATGTAAGCTTACTGATTTTTGTCTCCAAGAGTTACAATAATTCTAAGTGAAAATGTGGCTGAACCAAATTGCTTTAGGTGTTCTAGAATATGATTTTTCCACTTTAAATTCTCATCAATGTGGATACCAAAGAATTTTGAAGTTTCAGCTCTATCTACTATTGTCTTCCATGCGTTATACTTATTGTTCATGTAGTGGAGAACTTAGTATATTGCATGCTTGGACTAATTACAACACTAATATCATCTGCTAAAAGACCTAATTCTGCTTGTAATTTACATATATGAAGGAAGAATAGTGAACCTGAGATTGAGGCTTGGGGAACCCTGTAGTAAAGTTTTTCTCCCAGCCATCCACGTATGACAAAGCCATATACATCTACATCTACAGTCTGAAAACCACTGTGAAGTGTGCCATTGTACTAGTTATTAGGGTTTCTTCCCAATCCATTCACATATGGACTGCAGGAAGAATGATTATTTAAATGGCTCTATGAATGATTTAGTTAATCTAATCATGCCCTCATGAACCCTACATGAGCATACATAGGAGGTTGTAGTATATCCCTAGAGTCATCAGTTAAAGCTGGTACTTGAAACTTTGTAAGTAGGCTTTCTCCGGATAGTCTATGTCTATCTTTAAGAGTCTGCCTGTTCAGTTTCTTCAACATGTGACACTCTTCCAAGTGTCAAACCAACCTGCGACCACTCGTGCTATGTTCAGTATGCCCTGTGATCCTATCTGGTATAGGTCCCAGACATGTAAGTACTACTGTAGAATGGATTGCAAAAGTGATTTTTAAGCAATCTCCTTTGTAGAATGATTGCATTTCCCCAGTACTCTGCCAATAAGCTGAAGTCTGTCACCTCTTTCACCCATCAGTGAGCCAATGTGACGATTCCATTCATATCCCTACAAAATGTTACATCTAGGTATTTGCATTAGTTGGCCAATTCCAGCTGTGATTAACTTTTTTGTGAAGTACATAATTTCACATTTCTGAACATTTAATGCAAGTTGTCAATCTTTGTACCACTTTGAAAGCTTATTGAGATCTGACAGAATATTTATGCAGCTTCTTTTGGACAGTACTTGATTATAGATAACTGCAGAATCTGCAAAAAGTCTGAGGTTACTATTAGTATTATCCTCAAGGGCATTAATATACAACATGAACAGCAAGGGTCCCAACACACTTTGCTGGGGTACACCCAAACTTACTTCTACATCTGACAATGTCTCTCCAGCCAAAATAACCTGCTGCATCAGCCTTATCAAAAAACCATCAATCCAATCACAAATTTTGCTTAATGTACCATATAATCATACTTTTGATGGTAAGTGTAGATGATGTGCTGAGAAATGATTTTCAGAAATCAAGAAATACTGCACCTACCTGACTGCCTTGATCCAAAACTTTCATTACATCATGTGAGAAAAAGTGTGAGTTGGGTTTTGCATGATGGGTGGTTTCGGATTCTATGTCACTGGCATGGAGGAGGTCATTTTGTTCAAGATACCTCATTATGTTTGGGCTCAGAATTTGTTCTAAGATTCTGCAACAAATTGATGTCAAGGTTACTGGGTAGTAATTTTGTGGATCACTTCTACTACCCTTCTTGTAAATGCGTGTGACCTGTGCTTTCTTCCATCCACTGAGCATGGCGCTTTGCTTCAGGAATCTAAGATTAAAGTTAGAAGAGCGGGCTAGCTCAGCCACAAATTCATTATAGAATCTGATAGAAATCCACTTGGGCCCTGGAGCTTTGTTCAGTTTTAATTATTTCAACTGCTTCCCAACAACACTGATACTGGCACTTACTTTATTCATCTTTCCAGTGGAATGAGGCTTAAATTGAGGTAACTGTGTGAAGAAATCAAAACCACTGTGTGAGTGGTTTGTCCCTTCAGTCTGTGGTATATCTGCTTTCAGCAGTCCTATGTAAAGGAACATTTGAAAATGGAGTTAAGCTTTGCAGCTTTGCTTTACTACCCTCTATTTGCATATGAACCATAGACCTTGCCATTGGTGGGGAGGCTTGCAAGCCTCAGCGATACAGATAGCCACACCGTAGGTGCAACCACAACGGAGGGGTATCTGTTGAGAGGCCAGACAAATGTGTGGTTCCTGAAGAGGGGCAGCAGCCTTTTCAGTAGTTGCAGGGGCAACATTCTGGATGATTGACTGATCTGGCCTTGTAACACTAACCAAAACAGCCTTGCCATGCTGGTACTGCGAACGGCTGAAAGCAAGGGGGAAACTACAGCTGCAATTTTTCCCGAGGGCATGCAGCTTTACTGTATGGTTAAATTATGATGGTGTCCTCTTGGGTAAAATATTCTGGAGGTAAAATAGCCCCCCATTCAGATCTTTGGGCGGGGACTACACAAGAGGACATCGTTATCAGGAGAAAGAAAACTGTCGTTCTACGGATCAGAGCGTGGAATGTCAGATCCCTTAATCGGGCAGGTAGGTTAGAAACTTTAAAAAGGGAAATGGATAGGTTAAAGTTAGATATAGTGGGAATTAGTGAAGTTCAGTGGCAGGAGAAACAAGACGTTTGGTCAGGTGAATACAGCGTTGTCAGTACAAAATCAAATAGGCGCAATGCAGGAGTAGGTTTAATAATGAATAAAAAAAATAGGAGTGTGGGTAAGCTACTACAAAAAGCATAGTGAATGCATTATTGTGGCCAAGATAGACACGAAGCCCACGCCTGCTACAGTAGTACAAGTTTATATGCCAACTAGCTCTGCAGATGATGAAGAAATTGATGAAATGTGTGATGAAATAAATGATATTATTGAGATAGTGAAGGGAGACGAAAATTTAATAGTCATGGGTGACTGGAATTCGATAGTAGGAAAAGGAAGAGAAGGAAAAGTAGTAGGTGAATATGGATTGGGGGGAAGAAATGAAAGAGGAAGCCACCTTGTAAAATTTTGCACAGAGCATAAGTTAATCATAGCTACCGTATTTACTCGAATCTAAGCCGCACTTTTTTTCCGGTTTTTGTAATCCAAAAAACCGCCTGCGGCTTAGAATCGAGTGCAAAGCAAGCGGAAGTTCTGAAAAATGTTGGTAGGTGCCGCCACAACTAACTTCTGCCGTCGAATATATGTAGCGCTACACAAGCATGCTTTGTAGGCACAAAGATAAATACTGGCGCCAAAACCTCTGCGTCAGTAAATAAATTTAAAAAAAAAAAGGGGGAGGACGAGCTTTTTTTTTCTCCACCCCGAGTTTCGACCACTGCATTTTCGTACATTATCCAACGAAGTAAATACAAATTCCGTATTGTTCATCTTTGAATGTAGCGGAATTTCAATGTACTACGAAAATCCGAATGGCGAGACTGTTTGGGATGTTTGTCAATATGGCCAACTCTACGTTCTGAATTTTTTCCTACCTGTGAGAAGAGATGGTTGCTAATAGGAACCTGATGAAATGTGAATCACATGCAGTATTCTCTTCACCATAAGAATAATACGAATATAAACATTTTTTCATGTATTCTTTCATGTTTGCTGCTATCTCATTTAAATCCTGTCAGCCTAATAAACTACGAAACTAGAGTGAGACAACAGCAAACGCGGAAGAATATACGTATCGTGTCATGTTTATATTCGTATTATTCTTATGCCTAATAGCGATACAGTCAGAAACGAAGCACGGCAACTGACTAGATTTTTAAATCTAAGATGATGACTAATTTCTGTGCAGAATTTGATGTACTAAAGAAGCGGCCGCAAAGATTTTCAAACAGAGGAAAATTTTCGCCTAACTCTCGTTCAGACCATGTTCTATCATACGCAGTCTATTATTTGGTTCTTGTTGATCATTATCAAAGAAAGCAGCAGTGTAAGTAACAGCAAATAGCAGTCTCTTGTCATTGTTTCGCTAGTGAGAAGATTCCTCTCTCTCTTTTTTTTTAATTGTAAGCGGCGGTAGCGTGCACAAAAGCAAGCCATGCCGCGAGCGGCAACAGGCTGTAAACACTCAATATTAGAATGCGACAAACAATGCATGACACAGTACAGTAATGCATTTTCAGCTTAGAGTGTCGTAAACACCTATAACAAAGAAGACAGCACTTATCAGATCAAAGCAAAATAAGCAATCGATTCAAACCAGACGAAGCACATGAAAGAGGAAGGGTACCCGTATAAATATGGACAGAGCGCCTGACGCATAGCAATGGCTGCCTGGTATGGCTTAACTGCTAAGCTTACGACTCGAACCAAACTACTGTAGCTGTATCGTCATTCATTCGACCTAAATTGTGTCTCATATTACAATAGACTACCTTTGTTTCGATTTGGAGGTGCGGCCTAAAACTTTTCTCTCCCTTTTAATTTCGAGTCTCAAATTTCAGGTGCGGCTTAGATTCGGGATTTTTTTTTTTTTTTTTTTTTTTTTTTCCTTTATTTCGAGTCTCATTTTTCAGGTGCGGCTTAGATTCGAGTGCGGTTTAGATTCGAGTAAATACGGTAACACTTGGTTCAAGAATCATAAAAGAAGGTTGTATACATGGAAGAAGCCTGGAGATACTGACAGATTATATAATGGTTAGACAGAGTAGATGGGACCTGGATAAACTGACTAAACCAGAGTCTGTACAGAGTTTCAGGGAGAGTGTAAGGGAACAATTGACAAGAATGGGGGAAACAAATACAGTAGAAGAAGAATGGGTAGATTTGAGGGATGAAGTAGTGAAGGCAGCAGAGGATCAAGTAGGCAAAAAGACGAGGGCTAGTAGAAATCCTTGGGTGACAGAAGAAGTATTGAATTTAACTGATGAAAGGAGAAAATATAAAAATGCAGTAAATGAAGCAGGCAAAAAGGAATACAAAGTCTCAAAAATGATATCGACAGGAAGTGTAAAATGGCTAAGCAGAGATGGCTAGAGGACAAATGTAAGGATGTAGAGGCTTATCTCACTAGGGATAAGATAGATACTGCCTACAGGAAAATTAAAGAGACCTTTGGAGAAAAGAGAACTACTTGTATGAATATCAAGAGCTCAGATGGAAACCCAGTTCTAAGCAAAGAAGGGAAAGCAGAAAGGTGGAAGGAGTATAGAGAGGGTCTATACAAGGGCGATGTACTTGAAGACAATATTATGGAAATGGAAGAGGATGTATATGAAGATGAAATGGGAGATATGATACTGTGTGAAGAGTTTGACAGAGCACTGAAGACCTAAGTTGAAACAAGGCCGCGAGACTAGACAACATTCCATTAGAACTACTGACAGCCTTGGGAGAGCCAGTCCTGACAAAACTCTACCATCTGGTGAGCAAAATGTATGAGACAGGCGAAATACCCTCAGACTTCAAGAAGAATATAATAATTCCAATCCCAAAGAAAGTAGGTGTTGACAGATGTGAAAATTACCAAACTATCAGTTTAATAAGTCACGGCTGCAAAATACTAATGTGAATTCTGTACAGACAAATGGAAAAACTGGTAGAATCTGACCTCAGGGAAGATCAGTTTGGATTCTGTAGAAGTATTGGAACACGTGAGGCAATACTGACCCTATGACTTATCTTAGAAGCTAGATTAAGAAAAGGCAAACTTACATTTCTAGCATTTGTAAACTTATAAAAAGCTTTTGACAATGTTGACTGGAATACTCTCTTTCAAATTTTGAAGGTGGCAGGGGTAAAATACAGGGAGTGAAAGGCTATTTACAATTTGTACAGAAACCAGATTGCAGTTATAAGAGTCGAGGGACATGAAAGGGAAGCAGTGGTTGGGAAAGGAGCGAGACAGGGTTGTAGCCTCTCCCCCGATGTTATTCAATCTGTATATTGAGCAAGCAATAAAGGAAACAAAAGAAAAATTCGGAGTAGGTATTAAAATCCATGGAGAAGAAATAAAGACTTTAAGGTTCGCCAATGACATTGCAATTCTGTCAGAGACAGCAAAGGACTTGGAAGAGCAGCTAAACGGAATGGACAGTGTCTTGAAAGGAGGATATAAGATGAATATCAACAAAAGCAAAACAAGGATAATGGAATGTAGTTGAGTTAACTCGGGTGATGCTGAGGGAATTAGATTAGGGAATGAGGGACTTATGTAGTAAAGGAATTTTGCTATTTGGGGAGCAAAATAACTGATGATGGTCGAAATAGAGAGGATATAACATGTAGACTGGCAATGGCAAGAAAAGCATTTCTGAAGAAAACAAATTTGTTAACATCGAGTATACATTTAAGTGTCAGGAAGTCGTTTCTGAAAGTATTTGTATGGAGTGTAGCCATGTATGGAAGTGAAACATGAACAATAAATAGTTCAGAGAAGAAGAGAATAGAAGCTTTCGAAATGTGGTGCTACAGAAGAATGCTGAAGATTAGATGGGTTCATCACATAACTAATGAGGAGGTATTGAATAGAACTGGGGAGAAGAGGAGTTTGTGTCACAACTTGACTAGAAGAAGGGATCGGTTGGTGGGACATGTTCTGAGGCATCAAGGGATCACCAATTTAATACTGGAGGGCAGTGTGGAGGGTAAAAATCATAGAGGGAGACCAAGGGATGAATACACTAAGTAGATTCAGAAGGATGTAGGCTGCAGTACATACTGGGAGACGAAGCTGCTTTCACAGGATAAAGTAGCATGGAGAGCTACATCAAACCAGTCTCAGGACTGAAGACCACAACAACAACAACATTTGCACATACCAACTAAACAGGCAATACATTGAGCATGCGACATGAAGAAAAAACTATAACTGGCAACTTAACTTACTTAAATGTTAGTCACAAAGCTATTTTAATTGAGGTAATTTACGTGTGTACTTTTATGCATTACAATGCAGTTTTGATACATTGCTTACAGCATTTTAATTATATATTGTTAAACTACAGCCCACTCATACAGAAACTTTGCATTATTTTTTATAAAAAGTGAATGCAATAGTCTTGTGCCGAGAGTGTATCGCAAGTGACAACTCTGCCACCCTTAATATAAGTTTTGTAAACCATTGTAGGTACCTCATTTCCAAAAGTGAATGCCAACCAGAAATGATCTTCATGGGAACCTCTGTTAGAAATATGTCCAATCATCTATGCCCATCACAAAGAGGCTCAATCTATATTCATAATAATATCTAATCTATAAACAAATGTTTCCGAAGCAACAAATTTCTATATAGACAATGACTTACCTGTATCATTCAATCAACAATATAAAATGCCATTTCAGAGACTGTCAAATGTATACTCCAGAAGGTAATTTGATTTATATTGCTGACATCAGAAGTTGTTATATGCAAAGTAACACTCTCAAGAAGGGGTGTCTTATAATGATCACAATGATTTAAGTGATCATTCTTCCTCTAAAGATAGTATGATCATTTTTTTACATTCTCGTATCTTTTCTTTAGTATGTAAATTTGCTCATCTCAGTGTATTTTGAAAAACTTCTACACACTGGACTGCACCAGCAGGGTATACACATATGGAAGTGGACAGGAAACCCACTTCCAAAACCAGAGGCGTCTACATCCACTAAAAGAAAGTAACTGGTTGTAGGGAATAGGGATAACCATGGATAAAATCGGAAATCATACAGGGCACTGGTTCAAAATACCTGCAGCAAGATGTGAAGAAAATGAATAATGAAAACTGCCTTTGTTTGACTGCAACTACCTCACCTTAGCAGCCCTTTTATTATTATTATTATTATTATTATTATTATTATTATTATTTGTTGTCATGGTCTCATTTTCAGTCCCAAAATTATTTGAGTTTAACCTTTTGTTTCATTTATCTCTCTCTTTCACTTCTGGTACAAAGCCCTTTATTTTAGTTCTTTTCGAACATCTATAATAATCAAAACTCTTCCAATTACAGTAAATAAAAATAAATTAATAGGAAATCTCTCTAACTTACAGTATGACCGAGTTCTTTGCAACCAAGTACTCCACATCTTTAGTCCATGGATTTTTAAAGGATTTCCATTCACTTTGAAGTTTTATAAATGATCCCTCTTTGCTTTTAAATCGGTATACCTGAAAATAAAAATAAAAGTTAATCAATTTTAATTGTGTTTTTAGTTTAAAATACATTTGATAAAAGATACTTGCATTGCAAATTTACTGGCACCAGTCCCGTATCAGTTCTTTGAAGTACTGCTTCAACACTCAGTGAGAAATGACACTTGAAATACTTGATGTAGGAACAATGGTGTACAATAATCATAGTTAGAAAGAAGTGAAGCTTAATAGAGACAATAGATTGGTGACAAAAGGAACCAAAAGGTCACATTATCTTCACTTTTTTTGTAATCCCACCAGACGTATCAATGGGTCACTCGTTATAACTATACGTACATATGGAAAGGTCTCTAGGAGAGGTGTGGAAGGATATGTCTAGCACAGCCTGGTTACATGGATTAATATTTAAGAGCTGACATGGATCACCATGCTCTCACTTGTCAACTAGCCGATGTTTACAGCTAGCTCTCCGGTGTATCATTTGATGAAACCCTGTATTATGTGGTTCTCTCCTGGACTGCAAAATTTGCAGTTAGTTTTACCTACGGATGACATTTGGTTAGCCCACAGATTTGCCTGTCTGCCTAATATGAGACTGACATAGCTCTCCATTCAACCAAATATTATGTTTCCATTAAACAAACTGATGGCATTTGGGTGCACCAGAAGCATAGTTTTATCCAAGTATGTCCAAGTCAAAACTACAAACAGTGTTTTCCAGCACTGACATATGAGTTATCCACGAAACATTCATAGTGCTGTATTTACCACAAGGTATTCACCTTCAAAAGTCTTTTTCTCTGTGTATTTCCAGAAGAGTCAAGAACTACTACTATCTGAGATCATCTGATAATAAGTTGTGCTTAATAAAACCTATATTTATGAAGAAGCAGACTTACAACACCTATTTATAGTCATGCCTCCGCATACTTTTAGGTCCTCCTGCAAACTCCAGATATACGTAAATCATGGCCATCCAGTGCAGAAGAACTTTTCTTAACCCAAGGAAGCCTAAGGGGAGGGGGGTTGTTCGTTGAACCCACAATTTTTTTTGTCCCCTGCTTTTGCCCAAGTACCTTTCATACTACAAATTCCCTTTGAGTTATTGTTTGTTGGCTATTTTATGAAACGTTAGTGTCAATACATTTTATAGAAAATTCCTGCTTTGAAAGTAAAAATAAATAAACTTATTATGGGTCCAACAAACTACCCCCCCCCCCCCCCCCGCCCCTTAGGCTTCCATAGAAAATTTCCCTTAGTAGGATTTCGTATTTCTCATCTCTACAACAATGCAAGTTAGTTTCTTGTTGGTTGGTATTCTTGATATTCACAACAATTGGTTTACTTTCAGAGGAAGTGATTGTTGATGTCAAAAAATGGTTCAAATGGCTCTGAGCACTATGGGACTCAACATCTTAGGTCATAAGTCCCCTAGAACTTAGAACTACTTAAACCTAACTAACTTAAGGACATCACACACACCCATGCCCGAGGCAGGATTCGAACCTGCGACCGTAGCAGTCCCGCGGTTCCGGACTGCAGCGCCAGAACCGCACGGCCACCGCGGCCGGCTGTTGATGTCAGTCAGCTGTTATTTATCTTGTAAACTTGCATTGAGTTAGTGCAGTTCCCTACTGTTCACACCCAGACTTAGAAATGACTAAAAGAATATATGACTCATCTTTAGAAAGAGTTCTGAAAGAAATTTTAGATGAAGATTCTGACTCGGGGAGTGAAAGTGAATATGAGGATGGTGTTATGGAGTATGATTTACATCGGGAAAGTGATGTGGATGTTAGAGAAGATGAAGATAGCGCAGCTTCAGGCAGTGATCATCAGGATGTTATTGTGGCAAAGTCTGGAAGAAGGTCCATAACCACACAGCCTAGAATTCCTTGGAGATCTGTTGCTAATATAGTAAGAGAGCAGGCAGGAGTAACTTCAGCTGGTGTTTGCCATTCACCTGGAGAAGCCTTGAAGTTACTTCTTACGCCTGACATCATGGATGTTATAGTAAAACATTCAAATGAAGAGGCAGTTAGGCAAAATGTTACTTTGACTAATGAGAAAGAATTGTATGCCTTTATAGGAATCCTGATACTTATGGGGGCAAATAAGGACAGTTCTGTCAGTGTACACAATCTTTGGTCAGACCAAATGGGTCGGCCAGTTTACAAGGGTATTATGGCAAGAGAACATTTCAAGGAACTTACTGCAATCATAAGTTTTAATGACAAAAGTACCCACCAGCTAAGAAGGGAAGCAGACAAGTTCACAGCAATCTGTGATGTTTTCAACAAAGTGAATGATAGGTTCCCACTACTGTATAAACCAGGGGTCCACCTCACCATTGATGAGATGCTCAGCTTGTTTAGAGGGCACTGCCCCTTCAAAGTATTTATGAAGGATAAACCGGGCAAGTATGGCATCCTTATACGCATGATGTCCGATGCAGTTGACAGATACATCTTGAATATGGAACCCTATGCAGGTAATGTTCAGAATTTGTCGAAAGAAGAACAGGGTTCAGCAGCTGTCATCAAATGTCTGGTAGCACCTGTGAAAAATACTGGTCAAAATATTACAACAGACCAATACTACACATCGGTGGATTTGGGCGGAAGAGTTATACCAAGACTACAAAGTTACTACAGTAGGAACTCTCCAGTCAAACAGGAAGCATATTCCAGACATAATGAAGAACATGTCAAATTGAGAGCTATATGCATCAATGTTCTTGTTCACAGACCCATCAACAGGTAGGCCTCCAGTAACTTTGGTGTCCTACATAGCAAAAACGAAACCAAGTAAAAACTTACTGATGTTGTCAACAATGCACCAAGATAAAGGCACTGTTGGTGGAGAGAAGAATAAAACTGAGATAAATGCATATTATAATTCCACTAAAGGTGGAATTGATACCATTGATCAAATGGTGTGTATGTACACCTGCAAGAGGGGAACAAAGAGATGGCCTCTATCTGTATTTTACTCTCTCATCGACATTTGTGCTATCAATGCAAACACCATATTCATCCAGCAACATCCAAGATGGAATGAATAAGAGAAGCTAAAACAAAGAAGCAGAAATAACACAATCTAAGTAAACCAAAACAGTATTGTGGACAGTGTCATAAATAAGTGTGTAACACACATTCAGAAAAAAAGTTGTGAAGTGTGTCTCTTGCCTTGAAGTTGAGGACTCAGAGTAGTCTATTGTATATGAACACATCTGTATTTTGTATTGTAATATGTCAATTTTTTATTCCCTCAGTCCAATATTTATAACAATTAACAGCGTTTATAAACCGATGCCTTAGTTAAAATACATAAACCATTTCGAAAGTTGTAATTTTTCGTCAGTAAACCTGTGGGCTCGCTTAACACCCCCTCCCCCCCCCCCCCCCCAGGCATCCAAGTTAGAAAAAAAGGCTTGGGTGTCCTAGGGTTAAATCAGTGCAAAATGGTTCAGGGAAGCCTATATTCTTGAATGTTAATCCTTGATGCAGGCCCGTTCAGCTGTTGCTTGCATAGTTTTTCCACTCACTCTTTTTTTATCCTGTCTCAAATTTTTGCTTGATAACTTGTGAAATAATGCATTAAATCAGTTCATTTGCACAGTGTAGGCAGTGTCCTCCTTAGAACAAGTTATGTCACTTCCTCTTGTCAGATTTTGTTTTCCTTTTTGTGTTATTCTGCACCAAACAAACTAGAATTTCTTCACAGTTCACTCTTCAGAAAGCATCAAAAGAGTAAAACATATTCAGTTGTAGAAATAATGAAACCAACTATTATCAGTGGAACAATTACCTTATGGAATTAAAGAGTTGCCTTACAAGTACACTCTGAAATCAAGCAAAGAATCCATTTAAATCCATTACAGACCTGAGTTGTCACTTTTTCTGGACCCTGCAAAGCTATTTTATGTGATTCAGCAAGATGTGCAATGTCTTCATGATGGTAGTACTCATACATGCTCGTACCATGCAGCTCCTGAGGCAGGAAACCAAGTACCAAGGTAGCCCTGCGGAAAACAGATATGACTAATTAATCAGATAAATTATATGTTCCAGAAACTTATGAAGGCCCAACTTTATCTATGATAAAGAATACAGAGCAAAGCAATGAATTAAAATTTGTTCCAAGGCCGGGATTCGAATCCAGGCCTCCAGCATACTAAGCAGATGCACTAACCACTGTGCCTTCATGGCAATGCAGCTAACACAACTGCATATATTACCCTAGTTCATCTCCCTCCCTTCTGAACATTAATTGAAGTTTGTGTTAGGGAGGGAGATATACTAGGGTAATCTGTGCAGCTGTGTTAGCCGCAGTGCCAGGGCGGCGCAGTGGTTAGCACATTTGCCTAGTGAGCGTGATCCAGATTTGAATCCTGAACTCAGTACAAATTTTAATTCATTGCTTCAGCTTGTATTCATTATCACAGATGAATAAGTAATTAACTTTGTGCACAGATTTTCACTGAAACTATGAGTGCATCAAACATATGAGTATGTATTTATAAAAATAAATTTTATATACCAAACTAATTTTATAATTTTCATAGCACAGAAACTGGACTGCTTTGTAGATATTTTCTACTGTCAATAGCTAAAAACTCAAATATTTTCAAATTTCAGTAACACTGCCTAATGTCCTAGTCAGTTTCCACTTGTTTCTGTTAAATTTTGAAGTGTGAGGTAGTACATATGAAAGTCCTTAACTGGAGTCATCATAGTTTTATGAAATGCAATGACCCACAGTTGCCTGTAAGTTTTTTAATTATCACTACCAAAACCAGTGGTAATAATAACTTACGCATCTGTGTGTCATACATTTCATAACATACTTAACAGCTGTTGACAGTTGCATTCAAAACATGTTTGAACTTATAATTTTTGTAATAACACGGTAATTTAAATTGGATGCTGAATACACAGGTAACATACACATGATCCAAATTTCGGAAACTTCTCACATGAATTTCAAGCATGGTAAATACGTGTGTGTATAAAGTACACTGCCAACGAGAGAAAAATGACCTATGTTAGTGTGATACGTTTTTCAACCCATCAATACAACAAGATACTGTGGCTATTACTTGATTCTTATTTTTTGAGCCGCATTACCTTTGGTCGACAAAAAGGAATTTGCCATCAAGAGCATGCCTTGATATGAACTGTATTGTTCGAACATTGGGTCGTCTCATTCCTGTCAGTGGTGGGCGTTGTGTCACTTGTGGCTGGACACGACCGACAGCAACAAGGCAGGAGAGATTGCAGGCATCACCTTCCCCTTCACTTTCCTGTTCCTCAAGGCCTATTTTAGCAGGGGCCCAAGATTTGAGATATCCAGTACATTGTATCACACAGTATTTTCGATCTGTAAGAAAAATACCAGTATTTCAGTTCCATTCATGTGATGTATTTCACGCTGAAATAGAATACCTTTCAACCATGCGCACGACTTCGTGTCCAGTGCACTGTAGTACACATAAGAGAGGTTTATAATTCAGCAAACCCATATAGTTTCTGGAAAAACTGATATTACATTTAAGGAGACAATGACTAACTTATTATAAAGTTTTATTTTTATTTTTGACATGATCACTTTTTTTGACACAGTGGCTACCTGAAGATGCTATGCGTGGCATATAGTGAACAAATGTTCATGCATTATAAATAATGTTATCAACTCATGAACATTTGTTCTCTAAATGTCATCTATACCATCTGAAGATGGCCATTGTTGGCCAAAACTGGTTATGTCCATGTAAAAAAAGTGATTGTGTCAAAAATAAAAAAGAACTGTATGATATAGTTTTGATATTCTTTCGCAATATACTTATAGGAATCTTAGTTACATCAGAGGAATAATGATACAAGTGCTTTTCTCCAGTTCCTCGACTGCAGCTGCAGTGTAGGTACAATGTAGACAGCTGGGACATGTGTGCATGCATGTTCTGCACTAGTTACCTCTGAAGAAGGACATAGTTTAAGTGGTTAGCAATATATTCAGGCTTGATTGTGTGCCTATTAACTACCCAATGCCTCAACTATATGGTGTGCTGTTACTTTTACTCCTACATTTACATTCCACCAAGGTCATACCATAGCAACATATATTCATTCATTAAACATATACAATAGACCCCATCAAGAACGAGAGCCATCAGAGACTAGAACAAGTTGAAATATATGTTAACAAAAAACAGACAAGTCACAGAAACTTGCCAGTATGATATATGAACTATAAACGGTCACTATGCTGCTATTATCCTTATGGCAGCTAAATCTACTCAAATAAATTACAAAGAAAAAATCTGTATATACTAAATAGGTGCTGTTTATCTCAAAATTGTAGTTTGATCTTTACATGATTATAATGGTATTTTTAGAAAAAATAGTTACCTACATTAGCACATACTAACTCCTGGTTAAAGTGAATTACTACTGGTCATGTAACTTTAGAACAATCCCCTGCAGAAATGCTGAGCCATGCTGCCACTATAGTTCTCCATAACTGTGAAAGTGTTGCTAGTGCAGGATGTTGTGCATGAACTGACCGCTCAATTATGACCCTTAAATGTTAGATCCGTTTCATGTCAGGTGTTCTGGGTGGCCTAATCGTATGCTTGAACTGTCCAGAATGTTCTTCAAGCCAAACAGTTGTGGCCTGGTGGAACAATGTTGTCGTTTGGAATCATGAAGTCCATGAATGGCTGCAAGCGGTCTCCAAGTAGCCGAACATAACCATTTCCATACAATGGCCAGTTCAGTTGGATGAAGGACCCAGTAAATTTCATATAAACACAGCCCATGCCATTATGGGGCCACCACCAGCTTGCACAGTGCCTTGTTAACAACTTGGGTTCACGGATTCATGGTGTCTGCACCACACTTGAACCCTACCATCAGCTCTAACCACCTAACATCAGGACTCATCTGAACAGGCCACAATTTTCCAGTCATCTAGGGTCCAACTGATATGGTCACGAGTCCAGGAGAGGAACTGCAGGCAATGTTCTGCTGTTAGTCAAGGCCCTCATGTCAGTCATCTGCTGCTACTGCCCATTAATACCAAATTTTACTACACTGTCATAACAAATATGTTTGTTGTACGTCCCACAGTCATTTCATGCAGAGTTGCTTGTTTGTTAGCACTGATAATACTACACAAATGCTGCTGCTTTCAGTTGTTAAGTAAAGGCCATCTGCCACTGCACTGTCTATGGTGAGAGGTGATACCTGAAATTTGGTGTCCTCAGCACACTCTTGACACTATGCATCTTGGAATACTGAAATCCCTAGCGATTTCTAAAATGGAACGTCTCATGCATTTAGATCCAAATACTATTCCACGTTCAAAGACTGTTAATTCCCATTGTGTGGCCACAATCACATTGGAAACTGTTTCACATCTATCATCTGAGTACAAATGACAGTTCTGCCAATGCACTTCCCTTTTATGCCTTATGTATACAAACTACCGCCATCTATATATGTGCATACCCCTATCTCATTGCTTCTGTCACCTCAGTGTATAAGGGGTGTGAGTGGTGTCAGATGTTGAGGGATCACTGGGAAGGATATAGAGATGCCGGGTGTACTCATGTGGAACAACATTACCAGAACCAGTCTCATTGTGGGTTTCCATTTGGCCGGCTCAGTCAGATCATGCAACATTCAGACTTGTGGGGCATTCCCATGTAATGCAGCCTGATGCATTGGAACGTAAAAACAAGAATCCTCTTCATCAAGTTTCAGGGCAAACACATCTGACCACCACAAAGGAGGATCACCGAATTGTGCACCGAGCACATCATAACCCTTTCACATCTGACTCGCTGTCTGAGAATGAGGAATGGGCTCTCTGCAGTTGTCTGTGCCATACCCACCACTGGTCAGAGACTAGCAACAGCTGGACTCGGAAATTATCATCCCATGTGTGTGCTGCTATTAACAACACAACACAAATGGCTGCATTTGGAGTGGTGCCATGACTGAGAAGAATGGAGTGCTAATGGATGACATTGCATTGTGTTCAGCAATGAATCATCATTCTACACTACCCCAGATAACCATTGTCAGCAAGTATGCTGGCAATCTACAAAGAGGTCACATTCTTCCAGTGTTTTTCACAGAGAGTGTGGTGTTACTGCTGATGTAGGGGAACATTGGGGATGATTTCTGGTCATGGATGGTAGTCACTGAGGGAACTCTTGACAGTACAACAGTATGTCATGGACATCTTCTGTCCTCATGTGTTACCTCTCATGCAACAGCATCTGTCCTCATGTATTACCTCTCAAGCAACAGCATCATGGTGTCACTAACCAATAAGGCAATGCTCATCCACTTGATGCATCTCTGAACTGTCTGCATGATGTCGAGGCACTCCATGACCAGCAAGATCCCCATATCTGTTCCTGACTGAACATGTGTGTGACTAGCTTGGATGCCAACTCTGTCATAGTGCCAGTATTCATGATATTAAGGGCCAGTTGTAACAGTTGTGAGGCAGCACACTTCAGGAGAGGATACAATGGCTTTATCACACCCAACTCAACTGAGTCACACCATGCATCCAGGCCAGAGGGGGGTGCAATGTCATGTCAATAAATGGGCTCACACTGTAATGTATTTGTTTCATCACGAACAACAAAATGTGTATTACACAATGGAAAGCCCAGGATATATAACAACAATATTACGAAAAGGATGGATTGCTACTCACTATATAGAGTAGACATGAGTTGCAGACAAGCACTATGAAGAGGCTGTTAAACATTTTAGCTTTCGATGAAAAGGGCTAGTTCTGAAGTAGAAAACACACACACATTCACACAAGCACAGCTCATATACACATGACCACTGCCTCTGGCTGCTGTGGCTAGACTCAGACTGGGCACAGTGGCTGGAGACAGTGGTCATGCATGTATGAGTTGTGCTTGTGTGAATGTGTACTTCACAACAAGGCCTTTCAGTTGAAAGCTAAAATGTGTAGCAGTCTTTTTGTTGTATCTGTCTGCAACTCATTGTATTCTCTATATGTGAATAGTCCCCCCCATAAACCATGGACCTTGCCGTTGGTGGGGAGGCTTGCGTGCCTCAACGATACAGATAGTCGTACTGTAGGTGCAACCACAACGGAGGGGTATCTGTTGAGAGGCCAGACAAACATGTGGTTCCTGAAGAGGGGCAGCAGCTTTTCAGTAGTTGCAGGGGCAACAGTCTGGATGATTGACTGATGTGGCCTTGTAACACTAACCAAAATGGCCTTGCTGTTTTGGTACTGCGAACGGCTGAAAGCAAGGGGAAACTACAGCCGTAATTTTTCCCGAGGGCATGTAGTTTTACTGTATGATTAAATGATGATGGCGTCCTCTTGGGTAAAATATTCCGGAGGTAAAATAGTCCCCCATTCGGATCTCCGGGAGGGGACTACTCAGGAGGACGTTGTTATCAGGAGAAAGAAAACTGGCGTTCTATTGATCGGAGCGTGGAATGTCCGATCCCTTAATCGGGCAGGTAGGTTAGAAAATTTAAAAAGGGAAATGGATAGGTTAAAGTTAGATATCGTGGGAATTAGTGAAGTTCGGTGGCAGTAGGAACAAGACTTTTGGTCAGGTGAATACAGGGTTATAAATACAAAATCAAATAGGGGTAATGCAGGAGTAGGTTTAATAATGAATAAAAAAATAGGAGTATGGGTAAGCTACTACAAACAGCATAGTGAACGCATTATTGTGGCCAAGATAGACACGAAGCCCACGCCTACTACAGTAGTACAAGTTTATATGCCAACTAGCTCTGCAGATGACGAAGAAATTGATGAAATATATGATGAGATAAAAGAAATTATTCAGGTAGTGAAGGGAGATGAAAATTTAATAGTCATGGGTGACTGGAATTCAAGAGTAGGAAAAGGGAGAGAAGGAAACATAGTAGGTGAACATGGATTGGGGCTAAGAAATGAAAGAGGAAGTCACCTGGTAGAATTTTGCGCAGAGCATAACTTAATCATAGCTAACACTTGGTATAGAATCATGAAAGATGGTTGTATACATGGAAGAACCCTGGAGATACTAAAAGGTATCAGATAGATTATATAATGGTAAGACAGAGATTTAGGAACCAGGTTTTAAATTGTAAGACATTTCCAGGGGCTGATGTGGACTCTGACCACAATCTATTGGTTATGAACTGTAGATTAAAACTGAAGAAACTGCAAAAAGGTGGGAATTTAAGGAGATGGGACCTGGATAAACTGAAAGAACCAGAGGTTGTACAGAGTTTCAGGGAGAGTGTAAGGGAGCAATTGATAGGAATGGGGGGAAGAAATACAGTAGAAGAAGAATGGGTAGCTTTGAGGGATGAAATAGTGAAGGCAGCAGAGGATCACATAGGTAAAAAGACGAGGGCTAGTAGAAACCCTTGGGTAACAGAAGAAATATTGAATTTAATTGATGAAAGGAGAAAATATAAAAATGCAGTAAATGAAGCAGGCAAAAAGGGGAGATTGACAGGAAGTGCAAAATGGCTAAGCAGAGATGGCTAGAGGACAAATGTAAGGATGTAGAGGCTTATCTCACTAGAGGTAAGATAGATACTGCCTACAGGAAAATTAAAGAGACCTTTGGAGAAAGGAGAACCACTTGCATGAATATCAAGAGCTTTGATGGAAACCCAGTTCTAAGCAAAGAAGGGAAAGCAGAAAGGTGGAAGGAGTATATAGTGGGTCTTTACAAGGGCGATGTACTTGAGGACAATATTATGGAAATGGAAGAGGATGTAGATGAAGATGAAATGGGAGATATGATATTGCGTGAAGAGTTTGACAGAGCACTGAAAGACCTGAGTCGAAACAAGGCCCCCGGAGTAGACAACATTCCATTAGAACTACTGGCAGCCTTGGGAGAGCCAGTCCTGACAAAACTCTACCATCTGGTGAGCAAGATGTATGAGACAGGCGAAATACCCTCAGACTTCAAGAAGAATATAATAATCCCAATTCCAAAGAATGCAGGTGTTGACAGATGTGAAAATTACCGAACTATCAGTTTAATAAGTCACAGCTGCAAAATACTAACGCAAATTCTTTATAGATGAATGGAAAAACTGGTAGAAGCCGACCTCGGGGAAGATCAGTTTGGATTCCGCAGAAATGTTGGAACACGTGAGGCAATACTGACCCTACGACTTATCTTAGAAGCTCGATTAAGGGAAGACAAACCTACGTTTCTAGCATTTGTAGACTTAGAGAAAGCTTTTGACAATGTTGATTGGAATACTCTCTTTCAAATTCTGAAGGTGGCAGGGATAAAATACAGAGAGCGAAAGGCTATTTACAATTTGTACTGAAAGCAGATGGCAGTTATAAGAGTCGAGGGGTATGAAAGGGAAGCAGTGGTTGGGAAGGGTGTGAGACAGGGTTGTAGCCTATCCCCGATGTTATTCAATCTGTATATTGAGCAAGCAATAAAGGAAACAAAAGAAAAGTTCGGAGTAAGTATTAAAATCCATGGAGAAGAAATAAAAACTTTGAGGTTCGCCGATGACATTGTAATTCTGTCAGAGACAGCATAGGACTTGGAAGAGCAGTTGAACGGAATGGACAGTGTCTTGAAAGAAGGGTATAAGATGAACATCGACAAAAGCAAAACAAGGATAATGGAATGTAGTCGAATTAAGTCGGGTGATGCTGAGGGAATTAGATTAGGACATGAAACACTTAAAGTAGTAAAGGAGTTTTGCTATTTGGGGAGAAAAATAACTGATGATGGTCGAAGTAGAGAGGATATAAAATGTAGACTGGCAATGGCAAGGTAAGCATTTCTGAAGAAGAAAAATTTGTTAACATCGAGTATAGATTTAAATGTCAGGAAGTCGTTTCTGAAAGTATTTGTATGGAGTGTAGCCATGTATGGAAGTGAAACATGGACAATAAATAGCTTAGACAAGAAGAGAATAGAAGCTTTTGAAATGTGGTGCTACAGAAGAATGCTGAAGATTAGATGGGTGGATCACATAACTAATGAGGAGGTATTGAACAGAACTGGGGAGAAAAGGAGCTTGTGGCACAATTTGACTAGAAGAAGGGATCGGTTGGTAGGACATGTTCTGAGGCATCAAGGGATCACCAATTTAATACTGGAGGGCCACGTGGAGGGTAAAAATCGTAGAGGGAGACCAAGAGATGAATACACTAAGCAGATTCAGAAGGATGTAGGCTGCAGTAGGTACTGGGAGATGAAGAAGCTTGCACAGGATAGAGTAGCATGGAGAGTTGCATCAAACCAGTATCAGGACTGAAGACCACAACAACAACAACATATGTGAATAGTAATCAGTCATTTTAATAATAAAATGCTTATTACATATCTTACATAGATACCACAGATTTATCATCACTTAACATAGGTTTGGTGTCTCATTCTATGCTTCAGTCATGATTAGTAATTAAGGTACTCTTTAAGGAACAATGTCTGTGGCATCTAAATCTTATTATGTCCCTTTCATAACATAGCTTAAGTCTCAAATTTTGTATAGAGCAGCTCCAAACCTGATCATTAGTGCCCTCAGCAGTAACCAATCCTTAACTCTTCATTTCATCTTAAATGCAAAGAAGGACAATCTAGAACTAATTATAGTGGTATTGGAGTTCCGATATATCGTGCCCAGATGTGGTTGCATGGCATAAACTCTGTCTAGTCCATTACTGGTCATGATAGTTCACTTATACATTGAAGTTGACAAAATTGTTTTTGTTTTTAAGATGTAAAATCATTTGAAATTGATACTTTTATTAATTTAATAGAAAGTGGTGCTGACTTGTTCAACTGCAATGCATTTATGCATCTATATGATGAAAGGAGGCGAGATGAATGGCAGTTAATCAAAAGATTTGATTCTAACATCAGAGCAGTTGGCATGAGAATTTTAAGTAACACTTAGTATCTCCCTTGTTACCAGTTACAGAGAATAACTGAAAGTTTTTGAGTTGTAGAGTGAAATGTTACTGACAAGTGTCCAGATGTTTATTAATAAAGGCTCCATCTATCTTCTGTTTCATTTAGCTTCCACGCACAACCTAATAACTATGCAACAATATTATACCTTGCAAAAATCGGAAAGCTCTGTCCGCATAAGAGGAATCTTTGCGTAGTATCCTAACAACTACATTTAAATAAAAATAAAAAGCTGTTTATGAATTTAGTCTCATGCCACTAATTTTCAACCTCTTCACTCTTGATCAATAATATTCAGCTTTTCGCTTCAGACCCATTTTCTTGTTTCAACTGTCCAATGGGAATAGAGAGTAAAAAAAATGTGCAGTATTCTTGTGATGATTCACATGCTAGTCATACTTTCTACAAGACTCATGTACCACCTATAACATACGAGTCCCAGTGTTTCAAAAGTGCACATCATACCTGGAGGTTGCTGCTTTTTGCGCCGGTGGCAACCAGTAGTGGTATCAGCTTCTTCTTTAACTACAGGTGAATGTTTGCACTTCATGCGGCAGAAGAAAGATCTTCTAGCACCAGGGCACAGCCGTGATACCCCTTGAGGAACATCTGTCTTCACTGGGAGCATAGCTAAACAAAAACATCAACTGGAATTCAAAAACCTTTACAAAATTTTACTATTTTTCATTGTACCAAGAAATAGGAGATTATTTTATATATCTTTTTCATTCAGTTGCTAATTTCACTCACACACACAGCGAAGAAAACATTTGTGGACCATCTGCAAAGAATGCCAATTAAGCTATAAATAAAACACTGGAAAAGTTTTCTTCATTATTGAAACGTTACATTACTACATTATTTAAGCATTTATCATCTCTCTTAATGGCTTGACCAATTACCTCTGTACAAAATTGTGCTGCCTGATTGTCTGGAGCCTAATCAAACATGAATTTGTGGTATCATGGTATCACGGTCGTTTTATCAGAATTGCACGAAAAATACTATGAGAAATTGGCAGAAAGATTTCTGATAGTTGAGATATCCTGCAACACTGGCTCCACAAATTATTTTGTCACTTATCTGTATCAGTTGGTTGCTAGCTACAGAAAGACTTCCACTTGCATCATCGTCATTTACACTTATCCTTCCACTCTTAAATAAACAATACCGTTGACACAACAACTTCAGTCGCCAAAGCCGATGTGTATATAGTACAAATTTCATGATGCATTTCAACAGGATTGAGATTTTTTGCACTAAAAAATTGTGCCACATGAATATTTAACATTTTGCAAGATTTTCAGTGGTAAACATCCTTTCTGAATGACCACTGTATGTGAACAAACAGGAGCTATGCAGCTTTATCAGTATCAAATTTCTAAGCACGCTGATCTGCTGTCTGACTTAGTGTAACCACTGCCTCGCGTCCTTCATTACTTCCTATACTAGATAAAGATGTAGGTTATTTGCTGGGAAGCCTTAGTAGTAATTTATCACTGTGAGAACTAAAATTGGACTAAGTACTAGGTAGGAAACTGTTGTCTAGAATTACACATATGTTATGATGAGACTTTGAGCAGATTAAAAATGCTATGTTTTTTTGTTTTGTTTTTGTTTTTATTTATTTATTTTTTGTTTTAAAGAAAACATGGGCTATATTATTCACAAGTCAAAACACATGAGATTATTACACTCACATCGAATTTAATATGTGGTCGTGGTGGCCACAATTGCTCTTTGTTGCTCACCTTTTCTTCTACAGGCATATTGATTCTATTATATAGCTTTTTATTTTCAAAACCAAGATTGTCTATACTTTCGATTAGTTAATGTTAATTCCATTCACCTCTTCATATCTTCCAATGTATGACTTTGCATCCTTGTTATTACAACAATGAAAGTCAATATGTTCTGTTTTACTTACTTTTGGCATCAATCAGCCTTTCCCTGGGACTAAGATCAGAAGAAGAGAGCTGCTCTTTCACTTTTGCTACATCTTTGGGATGGAGGATATCAAACCAACTTTGGCCTAATAGGTCCCCCTGCAAGCAAATGCAAAATTAGAAGATGTGTTAGATTGCCCAGATAATGAAATTCTCTATTGGTACAGTATTCCTAAAACCAAAGACAGATTCAGTTACTTCTGCATCCCTAAGTACTTATTCAGAAACATGCAGTTTTGGTTTGTAGATGCCAGGATGTTTTCTCCAGTGTACAACGGATTTTTAACAAGATTACTATTTGTAGCTATGAACAACACAAGAAAAATATCCAGCTTTGATTAATGAATTTTGCTCAGAGAGTAAAAATGTGTGAGATCTTTGAGAATAACAAAGCTGGAAAAATGTTAGTGTAAATGCAATTATGTTATTGGGGCAGTAAGTAAAAGCCAAAGAATATAGCAGTATATACTGATATGGCATAGTAGCATTCGTGTATCAAGAAGCCTGCCTGTTCTTACTTATTGTTTAGTCTCAATATAATACATCATCATTTGTGAGCTACATAATGCCTTGAAAAAATGAACTCAGGAAAATGAGATTTGAATACATATACAGATGGTTATAAAATTTAAAGTGACTCATACTTGGTCAACATGTATTTAAATAAGAAAATTCAGTTAGAATGCCTTAGAACATTTACCTGTGAATAGCTTAAAATTTGAGAAACAGATTCTGAGACGTACAGAATCCTTCCTCTATCACAGCCAACAACAAAGAGGAATCCCTCAGCTGCCTGAAACAAACAATACAGTAGGAATTCAACATGAAACTTATAATTATTCACTCATTCATTCATCAAACACTGGGTTCTGTGTACACTGTTTCCCTAGTATCTGTAGTAGAATTTTACTGTCAGTGGAACCAATGGCCTTGGAAAGATTTTTTTCCAGTTAGCTCTGCCAGAACTCGCATGCACACATGCACACATGCGAGTTGTGCTTGAGTGATGGGTGTGTGATTTGTAATTTGGAAGAAGGGCTTTGTGTGAAAGCTTAATATTTTAGCACTCTTTTTTATTGTGTCTGTCTGCAACACAGTGCCTTGTCTGTGAGGTGAGTAGCAGTCTATCCTACCCATATTATTGTTATTCCACCTTGAACTTTCCACTTTTTAAATGACTCTACATTTATTTTAATAAATGAAGTGTTCCACATTCTATCTTCAGATACAAATATTTAGTCAAATGTTGTGCAATATAAAAATATAAGGCAGATTTCTTTACACTGTTAGTTGTGGAACCTGGAAGTGTCATAGACATATGAGCCCATATCCTCACAGTTTGGCAAGATCCCCTACCTGTAAGATGAGGGTCTTGAGTTCCTGATCAGAGAGGAAGGAGGGCTTATAGTGGCCCTCAGTGTAGGAGTGGACGGCACCACGGATGGTCTTGAGGTGCTGCACGGCCATGCGCAGCACTGTCAGCTTGTCCAGCTTGCGGGACATGGCATGACACATGGGCACCATTGCTGACAGCTCCGTAATGTATGTGTTCATCTTGTCCCGCCGCCGCTTCTCGATCTCACTGTGGTTCTGCCTGGAATGGTAACAAGTGAAGTTATAAAATGCCCAGTTATACAGAGGTTGAAGCTTTACAAGGTGTAATACTGAATATGGCATTCAAAATAAAAAAGAAGATAAAGGTTCATTGTCTAATCATTAATTCACACTCATTTAAACAAATATGTAAAGTACAAATTAAGCTCTTTACCTGTGGTGGGGTACACAGCCATTGATGCGGATTGTATGTGACACATGACTGGACATTTACTGCTAGATGGCTTACAATGGTAACTATTTCAAGAGGGAATACTGTGGTCTAGTGCAGCAGTGATTCTATTATCATGATGATGTCTGAATTTGCAATCCTCAAAGTATTTTGGTTGTCACAGCGCAACATTGACTCAATGTCTGATAGTAATTGGTTAGAATGGAGAAGACTAGCATACTGGCTACTTGACCAAAAGCGTCCTTTACAAATTATGGCTGGTATTGACTTGGAGTTTTTCTGTTTTCTTTATTTTGTATTCAGCTATCTTGTCATGCATTTGGCATTTAACATAAGTGATATAATTCATGAAATACTGATGTCTATTCTTTTGAAAGCGTAAATCATTTTACATACATCTGCAACCTTGCTTTACACTACCAGAAACTATGATTTTTTTATATTAACCATTAATGATCCTACACTGAAATAATACATTTTTTCTTTCCTTTTGTTAACCAGACTTGTTTTAACATCATTCTGTCATTTACTGTCGGTTTGTAATTGTGGTAGCTTGTTGGATCCCGTCAGCTACCAACTAGATGTCTGTTTAGCATTTATACTTATGAGGAACCTATCCTTGACAACCTCTAAAGCTTATTCATTTTGGGTAGATGTCTCCTCATGTACAACCACATAATTTCAATTTTCATTTTGCTTGTGCATACCTCATTAGTCTTACTTCTTCAGCTTCACAATTGCTTCAATTTAGTGTCTTTTTGAAATTCTTATTATTCATTCATGCGGACTCCGTATTCATTTAATTCTTTCTTAACTTTTTGTTTCTTTTGTTGTGTAACATGCTGTCATCAGACCGCTAATTAGGAATATAACACACAGCCACTTTTGATAAAACATGTGAAGTGAAGCTACGTAGGCATTGGCATTAAAAAAAAGAAACTGGCAATGATATAGTCATTAGCAAAAACTTACAGAACGACTACTGCATTGTTATCATACATATTCCCGAAAATTTCAAAGAAGTCACTGTAATGCTCCACATTTACGACTGAGGATTTTATTGGTGTTAATGCTGCTGAAACTGTCCACATTCTCTCTTTGGTTGTGTCTTATCTTCCTGAAAAAAGTATTGGATATCTCCACTCAGCCACATAAGAAGCCATTAGTTAAATTTTTTTATTGTCCTGGGAAAAATATAACCTGCTCAAGCATTCTGCTGTCATTTCCTATCTTATCTTACTGTTTTCAATGCATAATGTTTGTTTACAGACATTGAAATGCATATTATGGTTGACACAGTGTAGGACAGGGGATATTTTATGGTTTCAAAACCATGGTTTTCACTTCCCTATTGAGCCCTACGATTTTGATGGGTTAGTTTTTGCTTGTTCCTAGTTATTGGGAACTATTATTTCTGCAAAGTCTCTATGTTGCTGTCCTATTGTTGAATTTATGGTGCTAAGGACCCCTTTCCTGCTGATATTGTTTCATGTGTGGTAACTAACTTGTAGTTTAGTTCTCCTGTGCTTGTTTGACACATTCATGTCAAGCTGCATGAACTTCTGCGGGTCTGGTCTAAAATATCAACTTGTGGTCAATGTTTGGCATCACTGTTGGGCCACACAATCTTTTACTCATTTTCATTCATTTTCATATTGTACTTCCAAAATGTGGTGTTACTTAATTGTAAATTTCTGTGATTTGTGTCAACTTAGAGCACATATTCTAAGCTGGTTGCTTAGCAAAGACAAACAAAATGCTTTAAACATTAAATTTGCTTTTGATTGTAATACTAAATGTGTTAAATGATGTCATTGGTGCTTCAAAGAGTCATGGTTTCCAGAAGCAATGCTTAATCTGTCACTTGAAATTTATTTGAACAATCTAGGCATTTAAACAATATTTTGGAGGGTTGGCCCATGTGTTGAGGACAAAGACTAACATTTTTATTTTGTGGAGAGTTTTTTGAATTGTCTAGCCTTTCTAATAACTAGCTAATTTGAATTCTATAGTTCTGTACACACCTGAACTACACATATATTCTGCGAATCACTGTGAAGCACATGCCAGTTATTGGGGCTGCTTTCCCATTCCTTTCATGTATGGAGGGTAGGAAGAATGACTGTTTAAATGCCTCTATGTGTAATGTAATTCATCTAATCTTTTATTCATGACCCTTATGTGAGCATACACTAAAGGTTGTTGTATATTTCTAGAATCATTATTTAAAGCTGGTTCTTGAAACTTTGTTAGTAGACTTTCTTAGGGTAGTTTACGTGTATCTTCAAGAGTCTGCCAGTTTATTTCTCTCAGGATCTCAACAACCTTCTCCCTCAGGTCAAACAAAACTGTGACCCTTCTCTGTATATGTTCAGTATTTAATGCCAGTCCTTTTTGGTACAGATCCCATACACTTGAGCAATAGTTTAGGATGAGTCACAGGAGTGATTTGAAAGCAGTCTCTTATGTAGACTGATCGCATTTCCCTAGTATTCTACCAATATACCAAAGTCTGTTATTTTCTTTGGCCGAAACTGAGCTTATTTGATCATTTCACTTCATGTCCCAACCATGTGTTACACCCAAGTATTTGTATGAGTTTACAGATTCCTTCTGTGATGTACTACCATTATATTCATAGGATACAATGTTTCTTTCATTTCGTGCAGTGCACAATTTTACATTTTTTAACATCTGAAGCATACTGCCAATCATTGCACCACTTTAATATGATATGTTATCAAGATCTGACTGAATATTTGTACATAGTGATTCAGACTGTACTTCATTGTAGTAACTGCATCATCTACAAAATGTCTGATGTTACTATTAATATTGTCTGTAAGACAATATATTACACTTCCCTGGGGGTACACCTGAAATTTCTACTACATTTGTCAATGATTCCATCCAAGGTGACTTGCTGCGTCCTCCATGTCAAGAAATTCTCAGTCCATTCTCATATTTCATCTGATACCCCATATGACCATACTTTTGATAATAAGCATACATGTGGCATTGAGTCAAATGCTTTTCAGAAATTGAGAAATACTGCATCTATCTGATATCTACAAACCTGTACTTAACCTTGTACCAGTTAGTAGGGTTCCTTCCTATTACATTCATGTATGGTTTGAGCGAAAATTGGCTGTTTAAACACCTCCATGCGTGTTGTTATTTGTCTAATCTTGTCTTCACAAGCCCTACTGCTGAAGTAGGTAGCGGGTTGTACAATATTCTCAGAATCCTCTCTTAAAGTTGGATCTTTTATCTTGGCAAACAGTCATTCCTGGGCTATCTTGAATGGTAACCACTTGGCTACTCTTGTAAATAATTTATTTAAGAACCAGTTTTATAGCCTAAAAGCCATCATCAGGTTGTTAAATAAATTATTTACAAGAGCAGCCAAGTGGTTGTTATTCCAGATGTCTATCTATGGCTGCAGTTGTTTCTCATACAAGATAGTGTGTTTTCTGGAATAGAGTGAATCTATCTTCAAGCATAGGCTAGTTTAGTTTCTTCAGCTTCTCTTGGTGCTCTTCCATGAATCAAAACAAATCAGAAAAGTTTTTTTCCGTTCTGTGAAATGGATAACTTTACATTCCTGTACATTTAAAGCAAGTTACCAATCTTTGCACCATTTTGAAGTCTTATCAAAATCAAACTGAATATTTGTGCAGCATATATTTTTCCCATACTGTGCAGAAAGTCTGAGGTTACTATTAATATTATCAGCAAAGTCCTAATATACAACATGAACAGGAAGCAACCAAACACATTATACACATGTAAATTTACAAAATATTCCTCAGGACATGTACTGAAGCTTAATATATTGCAGTTTGAGGAGATAAAATACTTGTGGAGCTTTGTAGTCAAATAAATATATGTCAACTCTTTGATATCTGCAAAAACAGGATACTGAAAGTTGTCGTAAATAAAGGAGTAGAAATATAAACACTAATATATGTCCTTGTTCAGTGCTCAAAATATTCTGATTGTCATGTTGCAACACATTTGCTATTATATAAATGGGTGAGAAACTTTCAACCCTGTAGTGCAAGACAATGGTAAAAAAGGCACTTATTTCTTGACTTAGTCCCATTTTAGGTTCACACCACTGAGTAAATTCCATCCATGAAGAGTTATTTTATGAAAGTCACAAAAATATTTCTTTATTATTATTCCCATTTTGCAATTTATTTTAAAGATTTGTTGATAGAAAGTACAAATGAATTTTAGAAAACAATTAGTAACAAAACAGAAATAATAGAAAATAAGGAAGGTATTTCTTTGAACAAAGAAACAGCAAAAGATTCAATCAATACTTTAAAGAATTGAAGAGCTAAAGGAACTGGAAGAACTCCAAATGAACTAGTGAAATATGGTACACTTAAAGTATGTGATCTTTTGAGAAACCTTTTTGAGAAATGTTTAAATGTGAGGCCATCCCAGGAGATTGAGAAGCAGGATTTATTTCAAGACCTCATAAGAAAGGAGAAAAAGATAAGTGTAAGAATTATAGAGGAATAACTGTGGATAATATATTTAGCAGACTTTACAGAAGGGTTGTTAAACATTTTATAGAGACAGACTTTAAGGAAATGGAGGCTGAAGAACAAGCTGGTTTCAGAGCATGAAGGTCAACAATAGACCATATATTTTATTTGCATCAAATACTTGAAAAAGCCTATTATAATATACCATGCAGTTTGTGGAATGCTTTAAAATTATCTGATATCAATCCCATTATAATTACAATCCTATTATAATTAAAACAGTCCACATCATATATGAAAGCTCAACAACAATTTTCTCTTACCTGGATTTAAAGTTACAAAGGGATTACATCAGGGATGCAACCTTTCACCGTAACTGTATAAAATTGTACAGATAAAGCATTGGAAAATTGGAAGTTAAAATGTAAGAACATAGGAATGCCAGTAAATGATATACCGTATATTCACTACAAATTTGCTGATGACCATTCTCGCACAGGATAAAGAAGATATTAAAATAGCAACAGGAAATTAATAGAAAAGTATCAAGAACAGAGCCTCCAGGTCAACATGAATAAAATTAAATACATGTTAATAGGAGGAACAAATCACAATTTTACACTGGAAGATGAAATAGAAAGAATTACTTATATCGAAGAATACAAATACCTAGGAGTAGAATATCATTCAAGACAATAAACAAGATAAGGAAATGAATTCAAAAATAAATGCTCGGGAGTTCACTACAGCTTCATTAAATGGTGTTTTATTGAATCAATAGATTAGAAAGGAAATGAAAGAAAAAATTTTCATTATTATTAGAAGCATTATAACATTTTATCAGGAGAACAGACAGTTAAACACCAATAATGAAAAGACTCTGGTAACTGAGATGGACGTTTGGAGATAGGTTGCAGGAATATCCAGGCAGAAAGGGGTCTGATATGAAGTCATCAGGGAGGAAATGGATGTCATAAGCTCGATTATTGATTTTATGGGAGAAAAACAATGCATATAGTATGGACATACAAAAAGGATGTCAGAAGATAGATTGCCATGACAGATCATGGAGTGGGAATCATCAGGAAGAAAGAAAAGAGTGGCACCACTGGCCCTATGGCTCCAAGGAAGTCATTAGAATTAACTAGAAGAAGAAGTACTAAAGAAAATTTATGGATAGATAGGTACAAATGGAGAATGAGCATTAAATTTGATGTATTATCTTGGGTTACCAGAAAATCTGAATTTACTGCAAAACCAGAAACACTTACTTAACACTGCCATAGCCCTATCAGTGGCTCTGATCCACAAATTTTATTGGGTGCAGGAATACATAAAAGTCAGAGGGTGCCAAATATGGTGATGAGAGTGAATATTCCAACAACTGCCATTTCAAATACCTCATTTTGCCACACAGTTTAACACCGTTATGGGCAGACTGTCCGGAAGAATGTATTTTCTTTTGTAGTCCATGCCACTTCTAGCACAGTTTTTTTCATCCACATATTCTACAAGGCTTGTATAGTATTTCCCAGTTTTTTATGCTTTAAATTGTAATCAATGATAATTTTTTTTTGAATCCTACAAAACAATGGTCTACACTTCCTAGCAAATGAAATCACTTTAAAAAAGTTCAAGGCCACAGTCTTTCACCCACTGTTCTAAATGGTATTTACTTTTGCCATGGTGTACTGCACCCAAATATCATAGACAAAACACTTCGGTGCATAAAATCAGTTGGATTCTTATTTAATTTGGTCTAAAAATTGCTGCAAAATTTTATTTTGCATTTGCTTGTGGTCAGCATTCAACAATGCAACACTCAACCCATGCAAAGCTTTCTCATTCTTAACTGTCATGTAGAAAAAGCCATTAACTTTTCTCAAAATATGCAATAACTATTTCATACCTCATTTTGTCTTTTGGGTCTCTACAGGAGTGACACACAGGGGGCTGTAATATAGTCCTAGATTCTTCATTTAATACTTATTTCTGAAACTTTGTGAGTCTCTTTTCATGGGGAAATCGGCATAGACGTTTGTTTGTCAGCTGAGGTTTTCCATCATCTTTGTGTTGCTCTCTCAGGGGTGGAACAAACTTGAAATCATATGTACTGCCCTACTTTGTATATGAACAATGTCCTCTGGGAGCCCTATTTGATATAGTTCCCATAAAATTGAGCAGTATTCCACAGTGAGTCACACGAATGTTTGTAAGACTGATTGCATTTTTTGCAACATCCTGTTAATGAATCAATGCTTACAGCCTGCTTTACCTACTTCGAGCTTATGTGATAACTACGTTCCAAATGTCTGCAAACTGTTACACCCAGGTATTGTAAGAGCTCACTGATTTTAATTTTAACTTACTGACATTGGTGTCTTGGGCTATTGTATATATTCGTTTTGTTAAATACATAATTTTACATTTCTGAACATTTAAAATAAGTTGTCAATCTCCACACCACTTTGAAATCTTAGGAAGTTCTGACTGAATATTTGTGAACCAGTTTTCACGTCACAATACGAGGAATACTGCTATCTTTCGTGTTATGGCATTGTAACATTGTACCCTTACTTACCACTTAGGTTTCCATCACCTTTGTGTTGCTCTCTCAGGGGTGAAACAAACATGAAATCATATTTACTGCCCTCCTTTGTATACTACAATATCCTCTGATAGTCCTACGTGATACGGTTCCCAAAAAAATTAGCATTATCCCACAGTGAGTCACGAGTGTTTGTAAGAGTGATTGCATTTTTTGCAACATTCTGCCAATGAACCAATGCTTACAGCCTGCTTTATCTACACTGAGCCTATATGATAACTCAGTTTCACATCCTTACAAACTGTGGCACCCAGGTATTTGTATGAGTTGACTGATTTTGATTTTTTTACTGATATTGGAGTCTTGGGCTACTATATTTTTTTGTTTTGTTAAGTACAAAATTTTACATTTCTGAACATTTAAAACAAGTTGTCAATCTCCACACCACTTTGAAACCTTATGAAGACCTAACTGAATATTTGTGTACCACTTTTCATGTCGCGTTGTGAGGAATGCTGCTATCTTTCGTGTCAGACGTAGTGATATGCGGAGAGCGAGTTGTGACTAGTGGTTACGTACAGAGCAGCCGCCCGCAGCCACGTCGCGCATAAATGGTAGGAATAAATTGACGGGAAGTATGGTTACAGTTGAAAACTTTACATTGATTCATACGGTAAAAGTATTTCAATGATTCGGTTTATTCGCGGAAAGGCGGCCGGAAATATTAATAAAAGTTGTGGACGAGGCACCCTCATGTTCTTAATCAGTAACGTCCATGGCGGAACTTATTGCAGTTATTGAAGAAATGTATTCGCAGTTGTGAATATGGACGACTATCAGCTATATAACGTATTGACGACAATGAAAATTTGTGCCGGACGTGGACTCGAACTCGGATTTCCCGCTTGGCTATCCAAGCACGATTCACAGCCACGCCAATACTTCCACATGTCGTCAACCATGTGTCTACAACCTGTGTTCGTCCGTCCGTTATGTATATTCCCGTACAGAGGAGACATTTTTACTTAATAGTCGCTTGCCCCGTGTCGGCAGATAAATACGATAACGAACTTTCCACCGTAATTCGGAATAACACAGACATTGCAATATAGTATTGCTGATGTTGGACATAATTGAAAAAGCCGACCCTGGTCAATGACTACCTGTTAAACTGAAAATGTTCAAATGTGCGTGAATTCCTATGGGACCAAACTGCTTAGGTCATCGGTCCCTAGACTTACACACTACTTGAACTAACATATACTAGGAACAACACACACACCCCTGCCCGAAGGAGGACTCGAACCTCCTGCGGGAGGGGCCACGCAAACCGTGACATGACGCCTCTAACCGCACGGCCACTCCGCGCGGATTGTTAAACTGGACATAACGTAGCAATGGTTTCTTCAGTACGAATTCGAAATGAACGTAACTGTTAGCACAAGAGTAGTTGAGTTTAGGCATTGTTAGGGGGTGTGTTACTTGCTAAAGGGATTAATAAAACGAAATAATGTTAATCTGTACTGTTATTCTCTTAAAGCAACATTTTCCTTTTCATAATACAAAAACTAACATTTGCAAAGTATAAGACACATGTGTTTCTATAGTCAAGTCACTTAGTAACGAATCGTATTCTGGCAATAAAGTTACCAAACTAAGAGTCCGATAGCCGCAAAAATGCGACAACAAAATGCCGCGACAAAGGACATTATTTTATTTACAGCAAACAAAAGGCACTTCTAAGATAAATATAATGGCAAGCACAGTGTTTAGGCACACTTACTTCTTGCTGTCCTCATTGGTGCGTACGGACTTGACGTCATCTCCAGTGTCGCCATCGATGTCGCTGTTTTTGCTGTAACAAAGAACACAAGTTTCACTGGGCGCTCACTAGCCCACAGAATGGATCGTGTCAACAAAATCTGGCTATTAATGATTTTACTTTTGTACAGAGCCACAGTCATATAAAAATTTTTGAAAGATATAAACGCCATTTGACTATAGAACAGATTTTATTTCACAATCTACATTTCGGCCTTAGGCCGTTATCAAGTGTTACAACTGCAACAAAGTGCAATAAAGGTGTCTTTGAAAGATAGAAGTGGTTAACAAACTAGGCGAAAATAGATCGCTGTATTGCCCGTTTTGCTGCTTTTGACGTGGATTTGGTCTTCACATGGATGTAATTGGGAATGACTTTTTTTGCCCTACACTCTTTTTTGAACCTGATACATTACATTGCTTTCATGGTTATCGATATGTAGTAACTTTTGCCTTATCTTTGGGGCGACGTCGTTGCTTTTCCGGGTCGTGTGAGGGTGCGAGTTCGGTTGGGGACTCAGGAGGAGGCAGGTCCGCGCAGAGCGGGAACACGTCGGGACCACTAGCGGCACGCATGGACTGCCGGATGGAAGGGCTGTGGTCAAGACCTCGTCGTAAACCGGATCCAGCAAGCTTTAAGATGAGTGCATTTCAATCCAAGTAGAGAAAGCTCCACCATTGTGATATCTCGCGATTCTTCAGTGACTTGGGTTCATGTTGCTGCTTGTAATGTCGCCGGTGCGAAGAGCAGCGAGCAGAGTGCTTGGCGAAGGCGGATCTGATTAGCTTTCCTCGACTTCTTATTACTATTTACTGCGTTCAACTTGTTACATTTTGTTAAATTCAACCTGCGGTAATTTTTCTTGCCTGGTGGCCGCTAAAGGCCCAGTTACCTGCCCTGGGGCTTAGTGTATGTAACGGTAGTGTACGTTTCCTTGCCTTGCTACTGCTGTCTGGTAAGGCGTGTAGTTTTGACAGCTTTCCTGATTGTAGGCCGGTTGGTGATTCTTCTACTCTGGCGTAGTGATTCCTTTCTCGTTCCAGGCGCTCTAAACACAGTATTCTTGGGACGTAGTGCAGACCGACGGTTCCTGCTTTGGCGTATTGTACCATCGTTGCATTTGGTTTACTGGACGTCAAGTAGCTTCAGCAAGATTATCATTACTCATTCGTTAGACTGCCACTAGTCTTGAGTTACCATCTTGTGAAGTGAATGCAACTCTTGGCTGCCTATCTCACTGCTCGCGAAAGTGTTTGTTGCCAGACCTTCTCAGAGATCGATTCCTGGAGCACCGTCTGTGGCCCCTTGGTTCTTGTAAGACATTTGTGTTCTAAAAGGAGGACTGATGGCCAGTAGTTCAGTGTAACGCTCCTTCAGCCCACGTCTTCTGCGGGTATAATCTGCCGCAGTACCCTTTAAGGAACTTATGTATGGTCCTTGTGTTTTATTATTGTATTTTCTTATTGCAATACCTTGCAATGCCTACATTAAAGGTTATATATGTCTAATTAATAGTTCTGGTCGCCTTCTGGAATTAATCTAGCAGTGTAGTGTTCAGTGGATATTAAGGGTTGTGTTATTTCACCTGTTTGATGATCAGTTGCTTGCGTTTTAATTAACCTTTGCTACTGTATTTGCTGTTTTACAGCAGGTTTCTAATTTTTTTATATTATTGCCGCTCCTGTCGTGTAAGGCCTTAAGCCGTGATTGTGGTCACTTGCCTGAAACTTCTAATTTGGTATTTGTATTTACGCAGTAAGTCTTTAAAACATTATTCACTGCCATTCCTGGCATCTGATGCCTTCCGCTATGTTTGTGGCGACTTGCCTTTAATATTTCAATACCTGTACTTTGTAAGTTGCAGCGAGTTTTAAACAATTCTTAATTTATTGCCATTCCTGGCGTGTAAGGCCTTCTGCTCAGATCACAATGGCTTGATTTTAAAACATTTTCTGCTGTATCTGTATTTAATGGTGATTTGCTACATTGTAACTCACTGAAAACACTATTATTAACACAGTTGTTTATTCCTTCATTAATAACGTGTGGCTTTTATTTATTGTTGAGTCTGGAATTACTGGTTTAAAATAAAATAAATTGTGTGTAACTGTAAAAGGCAAACAATAGTAACTGGCTGCGGCTCCTCCGCAATCGTAACCGAATCCTGCCTTCCCTTGACTACCAGCTTTCAAGCGCAAGTCTCCGCATCAACTGGCCACGGTATTCTGCGCGGACTCAGCATCGCAAACAGGCCACTGTTCACAATGACACTTACAGCTGCACGTTTTGTGTGGGCCAAATAACACAAACCTGCAACTGTAGACATCTGGACACGTGTAGTGTGGTCCGGTGAGTCGCAATTTTGGCCCTTGCCAAAAGGATACAAGTCGTCGACTGCACCAACTTCCCAACGGAGTTTTTAACCCGTTGTGTATAGAGGGTGCAGTTCAAGCCGAAAGTGGTTCTGTGATATACCGATCTCTTTAGGGTTCCGTACAGCAATCGGTAGAAATGGATCATATTGTTGTCCTTCTGTCTGTCTGTCCGACTGTTAACACCTTCTCAGGGTCGGTTAAAGGTATCAAGTTGAAATTTATGTCACATGCTACGGCGTACGGTCCCTTGGCGGTGGAAAAATAGGCTTCTAAGTCAATGCAGTCAAAAAGTATGGCCATTAATGTCAGTTATTTCGGTACTTGCGAACTCGCCATTGCCATTTGTTGCTCGTCTGTTAAGATGCCTTTTTCTCAGGAACTGGCAGAGGTACCAAGTTGAAATTTATGTTCAAATGGTTCAAATGGCTCTGAGCACTACGAGACATCTGAGGTCATCAGTTCCCTAGAACTTAGAACTACTTAAACCTAACTAACGTAAGGACATCACACATATCCATGCCCGAGGCAGGATTCGAACCTGCGGTCGCGCGGTTCCAGACTGAAGCGCCTAGAATCGCTCGGCCACTCCGGCCGGCCTGAAATTTATGTCAAATACTAACGCCCACGGTCCCTTAGCGGTGTAAATAATATAAGCCTCTAAGTCAACGTAAACAAAAGATACGGCAATATATATGCCACACATTTTGACACTCGCAATCTCCCTCATCAAAATGTATATGTGAACAATCAATATATTCATGCCAAGCCTGGTGGTCTAACGGTAAAGTGTGTGCTTGGAAACCGGGAAGACGTGAGATCGAACCTCGGCCGGACCGCTTATTTTTCAGTCTCGACAATGTGAAGAGTCGCCAGAAACTACAGGTGGTTCTGGTTCCATGCTAAACTGTTGATCCCCCCCCCCGTCCCCCTTGGATAACGGGGTAGATTAGGGACACGCAAGTCGCCGGAGTATATCCGACAGACAGACTTGCACCAGGTCATTCAGCCACTCGAAATTATTATTATTATTATTATTATTATTATTATTATTATTATCTGCAGAGAAAGTTTTTGCTGAGCCCTAAGAACACCATTCCCACTTGCACTTGTGCGTTTTTCCCATACTATTACTACGATATTCTTTCAGGTTAATGGTAAATTGAACCAGGATGCTTATTCCAACATTCTCGATGACCGAATGTTGCCGTTTATTCTACATCTCCATTATGAGTATGCTGCAGTCACTCTCGTCTCGCAAGGTGACAGCAGCCGTGTACACAGGGCTGCAGGCATACGATCCTGATTTAGCGAACATTCAGGCAACCTACCGCCTCGAGTGGCTCTCTAAAACGTCCGATCTTAATCCCATAGAAAATATCTCTAACTGTTTGAAACATAGCAATCATCATCCTCGCAATTTGGTAACTCTTCGGGATCTTATCAATGACTGCTGCAGCTGAATATGGCGAACACGGAGAAACTAGTGGAACTCTTCCTCGGCGAATCAAGCTTAGAAGCGGTACTCACACGGTATTAGCGTGAGGTTTCTCATGCATCATCATAGACTGTCCAGTAATATTAACGTGACCACCTGTCACAAGCCTGAAAACTATTTTTGCAGCGCGGGGACTGCTGCGAGACGTACACGAAGAGAGTCAGTCAGGTTCTGGAAGGTACCGACAGGAATGTGGAGCCATGCTAACTCCAGTGCAACGGCCAGCTGCGCTAGGTTTCTCGCTTGAGGATCAACGGCGCGATCAGGTCGATCGAGTTGGGTGGGGGAGTCTGTCTTGGACAAATGCACCCTAGGAGGCAGCGCTCACCAAATCTAGGTCGTAAGCGCGAAAAAAGCCATGACGTCTGTGCAAGGTGGAATCTGCTTTCATCGCTTAAGACCAGAGATTAGATTAGATTTGCACTTGTTCCATAGATCATGAATACGATACTTCGTAATGATGTGGAACGTGTCAGGTTATAAAAGGTGTCTATACAAGACATTACATTACACAAAATATTACATGACACTTAATATTTTTAATTTTTTTTTTTTGGGGGGGGGGGGGGGTTGGGGAAATTACCCACTTACTATATCCAAAAATTCATCTAATGAGTAGAAGGAGTTGCCATTAAGAAATTCTTTTAATTTCCTTTTAAATGCTATATGGCTATCTGTCAGACTTTTGATGCTATTAGGTAAGTGACCAAAGACTTTTATGACAGCATAATTTACCCCCTTCTGAGCCAAAGTTAGATTTAACCTTGAGTAGTGAAGATCATCCTTTCTCCTAGTGTTGTAGCCATGTAAACTGCTATTACTTTTGAATTCGTTCGGATTGTTAATAACAAATTTCATAAGTGAATATATATATTGTGAGGCTACAGTGAAGATCTCTAGCTCTTTAAAATAAGTGTCTGCAGGATGATCTTGGATGAGCTCCAGCAATTATTCTGATTACACGCTTTTGTGCAATGAACACTCTTTTACTCAATGATGAGTTACCCCAGAATATGATGCCATACGAAAGCAGAGAATGAAAATAGGCGTGGTAAGCTAATTTACACAGATGTATATCGCCAAAATTTGCAATGACCCTAATAGCATAATTAGCTGAACTCAAACGTTTCAGCAGGTCCTCAGTGTGTTTTTTCCAGTTCAACCCCTCATCAATGCATACACCTAGAAATTTTGAATATTCTACCTCAGCTACAGATTTCTGATCGAAGTATATATTTATTAATGGAGTCATTCCATTTACTGTGTGGAACTGTATATACTGTGTTTTGTCAAAGTTTAATGAGAGCCCATTTCTAGAGAACCACTTAATGATTTTCTGAAAAACATTGTTTACAATTTCACCAGTTAATTCTTGTCTGTTGGGTGTGATAGCTATACTTGTATCGTCGGCAAAAAGTAGCAACTTTGCATCTTCGTGAATATAGAATGGCAAGTCATTAATATATATTAAGAACAGCAGAGAACCCAAGACCGAACCTTGCGGCACCCCATTCTTGATTGTTCCCCAGTTTGAGAAATCACCAGTTTTTTGCATATTATGTGAACTGCTTATTTCAACTTTCTGCACTCTTCCAGTTAGGTATGATTCAAACCATTTGAGCGCTGTCCCATTCATACCACAGTACTCGAGCTTATCTAGAAGTATTCCATGATTTACACAATCAAAAGCCTTTGATAGATCACACAAAATCCCAACGGGTGGCTTCCGGTTACTCAAAGCATTTAATATTTCATCTGTGAAAGTGTATATAGCATTTTCCGTTGAAAAACCCTTCTGGAAACGAAAACTGACATTTTGTTAAAACTTTATTTTTACAAAGGTGCGAAGCTATTCTACAATACATTACTTTTCCAAGAATTTTGGATAAGGCAGTCAGAAGAGAGATTGGGCGGTAGTTGTTGACATCAGACGTATCCACTTTTTTATGCAGTGGTTTAGCAATGGCATACTTCAGTCTATCTGGGAAAATACCCTGGTTCAGAGAGCTATTACATATGTGGCTAAGAATCCCACTTATTTCTTGGGAACAAGCTTTTATTACCCCGCTGGAAATGCCATCAATTCCATGTGAGCTTTTATTCTTGAGAGAGTTTATTATCTTCCTAATTTCAGAAGGAGAGGTGGGTGGAATTTCAATTGTATCAAATGGTGTGGGTAAGGCCTCTTCCATTAACTGCCTTGCTTCTTCTACTGAACATTTAGATCCTATTTTCTCTCCAACATTTAAAAAATGATTATTCAAAATGTTTTCGACCACGGTGTGTCATTCGATCTTGCAAGTGATCCTCTGACGCCACCATTCGAGCCATGACCGCCGGATGTTGTGGTGTGAGTGGAACACGGGCTAGAGGTGTGGGTGCCTGTAGTCCCATTGCGAATAACCGGTTCGCAACAGACCGTGTTGTCACGTCTGGGCTCACACGCCATCTACCATGTGCTGCGGTAACTGCTACCCTTACAATACGACAATTCTGGCAGGCGTCTGTGTCGCGTGGAAGTCCAGAACCTTGTCTACGGGTGTGAAAATATGCACATGACCACTCATTCCAGCATCGCTGTACGAAGCGCGTCCAACTTGTGTGGCAAGTCTCCGAAAGAACCATCTCGCCACTCGGAAGATCACAGTTTCACCCCTTTCAAACTCGCTCAGTTAGCTATAGGAAGCACCAGTGGGTCTCCATTACGTTGTTGCCTACTTGCTTCACACGTCTGCACCACACAGCTGTGAGCATTCCCTATGAAACGGTAGACACAAATGGCGCTCTGGTATCTATGCCACTACGCTATCTGTTGGCGGAGGATGTTGAAACCATTATCAATACAGCAACTATCCCCCAGGTGAAGTATGTCGTCATCGGAGCAAAACCGGCATCGTCTTTGCAGGTAAACTAATTTTTTTCGGGTAGTATAAGTCAATGTTAACACAATCCTTTTCTGTTTTCGTTGTAGTCAATATTGTTATGGTGTAGGACACCTTTCCGAAAGAAATCTTTCATCAAAGAAAAGTATGATAAGTGAGTCCCCGTCATTTTGTATACACCTCTAATCTTATAGCTCCACAATAAGTAAATGGAATGTGTTGTAAAAAATCGGTCACGATTAAACTGAAATAATGGTGTCCTTAATCAAGACATTATAGTGAAAAATGTGCTGCCTTATTCCCAAGTATGTTTTACCGTCTGGGCTTCACTTGCTATCTGCTACTTGTTTAAACTGCATATCGAAGTCGGAGTCGAACGCTGTGTCACAAAAACTTTTTAATTTTCCTCTTATGTATAGCAAAATGTAGCTTCCAAGAATAATGGGATAACAAAGTTAATATTTGTTTTGCGTTAAGTACAATTCTAATTATTCATCACACAAAATATCCCGGAATTTAGTGAAAGAGTGTTTCAGACTCGGTTAGTCCCGAGGAATGCGGCCTGTGTCGTAGGTGCTCGCAGCTACTGATTCGCAGAAGCCTTATTAAGAACGGCGACACGAGTGACAGCGCAGATTAGGCAAGTGAGCGCACAGGAGCCCAGTACGTTACCACTGCGTCCAAAACGTGGACATCACTGCTACCTATGACAACACACGCGCATGTGAACTGGTATTCGCTATTCCAGATATTAGTTTATGTTCTCCGAGAAAGAATACGTGCTGCTAGACGAATCATACGAGGAACGCAGTCACTTTTCGGGAAATCCAGTGGAAAGTTCTGCAATATATTTTGTTGGCAGGCTCTAAATATTTAAATAGCATTTCTGACAATCATTTCACGTATTCCGAGTACCGGTAATTGGTCACAGGCGTCACCTGTGCTAATTCACTCTGTTTCAGCTTTCTTGTGACGCCAAATATTGTCACTGTAGCTGTTATATAAGGGTAATAATAAGCGCGAAAATTTGTGGTTTTCCTTCAAACTCGAAAAAATAAGCTTCGTTAATGTGTCAGAAGTCTAATTTCGTTTCAAGTAAATACCTCCATCGCCTGTATGAACGATGCTTTGTTGGCAAGTGGTATGCATGGGCTCAAATGGTTTACGTACTGCCATCGGCATGTACCGACGTGTACCACAACTCATCAGTCCGGGCAACATTTAGCCACGTACAGGGCTTCCAATTACGGTGTCCCTTCTTTTTAATATGCAGTCTCCTAGCGAAGGTCGCCGACCCAAGTAATTGGCTCTGATTTTGACAATGCAGCATAGAAAGCTTTCCCTGACGAGAGAAATGTGCCGTCTTCGTCCTTCAGCCACAAGTTGCTTCGTTTTCTCGTGTATCTTCCCTTGAATAATAAGTTTCAATAACTGACACTCCTCGCCCTATCATAGTACAACCGAAGTGTTGTGTCTTTTCCTACAACACGCAGAAGGCAGTAATTTTGCTTTCTCACACGACGAAGGCCCTCGAAATTTGATATTTTAAATACTCAGGGTATACGCAAGACACCAAGATACAAACACATTTAGAAGGCACGAACACTTTTTTAACAACAGGAATCAAAGCCCACAAACAGAGAATACGTAGTAACGTATCGTTCTGGCTGTCAGTTGCAAACAAGTGTCTGAACTCGTGAAAAATTGTCTCATGTTGATGAATTGCTTCCTGACCTTTTCACTTCAGGGTTTCAGTTCTCGCTTGGAGCCACACTGTTGGTCAAAAATTGTGCATAAGTACACTGATGTCCAAAATTAAAGTGACACACCGATGTTTCCCCGTCCTGTGTCTAATTCATGATATAATCATACAAACTGTCAACAGATGTCCGTACGATTGTGTTCTGCACGAAAGTTGGCATTCCGGTCAAAGGACAAACACGCCAGCGATGACGTCAGGGCACCTGTAAAACGGGGTCTTGTTTATCGGGTAGTCCCCCATCCACAGTCGCTGTGTACATAGTCTCAGACGGTACAGAAGGGCACAGAGAAGACGCCTGCCACAGACTCTCTGCGGTGGAAGGCCATAGGAAGAATGGAAGCAGGATAGTCGCAGGCCGATGTGCCCGATGGCTTTATGTGAATCAACATAGGAGTAAACAGCCAATAGGTATGAATTTTAAAATTTTCCCGGCGAATTGACTGTTCAAACAAATTTCGGGCTTGCAGCCGGTCGTCGTTCAATACTTCGCACGATATTTCAACTGGGCACCTGCCAGTCATCTTCAGGTGAGCCATCGCAGACTGGCGATAACGTTCTCCGCTCCGCAATATATAGCGTACTGTAACTATTCTGCGCATGCGTCGAAAACTTGATAGTTGAACCAACCCGCCGGTAGTGGTATTGAAAGCTGACAAAGGTAATGCAACTGTTTTGTTACCTCGTGGTGTGTATAAAGATAAGATGTATGGTCTGCTAAGTGACTCTACCTATAGGAGGATTGATTATGATCCTACAGGACGTGTGCAACGAAAAACTTCAGCACTATTAAATTCCTCCTCCTTACCGCAAGAGACCATCAAGAGGTTAAAACCACATGGTTGTGTACCCCCAAGACTGTATGGCCTTCCAAAGATTCATAAAGAGGGTCTTCCTCTGCGTCCAATAGTGAGCAACATTGGAGCTCCTACATATGATTTAGCTAAACATCTCGCTTCCTTACTGAGACCTTTCGTAGGCAAGTGCTCACATCACATACGAAACTCAGCTGATTTTATCAATAGACTGGGGGCTCTTCGTCTTAGCAGTGTAGACCTTCTAGTAAGTTTTGATGTGGTCTCACTTTTTACAAAAGTTCCTCTTGCAGATTCTTTGACACTGATTGGTAACATGTTTCCTGTTGATATCACTGCTTTGTTCAGGCACGCACTTTCCTCATTTTATGTTTAATCAAGAATATTTTGAACAGACTGAGGTGTCGCCATGGGTAGCCCCCTGTCTCCTTTGGTCGCCAACCTTTTTATGGGGGATTTTGAAGAGAGAGCGCTTGAATCAGCTGCCCTGAAGCCAACAGTTTTTTGTCGGTATGTGGATGACACTTTCATAGTGTGGCCTCATGGAGAAGATAAATTAATGGAGTTTCTACATCACCTCAACTCCATTCATAGCAACATCCTGTTCACCATGGAAATAGAGAAAGATGGTTGTTTACCTTTCTTCGATGTCCTGGTTCGAAGGAAGAATGATGGTTCTCTAGGGCATTCAGTTTACCGGAAACCCACTCATACTGATTTGTACTTGCAAGCATCGAGTTGCCATCATCCATCGCAAACCATGAGTTTGCTTAAAACACTTGTTCATAGAGCTCATACTGTCTCAGATCTAGATAGCTTATCTCAAGAACTCGCCCATCTAAAGACAGTATTCAGCGAAAATGGGTATTCCATCCGGCAGATTAACAGGGCACCAACAGTTAAAACTAAGAAGCAGGAAGTGAGTAAAGAGGAGAACATGCCGGAACAATCTTTAGCTTTTCTTCCTTTCGCTGGCAACACTTCGTTTAAAATAGCAAGAATCCTCCGAAAATTTCAGGTAAAAGTGGTTTTCCGCCCACCATCGAAGATTGCGGACCTTGAGGGATCAATTAAGGACAATCTGTTACTACGAAATGCCGGAATTTACAAGATACCGTGCCAATGTGGTATGGCTTACATAGGTCAAACCACACGCACCGTGAAAGAACGCTGCACTGAACATCAACGTTACACCCGCCTTTTGCAGCCAAGCAAGTCCGCTATTGCTGAACATTGTATTTCTACTGGACATTCATTCATTGGAGTATGAGAAAACAATGGTTTTGTCCACAGCAACGTCTTTCTGGGACTCCATTATTAAAAAATCCGTAGAAATACGACTGGCGGAAAATCTGTTAAACCGTGACAGCGGCTACCAGCTGGACAGTGCATGGAATCCCATCAGCCGGCCGGAGTGGCCGAGCGGTTAAAGGCGCTACAGTCTGGAACCGCAAGCCCGCTACGGTTGCAGGTTCGAATCCTGCTTCGGGAATGGATGTGTGTGATGTCCTTAGGTTAGTTAGGTTTAAGTAGTTCTAAGTTCTAGGGGACTTATGACCATAGCAGTTGAGTCCCATAGTGCTCAGAGCCATTTGAACCATTTTTTGAATCCCATCATCTCCACGATTTGCTCAAATCGAAGACGACAGAGTGCGTCGACGGCCGTGGCAAACAGCAACGCAGAGGGCGACTGAGTTCCGCTATTCCACCAGCGAGGGCGCTGCCGGCGGGCAGTGTTGGTTCAACTATCAAGTTTTCGACGCATGCGCAGAATAGTTACAGTACGCTATATATTGCGGAGCGGAGGACGTTATCGCCAGTCTGCGACGGCTCACCTGAAGATGACTGGCAGGTGCCCAGTTGAAATATCGTGCGAAGTATTGAACGACGACCGGCTGCAAGCCCGAAATTTGTTTGAACAGCCAATAGGTAGCACATAAACGTTAGGTACATTGACGTAGAGGCGTCTTCATCAAAATGAAATGTTGCTAAACCGTAAAATTATATTGCTAAAAAGCAATAGTCAGTATTTGGAGCAGCTATGCTCAAGTCAAAAGTAAAATAAGACGTTCTAGCCTTTGCACGTGTGCCCAGCTGCGAACATCAGACTCAGACAATTAATGTGAATCGTTCTGTTGTTTCTTGGGTGTGGCGACGGTTTATAGAGACCGAAACAGTATCCCGAACAGCAGGGCAGGGCCGACGACGTGTGACATTAGAAAGAAAGGACCGTTACTTGGCTACAAGGGCATGACAGTATCGCCGTAGTAGTGCACGGCAACTGGCATCTGATATCGCATAATCAAATGGACGTGTTGCATCGAGCCAATCGGTGTAAAGATGGCTTCGGTAGAGTGACCTTTATTATCGGAAACCTGCTGTATGTGTACCTCTGACGCTTCTTCACAGAAGGAAACGTCCAGAGTGGAGTCATCAACATGCCACCTGGACGGTCGAACAGTGAGTGGGCCAATGTTCTTTTTACAGTTGAATCCCGATTTGGTCAGGGGAGTGATTCTCGACGGATTCGCTTCTAGAGGGAACATGGAACACCAATTCAGCACCCAAACATTGTTGAAAGAGACCGGAACTGAGGAGGATCCCTTATGTTGTGGCCAGGGATTTTGTTGACCATTCGAATACCTCTTCATGAAATTGTACAGGTGAATTGGTAACCTTTAACTACTGTCAGGTATTGTGGCGAGGTCTTGAGACCTCATGTGCGGTTGTTGCGAGATGCTGTGGGCCCAGACCTCGCACTGGTGGACTACAAGGTGCGACAATAAACTAATGAGGCTAATTTTCTTTGCAAGATGTGGCAATCCTGCATGCTTTCGTGGGCACAATATCTTCGACCTTGGTCTATAAGCGGCTTCTAGTCCAAGAGGCACATCGATGCAACTGCTCAGTCGTGAGCTATGCTGTAATAAGTTAACACATGTTTGTGTCACTCGCCATGGAAATGGAACCGCATAATATTGCGCAACGTATGCCATTTCTTTTTTGCATTAAATTGGGTGAAAACGCGACGGCAACTTACGGTAAGCTTCACCAGGCTTTTGGAGAGGAGGTTATGTCAAAAGCTCAAGTTCCTCGTTGCATAAAATGTTTAATGAAGGCAGAACGAATGTTGAAGATGAAGACCGCAGTGGACGACCATCAACCTCACGGATGGATGTCAACTTTGCCAGGGTGCATGAACTCGTACGATCTGATCGAAGATTATCCGTGAAAATGATTGCAGAAGAACTGAACATCAATCAAGAAACGGTACGTCTAATAATAACTGAAGATCTTGGTATAAGAAAGATTTGTGCAAAAATGGTCCTCAAAAATCTCACACCACAACAGCGAGAAACACGGAAAAATGTGGCAGCCGATCTGTTAGAGCAAACGGAAATCATCCAGAATTGTTGAGCCGTGTTATCACTGGTGATGAAAGTTTTTTTTTTCGGTATGATCCAGAGAAAAAACGCCAAAGTTCGCAATGGTGCTCAAAGGGATCACTCAGACCAAAAAAGCTCGCATGTCAATTCAAAAGTGAAATGCATGCTTATGTGTCTTTGACTCCAACGGAATTGTTCATAAAGAGTGTGTGCCTCCTGGACAAACAGTTAACCAATAATACTACAAAGAAATTTCAGAAAGACTTCGTAAAAGAGTTCTTCGTGTCCGTGCCAACAGTGCTGATAATTGGATTCTGCATCACGATAATGCGCCATGTCATACTGCTCTGTCAGTAAAGCAATTTTTAAGCTCAAAACAAATTTCAGTACTATCACAGCCACCTTATTCACCATATATCGCTCCGTGCGACTTTTTTTCTATTGCCAAGAGTCAAAACAGCGGTCAAGGGACACCATTTACAAACAACTCAAGATGTTCAAAAAGCTGTGACGAGGTTCTTGGAGCATATTACAGAAGAGTTCCAGAAAGGTTACCATCAATGGCAGAAGGAAACTACTTTGAAGGAGACAACACTAAACATGACTAAAACGGTAAGCAACTTTTTTTCACATCAGTCTCATTACTTTATTGTCACACCTCGCATAATGCTCGACCTCAAAGAGGGTGGTTGATGCTTTCTTGGGAGATACTGCACGCATGGCGTGGCCTGCTCGCTCTCGCTATTTGAGTCCCATAGAGCATATCTGGGATGCACTAGGAAGACCGGTTCAATCATGTCAGCATCTACCAACCACTCTCCGAGACGTGCCTGCAGCTCTGCAGAACGTGCGTTATTACTTCAACATAAGATTGATGGCACCATGGGCAGCATGTTCTGTCGTTATTAGCCCTGTATTGCTACCGGACGTGGTTACATCCCATATTAGGCACATTAACCAAATGTCGGAATGTGTGCGCATATCCGTTAAATTGGAAAAAAACGGGGAACATTTTTGTCTACCGTTATGCCTGTTGCAGTTGTTTACATGGTTTCTACTTTACTGTCATCAGTTTACACTGTTTTGTGGCGAAATAAACGCAGCCTTGTAAAATTTCCGTTCGTTACTTTAACTGTGGACACCAGTGTATTTGACGGAGGACACTTGTTCAACGATGATATCTTTTATTGTAAAGTTTGTTTCGATTTCCCTTTTAGAGAATACCATGATTTTGGTCTTGGTGTTTTTGCACCCACGCTAATGTGACGTGCGATGAACAGATGTGGCATGATGGGTTCTGCATCATAGCGCCATGATTATTCCAGGTAGTACAATTGTTTATAAATTATTGCTGGCAGGCGCGGAGTCGCCGAATCGCTGCCTAGTGCTCCGTCTATCCGTTGCTACAATCCGAGATAGTCCAAAGCGGCCCTTGTCATCAATACGTTGTTGTTGGCGGCACATCTGCAACTATACTCCGCAAGCTACCTTATGGTGAGTGTTAGAGAGTACTTTGTGTACTTCTAATAGGGAATGGTGCGGCGGGATAAACGATTGTTAGTCGTCGCGAGGTGCACATAGGAGGAAGCAATATATTGGTTGTCTCTTCTAGGAACCTACGCTCTCGGAATTTTAATAATAATCCACATAGTGATGCGCAATGCCTATCAAGTATCGTCTGCCACTAGAGTTGTGTGAGAATCAATGTGACACTTTCGTGCTTAGGTTACGAACCTGGGGCGAAACGCGCTGCTCTTCTGTGGATCTTCTCTATTTTCTCTATCAGTGCTACGTAGTGAGAGACTCCAGTTAATCTAAGTCTGGCATCTGCCTTTCCCACAGTTAGTTTTGTGTGTTCATTGACTCCCAATTGCTTCTCATGCAAACTCCTAAATATTCAACGGGTGTGATTACTGCTTCCAGTGACTGAAAATTTTCTAAACATACGCTAACGGGTCTTTATGTCTGTTTATGCGTAATACGTAAGTTTTGTTTATGCTGAGGATCAACTGCCAATTCTTGACCAAGTGTCGAACCTCTGCAGCGTTTCCTACAATTTTCTACCGTTTCTACTTTAATATACAACAGGCCAATGGAGCTTCCGACCTTATCCATTAAGTCACTTAAATATATTGTGAACAATAAGGGTCCTATAATACTCCCTTCGGGTATGCCCGAAGTTCCTTTTATATCTGAATCTTTTTTATTGATTAAAACGACGTATTCTGTTCAGTTTGCTAGAAACTCTTCAGCCCTGTCTCAAAGGTTGCCCGATATTCCGAGGCCTGGTACTTCGTTCATTAGACGACAGTGCGAAACTGTATCGGACGCCTTGGACGATACTGACGAGGGAAATTTCCCATACCACCCCCCCTCCCCCCCCCCCCCCCCCCACACACACACCTAAGATTTAGTGGTATGGTGGCCCAGTGGATAGCCCATTGAAAGCTGAACACACATCTAGCATGAAAACGGGAAGATGGTGAAACGAATTCTGAAAAAAAAAAGCAAATTAGAAATACTGAACGGCCCAAGTTTAAGATCTGCAACTTGAAGAATAAACGAATGGCCGCGGCGTCGTGGTAATGTGGTTCCGGTGTTGGACTGCGAAGGGGGAGATCCATTTTCGAATTTCCCTAGTGCGCCATTTTTTTCTCACAAAATTATGAACTGTCCGTCCGCTCACTGACGTGTCTGTTTCCTGTATTCAAATTTGTGTCTGTTTCGTGACGTAACGTCCTTTTGCAACAGCGAGGTGTAAGCAAGGGCCTTCCAGATGCACGTTCCTCCTATTTGTTCCACCCGATTACCACATATTACGACTCTTGCGTTTCGTTTTGGATGACTCTTGAATTCCTTTGTTGTAACATAGTTCACAGCCGTTTATATGTTGTTTTCATTTCTGTAAGAGGTCTATGCGGCATTTCGCCTGCTCTCACTATTCATCACATTTTCTTGAGACGGTAATGTATTCCTACCACATGACTCATTCTTCTGTAATCAGTATGTAGTACGACAATGGCCAAGACTGCTGAAGGAGAATAGACACGTCAATGACCCGACGGACAGTTCATAATCCTATATGTATACATAAAGAACACGAGGGAGATATGAACACGAATCTCCCGCGAATTCGCAGTCCAACACCGTAACCACACAAACTCGCTTGAGATTGCACATCTTGCGCTTGGACCGTTCACTCTTTATACGAGTATGTTGCTTCTTTTTCCACAGTTGAGTACACCTTCTTCCTGTTTTCATGCTTGATCTGTGTTCAGGTTTTTCCTCTGGGTCATCTTACAACTAAAGCTGACAATGAGAGCGGTGTGACTGGTAGTTTCCCTTGTGAGCGTTCCACGTCCATACACCCTGCGCGCTGATAACCGATACTAGGTCTCACGATAAACTGGTACGTCACACGCCCTCCTATTACACTATCTGTTGCTAATTCAGCGTACTATGTGTGTTCGAGAGTTGCCCAGAAAGTAATGCACCGCATTTTTTTCTTCAACAATTCTTTATTGAACATAATGAGAACTACACGAAAGAATGGTGTTTCTTCTACACAGCCTATTTTTCCACGTGATGTGCATCCCATTCTACAGCCTTCCTCCAGGGCGAAACAAGGGCGTGTATACTCTGTCGGTATCAGTCCTTGCCCTGGTGGCGGAGCCAGTGCTTCACTGTGTGAATCAACTCCTCATCGTCCTCAAAACGAATGGCATCCTTTAATGGCCCAAACAAAAGCAGCTCGTTGCAACATGTCAGGTGTGACAGCCGAGGATGGTATCCCCGACCGCTGCGAATCGTGGAGCTCCGCCGAAAGGCATTCTGATGACCTTATCCTCCGTGACCTACGACTAACTGGGCTTCTGTCGACAGCAGATGCTCCATAGACTTTGCACAAGCGTTTGTGAATATTCCCCACAGTTTCTTTCTCTGCAGTCAGAAATTCAAAGACGACGCTTTGCTTGTAATGTACATCACCTACAGACGCCTTTTTGCAATTGTTCTGCAGCTACACTCCCTCCACTGGACTCGCATTCGGGAGGACGACGGTTCAATCCCGTCTCCAGCCATCCTGATTTAGGTTTTCCGTGATTTCCCTAAATCGTTTCAGGCAAATGCCGGGATGGTTCCTTTGAAAGGGCACGGCCGATTTCCTTCCCCATCCTTCCCTAACCCGAGCTTGCGCTCCGTCTCTAATGACCTCGTTGTCGACGGGACGTTAAACAACACTAACCTAACCTACACTCCCTCGGGAGACATTAAATAATACGTACGTCGCATTCGAAGCATTGTTTCCGACCGAGAAAAAAAAAAAAAGAAATCCGGTGCATTACTTTCTGGGTAACCCTCGTAGTATTCACAGGGTAATATAATGCTGTTACACGTTGCTAATTTTTACTACTTCTTACTTTTCCTACGCCTCCCTTTCAGCAGACGTCGCTGACGTTATACAAAGTAGTGAGGTTGAAGAAAGACCTAGCGCCAATAAAAATCTGCATGTCACGTAACGATTTGTCTGAGGAAGAAATAAAGGATAATTAAGAAAAAATTGAAAATCTACATGAGAGAGTAAAGAATACTGTTCAGTCATTCTAGGAGAGACAAATTACATAGTCGTAATAGGTCGAGGTAGAGGAGAGAGTACGGAGATCTTTCGGTGAACTTCTGTTAAGAAATTATTTTACACTTGGGGACAATGAGCATGTAACAGACGAATGTAAACACGAATATGTCCTTTTAGTTAAAATAGATTGCACACTGGTTGCTCTGTTACTCACGAAATATGTGAGAAATGCTCGGATAAAGCTAAGACTGAAACACCCTGGCAAACTAAGACAGTGTGCCAGACAGCGACTCGAACCTGGGACCTTCGCCTCGCTCGAGCAACTACTCTACCGGCGGAGCTGTCCATGCACGACTCACGTCCCGCCATAACAGCTTCACTTGCCCGCGAAAAATTAAGTTCTCACGATCAAGTCCCAGTCCGGAACACTGTTTTAGTCCGCCAGGAAGTTTCAGAGCAATGCATGCTCCTCTGTAGAGTGAAAATTCATTCTGCAGAGACTTTATCAGATGCTGACATAACCTAAGCCGTGTCATTCCGATTTAAACCTCCTAGCTTTCGACACCTGTCTATGGCGCCATTGTCATCATGAGTAAACCATTGACTGCCAGAGCTGACACGGGGTTCCGTTTCAATAGGCGATTCCACAGAGGGACTGCAGTGGGCGTTTGCGCGGGAAGGCGAGTTGGGCAGCTCATAGCAGCGCCGGTCGCTGTCGCGTGTTGGGGCCAACATGCTACACGGGCCCTGTGGCAATGTGACACTAGATGTGTTATAAGTTGCAGCGACCATCTACAGCGGGGAGCGAGTTATTATTTGAGACCACTTTAATACTTTGCAGATCCACATTCAAATAGACTCACGCTGTCAATAGTACTCTATATCAAGAAGTTAAGGACTTTACTGGGTACCTTTTCATTGACACAATGATTTCCCGCCTAGTTCTGAGCGTAGGCGAGCGTTCGCGTTCTATGTCGGGCAAATTAACTAGTGTGACGTCACAAGTTCGGTGCGGGGTCCGTATTTCCCGTGGGCCGCGACTGCATGCCGAGTGACGTCAGATCGCTCGTGGCGTTGTTTCCTTTAACTCCTTATATAAAGCCCGTTCCCATGCCCAATCACTCGTGTACCTCTGGTCTCGGTTGCAATTGTTGCAGTTTATTCTAATCTTGGCCGAATCCTTTGTAAACTTACGTGACAAATGCCATGGTATAGCGATGTGTACACATGCAGATCGTGGTAGTATCGTGTACATAAGGTATAAAATGCCAGTGCATTGGCGGAGTTGTCATTTATACTCAGATGATTTATGTGAGAAGGTTTCCAAAGTGATTATGGCCGCACGACAGGAATTAACAGTCTTTGAACGCGGAATGGTGATTCAAAGCTAGACGTATGGGACGCCCCATTTCGAAAATCGTTAGGGAATACATTATTCCGAGATCCTTAGTGTCAAGAGTGTGCCGAGAATACCACATTTCAGGCATTACCTCTCACCACTGACAACGCAGTTGCCGACGGCCTTCACTTGACGACCGAGAGCAGCATAGTTTACATAGAGTTGTCAGTGCTAACAGACAAGCAACACTGCGTGAAGTGACTCCAGAAATCAATTTAGGCCGTAAGACGAATGTAGCCGTTAGGTAAGTGCGGCGAAAATTGGCATCAGTGGGCTATGGTAGCAGACGACCGACGCGAGTGAATTTTACAGCACGACACCACCTGCAGCGCCTCTCCTGCGCTCGTCACGATATCGGTTGCACCATAGGCGACTGGAAAACCGCCACCTGGTGAGATGAGTCCCGATTTTAGTTGGTAATAGCTGATGGTAGGGTTCGAATGTGGCGCAACCATGGACCCAAATCGTCAACAAGGCACTGGTCCAACTTTAACGATCGTTGACTGTAAATGGTTATGTTCGGCTCCTTGGAGACAATTTGCAGCCATTCATGGACTTCATGTTCCAAACAACGATGGAATTTTTATGGATGACAATGCGCCATGTCACTGGGCCACAGCTGTTCACGACGGATTTGAAGAACATTTTGGGCAATTCGAGCGAATGACTTGGCCACCCGGATTGCCCGACATGAATCCCATCGAAGATTTATGGGACAAAATCCTGCACTGGCAACACTTAAGCTATTATGGACGGCTATGAAGGCAGCACAGCTCAATATTCCTGCAGGTGAGTTCCAACTTGTTGAATCCACGACATGTCTAATTGCTGCACTACGTCGATCAAAAGGAGGTCCGACACGATATTAGGACGTATCCCATGTCTTTTTCACCTCAGTGTAATGGAGTCCCAAAACGATGTAGCACGAGTAAAGACTCCCATCTTTCCAAAATGTATCTTGTGTCCGTCCTCCAGGCGATGTTCTCTCATAACCGACTTCTCAAGCTCGTGTTGCTTAATGTGCCACGTCTGCTGAGCTCAATGCCCAGCAAATAGTGCGAGCAGTCTGGCCTATACATACGCTGCCGCATTCACAGGGCACCCTGTACACGCCGAGCACTAGACGACCTACGCCGTACATGCGCAGTGCGAGACTGTAGGGCATGTAAGGCTAGTTCGGTTGTGGAAGGTGTTAGCAAAGTGACAGCTTCCGGCGACACGCGGGATGGAGCCGGCGGAGGATGTCGACCGCGTGCGACGTGATACGGAGACGAGACGAGATAGAAAGCGGCGACCCTGCATCTGCATTTACAACCACCACCGTATTGACTTGCAATGACGCAGCGACGGCCTCCTTATCGCACCGGGGACAAGCCGTGCCGTTGATCCCGAAACATCATCACCCCACCACCCGTCTGCAAGAGGTGAGATTTTTCCAAAGATTCCTCGCACTCATCAGAGATGCGCCATTCTCACTCAAAACGATACGCCGCTGATATTAATGAGGGCTCCTAAAATTTGCAAGTCGACGAGGTTAAAATAAAAAGGAAAGGCACAACGAAACGCTGCCACAAAGAAAGTTCGAGGACGGCGTTTATCTACACAAGTCCGTGAAGACCTCTAAAAACAAGACTGTCTCGTCTATTCGCTTCGTAGCTGGCCTTTAGCTGGTTCCCGTTAACAAGCAGCACTCAGTGGATTGATAGTTTATATGTGTTTCTTAAACTGGCATTAAAAAGTTCAATATTGAATACCTTTCGGCTCACTTGTTCTTGAAAATTAAGGGAGTGAAATACGTAGAAGCGGATGCTGCTTCCCGAGACGAGATTATGCTGACGATGGGTAGTGTTGCCCAGTCGTTCCTCACCAATCACCGATCTCTCAGTTTCGCAACTGAGGCTACGCTCGATCCAGAAATCATCAGTTCAAATCCTGGTGGCGGATTCAGCACCAGTACTGGACCAGCAAGGGCACAGACGCTATAACGTACAACTCCTGACAAGCAAACTACGAGTCAGTGTTATGGATTAAATGACAACCTGACAGCAGTACATCGCAGAGTGAGGACACCTGGCTCTATAGATCGGATGTAACAACTTTGTGATTGACTAATTGCAGTGGAGGAAAGTGGCTGCTGGTGTGGGGGGCATGTCGGGATGAGGGAGGGCCCTTTCATCGGCTTGCATTGGCTCTAATCACTATGGGACTTAACATCAGAGGTCATCCAGGCAGGATTCGAATCTGCGACCGTAGCGGTCCCGCGGTTCCAGACTGAAGCGCCTAGAACCGCTCGGTCACACCGGCCGGCATCGGCTTGCATTCACCACGACTGACGTGGCTCTGCACGCACCTACATAACGAAGCGAACACATGGCAGTCGAGGAAAAACAAAAAGAAAGAAAGAAAATAAGACTAGCTAGCGTCTAGCCACTGCGACTCGACTCGCTGAAGCGTAAATCACAATCTTATTTTATTCAAAGTATACAGTTGATCAAAAATTATAAGAATAACTCTGTGAAGAGATGAAAAGTGGAGGATATGCTCCGTGACCATGGGTTTCGATTTTGAGGAGATCAGGATCAAGAGAGGAGTTTCAGATACTGAGGCTTCTTATAGAAAAGTAATTACAGAACATAAACCAACTTACACTGATTCAGACGGAATACTATAACCACCGACCTGCTATCGATGTAAACCCCTTTAGGCGATAGCAGTGCCACCTGGCAAGGAATGACTGCTAGTCATAAACATGCACGGTGCATGTGGCATCAGTGAACGCGCTGTACGTGTGTAGAACGGGCAAGACGCGCGTTCTATCTGGGTTTGACAGAGGGCAGATTGTGATGGCCCGGGGGCTAGGCACGAGCATTTCGGAAATTGCACGACTTGTCTGGTGTTCGAGAAGCGCTGTGGAGAGTGTCTTCAACACGTGGCGAAACCAAGGTGAAACAACGTCCAGATGTCGTGAGGTTGGACGGCCACTCCTCATTACAGATGTCGGACGTCGTAGGCTGGGCAGACTGGTAAAACAGGACAGGTGGCGAACTGTGGCGGAACTAATATTAGACATTAATGCTGGGCAGAGTAACAGTGTGTCTGAACACACAGTGCACCGAACACTCCTAACGATGGGCTTCCGCAGCCGACGACCCATGCATGTGCCAATGTGGACACCACGACATCGGCAACTACGACTGAAATGGGCAGGTGACAATCGGTACTAGACATTGGCGCACTGGCAGAGCGTTGTATAGTCTGATGAATCCCGACAGCTTCTTCATCATCCACATGGCAGAGCGCGAATCCTTCATCTTCCAAGGCAGTAGCTCTTTGACACCTGTAGTGCTGGGCGGAGACAAGATGGCGGCGGCTCTATAATACTTGGGATCATTCGCGTGGGCTCCCATGAGTCCAGTGGAGCTCGTGCAAGGAATAATGACGACCAAGGAGTATCGTACACGGGTTTCAGTCCACGCAGAGCCCTTCATGACGATAATGTTTCCCGGCGGCAGTGGCATTTTTCAACAAGATAATGCGCCACATCACAAGGCCAAGAGTGTGATGGACTAGTTCGAGGAATACAGTGGAGAGTTCCAATTGATGTGCTGGCCCTCCAGATCGCCAGATCTGAATCCGGTCGAACACATTTGAGATGTTATTGAACGTGGCGTCAGTGCTCAACGGCCCCTCCCCGGAATGTACGGGAAGTAGATGACTTGACTGTACAGATGTGGTGCCAACTCCCTCCAGCGACCTATCAAGGCCCCATTGCTTCCATGCCACTACCTGTTGCCGTTGTTATCCGCGCCAATGGTGGACATACCGTAATTTTCTGTCTAATCAATGTATGTTCCCTTTGTAGGCCTCGAAAAGACGTTCGGTAATGAAGCATTTGTTTGGAGTGTGGCCCTATACGAGTGTGATACCTGGACAATAGGAAACAAGAGAGAAGACGGCTAGAAGCCCTGGAGATTTCGTGCTGCTGAAGGATGATGATGACCGACTGGGGAGAGAGTTACGAATGATGAGATAATAAGAAGAATAGAAGAAACCAGAGCTATGTGAATGAAAACTCAAACAAGAAAATACAAACTCGTAGGATACATTTAGGATACAATAATTACCGGAGGCGACCAAGGAATGTCATACTTTCAGCTCATTATGAGTGCTGTACGGTATGCTACATATGCGGAGATTAAGAGGATGGCCGGCAGAAGAGTGGAATGACGTGTACTTGTCGAACCCGAATAGTCCTCGATTGCAAATCTCTCCTTCAGTGACCAGTTTTGATCACATACGCCATCAGAACTGTCTGCCTCCGTAAACTCGTAAATAACACAAATAAAACTTATAGCCAATGTTCGGCTGAAAGCAAGGGGAAACTACAGCCGTAATTTTTCCCGAGGGCGTACAGCTTTACTGTATGATTAAATTGATTTGTATGGAGTGTAGCCATGTATGGAAGTGAAACATGGATGATAAATAGTTTAGACAAGAAGAGAATAGAAGCTTTCGAAATGTGGTGCTACAGAAGAATGCTGAAGATTAGATGGGTAAATCACATAATTAATGATGAGGTATTGAATAGAATTGGGGAGAAGAGGAGTTTGTGGCATAACTTGACTAGAAGAAGGGATCGGTTGGTAGGACATGTTCTGAGGCACTCAGGGATCACCAATTTAATACTGGAGGGCAGCGTGGAGGGTAAAAATCGTAGAGGGAGACCAAGAGATGAATACACTAAGCAGATTCAGAAGGATGTAGGCTGCAGTAGGTACTGGGAGATGTGGAAGCTTGCACAGGATAGAGTAGCATGGAGAGCTGCATCAAACCAGTCTTAGGACTGAAGACCACAACAACAACAACAGCCAATGTTGGGACTGTCGTAACTAATAATACTGTGATAAGCATACATTAGTCGTAATGTAGTGTCGTCGTCACAAGCAGTGGACGGTGAACCTCTGAGGATGGCAGCCACTCGTGCTGGGGAAACATCGGAATCGTTAAAACAATCGTCTTCCCAACATCGTGAGAGAGAAGCCAATAAGCAATAAGAGAACAATACATGATCGCAGGTGAGTATTCTTGTATTTAGCCTGCAGACTATGAGACTATAGAGGAAGCTCGCAATCTCAATGTCCAGCAGGTTTATACAGTTCCGCTACAATCCAGATTCTCCCTTCCCCTCTCAATTTCCGTCTTCTGAATGGTTTGATGCGGCTCGTCACGATTTCCATCCTCCAGTTTTTGCGCTCTACGGCATCCTCTAGAACCGCAAAAGCTATTCCCTGTAACAAAGGCTAAACACCGTCTTTTGCGAAAGTAATAAAGTCTAATTGAGACCAAACGCGTTTGGCTGTGTTTTAAAGCATCTTCAGTAGTCAAGTTTTTTGTTTCTTACCCTATTCTTCACGTTCTTCTTCATATATATGACGGGTTTCACCCTCAGCACTTTCACTATCACTAAATATATATGTTGTGAAGAACCACAGCCATTTCACCATTTTATGCACTTCGTTTTGATCAAAGTGCACAAAATGGTGAGATGACAGTGGTTCTTCACAAGGCAAAACCGTAAATATATTTAGTATCAGTGAAAGTGCTGTTGCTGAAATGCATCACACATGTGTAGAAGAACATGAAGAATAGCGTAAGAAACAAAACAAAAAATTGACCACTGAAGACGCTTTAGAATACAGCGAAACGCGTTTGGTCTTAATTAGAGTTTATTACAGTCACAAAAGACAGTACTTAACCTACATGACTTGCATAACTGAAACTGCGGAAAAAGAAGGCCGAAAAACAAAGAAGAAAAAGTGTTTTTTCCTTGATGTTTTTATACATTTATTATCATCATGAAGCTTCTTATAACGTTTCCACATATTTCTTTCTTCATTTCTTATTATTCCATTTAATTTTTTGCATCTTTCTGTAATATCACATCTCAAACGCTTCGACTCTCTTCCGGTTTTCCCACAGCGCATGACTCACTTCCATACAATGTTGTGCTTCAGACGATCATTCTCAGTTCTGTATATGGTACTAGTCAGTTTCTTTTAGCGATGAATGTTCTCTTTGCCAGTGCAAGACGGTTTGTTGTATTGTTACATCCGTCATGCGTTATTAAGCTCCCAAGATATGAGTCCAATATGTGGTCAGCAGTTTTGACGGTTGGTGCTGAACACACTTCTGCTATTCTACAATGCTTTCGTCTTTCTTTGGCTAACATTCAATCATTCTGCATTCAGTAGGTTATTCATCCCATTTAGCAGGTCCTGTAATTTTTCCTCACTTTCGTAGAGCATAGCAAAGTTGTCAGCGAATCTTATTGACATCCTTTCACGCTGAATTTCAGTCCTATTCTTGAACCCTTATTTTATGCCACCACAGCTTTGTCGATGCGCAGGTTGAAGATTAGGAGAGAAAAATTGCATTCTGGCTTACACCATTTTTTTTCCGAACATACACTACTGGCCATTAAAATTGTTACACCAAGAAGAAATGCAGATGATAAACGGATATTCATTGGACAATATATTATACTAGAACTGACTTGTGATTACATTTTCACGCAATTTAGGTGCATAGATCCTGAGAAATCAGCACCCAGAACAACCACCTCTGGCCATAATATACAGCTGCACATGCAGCTTCAACACGATACCACAGTTCATCAAGAGTAGTGACTGGCGTATTGTGACGAGCCAGTTGCTCTGCCACCATTGACCAGACGTTTTCAATTGATGAGACATCTGGAGAATGTGCTGGCCAGGGAAGCAGTCGAACATTTTCTGTATCCAGAAAGGCCCGTTCAGGACCTGCAACATGCAGTCGTGCATTATCCTGCAGAAATGTAGGGTTTCGCAGGGATTGAATGAAGGGTAGAGCCACGGGTCGAAACACATCTGAAATGTAACGTCCACTGTTCAAAGTGCCGTCAATGCGAACAAGAGGTGACCGAGACGTGTAACCAATGGCACCCCATACCATCACGCTGGGTGATACGCCAGTATGGCGATGACGAGTACACGCTTCCAATGTGCGTTCACCGCAATGTCGCCAAACACGGATGCGATCATCATGATGCTGTAAACAGAACCTGGATTCATCCGAAAAAATGACGTTTTGCCATTCGTGCACCCAGGTTCGTCGTTGAGTACACCATCGCAGGCGCCCCTGTCTGTGATGCAGCGTCAAGGCTAACCGCAGCCACGGTCTCCGAACTGATAGTGCATGTTGCTGCAAACGCCGTCGAACTGTTCGTGCAGATGGTTGTTGTCTTGCAGACGTCCCCATTTGTTGACTCAGCGATCGAGACGTGGCTGCAGGATCCGTTACAGCCATTCGGATAAGATGCCTGTCATCTCGACTGCTAGTGATACGAGGCCGTTGGGATCCAGCACGGCGTTCCGTGTTACCCTCCTGAAACCACCGGTTCCATATTCTGCTAACAGTCATTGGATCTCGACCAACGTGACCAGCAATGTCGCGATACGGTAAACCGCAATCGCGATAGGCTACAATCCGACCTTTATCAAAGTCGGAAACGTGAAGGTACGCATTTCTCCTCCTTACACGAGGCATCACGACAACGTTTCACCAGGCAACGCCGATCAACTGCTGTTTGTGTATGAGAAATCGATTGGAAACTTTCCTCATGTCAGGACGTTGTAGGTGTCGCCATCAGCGCCAACCTCGTGTGAATACTCTGAAAAGCTAATCATTTGCATATCACAGCATCTTCTTCCAGTCGGTTAAATTTCGCGTCTGTAGCACGTCATGTTCGTGGTGTAGCAATTTTAATGGCCAGTAGTGTATTTTTCTTGCTCTTCCTTTATTATAGCACCCGGTTCATTTACATACACTGCATGACAAAAATAGCGTAGTTCCCAGGAGACATGGTCAGATGCCAATGTAACTTCGTACACATACACACCATCGGCAGGTATGGAAATGATTATACAGTTGCAATTCTCTGCGACAGGTAGAAAGGGCCTCAGAATGCATTAGTGTTGTTCCTGTTTAGTGTAGTCGTTCGTGTTTAGTGTAGTCAACAGGCCTGGTAGGGTACACAAGGGGCGTGAACGGCGTCACATGTTGAGTGATCACTACGAAGAACACGGAGATGCCGAGCTCTCGTGTTAAGACAACGTTATCAGCACCTGCCATAGATCGAAGTGTCCTCGTTGTGGGTCTCGTTTGGCCGACTGGTCTAGTCGTGCAAGATCCAGGTTTAGATCCGGTGTTGAAGGCACTGTACTCGTGTTCGGGCTGATCAGAGTTCGAATCCCTGTCCGGTCATCTAGTTATTCCGCGATTTCACTAAATGACAGGAGGCTAGAACTGAAATGCAAAATTCGTTCATTCTGTTACGGTCGCCGGGACGCAGCTGCTGCAGTAAATGCATCTTGTAGGCTCCATATGCAGTCGTCGTTTCAGAACATGCCTCCCCGTCGTTTCAGGACGTTCAAGTTCCTGGCCTGCCCGTCTTGTGGACTTTCGAGGGCTCCGAGTGAACGAATCTCGGATGCGCTTTACAGTTTCATCGGACGTACTTGGCCGACAAGTGCTCTTCTCTTCGCGTATGCAACCAACTTCCAAGATTTTGGTATGCCTGACGTAAATCGGACGTAACAGCGGCCCGATGTTGAATTGCATGGGGATGTGAGGACATGCATACTCGTAGTCAAGGTTCCAGTGGACCACGGCTGACCACAAAAAGGGAGGATCGCCAGGCTGCGTTTCAAGCACATCGTAATCCCTTCACAGCCGAATGTACCATCCGAGAATAAGAAATGGACTCCTGCCACATTCTGTATCATCCTGTGTCAGTGGTCGGTGACTAACAGCAGCTAGACGAGGGAATTACGGTTCCACGCGAAGGCTGCCGTTAACACCACACCATAAATGGCTGCGTTTGGAGTGGTGCCATGACTGGGAAGCATGGACTGCTGATGAATGACGTCCCATTGTCTTCAGCGATGAATCGCACTTTTGCACTACCCAAGATGACCATCGTCGACGATTATAGCGGTGACGTGGGTAAAGATCCAATTCTTCAGTGTTTTAGGAAGTCTCATTGGTGTTACTCCTGGCGCCATGGAGTGGAGCGCCATCAGACATGTCATAAAGTTGCAGACGGTACAAACTGAGAGAACTTTGACGGCGAAACGGTACGTCCTCATATGATAACTCCCATACGACATTATCGTGGTTTTGTTTTTCAACAAGGCTATGTTCGTCGACACATGGCATGTTGTCTCTATGAACTGCCTGCATGATGCTAAGTTACTCCCGTTACCAGGAAGATACCCAGAGCTTGCTCTCTGACGTCAACTCCCTTCCAATGGCAGTATTCAGACTATCGTGGACCGCGAAATTAGAGAGAAGGTCAGCGCTGGCCCTAATATTGATGGTTTATTGACAGCAAAATCGATTTTCAATCACATAGCAATCATCTTCAGTGCTGTTGTGTACAAATTAAACTCATAGGCACTGGTGTCAAGTTGTTATCAGTAACCAAAGCTTATGAAACGATCACTTGAGTTATTGTGATCATTTCATAAGCTTTGGTTACTGATAATAATTTGACACCGGGCCTATGAGTTTAATTTGTACACCACAGCACTGAAGATGATTACTATGTGATTGAAAATCGAGGGCCAACGCTGACCTTCTCTCTAATTTCTCGTATATGATCGTTGTGCACACAGCACTCTATGGAGTCGCCAATCAATATCGTGGACCGGTTACTAGAGTCGTGGGCCAACTTGCCTCACGAGAGGATGCATTGCCCCATCCGAATCACTGCATGCATCTTGGCCAGAGGGCGTGCCACGTCAGTGTGTAACCACAGAAATAACGCCACATACTCTCTAAATCCGTGATGTTTGGATTCGTTATCTTCACTTCTACGTCAGGCATTGTATTTCCCTACTGTGTAAATGGCATTAGTATAACATCCCATTTCAATATGGTGTTACATAACACCTTATTTTATCCTGTATTTTATTTCGATTAACAGATACCGGTGGTGCCCAGCTGAAGAGAGCAGTAAGGAGAAGTTTCTGATGCCTTGACGAGCATAGCTGTTCTGGAACGTGCAAATGCGGTTTGATTCGTTTTGGTTTCTGCCTGCAGAGCACGTTTGGGAAGTTTTAGATTAATTTTTACTCAACTCTTAGCGCTCGACCAGCGAGACAGCCCCGTCAGTGTAAATACTGCAGCAGAATCGCACGTCGGACATCGCCCGACCCAAGATTCAATTCGCATTAATTCGTATGTCGGGACTCTTACCGCCGTATTTCTTGTACTGAAGTTTTCTGATATATGCCGGCAGCGAGATCACTACGACGAAACGCTTCTAACACATACCGTTATTGGTTTTGTTTCCGCGTTTCTAGTTCACTCCGAAAGCGGTGTTCGGAACCATAACAACAAAAGCGGGGCACTTACGTGAATATCCTAAGGTAATACTGGAGATATTGGATGAAAGTATGAGTGGTATGAGTGATCTGAGCGATGAGAAACAGTAATTGTAGTTCACAAAACAGTGACAGTGAAGGTGAAAACACAGAAACTGATAGACACGAACACCCAGATTTGCACAGGCGACCAGGAAATGAACAGAGCTTCGCAAAAACCCAATTTCACTGTTGTAAATGGATTTAACCCCCTCTTCAGCGTCCTAACGAGGTACTGGATATTTTTAGGTTATTTTTCAGGCATGGATTGTTAAATGAGACAGCAAATGTACAAATCAGTATGCTAAGATTCAAATAAAAGAAATGGACCACTGAAGCAGAGATCGATCGGAAAGATGGCTTTCGATTAAATGAAAGCCTTCTTAGTCGTAATTCTGAATATGGGCATGAATCCTTTGCCTGATATTCAGAATTACTTCACTGAAGAATGGACACAAAAGTGTTGATTTTATAAAGAAGTATTCAGCCGAGAAAGATTTTTTCAATTTTTTTCGATGTTCCATGCTGGACCAATTGCAGGACGACCTGCAACTGTCTCAAGAGGGTCTAAAGTGAAACGTATAATGCAGTACTTCGAAAAAGTGTATAGAATTTTACATTCCAGGAAGGCACACAAGCACTGATGAGAGCACTGTTGGATGCCAAAGGCGTGTCATTTTCATGTGTTACAATCCGAAAAAGCCAGGGAAGTGCGGCATGAGGGTTTATGTTTTGGCTATGGGTCAAACAGCGTAATCGAGAGGAAAGAGTTTAGGCTTGTAGTTCGACTTCCGTTTGATCCTAACAGTATTTGTAGCATCTAACGCGACTTTGCTATGACGCACTGTTGCATCTTGAGGGCGCTGTCGCAGATGAAACTACTCCGTGACAGTAAAGACAACTGCTCAGGAACCGTCAGTACCTTTCAAACTATTCGGCGCATGTACCTGGCAGAGATACAAATGAAAAGTATACAAGATACCTTTTTTACTTATGGAAGCTGGAGAGTTAGGAGTCAACCAGAGAGTATCTGAACGCTGTATAGAAGTTTGCTTTAGTGCCATAGTAAGCACCCAAGTCTCCATTCGTGTGAAATGAAAGCTGCATGCCAAACTGTGCGCAGCGCTATTTGTACAATTAAATCAGCTCGACTGTTGTGTTCGTTAAGTCTGCCCAAGTAGAGTAATTAATTTCGTTTCTTTACAAAAGTTCAGAGACCCAGATCAAAGCTTCGCGTGGCTTCCAGGGCACTTTCGCGCCCATTATTGTAACTACGCGCCGCGGGAGGGCTTCCGCGGATTGCAAGTTTACCCGAAAGGAGGCCATTTAAAAATCAGCGAAATGTCGCAGCGGCAGGCGGTGCCACCAAGTAGAGGGAGTTATTCGCATAACTGATAAGTTTGTCGCAGTAGCAGCAACAATCTAACCTCATGTCAACGCTAAAATTGATTAAAGCAGATGTAACAGCAACTCTTGTTTCATCAGGGAGATCCTAAAGGAAAGAACAGATTTCAACTCTGTATCGCAGACAAACACGTTGCGCATATCACTGGATAGAGGAAGGTTCAAAGCTCCGACACAACTGCGCTCTTGTGTGTTTGTATCAACATGGCGAAATTATTCTGTCTGTTGGAATATGCGCGAAGCAAACCAAAAGTTCAAATGTAACGTGATTTCCGCTGTCAATCCAGCAAGAAGCCACATCTGCTCAAGAAGATTTATGACTGGTGCTGAGAATTTTCCCGGGTTGTATGGCCGTGGTCCGTGGAACTCTTCAATCCCTGACGTTTCGTCCAAGGCTACGTTGGACACCTTCTGAGGTGCTCCTGGTTGTGCTGAGTCTTGCCGACTGACGAGTCGGACGTCGAATCGCGGCCTAAATACTGGGGAAAGTGGGCGTGGTCTGGATTTCACGTGATAGTAGAGATGAACCTTGTCAAAGATAAAAATGGAAAAATTCGAACAACTAGCTCTGGAAAAAGCGAGTAAGAAACCATGTCGATGGTATCGATACGTGGATGATACATTTGTTGTTTGGTCACATGGTAAAAAAGCTTCAGAGGAATTCTTTTTTTATTTAAATGGTACAAATAAAAAATCCAGTTTACCATGGAAATGAAGAAAGAGAATGCAATATCCTTCTTGGATGTCTTCGTCATGAGACAGACTGATGGCAGCTTGAAACATAAATTCTTTCGGAAGGTTAAACATACCGACAGATACCTGCATAAGGGTTCCAGTCATAATCCACAACAGAAAAGAAGTGTAATTAAAAGTCTAGTGGACAGAGCTAAAAGGATTTGTACGCCGGAAAACCTGGACGCCGAGTTAAAACATCTAAAGCAGGCTTTTGAGAAGAATAGGTACTCTACTAAGGAAATAAGTAGAGTTTTGCGACCGAATAACAGGAGGCCTAAGGACAAAGATATGACACAGCGGTGGAAGAACACGGTTTCTCTACCCTTCATCAAAAAAGTAACGGATCAAATCGGCAAGATTCTAAGGAAACATGACGTTCGACCGATTTTCAGAACAACTAAGAAAATAGGCCAAGCATTTCGTTCCGTTAAGGATAAACGTCCCCCTCTGTCCGTAAGTGGTGTACATAAGATTCCGTGTACGTGTGGCAAGGTCTACATTGGAAATACAAAGAGAAGTGTGACTACACGGTTGAAGGAACATAAAAGTCTTTGCCGACTAGGGAAAACAGACAAGTCAGCCGTGGCAGAACATGCTCTTCAATCAGGTGATCACGTAGTGAAATTTTCGGAAGCTGAAGTTTTATGTACTATGACGAACTATTATCCACGGCTATATAGAGAAGCCATCGAAATCCCGGGTGATCAAACAACCAGTATGAATTTGAAAACTGAATAAATCACGGAATGATGTAGATAGAGAGGTACAAATTGACACACATGCTTGGAATGACGTGGGGTTTTATTAGAACCAAAAAAATACAAACGTTCAAAAAATGTCCGACAGATGGCGCTTCATCTGATCAGAATAGCAATAATTAGCATATCAAAGTAAGACAAAGCAAAGATGATGTTCTTTACAGGAAATGCTCAATATGTCCACCATCATTCTTCAACAATAGCTGTAGTCGAGGAATAATGTTGTGAACTGTAAAGCATGTCCGGAGTTATGGTGAGGCATTGGCGTCGGATGTTGTCTTTCAGCATCCCTAGAGATGTCGATAGATCACGATACACTTGCGACTTCAGGTAACCCCAAAGCCAGTAATCGCACGGACTGAGGTCTGGGGACCTGGGAGGCCAAGCATGACGAAAGCGGCGGCTGAGCACACGATCATCACCAAACGACGCGCGCAAGAGATCTTTCACGCGTCTAGCGATATGGGGTGGAGCACCATCCTGCATAAACATCGTACGTTCCAGCAGGTGCTTATCAGCTAGGCTGGGGATGATGCGAGTCTGTAACATATCGGCGTACCTCTTACCCGTCACGGTAGCAGCCTTGCTGTCCAGCGCCATCTGTCGCACATTTTGTGAACTTCGTTTTTTTTTTTTTTTGTCCTAATAAAACCCCATGTCATTCCATGCATGTGTGCCAATTGTTACCTCTCTATCTACTTCATTCCGTGGTTTATTAGGTTTTCAAATTTATACTGACTTTTTGATCACCCTGTATATAAACATGGGGATAATTTTAACAGAAAAGAAGAAACAATGAAACTCAGTTATATATGGACTGTGGCGCTACAGAATCTATGAGAAGTTTTTATCTTTGACGTACTATAACCAATAGTTTAAAAAATTTATCTTTGACAAGGTTTATCTCTGCTATCACGTGAAATCCAGCCACGCCCACTTTCCACAGTATTTAGTATGATTTATGACTGGCATACCGAACTCATGGAAGTTAGTTGCATATGCAAAGGGAAGAGCACTTGTCGGCCAAGCACGTCTGAAGAAAATGTCGAGCCCATCCGAGATGCTTCGCACGGAGCCCTCGCCCTCGGAACTCCACAAGACGGGCAGGCCAGCAATTTCAACTTCCTCAAACAACGGTGTGGCATGTTCTGAAGCGAAGCCTCCATATGAAGCCTTACAGGTTGCAGTTATTGCAACAGTTGTGTCCCGGCGACGAGAAGGAACGAATTCTGCATTTCAGTTCGAGCGTCTTGTGATTTAGTGAAATCTATATGCCCGGACAGGGAATCGAACTCCAGTCATCCTGAACACGGGCCCAGTGTCTTAAACACCGCGCCATCTCTACACCTACGTCTATATCTGCATCAAAACCCATACTCTGCAAACCGCCGCTAAGTGCGTGGCAAAGGATATTTACACTGCAGCACCTCCCTACATACAGGTTTGGAGGGTGCGAAGTCTGACTGCTTTGAGCGTTCTGAAGTCAGCTACATTAGACGGATCTTGTCTTCGCAGTCGCGATGAGAGCGCTACGTAGAAGACTTTGTACACTACTGGCCATTAAAATTGATATACCAACAAAAAATGCAGATGATAAACCGGTATTCATTGGACAAATATATTATACTAGAACTACCAAGTGATTACATTTTCACGCAAATTGGGTGCATAGATCCTGAGAAATCAGTACCCAGAAAAACCACCTCTGGCCGTAATAACGGCCTTGATACGCCTAAGCATTGAGTCAAACAGAGCTTGGATGGCGTCCACAGGTACAGCTGCCCATGCAGCTTCAAGACGATACCACAGTTCATCAAGAGTAGTGACTGGCGTATTGTGACTAGCCAGTTGCTCGGCCACCATTGACCAGACGTTTTCAATTGGTGAGACATCTGGAGAATGTGCTGGCCAGGGCAGCAGTCGAACATTTTCTGTACCCAGAAAGGCCCGTACAGGATCTGCAACATGCCGTCGTGCATTAGCCTGCTGAAATGTAGGGTTTCGCAGGGATCGAATGAAGGGTAGAGCCACGGGTCGTAACACATCTGAAATGTAACGTCCACTGTTTAAAGTGCCGGCAATGCGAACAAGAGGTGACCGAGACGTGTAACCAGTGGCACCCCGTACCATCACGCCGAGTGATACGCCAGTATGGCAATGACGAATACACGCTTCCAATGTGCGTTCACCGCGATGTCGCCAAACACGGATCTGATCATCATGATACTGTAAACACAACGTGGATACATCCGATAAAATGACGTTTTGCCATTCGTGAACCCCGGTTCGTCGTTGAGTACACAATCGCAGGCGCTCCTGTCTGTGATGCAGCGTCAAGGGTAACCGCAGCCATGGTCTCCGAGCTGATAGTCCATGCCGCTGCAAACGTCGTCGAACTGTTCGTGCAGATGGTTGTTGTCTTGCAAACGTCCCCATCTGTTGACTCAGGGTTCGAGACGTGGCTGCACGATCCGTTACAGTCATGTAGATAAGATGCCGGTCATCTCGCTTGCTAGTGATACGAGGCCATTGGGATCCAGCACGGCGTTCCGTATTACCCTCCTGAACCCACCGATTCCATATTCTGTTAACAACCATTGGATCTCGACCAATGCGAGCAGCAATGTCGCGATACGATAAACCGCAATCGCGATAGATTACAATCCGACCTTTATCAAAGTCGAAAACGCTTTTCTCCTCCTTAAGCGAGGCATGACAAAAACGTTTCACCAGGGAACGCCGGTCGACTGCTGTTTGCGTATGAGAAATCAGTTGGAAACTTTCCTCATGTCAGCACGTTGGAAGTGTCGCCACCGGCGCCAACCTTGAGTGAATGCTCTGAACATCTAATCATTTGCATATCACAGTATCTTCTTCCTGTTGGTTAAATTTCGCGTCTGTAGCACGTCATCTTCGTGGTGTAGCAATTTTAATGGCCAGTAGTGTATATTCGTACAGTCTTCACTTAAGACATTGGCTGCCGCACTTGAATTACCTAAGGTTTTTCAAGTGCGTATAATTGTTAAATACATGGCATTTGAAGTTAATTTCTGAACTATTCGAAAGTCAGTACGCCCATGCAACATTATGCCTCCCGCACCATATCGCCTGAACGACCAAAACGATCATGTCTGACAGTGTTCCTGGGTGCAATACACGTTACCATATATCGCCATATGAGTGGTTCTGCTGTTGTAGTGTAAGGAGGCATAACCTCGCAAGGATTACTGACCTCAAAACGTTTGAACACGGTATACTTTCCTGTCAACGTTATTTTGGCACTGTACGGATTTCCTATGTGGGTATTTTCAGCGGTGTATTCGCAGGATGACATAGCGCGTGAGCATCGAACAGCTCATGTGCAGGAGGTGTCGGAACGAGAGCACATTCGGCGAAAGGAGTCGGCTGCCCGTTTCCTCTACTTAAATCCCATCGAGCACTTAATGGATGATTCGGGGAAACGCATTGCAGCACATCCGCATCCAACAACCGTCCAGCATTTGTCAACCACGCTACTGAAGTAATGGAAGGCTCAAACACTACAGCTCCTTACCACCCATATGTCAGCATGGGGCGCGTTGCAGTGCGTGGTGATCATCACCGTATTAAGAACCGTATCTCGCCCTTTTTAATGTCCAGGGCACCATCATAAATCGCTATGAATTCAACATAATTACTGTCTTTGAGTAAGGGTGACATTTCTGTTACTCTCGTTGCTTATTTCTTTCAGCTACCTTGTGTACTACACAATGAGGTGACAAAAGTTAGGTTCAAAAATGACTCTGAGCACTATGGGACTAAACTTCTGAGGTCATTAGTATCCTAGAACTTAGAACTAGTTAAACCTAACTAACCTAAGGACATCACACACATCCATGCACGAGGCAGGATTCGAACCTGCGACCGTAGCGGTCCCACGGCTCCAGACTGCAGCGCCTAGAACCGCACGGCCACTTCGGCCGGCAAAAGTTAGGGGTTTTCAATATGCACAAACCGCGTTAGTATAGCATACACAAAATAAAAAGGGCATTGCAATGACGGAGCTGTCACTTGTACTCAGGTGATTCATGTGAAAAGGTTACCGACGTGATTACGGCCACACGACAAGAATTAACAGTCTTCGAGCGCGGAATAGGAATTGAAAGCTAGACACATGAGACATTCTACTTCGGAAATCGTTAGGTAATTCAGTATTCACAGATCCAAAGTATTAAGAGCGTGACCAGGATATCAAATTTCAGGTGTTACGCTCACCAGGGACATCGCAGAGGCCGACGGCCTTCGCTTAACGACCGAGAGCAGCGGAGTTTGCGTTGAGTTGTCAGTGCTAAATCACAAGCAACACTGCGTGAAATAACCGCAGAAATCAATGTGGGACGTACGATGAACATATCCCATAGGACAGTGCGTCGAAATCTGGAATTATTGCACTACTGCAGCAGACGACCGAGGCCAGTGCATTTGCTAACAGCTCCACATCACACGCACGGCCTCTCCTGGACTCGTGACTATATGGTTTGGACCCTAGACGACTGCAAAACCGTTGCCTGGTCAGGTGAGTTCCGATGGCAGTTGGTCAGAGCTGATGATAGGACTCGAGAGCGGCGCAGACCCCACAAAGCCATGGAGCCAAGTTGTCAACAAGGCACTGTGCAAGATGGTGGTGGCTCCATAATGACGTGGGCTGTGTTTACATGGAATGGACTGGGTCCTCTGGTCCAACTGAACCGACCATCGGCTGGAAATCGTTATTCCGCTACTTGGAGTCCATTTGCAGCCATTCATAGACTTCATAATCTCTTACAACAATATCATGTCACCGAGCCTCAGTTGTTCGCGATTGATTTGAAGAATATTCTGGCCAATTCAAGTGTATGATTTGGCCATCCAGATCGCCCGACATGAATCCCATGGAGCATTTATAGGGCATAATCGAGAGGTCAGTTCGTGCAAAAAGTCCTGTGCAGGCATCACATTCGCTATTATGGACGCTATAGAGGCAGCATGGCTCACTACTGCAGACTGCAGACTATGGCTATGGCTGTGCAAGTGTGTAAATAGGGGAAATCCTGTTTCTTTCAGTTGTTTTATTTATTTTTCGTTGGTGGACGGTATTTCCCTTCTGCCTTGCCTTACTCGACTTCCTGTGGTTTGCAAGTTCTACCGGTGGACTCGGGAAGTGTGTTGGATCCGTTGTAGACAGCCTCTAAATGTGGGCCTTTACGCAGCTTAAACATTACCGAACACCACACTTGGCCGGCCGGGGTGGCCGAGAGGTTCTAGGCGCTACAGTCTGGAACCGCGCGACCGCTACGGTCGCAGGTTCGAATCCTGCCTCGGGCATGGGTGTGTGTGATGTCCTTAGGTTAGTTAGGTTTAAGTAGTTCTAAGTTCTAGGGGACTGATGACCTTAGAAGTTAAGTCCCATAGTGCTCAGAGCCATTTGAACCATTTGACACCAAACTTGCTAGGTGGTAGCCTTTAAATCGGCCGCGGTCCGTTAGTATACGTCGGACCCGCGTGTCGCCACTATCAGTGATTGCAGACCTAGCGCCGCCACACGGCAGGTCTGGTCTAGAGAGACTCCCTAGCACTAACCCCAGTTGTACAGCCGACTTTGTTAGCGATGGGTCACTGCCTACATACGCTCTCATTTGCAGAGACGACAGTTTAGCACAGCCTTCAGCTACGTCATTTGCTACGACCTAGCAAGGCGCCATATTCAGTTACTATTGATATTGATATTGTGAATCATGTACCGTCAAGAGCGAAGTTCATCATTAATGGATTAAAGTTAAGTATCAAACTAATTACGTCCGCTTTCTGAATTCTAATTCCTTGTCATGTTCCAGACCTCTCGTCAGTATAGTTCTTCCCTCTTCACGTCAGCCTGCGTGAGCTAAACCGCGTGCATTTCGGCCTCCTCTAGTAACACGGTGTTGGCTCTTCTGTCAACAAAACAACAAGCGGTTCTGAGATACGAGGTATCGACCCATGCTGAAACACACATATTAATACGTGGCGTATCCTCCACGAGCGGTAATACAGGCGCTGACTAGGGCACCAAGTCGATCGCACTGCTGGCGCTATGCCACGCCCGCTCGACCTGCTCACGTAGGTCTGTAAGACTTCCTCGTCCCATCATGTCCCACATGTGCTAGATTGGAGACAAGTCAGGAGATCGTATTGGCCAGGGAAGTTGCTGCACGTCTTGCAGACCACGTTGAGTTTCTCGGGCAGTGTGTGGGTGAGCATTATCCTACTGGGACAACACATAACCTTCCCGTTGCAAGAACTGCAAGAGGACGGGTCTAACAACATTCAGCACATACCGAGCGCTGGTTAGCTTCCCCTCCAGAAATGCCAATGTTGAAGGAGAGTTGCAACTTATTCTACCCTAGATCATAAGGCCTGGTATGAGGCCAGTGAGTCTTGGACACAGTGCGACAGCGCTCACCAGGTATAGGTGTACAGACGACAGTCACTTGGGCTGAAGGCCACGCCGCTCCATTCCAAGTGATTCTCTGGCGGCGGCCGGTGTGGCCGAGCGGTTCTAGGCGGTTCAGTCTGGAACCGCGCGACCGCTGCAGTCGCAACAGTTCGTGTTGACACGTCTGAGCTCATAAGTCCTCTCATCTGTGCTGTGGTAACTGTACGACCTGCCACTGCTGACCTTACAATACGACGACCCTGGCAGGCATCTGTGCTGCGTGGACGACAACAACCTCGTTTACGAGTGTGAAAATGTTCACGTGACCATGGATTCCAGCATTGTTGCCCAACTGACGCAGCACGTCCAACTTGTCAGGCAATTCTCCGAAAGGACCATCCCACCACTCAGGGGATCACAATTTGACCCCTTTCACACTCGCTCAGTTGGCTATTGGGAGGACGAGTGCGTCTTCGTGGCATGGTTGCCTCCTTGCTTCACACATTTGCACCACGCTCAGCCTTCTGGCTGTGAGTATTGCTTATTAAACGATAGACACAAATGGCGCTCTGACAGCTATACCACTACGCTATATGTTGGCGGACGACTTTAAAACCATTACCAGTGCATGTATTGTCCACCATATGTCAAATACCGTCGTCGGATCAAAATCGACGTCCACTTTCAGGTGTACTCATTTTTTCTCTCCCAACAGTGTAGGATTCCCTGCCGTTTTCCAAATACTTCAGTTTTTTATGCTATTTTGTTTTCCGAAAGTTAGCAGCGAAATTGGAAAACAGACGTATGTAATACATAAAAATATAAATGCTTCTACTAAAATGTTATTTTTGTGTAAGAAGGGGGCGGGGGAGGCGAGGGTCACGCTCCTCATGACCTCCGTGGATCTGCGGCCGTCCGCGTGGTTGTGTAACTGAAATGTAAGACGCGGACTGACGTCATTATGGAGAGGAAGAACAAAGCATCGGATGAACTGAGCGATTACGCTATTGCCTGCACCAGGAATAATCTGTTGTAAAAATCGTGCGAGTACTTGAGTAGCGGTCTCTATAACCTACAAAAGTAAAATGTTCTCGAGTGTTAGTTCAAATGTTCAAATGTGTGTGAAATCTTATGGCACTTAACTGCTAAGGCCATCAGTCCCTAATCTTACACACTGCTTAACCTAAATTATCTTAAGGACGAACACATACACCCATGCCCGAGGGAGGACTCGAACCTCCGCCGGGAGCAGCCGCACAGTCCATGACTGCAGCACCCGAGACCGCTCGGCTAATCCCGCGCGGCTCAAGTGTTAGTCAAAAACTTTTACAATTCGCAGCACAGATTTTTTCCAGTCAGTCAGTCAGTCGAATGTTGCAAGAAAGTTTGACATTATTAAAGTGTATTAAAGTATGTTTGCTCTCATTATAACAAATTACAATTCAAAAGAAAGTAGGTGCTAAGAGAAGCCGTCCTCGGGGAAGATAAGCTGGGATCAGTACTGATTCTACAAATTCTCTTAGAAGATAGTTTAAGGAAAGGCAAACCTACGCTTATAGCTTTTGCAGATTTGGAGAAAGCTTTTGACAATGACGATTGGAATATACTCTTTGAAATTCTGTAGGTAGCAGTGTCACGTTACAGGGAGCGAAAGGCTATATAAAAAATGTACAGAAACCAGACGGCTGTTAGATTCGAGGGGCACGGAAGGAAAGCAGTGGTTGGGAAGGGAGTGAGAAAGGATTAAAGCTTATCACCGATGTTGTTCAGTTTGTACACTGAGCAAGCGTTAAAGGAAAGTAAAGATAAACATTTGGAGAAAAAATTAAAGTGCGGGAAGAAAAAATAAAAACTTCGTTTGCCGATTACATTGTATTTCTGTCAGATACAGCAAAGGACTTGGAAAAGCAGTTGAATGGAATGGACAGTGTCTTGAAAGGACGATATAAGATGAACATCAGCAAAAAGAAAACAAATATAATGGAATGTAGTCAAATTAAATCAGACGAAGCTAAGAGAGTTGGGTCAGGAAACGGAACACTGAAGGTAGTAGCTGAGTTTTGCTATTTGGGTAGCAGAATAACTGATGATAGCCGAAGCACAGAGGATGTAAATTGTATAGTAACAATGACAAGAAAAATGTTTCTGAAAAAGAGAAATTTACTAACATCAATATTAGATTTATGCGTTAGGATGTCTTTTCTGAAGATATTTGTCTGGAGTGTAGCCATGTATGGAAGTGAAACGTGAACATTAAACAGTTCAGACAAGCGAATGGAAGTTTTCGAAATGTGATGCTACTTAAGAATTCTTAAGATTAGATGGTTAGACCAGGTAAATGATGAGGACGCACTAAATAGAAATGAGAAGAAACGAAATTTGTGACTTGACTGGAAAAAGTGATCGGCTGATTGGACACATTCTGAGACACCGAAGGGGGGGGGGGGGGGTTAAAATGTAGAGGATGACGAAGAGACGAATAGAGTAAGCAGGTTCAAAAGGATGTATGTTGCAGTAGTTTTTCGGAGATGAAAAGGTTTGCATAGAATAGAATGGCAAGGACGGACGCGTCAAACCCATCTTCGGAATGAAGACCACAACAACAACAGTAAAAATGATTTTCGTCATGTTCGCGTAACCGGAGTAAACAGCTTGAATAACAAAAAACACAAATGTAGATAGCTGTTTCAGTTTTTCAGGGGGTGGATAACTGGTTGTAATTACGGCGTCGAGCGCAACTGTGACGTTCGCCTACACCTCATTACGAAGGTGAACAAGCCAGCTATCGAAAATATTTTTGCTTGTAAATGGAACAGTCAACGCTTGGGAGTGATCTTAAAGCTTTCTCCGTGAATCAGCTGTTTGCGTTGCTCTCGGGTGTCCAGCCGGGTGTAGCCGTTTACTTTACAGAATGTTTCAACACCATACGTTGCCGTTATCTTTAGGTGACACATGTAGAATGAACGTCTTCGCTACATCGCGGCTCCTTTCCACTCTTAATCGCTCCCCATCCTCACTATCCGACCTCACGCCGCATCGTTTGGAGTGGTTGCGGGACACGATCGCCGAATGGTCGGCCGACGATTTTCTGTCTTATACCATTCACGTACTGGAAGAGGGCTAAAACGATTGTTTGAATGCCTCCTAATTTACTTTACCTTATTCTACGATCCCTATGCAAGACATCCGATGGGGGTGGCATTTTCTAAATCGAATGCACCCAACCTCCTAGAATTTTTGCCGGGACGTGACTTCGGAAATTAGTATAGGTCTCACGCGCAGCCCGTCTCCCGATTCTACGAGTGCCATTCCGATGCAAAGGAAATCGAGAAGCCCAAGCGAAGCTGGGAATAGTGAGCGAAGGTCGCCCATGCGCAGCGCACAGACGGGGCGAGAGTTATTCCGGCGTAAGGGGGCCAATGTGTGGGCGGAGGCATCGAAGGAGACGGCGGGCGACTACTAAGATTGGCGACGGCCCACAGGTGTGACTTTGAAGTGCGCCAGCGATTACTTGGGCCGGCTTTGAGTTAGCCGCGCCAATTAGCAAGCAATTACGTGGCGGCGGCCGCGCGGGGCTTCCCCAGTCACTGCAGCTAACAGGCGCAAGCAGGGCCGCCAACAGCCAAGTGCCAAACCGGACGAGGTCTCCGCGCCGCCGTGACGTAACGCCAGTACCCGTCGTCACAGTATGGGGATTCCCACGTGGACCTAAGGCGTCATCTGCACCTTCCACCCCTTGTCTCTTTCACGATGCGAAAGTCCACACCACCTGAATTTCCTGTTGTCGTCTGCGTTCCTCGTTCAGGGTGTAGGCATAAATGTCGACTTTTTATACAGATTTTTCGTATGTTGAATCATCTGTTTAGATGTCTTGATCTGCTTCTTCTGTGTATTGGTCTATATCAAGGGTATCGGACACTAGGCCCGCGGGTCGCAGCCGGCAGTTAAGGTTATTTGTGCGACCCGACCCGCCTATGTAACCTTAAGTAAATATCGTATCACGTTACGCGCAGGCACACTAAACCTACCAGTGAATATTTTGGTAGGCGACTGCCACATGACAGACCCAAAGAGTATAAAAGTTTTTAAATTACTAGAAAAGAAGTTTTCTTTGTTCTCTTAGATTTATACAATAAATCTAGAATCAGTACCTATTGGAATGCAAATGGAGGTAATGCAGGTCCAATGTGTCTGAGATTAGACGACAAAATTTAGTGATGCTGGCGTATTATAATGTTGTAAATACACACATCAAAAAAAGTTTTGCATCACCTCGGTTCCAAGAGTTTCAGAACCTGTACAAAAAATTGAAAGAGAGATCAACATAAACATAATTCCGCCATTTTTATTGCTCATGAAAATCACACATTGCATTTTGTACCACCATACAGCGAGACCTTCAGAGGTGGTGGTCCAGATTGCTGTACACACCGGTACCTCTAATACCCAGTAGCATGACCTCTTGTATTGATGCATGCCCGTATTCGTCGTGGCATACTATCCACAAGTTCATCAAGGCACTGTTGGTCCAGATTGTCCCACTCCTCAACGGCGATTCGGCGTAGATCCCTCAGAGTGGTTGGTGGGTCACGTCGTCCATAAACAGCCCTTTTCAAGCCATCCCGGGCACGTTCGATAGGGTTCATGTCTGGAGAACATTACGGCCACTTTAGTCCAGCGATGTCGTTATTCTGAAGGAAGTCATTCACAAGATGTGCAGGATGTGTGCAAATTGTCGTCCATGAAGACGAATGTCTCGCCAGTATGCTGCCGATATGGTTGCACTATCGGTCGGAGGATGGAATTCACGTATCGCACATCCGGTACGGCGCCTTCCATAACCACCAGCGGTGTATGTCGGCCCCATATAATGCCACCCCAAAACATCAGGGAACCTCCACCTTGCTGCACTTGCTGGACAGTGTGTCTACGGCGTTCATCCTGACCGGGTTGCCTCTAAACATGTCTCCGACGATTGTATGGTTGAAGGCATATGCGACACTCATCGGTGAAGAGAACGTGATGCCAATCCTGAGCATGTTGTTGGGCCCAACTGTACCGCGCTGCATGGTGTCGTGGTTACAAAGATGGACCTCGCCGTGGACGTCATAAGTGAAGTTGCGCATCATACACACAGCTTGAGTCGTAACACGACGTCCTGTGGCTGCACGAAAAGCATTATTTAACATAATGGCGTTGATTTCAGGGTTCCTCCGGGCCATAATCCGTAGGTAGCTGTCATCCACTACAGTAGTAGCCCTTGGGCGGCCTGAGCGAGGTATGTCATCGACAGTTCCTGTCTCTCTGTATCTCCTCCATGTCCAAATAACATCGCATTGTGAATCTTCAAGTTTTCGCGGCGCAAAGACTGCTCCATTAAGTTTCGGGAATGCAGCCGCATGAATTCTGCTTCTTCTTCTAATATTTCGGTTGTATACCTTTCAGCCATCTTCAGAGAGAGCCGTACGACTGACGCTCCAGCGCTCGCTCCATCCTTTTAAACTCGCGGACCGCGCCACTGCGCATGCGGCCACAGATAAACAAGGCGCCAGTGATGTTGATCGGCGGCAAAGACGTACAATATGCAAGAGTTACGTCTGTGGCTGCGCAATCGATCCATGCTGGGAGGTCGATGTATTACTGGGAGCTGAACTGTAGCGACGTCTTTGTAAGTTCAATATTGAAAGTGCCGGATTCCACGATTTATCTAATGTGAAACCGCTGTCTCTATTAATTTAATTGTTCGTTAAGCGGATTTCAATGGCCTCTTTTACCACGGAGTCCCAGAAAGATGAAACAGAAGTCAGAATTTCGACATTTTCATATACCATAGAGTGACCAGAATCAATACAATGCTCTGCCACAGCCGATTTACTGGGTTGTAAGAGCCGAGTGTACCTGCGATGTTCCGTACTTGAACTTACAAAGACGTCGCTACAGTTCAGCTCCCAGTAATACATCGACCTCCCAGCATGGATCGATTGCGCAGCCACAGACGTAACTCTTGCATATTGTACGTCTTTGCCGCCGATCAACATCACTGGCGCCTTGTTTATCTGTGGCCGCATGCGCAGTGGCGCGGTCCGCGAGTTTAAAAGGATGGAGCGAGCGCTGGAGCGTCAGTCGTACGGCTCTCTCTGAAGATGGCTGAAAGGTATACAGCCGAAATATTAGAAGAAGAAGCAGAATTCATGCGGCTGCATTCCCGAAACTTAATGGAGCAACATCGCATTGGTTCACTCCGAGACGCCTGGACACTTCCCTTATTGAGAACCCTTCCTGGCTCAAAGTAACAATGCGGACGCGATCGAACCGCGGTATTGACCGTCTAGGCATGCTTGAGCTGAAGATAACACGAGCCGCGTACCTCCTTCCCGGTGGAATAACTGGAACTGATCGGCTGTCCGTCTAATAGGCGTTGCTCGTGCATGGTTGTTCACATCTTTGGTCGGGTTTAGTGCCATCTCTGAACAGTCAAAGGGACTGTGTCTGTGATATCCACAGTCAACGTCTATCTTCAGGAGTTCTGGGAACCGGGAAGACGCAAAATTTTTTGATGTACCGTACGTATTTCCCTGCCAGGTTTGAAAATAGTCGAAAATTTGCGTCTGAAATAGTTTCCGTGTTTGGAAGTGCTTACAGATGAAGCAGCTCTAATCAGTTATGAAAGGAAATAAATTTCCTGTCAGATCCAAAATTACAGACATTCACCTTGCGTCAGGTTTGAAAGTAATTATTGAGAATAATGATTAAAACTTTTCTGGCTGTTGTAGCGCATCACTGTGTAAATTACTTTAATTATAAACTCTAAAACGAACGTTTCGCCCGTATTACAACGGTCTGGGCAAGACCGGTGTTGGTCGAGGAAAGGTGGGTGTATTTACCGTAGATGCTCGTGTCAATACGTCGTATTTGTGAAACTTGATTGGCCCTAAAATGTAATTGGCTAGACACGGCGAACGGGAAAGGGTAGGAAAGAAGATACCGGTGGGCTAGCCGGCTCGTAACTGATTGACGACAGTCTGCAGATCAGCGCTTGGCTTCCGGTGGGTACGTTTCCTTCCTGGTGTGCGTGGAAATGCACTAACAGTTCCAGTATAGCTGTTTGTTTAGGCTTTCGCGTTCGTGACTGCTCGCGGCCCGGTGGATATGGATAGCTGGCAGTCAGGACGCCGGAGGTTTGTAGCCGTCCTCTCTATTGATGTTGTCAGGTTGCTTAATAACTTCAATCGCCTCTCTTATTTTGAGTTGGCGTGTCCACGACTCTTTCGCCAGCACACGTCTTCCCGGAACAACATAGACTGTCCACAGTCACGCTGGTGTTCCGCCACCGTTTTAATATGGTCGAAACTGACTGTGATTTTAAAGCACTCCGTCTTCAGGCCACGAGTGGCCTACCGGGATCGTCTGACCGCCGTGACATCCTCAGTGGAGGATGTGGATAGGAGGGGCGTGGGGTCAGCACAGCGTTGTGTGTAAAGTGGCTAATGAACCACGGTGCAACACAGCATGTTTCACGTTAACATACACTGTTAGGCACATTAACTAAATTTCACCTAATAGACATCTCTATTCCTATAACGGAGCACGTTTGTAATTGTATGCAATGCATCAGTTAATTTTCGTCCTGCACCCTCCACAGCTTCAAAAAACACAACTTCGTTACAGACCATCTGTCCCTGACAGTCGGTCATTTCGCTCTGTCAGAACTACACTCCTGGAAATTGAAATAAGAACACCGTGAATTCATTGTCCCAGGAAGGGGAAACTTTATTGACACATTCCTGGGGTCAGATACATCACATGATCACACTGACAGAACCACAGGCACAGAGACACAGGCAACAGAGCATGCACAATGTCGGCACTAGTACAGTGTATATCCACCTTTCGCAGCAATGCAGGCTGCTATTCTCCCATGGAGACGATCGTAGAGATGCTGGATGTAGTCCTGTGGAACGGCTTGCCATGCCATTTCCACCTGGCGCCTCAGTTGGACCAGCGTTCGTGCTGGACGTGCAGACCGCGTGAGACGACGCTTCATCCAGTCCCAAACATGCTCAATGGGGGACAGATCCGGAGATCTTGCTGGCCAGGGTAGTTGACTTACACCTTCTAGAGCACGTTGGGTGGCACGGGATACATGTGGACGTGCATTGTCCTGTTGGAACAGCAAGTTCCCTTGCCGGTCTAGGAATGGTAGAACGATGGGTTCGATGACGGTTTGGATGAACCGTGCACTATTCAGTGTCCCCTCGACGATCACCAGTGGTGTACGGCCAGTGTAGGAGATCGCTCCCCACACCATGATGCCGGGTGTTGGCCCTGTGTGCCTCGGTCGTATGCAGTCCTGATTGTGGCGCTCACCTGCACGGCGCCAAACACGCATACGACCGTCATTGGCACCAAGGCAGAAGCGACTCTCATCGCTGAAGACGACACGTCTCCATTCGTCCCTCCATTCACGCCTGTCGCGACACCACTGGAGGCGGGCTGCACGATGTTGGGGCGTGAGCGGAAGACGGCCTAACGGTGTGCGGGACCGTAGCCCAGCTTCATGGAGACGGTTGCGAATGGTCCTCGCCGATACCCCAGGAGCAACAGTGTCCCTAATTTGCTGGGAAGTGGCGGTGCGGTCCCCTACGGCACTGCGTAGGATCCTACGGTCTTGGCGTACATCCGTGCGTCGCTGCGGTCCGGTCCCAGGTCGACGGGCACGTGCACCTTCCGCCGACCACTGGCGACAACATCGATGTACTGTGGAGACCTCACGCCCCACGTGTTGAGCAATTCGGCGGTACGTCCACCCGGCCTCCCGCATGCCCACTATACGCCCTCGCTCAAAGTCCGTCAACTGCACATACGGTTCACGTCCACGCTGTCGCGGCATGCTACCAGTGTTAAAGACTGCGATGGAGCTCCGTATGCCACGGCAAACTGGCTGACACTGACGGCGGCGGTGCACAAATGCTGCGCAGCTAGCGCCATTCGACGGCCAACACCGCGGTTCCTGGTGTGTCCGCTGTGCCCTGCGTGTGATCATTGCTTGTACAGCCCTCTCGCAGTGTCAGGAGCAAGTATGGTGGGTCTGACACACCGGTGTCAATGTGTTCTTTTTTCCATTTCCAGGAGTGTATATTGTAGCAGAAAGCTGGTGCAGTCAACTTCAGTGCTAACTCTGCGCTACACCATTATGAGCTTCAGTGAGAGAGAACGAGTCGACGAGTAGGAACTAGGAAGCGACTACAGCACTACAACACTATACACTGCCACATGTGAATGAAAACTGACTGATATTATATTCTAATTAATAACAAAACAATTTACTGTTACTGCCATAGTTAGTCTTACCACGAAAGTTACTATTTACTATCCTGTACATTACTCACTTAAAACTAAATTTATAGCCATTTTCAAGTTGTTCTGCAATAAACACACGCACGACAGCGTTATTACAATATCAGAATTTACACCATGAAAAGTCGTAGCTAATATTTGTTAATAAGCGAAACACCATTTCTGTCCTTCCTAAATTAGTTACAATGCATGTCCCAGTACATCTCAAGAACAACATATTCATTGTTTAACCATACAGGAATCGTCATGTCAATGTCACTTACATGGTGGCATGTCAAAGTATGAGTGAGAGTACAATGTAAGTTGACAGCAATTTCACACAGGGGTCAAAGACACTTCTAAAATGAAATCATAAGTACATTTTCGGCAGTTAGGTCTTCAGCAGCGTTGTGGGTAACAGAATATGTGGTGTTCAAACGTTACTAATCGTCACAGTTTTTCGAACAGGAAACTGGATTGATGATAAAATCTTCTTGTTCGTTAGGCCTCATCGTGTTTCTCTTCAAAGTACCTTCGGTCAAGAATACCATCATAACGACCGGGAGAACGCAGAGTTGCAATGGGAAGGAAGGCGCCTTGAATTGTAAGCTATGCAACCCTCAAAATCCGAGTCCTACTCGCATAGTTTCTGATCTCTAGCGGACAGCTCGCGCAACCTGTAGAGTCTGCTGTCATTTATCGCTCTTATATCGCGGACCTTGCACGAGAATCAACGAAAATAATCATATAAAGACTTCGTAAGTAACGTACGTGGAATCGGGAGACGGGCTGCGCGTGAGACCTATAATAATTTCCGAAGTCACGTCCCGGCATACACGATTTCTAGATATTTTCAGTGAATCTTAGCATATTAAGTATTCAGCCTGCTTCTTCTTTGGACTCTTTCCTGGCCCCTGCCACCTTACCTGTTGCACTTCAGGAGACAATGTGGGAAAATACTGGACGTTGTTATTTTCAGTATTTTAGATCTTGTAACAGGAGTTTATTGGATTTGGACAAAATATAGCTGCACTTGTTTACTGTAGTGGATGACCGCTACCTACGGATTATGGCCCGGAGGAACCCTGACATCAACGCCGTTTACTATTGAGAGAAAAAGAAACGCCTACATCCGTCCTTATGATTTTATTTATTTTGTAGCTAACAGCTTCTTTTACCTCTGGAAATTACTTGTTCTTGTGAAAAATGCTAAGTTATACCGTAGTTCGTCGTCCTCGTTAAATAGTAGGCCCCCCATTTACCGAGGGGTGCGTCAGTACACTTATCATCTACACCATTCCTAATGAGTCATTGCACTGTTCAGACCAACCAAAAGGTTGCGGAAACCTTTACTTTATTAAGAATGACACATGTATCAAATTATATTTTCCTTCGTTTCAAAAGCAAAGCTTCTTCAATGCCATTTTGTTTGGGGTTAGCATATTGTTGGTCTCTTTTAAAAGAGCTGCAAAACACCTGACGGCTACACTGGCCTATTTGCTGCTTCGGAAAGAGATGCGATGTATTGCCCCTTTTCGTGCGGACTTGTAGAATGGGATGTAAGATAGCCAGAAATGTGCGTTTTACGTATTTCATATCTAGTCAGTAGTCGAGATTGTTTCAAGTTGTAACTTTCATACTTTATCCAAGTATGTTTGTATCTCTACCAAAATGCTATTTATTTTTCCCTGATATTAGAAGCATAAGGGAAGAGCACGTAATTAATAAAGTCGACAACAAGTAAAACATGAAACTATGTTTCGAAACTACACTACTGGCCATTAAAATTGCTACACCAAGAAAAAATGCAGATGGTAAACGAGTATTCATTGGACAAATATATTATACTAGAACTGACATGTGATTACATTTTCACGCAATTTCGGTGCATAGAGCCTAAGAAATCAGTACCCAGAACAACCACCTCTGGCCGTAATGACGGCCATGATACGCCTGGGCATTGAGTCAAACAGAGCTTGGATGGTGTGTACAGGTACAGCTGCCCACGCAGCTTCAACACGATACCACAGTACATCAAGAGTAGTGACTGGCGTATTGTGACGAGCTAGTTGCTTGGCCACCATTGACCAGATGTTTTCAGTTGGTAAGAGATCTGGAGAATGTGCTAGCCAGGGCAGCAGTCGAACATTTTCTGTATCCAGAAAGGCCCGTACAGGACCTGCAACATGCGATCGTGCATTATCCTGCTGAATGTAGGGTTTCGCAGGGATCGAATGAAGGGTAGAGCCACGGGTCGTAATACACCTGAAATGTAACGTCCACTGTTCAAAGTGCCGTCAATGCGAACAAGAGGTGACCGAGACGTGTAACCAATGGCACCTCATACCATCACGCCGGGAGATACGCCAGTATGGCGATGACGAATACACGCTTCCAATGTGCGTTCACCGCGATGTCGCCAAACATGGATGCGACCATCATGATGCTAGAAATAGAACCTGGATTCATCCGAAAAAATGACGTTTTGCCATTCGTGCACCCAGGTTCGTCGTTGAGTACACCATCGCAGGCGCTCCTGTCTGTGATGCAGCGTCAAGGGTAACCGCAGCCCCGGTCTCCGAGCTGGTAGTCCATGCTGCTGCAAACGTCGTCGAACTGTTCGTGCAGATGATTGTCTTGCAAATTTCCCCATCTGTTGACTCAGGGATTGAGACGTGGCTGCACGATCCGTTACAGCCATGCGGATAAGATGCCTGTCATCTCGCCTGCTAGTGATACGAGGGCGTTGGGATCCAGCACGGCGTTCCGTGTTACCCTCCTGAACCCACCGATTCAATATTCTGCTAAGTCATTGGATCTCGACCAACGCGAGCAGCAATGTCGCGATACGATAAACCGCAATCGCGATAGGCTACAATACGACCTTTATCAAAGTCGGAAACGTGATGGTACGCATTTCTCCTCCTTACACGAGGCATCACAACAACCTTTCACCAGGCAACGCCGGTCAACTGCTGTTTGTGTATGAGAAATCGGTTGGAAACTTTCCTCATGTTAGCACGTTGTAGGTGTCGCCACCGGCACCAACCTTGTGTGAATGCTCTGAAAAGCTAATCTTTTGCATATCACAGCATCTTCTTGCTGTGGGTTAAATTTGGCGTTGTAGCACGTCATCTTCGTGGTGTAGCAATTTTAATGGCCAGTAGCGTATAATGTAACTGGTCAACAGCCAAACTTTCCCTAAGTTTTACTTGTCTATACATGAAAAGAAATCGATTATTCCATACACTCCGTAATTTTATTATACCCTACAGACAAGTTCTAAACTGTAATTTTGCGTTCCGTATAGTTTAAATGTTTTGTACACTTTCCTACAGAATATACGTTCAAAATAGATCTGACATAAATAATATTAATTTTATTATTTTTCAAACTTAATTATTTATCAGAAATCGGATTGAATTCACAGTCCCCCTATCCAATTTTATTTCCATTTGAAGTCATCGACTTTAAACCATTCAATTGCAAAATTAAAAAAAATTACTTCAAAGAAAAGGTTGTTGGTACGCAACTAAGTTGTTATGGAAAAGACCTTCTTTGATACATGTGCAAGGTCCAGTCACATTGATGTGACCATCGCTTGTGTTCAACGTCAACGTAAAATAACCATTTACAGACGTCAGGTGGTAGCACTGACAGTGGGGAGTATATAAAACGTGTCAGAGGACGCATAAATCAGAGCAGTCGTTGTCGTAAAGCGGAAACGCTGCGATTCATCTGACGTCGAAAAGGGGGTGGACGCTAGCTTTCCGGCTAAGGGTGGAAGCATTTCTGAAACGGCTAAATTTGTAAACTGAGTACCTGCCGTCGTGGGTAAAGTTACCTAGCATGGCAAAGTGATGCTGTCCAAAATCGGCGCCGAGGCAACTGCGGTGCATAGATGAAAGGGGTGAACGACGGCTGAGTAACTGACCGCCCAGATCAACCAAGGGACTACCAACAGCGTCGCCTCACCGACCGTTCAGCGAACGTTGCTGCTTACGGGCCTCCGCATCAGACGCCTGGTTCATGCACACATGCCAAATGTTGTTCATGGGCGACAAAGGCTGGGATTTGAACTCCAAAACCGGAACTGGACGTCAACTGAATGGTGACAGGTGGCACATGAATCACGTTTCATGCCGCTGGCGTGTACGGCGTGCAAGATGGCATCTACCGACAGTAACGTGTCACACAGCTTGCAGCGTACGTGCGCGTTTCGAAGAACGCCAGGATGAGTTTATGATAATCCCTGGCGACCAAACTCCCCGGATTTAAACCAAATCGACCTAGAAACCCACTGTAACTAACCACGGCACTGGAGACGGCATGGCTTCACATACCCACGGGTATCCTGCGGAGCTCTTTCTGAATGAACGCTGTGCAAAAAGTGGTTATTTAGACTTTTAATAGGTTATCACACTATTGTGACTGGACCGCGTATAATCTTTGTTCTTACTGGGGAGCCGTAGTGAGGAGTCGTATGAAGTTGTCGTGCGTGTCATGTCGTTTTCTAAGTGTCAGACGCATTTGAATGTTAAAACTGTGGTGTCTCATAATGAAGAGAACTGAATGACCTATGTGAAACATAGAGTGCCAACAACAGATTATTTCAATGTTCATATCTTGAACGAAAATCCGAATATACTCCTGCAAGCAGAAATACGAGGCGGAGTTGGAAAATAAGTTTCCCCTGTCGACTGTGGGTGGTGGTATGTGATATGGGCGAAAGACTACACGGCAGGCGAACGCGCAAATGTTAGACACCGATACACCATTGGGCAGAGGTCAACCGCGATCAAGTAGATGGCGCTGTCGCAGTGCCTGCGTAAAGTGGAGGCCAGCCCCTCAATCTTTTCCCGGAGCTATGGAGAGAAGGTGCGTTTTGGAGTCGTGGCGTAGGCGGAGGTGAGAGCTGGTATCCGCTATGAATGGCACGTGGAGTATCAGGCACAGAAATTCATAACCGCCTTGTTGAGGTGTATGGATCAGGTGTGATGTCGAGGCAAAAGGTGCGGAGATGGTGTCAGCCATTTAGTGATGGACGTCAGCACGTGCAGGACATACCGAGACCTGGACGAACGCGCACGGCCACTACAGATGCAAATGTCAGGAAGGTGGATGACATGGTTAAAGCGAACCGGCGTATCACCATCGATGGAGTAGCGGCAGAACTTAGAATCGGATATGACCGAGCTCGCAAAATCATCCACGACATTCTTCGATACAGGAAGGTGTCACCACGATGGGTGCCCCGCCAACTGACCCCGACACACATGGAACAACGCATGGCGCTCAGCCTGGAACAGCTCGTGAGTTACCGTGCATCTGGCAATGACCTTCTGTTTAGGACTGTTCAACGCATCTTCCGTATGCAACGCCCTGATTTTTTTTCCTGGACGGCTTTTTGAAGCTTATAAAGCGGTATGACAAATGCCTCAATGTAATTGGAAATTATGTAGAAAAATAAAGATATGTCCTATCTTTAATGTGTAATTTTTTTTTTTCCTTTCACACACAACTCTGACCACAGTAGACAGGGGAAACTTATTTTCCAACTCCCCCTCGTATACCTCTGTTTGTCGAAATACATCGAATGAACGCAATAAGTTAAGTAATGAAAATTGCTAAATTCATTTTTATCTCACAATCTTTAATTTATGCAACCTCTGCTGGTATCTGTTCTCAGTGGCGGAACACAAAGAAACAATTTGCGAGATATGTTATAAAATTAAGTATTTTATACCAGCATAGGGAGGCTTGAAACTCAAGTGTGCAGTCACAGCAAATAAGCACGACAACAGCACCCAATCAAAGTTTCACAACTATAAGCAAGTCAGGAATCAATAACACGCGTGGATTCCAGCACTAGCAGACAAAGTACAGGCAGACGATGTGTGGCATTAAGAGAAGCGAGCAGCCATCAACTGAAAGCCCAGCGCCGATCAGAAGATTGCCAGACATAATTTTTTGCTTTGTACTGTGCCAGCACAGGTGCTGCTGTCTGCTGGAAGTTGGTCTCTATACGTTCTGGCTGGCTATCAGGATCTTTCTTGTGTTTGCATAAGAGTGTGGAATGAGATTACACGTTTGTACAAGCTTAACGCTTGAGAAATAGGCAGTGGCTCTATGCTCTTCCGTTACGTAATCACGTATTATGTCCCTCGCCGTAAACAAGAGCTTAATTTCTTAGACGCAAGTGCTACTATTATCGTTGCAGGTAAAGTGGATCATTTACAGCATTTAACTGGGGCGACAACTGAAATTACCAGATTCTCCTGGTTGTAATAGCTGTTACGATGAAATAAAGGAAATGAAAGAGATCACTGGGTTTCCTGAAAAAAGGTGATAGGCTACTGACATTTAGGAAGACGCGATCCAGCCACCCTGACGATGCTCTCGACTGTATTTCGGTTTTTACTGAACGAATGTGTATATCAGAGCAAAAGCTGCCCCTTCACAGTTCACAGATTTCAAACTTCAGCCTTCATTGCGACATGGTAAACCTATCATACCTGTATCCAAGGAAAATCTGACTCGCTGTTTGTCCGCAACGGATCTCCTTCACAATATTTCGTCTCTAACGTACAAACATCGTCACATCAAACCAAAGCGCAAAACCTTTGGCTGTGTCGGCAGCGTTTTCTCGCTAACGGTACATGGGAGACTCCAACGATACAAGAACTTCAAGTATTCATCTTCAATTTGAAGCTTACTCTTGTGTCCGTGTTTGTTTACAGACAAATTTGTTTTTGGGTAGATTCCGCCTTGAGCAAACGCATCTTCTCTCTTGTTTTTTACACAGACATGATTCGCTGAAGTCACAGCATCACCAGTAGGTTTTTATTCGATTTCTCTCAACTAACAGGAAAAATTGCTTTTTACTGTCAATAAAAATACAATTTCAGTTTTTAAGTAAAGTATTCGCGAATTTGACAACAGAAAAATAAATTTATATACCTTGTTAATACATGTTGTGTTATCTGTGTTCTTCTGTATTGTGCAATGTAGCTGAATTTCTTTAACAGTATATCATCTGCAAACACAGAGAGCTTAATGCAGAAAAATAATTTACGTCTAAATTTATGAACGGGAATGTTGGAGTGTTGTGGTTAAAATTATTTTGCATATGTAAAAGATTGTGTGTGTGTGTGTGTGTGTGTGTGTGTCTGTGCGTGCGTGCGCAGTATGTTTAAATTTACTTATACGGGTCTTCAAATTGTCTTCCTTGTGAAACAGCATTTTAAACTTGCACTATATCAATGTTTACAAGATACGAGAAAACCACGGCGAACAACTGAAAGTGTTCTTGATGGGTGTTTTGAATCTCGTTTTGGTCTTTGGCTTTGATGGCCTCCAATCCTCTCTTTTTCTCTCTCTCCCCCTCTTCACAAACACGTGTGTGTGTGTGTGTGTGTGTGTGTGTGTGTGTGTGTGTGTGTGTGTGTACGTCTGTGTTGTCCGACAGTTCTTTGAGAGCACAGGACTGTCTTCCATTGCAGAGAGCTGTGGATCCGTTTATTATTTCACCATCGCTTTGTTTCAAAATGGTTCAAATGGCTCTGAGCACTATGTGACTTAACATCTGAGGTCATCAGTCCCGTAGAGCTTAGAACTACTTAAACCTAACTAACCTAAGGACATCACACACATGCATGCCCGAGGCAGGATTCGAACCTGCGACCGTAGCGGTCGCGCGGTTCCAGACTGGAGCGCCTAGAACCGCTCGGCCACCACGGCCGGCACGCTTTGTTTAATTAATACTTTTCTTCAACTAGTTGCTTCTGCGGGAGGCTGTTGTGCATTTGAGAATTTTTAAGTCATTGTTGGTGTCTGTTCGCCTGCGGTCCATATCCCTAAGGTGTTCTGCTACTGTAGAATGTAGAGCTTCAAGGTTTGTTCTTTGCACTTCTCATACGTCTCCTTATTACTGAAACAGAGCGGTAGCTCCTAGGGCTGACGTTGTGCCTGTAATTAAAACAGACTAGTTTGTTTGGTTTGTGTCATGATAGCAGCAACAGATGCAGTTCACAACAGTCAAGTTTTGCGACGGTCAGCTCTAGCCTTGAGCAGTGCAACTGAAACTACTGTACCCCTGTCACCAATTCCCTGTGCCTGTAATTAAAACAGACTAGTTTGTTTGGTTTGTGTCATGATAGCAGCAACAGATGCAGTTCACAACAGTCAAGTTTTGCGACGGTCAGCTCTAGCCTTGAGCAGTGCAACTGAAACTACTGTACCCCTGTCACCAATTCCCGTACTAGTACTGCACTAACCGAAAACTGATTCTTCACTGTAAATATCGCCCCAACTGCTTTTGTGTCGCCTGAAAACACGGCTCCCTCAACATAACAGCTGGTAGTGGGTTCCTATTACTATATATGCCTCAGAGGTTGCCATAATCTTGCATAACCGGTAATGTTCCCATTTATAGCCGCGAAAACAAACACTGCCGTTAGACAGGGTTGGTCAGCATACAGAAAGGAGCCTTACACATGATCAGTGCTGCGGTAATGACAGCCGTCATTTTCTCATGTCAACACATTTCATAGTCTTCAGATTTTAACTAATCCGCTTGTCTTAGGAGGCATGCTTAACGATGCTCACAGCACACTTGGGATTGTCCAGCATACAACCAGAAATAAAAAGGTTCAAATGGCTCTGAGCACTATGGGACTTAACATCTGAGGTCATCAGTCCCCTAGAACTTAGAATTACTTAAACCTAACTAACCTAAGGACATCACACACGTCCATGCCCGAGGCAGGATTCGAACCTGCGACCGTAGCGGTCGCGCGGTTCCAGACTGAAGCGCCTAGAACGGCTCAGCCACACTGGCCGGCCACCAGAAATAAACGTGACGATTTTACTTCTCAAAGAAATGAATTAATGTTGGGTCCGCTAACCGGCCGTGGTGGCCGAGCGGTTCTAGGCGCTTCAGTCCGGAACCGCACGACTGCTACGGTCGCTAGTTCGAATCCTGCCTCTGGCATGGATGTGTGTAATGTCCTTAGGTTAGTTACGTTTAAGTAGTTCTAAGTTCTAGGGGACTGATGATCTCAGATGTTAAGTCCCATAGTGCTCAGAGCCATGGATCCGCCATTTTGCAGGTACATATTTGTTACAGTGAAGCGTCAAAGAAACTCGTATAGGCATGCGTATTCAAATACAGAGATATGTAAACAGGCAGAATACGGCGCCGCAGTCGGCAACGCCTATATAAGACAAGAAGTGTCTTGCGCAGTTGTTAGATCGATTACTGCTGCTACAATGGCAGGTTCTCAAGATTTAAGGGAGTTTGAACGTGGCGTTATAGTCGGCACATGGGCGATGGGACACAGCATATCCGAGATAGCGATGAAGTGCGGATTTTAACGTAAGACCATAACTCGAGTGTACCGTGAATATCAGAAACCCGGTAAAACATCAAATTTCCGACGCCGCTGCTCCTGCAAAAAGATCCTGCAAGAACGGGACCAACGACGACTGAAGAGAATCGTTCAACGTGACAGTAGTGCAACCCTCCGCAAATTGCTGCAGATTTCGATGTTGGGCCATCAACAAGTGTCAGCCTGTGAACCTTTCAACGAAACATCATCAACGTGGGCTTTCGGAGCCGAAGGTCTGCTCATGTACTCTTGATGACCGCACTAAACAAAGATGTAAGTTTCGACTGTGCCCGTCAACACTGACACTGGACTGTTGATGACCGGAAACATGTTGCGTGGTCAGACGAGTCTCATTTCAATTTTTATCGAGAGGATGGACATATACGGGTATAGAGACAACCTCATGAATTCATGGGCCTGAATATCAGCTGGTGGACGCTCTGTAATGGTGTGGGGCGTGTGCAGTTGGAGTGATACGGGACCACTGATACATCTAGACACGACTCGTGACACTTACGTAAGCATCCTGTCTGATCACCTGCATCCGTTCATGTGCATTACGCATTCCGATCGACTTCGGTAATTCCAGCAGGATAATGTGACACCACACACGTCCAGAATTGCTGTAGGATTGCTCCAGGAACACTCTCCTGAGTTTAAGCACTTCCACTTGCTACCAAACTCTCCAGACATGAACAATATTGAATATATCTGTGATGCCTTGCAATGTGCTGTTCAGAAGAGATCTCCACGCCCTCGTACTCGTACGGATTTATGGACAGCCGTGCAGGATTCATGGTGTCAATTCCCTGCAGCACTACTTCAGACATTAGTCGAATCCATGCCACGTTGTATTGTGGCACTGCTTCGTGCCCGCGGGGGCCCTACACGATATTAGTCATGTGTACCAGTTTCTTTGGCTCTTCAGTGTATTGTGCCTTAACACTCAAACATGTTTCACGCAACTGTGGCATTCTCCCTCGACTTTTCTCTTTTATTTTTCTTTTATCTTACATTGTGTGTGTCTTGTGGTTGCCAACCGAAATTGCCACAGGTCTAAACTAGAGCACCGTGCAATCGCTGCTGTATTTTTCTTGTCCTGAACTGTGGCACGTTTGTGTTTGAGTGCCGAACTTGTTTCTGTTGTTTTTGTGTAGCTGGACTCGCGCTTTCTCGTGCTCATTTGTGAATTCAAGAGGCACGTCGGATCGTTCCATCGAGGCCAGTACCGAAGGTCGCTGGCTATCGTAATGGCACGTGGTGGTGATGTGGACAACAGAGACTGACACCAGCCGCTGACTTCCGGAGCCGGTTCTACGCGTGACTGTACTGTCCTGGCGCTCGTACTCACCCACGCCACACACGAATTCGAGACGCATGGCGATGAGGCTGTGAATAAGCACCGGGACCGCCAGCCCCGTAATCGAATAAAGATGAGCGGCAAATTCCTTGCTGCGATACACGAGGCCGGCCGGACCTAAATTTGTTTCTGATATCTCGCACCCCATCTACAAAGCGTGACAAAAAAAGTGAAGCGCCCAGATAGGGGAGGAGGGAACGAAATAATACTTCTCGCACTGAGAGGGTAGGTGATGTTATTGCAGTGATTACAAAATCGAGGTTAATTTACAAAGAATTTGACAATATGAGCTTATTGCTCAGTATTTAGATTCCCCTTCTGGCCTGGGCTCATACACTGATTCGGTTGAGAAGGGTGTCACAAAACCGTTGTGTCCTCTCCTGAGGAAAGCTGGCCCACAGCTGCTGTAATTGGTCCTTGATGTCCGGGACGTCGGCACTGGGACGAAGCTGACGTCAGAACTGGTCCTACACATGCACCGTCTGAGACAGATCTGGGGTCTTGCAGACAGAGAGATACGTGCCGTGTGTGAACGAGCATTGTCCTGTTGAGAAATTGCACTAGGATACTACGGCGTGAGAGATAACACACGAGGAAGCAGAACATCCGTGACGTACCGTTGTGCCGTCAGAACTGTCTCAGTCACTGCCACCAGTGATCTGAAGTCATACCCGTCGGCTCCCCCTACAATTGAGCCAGAAGTAACACCGCTGTGCCTATCCAAAACATTGACAGAATGGGACCTCTCCCATGGTCGCCGCCATACTCACCGACGATGGTCATTTTGCGTACTGCAGAATCGCGATTCGTCGCTGAACACAATGTGACGCCATTCATCAACAGTCCATGCTTCCCGGTCACGCCACCACTCTAAACATAGCCGTTTGGGTTTTGTTGTTAACGGTCGCCTACGTATAGGGTGATGATTCCTCAGTCTCACTTCGCGTGCGTCTTCTCATGTACAGTGATTCATATGGCGCAATAGTGGTGCTAACTACATAAATGCTCTAATATAGTACAGGAGGAGAAGCCATGCTTCTGATAATACTCACCGCGAAACCACCTAAGTGTAGCAATTTGAAGGTGGGCATAATTCTGTTCTGCAATGTTAACATTTTTTCTACCTGTCTCGCAACTCCTCCGTCACTGACGTCTGCTTCAAATCTAGTGTCACTACGCACTACCAGATATTCCGAGCCGTGCTGTGTAGCTCCGGAGTCTAGGGCGCCTTGCCACGGTTCACGCGGCCTGTGAAGTTTCAACTATCAAGTAATTTTAATCGGATTATAAATAACGGACCATCGCTGTGTATAAAAGGAGGGTGCCCTGAATAGAGAGGCGTGGCAGAATATAATAGGAATACTGCCAAACGTTGTTATTAATTGATCTTTGTATTAATTAATTTATTCAGTGGTCACAGTATTAATAAATTACGTAATAATAATAATAACAGTAACAATTTTTGTTTCCTTGGTTTTACGGAATCACCTCAGGCCATGGCCGCATTCCTCTTCTGTGCTTGGTTATCCTACGCTGTGTTAAATTAATGATGGCCATATGAACTACAATCTCCCTTCTTATTTGCATACAAAAACGGCCTTTGTTTTCCAGTGACCTTCGGATAACGACAGGACTGTCACTGTCGCACTGTTGTAACAGCATGTTTCTCTTGCGAAACAGTTTTTTTTTTATGGTCGCAATGTTTCGTCGACTAGGTTACTCTTTAATAACGATTTCATAACTACACTCTGTCCATTTCTCCTAATCTGCAGATAAGATGAACATGGTAACGTAATATTTGTCACTGAATCTTTCGTAAAAGTTAAAAAAATCTTGTTGATGTGTAAGTGTAAGGGGCTCTGTATAAACAGCGTGTCCACGGATTCCCATGTAAGCTACCAGTTGTAACATGGTCTTTGTCATACACGATGAGGTGAAATATTTTATTCTCGCCTGTATCGTAGTTTCATTTCTCAAGCAACATTTTACGAACCGTAAATGATGAATTAAGGTTGATGGTAGAGATGTCTAAGATGGAACAAAGGCCTGTTACTGTCCTTTCCTTCCTAAAATTTTGAAGCCACTATTCGGTAGAAACTTCTTAATATGCCATAAATTAGCCTGGCCATATATCTTTGTCTGTTACACAATCGCTTTGAACGGAAATGTCTCTCGTTTCCATAAAAGTACTCCACCGCATCATCTTAGCCGTAATGGATTACTTAAAAGAAACTCGACCAAGAGGTAGACGTAGTGTGCCTCACATTTCCACAAAACACGTCCTCCTACACATCGCAGACAGAGGAGAAGGACGTCATGATAACATCTCACGCATTCCGGGTCCATTTATGAATTTGAAAGTGCAATCTTTGGTGTTTGTGAAAGCGTCGTTACGTGATTGTATTCGTTAAGCTGAAAACAGGGACCTTGTTGCGTAAAGGGCCGTTTACACGTTCAGGACATTGGACTCGCGTTCGGGATGACAGCTCAAACCGCGTCCAACCATCCGTGATTTCCCTAAATCGCTTCAGGAAAATGCCGAGATGGTGCCTTTGAAAGGGCACGGCCGGCTACCTTTCCCATCCTTCCCTAATCCAATAGGACCGATGACCTCGCTGTTCTAGGCGCTTCAGTCCGGAACCGCGCTGCTGCTACGGTCGCAGGTTCGAATCCTGCCTCGGGCATGGATGTGTGTGATGTCCTTCGGTTAGTTAGGTTTAAGTAGTTCTAAGTCTAGGTGACTGATGACCTCAGATGTTAAGTCCCATAGTGCTTAGAGCCATTTGAACCTCGCTCTTTGGTACTTACTCCAAATCAACAAGCCAACACACTCATGTCTGACCAGACCATGTTCGCAACGACCGCCTCCACATCTGGCCTGCAATTTTCAGTGTGCGTTTACATCTTCCTGGCACAATGCAACTTTCGCACAGTCCTATATCAGTTGCCTGAAATTACACAGAATTTTCCGGCCATGGCCAATTTAATTAAATTATTAGTCTAGCGTTATAATTTCGGAGTTTATAAAAAGAAAAAGATCAGTACGAAGAAGACGGACAAAAGAGTAGCTCGTCAAACGTGTAATGCTTGCGCATGTTAATCTTTTGAAGGCGCTATAATTTGAAAAAGGAATACTGGTAATTACCCAGGACGAAGAGACGTTTTCTTTATTGTTGCAATATGTCACACAGTATCAGTGGCGTACTTACAATTTTTTTCGTTTTTTTTAGGGTGGGGGCGGATATGTCTTTCATTTTACAGTAGCTAAAATTCAGGACTAATTTTATTGATCAGTACTAATTTAATGTCCAAAATTATAAAGATAAAATGTGTCATTGGTTTACATGTTTTATTAGAACACTAACAATATTACTAAAACGATGTATTGAGGTTATGAACTGGATCATGGGATCAATTTTATAAGGTTACAAAGTTTGAATAATTTTAATAAAACATAATCCAGTTGATAACAGATTTTTCTATATCGATTCTATTAATTGTCTATTTTTATAGTCTGGGACAGTGTTAATTTACTTTGAAATACACAAAATTCGCTTTTATTAAATACTTTAATACACATACATAGAAGAAACGGTTAAACTATTTAAGAGATATTTACGTACAAAAGAAAGACGGCGGTCTCTTTGCTTTGCCACATCACTTATCTCAGTCTTCGCATGTTCTATTCCTCAGATATGAGTCGATCCCCTTAAGGGTGGAGAAACTGCGCACAATCGCGACCGTTGTAACTGGTAGAGTTGGCAAGAGCTGTAGAAACCAAAAAACATTAGACTAGATCTGTACGGTCGCAGACAGACAAAGCTTCCATTGCGCTCCGAGGCAACTGCTCCAGTCGATTCACACGTTGGTGAAAGTGTTTCGAGACAACAGTTGTTGTTAAATCGGCCATTAATCGATATGAAGCGTAAAATGAATGTAGTTTCGTAATTCCATCAATCATAACTGTGTCTTCTGTGTTTCGTCGTACTTAGAAAAAAGTTAAAGCTACTAAAAAGTTCGCAATGTGTCACGATGATGAAGGCATTCATAAAGGGTATGAACACAGACATTTTGTAGTAACCATTGACATCATCACTGATATCCTGATATGTACGAAAATTCTTCCTTGGTATAAGTAAGTGGTCTGTGCCAATTTAAGAGCCGACAGACTTCGCACAGGTCGAACACAGATAGTAACTCAAGAGAGTTATTTCACCGAGCGAGGTGGCGCAGTGGTTAACACACTGGATCCGCATTCGGCAGGACGTCAGTTCAAATCTACGTCCATCCATTCTGATTTAGGTTTTCCGTGACTGCCTTAAATCGCTTTAGAGAATTGCCAGGATGTTTCATTTCAAAGGGCACGGCCGATTTCCTTCCCCATCCTTCCATAATCCGAGCTTGGGCTCCGTCTTTAATGACCTAGTTGTCGACAATTTTTTCAATCGCCACGATATGTCACTGCAAGCGCTGTCTGTAAAGACAACTCGCTACAAATACCTTATGGTGTAAAGAGTCTTTTACAAGCTCAGGTTTATCTAAGCAGATCATGTTCGCAACGACCGTCTGCACATCAGGTCTGCAGCATTCAATTTGCATTTACACTTTCCAACAACGGTGCAGCTTTCACAGAGCCCTGTATCAGTAGTCCGAGAGTGCAGAACATTTTCTGGTCATGGCCAGATTTTTGCTTACACTATAATTATTCTGTCTAGTTCTGTTACTTCGGGAGTTATACAAAGAAAAATATCAGCACGGAGAAGATGGATAAAAAAGTGGCTTGTCAAAGGTGTAACGCTTTCACATGTTAATCTTTTGAAGGAAGTAAAAAATAAGAAAAGGGGATTGGTTTAACTAGCTAAGACGAAGAGGCAGTCTTTGTGCTGTTGTAGTATGCTTTAGCGTGTATAAGCAGAAATGACACTGAAATGAGAAAATCGATAAGTGCTTATGAAAGAGTTATAGTAACAGTGAGGCAGTAACACTGAAGTACTTAGCAACTGATAGAAGCTATGCTGTGATATCACATTTATCGTTGGCGCACATCATTCCGGAAACACGCCGTGCCGCATATGAAGTACTGAAGTACTCCATCTGGTCTGCGTCTATTCAAACGCCACGAGACTATATATATACACACCCGTATTTTTTAGTTATTAATCGATGATTCGCGGGATTTGCGGCCGTAATGTACCCGTACTTCTGGGCAGGGCAACCAGAGGAGATAGATACTCAACGAAAAGAGAACAAAGTGTAGCGGTTTCAAGTGCAGAGGGGGCAAAAAGTGCCAAGGTAAGCGCCCAAGGAAAAAAAAAAAAACCTCTGCGATAGTCTGGTCGAGTAGCAAGAGCAGTAGCGGCTTTCTTGCTACCTGCAACCGAACGTGCGAGGGTGACATCGTTATTAGTTTCGGGTATTGTGCAAAGCTCGGTACCGTTGTGATAGGTTGGGCCATCATAAAGAGTGTCAGTCCTACCGAGGAGGGGTACTGCTCGGCGGGGCACCTGTGAGTCCCCTGAGCCAGACGCAGCGTCTGTATCTGTAATAAGCCAAGGCCGTTAAAAGAGAGGTCGATTGGTCATAAAGTGATCGCACTGTGTAAGGGTTTTGGTTGGGTATTTTCGCGTTTAGTGTGCAATACGGCTCCCCTGCGTTGCAGGTTGGTCGGTTAGGCAATGCTAGTTAGCTTTTCTGTGCTGTAGGGGTTCACCAGTATTTGCCATGTCTGTGTGTTGACGCTACCCATAGGTGGTTAGTCCTCCCTAACTAGGGTGTAAAAATGTATAGAATGTCGGTGCAAATATTTAAAGATGCTCTTAACATGGAGAAGCTCAAGAGCTGCGTAAACGAATCACGTATACGAATATTTCTAATACTAGAAATATTACAGTGACTTAAGGCTTCCGCACTGAGACATCCTTTCAGACACTGCTGGACTGAAGAATGGCAAAGTAAATATAAAACTCAAAATTCCGAAAAAATCATAACGCTTGTATGAAATTGCTCCTTCGCTGAGCGAAAAATATCCGCCACCATATGACGACCGTCGTTCTGACTATGGCAAGGATACTATGGCTAGGATTGCCAATTGCCCCGCAGACTTCGGTCGACCGTCGGCCTCAACTGAATTAAACGGCAGGATTCATGGGGATGAAATCAATGGACATATAATGACTTGAAATGATATCAGTACAAAGCTAAAAGATATGTTGAAGCCGCCACGTACTGTATTTTACGGACTATAAGACGATACAGAGTACAAGACGGACCTTCATTTTTGAACAATTTAAAAAACAACATTTTTATAATTTTTATTATTAGATTACAAAGCCAGACTAAAAAAAATCTGTTTATAAAACCGAACTGAAATTTAAAATCCCTGAAAATCGTTATCTGAACTTTCTTCTTTTTCTTCTTCTTCTTCCTCTTCATCATTATCGTCGTCATCTTCATATGTACGATATATTCACTGCCGTTGAGACCTTTAATGCTGGACTTCTTGAAAGAGTTAACAGTGTCTCCTCTCTCTCTAGACCACGACCGTTTTAAAGCTCCCTTCGGCGTGAATTCATGTTGGGTTTTATCCACCATCCATTTGTTCCATTCCACTCTCATATACGCTTTAAATGGTTTATTTATCGAGACATCAAGAGCTTGCAACTGTGAATAAGTCCTCTCGGAATAACAGCAAGCTCTGTATTTCCCTTTCCCAATTTCCTTTTCACAGAATTTTCCAAATGACTTCTAAAATGATCTAGCACAAGAAGAGAACTCTTCTTCAATAAAGCACTTTTCCTTCTCTCCCACACCCTGTTAATCCATAATTTCATACCAGCCTCGTCCACCCAACCTTGTCATGTACGTGAAAAACAACACCTGGCTATATTTCAGAATGTTTTGGTATTGTTTTGACCATTGGATTACGTTTAGTACCGTTAGCACAACATGAAAGGACAACAGCGTAGTACATTTTTTTAATGTCCACGTCTTTTTATAGCTATAATTTAGCACCTTTCGTGGCAACAGTTCCGTTACTCGGCACATTAAATGTCACAGGAGTTTCGTCCCTATTCGCTATTTGGCTTACTTCCACAATGGTTTCCATTCGATGTTGAATAATAAGGCAATGGAAAAATAATATTTTCTCTTCATACTCTTGTGGCATTTTCTGAGATATTGTGGTTTTCGTTCGCATGCTCAGTCCATGACGCTTCATAAACTTGTAGCACCAACCAACTCCACCCTTAAAGTCTGTTAACTCCTCTGGAGAGCTAGCTTACGAGCGTGTATTTTAATCATTTTTGTATTAATTCCAATCCCTTTTTGACGGTGTCCTTGAATCCATTTTAATGCGTCATCTTCTAGTTTCGGCCATTTTGCATTCAGCTCTCTATCTGCACATTTAGTTTTCCCCATTCCTTTCAGTTGTTCTTTACTAGCCCCCCAATCGCGAATGTTTTTTTTCTGTTGGTGGGGCACCGAAATGCCGCTCGCGTGCTCTGTTCCCATGTTCTTCTGCACATGCTATTACTTTCAATTTATAGCCCGCATCATATGAATATCGGTACCTTTTATTTTTTTTTCCATTACGAAACTAACAAAAATATTCTCCTGCTACCGATAACACACCCATCTCTTTCAATTCAAGTTCGCTGGCAACGTCGACTGCAATGACGTATCAAAGACTAGACGATGTTCTTGAGTTCTGGGTTTGTGATGGCGGGGTGGTAGGGAGACAGTATAATCAAGCTTGTGAATCCTCATAACTCATGTTTGTTACATCGGTGCACTGCTGCTTCCAGTTGAAGACAGTGTTGACAGATACAGATAGGTTTCCCGCAGCATCGCATATATGACCATTTTAAAGACTGGTGGGAGATTTAAATCAAACACTGGACATTTTTCTGCACTACTGGCCATTAAAATTGCTACACCAAGAATAAATGCAGATGATAAACGGGTATTCATTGGACAAATATATTATACTAGAACTGACATGTGATTACATTTTCACGCAATTTCGGTTCATACATCCTGAGAAATCAGTACCCAGAACAACTACCTCTGGCCGTAATAACGGCCTTGATACGCCTGGGAATTGAGTCAAACAGAGCTTGGATGGCGTGTACAGGTACAGCTGCCCATGCAGCTTCAACACGATACCACAGTTCATCAAGAGTAGTGACTGGCGTATTGTGACGAGCCAGTTGCTCGGCCAGAATTGACCAGACGTTTTCAATTGGTGAGAGATCTGGAGAATGTGCTGGCCAGGGTAGCAGTCGAACATTTTCTGTATCCAGAAAGGCCTGTACAGGACCTGCCACATGCAGTCGTGCATTATCCTGCTGAAATGTACGGTTTCGCAGGGATCGAATGAAGGGTAGAGCCACGGGTCGTAACACATCTGAAATGTAACGTCCACTGTTCAAAGTGCCGTCAATGCGAACAAGAGGTGATCGAGACGTGTAACCAATGGCACCCCATACCATCACGCCGGGTGAGACGCCAGTATGGCGATGACGACTACACGCTTCCAATGTGCGTTCACCGCGATGTCGCCAAACACGGATGCGATCATCATGATGCTGTAAACAGAACCTGTATTCATCGGAAAAAATGACGTTTTGCTATTCGTGCACCCCGGTTCGTCGTTGAGTACACCATCGCAGGCGCTCCTGTCTGTGATGCAGCGTCAAGGGTAACCGCAACCATGGTCTCCGTGCTGATAGTCCATGCTGCTGCAAACGTGGTCGAACTGTTCGTGCAGATGGTTGTTGTCTTGCAAACGTCCCCATCTATTGACTCAGGGATCGAGACGCGGCTGCACGATCCGTTACAGCCATGCAAATAAGATGCCGGTCATCTCGACTGCTAGTGATACGAGGCCATTGGGATCCAGCACGGCGTTCCGTATTACCCTCCTGAACCCACCGATTCCATATTCTGCTTACAGTCATTGGATCTCGACCAACGCGAGCAGCAATGTCGCGATACGATAAACCGCAATCGCGATAGGCTACAATCCGACCTTTATCAAAGTCGGAAACGTGATGGTACGCATTTCTCCTCCTTACACGAGGCATCACAACAACGTTTCACCTGGCAACGCCGGTCAACTGCTGTTTGTGTATGAGAAATTGGTTGGAAACTTTCCTGATGTCAGCATGTTGTAGGTGTCGCCACTGGCGCCAACCTTGTGTGAATGCTCTGAAAAGCTAATCATTTGCATATCACAGCATCTTCTTCCTGTCGGTTAAATTTCGCGTCTGTAGCACATCATCTTCGTGGTGTAGGAATTTTAATGGCCGGTAGTTTATTATAATTTCTAATGTAAGACGCACTTGAATTTTGGAGGCAATTTTTCGAAGAAATAAGTGCTTCTTACAGTATATAAAATACGGTAACGAATAGAGAATGTAACTGAATCCCCTTTCCAGACGTTCAGGTTACGTTCATTACACCACAACAAGAACAATTTTTTTAGGAAATATGATCTCTAAAATGTATACTTTAAGAACTATGGGTACTTGTTAATCTTCGCAACCGTGAAACACATCTTGTCTACTGAACAACTGTTCAAAGCTCTTAAGGTATGCATTTTAGAGCAGCCGTGTAACGAATGGTACTCACATTCAACACTCGTAAGAAAAACAGTTTAAGTTGCGCTTTGATTTGATGTGTTATAACTGTGATTGGAATGTAGTAAATGCTATGAAGCCTTAAAATCCTGATATTAATTTGGAAACACGCGGTTCAAAAAATATACGGCACGATTCTCAGTTCGCCTATTTACTGCCCTGACTGTTCATCAGCCCCCGAGACCGCGTCGTAATGTTAGTGACAGAGACCCAGGAAGCGGATTGCAGGCACGCTGGCTGGATAGCCCAAGGAAGCCGCAGTGCAGCCCCCTCGCCTACGGCAGCGACGACGGCGGCGGTCACTCACTGGCGATGTATCAAAGATCCACGCCGCAGCGCCGGCGACCCATCACTCACGGCCTCCTTAATTTTCAAACTGCACGCCGAGACCTCATCGCAAGCCAGGACGCTGGCCGCACCGACAAAACACGTGGCGCAGTTTGACGGATGGGCGTGCACACTTCTTTCAGGTCTTCTGTAGTTTTCTCCCTCCTTTCTCACACAGGCTCTAGACCTAGATGACGCCTAATGACCAAATTTAATTTTTCACATTTCAGTGCCGTTTTAAAACTTCCCGGCAGACTAAAAATACGAGGGCTATTCGGAAAGTAAGGCCCAACAGGTCGCGAAATGGAAATGATAGGGAAAATCCGACGTTGCCTTCCACAGATGTGTTGGGCAATCACTAGTATGGCGATCGCCTCGCGTCGCTCTTTTTAGTTCTCAGCACACAGTGAGCCCATAAAGATGCCTGGAACAATAGCGTCTCCCGGCAAGTATAGGTATCCGCTGCGAGGCTTCGCCTGATTTCATCCAACCCCACATAACGTATCTGTCATGCATTTCATTCTTCATGACAGTTCTCGGCCACACAAATGGTTCAAATAGCTCTGAGCACTATGGGACTTAACAGCGGAAATCATCAGTCCCCTAGAACTTAGAACTACTTAAACCTAACTAACCTAAGGACATCACACACATCCACCACTGAGGAACGATTCGAACCTGCGACCGTAGCGGTCGCGCGGTTCCAGACTGTAGCGCCTAGAACCGCTCGGTCACTCCGGCCGGCTCTCGGTCACACACTGAAGAGGCAAATAGGACGATACTGCAGCGTTTTCGATGGGAAGTGTTTGATCACCAACCATACAGCCCGGACTTGGCTCCGCTCACGTGAACCTCTGGCTACGAAGAGAACATTTTGGCACAGACAGTGATCTGCCCACCAGCGTAGAGAAGTGCCGGAAAGCGCAGGCTGCTGCCTTCTGTGACGAGGGTATTCCAAAGTTGGTACAACGCTAGAACAAACGTCTAAGTCTGGGCGGTGACTATGTAGAGAAATTTTTTGTTAAAAATGAAACTCCTCCAGCTGCACTTTAGATTTTATATTTATTTGGCTACTAGTGTCGACGCTGCGTGCGTCAACGCCATCTTCAGGCCCGTACACTTTGATGAAATCAATTGTGTGTGGTTCAGTACTAGCAGTCCACGGTGAGACCAACACGTGCTCAACATGGATGACGGGCAAATAAATATAAAATCTTAAGTACAGCTGGAGGAGTTTCATTTTCAACAAAAAATTATACCAGCTGTGTCCCACCTTCATCCAATTCAAATATGGATGTACGAAGATGTAGAGAAATAGCTGGAAGGTGAAGCAAACTGTTGCAAATAAAACAATTTTGATTTTCACTGTTGTTTCCATTTCGCTACCGATCGGACCTTGCTTTCCGAACAGCCCCTCTATGTACCGAATCGGAACCTGGACCCGCAACCTCGATTTTCGCACGTAGTGCTTTTACCTACTGAGCTATTCACGCTGGACTCAGGACCCGTCCTCACACTTGATACACGAGAGATGGTGGCAGACAAACGCAGACGTTAACAGGGCAATGTAACCGGAAGAGACATTCATATCACGCGTTACGCATGCAAACTGTTATATCTGTTATACGTTTATGGGGCACTAATTGTGTGTGCAGAGATTTTCCGCTCAACTGCGTAATATAGGAACTGCATACGCAAGGTACCGGTCTGCTAAATGATTATCGATGCTCGTGTTCTGGCTGACAAGAGCGCAGTTCTTGCTTCGATTGCAGATGAAGTCCTCTGACACGTTTTTCTGTCTATATAGGGAGGAACTCTGTCCATGAGCCATGGACCTTCCCAAAGGTGGAATGGCTTACGTGTCTCGGCGATACAGACAGTCGTACCGTAGCTGCAACCACAACGGAGAGGTATCCCGTTGAGAGGCCAGATGAACATGTTGTTCATGAACAGGGGCAGTAGCCACTTCAGCAGTTGCAGGGACAACAGTTTGGATGATTGATCTGACCTTGTAACATTAACCACAGCGCCCTGGCTGTGCTGGTACTGCGAACGGCTGAAACCACGAGGAAACTACATCCGTATTTTTTTCAGGTGGCCTTGTAGCTCTACTGCATGGTTAACTGATGATGGCATCCTCTTGCGTAAAATATCCAGGAAGTAAAATAGTTCCCCATTCGCATTCCGGGCGGACACTGCCCAGGAAAATATCATCTTCAGGAGAAACTAAAGTGGCGTTCTACGGTTGGCATGTTAGATCCTTTCATCGGGCAGTTAAGTTAGAAAATAAAACTGAAGTGGATCAGTTGAAGTTAGATACAGTGGGAAATAGTGAAGTTCGGTGGCAGGAGGAATAGGACTTCTGGTCAGGTGAATACACTGTAATAAATTCAAAATCAAATAGGGGTAACGCAGGAGTAGATTTAATAACGAATAAGAAAATAGGAATACGGGTAAGCCACTGAGAACAGCACAGTGAACGCATTAAAGTAGCCAAGACAGACACGAAGCCAACACCAAACACAGTATCACAAATTTAAATGTCAACTACCTCTGCAGGTAATGAAGAGATTATGAAGAGTCTGACGAGATAAAAGCTGTTACTCAGATAGTTAAGTAAGACGAAAATTTAATTGCATGGGGGACTGGATTTCTTAGTAGGAAAAGGAAGAGAAGGTGAATATTGTTGGGGAAAAGGAATAAAGGAGGAAGCTGCCTACTAGAATTTTGCACAGAGCATAATTTCATCATCCCTAACATTTTTGGTTTAAGAATCATGAAAGGAAGTTGGTATAAGTGGAAGACACCTGGATTCACCAGAAAGTTTCAGATTCATTATATAACGGTGAGACAGAGATGTCGGAACCAGATTTTGAATTGTAAGACATTTCCAGGGGCAGATGTGGACTCTGACCACAATTTGTTGGTTATGAACTGTAGATTATGACTCAATAAATTGAGAAAAGATAGGGAATTAAGGAGATGGGATCTGAGGTAACAGTTGACAAGCACTGGGGAAAGGAATGCCGCATAAAGCGAATGGGCAGCTTTGACAGACGAAATAGTGAAGGTAGCAGATGATGAAAACGTAAATGCAGAAAATGAAGCAGATGAAAGGGATTACAAACGACTAAAAATGAGACTAAGCAGGAATAACTAGAGGACAAATGTAAGGATTTAGAAGCATATTTCACTAGCAGAAAGATACGAGCAGGTAAATTAAGAGGCCTTTGGAGAAAAGACAAGCAGCTGTATGAGATGGAAAATTATTACCAAGCAAAGAAGGGAAAGCTGAATGGTGGAAGGAGTGTATAGAGGAGCTGTGCAAGGGAGATGAAGGCAACATTACAGGGCAGAGGACTTAGGTGACGATGAGGGCGAGATATAATACTACGAGAAGGATTTCACAGAGCGCCGAAAGACTCAAGTCCAGACAAGGTCTCTGGAATAGATGACATTCCGTCAGAACTACTGATTAGTCTAGGGAGAGACAGCCAAGGCGAAACACCCTCAGACTTTAAGAAGAATGTAATAAATCCAATTAGAAAGAAACCAGGTGCCGGCAGGGTTAAATATTATTGAATTCTCAGTTTAACAAGTCATGTTTGCGAAATGGTAACACAAATTCCTTACAGAATAATGGGGAAACTGGTGGTAGCCGACCTCGGTGAAGGTAAGTTTGGGTTCCATAAATGTTGGAACAAGCCAGGCAAAACTGACCCTACGACTTCTCTTAGCAGATAGGTTACAGACAGGCAAATCTACTTTCATAGCATTTGTAGACTAGGGACCGACAAGTGCGAGAATCATCGCACAATCAACTTAACAGACCATGCATCCAAGTTGATGACAAGGATAATATACAGAAGAATGGAAAAGAAAATTGATATGTTAGATCACTATCAGCTTGGATTTAGGAAAGGGAAAGGCACAAGAGAAGCAATTATGAAGTTGCAGTTGATAATGAAAGCAAGACTAAAGAAAAATCGATACGTTCATAGGATTTGTCGACATGGGAAACAGATTTGTCGTACTCGAAAAAGCGTTCAACAATATCAAATGGTGCGGGATATTCGAAATTCTGAGAAAAATAGGTGTAAGCTATAGGGACGTCGGGTAACATGCAATACTTACAAGAAGAGTGGAAGACCAAGAACGAAGTGCTCCGATTAAAAATGGTGCAAGATGGAGATGTAGTCTTTCGTCTCTACTACTCAATCGGAATACTGAAGATGCAATGACGGAAATAAAAGAAATCTTGAGGAGTGGAATTAAAATTCAAGGTGAAAGGATATTAATCGTAAGATTCGCTGATGACATTGCTACCCTCAGTGAAAGTGAAGGAGGATTACATAATGTATTGAATGGAATGAGTATTGTAATGAGTACAGAATACGGATTGAGAGTAAACTCAAGAAAGAAGTAAAGAGAAGGAGCAGAAATGAGAACAGCGAGGAACTTAGCAGGATTGGTGATCACGAAATAAATGAAGTTAAGAAATTCTGCTTCTTAGGCAGAAAAATAACCCATCACGGACGTAACAGAGGACATAAATTGCAAAAAGGGCATTCCTGGCCAAGAAAAGTCTATTAGTATCAACAATAGGCTTTAATTTGATGCGAAATTGCTGAGTATGAAGGTTTGGACATATCATTGTATGGTAGTGAAACATGGACTCTGGGAAAACCGGAAGAGAGGATAACTGAATCATTTGATGTGTGGTGCTACAGAAGAATGCTGGAAATTAGGTGGACTGGTAACGTGAGGTACGAGAAAATTCTCCGGAGAATCGGCGAGGAAAGGAATATATGGAAAACACTGACGAGAAGAAGGGATAGGATGGTAGAACATCTGTAAAGACAACACGGAATAACTTCCATGGTGCTAGATGGTGCTGTAGAGGGTAAAAACTGTAGAGAAAAACAGAGGCTGGAATGCATCCAACAAATAACTGACGACGTAGCTTGCAAATGTAAGACTCTGAGATGAAGGAGTTGGCACAGGAACGGAATTCGAATGGGCCGCATCGAACCAGTAGTAAGTTTGATACAAAAAAGAGATATCGACTTAACCAGTCGTGGCGCTTTTCCTTGACGTAGCCAGACACTTGGATCAAGCATCGCCACTACCGAACTACGGTATCCTCTATGACAGGCGGCGACTTGCGCTTGTAGAACAATTCAAATTTTCTTAACTTTTTATTGAGTACATATTTAAAGATTCTTGATTAACAGTTACTTCCAGAAGAGGACGTAGGATGTACGATACTTGTGTTTCACGGAGATGCAGCTTTTAGTCTACCGATACAAATGCTAAGACAGTATCCATGACGGAATTTGACTCTGTTAAAAAGGGTTTCCCATTACAGGCTGATCTATTAACAGATCATCATCATAAGGTGTTCTGCCTGTTGGCAGGTTCCTGACGCCGTTGCTGTCTCCCTCTGATCCCGTTCCAGCCTAACTGTCTGACATCTTCCTCTTTTCACTACGTCCAGCATTTTCATTCTTCTCTTTCTATTTTCTTCTGTCCTTCCATTGTATCTTCCACAGCTGCTGTTAGAATTCCGTACCCTTGCAGTATATGTTCCATCCTGTGTGCCTTCCTTTCCTTAACCAGGTTTATGGTAGTTCTTTGTTCCCTTACCCTTTACAACTCTTCACTTTTCTTCACTTTATCCACCCATTTTATTTCCTCCATTTTCTTCCAAACGCACATCTAGAATGCTTCAGATGTGTCTCTTTTTCTCTTCTTCAAGTTTACAAAACCATACAGAAAAACGCTCCACACGAACCGTTTAATTAATCTTTCCCTTAATTCCCACTTAAATATGCTACATCATTAGCTTTTCTTTTTCTGGAAAACCTGCTTTGCCACTGTAGTTGTTGATCTAACTTTTTTTCACTCATCCAAACTAGCATTCTCCCCAATATTAGCCAATAAAGGCCGCATCCTTCATCAAGTGATCCACGCCACCGCCGAAATAAGTGCCTGTCATAATGAGTTGTACTTAGTTCATCTTACGTTACTAAAATCTACAATTCTCATTTTGAAGATGTAGTTTATGAGTTCATTTCAGTACGGAGTAATCCTTGCTTAGCACGGCCAGCCAACAGTGGCCGTAGTACTGGATTATTGTGTAGGTTCTATCACATCTACAGGCGGCTCTGTGCTTCTGCAATTCAAATGTACTGAATCCACCAACGTCAGTTTGCAGAAACAACGTACTAACAGCACCATAGAAAATACAGCAACTGAAAAAATCTCAATACATAATTTAAACTGCAAAACAGGCATGTTCACATAAAAACATACTATTCAAGTATAGAAACACATAATCAAAAATATTTCGCTCATCCAGAATTCGGAGTAAGCTACAGCTGTCTCAGTGTAATTCAGGAGTCTTAGGAGGATGTGTAGGACAAATATACCATAATTTTCAAGACGAAAATTGTGAAAACTGAAATATTAGTCCAGTGAAACTGTCAGAAAAAAAGCCTGTACCTTGCAAAAGGTGGGGTAGAAGATTTTATTTTTTTAACTCGTTCATATTGTTGGAAAGGTTAGAAAATCAAGTTTTGCCAACAAAATTTCTCTTGGGAAAACTTTCTGCAGTCAAAAAACTTCGAAAATTTCGGACTTTTTTCAGTTTTTTTCAAAATATCTCAGTTTCATTTTCTCCTATCGCTTTGACGTCTATTTTGTTTTTTAAAGAGCATAAAATTCTCTACAAATTTGATTTTTACTATTTTTTCTACTCCCAATATCTAAGGAGCTACAGCGCGTCAAAAAATACCAATTTTTCAAATTTCGAGCAAAGTGGCAAATTACCTAATTTTTGAACACTATTATTTCAGTTTCTATTTGTGTAGTATAAACATATTACTCGTAATGTTATTCATTGGAATTTACCACCTCACTCTGCTGCAGGGCCAGGACAAACAGCATCATATTCAGTAACTACGAACACATTCACGTCGGATTGCGTGAAGTTTATTTGTGTTACAATATGTAATACGATTGCATGCAGGTGCCGTACATTTTCTACAGTTGATTGACGTTAATGATACGTTATAAGAAAAAGTATGTAGGAATTGTTCTTTAGCGGACAAAAGCGTATTTATTCTTTGTCGAGCGGAAGGCAATTATCTCTAGTGATTGTTCACAGCGGGCTGACAGCTATTAGCACACAATAAGGGTCCTACAGTTTGGAGTCGCTTCCATTCAGTATATGTTGTGGTGCAGAAAATGAGTACGTCTGACATGAATTTGTGTTTCACTTGCGAAAAAACTGTGGTGAGTGGTGGATGCAATGTGAAAAAGAAAGGACTGAGCACACTTATCGATTGTAGTGCTAAATGCAGGGAGTCTGCTCTCACCCGTTTTTTGAAAACCCTCAGTGAAGTGATGGTGCACGAAGCATGCTACAAGAAGTACATTAATGAGAGAATGATAAATGTTTCAAATGGTTCTGAGCACTATGGGACTTAACATCTGTGGTCATCAGTCCCCTAGAACTTAGAACTACTTAAACTTAACTAACCTAAGGACATCACCCACATCCATGCCCGAGGCAGGATTCGAACCTGCGACCGTAGCGGTCACGCGGTTCCAGCCTGAAGCGCCTAGAACCGCACAGCCACACCTGCCGGCAGAGAATGATAGCAGCTAGCCTTCGACATCCTCAGGAACCAACAGGCGTGCTACGTCGGTCGCAGGAAAAAGGTCAGTTCAGTTTCAAAGAGAAATGCTTCTTATGTTGAAAAGGGAAGTCTGATGACTTTTTAACCAAGCAGTTAAGACTGCCATATGCCAAAAGAAGTTTTGATGGAGGGTACCTTATCCACAAAGTGACTTGGACCCGAAATGTTTGCTTCAAGTCAATAGCCCAAAGATATGTTTCTTACCTACAACGTCAATTTGGACCTCAATTTGCTATTGTATTTGATGGGTATCCATGTGAGGGAGACAAATGTAGCACAAAGAGTGCTGAGAGGATTCGTAGGTCCAAAAAACATTCTTCGGTTGACGTTGTGGTTGAATCAGAGATGGTGAACCAAGTCCCTCAGGACAAGTACTTGTACAACGAACGAAACAAGATGCGTTTGATCACACTTCTTAAAAAGGAATTTCTGGAGTGTAGCGTTGAAGTACACCAGGCACAAGAAGATGCTGACGTTATGATTGTAACATCTGTCATTTCAAGAACCAAAGATTTTGGCAGTGTTGTCATTGTAGGAGAAGATGTTGACCTGCTTGTGCTCATGACCGGTTTGGGGCAAAGCATTGAAAACTTATTTTTCTTAAAGCCAGGAAGAGGAAATACAGAAGACAAGTGGTTTTCCACTGCATCTTACAAGTTTGACAGTGAATATATTCTGTTCACTCACGCCTTTAGCGGATGTGATACAACATCCGCTTGTTTTGGTCAAGAAAAAATTTAGTGCTGCAATATTTTTGCGAAAAATGAACACCTAACCTCAGCGCTTTGCACGTTCAATAAACCACATGCTACCCGTGAAGAAATAATAACAGCAACAGAACAAGAATGAAATTTTCACTCTACAGCGGAGTGTGCGCTGATATGAAACTTCCTGGCAAATTAAAACTGTGTGCCGGACCGAGACTCGAACTCGGGACCATTGCCTTTCGCGGGTAAGCGCTCTACCGGAATCTAACTGGCTGTTTTCGACTCATTAAATTATACTACGATGTCACTCAGACGCTGGACCCGCATTCCGGACGATCTCGGTTTGCTCACATTTGGCGACCTTGATGAAGGATCTCTTTGTTACACGACATCTCAGTCGATGACTTCTGCTGTCTGGGTTAGAGACCATTGTCTTGTCTTACCACCGCCTCCAATTTCTGCTGATAGACGTCGCTGAGTCTTCAGCAACACAGCGGCAGTTACCTTTTTATAGAGGAACACAATGAGGATGTCCTTTCCGTAACAAGAGAGGATGTGGTAAGAGAAATACATATAAATTGCTTTCTGTTTCCCATTGTGTGAAGGCACCGACAATAGCACACCACTTCCTAAACTAACCGTAACGCTGTCCCTATCCGCCCCACTACTCGCCACAGTCACAAAGAGACAACTGCGGCTCACCATCAGTATCTATCGATTATCATTATATGCAATAATTATGGTGTTCTCTGAACTGTATTTAAAAAAAATCCCTGAGGGGATACGGACTGGCAAGTGATAAAATCTCTCTTCAGCCCGCTAATGTTTTACGAACTTGTATTATATAAAACAAATCATGCAGCAATTATGGTTTTAAAAACTATACACAGTTGTGAGATGGGACGAAATTTCAGTGTAGACAGACGCTTTAGGTGACAGAAATATGGATACGACGACGGTGCTGCAGTTATGTAATCATGGTTCCAGTAATGCACAGAAAATATTTATGAACTTCACACGGTTCGGGTATATAATCATGTAGAACTTTTTTATGATTGGTGCGTAAGATCGTAGCGTTTTTGTTTTTCATCTTGGCATTCCTATTGCTATTTATCGAATGTCTTTTTTTTGGTAGTTCACTGTTGCTGTTTGAGTTTACATATTATCATTTTGTCATTTGAAGCTAGAGAATGGAGGAGCTATGGACGCTAATAATCCACAATGATACATGTCAGTGGGCTCGAGATCTACAAATGTGAGGAACTGTGATCATTCCACCACCGTTCGACATTTACATCCAGTGGGAAAGGTTAAAAAATTGGGTGTATAAGTACCGCATGCTCAAAGCCAAAATCACAAAAATCAGCGGGTGGCCATGTGTGCATCTCTGCTTGCACGTCATCAATTGCCCGTGAACAACACCGACCGTACCTACCCTGTATCTTCACTGCTGATGATAAATGGTGTCTACATGCTAACATAAGGAAAAGAAAGGAATGGTAGAGCCCAGACAAAGCAGCAACTCCCCGTTCAAAGATCTGCACGGTACGGTGTACTGCGAATTGCTTCCCGGAGGTGTCACCAACGCTGCTGACAATTATTGTCAACAAGTAACGTCTTCCAGACTACGTGAAATGGTAACGCCTGCCTGCATTCTCCTAGTCTCACAAAAAATACTAAACAGGAGTTGCTTTGGGAAGTCATTTCGCACCAACCTTAGTCACCTGACCTTGCGCGCTCAGATTTTCACCTTTTACGCTCTCTATCGAACAGCCTTCAAGGAACTTCCTTTGCGGATGAAATTGCACTTCGAACATGATTCGACAAGTTCTTCGCCTCAAAACCAGGTGATTTCTACACCCGCGGAATCGAAGAGTTACCCCAGGGTTGGAAAAGTGTTGGAACCAATGAAGGGAAATATATTATTGATGACTAAAGTCTCTGTATCTGAACTCTAGTGTACTGAACCTATGGAAAAACGCTACCAACATATGCACACATCTAATAAAATACATCATATTCTCCATTAACAGTAGAAATTATTTATTTGTACTTCTGCAGTTATTATCAGATAATATACTACAAAGACTATCTTTTGCAGCACACCACTTGATAATGACCTTAACGCCGAAACGGGAGTAGTACAAATAATTTCTACAGTTCAAGGCAAGTATCGATGGATTAAATGAGTTGACATGATTATTTTTGCCTGTTTCTCATCTTTGGGGTCAGTTATGTGCTACAAAATGGTGTTGTAATCCGAAATCTAGTTCGAACAGTAATAATAAAGCGTGTGAAACGAGGCTTCATCAAACATTTCACCGTTTTTTGATATTTTTCAATTTTTAAATTTTTTGTATTTTATATTTTGTCGTTTGGTAATACTATTAAAACCTAGTGTTCTTTTCTTTCTTTAACTTTAAAGACCTGATGAGGGCAGTGGCCAAAACGTCGTTATAAATACAGAAATCCAGACGACTTCATTCACAAAAAAAAAAAAAAAAAGAAAACACTGATCGCAAACCCAGCTAGAAAATTTATTTCTTTTATTAATCTCTTTGTCTGATTCCTCTTTCAATTCTGTGTGCTCCCCCCCCCCCCCCCTACCCGTATTTAGTGGAATGGAAGCTGTGCCACTGACGTGTAGGCACTGAACAACCCACGTAACTTTTTGTCCAGAAGCAAAACAAAACAAAAACAAAACACTACCAAGCGAAGTAACCAGCACGTTGCTCTTTCTTGTGACTTTTTGACTAAGATTTGTCAGCAGCACATCTTTTTTAAAAAGCACCCTATAATTTTTTATTCGATAATCCACTTCTCCTCAAGACCTGTTCAGCGTACCATTCACGTCATCATGACGTCATTAGAAACGTAACACAAATTTTACTTTGGTTCTCCTATGGCAGCACGCAGAATAGTTACGCACGTAACGTAACTCGTCCACTTGTTGTTGCTGACAGTAACCAATAATCAAATGGAAACACGAGGAAAACAAACACCGATCATTCGGTCAACCGCATGCATTTGAACTTTGGTATGAATGCAGTGTGCACCAACGAAAAAAGGCAGATAAACTACTCATCCACGGAGAAAGTTAAGTTAGCAGAACTGTAACTGTAATTGAGTTTTCGTATTTACAACACGAGTACGTGTAATACGTTGTTGTAGCACTTTCAGACGATGTCTTGTGTACAGTAAGGCAGTCGACGATTAAAAACGGTACCATCGTTACTTTTTTTTTTACTTTTTAATGCTACTCGCGCAGAGGTACTCTACCGAAAGCGATTTCCATTAGTTTACTGTCAAATCCAGCAAGTGGACGAGTTGCGTCACTCCGGACACCTGCAGTGTGCTAATACCGAAGAGTCAAAGTCAGTTCTGTGTTACGTTTTTAATAATGTTATGTTTACGTGAGCGGTATGCTGCGACACTTTTTGGCCCTGTGGAGGGAAAGTGTATTAAAAAAATAGGAGCTGTTTAAAAATATAAACCGAACAAGTGCGAGGACTTGCACTCTAACCGTTCCGTACAAACTTAACAATGTATATGGATAATAATAATACGACGGGAAGTCAAAAAGAAAAGGGACTTTTGAGAAAAGGAATATTTATTCCAAAGATAGAAAACTGAAACATACATTATTTTTCTACGTAACCTCCCTGCACTTTGTCAGACGTTTCAAAAGTTTTTTGATTCCGTTGGAAAAAAAGTTTTTGGTTGCACCTGTAACCAATTTTGAACCGCATCAATGACTTCTGCATCGGTTCCAAATCTTCTTCCCTTGAGCGTTTTCTTCAATGGTCCAAAAACATGGAAATCGCTTGAAGCCAGCTCTGGAATGTATGGCGGGTGTTCCAGCAATACGAATCTAGGCCATCCGCCTGGAAGATGATGGTCGAGCACTATCTTGCTGCAGAATGACACTTTTAGCAGTTTTCCGCAACGTTCGGACATGGTTGCAGGTTTCAGTTTGGTTCGCAATACACCACAATAGTTCTCATCGTTCACAGCGTCGTCTCTTGGGGTGAAATGAATCGTTATCACACCTTCCATGTCCCAGACAGTGTTAGCATAAACTCACTTGCTGATGGTTGACGTTTAAATTTCTTAACTTCTAGTCATGATTGTTGTTTCCAAACCGTGCTCACAGCCTTACTTGCCTGTTCTTGATGACGCACCCACGTTTCGTCGATGTTTAATGTTTACGACAGACGTCCATCTTTGAGCCTCATGCTTTTGGCACCCAACTCGTACACATTCCGAAAATTTTGCCTGTCATGTAAGATGTAATATGCTGAACCATGACTGATATGGCGATTTCGTCCCCTGTGATTCGTCTGTTTCCTATCACCATACCCTCAAAGACTTTCAAATTATCCTCAGTTGTTGATATCGATGGCCTGCCCGATCCCTAATCGTCACAGAGAACTTCTTTCCTGTTTGAAGCGCTCTATCCATTTGTAGATCTTGCTTCGTGATAAACAGCTCTCACCAAACGAATAATTTCCACAGGTTTAACACCCTCCGCAAAGAAAGGGCGAATCACTGCTCTCATTTCCTCCATGGTGCAAATCGACGATGGAGCTGCCATGTTTCACTGTCTTCTACACTACAATTACTAACGTGGGAATAAGAGTGGCGTGCTGGATAGAACTGTTGCAGGCGACAGCATTTCAGCCCCGGATACAGGCAGTGTTACCATCCCCTACGGCAAGAAATTGCATAAGTCCCTTTAATTCTTGACTTCCCCTCGTAATTTCGTGTGGCTCAATGGCCTGGTGCAAGTCTTTCTACAGGACGCCACTTCGGGGCTTCTGTCTCCCTTACCTGCCCCAATTATCCAACCGGGTAAAGGGGATCTACAGTTAAATGTGGAATTCAAACCACGTGTTGTTTCTGGCGACTTTTCACATCGCTGATTAGTGAAGGCTAGGTTGAAACTAAGGCTGAAGAATCCCTGGTCCGATCGAGATTCGTTTCCACGGCGTCATGGTTTCCAGCCACACGCTTTATCGTTAGACCATCAGGCCCGTATTTTCACCCATGGGTTTTGATGAGTAATATTACGAGTATCAAAATAAGTGACACATCTGGGCGTAATTTTTGGTTGCACTGATGTAGAAGCTTCAATTATTTATACCGACAAGGGACCGTAAATCTTACTAGTGGACATAAATTTCAACTTGATAACTCTATCCGTTCCTGAAAAAAAAAGGGTGGGGGGTCTTGACAGACGGACACAAGAACATACAGACAACGAAGTGATCCTCTAAGGGTTCTGTTTTTCCAATTGAGGCACAGAACCCTGAAAAGGCCATATCTTCTTAATGGAAAAAGTTACAAGGAAATCAGTTATGGTGGCTGTTGTCACCTGGTAGTTAAACAACATTTTCTTGATACATTTTTTGACTCTGGACAAAATGTTATTTAGGATTTCAACATAAATGGGACACCCTGTATTCTCTTAAGTATACTTACATACATCGAATCTAAGCCTTACTTCTCAACGGCCTTCACTACAGCTATAGTTCAATCAAGTCATCAAGACTTAAAGATGACAGACAGAGTGGTACTTTACAGTTAATTGCTCCTTCACAACTCGGAAACGGTCCACTGTGCTTCATCCTCTTTTAAAGCCATCTTGCTCCTTTGCGTGACCAAAATCTAGTGTTTTCTTTCTATGAGATTGTCAACAATTTTATAATGAATAACTTGTAGGTTAGGATGCAAACGCATTTTTACGTTTACATTGTTCTCTTTCTTCAGAAGGGAAAAAAAAACACAGCGTTCTTCCGGTTTTCAGGGGCTGCATTGTTTCGCAAACATTTTACAGATACCAGAAAGAACTTTCACTCTGCAAGGAGTCTACGCTGAGTTGAAACTTTCTGCTGCATTAACACTGCTTGCCTTTCGTGTACGAGTGCTCTAGCGACCGAGCTATCAAGCTACGAATTAGAACCGTCAGCTTTACTTCTTCCAGCAGCTGGCTCCACTCCAGGAGCGCTAGTCCCAACAGATATGCAGGAGAACTTCGGTGAAGTTTGGAAGGTAGCAGGGAGGTACTGGTGGAAGTAGCTCAGTCAATAGATCATTTCCATGGGGAAATCTAGACCCAGTCCTCCACAGAGTTTTAATCTGCAAGGAAGTTTGATTCTACAAAATAATTTTGCAAGTTGTTTTTGTAAAGCCTTTTCTCCTTTAATTTTCTCTTTTCTTCATACCACGAATTACTTTATATATCATATCTGTTATTAGTTCCACAATCTAGGCGGCCGTTGTCGCCGAACGGTTCTAGGCGCTTCAGTCCGGAACCACGCTGCTGCTACGGTCGAAGGTTCGAATCCTGCCTCGGGCATGGATGTGTGTGCTGTCCTTAGGTTAGTTAGGTTTAAGTAGTTCTAAGTCTAGGAGACTGATGACCTCAGATGTTAAGTCCCATTGTGCTCAGGGCCATTTGAACCATTTTTGAACTTCCACAATCTCATTATTTTCGTTATTAACTATCTGCGTTTCTGATATATCTGTTGAACTATACGAACATTTAAAGAAGTTCTGGAATGTATCAAACATTCTCGTTTTTCTTGTCGCATCAAATACGAATAACACTCGAGGTTTCTACGGGTCGCCTCCGCATCTTCGTCGAGAGCAAATGGCCGCCGTGGCTGCCGCTATGCTGGCCACCAGAACAACAACCACAAAATCAGTCGCTCTTGAAGAAGATAACGAACGTTATCTCTGAAAACTTGAGTTCTATTTAGATATGTGGCAGCAAGAAAACAAAAAAATCTTCATATGAGGATTTCGTCCCGATAAACGTAGCTGTCATAATTTTTGAAAACTAGTACAGTATTTCGCTCTGTTCTCACTGTGCCTTCTGTCATCGAGACCAGTAAAATGTGGTGCCCCACAACATAGGTTTGTTATTATTTCTGTTACCAAATATTCACTGTTTATTCGTACATTCTTTACAAGACATTTCCGAATTGTTTTGTTTAATTCTGGGCATTCTGTCTTCCCCCTATCTGTTCTGCTTGAATTTCTCGTCGTCTCTTTATGCTTTGCTAAATATAGTACAAGAATCGTTCAATAGTAATGCAAGACATTTTTTTCCGAAAGCGGAGACGTTTTATTCAAAAATGGTTCAAATGGCTCCGAGCACTATGGGACTTAACATCTGAGGTCATCAGACCCCTAGAACTGATAACTACTTAAACCTAAGTAACCTAAGGACATCATACACATGCATACCCGCGGCAGGATTAGAACCTGCGACCGTAGCGGTCGCGAGGTTCCAGACTGAAGAGCCTAGAACCGCTCGGCCACAACGGCCGGCCAGTAGTTTTATTCTGGATTCCAATGCACCTTACTATTCTGCACGCTTTTGGCTGGAAAATCCTACTTTTCAACAAAATCTCCGTTCAATGCGACGGCCTTACGCCACCTTACTGGGAGGGCCTGTACGCCCACATGGTACCACTCTACTGGTCGACGACGGAGCCAACGTCTTGCTGTAACGTCTTGCCAATAACCTCCTCATCATCCACTTACTGCTTCCGCGGAGTGTATCCTTCATTGGGCCAAACAGGTGGAAGTCGGCTATAGGGTGGATAAGGAAGAACAGTCCAATGAAGTTTAGTGAGCTCCTCTCGGGAGCACAGACTTCTGTGCAGCCTTATCATGAAGTTCGTTTGCACTATTGTGGCGACGAACACGCTCACGTTGTTTCTTCAGTTTCCTGGAGCAGCACAATACTCTTCAGACTTGATCGTTGCGCAGCGAGGGAGGACATTAAATAGAATAACCTCTTCAGAGTCCCAGAAGACCGTCGCCATGACTTCACCGTCTGAGGATGCGGCTTTGAACTTTTTCTTCGAAGGAGAGGTATTGTAGTGCCACTCCATAGATTGCCGTTTTCTTTCCGGGTCGAAGTGACGAACCCAGATTTCATCGCATGTGACGATGTTCGACAAAAACTTATCAAGATCGGCCTCGTAACGAGCAAGCGACTCCGAATTGATGGTACTTAGTTGCTCTTTAAGGTCTTGTGATAAGCGACGAGGAACCCGCAGGCACGTACCTTTGAGAACACCAGCTGGTGGATGAGTGTGTCAGCACTACCGATAGAGAGGTCCAACCGAGCAGCGTGGTGTATGATTCTGATCTGGTGATCACCTCGAATGAAAGTGTCGCACGTTCCAGCATTAGAGAGTCACTGTGTGTGGCTGGTCGGTACACGGAAGACCGGACAAATTTGCGCGATCTTATCAGAAATTGAGTCCGCCTCGATGCTAAACACCTTGTTATTCGTTTATTTCTTTATTCCCCCAAACTAGTTTCGGCGACAAATATCATCATCATCGGTGGGGCTTTTTAATGTAAAGCATGCAGAAAATAGCATGGTTATACAAACACAGTAGCGCATTATTACATTTTTACTATTCGTATTATGAAATATAGTTTTCTATGAATACTTTCATAACTACTCTATTTATTGTATGTTACAGCATGTTTAAAGAATTATTGTCGCTGTTTGCGACATATATCCTGTGCGCTTTTTTTCTGTTGCCGTTTTTTACTCAGCGAACGTCATGTCATCTGGAACCGTGTGAGCGTCTGTTAGTAAACAAAATACTGAAAGGTGAACTTCGTATGTCAGCAACATATACTTGGGATGTAGCGCGACGTAAATAATGAACAGAAGTCGTCGTAATTCGCGCTACAGTTTTTCATAGCATTTCTCGCGACATGCGATACACCTCTCGCGACACACGCGAACAGCAAGATGGCGTGATATTCTGGATCAGAAACCAAGTGCGAAAGTTTTCTGTGCATAAAAGCAGCTACATACCATCCAACGAACGTGAGTACACGAATAGCTAAACAACAGCTCATTACTCACCAAATAACTGGATTCCACAACACTACCACAAACCCAAGTATATATAGCTGACATACGAAGTTCACCTTTTAGTATTTTGTTTACTAACAGCCGCTTCACACGCTTGCAAATAACATGATGTTCGCTGAGTAAAAACGGCAATAGAAAAAAAAGCGCACAGAAAATATGTCGCAAACAGCGACAATAATTCTTAAAACATGCTTTAAAATACAATAAATAAGGTAGTTATGAAAGTATCCATAGAAAACTATATTTCAAAAAACCAATAGTAAAAATGTAATAATGCGCTACTGTGTTTGTATAACCATGGTATTCTCTGCATGTTTTACATTTAAAAACCCCACTGATGTTGGTGATATTTGTCGCCGAAACTAGTTTGGGAGAATGAAGAAATACACGAATAACAAGCTGTTCTGCACCGAGGCGAACTCAATTTCTGATATTACTGTTTTGCTATGCAAAAAGGGACCAAATGGAAGAGTTCCAAGATAAAATTATTGTTGCGCGATCTTATTGCGATAATGACAGACGCCTCGCATAACGGATCACCGAGCTCTTGTTCACTACTTAGTCTCCGTAGACATTCTGCAAGCGCCAATGCAATATCTACAATGCTCTGGTTTTCCGGCAAAAGAAACTCAATGTCGACTCTCTGCTTGTAACGCACATCCGTTACACACGCCATTTTGAAGGGTACGTATATCACCGGCAAGTATCGGAACTTTATGAAACGATAGGGACTGAAGAGAGAATATTCCACGATGTGGCACAACAAATTCTGCATTTCTTTAACCGAAACTGACCGAGAAAAAAATGTGTTGATTACACATCGAACGCACCTCGGACATTTCGATTTACTGTAGGGCACAGTGACCACAACATAGGTGTGGGGAAGGGGAGAGGGTGCATGCGGGGCCTTACGCAATAGAGGTCGCTGGTGCTGGGCTGGCGACTGGTAATTGGGTTACGGCGGATCGGGATTACGCCCTAAGTCGGGCCGCGCTCGCGGAAGCACGGCGCCGGCCGTTACGTAAGGCGGACCCCACCGCCGCGCGCGGTTCTCTGAAAACCACCCGTCGCAGCCGCCGGCGATTCCTTCTCCTCCGTTTCGTTCTCGAATCATCCAACGTGGCATCTGTCGTGGACTCTCCTAGTTCGTATACACAACTACATCCATGGTATTACGAGCCCACAATCACATGCTTATCGTCTGAAAAGGGGACCGGCGCCTATTAGACATTAGCGATTTTGTTCAACTTTATGATATGTACACACCTTCGCCAGAAGTGAAAGCGACACAAGTCGGGCCCACAGACACCCGAGACAGCCAAGTGTTTAGAAATAATACGAGGGGCGCTCAATAAGTAACGCAACACTGTTTTTTTCCTCGGCCAATTTCGGTTGAAAAAATACGGAAATTCTCGTGAGACATCGCGGAATATTCCCGCTTCTGCCCTTATAGTCTCGATGTTCCGATAAGTGGCGGCGCTATACGTAGTCTTCAGAATGGCGTCTGCAACGGACATGCGTTCCAAGCAGAGAACTTTTAGTTTCTTTTGGCGAGAAACCAGAGCATCGCACTTGTTGGTAAGTCCTTGCAGAATGTCTACGCAGACTTAGCAGCAAACAAAATCTCGGAGATCCGTTGGGCGAGCCGTCCGTCACCATCGCAACAAGGTCGCGCAAATCTGTCCGATCTCGCGCGTGCCGGCCGGGTGCACACAGCTGTGACTCCTACAATGTTGGAACGTGCGGACACTCTCACTCGAACTGATCCACGAATCACAATCAAACACCCCGGCGGCTAACAGGACGCGACTTTTGGTAGTGCTGACACACTCGTCCACCAGTTGGGCCACACAAAGATGTGTTCCCACTGAGTTCCTCGCCGCTCTTTACGGCAACATCAGCTCGGAATTGCTTGACCATCTGTTCGGAACTGCTTGCGCGTTACGAGGCCCATTATGACAATTTTTCGTCAAACATCGTCACAGGCAATGAAACAGAGGTTCATCACTTCGAACCGGAAACAATAGTGCAATCCACGGAGTGGAAGTTCGAAGTTCCACTCTCAGGCAGTAAAGACGGGCTGGGACTCTGAAGGGGTTATCCTGTTTGATGTTCTCCCTCACGGTGCAACGATCAACTCTGAAGTGCATTGTGCTACCGTCAGAAAATTGACGATCAATTCCAATGACAAAATGTTCTAGAAAGAATTTCTGTATTGTGCGAAAAGTGGCAATTGGCACTAAACAAAGAAAAGTGCGACGTCATCCACATGGGTACTAAAAGAAATCCGATAAATTTTGGGTATACGACAAATCGCACAAATCTAAGGGCTGTCAATTCGACTAAATACCTAGGAATTACAATTACGAGCAACTTAAATTGGAAAGGCCACATAGATAATATTGTGGGGAAGGCGAAACAAAGACTGCGCTTTGTTGGCAGAACACTTAGAAGATGCGACAAACCTACTAAAGAGACAGCTTACATTACACCTGCCCGTCCTCTGCTGGAATATTGCTGCGCGGTGTGGATTCCTTACCAGGTAGGATTGACGGAGGACATCGAAAAAGTGCAAAGAAGGGCGGTTCGATTCGTGTCATCGCGCAATAGGGGTGAGAGTGTCAGTGATATGATACGCGAGTTGAGGTGGCAGTCACTGAAACAAAGGCGGTTTTCTTTGCGGCGAGATCTATTTACGAAATTTTAATCACCAACTTTCTCTTCCGAATGTGTAAATATTTTGTTGACGCCAACCTACGTATGGAGAAATGATCGTCATAATAAACTAAGAGAAATCAGAGCTCGAACGGAAAGATTTATGTGTACCTTTTTCCCATGTGGCATTCGAGAGTGGAATGGTAGAGAAGTGCTATGAAAATGGTTCGATGAACCCTCTGCCAGGCACTTACGTGTGAATTGCAGAGTAACCATGTAGATGTAGATATTCAGCGTCTTTCTCGGCACAAAAATGCAAACGAACTTCTCTTTCTCCATGACAACGCAAGGCCTCACGCAAGTCTGCGCTCCCGAGAGGCTCTCACAAAACTTCACTGAGCTGTTCTTCTTCTCCCACCTTACAGTCCGGATCTAGCACGTTCCGACTTCCATCTGTTTGTCCCAATGAAGGATGCACTCCGCGGGAAGCAGTAGGAGGATAATGGAGAGGTTATTGATGCAGGAAGACGTTGACTACGACGTCGACCGAGTAGAGTGGTACAAAGCAGGCATTCAGGCCCTCCCAGTAACTTGGTGTAAGGCCATCGCAGACTGAGCTGAAAAACAGGGTTTTATAGCCAAGAGAGTGGGGAATAATACGTTGTATTGTAATTATCAGTAAAACCAACCTGCTTCCAGAAAAAAATGTGTTGCGTAACTTATTGATCGCCTATCGTACCATTTTTACCACTTAGTTGCCAGGCATCGGTTGACGCAGCAGAAAAAGTACAGAACGGTACTCCGAGGGTCGTTGGGTCGAGTTCTTATGCTGAAACTTATTTTTATTTTCAGTTTTTACGTTACTCAAACCACAAATAAAACGAAATAATGCTTAATATAGTGTATTTATAAATAGTTTCATAAAAGGCATGAAAAGGAAGGGCAAAGGAAAATGTGTGATTGAAAATAAATTCCCAGGAAGGGATTAAAAGCGCACACGACAAGTTCATATATGAAATTAGATACTTCTATTGTTTTACAATTCACGATTTACACTTGCTCGGGTGATATTTATCAAACAAACAGGGGAAGAAGTAATTTTCACGGCATCTTGCACACGTTATAAACGTCACATTCTTACAATTAGCGGTTCTAAGCGCTTAAGTCCAGAACCGCGCGCCTGCTACGGTCGCAGGTTAGAATCCTGCTTCAGGCATGGATGTGTGTGATGTCCTTAAGTTACATAGGTTTAAGTAGTTCTAAGTCTAGGGGACTGATGACCTCAGATGTTAAGTCTCATAGTACTTAGAGCCATTTGAACCATCTTACAATTAGATGGTCGTTTTAAAGTTTCTACAGAAAAACAAACTTGATCTACATTCATAAACGGTTCTCTTTCATCGCATAGCCGTCATTACGCGAAATATGGCTTCGATAGCTGGTGGTGTATAAAGGAATGTATTTTGATTTTGTGTTCACGAACGTGATTTCCTTATTTCTCTCGATTAGATACAAGTTGTTTTCTTAATCAAATTCTTTGCCTGGTAATAAAAGTAGAAATCGCACAGTTGCATTAGCTGCCGAGAGCTTCTCGAAGGCCAAAATGAAAATAACACAACACGAATTCATGTATGCTTTAACTACCACCCCTTCCTGGAATATTATATGTAGAGTCCTCGTGGACGCTAGGTACAATTTTTTTCTTGGAAATTTATTCGCAATCCCACATTGCCCTTTGCCGTTCGTCTTCTTGCCCTTTACGAAAATATTAATAAATACAACATATTGAGCATTATTTCGCTTTATTTTCAGTATAAGTAACTTAAAGATAGAAAATAAAAAAGTTTGAGTGTAAGGACTGGAGCCCATGACCCTCGGATTACCGTTCTGCACTCTTTCCACTGTGCCAACCGCTACTTGGAAACGTTAACATAACTGGCTGAAGCCTCGCCCGACCCGCGTCAAAAATGCTATTTCTTTTTTTCTAAACGCTTGGCCATCTGGAGCTTCCACTGCTGCTACTTTCATTTCTGGCCAAGCCCTGGATATAACATAAATTTGGGCCAAATCGTCTATGACGATAAGACACGGACAGGGTATCACACTAGCGAAGACATGGACTGCAGACGGGGAAATGCATTGAGATAAGCAGTTGCACATGATTGACATCAACTTATCTACACCACGTTTTACATTTTATAAGTACCGGGTTCGTTTTACACATATACGGTCACACGCCATAATCTATAAACACATGTGAAAGAAATTCATATCATAATGGCACACCAACACATATCAGGTAGTTGCTAGTATATGACAAAAGATGGTGTACTATTATGATCGGATTCTGTCCACATGTACGAGTATTTATGGAATTTAGCGTGTGACTATGCATGTATAAAATGAACCGATACTTACACAATGTAAAACATGATATGCATCAGTTCATGTCACAGTTAATCGCACAAATTAAATACAGAACATTAATATACAGCCTACAAAGAACCATGTTTCATTTGTAAGAAATTTCTTCAACTTTCGTATAGGCTATACCGGCCGGTTACAGTATTACCAGTACATCTCTAAATGCTTGCAATGTCTGTTGTGGTGCCTGCTTGTTAAGGACTGTGAACACTGTTGTGTTTGTCAAAGATTACCTCTCGCAAGACATACACTAATGAGCCAAAACATTATGACCACCTGCTTAATAGCTTTGGAATTCTGCGAATCAGGGATCCGACAGTTTGCTGTTAGGTTTGTGGAGGTATGTGGCATTAGATTTTACGCACAGATCGTTTAATTCGCGTATATAACGGGCCTCTGATTTGCGTACGTGGTGATGACGCCCGATAGGGACCCGATGGATTCCATAGCATTTACATCAGGCGAATTTGGTCGCCAAGACATCAATGTGAATTCACTATAACGCTCTTCAAGCCAATGTGGCACGGTTCTGGGCCCGAGACACGGGCAATTATACTGTTGAAAAATGACATCGCCACCGGGAAAGATATTACGCATAAAGGGATGCAAGCGTCTTGCAGCTGTCGGCTTGTCTTCGGTTGCTGCCACAGGTACCACGCAAGCGCAGGAGAAGCCGTTCACATCGATGACGGCGTTTGTGGAGACGATCATCGACACACTGTAGCAAAAACGTAATTCACCTGAAGACCTGACACGTATCCATAGATGGACGGTCTAATCGCGATGGTCCCGTGCCCACTTCATTCGTAACTGAGGATCTCGTCGGGTCAACATGTGAACACATAGGGGTGGTCTGCTGCGGATTTCCGTGTTCAACACTGTACGATGTACGGTGTGCTCCAAAACACTTGCGTGTGCACTAGCATTGTGCTCTTTTGGCAGAAATGCCACAGATCACCATCTATCCTACTTTACAGAGCAGAATCGTGGACATCCAGCCACTTAGCGCCTAGTGGTAATTTCACTGTCCTCCTAGCTCTTTCCGTAGATGCTTACGAAAGTAGGACGTGACCATTCGACCAGTTTCGCCTTTTTAGAGATACTCGTTCACAAGCTTTGCGCAATAATAATCTACCATTTGTTAAAGTCGTTTACCTCAGTGAATTTCCCCGTCTTCGCTAGTGTAATAACCCGCCGGCGTCTGCTCCGCTCACTTCACGCGCCCACAACACCAGGCGGCATCCCAACGTCGCGGTGGGCAGTGCTCATAATGTTTTGGCTTACCAGTGTGCACTGCCTGAGATGAACTTGAAGTATCTAGAAGATGCCCGCCCGGTTGGCCGTGCGGTCTAAAGCACGGCTTTCCGGGCGGGAAGGAGCGCCTGGTCCCCCGCACGAATCCGCCCGATGGATTTGTGTCGAGGTCCGGTGAGCCGGCCAGTCTGTGGATGGGTTTTAGGCGATTTTCCATCTGCCTTGGCGAATGCGGGCTGGTTCCCCCTATTCCGCCTCAGCTACACTACGTCGGCGATTGCTGCGGAAACAAGTTCTCCACGTACGCGTACACCACCATTACTCTACCACGCAAACATAGGAGTTACACTTGTCTGGTGTGAGGCGTTCCCTGGGGGCTCTACCGGGGGCCGAAATGCACAGTAACCCTGGGTTCGGTGTGGGGCGGCGGAGGGGTGAAGTTGACTTCGGTAGTCGTCGTGGGGTTGCGGACCACTGCAGCTGCGGCGGGGACGGAGCCTCTCCGTCGTTTCTAGGTCCCCGGTTAACGTAAAATAACGTAACATAACATCTAGAAGATATGACCAGACATCACTGTAACTTCATACCCGTACACAGAATCGTCGGTATGTAAAAGATCACAGTTGCAATTTTCTGTGAGCTGTAGAACATCCACCAGAAAGCATTAGTGTTGTGCTCGTGTCCAGTGTTGTTACCAGTTGTGGTAGGTGGACCTGAGCAGCGTCAGATGTTGAGGGATCACTGTGAATGACACGGACGTGACACGTACACTTATTAGACTGCGTTGCCAGCACGTGAGAGAGTTTGAAAGGGACTGCGTTGTGGTCTACCTTTGGATGGCTTATAGAATCGTGCAATACCCAGGTTTGTGGGGCATTCGATTATGTCAGAGGCCAGATGATTGGGAACGTGAGGGCAGGCTTATTCGCCGACAAGTTTCCAGTCGACCACGTCTAATCCCTACGAGGGACGATCGCCGTATTGTGCATCAAGCACATCGCAGCCTTTCACATCTGAGGTTTTCATCAGAGAACAAGTGATGGACACCCTGCAACATTCTGTGTTGTCACGCACCATTGGTTAGAAGCTAGCAGCAGTCAGACTAGGGAATTACTGCCCATTCGTAGGCGGCCGCTAGCACCACAACACCAACGTCTGCGTCGAAGTAGTGCCGTGACACAGAAGCACGTACTGCCGATGAATGGTGTCGGTTCTGCAGTAAACTGGGTGACCACCGTCGGTGGACATGGCAGCGACCTGCGGAAAGGTCCCATTCTTCCAAAGTGCTGGAGAAGCACAGCAGTGTTAATCATGGTGTCTCTGTGGAGCCATAGGATATGACTTCAGGTCATGGATGGTAATGCCTGAGGGAACTCCGATGGCACAATGGCAGATCCTGTATCTACATGTGCTATCGCTCATGCGACAGTAAAGTGGTGCCATTTTCCAATAGAACAATGTTCGTCCACGAATGTTGTGTATCTCTATGAACTGTCTGGAGTGATGGAGAGGTACTCCCGCGGCCAGCAAGACCCTAGCTCTGTCCCCAATAGAACATGTGTAAGCCTCCAGGATATCACGGACCAGTTCCAACATTACGTTGGCGTCTATTTTCCATTGTATGTGGTTTTATGACTGATGGGTCACGTGTCCAGCTACTTTTACACATCTGATGATGCCCCAAAACAGTGAAACATGTCACTGACATTAAATAATTTCGTAAAAGAGACTGTTTTTGTCTGAATCTCTGAAATAACATCATACATTCTCTGAACCCGTGTAGTTTCATTTCGTTCCCTTCTTCCTTTCTGAGTGTTTCACTTTTTTTGCGATAGCGTGCACATCTAAATCAAAAGGAAGTCAAAGACGACCAAGAAAAAGAGTGGTGTAACAACACGTTACTGCCTATTACTTAAATGTAGAGAAACGAAGAGAAATTGGTTTCTACCCACATGGTCGTCTACCCTAACGTCGCAACAATTGAGGCATAAACAGTAAGTGTTCAGAATGCGATGAAAATTTTACGACAAATAGAGGACCCTTGCGAAACTTTCGCACTTTTATAGTTTTAAGCCGGCCAGGGTGGCCGAGCGGTTCTAGGCGCTTCAGTCTGGAACCGCGCGACCGCTACGGTCGCAGGTTCGAATCCTGCCTCGGGCATGGATGTGTGTGATGTCCTTAGGTTACTTATGTGTAAGTAGTTTTAAGTTCTAGGGGACTGATGACCTCAGATGTTAAGTCAAGTGCTCAGAGCCATTTGAACCATTTTTATAGTTTTAATTAATGGTAGTATTTGGAGTAAGTGTAGTCGTTGGGATGTTATGGTTTGTTACGGTAATATTTACACCCCCCTTTTGCTGACGAAAGTTAATAATTAATGACGAAATAGAAACTCAAAAGAAAAGAAGTAATGATATGTGATTTACTGTTCACGAAATTTCATTGTCGTAAACTGCTTGTTAAGGTCTAACTTTCGACCGTAATATTTACATGTAGCTACTGTCGAAGAGAAATATAATGAGAGATTCGAATGCATAATACAAAGAAGTAAATAAATGCGAAATATGTAATTTAGAAAGTAGTGTTCGCTTCTTACCTGGTATATCAAAGTCCACAGTTATTTCTAACTATATTTTGAGAGTTTAACTGCACTTCGTACTTTTTGTAAGCACTGTAGGCCATAGTTACAGTAGGTAAATCACAATTCAAGGCGACAATGACACACATGTTTGGCGTTTCGGGAAATATATCCGTTTGGAAAAGTCAACTTGTACGATAGCTAGAAATAATGGACAACGCAGTGGTCACGGTTATTATCTATAACAATACTGTATACAAATTATCCAGTTAATAAGTACTTTCAAACAAATAAAATGGTATTTGTAATAAAATAACACGAAGAAGGACTTTCGTAATTCGAGATTAATAAGTTAGCTTCGTAACATATAGGTACAGAGCTGGGCAGCCATGACGCAGTTTTGCCTACGATTAGTTAAAAGTCTCTTTTATATTCATTTTTCCTCAGGCAATGGGTTTTAGCGCAAAATCGGTATGCAATGTCAGAAGCCGATTAAAAAACCTTTCTAACGATGCCTTATTCACCCCTGTACGAATAGTATGTCTTGAGAAAATGGGATGTTGACTTGAGAAATTATATTTATGATTTCAGACACAGTCATTGTAAAAGATTGGGTTTGTAATTTCTGGTACCTGTATGTGTCTTAAGGCACATGAGAAAATCAGGAACTGAAGTAACTAAAAATTAAGCAAGCTACCTACAGAAACCACCACCTGTCAGCTGTGAAGCAATCTCTAAAGCGCTCTAAGTGGTTGCGGCTTTGTCGCCGTGGAATATTAATTCCGGCCATACATTCCTATTGCTGCGGCGCTCCTTGACATTTGGGTGACGTATCACGAATATATACGTGTCCTGTCCTTGACGGGTGCAATCTGCGCTACACCGCTGGCCATACAAAGAACATTTTTCGTCTCGAGGTAGGAACGCCCATGTCCAACGAGGACAGTCAAGGTTGCCGGCACCACCAACGAGACAACAGAGAGAGTTTACTTCCTGATGACTCGCAGTATGAAAAATAGAAGGAAGGGGACGTGATCGTTAGATACGAAGTAAGAGATCAGATTTGGGGAAGACGGAGAGGAAGATCAGGTGCCAGCACTCGCTTTTAAGTCGTTTGGGAAGATCACGAAACAATGAATTGGCGTTGTTGGACCGCTCTCCTCCAGTGTCTTACCAAGACCTCCTCGCTCTGTAGCGATGTGTGCATACTACAATGATTGGAGGTAGACGTGCAGGAAGGGAATAAGTAAGATAGAGAGGTGGGAGGGTTCAAATACAGGGAGCGAAAGGCTATTTACAATTTGTACAAGAACCAAATGGCCGTTATAAGAATCGAGGGACATGAAAGAGAAGCAGCGGTTGGGAAGAGAGTGAAAGAGGGTTGTAGCCTATCGCCGATGTTATTCAATATGTATATTGAACAAGCAGTAAAGGAAACACAAGAAACATTTGGAGTAGGAATTAATATCCATGGAGAAGAAATAAAAACTTTGAGGTTCGCCGAAGACAATGTAATTCTATTAGAGACAGCAAAGGACCTGGAAGATAAGTTGAACGGAATGGACAGTATCTTGAAAGGCGGATAGAAGATGAACATCAACAAAAGCAAAACGAAAATAATGGAATGTATTCTAATTAAATCAGGTGATGCTAAGGGAATTAGATTAGGAAATGAGACGCTTAAAGTAGTAGATGAGTTCTGTTATTTAGGGAGCAAAACAACTGAGGATTGTCGAAGTAGAGAGGATATAAAATGTAGACTGGCAATGGCAAGAAAAGCGTTTCTGAAGAAGAAAAATTTGTTAACATCGAGTATAGATTTATGTGTGAGGAAGTCTTTTCTAAAAGTATTTGTATGGAGTGTAGCCATGTATGGATGTGAAACATGGACGATAAATAGTTTAGACAAGAAGAGAATAGAAGCTTTCGAAATGTGGTGCTACAGAAAAATGCTGAAGATTAGATGAGTAGATCACGTAACTAATGAGTAGCTACTGAATAGAATCGGGGAGAAGAGGAATTTGTGACACAAATTGACTAGAAGAAGGAATCGGTTAGTAGGACAAGTTCTGCGGCATCAAGGGATCACCAATTTAATGATGGAGGGAAGCGTGGAGGGTAAAAATCGTAGAGGGAGACCAAGAGGTAAATACACTAAGCAGATTCAGAAGGATGTAGGTTGCAGTAGTTACTCGGAGATGAAGCTTGCACTGGATAGGGTGGCATGGAGAGCTGCATCAAACCAGTCTCTGGACTGAAGACCACAACAACAACAACAGAGTGAAAGGAAAGAAGACTACAATTTAACATCGCGTCAACGTCGGACTTGTTAGAACTCGAAAGTTAAAGCTCTTTGTAAGGGATGTATAGCGCCGGACCACGGGAAAACTGCGCCCGCTATTGCCCCAGTTGGGCCTCTCCTCCATCCCGTCTGCAATTTTTTATACGCACATTATCAAATATTATAATTTTGTAAGTGGGTTTAATAAAAATTAGATATTACTGAGAATGAACTATATTAACCATTACAGATTGCAGGCTGCGCTTGGTGAGTACATATGCCGTTATTGTCCGTTATTCATGATTATTATTTTTTCTGTAGACACACAGTGTCTCCTTCATGGTTGTGTGTCCACACTGCACACAGGATTCGCGGGGCTATAACGTACCTGGACCACTTTACAGTGAGTTATGTTTTTTACCTACGTGTGTTTCACGCCCACCTCTTATCTGCGGTTTATATAGGAGCGTCTCGGTGCCCGTATAGTTACTTTAGTGTGAGGCTGATCTCGGTCCTCGTAGATGCCATTGCCTGTTCTTGCTTCCTGAAGGTACCTTCGTGATGGGATTTGCCACCGCTTATTACTTATCGTCGGCGGTGTTGTATACACTTCTTGGCAGTATGAACAGTGCTCTTCCTGGATTTCATTGTCTCACTCGGGAGATTGCTGCATGTATTGCTCCTATAGGAGTCGTACATTTGTAATGATCGCCTAGAATTTTGTGTTTTATTATTTTTTTAAGTTGCTTATATGAAAGTGGTTCTTTTTGGGGAATATGGTTACAAATAGTGCTGCTTTGCGTTATTTGGCCGTACGTATATGGCTGACACTGCTACTGTATTTTACTGTTGTCCCAGTAGCGGTGATTACTATCAAATGGTTCAAATGGCTCTCAGCACTATGGGACTTAACTTCTGAAGTCATTAGTCCCCTAGAACTTAGAACTACTTAAACCTAATTAACCTCAGGACATCACACACATCCATGCCCGAGGCAGGATTCGAACCTGCGGCCGTAGCGGTCGCGCGATTCCAGACTGTAGCGCCTAGAACCGCTCGGTCACTTAAGCCGGCGGTGATTACTATATTTCTGCTTGTGGCAGCTGGGTGTTTCCTGAGTCGTAGGTGATGTGTGTGTGTGTGTGTGTGTGTGTGTGTGTGTCTTCTGGACTATTATTTTCGAACGCTCCTTGAATGATGGTAGTACTGTCTGCCTGCCACGCTTTCTGAGTAGTTTCTCGTGCCATGTGGTGTCACTATATCTTCCGCAAATACGGTTGTGTTGTTACTTCGAGTGATTGTATGTATGCCATTCGTTGCTGTGCAAGTATCCAAACGTTTCGTCGTTCTGTGTTTTTAGTACGTATGTGTGTTTCCTATGACTTGCCATTCCCATTGTCAATATACATTAAGTTTAAGATTTTTATAAGTTTTTGTTTTTAGGTTTTCTGTGGTGCCTTTCGAAATAAGTTCCTTTTGGTCGTCAACATATGTACAATGTTTATGGTTAGTTCCAAACGGCTACGGAGGTCAGTTGTGGTTTATGGTTAATGGGAGAGTTATTCGCAAACTTTCCAGGGAGTTGTACATGAATGGTTGTGTGGACCGTTTGGTCTGGATATTGGACAAATACTTCCTGTTTTAAGGTGTGTGAGCACGTCGTTTGTTTGCCCTTTCATTACTTCCTGGTTGTTTGTGCAGTGTTCTGTTGTGACTTTGTTACGGTTGGTGTAATGCTGTATAATGAATGACTTCAACTGCCACTTTCATTTTTGTTTTTAATGTATGGTGGTATACGGTTCATTAGTAACTGGGATTGACTTCAGTGTTGATTTTCTCTGCACGAAGCGCCTCTTGGGCGCACAGTTTGGTTTTGCACTGGTGTACCACTACCACTGTGCAGTTTAGGTGAGCAGAGTTTTAAGATGTGAATTATATGTTTCGTATATGGATGAGCTCGACGTTCGTCACGTTTGCCTAAGTTATTAGTTGGCTCCTATTCTAATGGAATCTTCGGAGTCCATTGTCTTGTTCTTGTGTGTTAATACATATGTATTCTTGGTTTTGGTTTTATGCAACTGGATTTCCATATGGACGTTTCTAAGTTTATGGTCCGCCATGTGTAGTTGCACATATGTGGCTACTGGTTTTACTGATTGACTTTTACTAGGTTACTCTTTATAGCCTATTGTTACATGTAAATAGCGGGTTAGCCACACGAGATCTTCTTCAGCAATAGTTCGTCGACATGTATCATGTATGCTACTTTTATCCCAATGTGTATATATTGACGATGGATGTTACTAATGTTGACAACATTGTTTTACGTCCAGCAGATTTTTTGGAATTAGCAAGAGCTTTGTTGATATGCTTCGTTGTTTCTTTGGAGATATTGCATCCAGGGTCTTTTACGTACACAAGTTACACATTTGCTAAGCTAGTGTCGTAGACCTTAGGATATGACTGGTTTGCTGTAGAGCAATATCAGTGCAGCACGTGTCTATTTCTATGCCAGGTTTCAGACAGTGTCTTCATTGCTTATGTTTCTGAGGTCATTAGAGTATCTGTTATTATGTCTGTGGGTATGTATTTTCCGGTTTTCCAGTTTATTAGGTTTTTGTTGCATTTGTGCACTCCGGTCATTTGGTATTATGTTATGGTTTGTTTTGTTTTTTTATTATTGGTGTACCTCATATTTGTAGGTGTTTCGGTGGGGGATATATGTGACAGCCATCGCTTTGCTAATGTAACTCCTTGTACGTGTGGGTTCCCCTCAAGTCCATTACGCCACTGATGCATAAAATAATTACATATAAGTTATATCGTAAATTTGTTTTGTATTGGTAACAACAGAATATTTTTATTACGTAGTTTTATAAAGTGATTTATCCCTCGTTTTACTCATAAACTATGATTTATGTTGTCTGAGCTCTCTTACTCTTTTATCATGTTATTTTTATTTCCATATACAGGGGCCTAATGGTGTCGAAACTGGTAGCATGTGTTAAAAAGAAGAAACGATGTTCGATTCCAATACAGCTGTTGGTTTCGTTACCATTATTCAAGATACTGACGCTTATCTTGCAAGATATACTTTGGATGTTTCATAAGTGGCTCTGCTCAGTGCAGCCCACTCTACAAGTGCCAGCACCTGGAGGGATAGTATTTATGCAGCCTTCCGGTAACACAATTAATGGTGAGGGAAATGCAATAGCGTTCTGGACATTCATTAATTCAGCACCAAGTGACTACAATTTCATGAATTTACAATACGCTGTCAATGACTGCAGCGAAGTTCTACATTAACCAATCCAATCCTTTTCTCATCAACACTATAGAGGTCACTGACATCACACTTACTAGCTATGCTCTTCGCCACTTTCTTTATAAGAACGCATTTTACATAAAAGTCAGCTTAACAACTGCCACTAAATACTGACAAAATCAACTGAAAATAATTCCTATGTATAAACACGAGTTCGGTGGAGTTATTTTTTCTGCTCATATAAGAGAACGCGACAGGAAGCTATCGTACAGGACGACAAAGAATCAATTTCCCATCCAGCAGTGTAGGACAGTGTGCTGAGAGTTACGTAGATTCTGTCCGTATGCACTTCTTGCAATAGAATTATTATTAACTCATATCTGTATTCCATGTAAAGTTAATGCACTGTGTGGAAAATAACACCCCCTCCTGTAGTGGGACGAAATTGAAGCGTCACCCATCCACCAGTGTCAGCCCAGTTTGCAGGCGAATATAAGTTTAATTTAGTTTTTGTTTATGTATTTTTGTAATATTTTGTAATGGTTGTGAATTGCCTAAAGTTTTGTATTTTTTTTATGTTTCATGTACGGAGAGGGCGGCGCAACGAACGGAGACAGCATCTTCGCTGCCGCGACCAGAGAGAAAATTGCTGGCCACTATACGTCGCGGGTCGACAGCCAAAGAGCAACAGAAGATCCTGGAACCGAGTTGTTGCGTCGTGCTTCTAAAAATTGATAAATGAAAATATGTAATTTTTTTTGTACAACAATGATATCATAGGAAGTTTAATCTTATTGAAAATGTTAGTCCTATCTCGTCAAGGCTCAGTTTCACGTCTGTATGTAGGAAGATAATAAACTGGTGGATGCTATTAAAGTTGAAATACGTGTTCTGAGGATTTATTTATGAAGAATTATGTGAATGAATTAATAATATATTTGACGAGTTTATTGAATTTTGACAGTGTTCATCGCGACTTTGAATCTCAAAGTTTATTTAATGTGGTTCTAATACCGATTAAATCAAGATAAAGTGTATCAATATAATTTCTGAGGACAAACAAACGACATCTAAAATTGAAAAAGTTCACGCAAACCAATTGGCCCGAGTGACGTAATTCTGCGCATACGACTCAAATGATGTTTTACAGTTTCGTTCAAGAACCATTCTGAGATAATTTAAAAAGAATATAAATAATTTTGAAGTGGGTTGTAACTGACGTAGGTGACGAAGTCTGCACATGGTCATATGTCAAAAGAAAATCGTTTATAAAAAACTTACGTCGTTACACTACACTCCCCCCCCCCCCCCCCCCCCCCCCACGGTCATGCCAACACGCGTAGTGTTATAGACAGAGTGGGCAATCATCTGATTGCTCAGTTTGAGACCTGTGAAGGAGGGAAGTGTACGACCACAATCTGGTAACATACCTTTCCTCGCACTCCTACCCTACACCCCCCCCCCCTCCCCCTAGCCATTCACACTGTTACATCGCCAGAAAACAATTTATCCCTTAAAACGTCTCTGCTGCACTTAAATGTGGTACACACTTTGAATATTTGTTCTTAACCCAATTGATTTAAGAGTAATTGTGTACAACTGAATCACTATTACTAATAATCCACCAAACAGGCGGTAAGCAACGACAGAAAGCGAGAAACGCTAGACACACGAAAATGATTTTCTTTCTAATTGCGCACCGCAGTACGAGACATGTTTAAAGCGATATGATGCGTAATAACAAGCGATACAAAAGACATACGTTTATCCGCTTATCCTCGACGATTCAGTGACAGCAATTACTTATAGCAAGGGCACAGGTAAATGTCCTTTCACAACACGATATCCATAATCTGATTAATACTGATGTCTGCTGTAGGATACCATTTCACTGAGATGGAGGTTCCTGCATAAGCAGATACGTTGAGAAAGGCAAATTATAATGCTACTTTTTTATAGCAGAGACAGCAGCTGGATCATGCACATCGCTACATGTAACCTGAAACGTTAAAAAACATATAAAAATGTTTCATGGCGAAACAGATTAACATAAACGAAACACACACCTCACAGCAAAGTTTCCTGAGGTTACAGGAATGCATAAGCAATGCATTCAATTAAGGAGGAAACTGTGATGGTAGCAGATATTAGTTAACCGCACACTATGTAAATAAGACGCGAGCATGCTCAAAATGAGTTGGATGAGTTTTATTTAAATAAAAGGTGTCAGAGATAGAGGTATACAAGCCGGCCGCGGTGGTCTAGCGGTTCTAGGCGCTCAGTCCTGAACCGCGCGACTGCTACGGTCGCAGGTTCGAATCCTGCCTCGGGCATGGATGTGTGTGATGTCTTCAAGTTAGTTAGGTTTAAGTAGTTCTAGGGGACTGATGACCACAGATATTAAGTCCCATAGTGCTCAGAGCCATTTGAACCATAGAGGTATACAAGAGCAGTTGCTTACATTTGATACCTACAGGGTGACAATTATTGAGATGTATGAAAAAAAGCGTAAATTAGTTACAAACTACGGCGTCTACAGACTTTATTCAACATGTAAATGTCACTACAGATATTCGGATTTAGGTTATGACTTGTTCGATAAGCCTGCCCTCATTGGTGATGATGTGGCGCAGATACGTAGCGAAATTCTGCGTGACCCGCTGAAGTGTCGGAACATCGATGCTGCGATGACCTCCTGAATGGCTGCTTTCAGCTCAGCGGTGGTATTGGGGTTATTTCTGTACACCCTGTCTTTGATATAGCTCCACAAAAAGGAGTCGCATGTGTTCAGATCTGGCGACCAATCGAGGCCCATGCCAGTGGCCTCTGGGTACTCCAGAGCCAGAAAGCTGTCTCCAAAGTGCTACTCCAGGACATCAAACACTCTCCTGTTTCGATGGAGTCGATCTCCATCTTGCATGAGCCACATCTTGCCGATATAAAGGTCACTTTGGATAATGGGGATGAAATAATCTTCCAAAACCCTTTCTTTTCTGCTTCTTACATCAAAATATCTGAATATCATGGTTGAATTTAGTTCTAACTTATTAATCTTGGACCAATCTGGAATTCCCCAATAAAAACCACCCATTATAGGTACACTGTACGTCATCATATTGAGAAATTGTCAATATCTATCATAACAAATCTAAAACCATATCGTAAACGAAATAACTGAATGTGCAGTATCTTGCTGTGCTGAATGTCACTTTATCAGGCTAGTTCACATCTACCTCTTCCCTTGTTCATATTAATTTCAATAAATTTCACTTACTGCTGTGATCTACAATTGAAAAAATGTATGATGATTTATTTTATTCTTTACTGTGGGTAAAGAATATAAATTTGAATTACATTTTCGCTTGAAGTACGACATCTGACGTCAAGAACTGCAGAACAGAACGAATTGAAAACTAATGTCAAAAAATCAATGAGTTATCAAAAAACATCTTTTAATCAATATCCATATGGAAGCTGGAAACTTTGAAGACATATTAGTTCGATAATAATATCTCAGAGCTATAGTAAATTATAATATCCCAATTTTGTAGTTGCTGTATAATTTGAATATCAAGATAAGAATAAATAACATCTTTACATAACGAACAATACTGGGGTATTAGAGTTTTACTACTGTAAACACATTATCTGGTATAGTCAAATTATCTGAAACTCAAAGAAACAACCTTGAAATATATATCTCAGTTCTGAACGGTAATCAGACACATTTTACACTGTTAATGCAAAACACCAGTTTCAATTCGTTGAGAGCTGTGAAACGTTGTTTTCCTTGTGGTGAACTCAACGAAATGATAAACATACTATCTGATGAAAAGTGTCCGGAAATCTCTTTGTAATGCGGCCTTGACCACCACACTTCACGAGAGGTTGGATGCGGGGAGTACTGTATTACTACAGACGCGGTAACAGCAATATGGATCGGCCAGGAGACGTTAGTGACTTTTCAATAGTGTACTAGTTATTGGATGTCACGAGAGATACAAATCCGTCAGAGACGTTTCAACCATTTTAAAGCTGCCCAAATCGACTGTTGCTGATGTGACTGTAAAGTGAAAACATTAAGTACAAACACAGCTGAACGAAGACCAGGCAGATCTGGTGTACTGATGGGCAGAGATCGTGGAGCATTGTGGAGGGTGTTCATAAGAAAATCGCATGAAATCAGCGGAAGGAACGATCGTGACTTCCAAAGTGCTACCAACAGACCAGCTAGCACAATGGCTATACGAAGGGAATGGAGTACAGTGGTTGAGTAGCTCCTCATATGCCACGCATTCCTGTTGTCAAAGCTAAGCCACACTGGAAATGGCGTAGACAGCGACGCCACTGGACACTGGAAATGAGTGATTTGGAATGATGAACCACTCTATACCGTGTGGCAGTCCGATGTAAGGGTCTGCGTTTGGCGAATGCCTGGAGAACGTTACCTGCCTTCGTGTCTAGTGCCAGCAGTGAAGCGCGGAGGAGGTAGTGTTACGATAAGGCGTGTTTATTTGTGGTAAGGTATGGTCCCCTTATTGCACGTAAGAAAACGCTAAATCCGGAAAGAGTCGAACACACTGTACGGCCACAGTATTAAGCGTACAGTAGAAGACTATTGTGTCAGCACCACAATGCACCCTGTTATAAAGCCCCTTCTGGGAAGCAGTGATTTGTGGACGGTAACATTCCTAAAATACACTGTTCTACTCAGAGTACCGACCTGAACCCAAAAGATCACTTTTGCGAGTAATGTGAAAGTCAACTTCGTTCCAGACTTCAGCGTCCAACATCGCCACCCTCTCTGGTTTCTGCTGTTGAAGAAGAATGGGCCGTAATTCCTCCACAGACATTCAGACACCTCACTGAAAATGTCTCCGGTAGAGCTGAAACCACCATAAATGCGAAGGCAGGGCACACCCCGTATCAGACAGCGTTTTAAATAGGTCATTTGGAGCGACTAGGGAAGTCGTGTAATTTCACCCGATTCTTATGAAGCCAATTTACAGCCGTATGAATGGTGGTATTATCGTGTTTGAAGATTGTCTCATCATGGGGAGTAGACTGGGTATTTCTAGTTCTGTACAATAACGGTATGTTAGAAAAGAATTAAACACACACATGTCAACACGTCACAGAACAATTTTTGCCGCCAATTCATGACTCTGAATACGCCACGTTTCAATATGGAAATTCTGTTGATACAGTTAATACGAGATATTGTAATATGACACACACGTTACCAGCCCTAAATTAATGTTGGGACAATTCAATGGCTGGGGTATAGGCCACAAGCGGCCCCTTGAGAGCCCCTTGAAAAAAAGTTGAAAAAAATTAGGTCCTAAAACCACTTCTCGGAGCTGTCTGTATGACTCATACATTTCAGTGGAACTTAAAATACGTAAAGCGTGCCAATTTAGGCATCGATTAAAAGGTGTTATGCGGTTATTGAGTACAAAAAGTTATATAATATGAACATTTAAATTTACCGACAATGTGTGTATGATTATTAAGCATTATGTCGAAAACAACAGTGGAAACTATTTCAAATTGAGCTGTTTTTCAAACTAAATTCTGCTGGAGTTTAGTGGAAACGTAAGTAAATAGCCTCTTACATACACGATTTTATTTAGTTTATTTTTCAAACATTACAAATACTTTTAAAAACGCACACGGAAAATTTGAAAACTGGGAATAAAAATGTAAGTAGTTAAACGGTCAGAAACGATAATAAAATACTGTCAAGGGCATAAGGTAAAATACTCTTACAAAAGTTCCTCCTATACTGATCAAAATACATTTCTACTGTCGTCAAAATTGGATATAAATATTCTAGAAACATTTGTTAAGTCCATTTGATCCAACAGCAACTTTTGCACAAAGAAAGCTGTTACGTGACTGAGCCCTTGCTGTGCCATTGTTCAACGCTTGAAACCTATTATTACAAGAAAACCCTCCAAAAATTCACACTGCATAGTTTTCTTTTAAAGACTAATGTGAACGATTCCGCGACGGGAAAATTACTAGTTTATTATAAACCTTTTTTTTGGGGAAAAGCAAGGAAAAATAATACATATAGAACATAATAGGCTACATGCTATAGTTAGACCAGTTTAAAGAACAATTGATAAATTCATATGCACTAGGTGTAGTGGTATAATTGCGTGAACTGGAATACATTTAATAATAAATATTTATTTACCATCTTTCCTTTGCTGTTTATAAAATAGATAATATTGATGAACTGCCTTGAGCTGTCTTCATAGCATTTACTCTTCACACATGCACTGACTGTACCTTCATTACTATACCAACGCCAGACTGTAAGTGACCGACGCGTGGTATTCAACTGCTAGCCATGTGGCTCCTGGCAACTCGTATTACAAACGTCAGCAAACCCAAGCAGATTCGTACTTATCTACTCAGCTCCTTCACCATTCGTAGTCGTATCAATACAGTTCATTAAAACTTGGATTACTGCTTTTTAATTAAATAATATAAGTAGAGTTGATTTACTGGTACGTTAGTAAATCCTGCAGACAGTTCTTATTGTACAAGACCTTTTAGTATGTGTAATTAGTTGAGATTGGATATATTCGTTCAACGGTGTCTTTTGTCAAGTAAAACTGCAAAATTTTACAGTAATTTACAAAAAATATAGCGGGGGTGGTACGTCCCCCTCCCCCCCCCCCCCCAACACCCGGCGGTGACGTCCGTGACGGAACATACCCTCGCTGCGATCTAACGCAAGCCGTTTTGTTGCGTGATTTCAGTGTAGCGTTACTCCTCATTATTTTTTCATCTCTCTTGCTATCGATCAGGAGGTCACATGAGCATGATATATCTCTGTTGCTGAGTCATTACACTCGTCACCGACGAGGGCAAGTATAAAAAATAAAGCGGATTACTTTCTTTCTAATCTGGTAGCTGTGGAATCGAGAGGACGCAGATTGGGAATGCCACTCTCATTTTGTTACTCTTTGAGGAACAAATAAAAAGTAAATGTCACAGCATTGCCTACATTATTTCAAACAACACTCACGTGCTATTGTACGTTAAAGAGTATTAACAAAGACCAGCTCAGCAGCTCTGAAAGAAGGAGTGGAGCAAGGAGAGATTTTTACATTAGAATCTATCGGTTTCAGAAACGAAGGACAATGCCCTGTATGGTTATCAATTACTTTATCTTGGACAGTTTGTAATATTATTCTACGATTACTTCATGTCTGTATTCCGGTTCACTGTTAAATTTGGTCATATACTGTACGTTTTACTGTTCCCTCCAGATGGTACACAGCCACATACAGAAAAGCACAGAGTTGCCTAGTTCTCAGGCGCAGCTGGTTTAAGGCTAGCTTCCAGAGAGGGCACAGTAAGGCCATGTCTATTTAATGACTTCGTCATACATCACGCAAATAGTTCGCAAGTGGACATCCATCCGCCAAACACGAATATGAGCCTACATTCTACTCCACTCACCAAAGTAGTGCACAGTGTCAACAACAGTATCATCATATAACGATACAGCCTTCCCCAAAATTCATATGAAATGTCTGATACCACCTTTTTTATATGCATCTGGCTAGTTATCGGACAATTCAGTGCTTCCTAAGGCCTTGTATGTGGGTCTTTATATATATCATTCTGTCCTATTGATAAAAACTTGATATACATTCCGAAGGCGTGTGGAATATTCTGGAAGGACGTGCCTTGTCATAATTATCGGTGAACTGTTGTCGCTGATAAAATTATGTACATATACTAAATTAAGTAGATAATCAAGAAATTGAAGTAATAAGTCCTTAGAAATAAATAACTAGAGACTGCAGAGATGTTAGCATGAAAAATCAATGTTTCTAATTAACAAAATGGTAATCTAAAAATCCAGTAACAGAAACCCCACTATTTTGAGAAACAGCTTAAAAATTATTACCAAGCGATGTATTTTTATTTGTTATTTATTTTTATATCTTCCTCTGTAATTAATATTCTTTGTAATTACATTTCTAATTAACTGTCCAATTGATTACATATCACAGTTTTCCAATTTCCAGAATTTGAGGCCTTATTTGTACATTTTATGTGTGTAATCGGATAAAGCACGAGCTCTGTACTACCATTGAATATTAGTAACCAAATCCAAACTGTAATTAATTATGTAACTAAAATAATTTTAGACACATTACATTATTCTACATAAAGTTCAGAATGATTTTCTTACGGAAAACTAAAGATAGTACTATAAAAGATTGTCACTGAATATTGTATTTTATACCTTATTCTGCTGTAACATCAGTTTCTTTACGTTTTGTAAATTTTAATTGTAACATCAAAATTTTACAAAATTAATGATGCTTTATTTTGGAAGTTATTGTTAAAAGTTCTATATACAGCGATGCAGTGATGCTGCGAGGAGTCAGCCGGTCAGTTCTGAAGTTACTTTTGAAAGTCAAAGAGATCATTGAAAACTGTCCATGTTTTGTTTACATGGCGAGTGTGTAGTTCGGATGTCAATTACTGTGAATAAATTTTGTGAAGCATGAAAATTTCGCATTCATTCATCAATGGACCAGACAAAAGAAACTTAAGTAGCATTCAACATGAATTGTTACAAACAGTACCTTAAGACAGCATCAGTACTGAACTACATTCGATGCAAAGAAGAGCCAAAGTGCAAACTCTTCAAGGGCCCATACTTATCGTTCACTGGACGCCAAACTAGACCAGAGTTCGAGATCAGTGCAAGTGAACACTAAACTGTTGCCATACACCATGTTTCTACTACAGTTAAGTATTTTTAATGTTTCTTTTAATAAATTATTGTAAAGTGTTATTAATCTGTGTTGACATAATCGCTGCCGTAGTTTGCCTAACCCTATTTGGCCCTGTGATGAGGCCGTACAGTAGTTGTGTGCCATCGAGCCCACTCATAACAGTAATTTTTTTCGGTGGTAGGGGGTTCTCTTCCGGCCACTTTTTTGTGTGACGCTAAGAGGTTTTTGCGAACAGGACATAATAACCTGGCAACGAGGAAAAATAGAGCCTATAAGACGGTTATCACCGGATCTACAATACTTGCAAAGTTGATTTCATTTGCTTTATTTAAAATGGCACGTTGCTACGTGAAATTTCCGCTTCTCTGTCTTGTCGTAGCCAACAAACATGACAGTCACCAGCTTTCTTGCCTAATACGTCACTGTCTGACGATACGAGCAGTGGAAAGATGCTGCGATAAAAGCAATCAGTATTCCTTGCAATTTGTTCAAGCTTAGAGAGCAACTGTCTCTCCGGATTTTCGCCGGTGTATGGTTCGAAAAGATTGAAATTTGAGTCATATGGATATATAAGCCAGTACGCCACCACATAAGGTATGTGCCGCTCTGTAAAGGTCGTATGGGAGGCAGTGGGGTCGCCCTCACAGCACATCACAAGAGTGAGTCAGTGTAAACTGAGGTGACAAAAGTCGTGGGGTAGCGATAATATCTATACAGATGGCTGTAATATCGGGTACCCTACGTATAAAGGGGGACTGAATTGGTAGATCTACAACGGCATCATTTGAGACTCAGGTGGTCTCATGTTAAAAGGTTTTCGACGTGATTATGGCCGCATTGCGGGAATTAACAGACTCTGAACACTGACGGTAGTTGGAGCTAGACGAATCGGATATTTCATTTCGAATATTATTGGGGAATTCAATATTCCGAGATCCACAGTGTCAAGAGCGTGCCGAGAATGACAAATTTCAGGCATTACCTCTCACTACAGACAACGCAGTGGCCGACGGACTTCATTTAGAGGCGGAGAGCAGCGCCGTTTGCTTAGAGTTGTCAGTGCTAACAGACAAGCAATACTGCGTGACATAACGGCAGAAATCAATGTAACTTAGGTCAGTGCAGTGAAATTTGCGTTAATGGGCTATGGCAGCAGACTGACACAAGTGCCTTTGCTAACAGCACGACATCGCCTGAAGCTCTTTTCCTGGGCTCATGAAGATATCGGATGGACCCTACACGACTGCAAAACGGTGGCCTGGTCACCCCAGTCCCGATTACAATTCGCAGCAGCTGACGGTAGTGTTCGAGTGTGACGCAGAGTCCATGAAGCCACGGACTCACGTTGTCAACAAGGCATTGTGCAAGCTGGTGAGGCCTCCATAATGGTGTGGGCTGTGTGTACATGGAATGGACTGGGTGCTCTGGTCCAACTGGAACGGTGATTGACTGGGAATGCTTACGTTTGGATACTTAAGAGACTATTTTCAGCAAACAAAGAAGGAATTTTTACGGATGACAATGCGGCATGTCACCAGGCCAGAATTGTTCGCGATTGGTTTGAAGAGCATTTTGGACAATTCGAGAGAGTGATTGGGCCACCCAGATAGTTCGACATGAATCCCATCGAACATCTATGGATCATAATTGAGAGGTATGTTCGTGCATGGGCAACCCTTTCGTAATTATGAACGGCTATAGAGGCAGCTTGACTCAGTATTTCTGCAGTGTATTACCAATGACTTGTTGAGACCATACCATGTCGAGTCGCTGCAATACGTTGTGCTAAAGGAAGTCCGACACGATATTAGGAGATATCTCGTGACTTTCGTCACCTCAGTGTGTACTGACAATGGAAACGCTCTCGGTAGTGAAAATTCTTAAACTTTAAGAACTTGTTTTGCTCAGTGGGCATTTCGAGAAGTAGCGTTCCTGGCTAGAGCAAACTATGAAATGCTTTGATAAAAGCTCGCTCTCAGTAAACAAGCTGAGACACCTGCAACAACAATGCCGTGTAGTTTTATGATCTCAATTGGGAGGAACGTAAGAGGGACATGCTCTTCATGGATATTTAATGTTGTTCCTGCTCTCGAGTGTAACAAGAAATCTACATGTTTCCTATGCTGACCGCATATTTTAGAAAATTAGAGGGATTTGATGATTTCATGCCTCACAAAGTTTTCTGCACATCATCAAGTTGTAATGTGTTTGTCCCGAAGCGCATATCTGCAATTTGGATCCTTGTGGAGTCGGTTATAATCCTTGTGGAGTCGGTTATAAAGAGTTCATTTACTCACAAGGAGAACACGCCTAGTCCCATAAACCAATTTTCCAGAAATTTCGCCCAGTGGAATAGGAGTCTAAATAATTATCTGTAGATACTCGACTGTTTCCAAGAAAACGACGCTTAGAGCTTTCACTTACTTTTGGTGCCTTTTAGCGCGCGTAAATCTCAGTCGAAATCGTGGCACAGTGGCTAGTGTCGTAGTATCTCACTGTAGTGGTTCAAATGGCTCTGAGCACTATGGGACTTAACATCTGAGGTCATCAGTCCCCTAGAACTTAGATGTACTTAAACCTAACTAACCTAAGGACGACACTCACATCCATGCCCGAGGCAGGATTCGAACCTGCGACCTTAGCGGTAGCGCGGTTCCAGACTGAAGGGCCTAGAACCGTTCGGCCACTTCGGCCGGCTCACTGTAGTGCCCCGCATTTGAAACCCGATTATTGTTTTTATTTGTTTTGAAACCCCACTGTTGTTTCGTTTATTTCTTTTTTCATTTATCTATGCATTTCCGTAGCAGGTTACTACACTATAGTTCTTATCTAGTTAGGCAGCCGGCCGCTGTGACCGAGCGGTTCTAGGCGCTTCAGTGTGGAGCCGCGCGACCGCTATGGTCGCAGGTTCGAATCTTGCCTCGGGCATGGATGTGTGTGATGTCCTTAGGTTAGTTAGGTTTAAGTAGTGCAAAGTTCTATGGGACTGATGACCTCAGATGTTGAAGTCCCATAGTGCTCAGAGCCATTTGAACAATTTTTGAACCAATTTAGGCAGTACAGGCCCATTATACTAACTGTAAAACTACAATTGAGTTTCACAATGAGTGTCATAAATTTCTTATATAATGTATGTGTGGATAATATTTTCTGGGGTTATAATCTTTTTAAATTCTCACATTTCATTATTATATCAATTCTCACATTAATTGCTATATTTTCTCTTTGCTCTTCAGTAAGATTTCGTGCGTTCCCTTGAATGATACTGACCGTAGACACGTACGGAACATAGAAATTCCAAATACCACAAGCAGCGCGCGAAGGCAGATTTGCCACAGAGACGTTTCCTAGTGTGAATCTCACTCGGAAAAGTAACGTGGCTAACACAGCTGAAAATTTCACGCAATGTGAATAATTTCCCGGCAAACCACGCCTAACGGATCACTTTACCGAAAACTGGCGCTTCCAACTGATTATGAATCAACATACACTACAAGAATTTCATCGAAAACAATTTCAAATAATTTTCTCGTTAATTTATTGTTTTTAAATCCAGTCACCAGACATACAGTTAGCAGACAAATAAGGACAACGTTATTTCAATGTACACTGGAAAAAATTCGTGTAGTACCTTTCTACAGACAAGAGTAGATAACTGAAAAACAAAAGTAAAAGTAATAATCGGATTTCGAATGCGGGGCGCGGAAGTGTAAAGCCGCGATTCTACCACCGTGCTCCGCTTCGGTTGTGCCATTTACTCGATTTTTAAGGCACATAAAAAGCTCGAAAACTTTGATTGTCGCTTTCTCAGAAGCGGTAGAGTACCTATGGGTAAGCCGAGTCATGTGTTCGCTTATTCTCACCGCTTGTCCGCTGAGCGAACTTTCTGGGAAATCGGGTTATGGCAGTTTTCGTGTTTTCCTTGTGAGTCATAACACGTAGTGGTTTCCAGACCCTTGTTTATTAGGAGTGTTTGCTATTTTGATTATCCACTGCTTGCTCCTTTCGTTCCTTCCTGTAGCAGTAAAATACCAAGGTCAATTATTATTAATGAAATGATAATTAAATGGACACCCTAGTTGCCAACAGGCGTTGATGTACTTCATTGGGGACATGTTGAAAATGTGTGCCCCGAACGGGACTCGAACCCGGGATCTCCTGCTTACATGGCAGACGCTCTATCCATCTGAGCCACCGAGAGCACAGAGGGCAGTGCGCCTGCAGGGACTTCTTATCCCTTGCACGCTCCCCGTGAGACCTACATTCCCAACATGTCCACACCACTACATTCGTAGTGCGCCCATCATACTCATTACTCGTGGCAGATTAATCTACCAAGTTCCGTACGATTTCGGGCATACAGTGTGCGTTCGCACAAGAAGGTCAATGGCCGGGAAGCCATATTTTAACTATATATGACGATAGTATCTGTTCCCGAAAGAACAGTTACCGTAGATGACCATACAGCTTTGCTAGAAATGTCATATATAGTCAATTTTTATTAAGTTAAATTAATTGTTATAGACTGTTTCAAGTGTGCACTATTGTCTCAGACAAAGCCTACGAACCTCGGAGAAGGGACCAATGAAGCCGTTGCGGCTTCTCGCGCCCACTTCCCTTTGTCGGGAGCGACGCTAGCAAATCCGGTGTTTCCCGCACAGCATGCAGATGGACGCGGTCATCGGCGGCGGCGGCGGGTTGCGTAAGAAGCATTGCGCAACGGCCGGCTAATTAGCTGCTGCCCGCCGCAGCTGAGCGCGCCTTCCCCCACTGTGCGGCAGTCCGCCCGCGCGACGACAATCGCTCGCCGCACAATGGAGCCGACACTGTCCTCTGCTCATCTCTCCACCACACGTGCGGCACACCCGCTGTTGACAGTAAATCGCAGAGTATTTGTCGCTCCGTACCAGGTTTCTCCCGCGAACACTAACTGAATTGATTCACTGATCTGTAGAGGATGAAACGGATGAGGGTGAATGTTTTCTCGAGGACACGAAAAGGTGCCCATTAATTCACTAATAAAATGCCCAAGCAAATGAATATGTCGTGGACAGAAAAAAATTTGTGCCAGACCGAGACAGACTTAGCCTCTGGGCTACCAGAGTATGCTCGCATAGAGTTGTAAAAATACGGTATGCTACTGCACACTATGACAAGAAGATGCTGTGATATGCAAATGATTAGCTTTCCAGAGCATTCACACAACGTTGGCGCCGGTGGCAATACCTACAACGTGTTGACATGAGGAAAGTTCCCAACCGATTTCTCATACAAAAACATCAGTTGACCGGTGTTGCCTGGTGAAACGTTGTTGTGATGCCTCGTGTAAGGAGGAGAAATGCCTACCATCACACTTTCGACTTTGATAAAGGTCGGATTGTAGCCTATAGCGATTGTGGTTTATCGTATCGCGACATTGCTGCTCGCGTTGGTCGAGATCCACTGACTGTTAGCAGAATATGGAATCGGTGGGTTCAGGAGGGTAATACGGAACGCCGTACTGGATCCCAACGGCCTCGTATCACTAGCAGTCGAGATGACAGGCATCTTATCCGCATGGCTGTAACGGATCGTGCAGCCACGTCTCGATCCCTCAGTCAACAGATGGGGACGTTTGCAAGACAACAACCATCTGCACGAACAGTTCGACGACGTTTGCAGCAGCGTGGACTATGAGCTCGGAGACCCTGGCTGCGGTTACACTTGACGCTGCATCACAAACAGGAGCGCCTGCGATGGTATACTCAACGACGAACCTGGGTGCACGAATGGCAAAACGTCATTTTTTTCGGATGAATCCAGATTCTGTTTACAGCATCATGATGGTCGCATACGTGTTTGGCGACATCGCGGTGAACGCACATTGGAAGCGTGTATTCGTCATCGCCATACTGGCGTATCACCTGGCGTGATGGTATGGGGCGCCATTGGTTACACATCTCGGTCACCTCTTGTTCGCATTGACGGCACTTTGAACAGTGGACGTTACATTTCAGATGTGTTACGACCCGTGGTTTTACCCTTCATTCGATCCCTGCGAAACCCTACATTTCACCAGGATAATGCACGACCGCATGTTGCAGGTGCAATACGGGCTTTCTGGATACAGAAAATGTTCGACTGCTGCCCTGGCCAGCACATTCTCCAGATCTCTCACCAATTGAACACGTCTGTTCAATGGTGGACGAGCAACCGGCTCGTCACAATACGCCAGTCACTACTCTTTATGAACTGTGGTATGGTGTTGAAGCTGCATGGGCAGCTGTACCTGTTGCGTGAAAATGTAATCACATGTCAGTTCTAGTATAACATATTTGTCCAATGAATACCCGCTTATCATCTGCATTTCTTCTTGGTGTAGCAATTTTAATGGCCAGTATTGTAGTTATGGCCGGTTAAAGTCGTACGCGCGTTCCCTGTACGTTAGGTGTGTTGCATACCCATCGGGCGTTACCTCGTAACGATAGCTTACTTTGCATATGCAATCAGTGTCTTACTAGATTCCTCTAAAAACAAGAAGCGATGAACCATCTTGAAACTGAGCGAGAATATACAGGGCAATTCAACAGTAATTGTACACACTTCGTGGCTGTAATGTGTGGAACAAAAAAGAGTAAAATGTCAAATAAAGTTTTATACCAAACTGCTTTATTTCCGAGTTATGACGTGTAATGTCATTTGTGGTAAACATTGCATCAAGGGCCAGTACGGGCTTTTGGCATGTCGTATTTGCCTGTATATCGACTGACGTTGCTTTGTCGATGGTGCCTTTGCACATTTCAGTTGCTTATCCTGATAAGTGGATAGATCCTGCAGGAGCAGTTGCCTGGCCCGTCAGATCTCCGGACCTTAATCCCTGGACTCCTGCCTTTGGGGCTGACTCAAGGATCTCGTGTATGGTGTTGCAATTTAGAACGTACCAGAGTTCAGGAGTCAAATGTGCAACTCTGCAAAATGTGTTGAACGGAGCCTCAAATATTCCGAGAGCAGTAAGAAATGGAACATGTCACTGTCTTTGTCTACATAGACATCATTTCAGCGTTTCCTGGGGTAAACGTACAGCACGTAGTTTAGCTGAATTCCGGATTCCTTCATGTCGTTGCTTTCTGAGAACAATTAATTTTGTGTTGTTCGTCTTGCACTTGTGGCCGTCATTCTACTGCATATCTCTGAAATAAAGCAGTTTCAAACAAACCTTTATTTAACGTTTTACTCTTATTTTGATGCATATACTATACCCACAAAGTGTGTTAAGTTACTTCTGAATCATCCGGTATAAAGGGTCAGATAACCTATGGAACATTTTTGTTTCACATAGTTATCTTCCTGTCTGTTACTTAAAAGTAAACAGTATTTATACCAAAATTCAAATGGTCAATGTCTGATTGAAGTTTTATTAGAAAATTCTTGATCTGTGACGTGAAACAGACGTATTTTGTAGTAAAAATAAAGAAAACAATGCAGATTTTTCATATAGCGCTATAAAACGCAATTCCCTCAACAAAAAGGGAAAATAAAAAACGTAAAAAAGTAGGGTTATTCAACAGATTTCAAACATTTATTGCTTCCTAACAACAACTGCACAATTTCAACGTTCCTGGAAAGAGAAAAGTTCAAAGTTTTAAAGCATTCAATGTGAGTGCCATGTGTTATATGACAAATATAAAAACAGTTGCTCGTTTCGAGCTACACTCTAAGCACGCCTCACTAGTGAGCAACCAGTCAGCTCACGACGAGTTAATGGTTGGGGAATGAAGGGGAGGAGCAATCAGGGCAAGACATGTCCGCTCGAAAAATAATTGCCAACTAATTTCAAAGGAGAGAACGACCCCAGCCGCAAGAGTTGAAGATTTGCAACGCAACACGATCTTTCAACAAGACAGAGTTCCACCCTGTTGGTCAACGGATGTTCGCAAGTTCCTGGATAAGAAACTTCCCAGTCGCTGGATCGGTCGCGGAGGACCCATTGCCTGGCCACCACAGTTCCCCGTCTTTACCGCCTGGATTTGGTCTTGTGGGTATTCGTGAAGAACAGCGAGTGTGCGAGCAAAGTGAATAATATTCCTTTGTTAAGACGTCGTATACTGATGCAAGTGCAAAAGTAACAGAGGATATGTTAGGAAGAATTTGGCAAGAGATTGAATACAGACTCGACATTCTTCGTGCTACAAATGGTTCACGCGTAAAGGTGTGGTGATGATTATTAGATAAATGCTCCAGTACATGGTGCAATTTCATTATCATATCTACTATAGGCTACTTTCCTAGGTGTGAGGTTTAAATGGGACACCCTGTACTTCCGCACCAATGTAAGCCGTTGTCCATTCTGGAAAGTAGCTCCATAGGGTGGATTGATGGAGGCCCTGTAGCAGAGTAAACCGCGATTATTTGTCATACCGGATCCGATTGTTGTTCTGTTACGGAGTGTAGAACCACTTACGTTTGTACGGATGTAACAGAAGAAAACATCAAGGAAGATTAAGTGATAAGTGTCCCGTCGACAACGTGGCCATCAGAGACGGAACACAAGCTCCGATGGGGAAGGAAATCGGGGGTGCCCTTGTCAAACAACCAGCCCGACTTTTGTCTTAAGCTATTTAGGGAAATCACGGAAAACCTAAATCTGGATGGCCGGACGGGGATTTGAATTCCCCTCTCGAATGCGAGTGCAGTGTAATAACCACTGCGTCACCTCGCTCGATAACGAAGCATCAGAGATAATGACGTTTATAGTCGGGCATGGAGACGTGCACACTCAGGCATCCTTCTGGCTAAGGCGAATATTCGCCAACATCTACATCTACATCTACATCCATACTCCGCAAGCCACCTGACGGTGTGTGGCGGAGGGTACCTTCAGTACCTCTATCGGTTCTCCCTTCTATTCCAGTCTCGTATTGTTCGTGGAAAGAAGGATTGCCGGTATGCCTCTGTGTGGGCTCTAATCTCTCTGATTTTATCCTCATGGTCTCTTCGCGAGATATACGTAGGAGGGAGCAATATACTGCTTGACTCTTCGGTGAAGGTATGTTCTCGAAACTTTGACAAAAGCCCGTACCGAGCTACTGAGCGTCTCTCCTGCAGAGTCTTCCACTGGAGTTTATCTATCATCTCCGTAACGCTTTCGCGATTACTAAATGATCCTGTAACGAAGCGCGCTGCTCTCCGTTGGATCTTCTCTATGTCTTGTATCAACCCTATCTGGTACGGATCCCACACTGCTGAGCAGTATTCAAGCAGTGGGCGAACAAGCGCACTGTAACCTACTTCCTTTGTTTTCGGATTGCATTTCCTTAGGATTCTTCCAATGAATCTCAGTCTGGCATCTGCTTTACCGACAATCAATATTATATGATCATTCCATTTTAAATCACTCCTAATGCGAACTCCCAGATAATTTATGGTATTAACTGCTTCCAGTTGCTGACCTGCTATTTTGTAGCTAAATGATAAAGGATCTATCTTTCTGTGTATTCGCAGCACATTACACTTGTCTACATTGAGATTCAGTTGCCATTCCCTGCACCATGCGTCAATTCGCTGCAGATCCTCCTGCACTTCAGTACAATTTTCCACTGTTACAACCTCTCGATACACCACAGCATCATCTGCAAAAAGCCTCAGTGAACTTCCGATGTCATCCACCAGGTCATTTATGTATATTGTGAATAGCAACGGTCCTATGACACTCCCCTGCGGCACACCTGAAATTACTCTTACTTCGGAAGACTTCTCTCCATTGAGAATAACATGCTGCGTCCTGTTATCTAGGAACTCCTCAATCCAATCACACAATTGGTCTGTTAGTCCATATGCTCTTACTTTGTTCATTAAACGACTGTGGGGAACTGTATCGAACGCCTTGCGGAAGTCAAGAAACACGGCATCTACCTGTGAACCCGTGTCTATGGCCCTCTGAGTCTCGTGGACGAATAGCGCGAGCTGGGTTTCACATGACCGTCTTTTTCGAAACCCATGCTGATTCCTACAGAGTAGATTTCTAGTCTCCAGAAAAGTCATTATACTCGAACACAATACGTGTTCCAAAATTCTACAACTGATCGACGTTAGAGATATAGGTCTATAGTTCTGCACATCTGTTCGACGTCCCTTCTTGAAAACGGGGATGACCTGTGCCCTTTTCCAATCCTTTGGAACGCTACGCTCTTCTAGAGACCTACGGTACACCGCTGCAAGAAGGGGGGCAAGTTCCTTCGCGTACTGTGTGTAAAATTGAACTGGTATCCCATCAGGTCCAGAGGCCTTTCCTCTTTTGAGCGATTTTAATTGTTTCTCTATCCCTCTGTCGTCTATTTCGATATCTACCATTTTGTCATCTGTGCGACAATCTAGAGAAGGAACTACAGTGCAATCTTCCTCTGTGAAACAACTTTGGAAAAAGACATTTAGTATTTCGGCCTTTAGTCTGTCATCCTCTGTTTCAGTACCATTTTGGTCACAGAGTGTCTGGACATTTTGTTTTGATCCACGTACCGCTTTGACATAAGACCAAAATTTCTTAGGATTTTCTGCCAAGTCAGTACATAGAACTTTACTTTCGAATTCATTGAACGCCTCTCGCATAGCTCTCTTCACACTACATTTCGCTTCGCGTAATTTTTGTTTGTCTGCAAGGCTTTGGCTATGTTTATGTTTGCTGTGAAGTTCCCTTTGCTTCCGCAGCAGTTTTCTAACTCGGTTGTTGTACCACGGTGGCTCTTTTCCATCTCTTACGATCTTGCTTGGCACATACTCATCTAACGCATATTGTACGATGGTTTTGAACTTTGTCCACTGATCCTCAACACTATCAGTACTTGAGACAAAACTTTTGTGTTGGGCCAACAGGTACTCTGAAATCTGCTTTTTGTCACTTTTTCTAAACAGAAATATCTTCCTACCCTTTTTAATATTCTTATTTACGGCTGAAATCATCGATGCCGTAACAGCTTTATGATCGCTGATTCCCTGTGCTGCGTTAACTTTTTCAAATAGTTCGGGTCTGTTTGTCACCAGAAGGTCTAATATGTTATCGCCACGAGTCGGTTCTCTGTTTAACTGCTCAAGGTAGTTTTCAGATAAAGCACTTAAAAAAATTTCACTGGATGCTTTGTCCCTGCCACCCGTTTTGAACGTCTGAGTCTCCCAGTCTATATACGGCAAATTAAAATCTCCACCCAGAACTATAACATGGTGGGGAAATCTACTCGAAATATTTTCCAAATTATCCTTCAGGTGCTCAGCCACAACAGCTGCTGAGCCAGGGGGCCTATAGAGACATCCAATTACCATGTCTGAGCCTGCTTTAACCGCGACCTTCACCCAAATTATTTCACATTTCGGATCTCCGTCAATTTCCTTCGATACTATTGCACTTCTTATCGCTATAAACACGCCTCCCCCTTCACGGTTCAGCCTGTCTCTGCGGTATACATTCCAATCTGAGTTTAGGATTTCGTTACTGTTTACGTCTGGTTTCAGCCAACTTTCTGTCCCTAGTACTATATGGGCGTTGTGATCGTTTATTAATGAGAGTAGTTCTGGGACCTTTCTATAGACGCTCCTGCAGTTTACTATTAGCACATTAATATTGTTATTCCCTGTTGCATTTTGCCTACTCCTATCTTGCCGCGTCTCAGGAGGCGTCTTGTCGGGCCTAGGGAGGGGATTCTCTAACCTAAAAAAAAACCCATGTGCACTCCACACGTACTCCGCTACCCTTGTAGCCGCTTCCGGCGTGTAGTGCACGCCTGACCTATTCAGGGGGACCCTACATTTCTCCACCCGATAGCGGAGGTCGAGAAATTTGCACCCCAGATCTCCGCAGAATCGTCTGAGCCTCTGGTTTAAGCCTTCCACTCGGCTCCAAACCAGAGGACCGCGATCGGTTCTGGGAACGATACTACAAATAGTTAGCTCTGATTCCACCCCGCGAGCGAGGCTTTCCGCCTTCACCAATTCCGCCAACCGCCTGTACGAACTGAGGATGACCTCTGAACCCAGACGGCAGGAGTCATTGGTGCCGACATGAGCAACAATTTGCAGTCGAGTGCACCCAGTGCTCTCTATCGCCGCCGGTAGGGCCTCCTCCACATCTCGGATGAGACCCCCCGGCAAGCAGACAGAGTGAACACTGGCCTTCTTCCCCGACCTTCTCGCTATTTCCCTAAGGGGCTCCATCACCCGCCTAACGTTGGAGCTCCCAGTAACTAATAAACCCCTCCCCCCGTGTGCCTGCTCGGACCTTGCTGAAGGAGCAGCCACATGTCCCCTCACAGGCAGAGCGGGCTATGCCACACGGCCAGCCTCCACATTGACCTTCCGCCTCGTGCGCCGCGAACGCCGCTGAACCCGCCACTCCCCTTGGGGAGAGGGTGGCCCAACCGCGCCCGGTACCCGCGAAGATGTCTCGACAGCAGGGACAGTGGGTGAAGCATGTAACACCTGGGGTGTACCTTGCGACGCACCAGACTCCCCACTGCCGCTACACTCCGAGGCAGCAGCCTGAAGACGGCTGACCGCGGCCATCAACACGCTCAGCTGTTCGCGAACAGTGGCCAGCTCCTCCTGCGTCCGTACAGAACAGTCACACATCCTATCCATCCTAAGGAAACAATTTACTGAAGAGAGTTAATCAACCTTTAACTAGACTGCTAATTCGCTAAAGGCGGCTGCTTATTCACTAAACTGTGGTTGCTAGCCACTTCTTGTAGAAAACAATGAAAATAGCACTACCTGTCTCTGGACTGTATTGAAAACAAACAAAAGCAAAAAATCCTGGTTAGGTATCGGTCTTGCACAGATGTTCATTAGCCACCACAAATTCATTTCACTGGAGTTCAGCCTATATGAACACTTTGCACTGATGTAATTTCATGTCACTGTAGCTTGATGCGACCGTCTCTGTAGCCGAATGGTTAGAGTTGCTGCCTTTGTTACCAAAAATATCTGGGTTCGATTTCCGGTGCCCTCTATGATATTTCTGAAGGTGAAGAGGTCTGTAACGGACTGTACTCAGATTCGTGGGGCCAGATATGGAGCTGTCTGAATAAAGAAGAGTCGTACCACTGGCAGCAATGACTGGAGGGACTGGCTATCTGCTGGTCGCATGTCCCACGATCACATATCGCTCCTCGCACTACCTTGCAGGCAACAGTCGGCCAGTCCCAACAGCGCGTGAGTAGTGTTTCGCCAAGTACAGTCACTGATTTTGAAAGATAGCAGTTCATTCACTTTTCACATAATTTGGTGGTTTTATCAAGTTCTGCAGTCTTTTCTCTGCCGGAGATTCCTCACATTTTTCCATGCCAGAAAGGAATACCACGCTGGGAGCCTAATTTGAGTTTTTAACAAAGAAATTCACCAAACAGCCGTGAAAAATTGAGAAGTTCTTTCATTTTGTTTTCGCTACCAGTTTCGACCCCTTATGCACGTTTCAAAAATAATCTATTTTGGCATACTGCGGCCTTAGGTTTCAGCATGTTGTGAATTCTCAAAGGCTTCCTTCGAAGACTTGCAGTCATGTCTGTTCTGTGCGCACTTCGGCGGTGATTTTGAATAGGAATTAGCTCACGTCTTTCGAGTTGGTAACTTTCTGTAACTTTAAAGTCATCTGTTAGAAGCATTACGTGGTTTTCGTGAGTGATACTTTTTCGATCATTTAACTAAATTAAAATTTTTTTACCTGGTGACGATTCACTTCTGCACAGTGATTCTGATTACGTTCCGTGTTTTCTTTCCGCTGTGGGGAACATGCTAGTTTTGAGTAGGGCGACTCAACTGTGCCTAGAAAATGGTGAATAGTGCCTTAGGTAATTCTGTGACTCTCTGAGACTTTGCGTGTGAGCATGGGTCAAATGATTCAAATGGCTCTGAGGACTATGGGACTTAACTTCTGAGGTCATCAATCCCCTAGAACTTAGAACTACTTAAACCTAACTAACCTAAGGACATCACACACATCCATGCCCGAGGCAGGATTCGAACCTGAGACCGTAGCGGTCGCGCGGTTCCAGACTGTAGCGCCTAGAACCGCTCGGCCACTCCGGCCGGCCGTGTGAGCATGTGCGCGTCGTTGTTGTGCCTCTACCTGACCTAGTATAATCTTCACTGAATAATAAGGATTAGTGACGATGATGCCGTGTGGCTAGGGCCTCCCGTCGGGTAGACCGTTCGCCTGGTGCAAGTCTCTCGATGTGACGCCACTTCGGCGACTTGCGTGCGATCGGGATGAAAGGATGATGATAAGGACAACACAACACCCAGTCCCTGAGCGGAGAATATCTCCGACCTAGCCGGGAATCGAACCCGGGCCTTTAGGCATGACATACCGTCGTGCTGACCACTCAGCTACCAGGGGCGGGCATAAGGATTACTGCAGTTTGCTCTTACGGAACCGTCGTGTTAGGGTTTTATAAGTGTTCCATGTTTAACACAGATCAGGACTACGTTCCACTTTGTGAACAAATGCCCTCTCAGTTTCAGTTTAGTTTGTTAAACTTTTCCTCAGTGTGCATACCAGCACGCCATCCCTCCCCTCCAGTGAACACTGACATCCTGTACCCTGTAAGGGAAACTTACTAGGAAACATTTAGCAAAACTCATCAGTCGATATGAATTCCAGAAGTTAGATTCCCGTTGTTCATTTTGTTTGTGATAGAAACGAGAGCTAGATTCAATTATTCTGGGACTTCCGTCGACTTTGCCCTCATGGGTTAGTAGAGAATATTAAGCACCGTTTCCTTCGACAGGAACATCGCGGCTACGAAAAGTCCCTGTTATTGGACTAAAGACCATCCCACTAAAAAAATCTAACACCAGTATTTAGACATTTCAGATAGTCAATGAAGAGTGGGAGTCTTTTAAACTGATCCACATTGATCCATTCATTTCATTTCGGTGCATTGCATGGAATTTTTAAAAATCTGAAAATAACACAGTTGATTTCCTTCGCCATGCAATTTTTGCAGTCAATTTTGTAACTGCCAAATCTCATGAAACTATTAGCTCATTTTCCGTCCTTTCACGTTGCTTTTAGCGGTACCTATTGGCAAACTGCTCTGTTTTTGTTCTACTGATGGGATATCAAAGTACGTAACACATTGTATCGTATCTGTTTTTTTAATCTCTTGTATGGTTAAGGTTTCGTATATACAGTCATTATATGGTGAAAAGCTATATGCTCCTACTTGTAATTTACCGTTTGTTGTCAAAGATTCTGACGACGGCGTTAGTCGAAACGCTTTGATTGTGAAAGGATATTGCGATCCAACGCGAACATTATAACTGTTCCTGTTGGGACACTGTTAATAATTGGCAGAGAAGTCCCATCAGTTGCGTGTGATGACGATCCCACGGCAAGGAGTGGTGAAGTCGAATCCACTCTTGAATTTTTTGGGGTGAAAGGAATGGAAGAGAAATAGGATGGGAAAGAGATAGGTAGAAAATAACGACTTACAGTCGCACAGGGCATTGCGGCAATGCGACCGCAAGAATTGAAGATTTGTGACGAACTGGGACTCGAATCCGATGCTCCTCTACTGCAGAATGCTTGCCATAATCGCCTCGGCCATCCGGACACGCTTTCTGTCAGACCCACATTCCCAACTCCCAGCTCGTCGCGCCGCAAAGACCCCTCGCACATTAACTACCTACATGTAGATTTCTCACCCCTGTAGGAGTTCGGACATTGATTGTGCATCCGCACTGAAGCTTTTTGACCAAACAGTCGTCGCGCCCATAGGATTATAGGTTAGAGTGGTGTCAGATTTCAGTTGCTCCGTCCAGTCCCCGTGAGTGGGTCAGCAGTGCATCCGGAGCGGTATTTACTGGTACGACACTTGTGAAGTGCAGCCGCGGCGGCAGAGAAGGCGGCGCTGGGAAACCCGCTGCTTTCTGGGGCAAGGCCGCGGCCGCGGCGGCTTCTAATACTGTGACGTCAGGGGGAGCCACTTGTCGGGCTTCCCTGTCAGCTGCCAGATGCTACTGTCCGCCGCCCACGCCAACACTTCCTGTCGGTACCTGCCACCCACATACTTGCACTTGTTTCGTCTGCGAATTCAGTAAACAGGGGTACAAGGCCCCAAAATACGTATCATCTTTTATTTAGGTTGAACACGTAACGCAGTTTTATGAAAAAAGTTACACTGATCCTCAAAAAATAACGCACTTTCTGTTGCTTACATGCATAAATTGTTGAAGAAAGTTTAGCACCTTCCACATATCGGTTAAAGTTCTTGAAAATAAAATTTCGGGAATACATTTTTCTAGATAACATATGTAAGTGATTATCATTCCAAGATCACAGCTTAATGTAAGCGCCAGATAAGCCACCGCAAATGTGAAACGCTGGTACATTAATAACAGATGTAACCGCCAGAATGTTGGAAGCAAATACGCAAACGTGCATGCACTGTGTTGTACAGGTGCTGAATGTCAGTTTGTGGGACGCAGTTCCATGCCTGTTGCACTTGGTCGGTCAATAAGGGAACGGTTAATGCTGTTTGTGGATGACGTTGGGGTCGTTGCCCGATGATGTCCCATATGTACTCGACTGGGGTCAGGTCTGGTGATGGTGCGCACCAAGGCAACATGTCGACACACTGTAGAGCATGTTGGTTTATAACAGCGCTATGTGCGTGAGCGTTATCCTGTTGGAAAACAGCCCATGGAATGCTAATCGCCGGCCGGGGTGGCCGAGCAGTTCTAGGCGCTACAGTCTGGAACCGCGCGACCGCTACGGTCGCAGGTTCGAATCCTGCCTCGGGCAGGGATGTGTGTGACGTCTTAGGTTAGTTAGGTTTAAGTAGTTCTAAGTTCTAGGGGACTGATGACCTCAGAAGTTAAGTCCCATTGTGCTCAGAGCCATTTGAATGCTAATCAAGAATGACAGCACAACATGTCGAATCACAAGGTTGACGTACATATTTGCAGTCAGTGTGCGTGGTATAAACATGAGAGTGCTCCTGCGGTCGTACAAAATCGCCCCCCCCCCCCCCCCCCGACCGTAAAGGTTGGTTGCAGGTCCTCAATTGCTCTCCTCCTAACCACCACATGGCCACCACTTGCTCCCAGCTTTCATCAGAAAACACGACAGACCTCCATCCTGCCCTCAAATGAGCTCTCGCCTTGGCGGTGACTTGGGTCAGTGGAATGCACGCTACAGGGCGTCTGGCTCGGAGCTGTCTTTGAAGTAACCTGTTTGTAACAGTTGGTTGTGTCACTGTGGTGCCAACTGCTCCTCAAATTTCTGCTGCAGATACAGTATGATGATGATGATGTTTGGTTTGTGGGGCGCTCAACTGCGTGGTTATCAGCGCCCGGACAATTTCCCAACCTTAGCTCAGTCCAATTTCGCCACTTTCCTGGATGATGATGAAATGATGAGAACAACACAAACACCCAGTCATCTCGAGGCAGGTGAAAATCCCTGACCCCGCCAGGAATCGAACCCGGGACCCCGTGCTCGGGAAGCGAGAACGCTACCGCGAGACCACGAGCGGCGGACCAGATACAGTATGTTGCGCTGGACACTTAAGCCGAAAACGGTGGCCTTCCGTCTCGGCAGTGCCATGTGTCCGTCCGGAGTCCGGGCTTCTTGCGACGGTACGATCTCGTGTCCGCTAAAACCGAAATCACTGTGCAGCCTCGTCCCCCGTACTCTCCAGACCTGACCCCAGAGGACTTTTTTACTTACAAAATTTAAAACCTCGTTGAAAGGACGAAGATTTGCAACGATAGACGAGATAAAAGAAACTAAGCTGACGGCGCTTCGCGCAATCCAACAAGAGGCGTACCAAGACTGCTTCAGGAAGTGGAAACGGCGTTTGGAGCGGTGTATCAATTGTGGAGGAGAGTATTTCGATGGAAACCATGCACAATAAGTAAAAGGTAGGCGTAGAAAAATTTGTGGACAAAGTTGCGAAATTTTTTGAAGAGACCTCGTTGTTTATCCACAACAGAGAAGCTATCCTATCTGATATAATTTACCTAGGTATTCCAATACCATGGTATACGTCATTCTTCGTCTTTGACTGCAGAGGCACTGTCTGTGGTGTAATGGCAGCCCAATCCCATTAATATGGGGTGCGTCAACTATGACTTTCTGACTGCTCTGTTACAATAGCAATCACACCTAGACATACTTCCCTAGTAACATTTTCCCATGACAGGCTCGTGTAACTCTTGCAGGTTACTTAAAACAGTATATAATGCAACATTACAATCTGACGAATGCCCCACGTACACACACTCATTCACTCACATTTACTCCCACAACAATATTATACACAAATAATAATTTTGTCTAATTTTTATATGAGAAAAACGAAAAAAATTAAAGTATCAATATGAAACTCTCAATCAATTAATTCTGCACTCTGAGAGTTCGAAATATATAAACATCGTGATAATTTTAACAGGAAAGAAGCCAGAAAATACGAAACCATGAAACCTGAAGGATATGAGTATATGGACAATTAACTCTACAAGATCGATAAATAAGTTTTATATTTGACAGATGACAATAGATGGTTAAGTTTTATCTCTGACAACCATTGTCTCTGCTGATCACGTGAACTTCTACCAAACCCATTTTGCACAGTAAGTCGCTCTCCTACATCCCAGCCATCAGTCGGCAAGACCCAGCGGAACCTGGAGTACGTATGAAGATGTCCAGCGCAGCTTTGGAAGAAACGCTATTTGGACACGCTATGAAATTTCAGGTACAGTGCAGTTTTTGTGTTTGAGATGTTACAGATTAAAGGCAGGGCAGGGTGAAGTCTGGTGACGACACACAGTAAGACAACCTCCAGTAAATCTACCAGAAAGACCGGTAGCAAGACTTTATCTTCCAAATAAAAAAAAATACGTGTCCCAATAAATAGTTAGCAATAACCAGTGCACCGAGCAAGGTGGCGCAGTGGTTAGCACACTGGACTCGCATTCGGGACGACGACGGTTCAATCCCGCGTCCGGCCATCCTGACTTAGCTTTTCTGTGATTTCCCTCAATTTCTTCAGGCAAATGTTGGAATGGTTCCTTTGAAAAAGGCACGGCCGACTTCCTTCCGCATCCTTCCCTAATCCAATGAGGCAGATGACCTCGCTGTTTGGTCTCCTCCCCCAAAACAACCTAACCCCAATAAACAGTAATAGTCATCTGATAGCGGTTTGTCATCATCTATAGCTATTTTTTAATACTGACACCTATTCTGGGACTATGCTATTACGACGTTCGTGATAAAAACGATATATAGTCTTTTTTTTATTTTGCAAACAGTGGGTGATCAACATATTCTGGTAATTATCTCAGTAAATGCAGTGCTCACTCTCAAGTTCCACCTTTGCGATCTCTACATAAATATAGTAAGCTCTCAAAACAATTACGTTCTCTAATGCTGTTACAACATTACACACTAATGAAATAGTGATGTGATGTTCCTAACGTTACGTGACGTTCTCCAAGCTATAAAGGCTTCACAGGGACACACAGCAAACCTTTTCTTAGTACGTTTGTGTCCCATGGGTTAAAATGTGTGCGGAACTGCCCCCCACGTAGATGCCTACAAAGCACTGCGGCTAAGCAGCCAATTGTAAGGTGTCTGGTCATTTTCGGACAGTTACATTCGGTGGCTATGACAGGAGTGAAACAGCTAGTAGCAACTAGCTGACGCTAGTTTACAGACATTAGTTGCCTGGGCGATACCTGTCACAAAATAGTGTTTGTTTATAGTTTTCCTCGGAAATAGGGCAATAAATGAATTATTCCTTGAGCTAACTTCGAAGCATCGCAAATTCTATTAATACCTTACGTTATGTTAATTTTAATTTCTGTAACTCACTGTGTGGTCAATGTGAGACATGTGATGTATCTTATTTGACACTATCCGTTGTAATTTTGTCTTCTGTGTCTTCTGTCGAAAGCTCGTCGTTGTAATTACGGCGTTCAGTATTAGGACAGTGATAAATGTTTGTGCATGGATAAACGTGGAATAACAATTAAAAGTTTGATTTGATACTAATTTCTTACTTCGTAAAAAAACTTCGATTTTGTGTACACCCAGAATGGGGTGACGTGTTTCCATACAAGATCGTAACATCATGCTTTGCTATGCAGGTAAGAGTGTTGAATCTAGAGGGTAGTGTACCGAGAAAGTTTTTGGTCGGTACTTCATTCTAGTGACCAATTTCAGAATCACATGAAGAAATGCGCACTAGAGACCGCCACAAGCAGTTTCCGGTGTTTTGTTGTTCTTAGACATGATGTTGTGTTTTGCTTAGCATTTGAAAATATTTCGCGTTCTACACATTTAAACGCTGTATCATAAAGTTATTTCGAATATATTCTTAAATCTTCATCTTTTGATGAATAAAATGTTATATTAAAAACTTGAATATACGGTATTAATGGCCCACAATAATTAAATAGCTCTTTTTCGGAAATATTGGATTTCGGAGCATATTTAATTTCATTATTTAAAATTTGGAATTCTTCAGAAGACAAATTTAGATTTGGTTGGTTAATGACACGTCCTGCAAACTGTTGACGTTTAGTGGTTATTGGGGCTCGTTTCAGTTGAGATAACTGTTCGATTTTAGCTTTCAGGCAGAGGTACGTCAAGTTCCTTATGGTAAGCGAATCTTCTCGGTCTGATTTATCATATACATCGAATTCACAATGGTTTAGAAGTGACGTAATTGCTTTGTGAACAACTTTCAAATGTTAACACACATTATCACTCACCACATACTACACTTTAATTTGTTCATTCACCCACGTCCTCTCCGTAGCACGGATAGCTTTCATGGCTACTTGTTTTGTGTTTCTTGATTTCAGCATCGCGTACATTGGTCTTACGTTTAGTTTCATGCACTCGCGATTGAATTAGTTATGTTCTGTGGCTTTAGACTACTGTTTCACTAACCCGTTGCATCTGACGGATAGTTCAGCAATCTTAGCACTTTTGATAATATCTATGGAATATACTGTGTTTTCAGATTTATGTTCTTCCAAGAACCGACAGCATATTCCACAAAAATGCTATACATTTTTAGATCTGTTTATACAACATGGGGACAGTCGTGCACTTATACAATGGAGTACCTGATGCTTGCAGATGGATTGACAATAAATTTATTTAAGGTCTTAACAATTTTACCTGTCTAGAGAACGGAAAATTTTGATAGTTTCGAATAGTTTCTATTTCAAAATGTGTTTGACTAGCAGCTAGTTTTTGATAATACTTCTGTTTGATTTGATTTCACTTACCGATTACTTGGGTGTAGTAGAATAATAATGCAACAGATAATTAAATAATTTTTTAAATTATAACAGAATATTTGTGCCTAGTTAAATCACCATGTTGTCCCTTTGCACATGTTTTCAAATTTGGAAACACTTTAATTTTCCTGGGTAATTTCTGTAATTTCAGGAGAAACTGCAGTACATCAAAGTGAATGCCACCATTTCAATACGGAATAAGAAAATATATTATACAGTGAAGTGACAAAAGTCTTGCGTTACCTCCTGATATCGTGTCGGATCTCTTTCTCCCCGGCGTAGTGCAGCAACTCGACGTGGCATGGAGTCAACAAGTTGTCGGAAGTCCTCTGCGGAAATATTGAGCCCGCCTCTTTAGCCGTCCATAATTGCGAAATCGTTGCCGGTGTAAGAGTTTGTGCACGAACTGTCCTCTCGATTATGTCCCACAAATGTTCGATGGGTGCCGAAATCATTCGCTCAAATTGTCCACAACGTTCTTCAAACCTATCGCAAACAATTGTGCCATGGTGCATAGTCATCCATAAATTCCATCGTTGTTTGAAAAACGGAAGTCCATGAATGGCTGCAAATGGTCTGCAAGTAGCCGAACGCAAACATTTCCAGTCAGTGATAGGTTCAGTTGGACCAGAGGACCCAGTCTATTCCATGTAAACACAGCCCACACCATTATGGAGCGACCACCGGCTTGCACAGCGCCTTGCTGACAACTTGGATCCATGGCTTCGTGGGGTCTGCGCCACACTCGAAACCTACCATCAGCTCTTAGCACCTGGAATCGAGACTCAGCTGAGCAGTCGTCTAGGGTCCGATCGATATGGTGACGGACCAGAAGAAGCGCTGCAGGCCATGTCGTGCTGTTAATAAAGTCAGTAGCGTCGGCTATCTGCTGCCATAGTCCATTATCAAAAAATTTCGCCGCACTATTCTAACGGGTATGTTCGTCGTACTTCCAATTTTGATTTCTGCGGTTATTTCACGCACTGTTGCTTGTCTGTTAGCATGGACAACTCTACACCAAAGCCGCTGCACTCGTTCGTTAAGTGAAGTCCGTCGATTACTGCGTTGTCCACGGTGAAAGGTAAGGCCTGAAATCTGGTATTCGCGGCACACTCTTGACACTATGGCTCTCTGGTTACTGACTTGCCTAACGATTTCTGAAACAGAATGTCTCATGCATCTAGCTCGAACTACCATTCCGCGTTCAATGTTCATTAGTTTCCGTCGTGCGGCCATAATCACTTCGGAAGCCTTTTCACTTGAATCACCTGAGTATGAACGACAGGTCGGCCAATGCAGTACCAAAGTTTAATATTCTCCCTTACCATTTTGTCATGCACGTACAGAAACTAAAGTGCGCGTCATTTACGACGGCGGCCGAGTTTAGGTTCGTTCTGCGCATCTGACGTCACAAAACACAGTCAGCCAATGAACAGAGAACGACGTTGCCAGAGCTCGACTGCAGTGCAGAGCACGGGCGAGTGTCTTCAGTTTTAGAAACGTTCAGTCATAAATAAAGTAATTGAACAAAAGCAATGTCTTGATACCAGACTTTGTTTTATAGAAAGTTTGGAAAAAGCATTCTTTATACCAACTGCTTCATATTCTATTAATTAATTAAACCAAACAAGCAATAAGCCTCCTAATTCAGGCGATAGCAAAGAAAGGTGTTTGTATCATTCTCACTATCTGATTTTTCGCAATAAAGAACAGTGGTAATTGTTTATTTCCTATTGTACTTCGACGAAACGTGAGTAATTCATAGTCATACCAACAGTGTTTGTCGGTATTTTGCGTAACATTTTGAAGTCCTCCGGGAGTTCTATTAAATGGCAAGCTGCGTTAGTGTAATGGTTAAAATGTGTGGCTGCTAAGTGAAAGGTTCTGAGTTCAAACCTTGTTTGGTGCTTAGTATTTTCTTTATTTAAAAACAATATCGAAGTGTCTTACTTAATGAATTTTATTCGTTTGAATGTATTTTTTTTTTTTAATTTCTAGTAGCAATTAAAATCGACCATACGGAAAGCATACGCTATGGACTTTTACCTCTGCAAACTGTTCAAAATTTCGTGCAATGGTTTACTACATCTAATGCTGCACAATAACTGCGTTGAACATCGAAACAAAATTAAGTCATTTATGGGGGGAAGGTATCAGTCAAGAAGATGTGTAAAAATCAAATTTTTGGGCCACATAGTTTTTGTGAAATCGAATGATAAAGTGTGTCAAAGCAGTCGAAACACCATATGTCTGCGAAGGCGAGCAGTGCAATGATGACAAAATCGCGCACATCGCGGAATGCGGGGAGCACATCTCTGTAGCAGCGAAAGGGTTAATGCGGCCGTGGTGGCTTTACTTCATAAACTGCGCGCTCCCCCCTAAACGTAAGTTTGCGAACTATACAGGGTTATTACAAATGATTGAAGCGATTTCACAGCTCTACAATAACTTTATTATTTGAGATATTTTCACAATGCTTTGCACACACATACAAAAACTCAAAAAGTTTTTTTAGGCATTCACAAATGTTCGATATGTGCCGCTTTAGTGATTCGGCAGACATCAAGCCGATAATGAAGTTCCTCCCACACTCGGCGCAGCATGTCCCCATCAATGAGTTCGAAAGCATCGTTGATGCGAGCTCGCAGTTCTGGCACGTTTCTTGGTAGAGGAGGTTTAAACACTGAATCTAACCCCACAGAAAGAAATCGCATGGGGTTAAGTCGGGAGAGCGTGGAGGCCATGACATGAATTGCTGATCATGATCTCCACCACGACCGATCCATCGGTTTTCCAATCTCCTGTTTAAGAAATGCCGAACATCATGATGGAAGTGCGGTGGAGCACCATCCTGTTGAAAGATGAAGTCGGCGCTGTCGGTCTCCAGTTGTGGCATGAGCCAATTTTCCAGCATGTCCAGATACACGTGTTCAACCGTTTCTTCGCTCACTGCAGGCCGACCCGTTGATTTCCCCTTACAGGGGCATTCAGAAGCTTTAAACTGCGCATACAATCGCCGAATGGAGTTATCAGTTGGTGGATCTTTGTTGAACTTCGTCCTGAAGTGTCGTTGCACTGTTATGACTGACTGATGTGAGTGCATTTCAAGCACGACATACGCTTTCTCGGCTCCTGTCGCCATTTTGTCTCTCTGGGCTCTCGAGCGCTCTGGCGACAGAAACCTGAAGTGCGGCTTCAGCCGAACAAAACTTTATGAGTTTTTCTACGTATCTGTAGTGTGTCGTGACCATATGTCAATGAATGGAGCTATAGTGAATTTATGAAATCGCTTCAATCATTTGTAACAGCCCTGTACTATGGCGCTGTTTCTCTTGGCGCGTACAACTGGCAACGCAGCAATCTCCCGCGTCTGGGCGGGCATGCGCCAACCGCCAAGATAAAAGAATTGAACTATAGTGCACTGCAGCGTACAAGTAACCTTCCTAATAAGTAGGCAACTCCGATATGAATCACAAGTAACGATTTATTCATTTGTCAAGAGGAATCATGTTCGTGAGAATTGCGCCAGTTAGTGAGGAGTTACAAATGGTTGCACTCCACTGAACTAGAGATAGATTGTGTTACCGGTCCGCTCTCCTCTCAATGAAAAAGCCATCACAGATCGTCGTATAACATGTGCCACAAAACAAGCTAGAACTGGTATCTTCTTTTTAAGAAACACACGACTTCTCGATCTCTGCTAAGTAAGGCTGTCTTGTACAGTTTACTCACTGACTGATAAAGGCAGGAGATAGATTATAGAGCAAGAACTCGTAATACTGCTGCGTGCGTTTGATGCGCTGGCGCTGGGCCGGACTTACCTGAAGGAGCTCTTGCGTTTCCGCGAGTGGTCTCCGCTGCTGTCGACGGTGGGGTGCAGTTCCATCGCCACGTCGCTAGATAGACTCTGAGTCGGACCTCCTCCGAGGTACATGGATGTGGAACAGGAATTTCTGCAACACGCGATCAAACACCATGGATCAGTAACGACGAGTACAGACGACACTCATTAGCGAAGCTATTACCGCACTTAATAAATTAACCTGGGACGAATTTACTAATAAAAATATTTCTTATTTTCACTTATAATTGCCCATCCACTCGTACTCAATCGATGAAAATGTAGAACTCTAAACATGATCTCTGTTATGTAATGTGCGAAAAAAATCTTGCGAAATTGATACAGTGAAGGCTAAAGTAAGAATTCAGGAAAACGTGGCTGAAAAATTAATAAACAATAAAATCTGCTCATCGTGATAACAGGTTGAAATCTCCTTTGTAATAATTTAGAAAGCAATTCGGACAGTTCATAAAAAATTTAGTACCACACCACATTTGTTCTATTGAAATGGAAGAAGACTTATCGCACGCCAAGCTGGCCACTGTCCTCTTGCTGTACATAAAACAATTTTTTATCATGTGGCACTCTGCTGCATGTACACAGAAGCATCGCGCATCAGCTCGCAAAACATCATGCTTCACCAGATGGTACCCTTTAGAAACACTAGTGAACCCAGCAATGCTTCGCAGTTATTAAATAAGTGTAGGAATGGATACATGTCCTAATGTCCTCCTGCCCCCTCTCTTCGTCCATCTCCTTCTCCTCCTCCTCCTCCTCCTCTATCCCTCTCTCTCTGTCCATCACCTCCTACCCCTAAGTTTTTCCATCTCCTATTCCCCCTCTCTCTGTCCATCTCTACCTCCCCCTCTCCCACTCTGCATCTTCTACATCTCCTTCTCCCCCTCTGTATGTCCACTCCTTCCTTCCCCGTCTCTTTGTCCATTACCTCCTCGCCCCCTTCCTTCTCTGTGCATCTGCTCTTTCCCCCTCTCTCTGACCTTGAGCCTTGTTTATTGTCATAGCAAACGAAACCTTGATTTGGAACTGAAGTCGCTCAAAATAAATCGGTATATCGCTTGCCACCGTTGGCATACGGCGTATGAGACAGACCTCTACAGTTGCTGCTTCTGCGAGGATAATAGCTTTAATGAAAGTATTTCGCATAGTTTTAATCTGCGAACGGGCAGGATTACACATTTTCGGACCATTCAGATTGCGTAGAAGTATTCTAACAATAACCCATAAAGCCATAAGTACAACTTTCTTGTTTTCTTTTAAAATCGATTTCCCTAAATCGTTTCAGGCAAATGCCGGGATGGTTCTTCTGAAAGGGCACAGCCGGTTTCCTTCCCCATCCTTCCCTAATCCGAACTTGTGCTTCGTCTCTAATGACCTCGATGTCGACGCGACGTTAAACATTTATCTCCTCCTCCTTCTTTTAAAATTGACAGCGACGAAGAAAGCGAATCAATTTTTGTTTTAATTATACACAAGGCGAAAGAATGTATCTGGGAGAAGCAATTTGACTAATGGTTTAAATGACCTGCTATCGAAGTTAAAACTAACTGCAGGAAAGACAACGAAACTGCACAGATTCACAGCATAGCATTTTCCTTCTTGCAGCAGGTTGTAATAGAGAAGATAGTAAATAGGCCGAGGCCTTTACCAGTTTTTTGAAAACAGTCAGTCAACGTCTTGTCTTTATACGAGGGTTGGAATTTTAATAATAGCAACTATTTATTTACAGCTCGCACAAAATAGATAAGTGTTTCAAAGTTTTACTGACCTTCAAAGTAGTCACCAGCATTGTGTATAATCAGTTGCCAGCGATGTGGAAGTCGTAGGATGCTCTTAGCAGTGCCAGTTGTGATGACGGTTCGAGCGGCGCGGTCTATTGCCCGACGAATTTGTAGCAGTTCTGAAGCGAATGCCGTGAAGTGTTTCCTTCAGTTTAGAAATCGAATTGAACTCACTGGGGCTTAAGTCAGGAGAGTGCAGAAGGTGGTATAGCACTTAGCAGCCCCATCAGTCAAACAAATCAGTAACAGCTTGCACTGTACGTGCTTGAGCATTGTCCTGCAAAATGATGGTCAGGTCCTGCAGAATGTGTTGTGACTTCTGTCTCTAAGCTCATAGTTGGTTGCGTTCCAAAAATGAACAGCTTAGAGACAGAAGTGATGACACTTTCTGCAGCACAATGCTCAAGCACGTACAGTGCAAGCTGTTACTGATTTGTTTTAAATAAACTGGAAGCAGTCTTGATCGCATAAATTTTTTAATGTGGTGATCGGTTTCTATCATATTATGAGATCAACTTCAGACCACAGATGTCTGCCGGAGGCGGTGGCGCATGGCAACTCTCTTGTTTGTGGCAGTACACCACCAGCCACAAGCAAGAGGGCTGCCATGCGCCACCGCCTCCGGCAGACATCTATGGTCTGAAGACGATCTTATAATAAGATAGAAACCGGTCACACCATTAAAAAATTTATGCAATCAAGACTGCTTCCAGTTTATTTATAATAATTGTAGATAGCCGTTTCCTATAATAAGAACTATGTTCTTTAAAATATTAAATTGATTCGTTTGACTGATGGGGCTGCTAAGTGCTATACCACCTGCTGCACTCCCCTGACTTAAGCCCTCGTGAGTTCAACTCGTTTTCTAAACTGAAGGAAACACTTCACGGCATTCGCTTCAGAACTGCTACAAATTCGTCGGGCAATAGACCGCGCCGCTCGAACCGTCAACACAACTGGCACTGCTAAGAGCATCCCACGACTTCCACATCGCTGGCAACAGCTTATACTCAATGTTAGTGACTACTTTGAAGGTCAGTAAAACTTTGAAACACAAATGTATTTTGTGCGAGCTGTAAATAAATAGTTGCCACTATAAAGTTCCAACCCTCGTATAACAGTACGATGGATTTGAGGATTCCACTTTGCGTAAAGCAGAATTTCTTCTTGTCACTATTTACCATGTGGCTTTCGAAACTTAAGCCTACAAAGGTTTTCGTTTCACTCACAGCTTTCCAAAGCAAAGAAATAAAAAATAAAAATAAATAAAAAAAATTGTTCTAATGAAGAATGAATTGTAATAAATAAGGCAGATAGCAACACGACCAAACAGGTGCGTTAGTGGGTAGTGAGTGAAATATAACCGTAACCTCACCTGCCTGTATCTGGTGTCCACTATTGTTCGTTTGAATAAACACATAGATATATATCTTTTTGAGAAAATAAACCTCAAACTGGTTTTTACTATAGACGCGGGAAAACCACGTCCCGCCTGAGGTTCAACACGGTTAAGTCAAGGTCTGTCGGTTCCAGCCACCCTGTACCATTCGTACATGATCCAGCGCCTCGACAGCGAGGCGATGGTAGCAAGTGTAGGTGCTATGAGCGACAAGAGCTTCTTTACCAATCGCACCTGCCAATACGCGTCCCTAATTCCTACGTGCACCAGTAACCAACATAATGATACCTCCTATCCCAAGCTTTGTAAACGGAGAAGGAAGTTGTTTGTCTGTCTTGTATTTGTATTGCTTGTAGGGCACCCAAGAGACCCTAGGAAAGAAAAGGTATTTCGCCGAGCCTGCTATAAATTTAAAACAATTCCGGGTCTTCAGTAACAAGCGTGCAATCGATTCCAGTCCTGCTCCATAAGTTAAGTTGCATAGTGCTCAGAGCCATTTGAACCTGCTCCATACCAAATATCGCTATATCGCTCTCTGTGCAGATCCCTCAGAGTCTCGTTGCTCGCGTGTTATTTGTGAAACTCTATACCTTTGCAGGGCGAGCGAAGCCAAGGTCCCGTATGCTTGACGCACACGAGGGGCTGCCGCAGGCTGGCAACTGGCGACTGCTCCGTCTGGACAAATACCTTCAGTGGGATTCACCTGGTGGGTTGCAGTTGCAGGCTTCTTCGGCCAAGATTTACAGTCCGCTACGACACTGCGTCATGAACCTCCGCTTACGATAACAGGTAAAAGCTGACGCAAGGAAAGTAATATTCTTAGTCGGCGCACAGATCTGTATCCTTGTTATACGACCTGGGAGGCTTCTGGCGAAGGACAGTCTTCTCTGTGGCCTTATACCATTACAAAGCCGTCGACGAAGAGATAGCCAGAGTGCAAATTTCGGCCTTCGCTGCTCACACCGAATTTCTTCTTCTTTTTCTTCTTCTTCTTCTTCTTCTTCTTCTTTGACTTATCCCTCTAGAGGATTGGCGTTTTCTCCTTCAAGCAATCTGGGTTACTCCAGTCTAAAGCTGTTAACCCCTTCTCATCCACTACTCTATCAATATATATTTCAAAGACAAAGGTGGCAGACCCTTTTAGCTCTTCTTGGGGCCTGGATTAACACCTTCTTTGATCACCTGTCACTACACATTCTTTCAAACTGCTCAAACTACTGAAGAGTTTATTCTGAAGTTTGCTGGCTATGGGTGGGTTATGTCCATTTTTTCTATACATTTTAATGTTTTGTTCTTATCTTCACGGGTAATCTGTGGGCATCTTTCATAAAATCTAATTTCATTGTCCTGACATTGTTCCTTCTTTTATTCGTAAGTGTCTACATTTCTGCATCATACAGTCTCCATAATACTATGTACCCTCTTTTTTTTTGGAGTGTTAACTAATATTATTACTTCAAACCAATCTATACAAACAATTCGTCGCTCGTTTACCATCGCTACTTTAGCCTCAATATTTTGTCACAGGTACTGTCATTGGATATAGTAGACCCTAAATATTTAAAATTTCAATATTTCTCAATTTTTTCGTCTTACAGAACTAAATTCATTCCTTGTTTACCAATAGACATATATTCTATCTTTTAGAAATTATTTTTTGGACCCCCACCTCGTGTATTACTTCTGCAGTTTACCTATCATGTGTTCCATGTCTAGTCTGATGTTCGCGAAAATAATTTGGTCATCTGCAAAAAGTAATGAATGCATTCTTTCCCCTCCAACTAACATACCTGTTCCTGAACTTTTCTTGTACCATGCCTCTGGCGTTTGGTCTAAGTATATCTTAAAGAGGAATGAGGATAGACTGGAAACTTGTTGAAGGCTTTTGGTGGTTTTAAAGCTTTCTGTTATTCTCTTTCCCATCTTTACTTTTCCTTCTGTCTCTTTCTCATAACTAAATTGAGGTAACAAAAGTCATGCAAAGTGATACGCACTTATACAGATGGCGGGAGTATCGCGTACAAGAGGTCTAAAAGGGCAGTGCACTGAACGGAACTGTGATTTGTACTCAGGTGGTCCATGTGAAAAGGTTTCCGACGTAATTATGGCCGCACGACCGGAATTAACAGACTTTCAACGCGGGAAGGTACTTGGAGCTAGACGTATGAGATAATCCGTTTCGGAAGTCGGTAGAGATTTTAATATTCCCAGATCCACTGTGTCAAAAGTGTTCCGAGAATACAATATTTGGCATTACCTCTCACAAAAGACAACGCACTGGTTAACGGCTGAGATCAGCGGTGTTTGCGCAGAGTTGTCACTGCTAACAGCTGTGGGGCCCACTGATGCCTAATTTGGCCGCACTGTCCTAACCGATGCGTTCGTCGTACGTCCCACCCTGATGTCTGCGGTTATTTCACGCAGTGTTGCTTGTCTGTTAGCACTGACAAATCCACGCAAACACCACTGCCCTCAGTCGACCGACGTCAGTGGCTCTGGTAACAGCACGACATCGCCTGCAGCGCCTCTCCTGGGCTCGTGACCATATCGGTTGGACTGTAGACGACTGGAAAATACCGGCCTGGTCAGATGAGTCTCGATTTCAGTTGGTAAGTGCTAATGGTAGGGTTCAAGTGTGGCGCAGATCCAAGATGTCAACAAGGTACTGTGCAAGCTGGCGGTGACTCCTTACTGGTGTGGACTTTATTTACCTGGAATGGACTGGGTGTTCTGGTCCAGCTGAACCGATCATTGACTGTAAACGGTTATTTTCGGCTACTTGGAGACCATGTGCAGCCATCCATGGACTTCATGTTCCCAAACAACGGTGTCATGTCAGTAGGCCATAATTGTTCACGATTAGTGTGAAGAGCATTTTGGACAATTCGAGCGAATGATCTGGCTACCCAGATCGCCCGACATGCATCCCATCAAACGCGTATGGGATATAATCGGGGGGTAGTTCGTGCATCAACATCCTGTACCGGCAACACTTTCGCAATTATGGACGGCTATAGAGGCAGCACGGCTCAACATTTCTGCAGTGGACTTCCAACGACTTGGGTCCCTTCGTCCTATTTTGTTAAAAATCACACACAAATATTTTACAACTCATCATATTTCACGAGTTTCATTTAACATCTGCTTCTTTAATGCAATTCCATAACACCCAATACATGTATCCATCCTCCTATGTAGCTCGACACATCATTTCTTTCCGTGTCTCCTGACTCCTGGACACATTTATCCTCCACGCCCACTGGACTTTTGAATGCCTAGGAAATTCTTTCGAACAACTCTTCGGTGTGGAAACAGAGCAATGACAGGCGAAACAAGATAAAATGTGTATGACGGCTGCTCTACAATTTTAAGTCGTGCTGCAGCCAAACAGGAGCTACAAGTTATTGCTTGATCGACTGAAACGTTGGCGAAACTTGATCTTGGATAACTGGTTTAGGTGCCTCTGTCATTTCATGTATGTTTTATTGCACATATTACTTACCAGAGAATTTACGTTGAAAGTCGAGTTCCACTCGTTTCAACTTTATCCTTACGCTGAGACAAACAGCTACAGAGGTATTCTAGAGCTATAGACGAATGCGCTCTCATCGTTGAACATCCATTTTTAGTTTTATTGTACCCTATGCCATACGCAACTAACGAAATAATCGCGGTAGAAAGACTGTGGATGCCTCTGTGAACTCGTAACATTTCCTCATGATCCCTACGCTTAACATTGGGTTGTTGCACAAGTTCTTAGCGTTTTTCCAATAGTTTAATAAACACAACAGATACACACAACAGAGGCTTTAGTCGTCATTAACATACCCTCCTTCACCATTTATAACAGTATGCCAATGCTGGGGTAACTTTCGATGCCGCGACCGTAGAAATCACTTGGTTTTCAGGCGAAGACGTCGTCGAGCCATTTTCGGAGCCTATTTTCATCCGGAAAGGAAGTTTCTTCAACGTTGTTAAATAGAGAGCGGAAAAGGTGAAAATCAGAGGACGCAAGACGAGGTAAATAAGGTGGGAGCAGAATGACTTCCTCCGCGCGGGATTAGCCGTGCGGTCTGAGGCGCTGCAGTCATGGATTGTGCGGCTGATCCCGGCGGAGGTTCGAGTCCTCCCTCGGGCATGGGTGTGTGTGTTTGTCCTTAGGATAATTTAGGTTAAGTAGTGTGTAAGCTTCGGGACTGATGACCTTAGCAGTTAAGTCCCATAAAATTTCACACACATTTGAACATTTTTTGAGAATGACTTCCAACGCAACACCTGTATAGCGTTTTTTGTTATACACTGTTTTTTTTGCCAGTATAGCAGAAAAGAGGCGGGCATTATTGTGGACTAGCATCACTTCATGCAGTCTACCTGGACTTCAGGAAGGCATTTGATACGGTTCCGCACTTACGTTTAATGAAAAAAATACGAGCTTACGGAATATCGGACCAGGTTTGTGATTGGATTCAGGATTTCCTAGAAGAAAGAACTCAACATGTCATTCTTAACGGTTCAAAATCTGCAGATGTAGAGGTAATTTCGGGAGTACCGCAAGGAAGCGTGATAGGACCTTTATTGTTTACAATATACATAAATGACTTAGTTGACAACATCGGTAGCTCCGTGAGGCTATTTGCAGATGACACGGTTGTCTACAAGAAAGTAGCAACATCAGAAGACTCGTACGTACTCCAGGAAGACCTGCAGAGGATTAATGCATGGTGCGACAGCTGGCAGCTTTCCCTAAACGTAGATAAATGTAATATAATGCGCATACATAGGGGCAGAAATCCATTCCAGTACGATTATGCCATAGGTGGTAAATCATTGGAAGCGGTAACGACCGTAAAATACTTAGGAGTTACTATCCGGAGCGATCTGAAGTGGAATGATCACATAAAACAAATAGTGGGAAAAGCAGGCGCCAGGTTGAGATTCATAGGAAGAATTCTAAGAAAATGTGACTCATCGACGAAAGAAGTAGCTTACAAAACGCTTGTTCGTCCGATTCTTGAGTATTGCTCATCAGTATGGGACCCTTACCAGGTTGGATTAATAGAAGAGATAGACATGATCCAGCGAAAAGCAGCGCGATTCGTCATGGGGACATTTAGTCAGCGCGAGAGCGTTACGGAGATGCTGAACAAGCTCCAGTGGCGGACACTTCAAGAAAGGCGTTACGCAATACGGAGAGGTTTATTATCGAAATTACGAGAGAGCACATTCCGGGAAGAGATGGGCAACATATTACTACCGCCCACATATATCTCGCGTAATGATCACAACGAAAAGATCCGAGAAATTAGAGCAAATACGGAGACTTACAAGCAGTCGTTCTTCCCACGCACAATTCGTGAATGGAACAGGGAAGGGGGGATCAGATAGTGGTACAATAAGTACCCTCCGCCACACACCGTAAGGTGGCTCGCGGAGTATAGATGTAGATGTAGATGTATTCTTGGATTGCGTCTGCAAGACGTCTCATTTGTTGACAATAAATGTCAGCAATGATGGCTACAGCTCGGGGAAGCAAGGAAGCAATACGCAATACACCACATCGTTGCTGTTCCTCCAGATGCATAACATTAGCTTTCACGGATGCGCACAGGTCGCTACCTTGTCTGGACTCAACTATTCCTTTCTTTTACTTATGTTAGCATGAAGACACCATTTCTCGTCACCAGCAACGATACAAGATAGAAGTGGTCGGTGTTGTTCATGAGCCAATTGATGACGAGCAAGCAGAGGTGCAAGTGCACTTATAGCAACCCGTTGATGTTTTGATATTGCTTAAGAGCACGCGGTACCCATACACCCGATTTTTGAACCTTCTCCATTGCATGAAAATGTCACAGTTCAACCCATTTACCAGTCATCGAGGACATTGACGTGGATTAATCTGTTTAAACGATCTTAATTAAATCCCGAGGGTCTTCTTGAACGTAAAGTCACTAATATCAAAATCATCTTCACGTGTACTTTTCTTCACGTGTACTGTCTAGTGGCATTATCCCCATACACGGCGCAAATATTTATGGTTGCCCCCGCTGCTGTCACACCTCTATTGAACTCAAATAGAAGAACATGTCGGAAATATTCCGATTTACGCATTCCGTTTTCTAGCGTTCACAGATCCACTCACTATCTCCAAATGACAGAAACAGCAACAATGAACTACAAATAAAAAAAACAGTCGATAAATAACCCCACAGCAACCGGAATACCAACATGCAAAACAAAAACGCTAAGAACTTATGCACGAACCTAATACAAGATAGAAGCAGCCAGATTAAACACAGTATTTATCTTCAAATTTATCCATTAGGGTTCCACGGTAACAACGCCACCACCTTCAAATACTGCCATTTAAGAATGTCAACTCAAACACATATCAGCCGTCTAGTTTCCAAACTGTTATTTTATTGGGCTACCAGTTTCGCCGACATATTACGCCATCTTCAGGCCTCCTCACCGACATATAGGAAGATTCCAACCTCGGTTCTGGTGAAAGTAGGGGCCAGAATTCAAAGACTAGTATCTGTAGATTTTTGATACAGCGATTTGGTGATCCTGCATCAGAAATCCACTGATACTAGCCTTTGAATCCTTGCCCCTGTTGTGCCCGGAATTTAGATTGGAACTTCCTACACGTCTGTCAGGGACCTGAAGGTGACGTAATATATCGCCGAAACTGGTAGCCAAATAAAATAACAGTTTGGAAATTAGACGGCTGAAAGGTGTTTGAATTGACATTCTGTACTGAACAACTGAGGTCCCACAACCATATCTGAAAAGATGGACATACAGAGACTGCCATTTAAGTTCCACGAGCAGCTACATTACACGTTCGTATGGCTACACCACCATACTAACGCCCTAAAAGCGTGTTTCTTACTTCCTCCGATGTCTGACGTCATGCCTAGTTCTTAAGGGCTCCAAAAGCTGGGGCATGACTGGAATAGAACGCACTAGCCACGTGCACTCACGTGTCTTTCCAGGTGCAATAATGTTTCCCAGAATTATGTCATGAGTCCGTTTCAGTTCACAGCTTTGTGATATGATTCCTACGTGGTCAAAAGATGAGATAGATTCCAGACGTTTATCGCTTACATACATTGAAGCGCCAAAGAAACTGTTGTAGGCATGCGTATTCAAATACAGAGATATGTAAATAGGCAGAATACGGCGCTGCAGTCGGAAACGCGTATGTAGACAACAAGCGTCTGGCGCAGTTGTTAGATCGGTTACTGCTGCTATAATGGCAGATTATCAAGATTTATGTGAGTTTGAACATGGTGTTATAGTCGGCATACGAGCCAGGGGGGACAGTATCTCCGAGGCAGCGAAGAAGTGCGGATTTTCCCGTACGACCATTTCATGAGTGTACCGTGAATATCAGGAATCCGGTAAAACATCAAATCTCTGACATCGATGCGGCCGGAAAAAGATCCTGCAAGAATGATACCAACGACAACTGAAGAGAATCGTTCAACGTGACAGAAGTGCAACCCTTCTCCAAACTGTTGCGGATTGCAATGCTGGGCCATCAACAAGTGTCAGCGTGCAAACCATTCAACGAAACATCACCGACATGGGCTTTCGGAGCCAAAGGCCCACTCGTGTACCGTTTATGACTGCCGACACAAAGCTTTACGCCTCGCCTGGGCCCGTCAACACCGATACTGGACTATTGATGGCTGGAAACATGTTGTCCGGTCGGACGGGTCTCGTTTCAAATTGTACTGAGCGAATGGACGTGTACGGGTGTGGAGATAATCACATGAATCCATAGACCCTGCATGTCAGCAGCGGACTGTTCAAGGGTGGAGGCTCTGTAATAGCGTGGGGCGTGTGCAGTTGGAGTGGTGAGGAACCACGGATACGTCTAGGTACGACTCTGAAAGGTGACACTTACGTAAGCATCCTGTCTGATCACCTGCATCCATTCATGTTCGCTGTGGATTCCGACGGACTTGGGCAATTGCAAGAGGACAATGTGACATCCCACACGTCCAAAAATTTGTACAGAGTGGCTCCAGGAACCTTCTTCTGAGTTTAAACACTTCCGCTGGCCGCCAGACTCCCCAGACAAAAAAATTATTGAGCATGTCTGGAATGCCTTGTAATGTGCTGTTCAGAAGCCATCTCCACCCTCTCGTACGGATTTATGAGCAGCCATACAGGATTCATGGTGTCAATTTCCTCCAGCACTACTTCAGACATTAGTCAAGTCCATGCCACGTCGTGTTGCAGAACTTCTGCATGGTCACGGGAGCCCTACGCGATATTAGGCAGGTGTGCCAGTTTCTTTTGCTCTTCAGTGTAGTAATCGGATAGTATCGGGTTACCTTGGTTTGGTAAGGGCTTATCCGGGCATTTATTACCACGTAAATAAATTTGTCGTCCGTTGCATCAAATAAAAACAGTTCCTGTAGTTCCTTACGACTTTCTAGAGACGAAACTGTCCTGTGGAAAAGAGTACAGTTAGCGAACAGCCTGAGCATGATGGTTACCCTATCACAGATAGTTTATATTTATTGACAACATTACAAGTTCTCATACGCTTTCGTGGTAGACACCCTATGTTAATTTCTGTTCAAAGTTTCGTGTTTCGGTATAGCGTTCTGACTTCCATTAGTCAAACATTCTTCGACCCAGTTCACACTTGTGGAGTGCATCTGACAGGAGTCACTTTGCAGTTATTCAGGGAGTCATTCTCTTATTGAGAAGACCGAAAGAGCGATCTTACTTGCTAATAACATTTAGCATATTTCTTTATTCAAACCAAGCGGTTTCGACAGACTTTGTTGTTATCTTCAGGTCTTAAGAAATCTTTTTGTTATGAAACGTGTTCATTTTACGTCGGACCTCACGGCAAGTTGTAATGTGGATGAAAATCGGCACATTATAAAAGGTTTGTCATAATTAAAGTATTTGAAAATATAAACCATTGTGCAAATGGCCATGTCCATATTTATGTAGCTCAGAGATGTTTTTTGCATCCCATTCCAACTTGGCGTGAGGTCGAACGCAAAATGAAGACGTTTCATTACAAAAGGATTTTTTAAGACCTGAAGATGACAGAAAAATCTGTAGAAACTGGTTATCTTAAATACAGAAATATTTGCGCGATGTAGGCTGCTGAATGTTTTTAGAAAACAAATGTACTTGGTTGATACTAAAGCGGAAAGAGGATAAATGTAATTCTCAGATAGTGTCAGGCTTTTTTTTTATGTGCATGTGGAGCGATGTATCTGAAGATCAATCGCATCTTCAGCTTGGGACAGCGGTCGCGGAGGTTTAAAAGGCTGCGTCGAGAAGAGAGACCTATTTTGGAGTGCGATATTCCGCCCTCGAAGAGAGCCAAGTCGTCAGAGAATATAGTAGGGTATCAAGAGATATGAGACAAATGGAGTAGTTTGGGCAATTGGTATGGAAGCAGCCGCGCTTTGTTCATTTACAAATTTATAAATAAATTTAGAGAGCGTAGGTATTTGCCTGCAGGGAAACAGCGGCCGTTAGAAATTAAAATTGTAGAGCCGCCACAAGTCACATGGAACTTTTTCTTTATTTATACAGCGTATACTGTAGATAATTTATGTTGGTTGATATTATTGTTTTATTCAAGGGACCGTCTGAAGACGGGAGAGTATTTAGAGTACCGTACTGTATTAGTCGTGGGAAGTCGTTCGACTAACTAACTTTAAAAGGTGCAACGCTGAAGACCTAGTAAGACCAAAGCGTATATAGTTGACACACATTTCAAAATAAATATTAAATCAGATGGTTAGTTGTCAATGCTTCCTACACGTAAGTGACTAGAACACAACAAGGGATGTATTCACCAGTAAAACGAACAAAGGAATTAAAAGATTTATGTCGCTTTAAGAAATATGAAATACGTATAGTGCTGCAAATAAAGAAAAGGAAGAAACAACATTACTAGAGGTGAAAATTCCTATGAAATGCGCATGGAGAGAATACATACTCATGTAAGTGATAAACTGACGATGGAAATACCCAATTAAATGAATCCCGCTTCATTATAGCGTATTAATCACTGTACTGTTCTAGGAAAATTAATAGATAACGTGCATCTATAAAAAACGGACAAGAATTGATGTGACATTTTTTACAAAACTTCGCGACGATGTAGCACTTTATAGGAGTGCATTTTAGAACAGAGACTGCACTTTTGAATAAAAGGGGAGAAAACGGTAAATGAAAACAAAATAATATCCTGCCAAATTACTGTATGATTTGCAGCGAATTTTATCTGGACATCGACCGATAGAGTACAGGTATAACATAAAAAGAGGACTGCGAAAGCGTCAGCAATATTGCTTCCTGGATGCGGTTCGGTGACGGACAGGCAAACACTCCTCGTCGCATATTGCGAAACTTGTGTATCGCGGCGTGCTTCTGGCGTCGCTTCTCGGGAAATCGCATTACACGTTTAACGTCCGAACAGGGTCACCGAGAAACGATTTTCAAACCCTGTCCTCAGAACCGTTGTAAGGAAAAAAGTCTATCTGAAACTGGACACATCTCGCGCAGCGTTTTCAGCATCAGCGCGGCCGGCCGTTGTGGCCGAGCGGTTCTAGGCGCTTCAGTCCGGAACCACGCTCCTGCTACGGTCGCAGATTCGAATCGTGCCTCGGCTATGGGTGTGTGTGATGTCCTTTTGTTAGTTAGGTTTATGTAGTTCTAAGTCTAGGGGACTGATGATCTCAGATGTTAGGTGCCATAGTGCTTAGAGCCATTTGAACCATTTGTAATCACTGCTGTAACTTCGCCTGTTCCCTCATCCCGTTAACTTTCGTTTCTTTTCCTGCTTGCCGTCTGGGTGCTTCGCTCACTTTGTGAGGCAGTGTAGTATGAAAAAGCCAGATGGTGTCTCCAAGGCATTTCGTTCTAAGTTTTACCAAATGATCACGACGAAAGTGCCATAGAGAAATATGGAGTGACTTGGTGTAATGATTTATAGCATGTCTTAAATACTGATAAATGTAAGATTATTTGCGTAAGTAGGAGAATAAAATACGGCGATTTAGAGCACAGCATTGCAGTACAGCGCTGGACACCGAGTTAAATATCTGAGCCTAACGTGAAAAAGTTCAATGAAGAGCACATATCCATACACGCGCTGCACAAGGACAGTGGGGAAGACATTAATGAAACGAGTGGAAGAAATAATATGTGGTGATAACGGGAGACTGTTGAGGATCCGACTGATTGGTCATGTGTGATTGGTCATGTGAAATATGACTACGTCCTGAACAAGGCAGGGCAAATATGCCTAATAAATAATATGACGAATTAATGCCTGGGTATATAGGATGACGTACGTCCCTGAAATCTGTAGTTTAACAGTAGATATAGGCCTAAATACGAATATACAAGGCAGACGTGCGATATGCAGTGATGGGAAGTGCGGCAGTTAAGCAGAAGCGAAAAGTATATCTTGCGACAGAAGTGGAGAACTGCATCAAAGTAACCTTAGGTAAAGCCAGAAAAGAGAAGTCAAACGGACCATTTAGCTTGTGGAATGCTGACTGAGATCGTGACCTGGTCTGATTAACCTCCTCAGACCTAATGTAAAATATATGCTGAATACAACTTTTATTTTTTTTTCTAGCTCAGGCAATTAAATAGAATTGAAGTGCCTGATTTTAGCGTGTACTTTACGCCATGTTCTATCTGTACTTCACTTGTTTTGGATTCTGCAGGCTCCCAGTAACTATCAGCATCTGACTGAAGAAAACTTATGCTCACAGTGTCAGGATAGCTTCAAGAAAGAGAAATAATATCTACTCGTTCTTAATGAGTTTAAACTGGAATGTCTCTAGAATATGCTGTGGTATACCTGAAAACAGTATTACGATAATTTTTTCGAATGTTCAAATGTGAGTTGGTGTACATTCGACATCGACGTGTACTTTCTACATCAATAGTCCGCAAGCCATCTGACGGTGTGTGGTGGAGGGTACTTCTGGTAACACTAACTGATTCTTCTTTCCCAGTTCCATTCGCGAATGGCCGTAGGAAGAATGGCTGGTGTAAGCCTCTGTACTAGCTCTAAGTTCTCGAATTTTCTCATCGTAGTCAATTCGAGAGGAGTATGTGGGAGGAAGCAATATGTTGTCCGATTCTTCCCGGAAAGTGCTCTCTCGACATTTCAATAGTAAACCTCTCCGTGATGCACAATGCCTCTCTTCTAGCGTCTGCCACTAGATTTTGTTGAGCATCTCCATAAAGCTCTGTCGCTGATTACATGATTACGCGACAAAACGCACCGCTCTTCATTGGATTTATCTCTTCTATTGGCCTTATCTGGTAAGGGTCCCAGTTTGATGAACTTAAGATTCTTCCTTTGAATCTCAGTCTGGCATCTGGTCATTCCACTTAAGCCGCTTCGAAAAGATACTCCTAGGTATTTTACGGTGGTTACTGTTTGCAGAAATTTGTCATAAATAGTGTAGTTATGTAGTAGTGGATTTTTTTTCCCTGTGTGTGCGCAGTGTGTTACATTTAATCACTCCAATGCCTGCACCGTTCATAGATCCTCTGTAGGTCTCCCACAAGATCATTTACATACACTCTAAATAATAACTGTCCTGCCATTATTCCTTCGGATGCACGTTAAATTACCTTTACAACTATCAGTTTTGTTCCGCTAAGAACTACACGTTGATTATGATCTGCAAGAAGTCTTGAATCCAGTCGCAAATCTGGTGAGATGGCCTGTAAGCTCGTCCTTTTTTTCCCCTTGTGTTATCGATCCTCATTTTCGTTCTCCAAAATTGCCATAATACATGACGGTCAAACATGTTCGATAATTGTACAACAAATCGACGTCAACGATATACGGTTATAATACTGTGTATCTGTCCTATAATCCCTCTTGAAAATGAAATTATCTTCGCTTTTGTCTAGTCGCTAGGTAATCTTCGCTGCTCCAGAGAAATACAAAATACTGCTACTAGAAGGGGAGCAAGTTCTTTCGCATAATCACCACAGAATCTTACAGGTATTCAGGTCCTGATGCCTTTCCATTACAAAGCAATTGCTGTTTTTTTTCTATTCCCTCTCAATATCCGCCGTTTAGAAGTTCGTACGATGATTGAAATGATGGATCGTGTTTCGATTTTCCACGATAAAACAGTTTCAGAAGACCGAATTCAGTATTTCGGCGTTCTCTCTGTTATTTTCCGTTTCGGTGCGATTATGGAGATTGACTGACTGACTGAATCGATGGATTTCACTTTCTCAAGAGAGAATGCAAGATGAAAGATAGAGAGAAGAATAAGAGATGGAATGACGATAAAAATGATATAGTTCCAATGAGAAAACACCCCAGAAACAAAAGCTGTGCCATCACCAACAGCAAGGAAGTTCCATGCCATAAATTTAGCCTACAAGATGAATAAGACCCAGATGACAGGTTTAAGGCTTTGACAGGCACCAGGGAGACAGGTCTCGCGTTGTACTGGATATCTAAATATAAGAAAAATCAAGACATCTTCAGAGGATTTGTCGACCTAGAGAAAGCATTCGACAGTGTAAAATGGTACACGACATTCGAAACTCTGGATAAAACAGGTGTAAGCTGTAGGAAAAGACGGATAATATGAAATATGTTTAAGAACCAAGAAGGGACTATAAGAACGAAAGATTAAGAATAAAGCGCTCGGATTAAAAGTCCTGTAGATAACGATGTATTGTTAAATCTGTACGTCTAGGAAGCATTGATAGAAAAAAAAGAAATATTCAAGGGTGAGATTGAAATTCAGGTAGAAAGGATACAATGGTAAGATGCACTACTGAGCACAGAATAACCGTTGAGATTAAACCGAAAAAAGAGAAAGTAATGAGGAGCAACAGAAATAAGATGAGTGAGAAACTTTTACTTCGAAACTGGTGACCATGAAACAGAATATGTTACGGAATTCTGGTAGCTTTGAAGCGAAATTACGCAGCTAAAGGAATCCTGGACTAAAGGAATCTACTTGTATCAAACGAAGCCTTTAATTTGAAGGGGATATTTCTGCGAATCCACGATTGGAGGACAGCATGTATGGTAGTGAATCATGGATTGTGGGAAAAACTGAAAACAAGAGAATAGAAGCATTCGAGATATGCTATAGAAGGCTGTTGAATATTAAATTATATGATAAGATACTAAGAGGTTCTCCGCAGTATCCAGCAAGTAAGGAACGTACGGAAAGATCACTGACAATAAGAAGGGACAGTATGGTAGGACACCTGTTAAGACATCAGGGAATAATTTCCATGGTACCAGAGGAAATTGTACAGGGTAACAAGTGTATGAGAAGATGAAGATTGGAATACGTCCTACAAATAATTGAGGACGTAAGGTGCAAGTGGCACTGTGAGGTGAAGAGGTTGGCACAAGAGAGGAACTCGTGAAAAAAGTAGTGACGACCGAGGGCAAACAGGTCAACATGAGCTTTATTGCAGCAAAATGGTACAGGTAAGAATACCACATTTCTGAACAGCGCTCAAGGAAACTATGTCGTAATTAGCTTCCACTACATAGCTATTCTAATTAAGGATGTCCTCTCATCCTTTTGTATGTGACTGGACGGTATGACCAGTTGTAAATGTATATTTGCACAACGGATGAGATGTGGGACTGTCGTTTGCCCGGTGACACATTCCTGTGATTCTCAGCTAACTGCTGTTTATTCATAGCATCTCGCATCCTCCTGAGACCCGTCTATCAACGCGATCTACTCGTTTCTACGCTGTGGCGCTGTGTGCAGTCTAACGCGTTGAGCTGGGAGTTTAGTGAAATCGTGCCTTGATAAGACCCGTTTCATAACACCTGTGGGACTCACGTTTTCAAGCTGTACCTGTCTATAGCAATTGTTCGCTTTCTCCCTGAGTAGAGCAGTCAATTATGCGGCGACTTAGCATCGGTCGTGAATGTCAGTGGAAGCTTTTAGTTATTCAGCAGGTCGCTAACCTGATAGACGCGCAGCTTTCACTTGGGATCCAGAAGGGGCAACAACTCTGCAGTACCTAGTGTATGCGACGATACGAAACTAATATATACGACGTAGATAGATGCCTGAAAGTACTGTGAAGGCAGCTTATTTGCACAAGACTGCTGGGTCTTGTTAATACTCATTATCGGCGTAAAAGCCGAGAGTAATAATGTGTGCCAAATTTAAGTTTCAGATCGGAAATCCAGACGTTAAACACAGAAGAAGAAATATTTGCGGCAAGTATATGAAATTTCATCGACTACAATATTCGACGTTATTTTTCAATATTAACGTAAACTGCATCTGTTCCCATCACATACATCTACATCTGCACTCCGCGAGGATCTTATGGTCTATGTCGGAGGGTACTTTGCATACCAGCACTTCCCCCCTACCCCCTTCTGTGTTCCAGTCGCGAATGGTGTGCAACAACTGGTCGCATGCATCACAGGAAAAGTTGAAGTTGAAGTGAAACAGCACAGCATTTACACTGAAGAGCCAAAGAAACTGGTACACCTGCCTAATATCGTGCAGGACCCAGCGAGCACGGAGAACTGCCGCAACACGACGTGGCATGGACTCGACTAATGTCTGAAGTGGTGCTGGAGGGAACTGACACCATGAATCCTGCAGGGCTGTCCAAAAATCCGTACGAGGGGTTGGAGATCTCTTCTGAACAGCACGTTGTAAGGCATCCCAGATATGCTAAATAATGTTCATGTCTGGCGAGTTTGGCGGCCAGCGAAAGTGTTTAAACTCAGAAGAGTGTTCCTGGAGCCACTCTGGACGTGTGGGGTGTCGCATTCTCCTGCTGGAATGGCCCGAGTCCGTCGGAATGCACAATGGACAAGAATGGATGCAGGTGATCAGACAGATGCTTGTGTACGTCTCACCTGTCAGTCGTATCTAGACGTATGGCAGGTCCCATATTTCTCCAACTACACACACCCCACACCATTACAGAGTTCCCACGAGCTTGAACAGTCCCCTGCTGACATGCAGGGTCAATGGATCCATGAGGTTGTCTCCACACCCGTACACGGCCATCAGCTCGATACAATTTGAAACGAGACTCGTCTGAGCAGTCAACATGTTTCTAGTCATCAACAGTCCAGTGATGGTGCTGACGGGCCAGTCGAAACTTAAAGCTTTGTGTCGTGCAGTCATAAAGGGTACACGAGTGGGCCTTCGGCTCCGAAAGACCGTATCGATGAGATTTCGTTTATTGGTTAGCACGCTGACACTTGTTGATGGCCCAGCATTGAAATCGGCATCATTTTGCAGAAAGGTTGCACTTCGGTCACGTTGAACGATTCTCTTCAGTCGTCATTCGTCCCGTTCTTGTAAGATATTTTCCCGGCCGCAGCGATGTCGGAGGTTTGATGTTTAACTGAATTCCTGATATTCGTAGTGAAATGGTCGTACCGAAAAATCGCCACTTCATCGCTACCTCGTAAATGCTGTGTCCCGTCGCACGTGCGCCGACCATAACACCACGTTCGAACTCACTTAAATCTCGATAAGCTGCCATTGTAGCAGCAGTAACCGATCCAACAACTGTGCCAGACACTTATTGTCTTATATAGGCGTTGCAGACCTCAGCGCCGTATTCTGCCTGTATACTTATCTCTGTATTTGAATACGCGTGCCTATGCCAGTTTCTATGGTGCTTCAGTGTATAACTAATCAAATTATAGTCACAATCGTGTGACTTGATCCTTGATGACTAACAAGGACGTAAAGGGAAAATATTTACTCGACCTCTTTGTTACAATACACACTTTATCGAATGTTTTATTGCGTTTGCTTCGGACCGTCTTCTTCTTTTTCTTATGCTTCCTGATCTTATCCGTGTTTTCATAGGTCAGAACGCTAATTACAATTTGGCAATGTTAGTGGTAGAGGATATCCAGACGTTCTGTCGCCACCACTTCCCCCCTCCCCCCTCCGTTCCTTGACGCAATTTGTACACGTCGTTTGCCTACGTCTCGGGTTATCCCATGTAAACGTGTGTGAAATTTTTCGAAATGTTCACAAATTGTTCATCTCAGACGGGAAGAAGGTACCAGCCTGGTATTCAGGTGGTCGGATGTGGAAAAGAGCTCGACACGCCGTCCATGACGTTATGTCCGTGCGTATTCGATCCTGAGGAGGGGAGCCTCTCCGAATCCCGAATGCGTTGTGCTAAGGCCGGATATTTGCTTAAAGTAAGGAGAGAAAATTCTAAATAGGACACATGAGAGGTTCCTTAGACGCGACACTCCTGCACTCCATCCGCTGGCGTGCGTTATCCAACTCCGAGGATGACAGTGCCACCTAATGGTAGAGAATGCTCACGCGAAGAACCCGGCAAGAACCTGCATTCTTATGTTATTACTGCCTGAAATCTGCAAGAAACTTATCATTTGTGGAATTATCTTCACTGTCGTGGTTGCCACTGAGTCTTCAGTTGAGCACCCGGTAACAGTGTTTCATAACACTCTCTCCACCCTGCCGCCGTAACCGACACACTGCCTCGCCGATCGAGCGGGAACACTGATAAGGCACTGGAATCGCTTTCGGAAGGACAGCAGCTCAAGTTTACGTTTACAATGGTTTCCTAAATCGCTCAAATTCCAGGATAGTTCCTTTGAAAAAGATATTTCCTTTCATGTCATTAACGCAGACAAGCACGTTGAGTCTCTATGATGGAAGACTTTATCATTATAATTATTTGAGCGATCGTAGGGTGACGAGGAGGGTGGGGAGGGGGGGCGTGGAGGGGGGGGAGAAAAAATGGTTTTCGCAGTTACTGATTATCAGCGGAGATGTACAAAATCAAAAATGTGTGTGAAATCTTATGGGACTTAACTGTTAAGGTCATCAGTCCCTAAGCTTACACACTTATTAACCTAAATTATCCTAAGGACAAACACACACACCCATGCCCGAGGGAGGACTCGAACCTCCGCCGGGACCAGCCGCACAGTCCATGACTGCAGCGCCCAAGACCGCTCGGCTAATCCCGCGCGGCGGAGATGTACAAATTCTCCTACCAGCCTACCTGACACTATCTCTTCCGCAATCATTAGAGCAGCTCAAGGTGCCCCATCAGAGACACCGGAGTACACATGTACTGAAGCACAGTGATTAAAGCACGTCAGCTCGTGTTTCTGCAAACCTGGCAAGCTTCACAGAACCTGTTCAGCCTGCTGCACTTGTCACAGGTTGCACTATCAGTCCAGTTATATGTTTGCATAGATAGTTTCGATGCGGCTCATTTATCAGAACGGTGAGAACAGTAAAATAAATAAATCGAATTTAAAGGAGACTGAGGAGAAATTAAGAATTGGGGTATATACACCAGTCACGAAACAGATCCTAAGCCCAGCACGGGAGAAGTTGTCGTGTACTCATGAGGCAGCTTCATAGAAATCGGTAGGTGACTCTGAATGCAAAGTGTGTAAAAAGTTACTAAACATTTATTCGTAAACTTCGAGTATGTTCCGACATATTTGTCAGTTTGACCAGCAGTTTCCTCACTCCATTAAAGTTTCGGAAGAGGACAAAACTTAGCGGCTGCCAAGTGTGTGGAAATGTGTGCTACGGACTTGAGGCCATTTAGCAGTATATAGGCTTTCTAAATTTAGGACAAACGTTGACTGAAATAGGAAAAAAATATGGCTCAGTGGACAGTGAAAAAACATATTCTCGTCGTATACACCGTAGTGCAAAGAAAGCTTAGTTTAAAAGAAAAGCATCTTCTTTGGCACAAGTGCCTTTTACATCAATATAAAATGAAAAACAAACTTCCTGTTTGCTACAATGGACTTGGAGAACTTAGAATGAACTATTTTGACCACTTAGAATGAATTCAGCGAATCCGAATACACATCCTGAAAAAAGTAATTAAAATTGATGTAACTGAGATCATATCTGGGTGAAAGGCACTACGGTTACAAAAACTTGACTTCCAAAACCTTACTTTAGTCGGTGGTGCAGTATAACAGACATCTTCACGTTTTTAGGTGCAAAGGATCTTGTCTTTCAGAGATGATTCTGCTAACTACAGAAAACATGTGTTAGAGGTAACATGACGATGAACTGACAGTAGCCAGAACTAGTAGAAAGAGTGTGAAGTTGCAGAGAAAACCGTTCATACAGAAATAAACAAATAAGCCCGAAATACGCCGAAAAGGGACAGAACTGACAAGTAAAAACCAAGGTTTTCCAGCCTACAACGACCCAAAATAAACATATATTTCACAGAGCCTCGTGTTTTGATACTCGGATAAAAACGCTTTTCACCAACTTCCAAAACCTATTCACAACACTGCAATGAACACGTACAGAATAAACAGACACGTGGCGTAGCACAGTGGAAATACAAGCGAGATTCCTTTAGGCACAGCTTGGCCTGGCTGGGAGTAGAGCAGCCTGCCCGTTCTGTTGATAACGCGCGGCAGCTTGCCTGCCTGGCTAAAAGACCAGTTCAAAATTGGAGAGAGAAGCAAATGTCTCAATCAAAAGGACATGCCAACTCAGAGAGTTAATGTGGTAGTACCAATTTCATCTCACTGGCAAGGCGTGTCTTACTTAAACATTTCGTTACATGCACGGTTTCCATAATAGCGAAGTTTCCAGTAACATGTCGAGCAGTGTCAGAGTCGTTGGTACTAATAAAACAGTGCTGAACTATAGGGTGTTTCACATACGCCATACTCCCAATGGGTCTCAAACTGTTATTACCACACCAGTATTTGGTTAATTAGCGATTAACAACCCTTTGAGGTTAACAATGACTATAATTCGATTCGTGATTTTATGTGTATTATGTGAGCGAGCGAGTGGTGCCAAATAGACATTAACGAAAAATATTCCCCGCGACATACACTAAGGAATGCTGGATGTAGATGTAAGGGCAGTCACATGCAGTGCATTCTGATACCTGCTAAATCATTTGGAGACGATCACACGAACCATTTCGCTACAAGTAATCACCACGTTGCCTCCCTTAAATGCACAACGTTGTCCGACAAACGCCACGCTAACCTACCGTGTTTCACCCGAGTAAGCGCCCCGTCACATGAGCGCCGGACTGCAACAAATGGTCGGCAGGTTGCGCGATCCGCCCGCCGACTGCACGTGTGTGGGTAGATCGTAGCGATCGCTGATCGCTCGTAATCCCCAAGGAATCCGATGAATGACATTTGATGCATACTTGCAGTAGGCCTGTCTAACTGCGACTCGTTTGTCTAGGTGCTAATCGTGGTTTTGTGGTGTTTTGTTTCGCTATGCACACGTGGAGTATGGACCGTATGTTGTAATTTGCAATCATTCATGAAGCACCAACATCAGCTCCTGGGGAATCCGGCAGCGAGAACAGGCCGTTTCAAGTAAGATAGTAGGAAGATGCACCGTACGTTGTACAGCTAGCTCCCATTTAGCTGGCTCCTCATTATACAGTTTGCAGTTACACGTGCGCACCTGATTCAATACATAATCGAACGTCAATACGTAAAACAGCATCAGACGTCTGATTATTGTACATTCAGTTAATGTGTTAAAAATTTGACGTCACGCGTGTAAATTTTTCTGACTGAAGACGCAAAGTCACAAAACTGTATTAGTCACAGATTATTCACGACACTCTAATGAAAAATTCAACGATCATCTGTTTTCCTTTCATTATTTTGTGAGGCTATAAACGATAACAAAGTTTACAAAAGTTTGAAATTATGTTTCAAGTTTGCTGGAAGTCGCTACCTGTTCTCGTGTGTGTGTGCTGTGGATGAGTATATTCTGGGTCACTTGAGCTCCGTTTTTTAAGGAAAACTAGTTTTCCACGCATCTCCATGACGGCACATGTCCGGAATTGTATTTCAGACAACGATATAGTTTCTCAAGTCGACTGAATGGTATGTTTGGATACTGTCTGCAAAATGCGTTGCCGGTAGAGGTAGTAGTAAAGAAAATTAAAACGTAAGACCTGATGCTGAAGTGATACTGCAGAAACAGCGAAAATGTAGTAAGTGAAAAACTTTCTTCCTTTCATTATTTTGTGGGGAGAGCCAGCGAGAAAAACTTTCGAATAGGTTGGAAATTATGTGCAAAGTTTGTTGGAAGTCGCTAATGAACTCATTCTCCATTACTGAATGAATTAATTTCTGAAGACATCTTAGTCGCCATTTACTGTATAAAATATTTATCGCTACTATTGCAATTTCGACCTTATGGCTATTTTCAAGTAACACTGCAAAGTTACATTCTGTCAGAATATAAAACTATCTGACATGAGTACATGTCGTCGTCAAAATGCAGCCTTTTGACTGTGAAAGTCCCACCAGATCTGATGAGAACGACACTTATTACATCGTAATATGTTGAAGCCCGAAATTACAATAGTAACAATAAATATTTTATACAGTCAACGGTAACTATGATGTCTTTTAAGAAATATTATATGACTGTGAATCCCAACCATGAGAAGTTAATTGAATGAATTAAGTTCCGGTAATATGCGTGCCGTGAGTTAAGCTGATTCGAAATATATACACAGTTTCTGACTTCAGTACTTGACTTTTTGTGTTAACCCTTTAATGTCAGATTATGTCTCTTAATGAGTAACTTATGATAGCATTTTAAATTTTTAAATTCGGTCAATAATTACACGAGATACTGAAAATCAAACTAGACTATTCATAAAGTAAGAACAGATTTCAAACTCAAACATTTATATCTTCCAAATTGCAAAAGGTAGCACCATAATTCCAACGTTCCTGCACACACACAACAGTTAAAAATTTGATCAGTCCGGGTAGAGGCTCGAATCACGGCCACATTGGCGATGTTGCTTCCTTCTTCATGCAGAAAACTGTGACAGGACTAACCTAACTAATGCTTCAAAACTGGTTATTTCCTCAACATGAAGATAATTCAGATGACTTCATCTTTATGCAAGATGGTGCACCGCCTCATTTCTCTCAGCACGTCCGACGTTACCCGAATGACACCATTCCAGGACGTTGTATTGGAAGAGGAGAAGCAGAAAATGAACATCGCCGGTGGCCTCCCAGGTCTCCAGAGTTCACACCTTGTGACTTTTATCTGTGGGGTTACGTAAAAACACCGCGTTTTTATCCCCCCCCCCTTATGCCTGACACTCCTGAAAGTCTGCGACATCGCATTGTTGCAGCTGTGAATTCGATAACAAGAGAGAAGCTGCTTCATGTGTGGCAGTAAGTGAGCCACTGTTTTGATATTTTGCATGTAACACATGGTAAGCTCATAGAATATAAAAGCTTTGAACTTTTCTCTTTCCAGGAACGTTGGAATTGTGCTTCTATCTTTTGTAGTTTGGAAGCAATAAATGTTTGAAATCTGTTCCTTCTTTTTTTATAGTCTTGTATTACTATAGATCTTCGAGACCGTTGTATAAGCAACCTTCAACTGGAAAAGGATCACCATTTTTGGCTATTTAGTGGAGCACACAGAAAACACAGTCGAATGTCAGCGTAACTTTGTATACTTACCAGGTGTACCGGTATGAAATGAGCGTTAAGATAAAAATGTGTCGATAGGGAACATTTGTTGTGAACGAGCCTTAATTTTTTTGTTTGGTTGGTACGACATCTGTCAAAGATATTTAGTATACATCAAGTCACGGAACAAACAACATCATATGTTTTCATCGTGTTAACAATGTCGAATTTTGTACCAGATAGTGATGTTTTGCGGAAAGCATTAATTTTTTGTTTTCATTTGAAAGAAAGTGCTGCAGAGTCGCATCGAATGCTTGTCGAGGCATACGGTGATCATGCTCAATCAGAAGCAACATGCAAAAGATGGTTTCAACGGTTCAGAAATAATGATTGTGATGTAAGAAATGAAGAACGTGGAAGACGATCAAAAAAGTTCGAAGACGCCGAATTGCAAGCAATATTGGATGAAGATGATACTTTGAGTCAGAAGCAAATGGCAGCAATGCTAAATGTTGAACAAGAAACAATTTCTGACCGTTTGAAAGCTATGGGAAAGCTCCAAAAGTGTGGAAAATGGGTGCCACTGAATTGAATGAAAGACAGATGGAAAACCGAAAAACCATTTGTCAAATTTTGCTTCAAAGACAAGAAACAAAATTAATTTTGCATCGAATTGTTACTGGCGATGAAAAATGGATTTATTTTAAGAATCCTAAACGGGCAAAATCATGGGTTAATCCGGGACAACCATCAACATCGACTGCAAAACCAGATCGATTCGGCAAGAAGACAATGCTCTGTGTTCGGTGGGATCAGAAAGGTGTGGTGTATTATGAGCTTCTAAAACCCGGTGAAACTGTGAATACTAATCGCTACAGACAACAAATGATGAATTTGAGCTATGCATTGATCGAAAAAAAGACCAGAATGGGCCATAAGACATGGCAAAGTAATTTTTTTACACAACAATGCATCTGCACACAAAGCAAAACTGGTTCAGGATACAATCAAAACACTTGGCTGGGAGCTGCTACCCCGCCCGCCGTATTCACCAGAATTGGCCCCTTCCGACCACCATTTGTTTTCATCATTGGCTGAGGAACACTACGATTCCTACGAAGAAGTCAAAAATTGGGTGTCTGATTGGTTTGCTTCAATAGACGAAGATTTCTATTGGCGTGGGTCCACAAATTGCCAGAAAGGTGGTCAAAATGTATAGAAAGCAATGGTCAGTACTTTGGATAAAATGTTTTTACTCTTCAATTCAAAATTAGTGTTTCATTTTCACAAAAAAACACTCATTTCATACCGGTACACCTAGTACATACCATCGGCGGGTATGTAAATGATTACATAGGGAGCTGTAACGGCATAACGGTATGTCACAGGCATCCAGTGTCCTCATGTGTTACGTCCTATACGACAATGTCGTGGTGCCATTTTTCAACAACATAAAGGCCGCCCACACATGGCACGTATTTCTATGAACTGTCTACGTCATGCTGACGTATTCCCGTATTCAGAAAAAACCCCGATAGAACATGTGTGGCACAAGGTAAGACGTCAGTTCCGTTCCAGTGCCAGTATTCAACATATCAAGGACCAGTTGCAACAGCTGTGGGTCAGTTTGCCTCATGAGGATACAACGACTTTGACACCATTCCCAACCGAATCAGTGCATGCAGCCTGACCAGAGGGAGTGCAACGTCTTACCCATAAGTGGGCTCATACTCCTAGGTTCTTTGTACATTTGTCTCGATTTTGTACGTACAGAAATAACACACTTATCCTCTCAACCCATGAAGTTTACTTCGCTTCCTCCTCCTCTTCTGGGTGCTAAACTTTTTCTTTGTCACGCCGTGAATTTCTAGTGCAATCATAATATTAATAGGTGAACATGATAACTGATGTACCGATTATTAATATTAACTAAGCAAAGAGACCAATGGAACTTATATAATTCGAAAGGTATTTTGCCACATGTGTGCACAAAAAAAAATCATGTGTGTATGTAGCCATTAAGAGTGGTAAAAGGAATTAAATGCTTTCATATTCATAACCCAGATGTTACCTTCCCTATCACGCATTAAAATCTCCAATACTTGAACATCGAAAATTGTAGTACTACCAACTTTTGCCCTGTGTACCGATCAGGAGCTATGGTAGAAATGACAAACGAAAGTAACAACGTTTCGTGAAATCGCAGTGACACACGCGTACCTGCAGCTACAATGCCACCACTACTACGTCGTTGATGTTGTCAGCAGTGGAAAGCGAAACGTATTAACGAAGCCGTCGAGAGCAGCAAACGCTGTTTATTAGCATCGTTTTTTCACTTATTTTCGTCTAAGAGTAAACGAGACTAACTCTGCGTTCGGATGCCACCGTCACCACAAAAACTGGTGTTCCTCATTTTCAGTTTCTTCCCTTTGAATATCTACGACTTCCTTTATTACACGGAAACCATATTTGTTTTAGGCTATACCTCGAAGAAGAACATTAAGCGGGTCGGACTGAAAAAAGAAGAGACAGAGAGGCACAATTTTTGTATAGACGTGTCGACGGTATTGAAAGGTAAATTTAAATGTGCACTGAACGTAATTCCAAATAATTATGAGAATTATAACTGCGGTTTGATGACTTTACTGTGCAGATTTTGCAATGTAGACTGCGCAGATATTGTAATGCAGATCATTTCGCATCTGAAGTTACTTTACGCGAAAAATGGTTCAAATGGCACTGAGCACTATGGGACTTAACGTCTGAGGTCATAAGTCCCCTAGAACTTAGCACTACTTAAACCTAACTAACCTAAGGACATCACACACATCCATGGTCGAGGCAGGAGTCGAACCTGCGACCGTAGCGGACGCGCGGTCCTAGACTGAAGCGCCTAGAACCACTCGGCCACACCGGCCGGCTTTACTTTACGCGATACAACGGCATTCGCATTGCGTTGACATAATGGAAAAATTAATATGCTGCCGTTAACACAGGATTTTTCCAACACATTGAATCAAGGACTGACTTCAAATGATGGAACACTTTATGAGAAATCAAAGAATTATTTCAAGAATACTCGTAGCTACAGCGCAGCATTTGCTATGGGCCATTTCTGACGCCAAAATGTCAGATACAGTTTTACATGGAGTGTTCCACTTTAAGACACAACATTTTTTATCACAGATCAGGCCCAGTGAATCTGTTGATCGAATTTCGACCACAGACGTACTAGTACAGGTAAAAAGCTAAAGTGGGTAATGGACGGTACGATAAATCGAATCAAACGCAATCGTTTAGTAACGAGTCACCGAAGACCAATGGTCCCTTAATATCAAGACGTTCCGAAAATACACTACTGGCCATTAAAATTGCTACACCACGAAGAAGACGTGCTACAGACGCGAAATTTAACCGACAGGAAGAAGATGCTGTGATATGCAAATGATTAGCTTTTCAGAGTATTCACACGGTTGGCGCCGGTGGCGACACCTAGAACGTGCTGAATGAGGAAAGTTTCCAACCGATTTCTCATACACAAACAGCAGTTGACCGGCGTTGCCTGGTGAAACGTTGTTGTGATGCCTCGTGTAAGGAGGCGAAATGCGTACCATCATGTTTCTGACTTTGATAAAGGTCGGGTTCTAGCCTATCGCGATTGCGGTTTATCGTATCGCGACACTGCTGCTCGCTTTGGTCGAGATCCAATGAATGTTAGCAGAATATGGAATCGGTGGGTTCAGGAGGGTACGCCGTGCTGGATCCCAACGGCCTGGTATCACTAGCAGTCTAGATGACAGGCATCTTATCCACATGGCTGTAACGGATCGTGCAGCCACGTCTCGATCCCTGAGTCAACAGATGGAGACGTTTGCAAGACAACAACCATCTGCACGAACAGTTCGCCAACGTTTGCAGCAGCATGGACTATAAGCTCGGAGACCACGGCTGCGGTTGCCCTTGACGCTGCATCACAGACAGGAGCGCCTGCGATGGTGTATTCAACGACGAACCTGGGTGCACGAATGGCAAAACGTCATTTTTCGGATGAACCCAGGTACTGTTTACAGCATCATGATGGTCGCATCCGTGTCTGGCGACATCGCGGTGAACACACATTGGAAGCGTGTATTCGTCATCGCCATACTGGTGTATCACCCGGCGTGATGGTATGGGGTGCCATTGGTTACACGTCTCGGTCACCTGTTGTTCGCATTGACGGCACTTTGAACAGTGGACGTTACATTTCAGATGTGCTACGACCCGTGGCTCTGCCCTTCAGTCGATCCCTGCGAATCCATGCATTTCAGCAGCTTAATGCACGACCGCGTGTTGCAGGTCCTGTACGGGCCTTTCTGGATACAGAAAATGTTCGACTGCTGCCCTGGCCAGCACATTCTCCAGATCTCTCACCAATTGAAAACGTCTGGTCAATGGTGGCCGAGCAACTGGCTCGTCACAGTACGCCAGTCACTCCTCTTGATGAACTGTAGTATCGTGTTGAAGCTTCATGGGCAGCTGTACCTGTACACGCCTCCAGGCTCTGTTAGACTCAATGCCCAGGCGTATCAAGGCCGTTATTACGGCCAGAGGTGGTTGTTGTGTGTACTGATTCCTCAGGATCTATGCACCCAAATTGCGTGAAAATGTAATCACATATCAGTTCTAGTATAATATATTTGTCCAATGAATGCCCTTTTATCATCTGCATTTCTTCTTGGTGTAGCAATTTTAATGGTCAGTAGTGTATGTATATGAACAACCTCCAAAATTTTGTCGGTAGTATTGTGGAAATTTTTCATCGGAGGTTACCCTCGCAGTGATGAGCGCTCTTGCCGGATCTCATGTGCTGTTAACGGGTAAGGCGTGGAGCCAGCAACGCCGAGGGGCCCTCTACGTACGGCTGCTGGTGCAGGTCACCTGCAGGTCAGCGGGCTGCAGTGAAAGGAGTTCGCCCACAGCCGCTGGGAAAGGTCATTCCTCCACATGATGCCGTCCTCTTCGCCGCCCACTCCTTCCTCGATGTGCTCCGGTGAAGGCTTTTTGACCCCCACAGTTTCTGACGCTGCGCAGCGTGTCCAATGCAAAAATAGAGTGACGTAAAATACTTAAGAGAGAATGGGAGACAGAGGTTAACGTGTTGTAAATGATGTTCAGCGACAAAGTCCTCAGTTATTATGATATCCCTGGTCACACCTGAATTTCTTCGAGAATGAATATCCGAAAGTGTCTCCTTTCTCAAACGAAACGACACGCCATACTGGAAATTTGCCACACACAAACGTAACACTGGTTACCCGCTAGAGGATTTCTCGTTTTTAAGACTTTATGAAGTATCGTCACAGCAGACGCAGCTCTACTTTGGTCTGTTTGATTCGATTCGGCTCGAATTCGTGAACTCGTTACAGCGTCGTCACGTAAAATGTAGTTGTATTACGGAAGTCCTCTCACAACACAATCACAGTAAACGCTGCCGTAGAAATAACAGTGATGAACTGGCACTGAATTTCTTAATAACATTAAAGAACACAGAAATTAAACGAGCGTAGTACGGATAATTACAGCTCTGACCATTAAACTTTTGCTCCTTGTTTATATACAATACACATTATATGATCAAAAGAATCTGCGCGTGCACCTACCCTTCCTCGTTATGACGACATTAACTCTGCTGCGGACACTTTCAGTGACGTAACTGAATTTCTGTGGAAGAATGGAAGCCCATGCTGAAACAATCATCATGGCCAAACTGTTCCTCTTCCGCAGAGGCTGAAAATACCGCTTCAGTTATAAATTACTTTATTTTCACACGACCGGTTTCGGACTGTTATTAAGCCTATACTGGGCTCATAGGCAGCACACCGCGCTTGGTACTCGCGGCGCTCGGGGACCACACCACAGCATAAGTGTAGTGTTACCATTTGTATATACACTCCTGGAAATTGAAATTAGAACACCGTGAATTCATTGTCCCAGGAAGGGGAAACTTTATTGACACATTCCTGGGGTCAGATACATCACATGATCACACTGACAGAACCACAGGCACATAGACACAGGCAACAGAGCATGCACAATGTCGGCACTAGTACAGTGTATATCCAACTTTCGCAGCAATGCAGGCTGCTATTCTCCCATGGAGACGATCGTAGAGATGCTGGATGTAGTCCTGTGGAACGGCTTGCCATGCCATTTCCACCTGGCGCCTCAGTTGGACCAGCGTTCGTGCTGGACGTGCAGACCGCGTGAGACGACGCTTCATCCAGTCCCAAACATGCTCAATGGGGGACAGATCCGGAGATCTTGCTGGCCAGGGTAGTTGACTTACACCTTCTAGAGCACGTTGGGTGGCACGGGATACATGCGGACGTGCATTGTCCTGTTGGAACAGCAAGTTCCCTTGCCGGTCTAGGAATGGTAGAACGATGGGTTCGATGACGGTTTGGATGTACCGTGCACTATTCAGTGTCCCCTCGACGATCACCAGTGGTGTACGGCCAGTGTAGGAGATCGCTCCCCACACCATGATGCCGGGTGTTGGCGCTGTGTGCCTCGGTCGTATGCAGTCCTGATTGTGGCGCTCACCTGCACGGCGCCAAACACGCATACGACCATCATTGGCACCAAGGCAGAAGCGACTCTCATCGCTGAAGACGACACGTCTCCATTCGTCCCTCCATTCACGCCTGTCGCGACACCACTGGAGGCGGGCTGCACGATGTTGGGGCGTGAGCGGAAGACGGCCTAACGGTGTGCGGCACCGTAGCCCAGCTTCATGGAGACGGTTGCGAATGGTCCTCGCCGATACCCCAGGAGCAACAGTGTCCCTAATTTGCTGGGAAGTGGCGGTGCGGTCCCCTACGGCACTGCGTAGGATCCTACGGTCTTGGCGTGCATCCGTGAGTCGCTGCGGTCCAGTCCCAGGTCGACGGGCACGTGCACCTTCCGCCGACCACTGGCGACAACATCGATGTACTGTGGAGACCTCACGCCCCACGTGTTGAGCAATTCGGCGGTACGTCCACCCGGCCTCCCGCATGCCCACTATACGCCCTCGCTCAAAGTCCGTCAACTGAACATACGGTTCACGTCCACACTGTCGCGGCATGCTACCAGTGTTAAAGACTGCGATGGAGCTCCGTATGCCATGGCAAACTGGCTGACACTGACGGCGGCGGTGCACAAATGCTGCGCAGCTAGCGCCATTCGACGGCCAACACCGCGGTTCCTGGTGTGTCCGCTGTGCCGTGCGTGTGATCATTGCTTGTACAGCCCTCTCGCAGTGTCCGGAGCAAGTATGGTGGGTCTGACACACCGGTGTCAATGTGTTCTTTTTTCCATTTCCAGTAGTGTATATTCCCTACCCAGGCAGTCGTCCGTGGTACTGTCTGGTACCACTTGCGCATTGACATAGGTTTCACAGCACCTAGCCCGACCGGCGGTTTCGAAACGCTTTTACAAGTTTTTAAAACTTTTTAGAAAAATGAAAAAAACTGTTTTTAGTTTTTTAATTTGTGTTGCGGCGTGTGAAAATTATCTCCCGTCTTTTGCTATTTCCAGTACAACATCTGAGGATGGGCTTATAACAGTCCGAAACCGGTCTTTGAAGATAATTTACAACTGAAGCGGTATTTGCAACCTCTGCTATAATGCTCAGTTGCGGATGTTCTTGCAACAGGATTGTTTGTGTTCCTCTTTCGTTCGCAGAACAAGATGCTGTAAAATGCGTTCATATCTGTCCATATTTAACGTCTTCTCATGTGTATTAAGGGGACCGCACCCTAACCACGCAAAACACCGCCATACCGTAACATCACCTCCTCTGTACTTCACATGATGACAGGTAACGTTCTCCAGGCGTTAGCCAAACTCAAACCCTTCCATCGGATTGCCACATGGTATACTTGGACAAGATACTTGGACAAGATTTCAAGATTATGGTCAGGCAGAGATTCCGAAATCAGATATTGGATTGTAAGGAGTAACCAGGAGCAGATATAGAGTCAGATCACAATTTAATAATGATGAAGAGTACGTTGAAATTTAAGAGACTAGTCACGAAGAATCAGTGCGCAAAGAAATGGGTTGCGGAAGTACTAAAGAATAAAAGAGATACGCTTGAACTTCTCTGAGGTTATGGGTACTGCGATAATGAATAGCTCAGTAGGCAGTTCAGTTGATGAGAAGAGGTCACCCCTAAAAAGGGGAAATCAAAGAAGCTGGAAAGATAAACGTAGGTACAATGAAGGTTACAGCGAAGAAACCACGGATAAACGAAGAAATACTGCAGATGATCGACGAAAGAAGGTGGAACAAAAATGATCTGGGAAATCCAGGAATGCAGAAATGTAAGTTACTTAGGAATGAAATAAATAGGAAGTGCAGGGAAGCTAAGGCGAAATGGCTGCACGGAAAACGTGAAGAAGTAAAAAAAAAAAAAAACAATGACTGTCGGAAGGACTGATACAGCACATAGAAAAGTCAAAACAACCTTCGGTGAAAGTAAAAGAAAGGGCGGTAAAATTAAGAGCACATCGTGAATTCCGTTGTTAAATCCAGAGGAGAGTACAATTAGGCCTCTACAAGCAGAAGAACTTGTCTGATGACGTGATAGAACAAAAACAGGAGTCGACAGGGAAGAGATAGGGAATCCATTATTAGAATTTGAAAGAGCTTTGGACGACTTAAGCTCAAATACGACAGAAAGGATAGATATCATTTCATAGGAATTTCTAAAATCATTGGGAGAACTGGCAACAGAACGACTATTCCAGCTTGTGTGTACTCTCTATAGCTCTATTGACTGCCGATGTACCATCACTCTTTCGGAAAAGTACGTCCACACAGTTCCGAAGATAACAAAAATGGTTCAAATGGCTCTGAGCACTATGCGACTTAACTTCTGAGGTCATCAGTCGCCTAGAACTTAGAACTAATTAAACCGAACTAACCTAAGGACATCACACACATCCATGCCCGAGGCAGGATTCGAACCTGCGACCGTAGCGGTCGCTCGGCTCCAGACTGCAGCGCCTAGAACCGCACGGCCACTCCGGCCGGCGAAGATAACAAGGATAGATAACTGCGAGAAGTATCGCACAATCAGCTTAATGTTGCATCCAAATGGATCGCAACAATAATGTACAGAAGAATGTAAAGTAAATCGAAGACTTGTTAGACGACGATCTGTTTACCTCCAGGAAAGGTAAAGGCACCAGAGAGGCACTTCTGACGCTGTGTTTGTAATGGAAGCAATACTAAAGAAAAATCGAGACAGGCTCACTGGATTTGTCGACTTACAAAAATCGTTCGACAACATACAATAGTGCAAGATGCTCGAAATTCTGAGAAAATAAGGGTAATCTATAGGGAAAGACTAGTAATATGCAATACGTATAAAAACTAAGAGGTAACAATACGACTGGAAGACCAAGAATTAAGTGCACGTATTAAAAAGTGTGTAAGATTGGGATGTAGACTTTCGCCCCTGCTGTTCAATCTATATATCAAAGAAGCAACGACAGAAATAAAAGAAAGGGTGAAGAGTGGGACTAAACTCAAGTTGAAAGTGTATGAGGATAAGATTCGTTGATTACGTTACTGTCCTGAGTGAAAATGCAGAAGAATTACAGGCTCTGTTACATGAAATGAAAAGTCTAATAGTACAGAATATGGATTAAGAGTAAATCGAAGAAAGACGAAAGTAATGAGAAGTAGCACACATGAGAACAGCGAGAAGCTTAATATCATAGTTGGGGATCATGAAGTATATTTTCAGGAATTGTGCTACCTCGGCAGAAAAATAACCCATGACGGAGGGGAGGAAAGAGGGCAGTGGACTAGCACTGGCAAAAAGGGACGTCTAGTAGTACCCACATGTGTTAATTTAAGGAACGAATATTTGAGAACGTACATTTGCAGCTAAACATTGTATGGGAGAGAACTATGGACATTGCGAAAACCAGAATAGAAAAGAATCGAAGCGTTTTTGATGTGGTGCTACATAAAAATGTTGAGAATCAGGTAGACTGATAAGATAAGGAATGAGGAGGTTCTCCGCAGAATCGGGAAAGGAAGGACAATATATAAAACATGACAAGAAGGAGGGACAGGACGATAGGACATTTATTAAGGCACTCGAGAAGAACCTCCTTCGTTACAGAGGAATTGTAAAGGTTGTAATGAAAGACAGAGGTTGGGATACATCCGGGATATATTTAAGGATGTTGGATGCAACTGCTACTCTGAAATGAAGAGGATGACGCAGGAGAGGAATTCGTGGCGGGTAGCTTCAAACCAACTTCTCCAAGCTCGGAAGACCCTAAATGACAAACTGATAAACTACCTAAAAACCGTCCTTCAGGAGGCGTAGAGTTTATCAGAACAGTTGTGAGCTCGATTAGGACTGCCTCAGCTCCGTGACTCGTGAAGTACAAGAATATCTACATTTTAATCGTTCATACGTTTTGGGCAGGAATACATGGTGTTGTTGTGATAAGAACCAGTCCGCATACATCCACATACATACTCCGCATTCCAGAGGGTACCTTGTACCACTAATAGTCATGTCCTTTCCCGTTTCACTCGCAAATGGAGTGACGGAAAACCTACTGACTATAAGCGTTCGTAAAAGCCTAAACTTTTCTCATCTTAAATCTTTACGCAAAATGCACGTTGGGGCAGCAGACTCGTTCTGCAGTCAGCTGCAAATGTCAGTTCCCTAAATTTTATCAACAGCGTTCCGCGAAAAGGACGTCGACTTCCCTTTAGGGGCATTCCAGAAGCATCTCAGTAATACTCGCATGTTGAACGAACCTATCGGTAAGAAATCTACTAGCCCGCCTGAATTACTTCGACATGTTCCTTCGATCCGACCTGTCTGGGATGAGCAGTACTCAATAATACGGTTTCCTTTATAGATATGTACTTTCATGAAATTCCTAAGGCGACCATTTTCCTTCCCCAGCACCGCACCACGTGCTCGTTCAATATCACATCGCTTTGCACCGTTATTATTATTATTATTATGTAGAATTCTGCCTAGTGGCAGTTCCATGTCTTCCTACGGAGAATTTCTGATGCCACTGTTCCCCGTCTTCACCTTCTTCCTTCAGTCTGTTATATCTCCTTCCATTTTTCATGTCGTCCAGATGTTGAATTCTTCTTCTTCCTCGTCCTGCGTTTCCTCTGAGTTTCCCTTCTACGACATCATGTATGAGTCCCTCGTGTCTAAGTACATGTCCAATCCAGTTGGCCTTTCTCTGAAGAATTGTACGCAGAATACTTCTCTTCTCTCCTCCTCTTAATAGTACATCGTCATTTTTATGCGATCTGTCCACTTGATCTTTCCATTCTCCTCCAGCACCACATTTCAAATCTCTCTAAATATTTTTCTCCTTCTTTCTCATGGTCCATGTCTCTGCTCCATATAGTGCAACGCTCAAAATGTAGCACTTTATCAGTTTTTTCCTCAATGCCAAACTCAACTTGCTGGTCAGCAGAGTCCTCTTCTTGTTGAAAGCAGCTTTGGCCATGGCGATTCTTGCTCGGATTTCGTTGGTGCAGTGGGCATCCTTTGAGATAAAACTTTCCAGGCACTTGAACTGATTCACATTTTCCAGTTTCAAATTGTCAACAGTTATCTTCAAGTGTTTCTCACGTTTTGATATGCGCATCACTTTTGATTTTTCGATGTTGATTTCCATGCCGTATTTTCTTCCCGCTTCCATCAAATTAATCATCATGTGTTGCAGCTGTGTGATTTTTGGCGAGCACTACCAGGTCGTCTGCATACTTGATGGTGTTGATGGGTCGTCCTCCTACTTTGAAGTTTCCGCATCCTTTCAGCGCTTCTCTCGCCAGCGCAGTTACGCCAACACATTTAATCAACGTCACTTTGTCGAGCAGTACACCACTAATACAGGACTGTTCTTCCTACTCAAATGCATTAACTTACATCTTTTTTTACATTTAGAGTAAGCTGTCGTACAAAACATAAATTCTGCCTAACTCATCTACATCTATATCTACATCTACATGATTACTCTGCAATTCACATTTAAGTGCTTGGCAGAGGGTTCATCGAACCACAATCATACTATCTCTCTACCATTCCACTCCCGAACAGCGCGCGGGAATAACGAACACTTAAATCTTTCTGTTCGAGCTCTGATTTCTCTTATTTTATTTTGATGGTCATTCCTACCTATGTAGGTTGGGCTCAACAAAATATTTTCGCATTCGGAAGAGAAAGTTGGTGACTCAAATTTCGTAAATAGATCTCGCCGCGACGAAAAACGTCTTTGCTTTAATGACTTCCATCCCAACTCGCGTATCATATCTGCCACACTCTCTCCCCTATTACGTGATAATACAAAACGAGCTGCCCTTTTTTGCACCCTTTCGATATCCTCCGTCAATCTCACCTGGTAAGGATCCCACACCGCGCAGCAGTATTCTAACAGAGGACGAACGAGTGTAGTGTAAGCTGTCTCTTTATTGGACTTGTTGCATCTTCTAAGTGTCCTAACCTTTGCCTCGCCTTCCCCACAATATTATCTATGTGGTCTTTCCAACTGAAGTTGTTCGTAATTTTAACACCCAGGTACTTAGTTGGATTGACAGCCTTGAGAATTGTACTATTTATCGAGTAATCGAATTCCAACGGATTTGTGGATCACCTCACACTTTCCGTTATTTAACGTCAACTGCCACCTGCCACACCATACAGCAATCTTTTCTAAATCGCTTTGCAACTGAGACTGGTCTTCGGATGACCTTACTAGGCGGTAAATTACAGCATCATCTGCGAACAACCTAAGAGAACTGCTCAGATTGTCACCCAGGTCATTTATATAGATCAGGAACAGCAGAGGTCCCAGGACGCTTCCCTGGGGAACACCTGATATCACTTCAGTTTTACTCGACGATTTGCCGTCTATTACTACGAACTGCGACCTTCCTGACAGGAAATCACGAATCCAGTCGCACAACTGAGACGATACGCCATAGGCCCGCAGCTTGATTAGAAGTCGCTTGTGAGGAACGGTGTCAAAAGCTTTCCGGAAATCTAGAAATACGGAATCAACTTGAGTCGTGGTCTCGCGGTAGCGTTCTCGCTTCCCGAGCACGGGGTCCCGGGTTCGATTCCCGGCGGGGTCAGGGATTTTCACCTGCCTCGAGATGACTGGGTGTTTGTGTTGTCCTCATCATTTCATCATCATCCAGGAAAGTGGCGCAATTGGACTGAGCAAAGATTGGGTAATTGTACGGGCGCTGATAACCACGCTGTTGAGCGCCCCACAAACCAAAACATCATCATCATCATCACATCAACTTGAGATCCCCTCTCAATAGCGGCCATTACTTCGTGCGAATAAGGAGCTACCTGCGTTGCACAAGAACAATGTTTTCTGAAACCATGCTGATTACGTATCAATAGATCGTTCCCTTCGAGGTGATTCATAATGTTTGAATACAGTATATGCTCCAAAACCCTACTGCAAACCGACGTCAATGATATAGGTCTGTAGTTCGATGGATTACTCCTATTACCGTTCGTAAACACTGGTGCGACCCGCGCGATTTTCCAATCTGTAGGTACAGATCTATCGGTGAGCGAGCGGTTGTATATGATTGCTAAGTAGGGAGCTATTGTATCAGCCATCTACATTCATCCGACGACAATACTTTCCCGTACACTACAGCGTCATCAGCAAACGACCGCAGGCTGCTGCTCACCCTGTCCGTCAGATCGTTAATGTATATGGAGCACAAGAGCGCTCCTGCCACACTTCCCTGGGGCACACCTGGCAGTACCCTTGTCTCTGATGAACGCTCGCCGCCGAAAACAACGTACTGGATTCTGTTACATAAGAAGTCACCGAGCCACTTCCATATCTGGAAACCTATTCCGTATACTCGGACTTTCGTCAACAGCCTGCAGTGAGGCACACTATCAAACCCTTTTCGGAAATCTAAGAATGTGTAATCCGTTGTCGCCCTTCACCCGTAGTGCGCAGGGTATCATGTGAGAAAAGGACAAGCTGAGTTTCGCACGACTGAAGCTTTCTAAATCCGTGCTGATTTGTGTATAGAAGCGTTTCCGTCTGAAGAAAATTTAGTATATTAGAGCTCAGACTGTGTTCAATAATTTTGTTTTAGCGCTATGTTAACGATTTTGGTCTGTAATTTTGCGAGTCCAGTCTTTTACCCTTCATACAAACAGAGAATGTAGATGAAGATGAAATAGGAGATATGATACTGCGAGAAGAGTTTGACAGAGCACTGAAAGACCTAAGTCGAAACAAGGCCCCGGGAGTAGACAACATTCCATTACAACTAACTACTGACAGCCTTGGGAGAGCCAGGCCTAACAAAACTCTACCATCTAGTGAGCAAGATGTATGAAACAGACGAAATACCCTCAGACTTCAAGAATCCCAAAGAAAGCAGGTGTTGACAGATGTGAAAATTAGCGAACTGTCAGTTTAATAAGCCACGGCTGCAAAATACTAACACGAATTATTTACAGACGAATGGAAAAACTGGTAGAAGCCGACCTCCGGGAAGATCGGTTTGGATTCCGTAGAAATTTTGGAACACGTGAGGCAATACTGACCCTACGACTTATCTTAGAAAATAGATTAAGGAAAGGCAGACCTACGTTTCTAGCATTTGTAGACTTAGAGAAAGCTTTTGACAATGTTGACTGGAACACTCTCTTTCAAATTCTGAAGGTGATAGGGGTAAAATACAGGGAGCGAAAGGCTATTTACAATTTGTACAGAAACCAGATGGCAGTTCAGTTATAAGAGTCGAGGAGCACGAAAGGGTAGCAGTGGTTGGGAAGGCTGTGTGACAGGGTTGTAGCCTATCCCCGATGTTATTCAATCTGTATATCGAGCAAGCAGTAAAGAAAACAAAATAAAAATTCGGAGTAGGAATTAAAATCCATGGAGAAGAAATAAAAACTTTTAGCTTCGCCGATGACATTGTAATTCTGTCAGAGACAGCAAAGGAACTGGAAGAGCATCTGACCGGAATGGACATTGTCTTGAAAGGAGGATAGAAGATGAACATCAACAGAAGCAAAACGAGGATAATGGAATGTAGTCGAATTAAATCGGGTGATGCTGCGAGAATTAGTTTAGGAAATGAGAGGCTTAAAGTAGTAAATGAGTTTTGCTATTTGGGGAGCAACAGAACTGATGACGGTCGAAGTAGAGAGGATATAAAATGTAGACTGGCAATGGCAAGGAAAGCTTTTCTGAACAAGAGAAATTTGTTAACAACGAGTATAGATTTAAGTGTCAGGAAGTCGTTTCTGGAAGTATTTGTATGGAGTGTAGCCATGTATGGAAGTGAAACGTGGACGATAAATAGTTTAGACAAGAAGAGAATACAAGCTTTCGAAATGTGGTGCTACAGAAGAATGCTGAAGATTAGATGGGTAGATCACATAACTAATGAGGAGGCATTGAATAGAATTGGAGAGAAGAGAAATTTGTGGCACAACCTGACTAGGAGGAGGGATCAGTTGGTGGGGCATATTCTGAGGCATCAAGGGATCACCTATTTAGTATTGGAGGGCAGGGTGGAGGGTAAAAATCGTAGAGGGAGACCAAGAGATGAATACACTAAACGTATTCAGAAGGATGTAGGTTGCCGTAGGTACAGGGAGATGAAGAAGCTTGCACAGGACAGAGTAGCATGGAGAGCTGCATCAAACCAGTCTCTGGACTGAAGACCACAACAACATACAGGAGTCACGTGCGCCTTTTTCCAGTGTCTTAGGACATGGCGCTGGGCTAGAAATTCGCGATAAATGCGAGCAAAGTAAGGGGCCAATGCCATATAGAACTCTCTGAAAAACTGAACCGGAATTCCTTCCCGACCTGACGATTTATTTATTTTCAGTTCTTTCAGCTGCTTCTTTACGCCAGGGAGTCTGGGCGACGGTCAAACGACGGTATGTCTGTACGAACCTCTTGCGTGAATGACTTCTTAAAAGCGAAATTTTAAAGTCTAGTTTCCTATTGCAACACCAGCCTGGTCAACGAGTAACGGGTCAGAGGCTTTAGAACCGCTTAGCGATTTCGCACCAGAAAATATCCTCGGGTCTCAGACATATCTTTTGCTAAGTTACGACGGTGATAGCTGTATGCTTCTCATAGATATTTTTACAGACGCCAGACTTTCCACTAATTCTTGCCTGCCTGCCTGCCAGCAAAGGGCATCGTTACGACAGTTTATTTGGGAAAAATTGCAGTAATTCAATTTAGATGTGGACAAAACGCCAGCATGGTTCACTGACGGCAATTGGCTCTTAATGCAGAGAATAGAAAAGCTATGCACGTACTAAGTGCGACAACTGTATAGGCTGGGGAAAAGCAAATGGTGGAACCCAATTTACTGGCAGGATACAGGTAAACGGCAGTATTCCTACAAAAGAGATAGTATACAAAGCAGTTGTACTGCCTGTACTTGAAAACTGCTCATCTGTGTGGGGCCTGTATCATATTAGACTGACAGTAGATTTCGAGCATCTACAAAGAACGGTGGTACGAATCGTCACAGTTTTTTTTTATATTTTTTTCTTTTTTGAACTGATGTGAGAAAAATCCCAACTGGTAGGCACTGGAAGAAAGACAGCACATCTCACTATAACCTCCTGAGAGAATTTCACTCATCGATTTCCGCGGCAAAAACTATGAATATGCGTGTATTCCGTATCTACTGTTCCATATTAGACCGTATATTACATATCGCTGAATGCAGGGCTTCGTAGCACACAACTCGTAAATGTTCTCTCTTTCGTCCATGCATGTTCTCAGTTACCATTGTGATGGACATTGCAACATTTGGTTAGGCAATGAAACAATGCGTAATCCCAGTTCGACATTCGACAAAGCTACGATGCCAGTATAAAATTAAAGAGATTTGGTTGTGCCTCAGTGAAATTAGTTCCACACCCCTTAACGCTATGCTAATGGCAGCCAAAAAAATATATCTTACTATGGGAGGGAATAATTAACTGATAAAGTTCAGATATGATGCTCCACGTCTTATCTCCTAGTGAGTATAAAAGTTAGGAAACTGACGAACACTTCAGATTCTAAAAATAAAATAAAAAAATGAACATCCCCCATTGGACTAACTCTATTACCAGGAGCTTGTCGATTTATATTACATTATTGGGCTAGTTTTAGGTATTACAAGTATTTCGAATGTGGTTGCGAATTCATGCCTCAGATGCTTAAATGTATTATCAAGACGCCTCTAATATTATACTGAGGTGTTTCATACAGTCTAGATGGCCCTACTATATCCAATTATATAACTGATGGTTCCAAGACTCATGATTGATTACTTCACTGAATCAAATTAAATGTACGATGCTCGTACTGAAGCCTTATGGAGCAGAGAACTTGGCATTAAAGGCATTAAATATACATGGTATCACAACTCAATTAACAAACAAACAAAAACTTAAAATATTATAAAAGTGTGGCTATTTAAATAAATTGAAGCATCCCAACAGCTACGGCAAACCAATAAATTTATAATCGATGGACTAGGACTATGGATTGCTAAAACCAAACAAAACGTAAAATAAATACAGACTAAGGCTCAAATTAGGACTAGTCATAACGAAACGGTGGATGGTTTAGTTGAGAGAATCAGAGACGGCCCATTAGAAGAGTCCGCTGTTCCTCATAAAAATGAATGAACTGGTAATACAAAACTACGCATGTGGTCTGCGTGAGAAAACATAATAGCGAAGAATATAGGATCGAGTTAACACGCTTCTGCGACGCACCCGTCAAAGATTCCGAGAAAAAGACGTATTTTTCGAGCCGTCATGAGTGACGAAACGCTTGCAAGCCACGGTTCGTGGCATAGAAACAAGAGAAGAGGTAGTCGATTTCGTATATCATACCTGAAAGAAATATAAAAGAATTTCACAGACAGTCATTTTGCATGCTACAATATGTTTTAAACTATCTGTACAACCCTATACTCTACTATCAGTAAATGTTTAGTCTCTCGTAACTGTTATTCATTCAATAACTGTCCTCATGGACCATCACCAGGGATCCATCTCAGGCTCTTCAGGAATATTTTATCTGCCTCGTTGCCAGGAGCTTTTTATTTCTTTCTCAAGGACTGGCATTAATTCATCTCGTGACGCCCGACGTCATCCTCCAAGAAAGAGATGAATATCGAGAAACTTACGTAACTCCTGGAAGATATTTCTATCGTCTGCCATCTCAAAGAGATGGCTGATTACAGAAAATGGAGATTTCTCGTCCGACTCATTTCTAAAAGCAACGAGAACGTTGCTCACCGAACACGTATCGAGAAGTCTGATCTGTTTGGACAATTTTGCACTTCACTAGGCCAAAACACACGTATGAGATAAAGGCAGAACTAATTTTCGTAGCAAATTAACGGTACACGGGTCCATTTCTGGTGCTTATGGCTAGTTGGTCCTTCATTTCGCAGCAAAAATCTGATGTGTAAGCAATCTCTTACTAAGCACACAGACTTTAGGTGTACATACAATCTCACGGTGTAGGTTATAAGAGGGGCTATTAGCTACAGAAATCACATTTCAGCCTAATGTCAGACGAGAGGAGCAAATGGACACAGCGATACTGTAAAGCAGGGGTGACCAAATTCGCCTCGAGAGCCGTGCCCCACCGCCACGCCGGGAAGTGGTTAAGGGGGGGGGGGGGGCTGCAAACGTACCGCTTTTAAATGGCGGTGTAGTCGCACTGCATATCATTTGGTTTTATATTTCACGATTCTCAACAAAACAGATCAAAAACAAAAATTTTCAGTACAGTTAATCTGTGCATCAAAAAGCACTTTGTGCTAAATTTGAAGACATGCAGCACGTGAAAAAGTTGGTGGTACGAATAGTAAAATTTGAAAAGTCGCACGCATTATTCCAGCTGCAAAAGTTTTCGATGGAAATGTACGAAGAGTATGGAGACTTAATATAATCGTATTACTGCAAGTACGTTAGTTAAGTCAAGGGGCATGCCTGGAACGATTTTTCGATTTAAAACTTGCTATTGTTGATTTGATGAAGGAAAAAGGAGTGCAGGAACGAAAATTAGAACATCCGGAATGAATGCAGACCTCGCATTTTAAGCGGAATTCACCGCACACTGCCCACAGTAAGACACTGCAACGTGAGATACACTTTTTTTTCTGATATGATGCCGATCATTTAAGAAGAAATTTTGAAAATTTATGGTAACTTCTTATGGGACGAAACTGTTGAGGTCATCCGTCCTTAGACTTACACACTACTTAATCTAACTTAAACTTACGCTAAGGACAACACACATGCCCGAGGGAGGACTCGAAGCTCCGACGGGGAGATTTAGGAAGAAAATCGCGTTGTCGAAAGGTCACATTCTGGTAAGCACAGTCCAGTTCCCTAATCTCACTGTCGTTAAAGAAAATGCGACGTTTGAAGAATTCATTGTCGCCTTGGAAGAATCGCAAGGATAGTTTCCTAAACGTTTCGAGGACACTGCGATCCTTATATCTCTTTTCGAATTTGTTTTCTAGATATTTTGCCGTCTCAGAAGCGCCCCTCTGCAAGGTAATTCCTGTTTCTGCCTTCCGCAGATAGAGGAGATATAAAAGGCTGATCAAGGCGGAGGTTCGAGTCCTCCCTCGGCCATGGGTGTGTGTGTTTGTCCATAGCATAATTTACGTTAAGTAGTGTGTAAGCTTAGGGACTGATGACCTTAGCAGTTAAGTCCCATAAGATTTCATTCACATTTGAACATTTTTTGGAGATATAAAAGAGGTATAAATGAGGTTGCAATAGTGCTACAATATTTCGGCCAACATAAATGCATGAAAGACATTTTTTCCACCTGAGTGCGAGAAACCGTGAAATTGTATGCATCTGATCGTATGCCGACAGTTTGTACCGGGTAAAAATTATGTAATGCTTTCAGTGCGTCAAAAATTAACTGTACTGAAAATTTTTGTTTTTGATCTGTTTTGTTGAGAATCGTGAAATATAAAACCAAATCATATGCAGTGCGACTACACCACCATTTAATTGCTGAATTTTTGGCTTCTTCATTGTCAACAAAATCTTTAGATTCTTTCTCCACTGTATTTCAATGTCGTTTCAGAGTAAATATGCTGTACCCGACGCTTATGAGAAAGCATACAATTTGTTGAAAATTCTCATCCCTCTCGTCTATCATCCCCATTCATTTTTAAAGACTTCTGGCGATAGACCGCTAGACTGCCATTTTTTGTGCAAACATCCACTGGACCTGTGAATGTCCTTCTTACTACGAACAAATAGCGAAATATGATCAGCCCTGACAGCATGATTCTGCCGAACGTAAGAGAGTTGTGCCGACCAAAGAATTCACCATGAACTGTTGCGCTCTTCTCGGTACTTGGGGAAAGGACCGAGCACAGCCGAAACACGCTGGGCCCTGACTCATATGCGGCACGCACGCCCTGTACGCGTGAAGTTTGGCGCGCCGTGGCCGGCCCTGTTGTAAGGAGATCACAAATGACAGTCAGGAATTAGATTATGAGATCCAACGTGTAACAACTTCCGCAAAGGCTTCGTTCGTGCATTTCTATTTACTGGAAGTACTTGAATGTAAGCACAAACTTCACTCATAAATAGAGCTGATACTCCGAACTTCCCCTAACCGTACTATGATGTTTCTTCATCAGTCAGTTTCAAATTCATATGAGAATTATGGTGCGTAAGGTAACAGTTAAATTTCCTTGAGTCTAGTCATGCATGATGGTCCAATGGTAAAGCACGTGACTGAAAACCAAGAGGACCTCCCGGTCGGGCTATGTAAATTTCCAGTCTGCTTTTAACCTAGCCTTCACCTCTCAACAATGTGAAGAGTCGCCAGGATCAACAACTGGCTCGGATCCCACATTAAACTGTAGGTCCCCTTTCCCTACTTGGATAACTGGAGAGCCAGCCGCAGTGGTCAAGCGTTTCTGGGTGCTTCAGTCCGGGACCACGCGGCTGCTACCGTCGGAGGTTCGAATCCTGCCTCGGGCATGGATGTGTGTGATGTCCTTAGGTTAGTTAGGTTTACGTAGTTCTAAGTCTAGGGGACTGATGACCTCGGATGTTAAGTCCCATAGTGCTCAGAGCCATTTGATAACTGAGGTAAGTTTGGTACACCCAAGTCCCAGAAGTCGAATCCAACAGAAAGATTTGCGGTGGGCCACTGAACCCCTGAGGCGAGACACTGAGGTGACAAAAGTCACGGGATACCTCCTAATAACGTGTCGGACCTCCTTTTGCCCGGCGTAGCGCAATAGCTCGACATGGACTGGACTCATCATGTCGTCGGAAGTCCCCTGCATAAATACTGAGCCATTCTGCCTCTTGTAGGAGGCCATAATTGCGAAAGTGTTGCCGATGCAGGATTTTGTGCCCGAATTGACCTCTCTATTACGTCCCATAAATTTTAGATTGGATCCATGGCGGCCGTCCTGGGTCACCAAATCATTCGCTCATTCTGGTTGGTTGGTTGGTTTGGGGAAGGAGACCAGACAGCGTGGTCATCGGTCTCATCGGATTAGGGAAGGATGGGGAAGGAAGTCGGCCGTGCCCTTTCAGAGGAACCATCCCAGCATTGGCCGGGAGTGATTTAGGGAAATCATGGCCTGGAGTGATTTAGGGAAATCACAGAAAACCTAAATCAGGATGGCCGGACGCGGGATTGAACCGTCGTCCTCCCGAATGCGAGTCCAGTGTCTAACCACTGCGTTACCTCGCTCGGTTCGCTCATTCTGTCCAGGTTGTTCTTCAAATAAATCACGAACAATTATGGGCCAGTTACATGGCGCATTATTATCCATCACTGTTTGGCAACATCACGAACGGCTGAAAATCGTCTCCAAGTAGCAAAACATAACCATTTCCAGTGATATGTTCAGTTGGTCCAGAGGACCCACCACTATGGAGCCACCAGTAGCTTGTACAGTGCCTTGCTGACAGCTTGGATCCATGGGTTCATCGGGTCTGTGCCACACTCGAACCCTACCATGAGCTCTTGCCAACTGAAATTGGAACCCATCTGACCAGTTGTTTGGAGTTCAACCTGTATGTTTACGAGCCCAAGAGAGGCGATATCACGCTGTTAGCAAAGCCAAATTTCGCCGCACTGTTCTAACGCGTAGGTTCGTCGTACGTCCCTTGTTGATTTATGCGATTATTTCACACAGTGTTGTTTGTCTGTTATCACTGACAACTCTACGCAAATGCCGCTGCTCTCGGTCGTTAAGTGAAGGCCGCTGGCCACTGCATTGTCCGTGGTGAGAGGAAATGCCTGAAAATTAGTATTCTCGGCATACTCTTGACACTGTGGATCTCGGAATACGAATTCCCTAACGATTTCCGAAATGGAACGTCTCATGCGTCTAGCTCCAACTACCGTTCCACCACATTGGTAACCTTTTCACACGAATCACCTGAGTACAAATGACAGCTCCGGAAACGCACTGCCCACTTATACCTCGTGTATTCGATACTACGACCATCTGTATATGTGCATATCACTTCCTCGTGACTTGACTTTCACGTCAGCGTATTTGCCGCTTTTGTTAGAGTCAAGTGATAGTAACATGTGCTTTGACTGGACGGTATCAGTCAATTTTCTGCTATTTACACTACTGGCCATTAAAATTGCTACAACACGAAGATGAAGTGCTACAGACGCGAAATTTAACCGACAGGAAGAAGATGCCGTGATGCGCAAATGATTAGCTTTTCAGAGCATTCACACAAGGTTGGCGCCGGTGGCGACACCTACAACGTGCTGACATGAGGAAAGTTTCCAACTGATCTCTCATACACAAACAGAAGTTTCTACCGTATCTACCTTCGTCGTCGGCGTTGTCGTTGTTACCGTGAGACACCGTTATACCAAGAGGAAAGGCGCGTCGATCTTAGAGCATGAGATATGATGACCTTAAGCCATTGACAACGCACAACGGTCACGGTAGCACCTGATTCCAGAATAGCTGCAGTAGTTAGGATCTACGAACTATCCCCTCTTGACCAGGTCCCCAAAACTTAACTTGTAACGAGATCCCTTCAAAGCAAATTGTCATAACGATCGTCTATAAAGGCTTCGTACAACGAGAAGAAATGTTACAGTTTATGGAATAATAATAGATACGACCAAACTGTCTCTTCTGTTTTATTTAACATACCTTCGTTCACAGTTTCATTTCGCATTCACCGCTCATTCACCGAAACCCTTTGATGAACAGTTTTGGTTGCTTGACACCAACAGCCAATGATAATGATACAGCTTTTCTCCTTTTTATAAACTGAAGCCCGCTCTCCGCGATATAATTTAAAAAAAAACCGGTCTCAATACCGCGTCCCCCGTGAGATGCGAATAGACTTATCCCGGAATTGACCGCCCTGTAGGTGTATTCAATTTAATGACCACACTTCGCTGTCCACGATTTCGTGTAACTAAATGTCCATTTCTTAGTCTGATTGTACACCGTAGCTATTTAAAACTCGCCCCTATATTTTTCACAACGCACAATTAGCACTTCTTTACTTGTTTATTTCTAAGAGTAAACGGAAAAAAAAGACGCCGTATCATCGGCTTCGTCGATATAAAGCAAAACACATTAATATGCCCAATTTTACCTCTTCTTGTAGGATCGGCTATCTTACTCATTAATTTACTACATATTATTTCCAATAATACTAAACAGGTATCGCCGTTATATTTTAATTGTATTCAAAAGCATGCTATTATTATTATGACCGACCAAATCGTAACAAATCGCGCGGCGTGCGTTTTTAACGATAACTTTACGCTATTCAAGTTCCGTTACATCTATCTTCACTCGTAATACTACAAGTTGACCGGCGTTGCCTGGTGAAACGTTGTTGTGATGCCTCGTGTAAGGAGGAGAAATGCCTACCATCACGTTTCCGACGTTGATAAAGGGCGGATTGTAGCCTATCGCGATTGTGGTTTATCGTATCGCGACAATGCTGCTCGCGTTGGTCGAGATCCAATGACTGTTAGCAGAATATGGAATCTGTGGGTTCACGAGGGTAATACGGAACGCCGTGCTGGCTCCCAACGGCCTTGTATACTAGCAGTCGAGACGACAGGCATCTTATCCGCATGGCTGTAACGGATCGTGCAGCCACGTCTCGATCTCTGAGTCAACAGATGGGGACATTTGCAAGAAAACAACCAACAACCATCTGCACAAACAGTTCGACGACGTTTGCAGCAGCATGGACTATCAGCTCGGAGACCATGACTGCGGTTACCCTTGACGCTGCATCACACACAGGAACGTCTGCGATGGTGTACTCAACGATGAATCTGGGTGCACGAATGGCAAAACGTCATTTTTTCATGGCACATTTTTTCGGATGAATCCAGGTTCTGTTTACAGCATCATGATGGTCGCATCCGTGTTTGGCGACATCGCGGTGAACGCACATTGGAAGCGTGTATTCGTCATCGCCATACTGGTGTATCAGCCGGTGTGCTGATATGGGGTGCCATTGGTTACACGTCTCGGTCACCTCTTGTTCGCATTGGCGGCACTTTGAACAGTGGACGTCACATTTCAAATGTGTTACGACCCGTGGCTCTACCCTTCATTCGATCCCTGCGAAACCCTACATTTCAGCTGGATAATGCACGACCGCATGCTGCAGGTCCTGTGAGGGCCTTTCTGCATATAGAAAATGTTCGACTGCTGCCCTGGCCAGCACATCCTCCAGATCTCTCACCAACTGAAAATTTCTGGTCAATGGTGGCCGAGCAACTGGCTCGTCACAATACGCTAGTCACTACTCTTGATGAACTGTGATATCGTGTTGAAGCTGCATGGGCAGCTGTACCTATACACGCCATCCAAGCTCTGTTTGACTCAATGCCCAGGCGTATCAAGGCCGTTATTACGGCCAGAGGTGGTTGTTCTGGGTACTAATTTCTCAGGATCTATGCACCCAAATTGCGTGAAAATGTAATCAAATGTCAGTTCTAGTATAATATATTTGTCCAATGAATACCCGTTTATCACCTGCATTTCTTCTTGGTGTAGCAATTTTAATGGCCAGTGCGTACATAAGCTGCACGCGTGCACAAACACACTCGCACGCATCAGTTGTCGAAAACGAACGAACACTGCAGTTTTACGGTGATTGGCACCGCTTGATGGAAAAAGCAAGTAAGGCCAGTCGCTTGATTACTTGGTACAAATTTTAAAATCATCAGAAATTTTATATTCATGCAGATACATACAAACAGGATCAGTTTTTAAAAAATCCGACCGTACTCTGTGTGATTCAAATAGTTAATCATTCTAGCGTAACTCCTATGTGACAAGAAAACTGTCGACTGTTGGAAATTTCTGTATAAGGAAACGCATTCCAAATGACTGATTGCTATTAATCACAAAGGTTGTACAATACGACCTTTGAATGTTACTAAAAAAAAGTAAAGAATGGAAGTAGGTCTCGTTGAGCTCCGTGTAGTCGGTGAGATACTGTACGATAGTGACACCACGTGTGGTAATAGTAAGTGCGCCCTGAAGCTGAAACATTCTTACATCCTAAATGATAACGCGTCACGTTATGCTCGGGTTACACTTGTGAAATGACGTATTTGATTTGTGGTTAACGTTGCATTAGCCGCGATACAAAGTGGTTGTGGCGCTACCAGAACAACCCCATATTGCGGGCACACATGCATAATTCATATGTTTGTCACTAATGTACGACGTCATATACAGTCGCGGCACGACCTTACTCCCTTTGCGAACAACAAAAGCTACAGTTGCTTTGCACTGCATGTTGAATCAATGCAGTGCTTAGTGAGAATCGCCGAGATATTACAGTTTCATGTACAGAAATTTGTCAGTCGAAGAGACAGAAACGAAAATTCCTAAAGATCTAGTATCCATTTGCTAGTCGTAGTATCACCAGTCCATATCAGATTTATCAGATTGTAGCATGACTGTAGTAGTTTTATGTAATCACCTGGTTAGGTAATTTAGTCTAAGATGGAAATCTTACAAGGACACAATTCTGAGGATCAGGACCTACGTAGGTCGTCATATTGACTCCTTATTTCCTTTCAGGTACTACACTGAAGAGCTAAAGAAACTGGTACACCTACCTAATATCGTGTAGGGCCGCCGCGAGGACGAAGTGACGCAACACGACTTGGCATGGACTCGACTAATGTCTGAAGTAGTGCATGAGGGCTGTCCATAAATCCGCAAGAGTACGGGGGAATGGAGATCTTTTCTGAACAGCACGTTGCAAGGCATCCCAGATATGTTCATGTCTGGGGAGTTTGGTGACCAGCGGAAGTATTTAAACTCAGAAGAGTGTTCCTGGAGCCACTCTGTAGCAATTCGGGACGTATGTGTTGTCGTACTGTCCTGCTGGAATTGTCCAAGTCTGTCGGAATGCACAACGGACATGAATGGATGTAGATGATCAGACATGATGCTTACGTACCCGTCACCTCTCACAGTCGTATCTATATGTATCAGGGGTCCCATATCACTCCAGCTGCACACGCAGCACTCCATTACAGAGCCTCCGCCAGCTTGTAGAGTTCCCTTCTGACATGCAGGGTCCATGGATTCATAACGTGGTCTCCATACCCGTCCGTACACGTACATCTGCTCGATACAATTTGAAACGAAACTCGTCCGACCGGGTAACATGTTTGCTGCCATCAACAGTCCAGTATCGGTGTTGACGGGCCCAGGCGAGGCGTAAAGCTTTCTGTCGGCAGTCATCAAGGGTACACGAGTGGGCCTTCGGCTCCGAAAATCCATATCGATGATGTTTCGTTGAATGGTTCGCACGCTGACACTTGTTGATGCCCCAGCATTGAAATCTGCAGCAATTTGCGAAAGGGGTGCACTTCTGTCACGTTAAACGATTCTCTTCAGTCGTCGTTGGTCCCGTTCGTGCAGGATCTTTCACCGACCGCAGCGACGTCGGATATGTGATGTTTTGCCTGATTCCTGATATTCACGGTACTTTCGTGAAATGATCTTATGGGAAAATCCCCACTTCATCGCTGCCTCGGAGATGCTGTGTCCCATCGCTAGTGTGCAGACTATAGCACTATGTTCAAACTCACTTAAATCTTGATAACCTGCCATTGTAGCCGCAGTAACCTACCTGTTACTTGGGCGCTTCCGTGTATAACTGTAAGGCCTAGGCTTTTGGTTGTGAATGATACTGTAGAAGCTGTACGTGCACACCAGTCTTCAGAAAAGCATACTTGTTGGTAAAATAGAATTTTGTCTTTTGCATATTTCTGTGGACAGTAAAATATCAATCTAGCTGCTGTCGAGAGAATTATACGAGGGTCGCCCACAAAGTAAGTTCCGTTTGGGTATATAAAACAAACGTGTACAAATACAGGAAAAATATTTATTGTACAAAAATCTACAACTGTTACTACTTTTCTACATTGCTTCCGAAATTTTGTAGGCACTTGTCATAGTGTGGCAAAAGTTTTTGTATGTCTTCTTCATAGAAGGTTGCCGTCTCTGTATTCAACCATGTCGTAACATGTTCTTTCAGCTCGTTATCATCGTTGAAGTGTTGACCACCAAGGACAGACTTTAGCTGTAAGAAGAGGTGAAAGTCGCTAGGAGTGAGGTCTGAACTGTACGGAGGATGATCAAACGCGTCCCAGTGAAATTCCCATAAGAGTTGTTTGTTTACATTCGCCGTGTGAGATCGGGTATTATCGTGGAAAAAAACACCACCTTTTCACAGTAATCCTTGGCGCTTTTTCTGTATTCCGAGACCCAATTTCTTATTGGTCTCGCAGTAACCATGTGCATTGATTGTTTGGCCTCGTGGTAAGAAATCAATCAGCAAAATGCCTTTTCTGTCCCAAAAAACGGCCGGCCGCGGTGGCCGTGCGGTTCTAGGCGCTGCAGTCCGGAACCGCGGGACTGCTGTGGTCGCAGGTTCGAATCCTGCCTCGGGCATGGATGTGTGTGATGTCCTTAGGTTAGTTAGGTTTAAGTAGTTCTAAGTTCTAGGGGACTGATGACCTAAGATGTTAAGTCCCATATTACTCAGAACCATTTGAACCATTTTGAACCCAAAAAACGGTGCACATGACTTTTCGAGGTGTCAAGATTTGCTTAGGCTTAACCTTCGTTGGGGATGAAGTGTGCCTCCATTCCACTCATTGATGTTTTGTTTCAGGGGTGTCGTACGATACTAAAGTTTCATCCCCCCGTGACTATCCGAGAAATAAAACCATCGCCTTCTTCATTATAGCGTGTCAAAAACTGAAGAGCACTGTCCATCCGTTGTTTTTAGTGTTGTTCAGTAAGAATTTTGGGTACCCAACGTGAGCAAAGTTTTCGAAATTTCAGTTTTTCAGTAATAATTTCACGAATTATTGATCATGAGATTTGCGGAACTTCCATAGAAAGGGCACTAAGTGTAAACTTACGGTTGTGCTTAATTTTCTCTTCAATTGTGTGAACTAGTTCATCAGTAAACACAGACGGACGTCCACTTCGTTCTTCATCGTGCACTTGATCACGTCCTTCATTGAACGGTCTGACCCATCTTCTAACCATTGAATCACTCATAACATTATGTCCGTAAACCTCGCAGATTTTCCGATGTATTTCCTTTGGTTTAACTTTCTTTGCATTTGGAAAACGAATAACAGATCTGATTTCGCAAAAATAAAAAATAAAAATTCAAATGGCTCTGAGCACTATGGGACTTAACTTCTGAGGTCATCAGTCCCCTAGAACTTAGAACGACTTAAACCTAACTAACCTAAGGACAGCACACACATCCATGCCCGAGGCAGGATTCGAACCTGCGACCGTAGCGGTCTCGCCGGCCGGAGTGGCCGAGCGGTTCTAGGCGCTGCAGTCTGGAGACGCGCGACCGCTACGGTCGCAGGTTCGAATCCTGCCTCGTACATGGATGTGTGTGATGTCCTTAGGTTAGTTAGGTTTAACTAGTTCTAAGTGCTAGGAGACTGATGACCTCAGAAGTTAAGTCCCATAGTGCTCAGAGCCATTTGAACTTTTTTTTTTTTTTTTTTCGTAGCGGTCTCGCGGTTCCAGACTGTAGCGCCTAGAACCGCTCGGCAATCCGGCCGGCCTGATTTCACACGCGGCGGCATTTTCAATTACGAAAAGCGATCTGAAAATGGCGTACATGTCTTCTCCTTGAGTCAGAGTAACTGCCGCGCATTCTCTGAAGTGCAATAGTAGCGCTGCCGTGAATAGAAATAGAAACGGAACTTACTTTGTGGACGACCCTTGTACATAAAGGAGCGGTTCAAAAGCCTGTGTGCCTTTAACAAAGCAGGCTGAGATATTGGTTTCGCCTCCGAAGCTCAGTGGCCAGAGTATCTGGCTGCTATGCGAAGGACCATAGTTCGATTTCCGGTACCGTCACGGATTTTTCCTTCGTGGGAGGATCGGAATGGGCTGCACACAGCCTCTTGGTGCTACTTTACTGTGAAGTAGCTGCTCCAAGGTCAAGAAGGCCGACAACGGTTGGCTGATTCCACGACCCTCCATACCGCATTCGATGACGCCTTTGGTAGAAAACGCGACGGTCGGTCGGGTTGATTACGCCTAGCAACCCAGAACGCGGACCTTTTCTTTTTTTGAGTCACTGGAAGAGAACAATGCGCGGTATTGATGGAAGCAGTCTGAAATATAACCTCTGGGTGTCGTGAACCCGTAAATAGAGAGCATCTTGTCATTAAAGATTTTGGTAATCGAACGTCGTAGCGGCATCTACCTACCAGTGGGAGGTCATTTTGACCCACAACCCTGCCCATCCCTCTTGTATTCTTCACAAGATCTGTTTTAAGTTGCATAATTAAAATTTCCATTGGTATTACAACAGGAGCGGTAGTAAATAGCCGCCTTGTCTTATTTTACCTGGAACTAATTGAGTTCTACTCATGAGAGTTGTTGCTGTTAGTAGTTTACCTTGCAGCGAAATTGATGAAGATACTGCCTGTGAATTATTACGGACAGAGCTCATTCTTGGCAACCGGAATAAAATAATAATTGGAGTAATAATTGGATCCTTTTCTGGTTCTGGGTCTACCTGAAAGACACGGTTTACCAGCAGAGCAATCACACACATATGCTGATCTGAGGCACAGCATATCAAGAGAGCTATCCAGCATACCTATGGACATGCTTCGTTCTGCTGTGCACAATGCAATCCTGGGCTTCCAGACTCTTCTGGACACTGATGGGCGCCATATTGAGTCCCTTTTGTGGAAGTAATGGTACAAGTATGCAATGATATGATGTATCGTAGTAGCACATTAAATGTGTTTCAATCTTAGTAGCACATTAAATGTGTTTCAATTGAATTGATTCTGCATAATTTCTCTTCCCCATCTCCTTGACAATAATGCTACCGAGTTTGGTACATGCACGGTAATTACTTTCCGTGTTATAACGTATTAAATAGGAAAGTTTAATTATAACTATCTGGTGCATGTTTAAATCCGGAGGTATGTATAAAACATCATCCGAAATTGTGCTAAACGGCCGGCCGGAATGCCCGAGCGGTTCTAGGCGCTGCAGTCTGGAACCGTGCGACCGCTACGGTCGCAGGTTCGAATCCTGCCTCGGGCATGGATGTGTGTGATGTCCTTAGATTAGTTAGGTTTAAGTAGTTCTAAGTTCTAGGGGACTGATGACCTCAGCAGTTAAGTCCCATAGTGCTCAGAGCCATTTGAACCATTTGTGCTAAACGCCTTCGCTGAAAATTATTTCGAGCAGTTAGTTCATGAGCCCACGCGAATAGCAAACGGTTGTGAAAACACACTTGACCTCTTAGCAACAAATAATACTAAGCTAATGACGAGCATCAAAACGGATACAGAGATTACTGAACACGGGGTTGTCGTAGCGAGATTAAATATTGTAACCCTCAAATAAACGAAAAGTATACCTTTTTCTTAAAAAAAAAAGATAATAATTCACTTGATGCTTTCCTGAGAGACAATCTCCATTCCTTCCCCGTTAACAATGTAAGTGCAGACCAAATGTGGCTTGTATTCAAAGAAATAGCATTGACAGAAATTAAGAGACTTATACCAAATAAATTAACAAATGACCAAGCTGATCCCCTTGGTAAAAAAAAAAAACCGCAGAAACAACGAAAAAAGCATGTCAAATTTAAACGAACGCAAAATCTCCGAGATTGGCGATCTTTTCCACAAGCTCAAAATTTAGCGGGGACTTCAATGCGAGATGCTTATAATAGTTTCCACAACGAATATCTGTCTCGAAACCGGGCGGAAAATCCAAAGAGATTCTGGTCGTATGGGAAGTATGCTAGCGGCAAGAAACAATCAATGCCTTCTCTGCGCGACCACAATGGAAATACTATCGACGGCAGTGCTGCCAAAGCGGAGTTACTAAACACAGCCTTCCGAAATGCCTTCACAAAAGAAGACGAAGTAAATACTCCAGAATTCGAATCAAGAACGACTGCCAGCATGAGTAACACACAAGTAGATATCCTCGGAATAGTGAAGCAACTTAAATTATTTAATAAAAGCTCAAGTCTTCAGATTTAGACCGTACACCATTTAGGTTCCCTTCAGAGTATGCTTATACAATAGCTCCATACTTAACGATCATATACAGCCGCTCGCTCGATGAAAGATCCGTACCCAAATACAGACAAATACGGCCCAAAATGCTATGAGTGATTCAAAGGTTAGAAGATGGGTCAGATTGTTCAGTCAAGGACGTGATCAAGTGCACGATGAAGAACGAAGTGGACGCCCGTCTGTGGTTACTTATGAGCTGGTTCACACAATTGAAGAGAAGATTAAGCACAACCGAAAGTTTACACTTAGTGCCCTTTCTATGGAAGTTCTGCAAATCTCACGATCAATAATGCATGAAATTGTTACTGAAAAACTGAAATTTCGAAAACTTTGCTCACGTTGGTACCTAAATTCGTACTGAACAACACAAAAAACAACGGATGGGCAGTGCACTTCAGTTTTTGACACGCTATAATGAAGAAGGCGATGGTTTTCTTTCTCGGACGGTCACGGGGGATGAAACTTGAGTGTTGTACGACACCCCTGAAACAAAACGGCAATCAAGTTACACAGGTCACACCAATGTTCAAGAAAGGTAGTAGGAGTAATCCACTAAGAGAAAGTTCAAAGAAGATGACCATGTTTCGTATTATAATAGAATAGGGGAAGATTGTCATTGGTATGATATAGGATTTGCGGTGGACATCAATAAAACAAAGGCGTTTATTTGCGGTGGAGTCATCTCACGAAATTTCAATCACCAACTTTCTCCTCCGAATTTGAAAATATGTTGTTGGCGCCTACCTACATAGGGAGAAACGAACATCATAAAAAAATAAGGGAAATCAGAGCTCACGTGGGAAAATATAGATGTTCGTCTTTTCCGCGCGCTGCTCGAGATTGGAATAATAGGGAATTATTGTGAAGCTTGTTCGATGAACCCTCTGCCAGGCACTTAAGTGTGATTTGCAGGGTATCCATGTAGATGTAGATGGAGTGTATTCTTTGTGGCAGTCTGTTTCCGTATGTTTAAAGCACATGTACAGTTGAAACTGACACCTAAAATTTCTTGAAAGCAGTGGCTCTACATGTATTAATATTTATATACTTAGTATTGTGTGTGTATGTGTCCCAATTTTCTGTGGAAGCATTTGCTTGAGAAACTGCCCAGGCTGGTACACAGACAAAATATGAATAGTTTGAATTGTTCATGCAATGCACTAAAACTCATGTCTGTGCGGTGCGACACTGTAGTGCCTGTGTTCTGAATTACCATGCAAATTTCCTTTTGATATGCATGCATGTCCAAAGGCAGTCTGTATTGTAACACAGAATAATCCAGGCACTGCAACATCGTATTTATCCGCCGACGCCAAGCAAGCGACTTTCAAGTAAAATGTCTCACCTTTATGGGGATAAACATAACGGACGTGCGAGTATAGGTTGTAGACGTAGGGTTGACAACGTATGGAATTTTGGGTCTGCCCGTAAGTCGCCCACAGATAGCCAAATGGTAAGTCGACTGCTATCAGCAGGAAATCGGGTCCGAGTACCGATTCGGTACAAATTTTCACTGTCATCATTCCATTCTACAGCTGATGGTTATCCATTTTCGCAACTGTGAATACATTTCATGTAAAACTAAAGTCATCCTGAGCTGGAGATACAGTACTCAGTGCAAAATGAGTACGAGTATGAAGAACTGGTCTCATATAAAGAAAAATGTAAGGTAGACATGGGGAAAAATGCTCCAAACGGTAGCAACAAATACCACTTTTCAGTATCTTCTAAAATGTAGTAAGAAATGTCATATAGTGAAGGTATCAAAATTGCGACGAAAAAAATGAAAAAACATATTTAATTATAAACGGAACATATGCTATATTAGCGAGGGACAGAGCAAGGAAACTTAGGTGAAGCTCCACTGTAAACGAGTAGAAAAAGTATCACAGATATTAAAGTAATCTCAGAAAGGACAGCATGTTCGGAGTCCTTGTCTGGGGTAGGCAATTTACGTGATGGCAGCCACGTCTGTGCGCCCTTGTCAAACTGTTGCCACCTTTTCACTACGGCTGCACGAGACATTGCATTTGGTCCAAGTACTGCCAGAATTACACGGCAAATATGTGTCCAATTTAGAAGTTTTGCCCACAAGAATCGTACTTCAACTTTGGAATGCGTTTGAAGTTGCTCCGCCATTTCACTCGCACCCTGTGACGCACCTTTTAACCGTGCCTCAACATAACTGACTCTGCAGGAAAGTCAGAACATATACTCTCTTCTGACGGTACGCCACTATTGTTGCTTGGAACGACATGTGCAACTTACTTCCTGAAAACCCTACGTACATCAACCAAAAACTCTTGGAGAATAGAAACTGCAAAAACGCGGTAGATACAAAGGAACAGTTGACCTGGTGGGACTCCTTAGCACGCAACTCTTTTGGACAATAACTTTTAAGACAGTGGTTCCCAACCTTTCTGAGTCTATTAACGCTGACTGCAGTCAGACGTTGGATAGGACCCACCGCCCAGACGCTGGGTAGTACCAAATCGCCCCCCCCCTCCCACCCCCTATTCAACAACATTAGCGCCTAACTAAACTTTAGAATGAAAAAGAATTGTTTTTTAACGCTTTTATTTTCTAAATGATGGAAGATAAATACACTCCTGGAAATGGAAAAAAGAACACATTGACACTGGTGTGTCAGACCCACCATACTTGCTCCGGACACTGCGAGAGGGCTGTACAAGCAATGATCACACGCACGGCACAGCGGACACGCCAGGAACCGCGGTGTTGGCCGTCGAATGGCGCTAGCTGCGCAGCATTTGTGCACCGCCGCCGTCAGTGTCAGCCAGTTTGCCGTGGCATACGGAGCTCCATCGCAGTCTTTAACACTGGTAGCATGCCGCGACAGCGTGGACGTGAACCGTATGTGCAGTTGACGGACTTTGAGCGAGGGCGTATAGTGGGCATGCGGGAGGCCGGGTGGACGTACCGCCGAATTGCTCAACACGTGGGGCGTGAGGTCTCCACAGTACATCGATGTTGTCGCCAGTGGTCGGCGGAAGGTGCACATGCCCGTCGACCTGGGACCGGACCGCAGCGACGCACGGATGCACGCCAAGACCGTAGGATCCTACGCAGTGCCGTAGGGGACCGCACCGCCACTTCCCAGCAAATTAGGGACACTGTTGCTCCTGGGGTATCGGCGAGGACCATTCGCAACCGTCTCCATGAAGCTGGGCTACGGTCCCGCACACCGTTAGGCCGTCTTCCGCTCACGCCCCAACATCGTGCAGCCCGCCTCCAGTGGTGTCGCGACAGGCGTGAATGGAGGGACGAATGGAGACGTGTCGTCTTCAGCGATGAGAGTCGCTTCTGCCTTGGTGCCAATGATGGTCGTATGCGTGTTTGGCGCCGTGCAGGTGAGCGCCACAATCAGGACTGCATACGACCGAGGCACACAGGGCCAACACCCGGCATCATGGTGTGGGGAGCGATCTCCTACACTGGCCGTACACCACTGGTGATCGTCGAGGGGACACTGAATAGTGCACGGTACATCCAAACCGTCATCGAACCCATCGTTCTACCATTCCTAGACCGGCAAGGGAACTTGCTGTTCCAACAGGACAATGCACGTCCGCATGTATCCCGTGCCACCCAACGTGCTCTAGAAGGTGCAAGTCAACTACCCTGGCCAGCAAGATCTCCGGATCTGTCCCCCATTGAGCATGTTTGGGACTGGATGAAGCGTCGTCTCACACGGTCTGCACGTCCAGCACGAACGCTGGTCCAACTGAGGCGCCAGGTGGAAATGGCATGGCAAGCCGTTCCACAGGACTACATCCAGCATCTCTACGATCGTCTCCATGGGAGAATAGCAGCCTGCATTGCTGCGAAAGGTGGATATACACTGTACTAGTGCCGACATTGTGCCTGCTCTGTTGCCTGTGTCTATGTGCCTGTGGTTCTGTCAGTGTGATCATGTGATGTATCTGACCCCAGGAATGTGTCAATAAAGTTTCCCCTTCCTGGGACAATGAATTCACGGTGTTCTTATTTCAGTTTCCAGGAGTGTAATATCTAGTTTTCGTAGGTGCCTTATTAAACCCCAAAGTAATGAGTTAATGAGACAGTTGCTACCGCTTAATTCTAACAACATTCCATTTATACACTGAAGAGCCAAAGAAACTGGCACACCTACATAACGTCGTAATGGACCACTCTCGAACACGCAGAACTGCAGCAACACGACGTGGTATGGACTCGACTAATCTTTGAAGTAGTGCTATAAGGAATTGACACCATGAATCCTGCAGGGCTGTCCATAAATCCGCAAGAGTACGAGGGGATGGAGATCTCTTCTGAACAGCACGTTACAAGGCATTGCAGATATGCTCAATCATTTTCCTGTCTGGGGAGTTTGGTAGCCACCGGAAGTGTTTAAACTCAGAACAGTGTTCCTGGAGCCACTCTGTAGCAATCGGGACGTTTGTGTTATCGCACTGTCCTGCTGGAATTGCTCAAGTTTGTCGGGATGCACAACGGACATGAATGGATGCAGGTGATCAGACAGATGCTTGCGTACGTCTCACCTGTCAGAGTAATATCTAGACGTATCAGGGGTCCCATATCACTCTAACTGCACACGCCCCTCACTATTACAGAGCCTCCACCAGCTTGAACAGTCCCCTGCTGACATGCAGGATCCATGGATTCATGAGGTTGTCTGTTGTGACTTGGCAAGACAGCCAAGTCACTATGCGAGGATGCCGAAAGGCACGCGTTAAGCTCACGCAGGCTAGCGTGAGGTCTGGAACAGGACAATGTAATTAATATAGCCAATAAGGTACGTTGCTGCTGGAATACTTAACTTTAATCCATAATTGGTGTACATCGGTCTGACGGTACATGCTTTACAAGATAAATAGCAAAGAATAAATGGCGCCTTGCTAGGTCGTAGCAATTGACGTAGCTGAAGGCTATGCTAACTATCGTCTCGGCAAATGAGAGCGTAATTTGTCAGTGAACCATTGCACGCTAAGTCGGCTGTACAACTGGGGCGAGTGGTAGGAAGTGTCTCTAGACCTGCCGTGTGGCGGCGCTCGGTCTGCAATCACTGACAATGGCGACACGCGGGTCCGTCGTATACTAGCGGACCGCGGCCGATTTAAAAGCTACCACCTAGCAAGTGTGGTGTCTGGCGGTGACACCACATTGTCTCCATATCCGTATACGACCATCTGCTCGATACAATCTGAAACGAGAGTCGTTCGACCAGGCAACGTGTTTCCAGGCATCAACAGTCCAATGTTGGTGTTGATTGTCCCAGGCGAGGCGCAAAGCCTTGTGTCGTGCAGTCATCAAGGGTACACGAATGGGCCTTCGGGTCCGGAAGCCCATACCGGTGATCTTTCGTTGAATAGTTCGCACGCTGAGACTTGTTGACGGCTGAGCATTGAAATCGGCAGCAATTTGCGGAAGAGTTGCACTTTTGTCACCTTGGACTATACTCTTCAGTCGTCTTTGGTCCCGTTCTTACAGGATCTTATTCCGGCCGCAGCGATGTCGGAGATTTCATGTTTTACCGGATTCCTGATATCCATTGTACACTAGTGAAATTATCGTACAGTAAAATCCCCACTTCATCGCTACCTCAGCGATGTTGTGTCCCATCACTCGTGCGCCGACTATAACACCACGTTCAAACTCACTTAAATCTTGATAACCCGCCATTGTAGCAGCAGTAACCGATCTAACAACGGCGCCAGACACTTCTTGTGTTATATAGGCTTTGCCGACCGCAGCGCCGTATTCTGCCTGTTTACATATCTCTGTACTTGAATATGCATGCCTGTACCCGCTTCTTTAGCGTTTCCGTATATTTATGGAAAGATGAAGTAATTCTCAGCGCATCGCGAGTGCTACCTAGAACTCCTCCTCAGAAAAGAAAGCTAATAATCAACATTCATGGTAGGTATTTACCACAAAACGTTCTTCCTCTGCACCACTCATTTCTGTAGTGACACCTGCTTCACTCACACGCTTCAACCCAATTTTAAAATCAACCAAGTCAAACTGTTTGTGTACCACTAGATTCCTGGACTCCTTATCCCTGAAATGCTAGAAATTGGAAGACTAGGCTGCCAATGCTTTGCGTCTGACCACTGCCGCACAGCTGTATAGTAGCTATTATATCATTACAACTGCTTTGTGATTTCAATTAGATCGTTTATTGTGGCGAAGTGAATAATGAAGCTGTTTCTTGTCCATTGTGGGAACTACATACAACTCGGAGAAGACTTTTTTAATGAGATATTTAAGCATTTCACTATCGCAGATGGATGATACAAGGTATACAGGTTGTTACAAAAAGGTACGACCAAACTTTCAGGAAACATTCCTCACACACAAATAAAGAAAAGATGTTATGTGGACATGTGACTGGAAACGCTTAATTTCCATGTTAGAGCTCATTTTAGTTTCGTCAGTATGTACTGTACTTCCTCGATTCACCGCCAGTTGGCCCAATTGAAGGAAGGTAATGTTGACTTCGGTGCTTGTGTTGTCATGCGACTCATTGCTCTACAGTACTAGCATCAAGCACATCAGTACGTAGCATCAACAGGTTAGTGTTCATCACGAACGTGGTTTTGCAGTCAGTGCAATGTTTACAAATGCGGAGTTGGCAGATGCCCATTTGATGTATGGGTTAGCACGGGGCAATAGCCGTGGAGCGGTACGTTTGTATCGAGACAGATTTCCAGAACGAAGGTGTCCCTACAGGAAGACGTTCGAAGCAATTCATCGGCGTCTTAGGGAGCACGGAACATTCCAGCCTATGATTCGCGACTGGGGATGACCTAGACCGACGAGGACACCTGCAATGGACGAGGCAATTCTTCGTGCAGTTGACGATAACCCTAATGTCAGCGTCAGAGAAGTTGCTGCTGTGCAAGGTAACGTTGACCACGTCACTGTTTGGAGAGTGCTACGGGAGAACCAGTTGTTTCCGTACCATGTACAGCGTGTGCAGGCACTATCAGCAGCTGATTGGCCTCCACGGGTACACTTCTGCGAATGGTTCATCCAACAATGTGTCAATCCTCATTTCAGTGCAAATGTTCTCTTTACGGATGAGGCTTCATTCCAACGTGATCAAAGTGTAAATTTTCACAATCAACATGTGTGGGCTGACGAGAATCCCCACGCAATAGTGCAATCAGGTCATTAACACAGATTTTCTGTGAACGTTTGGGCAGGCATTGTTGGTGATGTCTTGATTGGGCCCCATGTTCTTCCACCTACGCTCAATGGAGCACGTTATCATGATTTCATACGGGATACTCTACCTGTGCTGCTAGAACATGTGCCTTTACAAGCACGACACTACATGTGGTTCATGCACGATGGAGCTACTGCACATTTCAGTCGAAATGTTCGTACGCTTCTCAACAACAGATTCGGTGACCGATGGATTGGTAGAGGCGGACCAATTCCATGGCCTCCACGCCCTCCTGACCTCAACCCTCTTGACTTTCATTTATGGGGGCATTTGAAAGCTCTTGTCTACGCAACCCCGGTACCAAATGTAGAGACTCTTCGTGCTCGTATTGTGGATGGCTGTGATACAATACGCCATTCTCCAGGGCTGCATCAGCGCATCAGGGATTCCATGCGACGGAGGGTGGATGCATGTATCCTCGCTAACGGAGGACATTTTGAACATTTCCTGTAACAAAGTGTTTGAAGTCACGCTGGTACGTTCTGTTGCTGTGTGTTTCCATTCCATGATTAATGTGATTTGAAGAGAAGTAATAAAATGAGCTCTAACATGGAAAGTAAGCGTTTCCGGACACATGTCCACATAACATATTTTCTTTCTTTGTGTGTGAGGAATGTTTCCTGAAAGTTTGGCCGTACCTTTTTGTACCACCCTGTATGTACCATAGGTGGACTATGTGAGGAACAAGGAAGCTGTCGTTCATACATACGTTTCACAAGCTGTAACCTCCACAACATAGTCTCACGCGTTACACCTAATATTTGAAGAAAAAAATGTAATTATTGGAAACCTATGTAACCAGTATTGTAGTTTTACGAAATAGTGAAGATAATAATCTCTTGAAAGTAGTTCTGTTTCGAGACCCAGACACTACTGATCCCTTTTTTGTTTACCCCTTAGCAATTTTTTTTATTCTTCAGGGGGTAATTCCCCCGGGTTGGGAATCACTGTTTTAGGAAGCCAAGAATCTTCCGCGATCGTTTGCCGTTATTCTTTGCCAAATTCCTAAATACTGATGATTTTTACTTTCTTAACGTAACTCTACAACATTTTTGGAACGCTCAAGCCATTTATATTGTTTTTCCATTCCTACACTCGTCGCCAGTAAGGTTGGGGAGTGGGTGAACCGACTCTGGTCTGATGCACAGAAACTTTTCCACCTTAAACTGTAGGTACTCAGCGAAAACTGAGGGAAAACTGATTTACACTATCGAGTGAGATTTTATTCTAGCTGATAAAGGTCCGTATTAATCGATTTTGAGCGGCAAGTTGAAGTTTTGAGGTTTGCTCAGAAAAGCATAAAAAGAAATGTGGTTACAAGATACTTGGCCGTGCGCTTGGGCCAGAAATCGAACAACATCTGAAAACAGCAGAGGGAAGGACATCAGAAGTACTCCATAAACTTCCCACGATAAACACAGCCAACTACAGATTTCTCATTAGTATAAGGACTTTCCATTGCGCTCTCTTGGAGTGAACAATATACAAAGGGCGTTCCAAAAGTTTTGCACAGTTGTCTCTATTTTTTTATTTTTCGCAGGAGGAGAATGAAATTTTTTGTGAACTTACTTGGAACATTTGGCTATAAGTTGGTATATAAAAGTATTGTCTTTTATTTACAGGTGAGCCATAATGGACCATGAAGTAGATGTAGGGTTGCGACAACCGTCGGTGATGGAGTTCCTCTTCAAGATCGGCGATAACTCTGTCACATCGATTCACAGGAAGTTGCTCCCTGTTAATGGGGAGGACACAGTGGATCGCAGTAGTATCCAGCGATGGTTGCAGTGGTTTAAAGAAGATGATTTCTCTGTACTGGACAATATTCGCGATGCAGTAGACCATCGACGGCGGTGAGTGATGTGAAAGAGGAGACCATTGATAAAATCATCCAAAGTGACAGATGTGTGACGACACGACAGCTTACTGTATTACTCGTTTGTCATTGGATAGTGTGGTACCACTGGCACAGTCACTAGGGTACAGAAAAATCTGTGCACATTGGGTGCCTAGATTATTGACAACAGAAATGAAAACGATGAGGAAGAATGTGTGCGAGGGTCTCATGAAGACCTTTACTGAAGAGTGGAAACAGTGTTTTGACGGCTTCATTACCCAGGATGAAACATGGTTGTTTTTGTCCGAACCTGAGAGCAAAACCCAGTCTATGGAGTGGCGTCATCTGGGTTCCCCTTGGAAGAAGAAACCAAGACACTCACGAACAGCAGGCCGAAAGGTGATGGCCTCCTTCTTCCGGGATCAGTGTGGTGTCACTTGCATTGACTTTTTAGAACCTGTCTCCATAATTAACCGGGACCGTTACTATTTGTCATTGGACAAGCTGCGCCGTGCCATCAAGACCCACAGACCACAGCTTCAGGCTCAGCTCATCATCATACAACATGACAATACCAAACCCCACACAGCCCTTATGACGTAGGAGAAAATCAGGAAAATGGGTTGGAAAATTGTTCCTCATCCTCCCTACAGTCCGTACTTGGTTCCGTCTGACTTTTGCCTCTTTGGTAGTCTGAACGCCCACCTGCGCATTAAGACATTTGATAGTGAGAAAGACCTTATTTCCTGTGTCGAGCGATGGTGTAAAAGTCAATCCCCGGAATTTTACCAAAGTGCATGTACATCATGGAAAGAACGTTGGGCCAGATGCGTCACAGCTGATGGGGCTACATCGAGTAGGCTCAATGTACAGCTAAATGTTCCAAGTACACTCCTGGAAATGGAAAAAAGAACACATTGACACCGGTGTGTCAGACCCACCATACTTGCTCCGGACACTGCGAGAGGGCTGTACAAGCAATGATCACAGGCACGGCACAGCGGACACACCAGGAACCGCGGTGTTGGCCGTCGAATGGCGCTAGCTGCGCAGCATTTGTGCACCGCCGCCGTCAGTGTCAGCCAGTTTGCCGTGGCATACGGAGCTCCATCCCAGTCTTTAACACTGGTAGCATGCCGCGACAGCGTGGACGTGAACCGTATGTGCAGTTGACGGACTTTGAGCGAGGGCGTATAGTGGGCATGCGGGAGGCCGGGTGGACGTACCGCCGAATTGATCAACACGTGGGGCGTGAGGTCTCCACAGTACATCGATGTTGTCGCCAGTGGTCGGCGGAAGGTGCACGTGCCCGTCGACCTGGGACCGGACCGCAGCGACGCACGGATGCACGCCAAGACCGTAGGATCCTACGCAGTGCCGTAGGGGACCGCACCGCCACTTCCCAGCAAATTAGGGACACTGTTGCTCCTGGGGTATCGGCGAGGACCATTCGCAACCGTCTCCATGAAGCTGGGCTACGGTCCCGCACACCGTTAGGCCGTCTTCCGCTCACGCCCCAACATCGTGCAGCCCGCCTCCAGTGGTGTCGCGACAGGCGTGAATGGAGGGACGAATGGAGACGTGTCGTCTTCAGCGATGAGAGTCGCTTCTGCCTTGGTGCCAATGATGGTCGTATGCGTGTTGAGCGCCGTGCAGGTGAGCGCCACAATCAGGACTGCATACGACCGAGGCACACAGGGCCAACACCCGGCATCATGGTGTGGGGAGCGATCTCCTACACTGGCCGTACACCACTGGTGATCGTCGAGGGGACACTGAATAGTGCACGGTACATCCAAACCGTCATCGAACCCATCGTTCTACCATTCCTAGACCGGCAAGGGAACTTGCTGTTCCAACAGGACAATGCACGTCCGCATGTATCCCGTGCCACCCAACGTGCTCTAGAAGGTGTAAGTCAACTACCCTGGCCAGCAAGATCTCCGGATCTGTCCCCCATTGAGCATGTTTGGGACTGGATGAAGCGTCGTCTCACGCGGTCTGCACGTCCAGCACGAACGCTGGTCCAACTGAGGCGCCAGGTGGAAATGGCATGGCAAGCCGTTCCACAGGACTACATCCAGCATCTCTACGATCGTCTCCATGGGAGAATAGCAGCCTGCATTGTTGCGAAAGGTGGATATACACTGTACTAGTGCCGACATTGTGCATGCTCTGTTGCCTGTGCCTATGTGCTTGTGGTTCTGTCAGTGTGATCATGTGATGTATCTGACCCCAGGAATGTGTCAATAAAGTTTCTCCTTCCTGGGACAATGAGTTCACGGTGTTCCTATTTCAATTTCCAGGAGTGTATGTTTACAAAAAATTTCATTCACCTCCTGTAAAAATTAAAAAAATTAGAGACGACTGAGCAAAACTTTTTGAACGCCCTTTGTATTTGCTGCCAGCATGTGGGCACATCGACTTTTGCATCGCGGCTAATACCACGGTGTAAGGCGCGGATAGAGGAGTGTGCGACTGTGTGGAGTTATCGGCACAACCTCAATGGAGGCAATGTGCGTGGTGCCCGGGATATAGCCTATTGGCACAACTATTAAGAATCACGCAGCGGCTTAGTGGCTGAAAAGGGGCGGACCAGACACAGAGAGAGACCTCTTAGGGGTGGATATACATTAATCAGCCTAAACATCACGACCACTGCCCACCGCGCCGACTTGTGGCGTTGTTGGCACGTGACGCTGACAAAGGGTGTATTATTATTACGCAGAACCTGTGAACGAGTATCTCGAAAACGGCGAAGCTGGTCGAATATTGAAGTGCTACTGTCGTGAGCATCTACGGAAGGAGGTAGAAGGTCAGTGAAACTGCAATTAGGCGCTAAATGGTTGGTCGGCCACGACTCTTCACAGACCGTGGGCTTCGGAGGCTGGTCTGCTCTGTACGTGATCTGTGGCATCTCTACCGAAAGAGCACAGTGCTGGTGCACGCACAAATGTTTCGGAGCACACCACTCATCGTACATTGTTGAACATGAAGTTCCACAAGAGACAACCCCCCCCCCCCCCCCCTACGTGTTCACATGTTGACCTAACAACATCGCCAGTTACGATTGCAGTGGGCACGGGACCATTGGTATTAAATCGTCGATCAATGGAAACGTGTCGGCTCTTCGAGTGAATCATATTTTTGCTGTACTGAGTCGATGTTCGTCTCCAAAAACGCCGTCATCGTGGTGAACGACGGCTCGAAACGTGCAGCGCGACACGGACGCAGGTAGATGGGAGCAGTGTTATGCTATGGCAGACATTCTTCTGCGCTTCCATGGGACCTGTGGTAGTAATCGAAGACACGCTGACAGCTGCGAACCACCTGCATCCCTTCATGCTTGATGTCATCCCCGACGGTGACGTCATCTTTCAGCGTATAATTGTCCGTGTTTCTGAGCCAGAACCTTACTACAGTTGCAATTTTGTCATATGAGGAAATGGTTGAAGACCGTGGCTGTTATTTGAAAACAAATGTTGATGGTGTTGAGACAGTAACCAGCCACAAATTTATTTTCAGTTCCTTTATTCAAAAGGTACCGTTACCGGTTTCGAAACATTACGATTCGTCTTGAGACGGTTTTCATGCTTTCATTAGAACATATGGTGCGTTTTTTTACAGATTAATTGTCCTAAAATATAAATAATACATAATTATAAGCACACCACACAGATGGTTGCGTTACAGATTTGTATTGGATGTGACTTGTATTGGATTTCACTTAAGTCACATCCAATGCAAATCTGTAACGCAATCATCCGCGTGCCCGTGCTTACAATTATGTATTATTTATATTTTAGGACAACTAATCCGTAAAAAACGCACCACACTTTCTAATGAAAGCATGAAAACCGTCTGAAGATGAATCGTAATGATTCGAAACCGGTACGGTAACTTCTGAATAAAGGAACTGAAGATAAATTTGTGGCTGGTTGCTGCCTCAACACCATCAACACTTGTCTTACTACAGTTGTTTGAGGAGCTGTGTAGTGAACTCACGTTGATGTCTCAGCGACCAAACTCGTATGCAAATCAGCTTGTCCGGTATTTACGCGAATTACATGCCCTGTGCGTACACATCTAATGCCACGTAACTCCACAAACCTATTAACAAACTGTCGGACCTCTGATAAGCAGAATCAATGATGTATTTCGTTCCTAAGACCGCCAAATAAACTATTAAGCAAGTGATCATAATTTTTTGGCTCATCAGTGTACAGACTTCGAGAGAGCTCAAAACTTGGAGCGTGAATTCATGGTGAAAGGAGTGGACCAACGGCAAAAAGGCCCGCAGGGTACATGCTTCCTTCTGCAACATCAGGAAGTGACTGAGTATGAAACATGTCAATCCCAGCATGGATATGTCGCATTTCTTAACCGGCTACGCAAGTAAATCTCGATCAGGAGGCTGATTTTCCCTGTGCACAGAGATGGCCTCCATAACACGTACGATGTGCATTCAAGTTCTAAGGCCTCCGATTTTTTTCTAATTAACTACTCACCCGAAATCGATGAAACTGGCGTTACTTCTCGACGTAATCGCCCTGCAGACGTACACATTTTTCACAACGCTGACGCCATGATTCCATGGCAGCGGCGAAGGCTTCTTTAGGAGTCTCTTTTGACCACTGGAAAACCGCTGAGGCAATAGCAGCACGGCTGGTGAATGTGCGGCCACGGAGAGTGTCTTTCATTGTTGGAAAAAGCCAAAAGTCACTAGGAGCCAGGTCAGGTGAGTAGGGAGCATGAGGAATCACTTCAAAGTTGTTATCACGAAGAAACTGTTGCGTAACGTTAGCTCGATGTGCGGGTGCGTGCCTTGGTGAAACAGCACACGCGCAGCCCTTCCCGGACGTTTTTGCTGCAGTGCAGGAAGGAATTTGTTCTTCAAAACATTTTCGTAGGATGCACCTGTTACCGTAGTGCCCTTTGGAACGCAATGGGTAAGGATTACGCCCTCGCTGTCCCAGTACATGGACACCATCATTTTTTCAGCACTGGCAGTTACCCGAAATTTTTTTGGTGGCGGTGAATCTGTGTGCTTCCATTGAGCTGACTGGCGCTTTGTTTCTGGATTGAAAAATGGCATCCACGTCTCATCCATTGTCACAACCGACGAAAAGAAAGTCCCATTCATGCTGTCGTTGTGCGTCAACATTGCTTGGCAACATGCCACACGGGCAGCCATGTGGTCGTCCGTCAGCATTCGTGGCACCCACCTGGATGACACTTTTCGCATTTTCAGGTCGTCATGCAGGATTGTGTGCACAGAACCCACAGAAATGCCAACTCTGGAGGCGATCTGTTCAACAGTCATTCGGCGATCCCCCAAAACAATTGTCTCCACTTTCTCGATCATGTCGTCAGACTGGCTTGTGCGAGCCCGAGGTTGTTTCGGTTTGTTGTCACACGATGTTCTGCCTTCATTAAACTGTCACACCCACGAACGCACTTTCGACACACCCATAACTCCATCACCACATGTCTCCTTCAACTGTTGATGAATTTCAATTGGTTTCACACCACGCAAATTCAGGAAACGAATGATTGCACTCTGTTCAAGTAAGGAAAACGTCGCCATTTTATGTATTTAAAACAGTTCTCATTCTCGCCGCTGGCGGTAAAATTCCATCTGCCGTACGGTGCTGCCGTCTCTGGGACGTATTGACAATGAACGCGGCCTCATTTTAAAACAATGCGCATGTTTCTATCTCTTTCCAGTCCGGAGAAAAAAAATCGGAGGCCTTAGAACTAGAATGCACCTCGTATTAAGTGATCGTTGGTCGCAGTAAATACCACTAGCAAACTCACACAACAACCTAACAGTCCAGACCTAGTGGACCGATGTCTACGATTGTGCATACAGAATATCTACAGCGCTGCATAAAGAGTACGGTGCTTTCTGCGACGAGAGTATAGGCGGAAGGAAGCAGACAACACTAGTAAGAGGACATAGGAGTGATAGTAGTAGCGGATGACAGTTCAAGACTGTCAAACACAGAATAAGGACTAAATAGTTTCCATAGATCACAAAAATAGGAGTTCCTTAGAGAGTAATATTAATTGATAGCTCCTAATATCATGTCGACCTCCTTTTGCCAGAAGTAGTGCAACATCTTGACGCGGCATGGACTCAACAAGTCGTTGGAAGTACCCGGCAGAAATATTGAGCCATGCTGCCTCCACCAGGTACAGCCGCTCATAACTACGAAAGTCTTGCCGACGCAGGGTGTCGTGCAAGAACTGACCTCCCGATTGTGTCTCATAAATGTTCGATGGGATTCACGTCAGGCGATGTGGGTGACCAAATCATTGGCTCGAATTGTCTAACTAACCGTGAGCAATTGTGGCCCTGGTGACATGGCGCATTGTTATCCGTTGTTTAATGCAAGTGGTCTCCAAGTAGCCGAACTTAACCATTTCCAGTCAATGATCGGTTCAATTGGACGAGAGGACCGAGTTCATTCCACGTAACCACAGCCCACACCATTATGGAGCCGTCACAGGCTGGCACCGTGCTTTGTTGACAACGTGGGTCTCCGCCGCACTCTCGACTTACCAACAGCTCTTAACAACTGGAATCAGCACTCATTTGATCATGCCACGGATTTTGAGTCGTCTAGGGTCCAGGGATTATCGTCACGACCTCACGAGAGGCGCTGCAAGTGACTTCCTGCTGGTAGCAAGGCACTCGCGTCGTTCGTCTGCTGCTGTAGCCCTTTAAAGCCAGATTTTGCCTCACTGTCGTAAGGGATACGTTCGTCGTACGTCCAACGCTGATTTCTGTTGTTATTTCACGCAGTATTACTTGAATTTTAGCACTGACAACTCTACGCAAACGCCGCTGCTCTCGGTCGTTAAGTGAAGGCCTTTGGCCACTGCGGGTGGTGAAAGATAATGCCCGATATTTCGTGTTCTCGGCACACTCTTGACACTGTGAATCTCGGAGTGCTGAATGCCCTGACGATTTCCGCAATGAAACGTCCCGAGCGTCTCGCTCCAACTATCATTTCGCGTTCAGAGTCTGTTAATTCCCGTCGTGCGACTACAATCACTTTGGAAACCTTTTCACATGAATCATCTGAATACAAATGACAGCTTCGTCGATGCACTGCGCTTTTATACCTTGTGTATGTGACACTACCGCCATCTGTACATATGCATATCGCTATCGCATGACTTTTGTTATCTCAGTGTAATACAAATGTAGGAATAGCCAACGGCACACGCTGTCTGTAAAGTAATTTAAAGTAAATATAGAATCACGCCATTTGAGGGTGAGACGCTGAAAGTACTGATCAGGTCGGATGGCGAGTAGTAGCAGATCGGGCATGTCTTTCTGATTTACTCTGATGATGGCATTCTATCTATCTTTTTATATTTCTAAATTCTTAATAAATAAATTGTTAATTGTAAACATTTCAGTTTTCTGATTTGCTTTAAATTTGCAAGTATCTGAAGTTGTGTATGTGTACAATTTAATAAGGTGAAAACACGACCAGTCTTAGTCACTAAGTGGCAGGTAATTTGTAAATGGCAGCAGATAAAATAAATAAATAACAAGTAAGTTCATACAGCGAAACTGGTAGCTCACTGGCCACGAAAACCAGGAACCTAGGTTCGAAGCTCTCTCTCTCTCTCTCTCTCTGGCGCAAACAGGTTGAACTTGTTACAAGGGAACAACAAAAATGAAAGGCCGACAGAGAAATGCTTCAATTACAAAGCGAAAAGGGCAGGGCTGCAACCTTTCTCCTCTATTGTGTCGGTATACCTAAGAAGCAATCAAGGAAATCATGCATATCTAAGCAATGAAGGAATCCGTGTATCTGTATTACTAAACGGCTGAAGAGGTTCCAGTTGCAGGTTACCTATCTAACGGCGGAGGAGGGAAATAGTAATGCGATTTTCAGTGTTTCAGATGGTTACTCATGTAATTTTAAATTTAAAAACGTTTTCTCAAACGACTTACTAAGAGGTAATCTTAAGTCAAAGATTTAACACAATAAATCAAGGATTAAAATTAGAAACTGGGTATATGTATTGAGGCTGCGTACCTGACGCCTCGCAAATTACCCAAACTGTATTCACTCATTATTTGAGACAGAGCACTTAGCGGATTCCAACGAACACACTGTTTCAAACCTTTTCGAAATCTTTGTCACTGACAGCCGCCATAAAATAATGAAAGAAAAAAGTTTACCTCTTACTACTCTTTCTCTATCCATGCAGTAAAATTTCAGCCTCAAGGATGACATTTTAACTTATTACTTATTTACCACAAACTCTATTTGCAATACATTTTGTAGACAGGATTTGCGTATACAACTGAACGTACCTGCAAAATTATATCTTTGTACGGTACATATTTCAGGAGATAAGACATCATAAATATTGAGATGCGTCAGAACCCAGCTTTTTTTTAAACGAAATTCGGGGTGGATGCGTTACTGATATCCAAGACGAAATAAAAGGAAATCAAAGATTCTTACATTTAACTAAAATTCAATGTGAAAGAATATCAGTAATAAAATTTCGCTGATTACATTGTTATTTTCTATAAAAGTGGACAACAAAAACACTGGATGGCTTGTTGAATGCAGTGGACAGTTAACTGAGCACAGAATATGATTATCATCAAACCTAAACATCACAATGGCGAACAACATAGAACTATAATTCAAGAAATTCTGTTATCTTGGAAACAAAGTAATACAAAGCTAGCACAGAAAAAGAGTACAATTCTTCCCCATAAAGAGTTTCTCTCTTTTTCTGTGCTAACTTTGAGTTACTTTGTTTCCAATATAACAGAATTCTTTCAGTTAAAGTTCCACGTGGTTCCCCATTGTGATGGTTCCACATAAAAAGTCTACTAGGCCTTGATTGATAGATCTGATTTGATTTGAGCAGGGAGATAAAAATAACGGTGTTCTTAGTCCACTATTGACAGCACCGAAACTGAGTTCACGGTGGGGTTTCGCTCCCTGTGTGTCTAGTAAGGCCAGCCAGTACCCCTAAAGAGTAATAGGACGACCGAAACTTCCTGGCAGATTAAAACTGTGTGCCCGACCGAGACTCGAACTCGGGACCTTTGCCTTTCGCGGGCAAGTGCTCTACCAACTGAGCTACCGAAGCACGACTCACGCCGGCTACTCACAGCTTTACTTCTGCCAGTATCTCGTCTCCTACCTTCCAAACTTTACAGAAGCTCTCCTGCGAACCTTGCAGAACTAGCACTCCTGAAAGAAAGGATATAGCGGGGACATGGCTTAGCCACAGCCTGGGGGATGTTTCCAGAATGAGATTTTCACTCTGCAGCGGAGTGTGCGCTGATATGAAAGTTCCTGGCAGATTAAAACTGTGTGCCCGACCGAGACTCGAACTCGGGACCTTTGCCTTTCGCGGGCAAGTGCTCTACCAACTGAGCTACCGAAGCACGACTCATGCCCGGTAGTTTGGAAGGTAGGAGACGAGATACTGGCAGAAGTAAAGCTGTGAGTACCGGGCGTGAGTCGTGCTTCGGTAGCTCAGTTGGTAGAGCACTTGCCCGCGAAAGGCAAAGGTCCCGAGTTCGAGTCTCGGTCGGGCACACAGTTTTAATCTGCCAGGAACTTTCATATCAGCGCACACTCCGCTGCAGAGTGAAAATCTCTTTCTGGAATAGGACGACCCTTTATAGGTTCCTCGTTACGGAAGATTTCTTCAGGACTTAATGATGAGAATTTTCTGTATCTTTTGACCTCTAATTCTTCGCACTGAGCGATTAAGACTGGTAACCTCCCATCCCTCTCACCACATAGTCTACACCTACACACACATCGTATGTAGGTGTTTAAAAAGTTCCCATGGCCAGTGATGAGTTCTAACAGCAGTTTAATTGCTTCCCCTTGAAGTTCAGGTTTGCGGAACTTCTCTCGAAAGTTGGCTTTGTCATCATTAGCTTTGCCCTCTTTTTTCATCGTAGTCCAATATTCTACGTAGGTTTGATTTTACCGTCGTCTTAGTGATGGTGAGGACAGGTTCCGGTCTCATAAATGGAGTCGTTACGCTGTCTTCTGCAACGACCTCTGATTTCGTTGCGGGGCTGACTCAGATTTCAGAGCTGCTTGACTGTCTGAATAAATGTTGCTGCTACGGTCCTTGTAGCGGTTTTGCAAATTCTCCTCCACACACACCCGGATAGTAGATATTTCCGCCTGGAACACCGTGGCCAGCTTCCCTAGAAAGACGTCGTTCTCTGGCCAACGCTGTAACCCAGCGCTTTCGTTTGTTTTCAGACCGTCAGTGAACCAGACTATGTCTCCTGAACGGTGTCTTCCTTCGTTCTGCTACTGTCCCCTGCGTCCAACTGTTACACTGAAAGATTTATTGAAGCAGCTGGAATCTATTTTATGGTCAGCCAGCACTTCCCCGATCATTCTTGTATTTACTACACTGGCTACATTGGTGTGAGATGCTGAATATCCTAAAGGTATCCAGTTATTTACAGTTTTTAAACTGTATGCCACTGCCGCGGCCTCCTTTGTAACCCAAAGGTGTAATGAGGGCATGCCCAGCATGATGTCCATCCCAGTAACGGGTGTGCTTCTAACTTGGCGTGTTATGGCTAAGCAGGCCTACTGGGCCTTAATATGAGAAAAAAATATATTCTGAGAGTATACATCTGGAGCACAGCACTGTACGGAAGTGAAACACAGACTGTGGCAAAAGTGGGAAAACAAAACACCGAAGCGTTTGAGATGTAGTGGGATGCTCAAAAATAAGTGGCCTGATAAGAAAAGAGGTGAGGTGAGCCCTATGGGGCTAAAACGAATTATACTGCGATGTGAATGTAAAATCACTCGTTTCACATCATTATGATACATCGTGCAAATGATTCATGAAACTACCTAAAGTAAACTTAGAAGTTTGAGAAGCTGCAGGAACAATGAACCACGCTTTATTTAAACGAGCTTTTACTAACTGTATCTCCGAACCAATGGCAATTGCGTGTAGACAGTAGACGTCAGTCGTGAACAGTCGACATTCGACATTATGTCTGTCGTACATACGATTAAAATCTAAGTAATAATGTCTAACGCACCTCCTAAGCAAATAAAACGGCTATGTGTTTACCTAGAAAGATGAGAAATGAAATATGCATGGCTAGCACGCGCCAGTAACAATTCGTTCCATTCGAAGTACGTAAGTTGTTACTTCATAGTTACAATTGTCATAATTTTATATTTAATCTTCAAGAGTGACAAGAAACTGTTGACTAAAGTGAAATAAATAAATAAATACAATTTTATCAGATATTAGCCTCATGATAGAATTTATCTGAAAATTACTGAAATAAACCATAATTCTGCTTTGAGCTTATGGAAACCTTCATGCATAGTATGGGTGTGTCTATAAATGATGACAAGCTCTGTACTTTGCATTTTGCTGGTGATTGTCATTTTTGCAGAGTATGAAGATGATGTGCACTACAGGGATAGAAATTTGTACAGACACTATCGGAAATTAAACCATTAATTTAGGGATAACGGATGTATTTAGTTACTGGAAGTGTGAGTCAAGACCTGCCGTTAGATTTTGGGGTAATGAGGCCTATGGACTCCTATAAATGAGGCCTATGGACTCCCATAAATAATTTGGAGCCATTATTAACAAAAATGGATCTAGTAAAAGCGAAATTAAGAATCCCATTGGCCAAGGTAGACAAGCAACCTAAAAATTAAGTGGAATTTTATGGAGCACACATATTAGATCAGAAACGACGATTAGAACATTTAAAACATTTATGTAGAATATAGCAACGTATGGAGCAGAAACATGGTAAATAAGTAAAAGAACTGCGAGGAACTTATTGTCAGTGGAGAAGGGATTTTGGAGGTGTCGATGTAGGTTTACACATATTTAAGAGAATGAACCTGGGCTCAACTGTAGCGGAAATGATTGAGATGGCACGAGCATGTATGGTGTTTCGTTTGGGGCAGATGACCTAAGAGGATGAGGGAATGGATTCCAGCTAATAAAATAACCAGGAAAAAACGTCAGAAAATAACGTGGGAAAAGATGTCAGGAGAGCTATGTCAGAGAGGAAGCTGCAGGTGGAAGATTGGAATGATAGAAGACTTTGCACACTAGGATGCGAGAAACAACTATAATAATCTATTAAATCGCAGTAATAAATGGAAAGGTATATGTTATTGTTTACTGACATTTTGCGAGTGTTTAAAGAAGCTCTGTAGTATTTACAGGGTTGCATTTGTCGCATATATCTTCAAAGAAATCCTTGAAAACGTCGAAGAAGATACCATCTTGAATGGAAAGAAGTTGAACAGTATCCGCTAGGCTTATTATATTGTAATCTTTGCTGATAACTTCAATAGTCTGTAAAAACTTGAATCCCAAATCAACAAAAGTAGTGAGCGTTATGACCTAGAAATCAACAGAATTAAAAGAAAATTAACGGTCATCAGCGACAGAGACACACTCATCCGTCATCTAAACGTTGCCGAGTAATGTACGCGGCGGTTAGCACATTGGACGCGCATTCGGAAGGACGACGGTTCAACTCCGTGTCCGGCCATCCAGATTTAGGTTTTCCGTGATTTCCCTAAAACGCTCCAAGCAACTGCCGAGATGGTTCCTTTGAAAGATCGCGACATTTTTCCTTCCCCATCCTTAAAACAATTCAAGTTCCTGCTCCGTCTCTAAAGACCTCGATGTCGATGGGACGTTAAACGTTAATATTCCTTTCTTCCATCTTTTTCATCAAAACATTAATGGTAAACTTATTGAACAAGTAAACAAGTACACACATCTGGGAACTAATATCAACATCTAGTCGAATAACTGGCAATGAATTAAAGTCCATGTTGAGAAAGCCAGAGCTTCGTCTTGTGTTTCGGAGCCATCACCTCCCAATGGAAACAAAATTAAGATTTCTACGTTGCTACACGATTGCCATCCTCTTCTACGGAACTGACACCTGGACGTCGACTGATACGGCGGGTAAAAACGACTTGAGGCATTTGAGGTGTGGCTGTACAGGAGAATGCCAAGAGTGTCAAGGGCAGATAACATTACTAATAACGAAATTCTTCTCAGAATGGAGAAAGATTAAGAAGTTCCATACACAATAAAATGCAGTAAACTAAAATATCTCGGGCACGGAGAGAGAAAAGGAAACAGTCGTAAACTGCTGCAGAACATTCTTCATGGAAAGACACTGTGTAAAACAGGGTGAGAAAGAAGAACGTATTGGCTAGCCTGCAAGGTGAACAGCTGTACTGCAAACGGCTACTTGGTGTGTGAAACAACGCTGCGCGGTTACGTAAATAAAAGTAAGATTTATATGTGAACTACGGTGAGTGATAATTTCCATGTAGTTACCTCTACACTGTACATACTAATGTTAATCTGGATAAAATATCAATAAAGTACTCTCGTAATACTTCAATTATAACGTAAAATATGATTGGGACTTACGCAGTGCCGTCAGGTCCAGGGCAGTGATTTCACATGTTGAGGTTACATTGACTTCTGATTTTTTTCCTTTAATGTTTATAACTTTTTCTGTATTTCAGGACTTTTTGGTAATAAAATACATCCTTGCTGACGACACTATGGAATTTCATTTCACAAAAAAACAATAGAAATAATGCGTGACTTGCAAAACACTAATGAACTCCATGAGATTTTTTTTCCTTTCAGGCTATGACTACAGACGAAGAAATTCGTACTCATCCAGCAAATTGGCCAGGTGATGTTGATACACCATCTGAATGAGTGATGATAGTGAAGATGAAATGATGCATAGTACTCTGCGGAACAGTAACGCAAAATCTCTTCAGGCGTGTGCTAGTACTTCACAAAACCTTCACAGAACCTGAACTAAGCGGTAATGAGGAAGAGGCACACAATGAAGAAAATGTTCAAACTGTATCTCCTCATGTATGTGGTAGTACTTCGCAGAATATGGTTTGACAATCGTGCAGTTCACTTTCTTTCAAATTCTCACGGAAATGAAGTATGCAGTATATCTAGAACCCAGGAAGGTGGAACGAAGATTGGAGAAAGGTACTGACATTTATACAAGATTGTAATGAACACACGGGAGGTGTTGATAAAGACCGACATGGTGAGGTCTTCTTATGGGATATACAGAAAGTGAAAAAAAGTAATGGTACAGACTTTTAATGCAATGGTGGAAATGACGCTCATGTATCCCTATATTTCATACTGTGTCCTAAACGGGACACTTTTATTGACTGATTTCAAATGGTGAGAAATACATTTGGTCTACTCTCATTTGGGAAGCAACTGTCCAAAAAAAGGAAATGATGGCCCAAAAATTATCAAAATTCTCCTCTTTCAACTCCACAGAGAAGAAACTCAGCCTTTACGGTTCCAAACGAGGTACGTTTTCTGAATACACCATCTTACCGGCCAACATCCGTCAATTCAAGAGGCAGATGTGAACTTTGCTCATCTACAGAGGTGGAATCTAGACCCCCTTCACAGTGTGCAGAGAGTAGTATTTTTATGTGTTAATGAAAAAACTGTTTTTGTGTTACCAGAAGCAAACGAGGTACGTTTTCAGAATACACCATCTTACCGGCCAGCATCCGTCAATTCAAGAGACAGGTGCGAACTTTGCTCATCTGCATAGGTGGAATCTAGACCCCCTTCACAGTGTGCAGAGAGTAGTATTTTTATGTGCTAATGAAAAAACTGTTTTTGTATTACCAGAAGCAATAATCGTAGTTGGATAATTCTTTTGGGATTACTCAGCCCCTTAACGTACTTCGCGTGTATAATTCTGTCGGGAGTCTCTGGACATTTTATGCATTTTAATAACTATGTATCATTTTTTAAATAAAGTAATTTGCTCTTAATTAATAACTGTTGAAGTATGAAAGTAAAAACTTTGAACCCTGATTTTATATGTTTTAAAACCATTCAAAAGCCAAGGTCGCACAAAATATTTTTCATTCAAGACAGCCGGTTTCAACAGTCTTCGCTGTCATCTTCAGATTTTAAACACCTTTTTGTAGCAAAATATGGTCGTTTTACGCTAGACCTCATGCACAAGATGTGAAGTGGGTACAACTCAGCACATTATAAATGTTTGTCATCGCTAAATTTTTTAAAAACACCAAGAATCTTGTACGAAAGGCCACGTCTAATACGTGATGACAAACGTTTATAATGTGCTGCGTTTTATCCACTTGACATCTTATGCATGTGGTTCAGCGTAAATTGAACATGTTTCCCGGCAAAAAGATGTTTCAGACCTGAAGATGACAGCAAAGAGTGTTGAAACCGGTTGTCTTAAATTTAAAAAAAATATTTTGTACGACCTTGGCTTTTGAATGGGCTTTAACAATTAAAACAAATTGCCCGTCAATACTCTCATAATGAGAAAATTCAGTTGTATGTTTTAAAAGTACAGTAAATAAAGGGTTTATAAAATAACAACTGATCGGCAAAAAGTTTGAAGTTATCATTGGAGTCCCGTACTGAGGTGTTGTAGATGTTGGCAACACTATATTGGAGGCCAGATAAGAGTCAGCTTCACTGTACTCTATTGCAACGCCACCTGCATGTCTAAATTTACAGGAGCGTTGCGCAGCCTGCGTGGAGACATAAGTCAGGGACGCGCCGGAGGTACTCACTCGGATACGACGGACAGGTCGTAGTAGACGGGCTGCGGGGACATCTGGTGCTGGTGCTGGGGCTTGTGTGCGCGGCCGTACAGTTGGTGATGCTGTTGCTGCTGCTGGTGCTGATGCTGTTGTTGTTGTTGATGCTGGTGGTGATGATGCTGGTGATGGTGGTGCGGCTGCAGCAGGCGCGGGAACGCCGGCATGTCGCCCGCGCCGCCGCCTCCGGCGTACGCGCCGGCCATGGGGCGGTGGCTGTGGTGTTGTTGGGGCGGCGCCGCTCAGCGCCAGGGGCCTAGGCCGCCTCCGGGCCCGCCCGCCGCCTCCGCCTCCACCGCCGCCCCCGGGACTGCGCCCACGCCGCCCCCGGGTCTCGTCGCACCTGTCCGCCCCCTGTCCGTACCCATCACTGCCGGCCCGCACCTAGCTTCCAGCGCAGTTCCGGTCGCACTTCACAACACGTCACCAGTTGCCGCTATCTCTCACCCAACACCACCTCCGGAAAAAACTCTTCACCGGGAGAACAATAAGCCCCCGTCTACCTTTGACGATATCTCCAGTCGTCAGTCTGAAACGGTCTCATGAATCCACTGCTCCAAAAACAGAGCAAGCCGTTTTGCATCACCAGTATCCGTGTTCAATATTTCGCTAACGAGGTAGTCCAAACACACCACAAATCGATCGAATTAATAGTCCACAACGAAGAAGACGCACTGGGTCAAGTAGGGCCTACACCAGATATCAAATTTGTTCACAGATGCATGCCATGGAAACGTGGGAAAGTAATATAGGGGTCCACTAGCTCAGAAGGTGAATTCTTGAAATGTTACGACTGGGGTCAGGGAGATACGCTGTCACTGTGTCCCTAATTTACCATTTTCTGGTCATCTATTTACACATCACGACTCGAATTGTGGATGCTGAGTTTCGGTGATCGTCGAAGCTGAGAGTACGACCGCTGGAGTAACGAATTCGCTGTTTTTCTCGATGAACGACGAAGGCAGTAGTGTCACTGATCACAGCGATTTAGACAATCATGCGACGTACGTAACAACTGGGTATCGTTTCGTTTGCGCAGGCTGCTATCAGCAGTTTTGGTCCTCCACGAGGCGAGCAGCGTTGGCGATCTGTGCGACACGTGCCGACTGCACCACTCGCATTCCACTCTCCACCGAAGGCCGGCCGGTCCACATGTGTCGATCAGTCTGCACCTCCAGCACGCACCGTGAAACGACGTATCCTCAGTTCGGGATTAGCTCCAAGACATCAGCATTTCACATTAGGTCAGAGTCATCTGCTGAGAAGATCTTTGCTTCCGAAACTGGAAAAGCCGGCAGAAAATTTGGAAGCATAACAAAGAGCGTCCTTCTGCTAACGTGTACCGAAATCGCAGGTATATAATTTGCAACCCCCGTAGGCAATACGCTGCTGTTCGCGAATTATTCGGGTCAAGCGCACCAGTAAAACGAAACGGTAACGCTGTACGGTAAGTCTCTACAATTGTTATCGCGATATTTGAGCTTATGGTGCTGGGTCGTTAATAATTCCGTTTTTGACGAAGGCAATTCGTGGCACTGTACGTCTCCGAAAGTTTTACTTTCGTTTTGAACACGGTCGCAATGCGAGGCCGATCCGCCGGCAGCGCGAGGTGTTTGGCCCGGCACAACGCGCAGGAAACGAGTGCAGTGGGGTTGACACGTGCCGAAGGGAGCGACTTTGTTTACGCGGTCGCCACCTAGAACTGCGCGCGACCGCAGGGCACGGCTGCAGCGAGCACGCCGGCCAATCAGCGCTCGCCGCACCTGTTGCCCCTCCCCTCCACCGGCAGCCGCTCGCGCGTGCGCCCTCCGAGTCAACACCCCTCCGTGTCCTAGCGCCCTCCCCAATTTTATCGCGTCCTGCCTGTTGTCGGAGACAATACTGCCTGCTTCCGAGCGTTCGCATGGACACCTGATGTATCCAGCCCCTGTTAATATGATTGTTCGCTTTCCTCATTAGATACCACTTATCTGTGGTTCTTCACAGCTCAGAAATCCTCCGTTACTAAACTAGTTTTTGTGGGACTCGCTTTCTATAAGGTGTTCTTTCCGTAAATAGGATTAACATTAATTATTTACGAAACTGAAAGGAAAATCGGAGTTGAAAAAAAAATGGTTCAAATGGCTCTGAGCACTATGCGACTTAACTTCTGAAGTCATCAGTCGCCTAGAACTTAAAACTAATTAAACCTAACTAACCTAAGGACATCACACACATCCACGCCCGAGGCAGGATTCGAACCTGCGACCGTAGCGGTCTCTCGGGTCCATACTGTAGCGCCTAGAACCGCACGGCCACTCTGGCCGGCTTCAGAGTATAACTTCCCGTCGATAACGACTTGATTAGCGACGGAGCGCAAGCCCGTATTAGTGACGGCTGGGGAAGGAAATCCGCCGTTCCCTTTCGAAGGAACCATTCCGGCATTTGCTTTAAGCGAATTGGGGAAGTCACGGAAAACCTAAATGTGTACGGCCCGACGGAGTTTGAATAGTCTTCTTTACGAATTCGGGATCCAACGTGCTAACCACTGCGCCATCTCTCTCGGAATTAACGAAACTAACGGGTGACTAATTTCAACAAACAATAATATGTTTTAGATCCTTTGGAGCCCATAGCCAAAACAAATTTTTTGAATGACAACAAACTCCCACAGTGACTTGTTAGTTGGATCCAAATGTCCTTTTATTTGGATTTTCCATTACTGCTAAATTTCGACTGTTTAGCGATTTTCAGGAGTCAATATAACTGTACGTCTTGATCGCTATTTATATTTTTATTGATTAGAAATCATACATTTTAACGCTTTTCGGCCACAGCCGTCATCACAGTCACATTTAAAAATATCTGTGGTATACGTGTGCATGTGAGCTGAGATTATATATACTAATCGATATGTTAAATGTGACTCTGATGTCAGCAGTGGCCGAAACTCCTTAAGGTGTACAATTTTAAATAAATAAAAATACAAATAGCGACCGATACGAACAGTTATATTGACTAGTGACAATGACTGCAGACCCGTACTTATTAATAGACATTGCTAGTTGTGTCGCGTAACACGTCAAGCGAACGTATTTGGGTCACAAACAAAACGTTCTTCTAGTCGCACATTGTCGGTTGGTCGGACTTTAACGAGATGTCACAATGCGTTTCCTCAACAGCTGTGACGTAACATACCACTTGCAAGTATAAGCGCATACTGGACTAACTAGTTCTATTTCCCTGCGCTCTTTTACTTGCAAGTGGTATGTTACATCATAAGTTTTCAAGAATTTAGTGGTGACACGATGTTAATTTTTAATACCGGCCAATCCACTGAATGTTAACAACGCATGACTAGAAAAGTTTTACTGAAACACCAATGTGTCCCTTTGAGGCTACATACGATACACTTGAAAATCGCTACACATTCGAGCTGAGCAGCAGTGGAAAATCGAAAACACAAGGATATTTTAATCGAACTAGCGACAGCTTCTGGGACATATTTTTGTTATACAGAATCGTTGCACTTTGGACAATAGACAATTTTTCCCAACTGTGCAACCGGGTCTATTGTTAGTACTTTGAATGTAACAAAACAAAATGTTCTATAAAAATTTAGAACATTTCTTCCACAGGGGCATCTTGCGCTAACGATGAACAGGAAGTCTGACAAATGGTACATTGAGGCGCAGAATAATATCCGTGCACGTCATACAGTGACTCAGATACACATGCACATACAGAATAGGAGTATCAGTCAAACAGATCACATCTCCAAGTATGTTCTTGGAAATCCTGCCAATTATTCGACTACAAATGGCTCTGAGCACTATGGGACTTACTGCTGTGGTCATCAGTCCCCTAGAACTTAGAGCTACTTAAACGTAACTAACCTAAGGACATCACATGCATCCATGCCCGAGGCAGGATTCGAACCTGCGACCGTAGCGGTCACGCGGTTCCAGACTGTAGCGCCTAGAACCGCACGGCCACTCCGGCCGGCTATTCGACTACGCAATCTGCTAACTGCCATAGAGAAGGACTGAACATAGAGCACTGGGCTCATATAGCCTAGCAAATAGGAATGGTCACGTGACATTCGCATAACGCTGCTGTTTGCATTCTGTGCTAAGACCGAAGCGTCAATATTGCACATATTTTTCCTTTTCTTACATATCTGTTTATTAGTGACAGCAATGGTGAATAATGGTCGCTAATGTGGCCGCCGACTAAAATTATTTACGTCAAAGTGGAAAAGAAGAAAACTTAGGAGCAACCTTATATCGAACTCAGATCACCTGACCTTTCTATGTGTGTTCATGACAAATATCCTGTTCTGCACATTAGGAACACAAGTATTTCCACTCTGTGTTAAATATGACAGATAAAGATGGTTGGTTTCTTGTTTTTTTTGTGGTTTTCTTACGCTGGTGCTAGAAAATGGCTATCCTCTTTGGTTGTAGCAGTCCCTCTTATGTTATTATACAGGAAATGCACTTGCTTTGTGTTGTAATAGTATCACATAACTGCGCTGCAAATAAATGTTTCTCGGCAGCTTAGACAAATGGATATTAGACTTAAATGGAAAAAGAATTCTGTAACTTAGTGTCGCTCCCCTGTATGCACTTTAATCTTGTACGCTCTCGGATTTGTCGTCACTATTATTGACAGATTTTCATCATTGTTAGTAGCTGCCTGTACAGAAAAATCGAATCTTTTACATCCATGAGGTTCGGCATATGCCTTCGTTGGGTTACGAGTACAGCACGTAATATACTGCTATTAACACTTGGAAAACCCACTGTTTTCTAAGAAAATACTGCCCTACCCTAAATAAGTATCCCGCAGAGACTGTAATGACCAAATTCAGTAGACCTAAGTATATAGCCAGCCTCTTCCATCTGTGAATGGTGTCGGTGACGCGCTGAGGACAAGTAACAATGGTGTAAGTATGCCTCGAGACGAAGGTGAATGTCCATTCTGCTTCGATCTCACTGAAGCTGTTGTTAGATTTACTGCGTCAAAAACGCCCATCTAGCTGGGACGCTGCTGCCTAACTTGTTTGACAGCAGCATGAATGTTGTTGATAGTTGCTTACCGTCCAACTGGGTCGTACAGCAATGTGTTTGTGGTGCAAAGCGAATACAGGTGTTTACTCGTTGTTTCTGTCCATGTCACACCCAGCTCCGACGAGGCACAAAATACGTCACTTGTCGTTGGTAAAGGCCGAAGGAGCTCCTAATTGATGCGAACATGTCCTTACAAACACTCCTTCTGCAACGGTCAAACTAAAACAGCGAACTGAACTCGTAAACAACAAGCCCATAGTACACAGCAATCAGCAATTTGTCTGCTACTGATGTGCGGATTAGCCGCGACAGCAGCTAAAACACCTACTTGGGCATCATCATTTGTTGCAGGTCGTGGATGACGTTTCACATGTGGCTGAACACTTCCTGTTTCCTTAAATAACTTAACTATCCGGCGAACGGTCCGGACACTTGCATGATGTCGTCCAGGATACCGAGAAGCATACACAGCACTCGCCTGTTGGGGATTTTGATCACAACAGCCATACATCAACACGATATCGACCTTTCCTCCATTGGTAAACGGTCCATTTTAACACAGGTAATGTATCACGAAGCAAATACCGTACGCACTGGCGGAATGTTACGTTATAGCACGTACTTATACGTTTGTGACTATTAAAGCGCCATGTATCACAAAGCTAAAAAAGTAGTCAAACTAAAACATTCATATTTCTTTACGTACTACACGAATATGTAATAAAAATGGGATTTCCTATTTTAAAAAACGCACGTTTGACCTATGGCAGCTCCATCTAGCGGGCCAACCATAGCGCCATCTGGTTTCCCCCCTTCAAGCTAGACAAGTTTCGTTCTTTGTAGTTTTTTCGTTTGACGCTTATTTCGTGAGATATTTGGCCCGGTCACGATCAATGGACCACCCTGTATAGATAGATACACGACATTAGTTGTAAATCAAGGGTGCTGAAGAGATCGGGATCGATCAAAAACTGTTGAACTGTAGAGCCACCGAATAAGAAGAGAACAATGGCGTATAAACGGAATAGGCTTTTCGGAACTAAAGTTCTGAGGTGTCTCAAAAGCAAATTTTAGTCAGTATGTATTACAGGTTTTTGCATATAGCTGTGAGTTATGAAATTTTATTGCCGAAACACAAGCAAAACTTAAGGATTTCTCAGCAAGCAATGGAGACATCACTATTGATGTCGTGTCAGAAACATTCACATTTACACAGTTTGTAAACATTACATTATATAAAATCTGACAAAAACTTGGTATTCTATAAGGCCCTATACATCTTCCAAGCTGGAGTTTGGACACCACACTGAAGCATGTGTTCGACTGTTTGATCTCCACAGAGGCACTCGACATTTTCTTTTTTGTTATTGTTGGGTCTTGCCCACCCTCGTATAGGGTGCCTAAGGTATGCTGCGTTCTCGGAATACTATACAACAATTCAAGCAAATAACATTAGTAGTTTTCCTTCAATAAAGCAGGTTGACATTACTTAACTTGAATGTACAAAGGTGTTGCAAGCGATGGGCGACATGCAACATAAATCCGAGTCCTTACTATACACAATGTTCCTCCAAGTTGACACACGTCACTGACAACTGTTGTAACACTCTCTGCTGGGCCGTGCTAATACTCCGCGAATACTTTACACTAAAGTCCGGTCGAGGCTGTTTTCTTTTTTTTTTTCCTCTTTTTTTTCTCTTTATTGTGATTTCATTACCCTGCCCAATATGGGCAGGGGAGGGCTGACAGCGGCACAATCCGCCGCTCTTCAGCCAATCGGCTTTACAAAAATACAGAGGAGTGATTACGTAAAAACGGGATATAAAGAAGCACAGTAAATGGAGATGATGGGATTTAAAATATACACTAAGATGGGGACATACGCTGGGGGGACAGCTAAAAAGTCGACATAAAGTTAAAAGAACACAGCTGGCAAATCAAAGTGCACTTAAAAAAACACTGGAAGCAAACACAAGTTAACAGTCGGTCACAGGATAAAAATCACACAGAGCACGACACTTAAAAAACCACTGGAAAGGACGGAGCACTCATGAAGAATAAAAAACTGCTGGTAAGGACCTGCCGCCGAAGCTGGCAGGAGCGGCGCTTATATTCACTTCTTGCAGATGTCGCTCCTGTCGTGGTGTGGTCCTTATCAGCGTACCATGGGTCGACGTCGTTTCACCGCCTTCTCTGGTCTTGCGTTCTTTGTTTTCGTTCCGGCGCTTGTGGCTACGCCAGAACAGTCACAACCCCATCTGGCCATATTAACCTTGGATCTACCCACTCCCGGTCTCAATCTGAATAAGAACTTCCATATTAGCGTCCCTTGTCATAACGTAGTGGCAAGGTTTCTGATGCTCTTTTACAACCAGGTTGAAGAAGGCCCTTATCTTTCCACAGTTGTAACCTGGCTATTTTATCTGAGGTTGTAAATATACCTGATGTTCTAAGACAGCTCTTACTGGATTTCCGTCTTTGCACGTGCATTTCATGTTCCTGTAATCGATGAGTTACCTCCTGCTCCATTTTCTTTTTGTCCATATTTGCAGCTGTTTCACTTCGAACATAAGGTCTGAGCATATATTAAACAGCCTGTTATAAGTCTGCCTGTGTCGTTGGGACCTACACCCACCTGTCTGACGTGACTTGAATTACACCAAAGAAAAAAGGCGTGCTCTACTGCGGAAACTCGTACTGTTTCTATTGATTATGCCACTGTGAAGCAGCCAATTTTCTAAGAAGCTTGTTCGTGGTGGGAACTTGCAACTTTGTGTTCTTGCAGTACTTCTCGTACATACAGTTCAAATGGCTCTGAGCACTATGGGACTTAACATCTGAGGTCATCAGTCCCCTAAAACTTTGTACTACTTAAACCTAACTAACCTAAGGACATCACACACATCCATGCCCGAGGCAGGATTCGAACCTGCGACCGTAGCGGTCGCGCGGTTCCAGACTGAAGCGCCTAGAACCGCTCGGCCACTCAGACCGGCCGTACATTCAGTCCTTGATCAAGCCACCTCTAATTTTCGAGTGCCTTTCTCTCTCTCTCTCTCAAATGAAACAAAATTATCTACCGGCTAATGCTAGTTCACCAGAAACATCACGGCCACATTAAGTGGGTTAATGTATCTTGCGAATTACTAGAAGGGGCAGGAAAACAAATGGATCAGACTGGTGTGGAAGACTGAAATGATTAACTGCAAGTACAACTACAGTTGATTTGCTCATAAGTGTTCTTAATTCATACGAAGTTGTCAATTTGTCATTAGAATTATGGTTCTTTTTATTTCACTTTATCTAACTTTTCTTTACAAGTAGTCTTATGAGCAGTTTGATGTGACCATCAACGAATTCCTCTCCTCTACTTCCCTCTTTACCTCAGAGTAATACTTGCACCCTGAGTACTCAATTACTTGTTGGATGCATTCCAGTTTCTGCCTTCTTCTATCGTTTTCATCCTCCACAGCTCCATATAGTACCATGGAATTTATTTCCCGATGCCGCATCATCTTTTCTCTTCTTCCTGTAACGTTCGCCGATTTTGCATAGAGCCTCCTCATTTCTTACAATATCACTCCACGTAATTTTCAACTTCTTCTGTAACACCACATCTCAAACGCTTCGATTTTCTTCTTTTCCAGTTCTAACACTATCCATATTTCACTGACGTACAATGATGAGGCCCAAATATACATTTTCAGCAATTTCTTCCTCAAATTATTGTCTGTGTTTGATACCAGTACACATCTATTGGGGAGGAATGCCGTCTTAGGTCTGCTACTTATGTCCTCCTCGGTTCGGTCGTAGGTAGCAGAATTCCTTAATTTCGTCTACATCGTGACTCAGCAATTTTGATGTTAAGTTTCTCGCTATTGTCATTTCTGCTGCTTCTAATTACTATCATTAGACACACTACGAACGTTTTGCGATACGTCATGTGTTACGCTTCAGTGACGAAAGTACTGACGTCCAGTAGGCCACTGTCGAAGTTCCGAAGATCGCACATAAATCTGTAGAAATCGGTTAAATAATAATCATAATAAAAAAAAATGTTCAAATGTGCGTGGATTCCTAGGGGACCAAACTGCTTAGGTCATCGGTCCCTAGACTTACACACTACTTAAACTAACTTATGCAACACACACACTCATGGTCGAGGGAGGACTCGAACCTCCGGCGGGAGGGGCCGCGCAGTCCGCGGCATGACGCCTCAAACCTCGCGGCTACTCCGCGCGACTGGTAAATAACAAAAATGGCCCAATTTTGCAGATGAAGACTGAATTTTATTCTGGAAAAATATATGGGGCGTATACCACAGATGCTCAGCTGCTGAAAAAACAAGACGTACTATCTTAATACATTTCCATCAAATCTATTATGCATGTAAATGACTTGAAAAAACCTTGAATCCGTAACTCTGTGCGGAATGCTGTTGTGGATAAATGGGGGAATATATGGGCTATTTAGCCCCGACCCATGTATAAACTTTCTCGTATTCGTATGCGCATGCGCATTCAAGTAACTTCCCTTGTCTTGCGCATGTGCATACATAGCGGGTCAGGCTTGTAAGTGAGCGACCGTTTGTAGCTGCAGTTTATGGCGGGTCACGGCCCATCGAACATAGGCCAGTGTGAGGTGGAGCGTACACCATTAAGTAGTGGTTTTGACTTTGTACATATGTACTGTTTGTGTTTTCCTTTTCTTTTCGTTTATAAATGTATAGCTATGGTGTTCTTTTAATCATTGACAAAGGTCTTCTTAGGCACTTGTGGGTTTTATTGTTGTTCTGAAGAAGGTGTAGTTATCTACGCCAAAACCTGAGTAAACACTTAACACCAGGTGCTTCTTTCGCAATGGAGGCGGGTTTTTAGTTTCATAATACATTAACCAACAATTGCTACCGCGCTGCGATGTTGAAGGTTCTTCAAGACAAAGAGCTTCAAATTGGTAATTTGTGGTAAGGACTATGGGACCAAACAGCTGAGGTCATCTGTCCCTAGGCTTACGCACTACTTAATCTAACTTTAACTTATGCTAAGGACAACATATACATCCATGCCCGAGGGAGGACTCAAACCTCCGACGCGAACCGTGGTCAGACGCCGCAGATCGCACGGCTACCCCGCGCGGCGAAAGAGTTTCACAAGTTCAGCAGGTCAACAATGCTTTGGTCCAACTCCGACTCCTATGCAAGCAGTTATTCGGTTTGGGATTTAGTGATAGAATAGTTGGATGCCCTCCTGCGGGATGTCGTGCCACATTCTGTGTAGCTGGCCCGTTAGATCATCAAAAGGAGAGCTGGCTGGAAGTCGCTGCCCATAACGCTCCAAACGTTCCACGATTGGTATTCCACCGCTGTCTGGGACATCTCCAGACATGTCTTCATTGGTCGTAGGGGCTCAATGCAAATCTGGACTCGTCAACGAATTCAGCTCCAGTCAATGCGATCCCAGGCTGAACACGTGCTTGGAGACGCCCCGGACAGCGGTGGGATACCATCCTAAGTGTCGCCCGCCGTACAACCAGGAGTGATGGTCTGAGGTGCCATTTATTTTCATATCAAGACTCCTTTGGTTGTCATCCGCGGCTCCCTTACAGCATAGCGGTACGTGGACGATATTCTATGTCCCGTTTTGTTGTCCTACATTTCATCAAGATAACGCCCGCTCTCCCACGGCGAGAGTTTCTACTGCTTGTTTTCGTGCTTGTAAAACCCTCCCTGGGCCAACAAGGTCACTGGATCTCTTCCCAGCTGAGAACGTTAGGAGCTTTACGGGCAGAGTTTTCCAACTTCCTCAGGATTCTGACGATCCAAAGCGCCCGCTGGACAGAATTTAGCACAATATCTCTCAGGAGGACATCCATCAACAACATTAATGAATGTCAATAGCTGCTTGCATAAGGCCCAGAGGTGGACCAACGGGTTACTGACTTGCTACATTTGTGTAGCTCTTTGGCTTGAATTCATCACTCAGTTTTCTGAAACTGCAGTCATTTGTCTGTCTGTACATGTGATTCGCAGCTACCGATTTCCGTCCCATTCGGGTAATTCCTTCATGTTTTAGAGCGCATGTAAGCAGAAAACAAAAAAAAATAGTGAAAAGATACCGTAGTGAATCCTGGGGAAGATTCTTTGCTAATGTTGAACATGACATTCACGGTAGACAGAACATAGCGTTTTAACTTATGAAACACATGAATTAACTAAAAAAAGATACTGCAGGCATTGATGTCTTATACCATAAAGAGCCTACATGTAAATACTAAAATACACTACTGCCCATTAAAATTGCTACACCACGAAGATGATGTGCTACAGATGCGAAATTTAACCGACAGGAAGAAGATGTTGTGATATTCAAATGATTAGCTTTTCAGAGCATTCACACAAGGTTGGCGCCGGTGGTGACACCTACAACGTGCTGACATGAGGAAAGTTTCCAACCGATTTCTCATACACAAACAGCAGTTGACTGGGGTTGCCTGATGAAACGTCGTTGTGATGCCTCGTGTAAGGAGGAGAAATGAGTACCATCACGTTTCCGACTTTGATAAAGGTCGGATTGTAGCCTATCGCGATTGCGGTTTATCGTATCGCGACATTGCTGCTCGCGATGGTCGAGATCCAATGACTGTTAGCAGAATATGGAATCCGTGGTTTCAGGAGGGTAATAAGGAAGGCGGTGGCGGGTCCCAACGGCCTCGTATCACTAGTAGTAGAGATGACAGGCATTTTATCCGCATGGCTGTAACGGATCGTGCAGCCACGTCTCGATCCCTGAGTCAACAGATGGAGACGTTTGCAAGACAACAACCATCTGCACGATCAGTTCGACGACGTTTGCAGCAGCATGGACTATCAGCTCGGAGACCATGGCTGCGGTTACCCTTGACGCTGCATCACTGACAGGAGCGCCTGCGATGCTGTACTCAACGACGAACCTGGGTGCACGAATCGCAAACCGTCATTTTTTCGGATGAATCCTGGTTCTGTTTACAGCATCATGATGGTCGCATCCGTGTTTGGCACATTTCGGTGAACGCACATTGGAAGCGTGTATTCGTAATCGCCATACTGGCGTATCACCCGGCGTGATGGTATGGGGTGCCATTTGTTACACGTCTGTGTCCACTGCTGCATTTAAGCGGAGAGAAAGAAGAAAGAGGCCTAGCGCCTAATCATCGATTATACCGAGCCACACGTTGACTGATAATTGTTGATAGCCCTTCACGACCATAGCGTTGGGCGTCTCATCGGCCCAATTATGGGTATTGTGACTAGGCCTGTCAAACATCGGTACATCTATCTACAGATATTTTTCCAAAAAACATCAATATACACTACTGGCCGTTAAAATTGCTACACCACAAGAAATGCAGATGATAAACGGGTATTCATTGGACAAAGAACCGACATGTGATTACATTTTCACGCAATTTGAGTGAATAGATCCTGAGAAATCAGTACCAAGAACAGCCACCTCTGGCCGTAATAACGGCCTTGATACGCCTGGGCATTGAGTCAAACAGAGCTTGGATGGCGTGTACAGGTACAGCTGCCCATGCAGCACCAACACGATACCACATTTCATCAAGAGTAGTGACTGGCGTGTTGTGACTAGCCAGTTGCTCGGCCACCATTGACCAGACGTGTTCAGTTGGTGAGAGATCTGGAAAATGTGCTGGCCAGGGCAACAGTCGAACATTTCCTGTACCCAGAAAGGCCCGTACAGGACCTGCAACATGCGGTCGTGCATTATCCTGCTGAAATGTAGGGTTTCGCAGGGATCGAATGCAGGGTAGAGCCACGGGTCGTAACACATCTGACATGTAATGTCCACTGTTCAAAGTGCCATCAGTGCGAACAAGAGGTGACCGAGACGTGTAACCAATGGCACCCTATACCATCACGCCAGGTGATAAACCAGGTTGCCGATGACGAATACACGCTTCCAATGTGTGTTCACCGCGATGTCGCCAAACACGGATGCGACCATCATGATGCTGTAAACAGAACCTGGATTCATCCGAAAAAATGACGTTTTCCCATTCGTGCACCCAGGTTCTTCGTTGAGTACACCATCGCAGGCGCTCCTGTCTGTGATACAGCGTCAAGGATAACCGCAGCCATAGTCTCCGAGCTGATAGTCCATGCTGCGGCAAACGTCGTCGAACTGTTCATGCAGATGGTTGTTGTCTTGCAAACGTCCCCATCTGTTGACTCAGGGATCGAAACGTGGCTGCACGATCCGTTACAGCCATGCGGATAAGATGACTGTCATCTCGACTGCTAGTGTGATACGATACCGTTGGGATTCAGCACGGCGTTCCGTATTACCCTCCGGAACCCACCGATTCCGTATTCTGCTAACAGTCATTGGATCTCGACCAACGCGAGCAGCAATGTCGCGATACGATGAATCGCAACCGCGATAGGCTACAATCCGGCCTTTATCAAAGTCGGAAACGTGATGGTACGTATTTCTCCTCCTTACACGAGGCATCACAACGACGTTTCGCCAGGCAACGCCGGTCAACTGCTGTTTGTGTATGAGAAATCGGTTGGAAACTTTCCTCATGTCAGCACGTTGTAGGTGTCACCACCGGCGCCAACCTTGTGTGAATGCTCTGAAAAGCTAATCATTTGAATATCACAGCATCTTCTTCCTGTCGGTTAAATTTCGCGTCTGTAGCACATCATCTTCGTGGTGTAGCAATTTTAATGGGCAGTAATGTATTTTAGTATTTTAACGGCCAGTTTAAATAGACAGCCCCAAAACCGGCAGTATATTTACAATGTGCAGCCGAGATTTTTTTAGGCAGTTACATCGACATTTTTTCCGTTCATACATCGATATTTTCCCTACGATATACCGAGATTTTTACATGATGTTTCTTTAAATATCGATATATCGATTCCCGGCATTTTTAAAAATATCAGCGTCCTAATTGTGACCATTTAGTATTCCGTCTCTGGTGAAACAGGCTTCATCTATAAGAAGTACACACGCATGACCAACTGTAAGGCGCTGCAAGAACCATTGGCTGAACAGGACACGGAGTCCAAAGTCAGCAGTCAAAGCATGCACTTCCTATGGATGATAGCGGTGTAGCTCCATTTCACTTCATGCTCAACGCATATTTATTTCATTTCACGTGCAACTGATCGAATGCTGATTGCAGACGCCTCATCAGCTCGAGCAAGCATTTGCAAAGTCGGAACTTGGTACAGTTCATCGTCGTCCTCGGTAGCTCTACTGTGGTACCAATCGCCCTGTTTCTGTTATTCGGTAGTAAATACCGTTTGATCCGGATGTCTTCTATCCGTATATTCGGTCCCGTTCAACCTTTCTGCTACTTTGCTGCATCCATTTATCGGCACATATACCAAAATCATACTTGCAAGTTTCGTCACCGCGTAGAACTCCATTTCGTTACGGCTGATCCACGTAAGTACTTCGACTTGAATGTATACACAGCATTCTGCTACATCACAGACATTTTACACCAGGAGCGGTCATATTAGTAATCAGTACGCCATCTGCACTGGGTTAGATAAGTTACATCTATACCTAAGTGCTCAATGGGACTGCCTGCCCAACAATCTTAGTAACAACAGTACCAGTACACGTATTCCACTGTTACAGGTATCAGAACGATTTTCGCTAATAAATTTTGGCTCAGTCGTCTCCGGACCAGGTACCCTTATCTCGAATTGATACGCTTACCCTTCTCCATAACTCCTGACAGTTTGTAATATTATCACCTTATAGATTGAGCCAAAACGGAATATTCCACAATTTAAGTGTCTGGAGATAAGACAAAGCAATGGCTTTCATACGGAAAAAACCAGTCAGATCGAAATTAGTAACTAACATAAAGACATTATGAAGAATGTAAATAAATTTCATGTTATCTGCAGAACAATTGCAAGAACTTTGGAAAGAAAAACAAGAAAAGAAACGTAAATGAAATTCTATAAAGTTATTGCTGTACTTACTCTTGTACATGACTGCGAATCATGGACAATAACAAAAAAAAGAAAAATCACGTATACAGACAGCAGAGGCTATAATAAAGTGGATAAAATAATAATTGAAAAAAATCAGATTTGAAAATCTTTTCAGTTAATGACAAGATCGAAAAGAATAGAATGAAATGGAAGGATGATGTTGAAGGATGACAGAAAATAGATTGAAATTACAATGAAATGAATACCCTTAGCTGCATACAGGCGTTGATATAAGTCAACGGGGACAATTGAAAATATGTGCCCCGACTTGGACTCGAACCCGGGATCTCCCCTGCTTACATGGCAGACGCTGTATCCATCCTTTTTTTTCGTTGTTGATCGTTGTGTACGTCACATGACATCCGTTAAAGTTCGTTTGTTGATCCTTCCACTCAGATTTTTAATACAGAGACCGACCAGCTCTCTCTCTTTTATTGTGTAATCTCATTTTGTTCGTATTCGTTCTTTGCATCTGCTCGGGGCGGACGTCGCAAGACACCCGTTTCAGTTCGTCTTTGATCCATTAACTCAATTTTTTATTACAGAGGGCAGCTAACCCTCTGACCGAACACGCTGAGCTACCGTGCCGGCAGCCATTTGAGCCACCGAGGACACAGAGGGTAGTGCGACTGCAGGGACTTATCTCTGGCACGCGTCCCGTGAGACCAACATTCGCAACTTACTGTCCCGCACTATATTCATTCATTACTCGCGGCTTTACCGCCGATTCCCCTAAGAGTTCGGGCACTGCTTGTGCATCCGCACAGAAGAAGGTGGTCAAATGGCCGGTGAGCCTTAACTATATATATATGAGGATGGTATCTGTTCTTACGGACATGTCCGAAAGAACAGATTCCATCTTCATATATATACAGAAAACAGAATGTCAAAACAAATTACGATTTACCGGCCAACTGGAAAGAGAGAACTAGGTACAACTCGTACGAGATGGCTGGGTTATAAGAGACTGGAACAAGTGACTAAAACACTTAATCCTTGGAAAGAGATGATTCTGACTATAATGAGGATTTGTACAGAAATTGCGCAAAATCGTAAATGTCACCCAAGTCGCACCTCTACGGTGGAACACTTGACCTCAGCACAAAGGAATGAGTGTTGCAGCGGCTCTAGGAGGGACGGCGTATCACGGCCCTGTCGGGTGCTCTGCTGGGACAGGACGCTAAAGTGCATCAGCCGGGTCACGTGATCCCGTGTTGCGTCTCTTCCACTGGCGAGTGTTCGGCTCGGCTACGCGAGACTCCTGCCGCCCACGTCTCCCCCGCTGCATAATGCAGAACTCGTCGTCGCAATGTTTCTTGCATGTTCGCGTGAATCTCATTTGATTGCAAAAGCTATAAGAACACGTATTGGACCGTAGCAGACTGACCTCGATCGCTGTTCGACATCGACAGCTCTGTTTTTCCTTTCCGTCTCAGTCCTTTCATTGAGGGAGCGCCCCGTGAACATCGACTAAACCTGGCGCAACAATCGCTTTTCCACAAACAGAGGTAGTCGCTGCATCTCTCCGTGGGCTCTTTAGGTGCAACTCACAAATTTTTCACCCTCATCTCAAAAACACCAGTGTAGTAACCTACATCCACGGAAATTTAATCACGAAACAATAAGCAGGATTTCAGTTTAGAAGACTTTAATAAGGATTATTAAATTTGAATTAAATAAATTGAAAACTAGGATTACGGTTATTTTATTAAAATATTTCACGTATTACTTTCCTAAGTATGCAAAAAATCGTGTTACGAAGGTCAAAGTCATGGTACACTACTGCCAGAATATACACTGTATGACGTGAGACACCGAGAATTGTGAGTGCAAAGGGGGGGGGGGGGGGGGGACTGGTGGTCTGAGAAAGAAATGAAACCGTACGGTTTGAGACGGTATGTGATGTTGCTTCAGTTATTACAATATCAAGTCAAATACACACAGAATTCGGCTGTGTGAGCCCAATCATCAGCATAACGTTGCACCCCCTCTGACTTGGATGTTTGCTAGGAAGGGTGGGAAGGGTGCCATAAATCATTGGATTCTCTCCTGGAACAATATTGTTTGCTAAGTGGCACCTTGGATTAATGTCACTTGTTGTTATACGCACTCAAGATGAATATGTAATAGTTGAAATCTAGATCTGCTGTAATGAAACGACGGATTTGACTATCGATAGCTGTTCTTTTCTCCAGTGTCAATACTCCTTCTCCATCTCTCCGTCCTCCACTCCTCTGTCTCTCTCTCTCTCTCTCTCTGACCAGCATTTCCTCACCTTCGCTCTGACAATTTCCTCCTCCCAGCTCCACCTGATATACTCTTTCTCCCCAGTCAACTCCCCCTTCCCTTTCTTTCTGTCCATCTCCTCTCGCCTGTCTATGTCCATCTCTTCCTACCCCCGCCACCTCCACCTATGTCCATCTCCTATTCCCATCTCTTTGTCTGCCATCTCCTCCTCCCCCTTTCTGTGTCTCTATCATCCCCCCACCCATGTCACTATCCACCTCCGCCTCCCCTTCCTCTCTCTGCTCAGCTTCAGCCATCCGGACATTTAGCCCCTCCAATGCATGGCGGTAGTACGCAAGTCAGTCTTCAGGACGAGATGCTGGACACACACACACACACACACACACACACACACACACACACACATATATATATATATATATATATATATATATATATATATATATATGAAGAGGGGTGGGCTTCAGTGCATTCAATGGATAAGCGTACGAGATGCAGTTTCGGGAATCTTCCAGTAGTATTGTGATGTGTTCAGATGACTTTTATTGAAATATGTGCTGTCTCTGCACACTTCCACTATAGTTTTCTCTAAATGGGATCAAAGAAAAATTACGAATAAATGAACGAATGAATGATTACAAACTTATGACTTGGTCATCAAACTTTAAGGGACTACAAATTAAAAATAACCATTTGTACCTCATAAGTCGATACAAAGGAAAAAATTTCGTACGCTGTGATTTTCTTTCTATATCGGCCATGTATATCTATCCACGCCAGATTCACGCGTGTCTGATGAGAGCTGTTCGCGGTCAAAAGTCGGAGTGAGCAGTTCCTCAACCGCAAGCGGACCGAGTGCCGCATAGATGGGGGCAGTGCCTGTGCGGTCAGAGCTTTCGCGGTCCGACCACACGGACTCCGACGTCAGTTGCAGGCTAGCAGGAGACCGGATTTTTTTGCTCGACCTTAACTCGTCTTGCACAAGTATTGTGAATTCTTCGCGCTGTGACACTCTTAAGGTTTCTGTGTTTGTCGCTGACCGTGCCTTCGGACACTCTGCTCGCCAGTCAGGTGGGCACCCAGTATTTTAGTCGTGCCACGCATCGTTGTATGCCGCGCGCATGCAAATCGTTTTTACATGGGCGCTGTCATCTCGACGAGGCCCCTAGTCTCAAAACATATTACTCAACAAGTTTTACACATTACCGGCAGCAAATTGAAGCTGTTCATACCATGCCATAAGAACCATGTATCCTGCCCCGGTTACATGGTTCCTATCTCATATTTAAGATCTTCCGTAGGTACGGATGTCCAGTTTCATCCTTGGGAGATTGTTGAATACCTTTGGACAACCATACCTAAATCCACTCTGAACCTTATACTGGGAAGAAAAGCATACAGCAGAATGTTTTTTGTGACTTGCTTTACGTTTTGCATACATCCCAAAAGTAGAAATGTATTTTTCTATTAACGAGTAAATGTATTGGGAAGTGAGTGTAAGAATTGCAAGATTCTTCAAAAGACGTGTGTCTCTGTGTTGGTGACTTCCACATGTACACTGAGGCGACAACAGTCATGGGTAGTGTAATGCACATATACATATGACCGTAGCATCACGTACAGTAAGTGTAAAAGGGCAGTGAATTGGCGGAGATGATTCATATGAGAAGGTTTCCGGCGTGATTGTGGCCGCAGGATGGGAACTAACAGACTTTGAACGTGGAATGGTAGTTGGAGCTAGATGACGGGATATTCCATTTCGGAATTCACTAACGATTTCAATACTCCGGGATCCACAGTATCAAGAGTGTGCTGAGAATACAATATTCCAGGCATTACCTTTCACGACGGACAACGCAGTGGCCGACGGCCTTGTGTAGACTTGTCAGTGCCTACAGACAAGTAACACTGCTTGGAATAACCGCAGAAATCAATTTGGGACGTACGACGAATGTATACGTTAGCACAGTGCGGAAGAATGTAGCAGACGACCGACGCGAGTGCCTTTGCTAACATCACGACATCTCCTGCAGCCCCTTCCTGGGCTCGTGACCATATGGATTGGAAACTAGACGACTGAAATACCGTAACCTGGTCAGATGAACCCCGATTTCAGTTGGTAAGAGCTGATGGTAGCGTTCGAGCGTGGCGCAGACCTCACGAAACCGTGGACCCAAGTTGTCAACAAGGCACTGTGCCAGCAGGTGGTGGCTTCATAATGGTGTGGGCTGTGTTTACATCGAATGGACTGGGTCCTCTGGTCTAGCTGAACCGATCGTTGATGGCCATGTTCGGCTACTTCGAGACCATTTGCAGCCATTCGTGGATTTCATGTTCCCAAATAACGATGGAAGTTTTACGGATGACAGTTTGCCGTGTCACCGGGCCACAATTGTTCGTGACTGCTTTGAAGAACATTCAACAGTTCGAGCGAATCACATGGCCACCCAGAGTGCCAGCACGAATCCCACTTTAATGAGATATAATCAAGAGGTCAGTTCGAGCACAAAATTCTGCACTTTCAACACTTCCACTATTACGGACGACTATATAGGGAGCATGGTTCAATATTTCTGCAGGGGACTTCCAACCGCTTGTTGAATCCATGCCATGTCGACCTGCTGCACTACGACGGGCAATAGTGGTTCAAATGGCTCCGAGCATCATGGGACTTAACATCTGAGGTCACCAGTCCCCTACCACTTAGAACTACTTAAACCTAACTAACCTAAGGACATCACACACATCCATGCCCGAGGCAGGATTCGAACCTGCGACCGTAGCGGTCGCGCGGTTCCAGACTGAAGCGCTCAGAACCGCTCGGTCACACCGGCCGGCAACGGTGGTCCAACACGATATTAGGAGGTATACCACGACATTTGTCACCTCAGTGTATATTTCCGTAGCTGACTAGCGGTAAACGTTCTCTTTCAGCACTGAACGCTCTCTGGACTGTGGGTCTCCGACCTGCGGACGGAGCAGCGTGTGCGCTTGTAGGGGCGGTCACTCCCAGAGGGTGTCCCCGCGGGACTCCCTCCTCCCCCCCCCCTCCCGCTTTCCCCTTCCAACAGCTGTTGCGTAACACAGCACACACTTCAGTCTTGGCCACTCTCTCACCGCGAACGACACGAGTTCTTACGAGTACAGTATCCCTTTAATACTGTCACTATGCATTCCAGAGAGATGGGTAACAGTGACGCACACTGACATTTTATCTGGTGTGTATATTAACTGCAGCAATTATGTAACAATTATCTAAATATTCTCGAATAAGTGGTCCTTTACAGCTTGCATATATAACTGCATAACACACAAAATTAATATTCTGATTTAATATAGTTATACGACTTACTGACTATCGTCTTTGGCATGTGCTGCTACGACCAGTGCATAATATGCTTCTGAGGATGAACAAGCGCCCGATATGTTATTGATATCGGACGCTTGCTCAATATATATATATATATATATATATATATATATATATATATATATATATATATATATATATATAATGAGCGAGCAGCCGGTACCAACAACACATCGAGCGCTTCCTCATCCTCATAAGCAAATTATACACTGGTCTTAGCACATGCCGAAGACGATAGTCAATAAGTCGTATAATTATCTACTTACATTAAATCATAATATTAGTTTTGTGTGTTATACAGTTGTCATTTCTGGACGTTATGGCATCAACACTGACAAGCGTCTGCATGTGCTAAGAAACCAGTATATAATAGGTACAGTGCTGATGATGAGCACGCACCCGATATTAGTCTGACACTAAGTAAATAAATAAAAGTAACCTCTATTCAGATCCCATTTTACCCTCCCTGCCAGCTATTCTAACCACATTCTACAACCACTCCCTGATATCCAAAAATATGGGCTTCAGTGCTTTAACATAACGATAATACGCCAGTAATAAACATGCTACCCCCTTTCCACTATAAAAAATATTCTGTTAAGGCCATCCCTCCCCCCCCCCTCTCTCTCTCTCTCACACACACACACACAAGTACGGAGAGAAATAAAGAACAAGAAGGAAAAGACAATAGGTTTCTAACACTTCTATAACAAACAAGACAGCAGCAAAATTGTAAAATCACAGTTCCTACAGAAATCATCAGACTTCGCGTAGTATAAATGTGAAGTTAAGGGCAACGATAAACATGACTTTTCGACGTGAATGCCTTCCATATAGGAAGTAGAAGTAAAATGCGTCTCTTAACATATGACCAGATGGGAGAAAATGTACATTTTTGGCAGGGCAGGCACAAAAATCCATCGCTATGGTTTTAATATAAAATGCGAAACATTTCCGAAAATTAAATATTATTAACTGCAGGAACAAAAAAATGCAACTGAACTTTTAAAATGCCTACATACTTATTGAATTCTGGAGAGGGGTCGGAAATCTTTCTATATCCATCGCTGTGTCAAAACCTGAATATCATATCGGCCAAAAATGTTTCCACCATAATACTTTACAGATGTTGAATATAGAGTAAGTTTAAATACGGGAACATTCTTGTTTTGTTAGTAAAATTATTTGTAATTAGTTTCAAATGAAGCGTCACAGTAATTTATTGAAAGAAGCATATTTACTGTTTTAATGGCATAATTTTATTTAAGAAGAAAAAATTCTTTTCTTGATTTGTCAGACAGACAAACTAACGGTTTAGATTCGTGATACTTTCTCCAGTCAAATCTGTTGCACTATATACTCTGAGGCTTTTAATGCAGAGAAAATATAGATTAGTTTTTGCGTACCAAGTCTGAGTTAGTCCTCACCTGTTCTGCTTATTATACTTTAGAATCTTTGTATGAACCAAGGCAGTGCTTCGCAACTTATGGTTTCTCATTATTCCTCTCGAGCCATGTGGCTAATTTTGAAAGAGAAAATGTGTTGGCTAAAATATGCCGCATTCTTTTTGCTTAGTCGCACTGTTTATTTTATTTTTGGCCCCTTTCGCTTTGCTTCAACGTCTCACGTTTAATGCAAAGACCATCGCTTTCGGCGTCTTCAACAGAACTGGACGAAGTTAGGCAGGAGAGCAGGTGCAGTCGACTCGACACCCTCACTGAATCACAGTGGCCGTTCGCCGTCGTCTTCCGGCCAGTGTCGCTATAACAAATGCAGCCAGGTGACACGGGCCGTTACTTACGGCCTGGTAGTAGAAGGGGGTTCCCAGACGCCTGACCTAGAACCTCGCCCGGCCGCAGGCGCAGTAGAGGCTCTACACTGTGTAGTAAACTCGGCACCCGTCTGTTTTTCCGACACCCCCGGGATAACAAGGCCGCCCAGCAGTGTTAGTGACGTCACACTAAGCGGCCCATAACCGACGCAGCAGTCCACGGACACCTCCGTACAGACGCGCCTGATGCTAACGATCTTCTGTCCGTCATACAGAAAGGAGCGAACTATAATTCGAACCAAAGACCAAATTATATATATTCTTGTAAACAGCATAAAGGTTCATAACGAAATACCGATTACATATACGGGCAGGAATAGGTTCTAGAACTCCTCTGAAATGTGTTTATTTTCAGTACCAGAATGAACATCAAATTGTCAGGTTTTCTAAATAGAAAAGCACTTTGTTAGTAACAGACAGCAATAATGAGACTTGCAGTTGGTGATTTCTACGTGGAAAAGGAAATAAGCTGTAGAGAGATAGAAAATGGTAAGTAAAGAGAGCCTCAGCCTTTTGCTCACATTCTTACATGTAATGCACTTGGTTGTTTTTCATTTCCTTACCTTTCATAACATTTTTAATATTGTTTCAAGAAGTGTATCTTCAATAGCAGAGTGAACTTCAAATTGTCAGGCTTTTCTTAAAGGAAAGAGCAGTCCCTTAGTATCACAGTGCAAGACAGAATCTTGTGTTCAGTGATGTCTATGTTAAAAGGAGAATATTTGATATCTATCTTTTGTTTCCATTCGTTATTACTGGGGATACACTTGTAAAAATTCTTGAAAAGAGCTGTCACCATGAACATATGAGTAAATTCACAACAGTCATGTGTTTTATGAGATAAAGCGAACTCTTGTTACCTTATTGTAAACGAAAGTTGTGAGGGTTTTACTATGCATGACAGTAAGATAATTTACTTTCAGTGTAATTGCTTGAAAATGTTAAGTCCTGCTGTCACTTGGCATTTGTCACCACCTGTATGCGAGTTTTAAAGCTAAATAGCGTTCTGACAATTATAAAATAGTGGCCAAGTATCTCAATCGAGTAAACTTATTCCTGCCCGAATATGTGATCGGTATTTCGTTATGAACCTTTATGCTGTTTACAAGAATATATATAATTTGGTCTTTGGTTCGAATTATAGTTCGCTCCTTTCTGTATGACGGACAGAAGATCGTTAGCATCAGGCGCGTCTGTACGGAGGTGTCCGTGGACTGCTGCGTCGGATATGGGCCGCTTAGTGTGACGTCACTAACACTGCTGGGGGGCCTTGTTATCCCGGGGGTGTCGGTTTATCCGCACAGCCTCACGTCAACGCTTCAGAGTAGGATTGTTGATATTGTTAAAAAGATCGGGAATCCGGTATATCGATGTTTAAAAAGGTATCATCACCGGTCCTCGATAAATCGAAAAAAGCATCGATGTACCGAACAAAAAGATATCGACGTACCGGCCCATAAAAATATCAGCTACACACTGTAATATAATACCGGTTTTAGAGTTGTATATTAAAGTATTGATTTATTATTATATAACCTGTATATCAACAAGCCAGCCTGCCTAGCCCCCTTGGAGTTAGAATTGAAAGGAAAATGATGCACGTTCAAGCTTGGCGACAACCATTTTGCTAATAATAGTAACAGCATGTAAGTGGCACAATAATAGGTGTCCGCCGTTCGGTTTTGTCACATATGGATTTGTTCGGAACACTTCATGTCGACTTCCCTGTTTTTCCATCTCTGCCGACGCCAGTGACATAGTAGTTACAGTGTCAAAATTGCGTAGTGATGTTAAATGTTGCCGTTTCTGTTGCTAGCCTTGAGCACCGCTTTCATCAGCATTTCTCTCACACGTCTCCGCTCACCGCAAAGACCAATCTTGTTTAGATCTTTTTCGCCATTTTCAGCAACTTTTTTTGAAAAATGCTGATGTGAAGAAACAGCACGCTAGTTGGATAAAAAATTGTTTCTCTTCTTTGTGCCACCTATAACTGCTTCACACAGTCAAAGAGAAAGATTGGACGCGATGAAAGCTCAAAAAGTAGTACGACTTCTTCATACAGTGAAAATAAAATTATAACCTACTACAATGTCAAATACTTGGCGAAAATTTCGAAAAAAAATAATATAAAGTAAAACTATCGGTCCCCCATATTGCCATTTCGATATCGATACATCGTGGGGAAAAGTATCGCCAAAATATGTTGATGTTGATATTTTTTGGGAAAAATGAAATATTTTATCATAAAAAATTGGTTCAAATGGCTCTGAGCACTACGGGAGTTAACTTCTGAGGTCATCAGTCCCCTAGACCTTAGAACTACTTAAACCTAACTAACCTAAGGACATCACACACATCCATGCCCGAGGCAGGATTCGAACCCGCGACCGTAGCGGTCGCGCGGTTTCAGACTGTAGCGCCTAGAACCGCTCGGCCACCCCGGCCGTCTTTTATCATCAGCCCTTCTTCAAAGAAGACGGACAAACATCGTAAAGACAGAGCAATTCATGATACGACCTTCTTCTCTCCAGCGTTTGTTCGCGCTCTGTCATGGTCCACCTGTCATGGGCAATTGCCTACTCAGTCACTCTACGAACGACAGCCTTGTACGCCAGTATAATACTAAACGGTTAAAAACACCACTTTCCAGTTGCAGGCTGCCTATTTACCGGCTTCCAGGGGTAACGTAACTTTGATGTTCAGCATCTCATATAATTATTGATCGAATTCAAAGATTTAAAATGCTGTCATAATCTACTCATTAAGAGGTATAATCTTACCTTAAAGTGTTAACACAGTAAGTCAAGTATTGGAGTAAGAAACTAGGCAATGTAACTCATAGTGTGAAACTTACCCAGACAATATTCAGCCAGTATTTAATAACGTGGGATTTAGCGACTTCCAACAAACTTTACATATTAGCTTAACTCTTTTTTCGCAGTTCACGCAATAAAACTTCACCTTCAAGCATGATGTTCCAATTTACTTCTTCCTCACTATTAACTCTACTAGCAGCCCATTTTACTGACAATACCCGCATATACCGCTGCATGTACTTGCAAAATTGTATCTTTACACGAAACAAGGATGAGTGTTTCTTAAAATGAAACATAAATTACCCGGACTGTACTAATGCAGTAATCAGACGTCTGAGGCTGATTTATTCATGACATTTCGCGTCTTTAAGGAATCGCGGGCGAGGGGATTACTGGTCTGTATCTGAATCGTATCAGAGGCGCATCCAGGCGTGAGTTCTGGGAGAAAGGTTCTCCGACAGCCACAAGGTTAAAACAAAAGTCACGGCAAACGAAAATCTAGAGTTATGATAATGTATCATGCAACTTTATTTAAGAAGACGTTTACACCATCTTCAGTTGTGAAAGAACAATAGTGACATACTGTTTTTCAACGGAATGCATAAAATATACCAACCACTGAAATATGTTGTTGTTGTTGTGGTCTTCAGTCCTGAGACTGGTTTGATGCAGCTCTCCATGCTACTCTATCCTGTGCAAGCTTCTTCATCTCCCAATATGTACTGCAGCCTACATCCTTCTGAATCTGTTTAGTGTATTCATCTCTTGGTCTCCCTCTAAGATTTTTACCCTCCACGCTGCCCTCCAATACTAAATTGGTGATCCCTTGATGCCTCACAACATGTCCTACCAACCGATCCCTTCTTCTTGTCAAGTTGTGCCACAAACTCCTCTTCTCCCCAATCCTACTCAATACTTCCTCATTAGTTACGTGATATACCCACCTAATCTTCAGCATTCTTCTGTAGCACCACATTTCAAATGCCTCTATTTTCTTCTTGTCCAAACTGAAATATATAATATTTAAATATCACCATTATTGGTTTCAGGTTGATACAGTATATTTCCGATGTATATTTACTTGAAGAGGTACAAGTACATTTGGCAACTGGTGTTCAGTTATGAGAGACATTGTAAAAAGAATGTGGGAGCCAATAAAATTTATTTGCCCGTATCTCGTGGTCGTGCGGTAGCGTTCTCGCTTCCCACGCCCGGGTTCCCGGGTTCGATTCCCGGCGGGGTCAGGGATTTTCTCTGCCTCGTGATGGCTGGGTGTTGTGTGCTGTCCTTAGGTTAGTTAGGTTTAAGTAGTTCTAAGTTCTAGGGGACTGATGACCATAGATGTTAAGTCCCATAGTGCTCAGAGCCATTTGAACCATTTGAATAAAATTTATTTATGAAAATACGAGACTAGAAATATTACAGACGTAAATACTCGTTATCGCGATGTCTCCAAAAAAATGGTTCAAATGGCTCTGAGCACTATGGGACTTTACCGAGCGAGGTGGCGCAGTGGTTAGACACTGGACTCGCATTCGGGAGGACGACGGTTCAATCCCGCGTCCGGCCATCCTGATTTAGGTTTTCCGTGATTTCCCTAAATCGCTCCAGGCAAATGCCGGGATGGTTTCTTTCAGAGGGCACGGCCGACTTCCTTCCCCGTCCTTCCCTAATCCGATGAGACCGATGACCTCGCTGTCTGGTCTCCTTCCCAGAACCAACCAACCAACCAACTATGGGACTTAACTTCTAAGGTCATCAGTCCCCTAGAACTTAGAACTACTTAAACCTAACTAACCTAAGGACATCACACACATCCATGCCCGAGGCAGGATTAGAACCTGCCACCGTAGCGTCCGCGCGGTCGATGTCTGCAGTGGAATGCAATTTTGCGTAATACAATCTCAAAACGACAATAATCCTCCATACAATTTACAAGGGAAATATACAGTGAAGCGCCAAAGAAAGTGGTATACGCATGCGTATTCAAATATAGAGATATGCAAACAGAGAGAATACCGCGCTGCGATCTGCAACGCCTATATAGGACAACAAGTGTCTGGCGTAGTTATTAGATCGGTTACTGCTGCTGTAATGGTAGGTTATCAAGATTCAAGTGAATTTGAACGTGGTGTTATAGTCGGCACATGAGCAATGGGACACAGCATCTCCGAGGTAGCGATGAAGTAGGGATTTTACCGTACGACCATTTTACGAGTGTACCGTGAATGTCAGGAATCCGGTAAAACCTCCGACATCGCTGCGGCCGGAAAAAGATCCTGCAAGAAAGGGGCCATCGACGTCTGAATAGAATCGTTCAACGTGACAGAAGTGCAACGCTTCCGCAAATTCCTGCAGATTTCTGTGCTGGGCTATCAACAAGTGCGAGCGTGCGAACCACTTAACGAGATTACTTTTGAATACATTACGGGAATGGCAGTGATCAATGTCTTACAAATATTTACTATTAAAAACAGTCTTGATCACGATTTATTTATCAAGGTGACCGGTTTCGACCACTACTGTGATCATCTTCGGACCATTGAGTAGGAACCTCTTTCTGTTGGAGTGATTCTCCTCATGAATCCATGGACCCTGCATGTCAGCAGGAGACTGTTCAATCTGGTGGAGCCTCTGTAATGGTGTGGGGCGTGTGCAGTTGGAATGATATGGGACCCCTGATACGTCTAGATGCGACTCAGACAGGCGACACGCACTGAAGCATCCTGTATGATCACCTGCATCCATTTATGTCCATTGTACATACCGGCATACTTGGGCAATTTCAGCAGGACAATGTGACAACCTACACATCCAGAATTGCTAAAGAGTGGCTCCAGGAACACTCCTCCGAGTTTAAACACAACCGCTGGCCACCAAACTCCCCAGACATGAACACTATTCAGCATATCTGGGATGCCTTGCAACGTACTGTCCAGAAGAGGTCTCCACGCCTTCGTAATCTTACGGATTTATGGACAGCCCAGCAGGATTCATGGCGTCAATTCGCTCCAGCACTACGTCAGACGTTAGTCGAGTCCACGCCACGTCGTGTTGCGGCACTCCTGTGTGCTCGCGTGGGTCCTACAAGATATTAGGTAGGTACACCAGATTCTTTGGCTCTTCAGTGTACATAGTGAATGTAAGCTACTGAGCAAAAATGTGCAGTTTCTTTGTGGCATCTTTTTGTGCACTTCTTGAGACGACAATATCACTTTTAAAAAAAAAGATATTTTAGCTGATTATTGCCATTATGTTTCCGGGATAGGGAGTACAGTATAAAATGAACCAGCATCGCATTTGGATTTACAGTTTACATACAGCTAGTGTGTTAACTTAATTAGTAGCACTGGTCACAATATGCGGTTTTTGTTATTTAAATCAGTTTTCCAATCTTGGAAATCAACACACTAAAAAAAAAAATACAAGAAAGGGCTTTCTCACGTCCGTAAATGTAGCTCACCCACCTGAAAATATAATGGCTCACTTAGAAACTGGTCATGACAACGAGCAATCCTCAACATTTTGTGCGCCACTCACATCATAGTTTCACATTCTGTTTTGGTTGGCGCTCGTGGCGCCCCTTGGAGCACACACCTGTACATAATCCTGAGACACTGCTGCATTCAGCAGCGGGCAGGAAGCGGGGCTAACATCAACAAGGAGAGACAGCCGATCATATTTACATGGCGTCGACGGCACGTGTCGGTGGGAGCTCACTACAGCATTGCTTTACGTCTCAAGCGGCCTTCACTTATATGCTGCCGTAGGTGGCACCGCACACGCGGTCAACGATTGATGTGGTGCGTCCTGTTGAAGTAACCTGTTGAAGACGGTACATACCAGAGGTAATCGACTCGCAAACCAGGCTGCTACTGTACCGGGAAGAAAAATATTCTCTCTCGTGTAAATTTTACCACAATTCTCTGATGATGATTGTTCGAAGCGCACCGTAAATAAAGTTCATAGCGATCAAGACGTTTCCACGGAATTACTACTTGCCAATATTATTTGTGATAATACAACACAGAAATGCTGCTGTACGTTTTTAGCGGGGATTGAAAATACCGATTCAGTTGTAAGGTTCTTATCACTTTTCAGTAACTAAAAAAATACCAGTTTCGGGCTCTTAACACCCATCATCAGGTGTTATAACTTTGCGCCGTAACTCCGAGGCCGCGGTGGTCGTGTACAGGACGCGGCGTATCACTGAGTGCTGGTGATACAAAGTGAAAAGAACCTTACAGTTCAAGCGGTATTTTCAACCTCTGCTGTAATGCTCAGGTGCGGATGTTCCTCCGGAAGGATTGCGTGCACGTTTTCAACGATTACAACTGTAAACAACAAAAAACAGTTCTCAAATCTTTGAAATTTTGGAATCCAGAGCGAAGCACAGCTCAGCACAAAAACCACGCGTCGTCTACTGATGCGTCTCTGAAAGACTTCCTCAATGGTTTGGCACGTGTATCATGTCTAGGGACATGCAATACAGTACCGAGAACACAATAGCACTGAAAACCTGTTTTTGAAAAATTCCACTTTTAACAATTTTCATTTCCACTCTGCATGTGACATTTACATAGGCAATCCTCTAGAACAGAAATAAATTTCTTAATATTATCACACTGCTAAATTAATTATTCAAAATGACAGTCACAATCGCATTATTTATTTTGCCGCCAACTGGTTTCAGCCCGCAATGGGGTCATCTTCAGAGCAATTTACACCATTTGGTCGCTCGCTGGAGTCGTCACCCTGCCTGTGCACGGTTGGTAACTAATCAGGCAGGGTGACGATTCCAGCGAGCGACCAAATGGTGTAAATTGCTCTGAAGATGACCCCATCGCGGGTTGAAACCGGTTGGCAGCAAAATAAATAATGCGATTGTGACTGTAATTTTGAATAATTGAGTATAAGTAAATTAATCGATGTTATCTCCACACAAGTGTGTTGTCTAAAATTTTACACTGCTAAATACTAAAAGAAGAAACAGCCCCTAAGACCTTTAAAATATTTTACTGAAAGCACAAAGAATTAGTCCTGTTGCATCGTTTCAGCTTCAGTAAAAGTTTCCGTCTTTGCGCCAATGTCTGGATTAAACCTCTGCGTAGTGTGTCACGAAGTGAACGCATATGATACTGTTGATTGTCAGCCGTCCATCAGATGGGGACGTTCTGCTCGGCGGTCGCCTTGGTGTTTTTCGAGAAGAGCAATCTATGTGCTGCGAGAGGAGCAGGCTATGTGCTGGCACCGGGTTTCACTATCTCCCTTCTCTCATCACCATCATCTTACAACACAAACGTAACACTACTCCATACACGATCCATTTCACTCAGCTACGCTCTACAAATACACATATGAGTAGACACTCATACACTCAAGGAAATGGGCCAGAGGTCGACGGTGAAGAACAGCCTTTCCGACAGGCGGCTCAACTCACCCCATGTGACATCCCGCGTATTGCCATACGGCAATTACATTTTAGTTGAAGGAATGAAAATACAATATTTCTGTTAGTCTTTGCTTTAGTAAAGGAAATTTTCAGTACTGTGATTTTCAGATTCTTTCACTTTTCGTCGAAAAAAAAGTGGGACAGAAATGCAAAATACTTAAAAATTAAAAAAAAGACACCAAAAAATTAATAAGTATTACCCTTTTAAGTTTAATATAAGTAGTAAGCTTTCATCCAAGCGTCGTACCTCGAAGAACTGCTAAGTACACTACTGGCCATTAAAATTACTACACCAATAAGAAATGCAGACGATAAACGGATATTCATTGGACGAATATATTATACTAAACCGACATGTGATTACATTTTCACGCAATTTGGGTGAATAGATCCGGAGAAATCAGTACCCAGAACAACCACCTCTGGCCGTAATAACGGCCTTGATACGCCTGGTCATTGAGTCAAACAGAGCTTGGATGGCGTGTACAGGTACAGCTGCCCATGCAGCTTCAACACGATACCACAGTTCATCAAGAGTAGTGACTGACGTATTGTGACGAGCCAGTTGCTCGGCCACCATTGACCAGACGTTTTCAGTTGGTGAGACATCTGGAGAATGTGCTGGCCAGTGCAGCAGTCGAACATTTTCTGTATCCAGAAAGGCCCGTACAGGACCTGCAACATGCGGTCGTGCATTATCCTGCTGAAATGTACGGTTTCGCAGGGATCGAATAAAGGGTAGAGCCACGGGTCGTAACACATCTGAAATGTAACGTCCATCGTTCAAAGTGCCGTCAATGCGAACAAGAGGTGAGCGAGACGTGTAACCAATGGCACCCCATACCATCACGATGGGTGATACGCCAGGATGGCGATGACCAATACACGCTTCCGATGTGCATTCACCGCGATGTCGCCAAACACGGATGCGACCATCATGATGCTGTAAATAGAACCTGGATTCATCCGAAAAAATGACGTTTTACCATTCGTGCACCCAGGTTCGTCGTTGAGTACACCATCGCAGGTGCTCCTGTCTGTGATGCAGCGTCAAGGGTAACCGCAGCCATGGCCTCCGAGCTTATAGTCCATGCTGCTGCAAACGTCGTCGAAATGTTCGTGCAGATGGTTGTTGTCTTGCAAACGTCCACATCTGTTGACTCAGGGATCGAGACGTGGCTGCACGATCCGTTACAGCCATTTTGATAAGATGCCTGTCATCTCGACTACTAGTGATACGAGGCCGTTGGGATCCATCACGACGTTCCGTATTACCCTCCTGAACCCACCGATTCCTTATTCTGCTAACAGTCATTGGATCTCGACCAACGCGAGCAGCACGATACGATAAACCGCAATCGCGATAGGCTACAATCCGACCTTTATCAAAGTCGGAAACGTGATGGTACGCATTTCTCCTCCTTATACGAGGCATCACAACAACGTTTCACCAGGCAACGCCGGTCAGCTGCTGTTTGTGTATGACAAATCGGTTGGAAACTTTCCTCATGTCAGCACGTTGTAGGTGTCGCCACCGGCGCCAACCTTGTGTGAATGCTCTGAAAGCTTATCATTTACATATCACAGCATCTTCTTCCTGTCGGTTAAATTTCGCGTCTGTAGCACGTCATCTTCGTGGCGCAGCAATTTTAATGGCCAATAGTGTAAATAAAAAAAAATGAAACGTTAACAGCATCTATCCTTTCTAGAACAGCAGACTTTCATTATTGCTGGGTATAAGCCTCTTCTGTGTGACGTCATCTCTTCCAGTCCTGTGCGTCCCGCATCCACACCTCAAAATAGCTAGTGGAGTTGTAATTACTCATTATATAAAATATAAAAATCAATCCGTCTTTAATTAGTCTAACATTGTTACGGAATAGAGTTATTTCATTATTTTACGTAATATTTTTACACAATTGCGTGCGAACTTAGGTTCATGCTCTAATCTATCTTACGAGGCCTATGTCCTGCAGTAGTTTGATGACAGCGTACTAATTTACACTTCATTAAACTGAGAGCGCAAGTCGTGCGGTGATTCATATGCGGCGCGCGGCACGTGACCAAGGGCGGGCTGTGCGTGAGGCCAGGCGTGGTTCACGATTGTGTCTGTACTCACAATTTTTGGGAGTAAATTAATTAAGACTTAGACTCAACGATTTCATATTGTTGTTCTGATTTTTTAGATGTACTCTGTTTTTAATTTATTTACTTAGTAGTCCGCCGACTTGACGAAGCTCGAATACCAACGAGGCTCCATACAAAATTAATCAAATTGATAGAATTCACCTTAACCAACACTGTATCAAAAGTCAACTTCAGGGGGGAACTCTCTGAACCATTCATCATAAAAACAGGTTCAAGACAAGGAGACTGCTTGACACCCCCTGCTGTTCAACTGTGCTTTAGACATAATGAGGGAATGGTACAAGACTAACCCAAAGAACATCCAAATTGGAAGACAGAAAGACAACATAAGTTTAAATTGTGTAGGATTTGCTGATGACCTTGCTCTCTTGTCCCACAGTATTCAGGAAACCAAACGACAAGTTATCGCACTACAGGAAATAGCACAGAAAATTGGTATTGGAATATCCTTTGAAAAAACAGTCATCATGCTAACTGACCCACAACTCATAAAGAAAATTGCCATAGGGAACCAAGAAATCAAATTTGTAGATAAATTTAAATATCTGGGAGAAATCATAACGTATAACCTCACTGATAAGCCAACATGGCATAACAGAATAAACAAATTGACTAAAGCACAATATATCACCAGCCAATAGCAACAAAATTAAAACACTACAAAACAGCCACTCAGCCAGAAATAACATATGCAAGTGAAGCTTCTTCTAAACAACTAACGCTGCACAAACAGAGAAAATACTCAAAATAGAGAGAAGAATCATCAGAACGTGCATCAACAAATCGTACCAGAAAGATGGACACTGGAGAGTAGCTACAAATGAAACAGTCTAGAAGGACATAGAACCGATAATGAGTACAATCAGGAAGAAACGTATTTCATTTTACGGACATCTAATCAGAACACCAGAGAAGAGGATCATCAGAGAATAATAGAGAAATTGTGGAATAGTAAGTGCGACATTAAGTGGATTACAGAAATCAAGGAAGATATGGATGAGCTACAGATTACATTGGAAGAGCTAAGAAACAAAATTGACAAAATCAGGAACCTCACAGACAAACAAACCAGACTGCAAACGAGAATCAACAACCAGACAATAGGAAGGGTGATTTCCGATGAAGAAAGAAGTATAACATCCGAGAGAATGAAGAAGTACTGGACTGAGAGAAAACTGAAAAACTCTTTGTATAAAGTCGGCTAGAGTGGTCCAATGAAGCCCATAAAATGCAAATAATAATAATAAACCTAAAGGGGTAATATATATTATTTTTTTACTTTTTAAAGTTTTTTTGTATGTACTGTGTCCAGTGACTGGAAGTGAGAAATGAATGCGCTGTGTAGCACTAACCTTTTAACAGTAATTTATCGATTCTAATGGCTGTTGAACTCCGCGGCTATGGTTTACACAGATCGGCCAGAACATTACGACGATCTACCTACTGTCGATATAAACCCTTCCAGGCGACAGGAGCATCACCTGACAAGGAGTGACTGCTAGTCAGATACGCGCGCAGTGTATGCAATATCAGTGAGCGCGCTGTCCGTGTGTAGAACGGGGAAAGGGCGCAATCTGTCTGAATTTGACCGAGGGCAGATTTTGATGGTCCCGAGTATCGGCACGAGCATTTCGAAAACAGCACGACTTGACGAGTGTTCGAGGAGTTCTGTGGCGAGTGTCTTCAACACGTGCCGAAACCAAGGTGAACCACGTCCACATCTCGTGGGGTTGGGCGGCCATTACAGATGTCGAACGTCGAAGGCTGGGCAGACTGGTAAAACAGGACACGCAGCGAACTGTGCCGGAACTAACATCAGACTTGAATGCTGGGCAGAGTACAAGTGTGTCTGAACACACACTGCATTGAACACGCCTAACGATGATTCTCCGCAGCCGACGACCCGTGCATGAGTCAATATTCACACCACGACTTCGGCAACTACGACTGAAATGGGCACGTGACCTTCTTCAAGATATCGATGGGAGGGCGTGAATCCGTCATCTTCCAGGGGAGCAGCTCCTTGTAATGCGGACAGAGAGAAGTTGGCAGCGGCTCCATTATGCTCTGGAGAACATTCACGTGGTCGTCCATGGGTCCAGTGCAGCTCGTGAAAGGAACCACGAGGGCCATCTCTGATCTCAATCAAATCTCTAATCATCCTTTCCTGGAGTTTTATTTCCAATACAAATTTTATGTCAATTGGGAACCATAGAGTTGAAAAGCCTAATTCTCTGCCGTGAAATGAAGTGATTTTAATCATGTTCTACTCGTACAGTCATGATATTTCTTTGGTTTTGTTCGGCTGTTGCTGTATCATCCAATCGAACACTGATTTCAGACCACGTAGAGCCCTTCATGACGATCATGTTTCGCCGGCCGCGGTGGTCTAGCGGTTCTGGCGCTGCAGTCCGGAACCGCGGGACTGCTACGGTCGCAGGTTCGAATCCTGCCTCGGGCATGGGTGTGTGTGATGTCCTTAGGTTAGTTAGGTTTAAGTAGTTCTAAGTTCTAGGGGACTTATGACCTAAGATGTTGAGTCCCATAGTGCTCAGAGCCATTTGAACAATCATGTTTCCCGATGGCGGTGGCACTTTTCAACAAGGTAATGCGCCGTGTCATATGACTGAAAGTGTGATGGAGTGGTTTTTTGAAACACAGTGGCGATTTCCAATTGATGTGCTTCCCCCCGCCATATCTGAACCCGATCGAAAATATCTGATATGTGATTGAACGTGACGTCAGAGCTCATCGCCCCCCTCCCCAGAATTTACGGGGATCAGGTGACTTGTGTGTGCAAATGTGGTATAAACTCCCTCCAGCGACCTCCTAAGGCCTCATTGCTTCCATACCACGACGCTTCACCGCTGTTATCCGCGCCAAAGTTGGACGTAACGGCTATTAGATAGTTGTCATAATGACTGCGTTGTAATTCACTACCCTACTTGTTTCCGCATTGAAATTTCTTGCAGTTGTTTCATATACTAATCGCGAGTTATATTCCGTCACTCATCATATGGCCACATTAAATGCCATTGTTTTTTGTTATTATTAAGAACTTGTTCATTCAGAATAATTTAGCTCTTGGTATCAGTTCTGAATATTGAAATATAAAACAAAATTTACAGGATCCGCAAGTTATAATTGTGCCTCATTTTTAGTGCTCTTTGTATAGTCTGTACGTGGAGTTCTGGAACTGCCAGACAATTGCATCACGAAAGTGATGCGTTTTGGCTCTATTCCTGCAGATCGCAACAGAAAATTTTGCGCCCTTATATTTTGCAGGAAACTGAGAAGAATGTGCAACAGTAATCCAGAAATCTGTCATTTTTCATATTATACTGGTATCTGTGTTGTTAAAATAGACAACATGTAGGCCCAAAGTGCAAGTAATTTTTGTGGAAACACCCCTGTTGAAGAAAATGTTTTCTCGCATTCGCAGTGCGTGTCTCTTTGACTTTATGCGGCAACATTAATGCTAATAGGCAAGCTGTAACTCATGATTATCTTCAATGATATGCAGAACCACCATGAACATCACGATCTCGTAAGCAACTTCAGTGGTGAAGCCACTTTTCATCGTCCCAGAAAGATGAAAACACACGCATATGGGGGACAGAGATCCACATGCAACAGTCGAACACGTCCGACATGCTGACAAATTTAACTTCTTCTCTGACGTGAAATGATAATTAAATCAAGACTCTAAGCTGTCGACAGGCGTTGATATCATTAATAGGGACAGTTGAAAATGTGTGTCCCGACCGGGACTCGAACGCGGGATCTCCTGTTTACATGGCAGACGCTCTACCCATCTGAGTCACCAAGGGCACAGAGGATAGTGCGACTGCAGGGATTTATCCCTTGGACGCTCCCCGTGAGACCCAAAAAAAAAAAGTTCAAATGTGTGTGAAATCTTATGGGACTTAACTGCTGAGGTCATCAGTCCCTAAGCTCACACACTACGTAACCTAAATTATCCTAAGGACCAACACACACACCCATGCCCGAGGGATGACTCGAACCTCCGCCGGGACCAGCCGCACAGTCCGTGAGACCCACATTCCTAACATAATATCCATACACTACATTTGTAGTGCCCTGCCCATTACACTCATAACTTGCAGCAGACAGTCTTACCGAGTCCCGTAAGCGTTCGGGCAAAGCTTGTGCATCCAGCACAGAAAAAGGTCAATGGCTGGTTAACCTTAACTATATGAAGATGGTGAACAGATACCATCTTCATATATCTTCTCTGGCGTGTCCAACAAGACAGTCTACGGACCTTTCCTGTCAATCGTACCACCGATCTCGACGTGTTGCAACTGTGACTCACTCCACACCTCGAAACTGACAGCAGGGATGTCGTCTTTCAACAAGATGGCGCCCGTCCACATTTCCAGAATACTGTGAACTAGATTACGTGAATGAGAGATTGCGACGTCGCTGGATAAGCCATGCTTCTCTGGCGCTACTCGAGTGGTCACCACTGTCGCAGGACTTGACGCCCTGAGTTTTTACTCGTGCGGTTACACCAAGGATTCCGTCTATAATGATCTCCAAGTAGACGGGAAGTTAAACCCCAATCTTCCTTTAACCCCAAGGATTGCGTTTATGTTTCACCTCTGCCACAGAACCTGGAAGACCTGCGACACCGCTTGGCTGTAGCTGTTCTTACCTTCACCTCTGATATGCTGGTTCGGGTACGGGAAGATTGGACTACCGATTAGACGTACGCCGTGTGACTGAATATGGACACACAGAAAATTTATAAAAATTGTAAAAATAATCTTTGTTACGTTGTGCCGGCCGGTGTGGCAAAGCGGTTAAAGGCGCTACAGTCTGGAACCGCGCGACCGCTACGGTCGCAGGTTCGAATCCTGCTTCGGGCATGGATGTGTGTGATGTCCTTAGGTTAGTTAGGTTTAAGTAGTTCTAAGTTCTAGGGGACTGATGACCTTAGAAGTTAAGTCCCATAGTGCTCAGAGCCATTTGAACCCATTTTTGTTACGTTGTTCTTGGCCATTTATCTGTACCGGCTTTTTGAAACTTTCCGTGACTTTTACGATTACCCTGAACACCGTTTTAGATTGAGATGTCGGTGCTATTGCACATTTTAATATCAGTTAATACTAGTTCTGTTAATATGTAATATTTATTAGCTGCGGTATATGTGTAAAGCAAATCATGTGAAAACTTTATTCAAAAAGTGACTGCATTGTCTAAAACACCTGGTTTTAGGGATCACACGTATTAAAAGATTTGGCCAATATACAATCTAATTTATTGATTTCTGTGTAAACTGAAGGTGGAAAGGAGAACAAAGAGAGAGGATTACTGCTGTCAGCTGCATCGAGAGATTACACGAAATCAGTGGCGGTGAGTGAAAATGTGTACAAGACCGGGACTCGAACCTGGGACCTTCTGCTTACTAGGCAGGTGCGCTAACCATTGCGCCTCCGGCATTCAGTGTTGCCGCAACTACGAGGACTATCTCGCCACGCCTCAAGGCCGATTCACATTCTCAACGAGCGCCACCTGTTCGCAGTCCCTGTCCACTTCCTCCGTGTTCACTACTCTGAGATTCCCACAGAAGGTCAGACGTATTTGTGCATCCGCACATAATTATTGACTTCTGCTTCATTTCATGTCCTTCTTTTGCACGAAAACGGAATATACGAGTACAGTCAGACATAACGCAGAATTTGTTTTCTGATCAGTCCATCACTATTCGGACCACGCGAGATTTGTGAGTGATACAACAGAATGAGTACTGGGTTTTGCACTAGCCTTCACACAACTACATCACGTTCTTCTCCAGAAACATGGAAGATTTTGTGTGAAACATTCATGCATGGGCAAAATAGGAAATGGTTTTAATTCCAATGATGCTCAAGGGCCGCAATGTTGCACTTGGTCGAGATACGAAGTACACTATCTGATCAAGAGTATCCGGACACCTAGTGGTGGACAGTAAAATTGGATGGTGTACACCCTTCGCCTTCACGATGCATTGATCTCTGCTGCGGACGCTTTCAATAAGATGTATGTATGTCTGCGGAGGATTGGTATCCCGTTTTTCCTCAAGAGTCGATCCAGAGAAGGTAGTAATAATGGACGTTGGGTTCTGGAGCAAGTCAGTGTTCTAGCTCATCCCAAGTATTCTATTGGATTCAGCTATTTTATTGTCCACAAACCACTGCGTCATAAGTGCTACTCTATAACAGAGTGCATTGTTATGCCGATACAAACATTCATCGTCTCCGAACTGTTTCTGTATGGGGTACACAATGGTGTAAAATGAGTTCATATCATTCCACATTTGGTGTTTCCTTAAGCGCAACTATGGGAACAACACCCTGAACTACAAAAACCACATCCCTACCGTAACACCATCTCCTCTGTATTTCACTGTTGGCGCTACAAATGATGGTAGGTAGCGTTCTCCAGACATTCGCCGAATGGCCAAACCCCAAATGGTTCAAATGGCTCTGAGCACTATGGAACTTAACATCTGAGGTCATCAGTCCCCTAGAACTTAGAACTACTTAAACCTAACTAACCTAAGGACATCACACACATCCATGCCCGAGGCAGGATTCGAACCTCCGACGGTAGCGGTCGCGCGATTCCAGACTGAAGCGCCTAGAACCGCTCGGCCACACCGGCCGGCGTCCAAACCCCATCATCGCATTGCTACAAGGTATAGCGTGGTTCAGCACCCCAAATCACTCGTTTCCAGTCATCCAAATTCCAGCGGCGTCTCTTATTATTACATCTCAAGCGTTGTCTAGCATTCACTGCAGAAGTTTGTGGCTTCTTCACTGAGAAACATGGTGCTCCCTGCCTTCTTTTATACTACTACTACTCTAGGAGTATCTAGTGGTCAGTTCCACAGTAAACAGATGAGTCGGGACACATTTCATCGGATAGTGTATGAAGATCTGTACGCTTAGACTGATGGACATCACTGCATATTCCAGGCTTTAACTATATTGTAATCTACATAGCGAAATGTAGCATTTCTACATAAAACAGTCACTTTACTGTACCAGAAACTAGGACTGTTGATATTTTTAAAAGTATTTGATAACCGATATGACGATATATAGAAACAGTCATTAACCGCTCTCGATAAATCGAAGAGAGTTATCGATGTATCTACAGAAAAAGAATCGACGTACCTGCCTATACAAATATCGGCTACACATTGTAAATATACTACCGGTTATAGATCTTTATATATAAGTATTAATTTATTGTTACTTATTCTGTACATCAATAACTAGCAGCCTGCCTATCCCCCTCAGAGCAATAAGCTGGCCGTTGTGGCCGAGCGGTTCCAGGCGCTTCAATCCGGAAACGAGCTGCTGCTACGGTCGCAGGCTCGAATCCTGCCTCGGGCATGGATGTGTGTGACGTCCTTAGGTTGGTTAGGTTTAAGTAGTTCTAAGTCTAGAGGACCGATGACCTCAGATGTGAAGTCCCATAGTGCTCAGAGCCATTTGAACCATCAGAGCAATAACTGAAGGAAAAACAATGTGCGTTCACCCTTGGCGATGGCTAAATGGTTCAAAAGGCTCTGAGCACTATGGGACTCAACTTCTGAGGCCATTAGTCCCCTAGAACATAGAACTAGTTAAACCTAACTAACCTAAGAACATCAGACACATCCATGCCCGAGGCAGGATTAGAACCTGCGACCGTAGCGGTCTCGCGGTTCCAGACTGCAGCGCCTAGAACCGCACGGCCACTTCGGCCGGCTCACCCTTGGCGATAACCACTTTTCTAACAATGGTAACAGCATGTAAGTGGCACAACAAAAGGTGTCCAATGCGTCCGCCGTTCGGTTCCGCCACATACCGGATTTGTCGGGAACATTTCATGACGAATTCCCTGTTTTTTTACATTTCTGCCAACGCCAGCGACCTAGAAGCTGTTGTGTCAAAATTTCGTGGTGAAGCTAAACGTTGCAGTTTCTGTTGGTAGCGCCGGGCGCCAATTACAACAGCACTTCCCCTCACGGGTCTCCAGCCACCGCAAAGACGAATTTTGTCCTTTAGATTTTCGTCCATAATTTTCAGCAACAGAAGAACGCTGATGTGAATAAACAGCACACTAGTTGCGTTAAAAATTGTTTTTTGACGCAACTGGTGTGCTATTTCTTAACAACGTGAACACTGTTATTCCATTTACACTGCCACAGTGCAATCCGACTTCTTCTTTCGTGCCACATATACTGGGTATAATGAAAGCACAAGTGAAAGTAAAATTATGTTCTAAAACAATTTTAAAAGAACATCTTCAAATAATTATCGAAAATTGTGAAATACATCTAATTTTTAATAAAAATATCTGCACTCGATATGGCATTTTGATATCGATATATCGGTGGATGAATTATCGCCGATATATAGCGTTATTTTTTTAAAAAAAAAGATATATCAATATTTTATCAACAAAAAATGGTTCAAATGGCTCTAAGCACTATGGGACTTAACATCTGAGGTCATCAGTCCCCTAGAACTTAGAACTTCTTAAACCTAACTAAACTAAGGACATCACACACATCCACGCCCGAGGCAGGATTCGAACCTGCGACCGTAGCGGTCGCGCGGTTCCAGACTGAAGCTCCTAGAACCCCTCGGCCACACCGACTGGCTTTTATCAACAGCCCTACCATAAACTATTTTTATTTTCTAATGAAGACATATTTTAAAACGTCTTATAGAGCAAATAATAATATTTTCAAAATTTAGTTCGTATATTAGCATCGGACTTGAAATACTGTATGATTATTCTACAGGACGATATTTTTACGCTTGCTCTGCCTCATTTATTTGGCTGTGAAAGAGTAGGGATCGCAGGAGGTTTTTGTGTCTCGAACACTAAACACTAGCCACCTGCTTGCGTTCCGGACGGCGACAGTGCACAAGCTGTATGTTAAATGTCGCGCAGCCGTCTCGTCATTAGCATGAGGAATGCGCACGTACTGCGAGTTATTGGCGATGCGCAGCAGGGGCTGACGTTACCACACAGGAATGGGAAAGATGTTTTCAAAACCATCACTCTGAGAATTAAGCCTTGCGGAATGACGGTCGGATATGAACACTGACTACAACTCCTTGTAATATGAGTAAATCGTTGCAGCACAGTTGTGGAGAAACATTAGCTTTCAGTATACACCCAGAGGTACGAGTAAAGTGAACACAATAAATATACCACATGTCACAAATTCAGAAAAAGAAACATGAGTAAAAATTTGCGCAGGGGCAAAGCAATTTGCAAAGAGGTCAACGAACGAAAACTGTTCAGATACAGTAATGACTGATATATGCATTTTGGAAGGCTGTTGTTGTGTGACTCCCAAAAAAGTGAAGATTTTAGTATAAAACTGTGTTCAAAATACAAGGAATATTTAGTGAAGTATCATATTGTGTTTATCTAATTCCTTAGTAATTTGTATGTGGTATAATAAGCATGCAATTTTTCTATATATCCCCGAAAAGAGAGAGAGAGATGGAAATTAAAGGAAGCATGTCGCTAGAAGTGGATGTATTTTAAAATGATTTTAATTGTGATGTAACTCCTTTCAGTTTATAATTATTAAATTTCACAGATATGGCGGTGAGTGTTAGGTAAGTTCTTTTATACAAAGGAGGCCTTCGTAACCGCCAGGCTACTTTTGCTGGGAGGTAATTGGCGATGATTATTTGCGAGATAATGACAGCCTAAGATGTCTTTCGAGTTCCACAGAACTTGCTCGTAAATGCAGCCCTTTTTTTTAAGAACTGGCATTGTCGGTGACAATAGAAAACAATGCTAATCTCGACAATATGTTGTTTTCTTATTGGGATCATGTCTTTAAATAGGATTCAGGAGGCGAATTTTTGGCAGCAGCCAACACAAAGGCCCGTATCGCTGAGGTTGTACCAAACACAATGGACCTCATGTTAGGCGCCAGACTGGCCAAAGTCACTCAGAGGAACATTTAGAGCAAACGCAAGTCGAGACGTTTTATGTCCGTGGGGCTAAAATTAGCTCCGTTATTTACGCTGTCTACAGATGAGCCAATGAGCCTTAGTCTGTATCTACACAGTCCTCTAGACACCTTTCTAAAAGCCACACGATATTAATGTCTTAGCCTTTATCTAGACTGAGGCCTGTGTTAATCGATGAAACTCGTTGATCGATATAAGTACATCTCCATCCGCCACCCCGTTTTTTCTTTACCCTGTATAATATCCTAAACAAATAGAATATTGCTTCATTCCTCAGAGAATTATTTTATGGACTGATGAATGTCACCTCTCTTCCGCGTTATCTCTCAACCTATAACTCATAAACTGCTCCAGCCACATAACAATTAATTTGCGCACGAGATGTGACTTTGACGAAGTAGACTTTACCAGCGATCCAGGAAATATTTCTTTTATTATAGTTCCAGTCACGGACCACAAGTGTTTATCAAGCAAGTTATGTGGACTGATAAACACTTATGATCCGTGACTGGAATTTTAATAAAATAATATGAATAATTTGTGCCTCTGTGGGTAATGGATGACTCACCCTACAGATGGAGTAGGAGACTGCTGAACACCGACTATACCTTCTAGAGTCGACGTATTATTCTTATTTCTCTAGATGGTTTCTAACAAGCGTCTCAGACGTAGGATCTCCAGAAGACCTGTGATTTATTTGTTGACAATGAATCGTGGCAGATCGATGTTGATATTGGCATGTAACTGAGGACAACAAAATAGAACTACCTGAAGACGAGCACTTCAAGTAGACAAGACATCCCACGGTTTGTCAAAGACACAAAAATTGTGAAACCAGTTATTAAAGTTTACCAGGAAACCTACAAACTTCCTTAGTGCAGCTGTTGTAAATGCAAAGTAAAAAGCAGGTAGTCCTCACATTTTTCATTCTTTTTTTAAAAGACGTATCCTTCGTTTCGAATGATGCATGGAGACATCGCGTGTAACATACATGATTGCTCTACACAGCAACTTATAACCTTTCCCATCGCTCAAAACACGCATCACAAAGACTACACCTACATACATACTCCGCAAGTCACAACTTGGTGCAAGGCGGAGGGCACCTTGTACCAATACTAGTGATTTCCTTTCCTGTACCTCTCGCAAATGTAGCGGAGGAAAACCGACTGTCTGTATACTTCCGTAGCAGCCCTGGTTCTCTTGTCTTCACAGTCTTTACGCGACATGTATGTTGGTTGCAGTAAGATCCCACTTCAATCTGTCTTACCTTCGTGAATAGTGTTTCGCGAAGATAATGTTATCTTTACTTCAGGAAATCCTATTTCAATTCACGAAGCATCTCATCCGAGATCGAACCTACCCATAACAAACTTGGCATCCCCCCCCCCCCCTGAAGTACTTCGGTGTCATAATTTAATCCGACCTGGTAGAAATCTCAAACGATCGAGCAGTACTCAAGAATGCGTCGCGCTGTTGTTCTAAACGCGGCCTTCTTTATAGATGAACTGCACTTTCTTAAAATTTTGCAAATATACCGAAGCAGACCATTCGCTTTCCCTACTACCACTCTTACGTGCTCGTTTCACTTTGTGTAGCTTTGCAACGTTAAGTCAAACAGGTGCATTCAAAATACCATTCCAGGTATTGTTGTCATGCAAAAATATATCATGAAGTACGCAAGATTGCTACGGTATACTCCAGGTTAAGAGACGCTAAACATAGCATTTTGCGAAATACTACACGTAAGCGAAGTGACGTGGGCTACTGCTTTGGCATCTGCAGCGAGCTGTAGTAGTCGCAAGTGCCGGAGTTCAAATGGCTCTGAGCACTATGGGACTTAACATCTGAGGTCATCAGTCCCCTAGACTTAGAACTACTTAAACCTAAGTGACCTAAGAACATCACACACATCCATGCCCGAGGCAGGATTCGATCCTGCGACCGTAGCAGCAGCGCGGATCCGGGCTAAAGCGTCTAGAACCGATAGGCCACAGGAGCCGCGGCCGGAGTGAAACTCCTCCAGACCCCGTCAGTCCGCTTGAGTCAATTCCCTGGAATTACCATTTTCAGAGCTGTTTTTTGTAGTCAAATAGCAGTGGCTCAAGTAATTCGCCTATTATTGCGTACACTAGATTTAATAAAGATAGAGACCCTGAAAAAGAATCACATCTCGCTCGACAGAGGAAGACAACACTGTAGTTACCGGCAGAAAAATTTCTCGAATGAGCAGGAGCAAGTCTGCACTAACACAGGTTACATATTTAAGAGGGGCACCCCGCCCGTGGGCCAGCTGTGGTCCACGGTTGTATTCTGCGTGACTCATCTTAGCGCAGGCTTCCTTCTTTTTGTTCGAGAAGCTTCCTGCGGCATCCACACTGTTGTCTTGCCCTGTGTATACTGTATATAACCACACGTTGCACAGGGGAAAAGCCTCAATGACTCACGGCAAAATTTGCATATTCAGTGATATCATCAAGCTAACGAATAAATAATACACGTTTATTTATTCGCTACCGAAAAAGTTATTCTAACATGTATTACTACGAGGGGATGCTGAAAAGGAATGCCTCTGACATATCTGAAAACTCTTAAAGCATTCAGCTTTATTAATATTCTACATCTTTATTCCTTCTACATTTTTATTCTTCATGTTTCCAGATTTATTTTTGAAAATAGTTACGCTGGCGACGAAAATGTTTCTCCTAATGAGACACCAGTTTGTTGATACCGTCACGGAACCAAAACCTCAACTCCGCTTGCTCCGCTTCATCACTATCAAAGAAGTCCTCGGAGGTGTTCTTTAAGTTTTGTAAACAGATGAAAATCGGATGGGGACAGGTAGGGAATGTATGGAGGGTGATCGATGACAGTCAACACAAGGCGCCGAATTGTTACAGATGTCACAGCGCTTTTATGTGGTGTGGCATTGTCATGCTGAGGGAGTTCTCATATGTGCATGAACTCTCCGAATTCAGAACTCGATTACAGCACGCTGTTTCTCATGTATTGATTATACAAGCGTTACGCACTGCCTTGCTACACGCTAGTATTCCGAGACCTTTAGCAGCAGAGCGTTGCAACTTGCATCAGCAAAGCGGGAAAGTCGACCGGGTACTATGCATGATATTGAGAACAGTGTACAAAATGAGGAGGCATACATTTCGCCACTCCCTCGTATGTTACTACGACATAAGCGTTATTTATATTCTTACGAAATACCGAACGAATATTGGAATTAGTTTCTATTCCATGCATGTACTTCCCAAACCAACAATAATTCGTGAAAAGAAAAAACAACTGTATTTTTGCCAGACAGAGTTATAAAAGACTACCAGATACTCGTTAAGAATATTACCGCTGCAATACTTTTGTGACATCGTAGCAGTCGTAGCTGTGAGATTGGGAAAAAACGACAGGGTTTACAGCTAGGTGGAGCGGTATCGAGGTGGCACTAGTCAGACACATTAAGATGTAGAGTCACTGACACACTGAGGCTAGTCAAAAGAGTAAGGTTAAATGGCAGTCCTTATGGTACTCGGGGCCTATGAAAATAATTTCTAGCCACACGTTTAGCCACCAGAAGGACTGTCAGTGGCTTCTATGAGCACCGGTGACTGTCATGCCCCCGAAGAAATAGGGCTGCAGTGCGATTCAATTGACAACCTGGCATGGCTGCCGCTTCTGGAAGTGTGGGATTACACTCACACGCAGTTATTGGTTTGGAATGATCTACGTGGTTTGATAAGAAATACATGCTGAATAACGTGTTGGCCCACCTTTAGAACGCAATGCGTCAGCGATTATGCCTAGCATGGATTCGACTAGATCTTGGTAGGTTCCCAGACACAGGGGGCACCAGTGTCAAAGCAAGAGGTCACGAAGCCCGCATAAACTATGGATCTGTGATTCTTGGGTGCGGAGCCGAAGAAGTGTTCTATGATTTTCAGTTCAGGCTAATTTGGTAGTCCCAATACCAAACAAATATAGCACGATAATGGCCTTTCAACACGGTCAGCAAACATGCTGGAAGATGTCAAAGGCGTTGGGGCGGACATCAAAGGAATTATGGTGGTTCGCAGTAGCGTTCCCACAAGCTACAGCTATCTAGTGCCTTCGTTTACTTCCATAGGTCTGACGGAAACCCAAATGATCGTTCCCCCCATAGTATAATACCGCTCCACCGGCGGGGTTCTTTAGCGTGGTTTCGGGCAGCCTTTCTCCATTATGACAGCGTATCCCCAAACGACCATCGACCCGGTCTAAGGAGAACCGTGATTTATCCGGCCAGGTAACTTGTTTCCATTGATCCGCGGTCCAATAATGTTGGTCCCGTGCCCACTTCAGTCGTAATTGACAGCATAGTTGGGTCGACATAAAAACACGTATGTGTCATCTGCTGCTGAACCCCATGTTTAACAATGTGCGCTGAGCGATATGCTCTGAAACATGCATACACCGGCATTGTACGACGTCAGGTCTGCCATAAATCACAACGTATGCTACTTGACACAGCAGCAATCCTCCAACCCTTCCTTCCCCTGTCCCAGTTCTGTGATGAGGCATGGAGCTTGAACGAATCCATTTCCGCATCGCTGTCTAGCAATAATACCAAGTGTGGCTCGTAACCGGTTGTCATTGTCCCTGCTGGCGGGTGATATGTTGCACTGTGGCACAGCTACCTGTTATTACAACCATCGCTAGTCATCAGTATAATTGTTCAACAGGCAGCGCTCCGTTGCTCTTAAACGATTCAGATGAGCTACATGCGCGCTCAAGTTTGCCGACGGCCAGCGAGAGACGCCTACGAGGCAGGCATCCCGGCAGACGCCGGGCAGCCGGCCGCGCGTGGCTAGATTAACCTCGTGTGTGCGGTCAGGGCAGACCGGCAATTAATTATCTCTCTGGCTGCTGCCGCAACTAGCGCGGGCTGCGAGTCGCCGAATCCAAAACTGTGTACCTTTTCGCACTCAACCCTCTTTACGACAATTCGGCAGGTTCCTAACTCACGAACGGAACACACGCGTAGTCTTAGGCCACGGGCACACATTCGCGTTTTACATATAGCGCGAAGCCGAGGGAAATTCAATCATGTGAGTCGGAGTAAGTTACGACAACATTTACTGTGTGCAGTTAGTACCAACTAAACTGACGGGAAAAAAATAGCAGCACCAAGAAATTGTGCGACATACACGAAGATTCGTAAGCGTGTTTCTACGCCTGAAAGCTGATGTGTATTCAGATTTTGTGTCAGTCGAATAAGAGTGCTGCTAGTAGCACCATTATAAGATGCAAATAAGTTTCGCATTAAATACACGCTGCAGCACTGTGAGCGATAGTTACCTTTTTAGCCGGCCGGTGTAGCCGTGCGGTTCAAGGCGCTTCAGTCTGGAACTGCGTGACCGCTACGGTCGCAGGTTCGAACCCTGCCTCGGGCATGGCTGTGTGTGATGTCCTTAGGTTAGTTAGGTTTAACTAGTTCTAAGTTCTAGGGGACTGATGACCACAGATGTTAAGTCCCATAGTGCTCAGAGCCAGTTACCTTTTAGATTGAATGTGCTGAGTTGATGTAACGCAAGAATGCCTTTAAGACGACAAAGACGCCATTACGCTGGATGTTCCTTCCACGATATTCCTGAAAGACTTGACAGGAATTTAACTACTGTACATGATTGCTGGCAACGCTGGTCACGAGAAGGTACGGTCGCAAGATGACCGGGCTCAGGACGGTCACGTGGCGCTACCGAGAGGAAAGACCATAGTGTTCAGCGTACGGCTCTAGCGTATCGTACTGCACCTGTAGCAGCAATTTGAGCAGCAGTAGTCACCACTGTTACTTCAAGGGCAGCTCCGGTCAGACGCCCTGTAGCGTGCATTCCACTGACCCAAACCACCGGCATTTTCGACTTCAGAGGTGTCAAGCGAGTAATCAATGGAACGCAGGGTGGACGCATGTTGTATTTCCTGACGAAAGCTGGTTCTCCCTCGGTGCCAGTGATAGCCGTATGTTGGTTAGAAGGAGACTGGTTGAGGGCCTGCAAACACCTCGTCTGCGTGCTAGACACTCTGGATCTACATCTGGAGTTATGGTCTGAGTGCGATGTCGTCTGACAGCAGGGGCACTGTCGTCGTTGTCCCATGCACCCTGACTGCAGATTTGTATGTCGATGTGGTTATTCGACCTGTTGCGTTGCCATTCATGAACAGCATTTCAGGGTAGGCTTTCCAACAGGATAACGCTCGCCCTTGTACCACTGTTGAAATCCAACATGCCGACATGTCCCTTAGCCTTCTCGGTTGCCAGATCTGTCTCCAGTCGAACACACATGGGACATCAATGGATGATAACTCCAGTGTCATCCACAAACAGCATTACCCGTCCCTGTATTGACCGATTAAGTGCAACAGGTATGGAACTCCATCCCACAAACTGACATCCGGCACCTGTACAACACAACTGGCTGGTTGGTTGGTTGGTTGGCTTGGTGGAGGGGACCAAACAGCGAGGACATCAGTCCCATCGAATTAGGGAAGGGTGGGGAAGGAAATCGGCGGTGCCCTTTCAAAGGAACCATCCCGGCATTTACCTGAAGCGATCTGGGGAAATCACGGAAAACCTAAATGAGTATAGCCAGACGCCTCCCCAATGTGAGTCCAGTGTGATAACCACTGGCACCACGTTCGGTTACGACACAATGCGTGCATGTTTACGTGCTTACTCTCGACATTCTGGCGATTACCACCATTTCACCTTTGCGCTTATATTAACCTGTGATGTTGCAATGTTAATGACTTAAAGATGTTACCTAGACAAATATATTCCCGAAATTTCATTATTCTACATAAATTACTTTTTGGTGCCGCGAATTTTCCCGTTAGTATATGATCGGAATATCAATAAATAAGAATGTGGTCCTCGATTTATGTAATGTGATCTGCGATAGTTGTCCACTGACGTCGGCAGCGACGGCACGAAAGAAACGTTACTGTATTCATCTGATATCAAGCAGTAGATCAACAAACGGCAAGTTTGTTCTCCTGCATAACAAACTGATATCCATATAAGTATTTTGAATAGCACAGGATGTCTGTCAACTTATTTGAATTGTTTTAGAGTGTGATCAGACACAGAATTTCTAGAAAAAAATTAAAAAAACACCATGAGAGAATGCGTCATTGGAAAAGAAAAACTCACAGCAACTACAATATATGTTTTAGTATTCTGTATATCATGTCAGAGTGAATGGTGGTATAGAAACAATAATTAAAAATAGTTTTCACCTATGCAAATTTATATTCGTACAATTTATATTCAAAAATTCAAAAGTGAAAGTAAAGAGTATTTACTGTTTACCACACTGCGTCCTGTATACTGTGATACACTACTTTCATTGTAGTGTAATTGTTGTAGAGAAGGTGCTAAGGAAGTGCCACCTACTTCTGAGTAGATTACGAAGAAGACGTTGGTGTTATGAAAGACAGCAAAAGTTAATATCCCACAAAAACATGACATAAGTAAAAAAATCTTTAACTCTGGGCTGTCAAGAGGTCGGTGTTATGCAGAAATTGCATCTGACATATAGTGTAACAAATGGAGGATTTTCTATCGTCCACGTGATGTTAATGTGCGCCAACGGCCTTGCGGCAGTGGTAACACCGGTTCTCGTCAGATCACCGAAGTTAAGCGCTGTCGAGCTGGGCTAGCACTTGGATGGGTGACCACCCGGTCTGCCGAGCGCTGTTGGCAAGCGGGGTCCACTCAGCCCTTGTGAGGCAAACTGAGGAGCTACTTGACTGAGAAGTAGCGGCTCCGGTCTCAGAAACTGACATACGGCCGGGAGAGCGTTGTGCTGACCACATGCCCCTCCATATCCGCATCCAGTGACGCCTGTGGGCTGAGGACGACCTTTGGGCCTTCATGGCCTGTGCGGGAGGAAGTGATGTTAATGTGAAAGTGGCCGATATTACGCATGACTAAGGGAGTGGCATGGTAGGCGATCTGGCGTGTGGTGTGGAACGAGGCTGCACCTGGCTTGCACCTTCAGGTGGAACATTCACAGTCTGATGGTGCAGCACCCACCGGACAAGACACGTAAATGAGTCGTATGGCATCTCACGTCACTGCCACACGAATGGGGTGGGCTCCAGCAATGTCTGTGCTACTTCCAGCTTACAAAAATTTCTGCTTTGGTTGAGTAACTGTGTCTACATCCAACAGAATGACTTATGATCATAGTAGTGTTGAATACTGCAATAGGAACGTTCAAGATTGCAAATGAAATATTAAGTACAGTAATTGAAATTCATTTAGTTAATTTGTGGAAGAGAAAGAAGATATAAAACTAAACAGAAGTATGTGACGTAATACTGTATAAAACATCCCTGCAAATATTTTTATTGTTTGTTTTTTGATGTAATATAATATCACATTCTTCTGGTATGTTACTAAATACATATGAGAATCTCATCCTTTAAGAACGCGGGATATGACAACCAGTCCCACACTGTTAGAGACAGCGAGATTGTGGAAGAGAAAGAAGATATAAAACTAAACAGAAGTATGTAACGTAATATTTTATAAAACATCTCTGCAAATAATTTTATTGTTTTTCTTATGTAATGTAATATCACATCCTTCTGGTATGTTGCTAAATAAATATGTAGTTCTGCCAACACAATGTTCCACTGTTGCTGTAATAAAAAACCAAATTAAGATGGCAGCATGGGCAAATTTCGAAAGCGAAGAAAAGTTTCTTTAAAAATTAAAAATTCACTGCTAACTAGAGAATCTCATCCTTTAAGAACACAGGATATGATAACCAGTCCCATATTGTTAGAAACAACAAGATTCGACACCCTGAACAAGTTTTTGCATTCCAGCGTTTAGAACGTAACGCGCTGAATCGCACTGTGCAGATTGATGAATGTCACTTCTCTTCGGCATTATCTCCCAACCTATAACTCCATCGTCCATTAAAATACAAACACACTGTTCTGTTACTGCTACTGCCAATAGGATATGAAAAGTAATCGGTATTCGAAAACATACTTCTTATCCGAAAATTAGTTAATGCAAACATATTTCAAAGTTCAGTTGAATAAAAATGTAAAAGTTACAACCAGTAACACAGTAGCCACGCGGTCAGAAGTCTGAGCAGGTCAGTCCGTTTCATGAACGTTATTGTCCACAAATCATTACCTTGCATATGCTGCTTTATGACAAAGAGCATTGAGATGCTGATACACTACTGGCCATTAAAATTCCTACACCACGAAGATGACGTGCTACAGACGCGAAATTTAACCGAAAGGGAGAAGATGCTGTGATATGCAAATGATTAGCTTTTCAGAGCATTCACACAAGGTTGGCGCCAGTGGCGACACCTACAACGTGCTGACATGAGGAAAGTTTCCAACCGATTTCTCATACACAAACAGCAGTTGACCGGCGTTGCCTGGTGAAACGTTGTTGTGATGCCTCGTGTAAGGAGGGGAAATGCGTACCATCACTTTTCCGACTTTGATAAAGGTCGGATTGTAGCCTATCGCGACTGCGGTTTATCGTATTGCGACATTTTTGCTCGCGTTGGTCGAGATCCAATGACTGTTAGCAGAATATGGAATCGGTGGGTTAAGGAGGGTAATAGGGAACGCCGTGCTGGATCCCAACGGCCTCGTATCAGTAGCAGTAGAGATGACAGGCATCTTATCCGCATGGTTGTAACGGATCGTGCAGCCACGTCTCGATCTCTGAGTCAACAGATGGGGACGTTTGCAAGATAACAACCATCTGCACGAACAGTCCGACGACGTTTGCAGCAGCATGGACTATCAGCTCGGAGACCATGGCTGCGGTTACCCTTGCGCTGTATCACAGACAGGAGCGCCTGCAATGGTGTACTCAACCACGAACCTGGGTGCACAATGGCACAACTACATTTTTTCGGATGAATCCATGTTCTGTTTGCAGCATCATTGTGGTCGCATCCGTGTTTGGCGACATCGCGGTGAACGCACATTGGAAGCGTGTATTCGTCATCGCCATACTGGCGTATCACCCGGCATGATGGTATGGGGTGTCATTGGTTACACGTCTCGGTCACCTCTTGTTCGCATTGACGGCACTTTGAACAGTGGACGTTACATTTCAGATGTGTTACGACCCGTGGCTCTACCCTGCATTCGATCCCTGCGAAACCCTACATTTCAGCAGGATAATGCACGACCGCATGTTGCAGGTCCTGTACCGGCCCTTCTGGATACAGAAAATGTTCGACTGCTGCCCTGGCCAGCACATTCTACACATCTCTCACCAATTGAAAACGTCTGGTCAATTGTGGCCTATCAACTGGCTCGTCACAATACGCTAGTCACTACTCTTGATGAACTGTGGTATCGTGTTGAAGCTGCATTTGCAGCTGTACCTGTACACGCCATCCAAGCTCTGTTTGACTCAATGCCCAGGCGTATCAAGACCGTTATTACTGCCAGAGGTGGTTGTTCTGGGTACTGACTTCTTAGGATCTATGCACCCAAATTGCGTGAAAATGTAATCACATGTCAGTTCTAGTATAATATATTTGTCCAATGAGTACCCGTTTATCATCTGCATTTCTTCTTGGTGTAACAAATTTAATGGCCAGTAGTGTACAATCATCGTATTCGACGTGTTCGTCTTCTGTACGCAGTACAGAATACTGTGAAATGAGTTCACGTCCTAATGAATTTAGCGTTTTCTTAACCACTTAACGACCGTAGACTCCTTCAAGAGACCCCCCCCCCTCCCCATAACAATCTCCTCACTATTTCACTATTGGCCTTACAGATCACGGCAGGTAACGTTCCCCAGGAATTTGGCAAATCCAAACCGTTCTATCGGTTTGCCATAGAGTATAGCGTTACTCGGCACTCCTAATCACGCGTTTCCAGTAATCCACGGTCCAGCAGTATCGCTCTTTCGACCATTTCAAGCGTCGCTTAGCAAAGTGTGGCTTTTGAGCAGCTGCTCGACTACTGTACCCCATTTCTTTTAACTCCTTACGCAGAGTTACTGTGCTAGATGGACTGCTGGTAGCGCACTGGACTCACGACTTATTTCTTCCGTTGATTTCATGAGATTTATTACAACCCTCCTCCGAAATGCTCATCAGTACATGAGGCCTGCCTGACCTTGGGTTGGCTACGGTTGTTCCTTCGCGTTTCCAGTTCACAATCACATCACCTACAGTCGATTTGGGTAACTTTAGAAGAGTTGAAATGTCTATGACGGATTTGTTACTCGCGTGACGTCCGCTGGCTAGTCCGCGTTCGAAATCAGTGAGCTCTCTCGACTGACCCACTCTGCTGTTACTGCTTCTCTACTGACAACACAGTACTCCCTGCCTCCTTTTATAATGGCGGGTACGCCTCTCGTGGTATCTGGTGGTCGATTCGGAATTACATAGGGGTGTACGGTTACTTTTGATCAGGTAGTGAGCTTAACGCTCTTGTCACCTCGCGTTACGTGCCTAATTCGCAGTGGAAATCGAAATGAGCGTTTGGCGTCATTGGCCGGGAGACACCTTGCGGGGCAGGCCCAGCCGCCTTGGTGCAGGTCTTATTACATTCTACGCCACATTGGGCGACCTGCGCGCCGTATGGGGATGAAATGGTGATGAAGACAACACCCAGTCCCTGAGCGGAGAAAATCTCCGATCCGGCCGGGAATCGAACCCGGGTCCGTAGGACGGCAATCCGTCACACTGACCACTCAGCTATCGGGGCGGACAATTCGCAGTAATGCAGTGCGTTCTCGCGACGTGCCAGTGGTGATAATCGTGTGACACAATAGGCATCCCTGGAAAAGGAAAACAGTTTCTCTAAATGCGAATATTTCAGAGTATTACTTGAATAATAATAAGAAAACCACCAGCTGTATTTGAATCCAACGCCGTTTACTTTTTTAAAACATTCTACCAGTTTCGACTCCAAATGGAGTCATCTTCAGACCCCAAGCGTAAACTGCCATCCACATGCAAAGAAAAGAATCGTATGCAGCGGGCCAAAATTATCTAGATTCAGTACCTTCCGTGAAAATAACAAGCCCAGCTTGGTCAGACTGCATACGATTCTGTTCACTGCACATGGAAAAGGTTGTGGATGGCAGCTTACACTTGGGATCTGAAGATAACATCATTTGGTGTCGAAATTCGTAGCACGTTTTCAAAAGAAATAACGTTGGATTCAAATACAGCAGATGGTTTTGTTATCACTTTTCAAGTACTTCGCCTCCGGTTGCAGCCGCGCGGTCTAAGGCACCTTGCCAGGGTCCGCGCGGCTCCCCCCGCCAGAAGTTCGAGTCCTTCCTTGGGCATGGGTGTGTGTGTTGTCCTCAGTGTAAGTTAGTTTAAGTTAAATTAAGTAGTGCGTAAGCTTAGGGACCGATGACCTGAGCAGTTTGGTCCCGTAAGACCTTACGACAAATTTCCATTTTTTTTTTTCATGTGCAGTCCCACTTGCCTTGATGGATTACCAGAGATCGTAGGTTAAGCTTGACCGTGTCCGTTGTGAATGCCAAAGGAAAATACAAACTACAGCAATCATTTACATTTGCTGCTATTCCCACTACGTGTTTCGGAGGATTACATACCTTTCTCAGGTCAATTTATCTCGGTTAATAAGGCGAGGACGATTTGTGTGCTCGACTTTTGTTGGCATCCAGTGGCATTATCTGTCTGATGTAACAAGTTCCAATAGTATTTGTGTCACATTCACTCTCCATAAGCTGAAATAACGTTGCTTGGATGGTGTGATCTGCTTCACTTTTTGACAAACAGAAACTGCCATACTTTAGTTTTTTTTAGGGAAAAGTTATGAGATTGACAAAGGAACTGCTTCAGCTTTTTCTTTGAGGGGGAGTTGGAATATAATTTTCCCCTGTCAACAGTGGGAAGAATTGTGTGATATGGGCAAAAGATCACACGGCAGGTGATAGCGCACGTGCAGGACACCGATACACCACTGAGTAGCGAAATGCAGGAAGATCTGCAGCGGATAGGCATTTGGTGCAGGGAGTGGCAACTGACCCTTAACATAGACAAATGTAATGTATTGCGAATACATAGAAAGAAGGATTCTTTATTGTATGATTATATGATAGCGGAACAAACACTGGTAGCTGTTACTTCTGTAAAATATCTGGGAGTGTGCGTGCGGAACGATTTGAAGTGGAATGATCATATAAAATTAATTGTTGGTAAGGCGGGTACCAGGTTGAGATTCATTGGGAGAGTCCTTAGAAAATGTAGTCCATCAACAAAGAAGGTGGCTTACAAAACACTCGTTCGACCTATACTTGAGTATTGCTCATCAGTGTGGGATCCGTACCAGATCGGGTTGACGGAGGAGATAGAGAAGATTCAAAGAAGAGCGGCGCGTTTCGTCACAGGGTTATTTGGTAACCGTGATAGCATTACGGAGATCTTTAACAAACTCAAGTGGCAGACTCTGCAAGAGAGGCGCTCTGCATCGCGGTGTAGCTTGCTCGCTAGGTTTCGAGAGGGTGCGTTTCTGGATGAGGTATCGAATATATTGCTTCCCCCTACTTATACCTCCCGAGGAGATCACGAATGTAAAATTAGAGATATTCGAGCGCGCACGGAGGCTTTCAGACAGTCGTTCTTCCCGCGAACCATACGCGACTGGAACAGAAAAGGGAGGTAATGACAGTGGCACGTAAAGTGACCTCCGCCACACACCGTTGGGTGGCTTGCGGAGTATAAATGTAGATGTAGATGTAGTAGAGGTCGACCGCGATCAAGCAAATGGCGCTGTCGCAGTGCCTGCGCAAAGCGGAGACCAGCCGCTCAGTCTTTTCGCGGAGCTATGAAGAGAAGGTGCATTTTGGAGTCATGTTCACAGGCGGAAGTGAGAGCTGTTATCCGCTATGAAAGGGCACGTGGAGTATTAGGCATAGAAATTCATAACCTCCTTGTTGAGGTGTATGGGTTAGGTGTGATGTCGAGGCAAATGGTGCGGAGATGATGCTAGCAATTCAGTGATGAACGTCAGCAAGTGACATATCGAAACCTGGACGGACGCGCACGGCCACTACAGCTGCAATTGTCAGGGAGGTGGATAACATGATTAAAGCGAACCGGCGTATCACCATCGATGGAGTAGCGGCAGAAGTTGGAATCGGACACGAGCGAGCTCACAAGATCATCCACGACATTCTTCGATACAGGAAGGTGTCAGCACGATGGGTGTCCCGCCAACTGACCCCAACACACATGGAACAACGCATGGCGCTCAGCCTGGAACAGTTCGTGCGTTAGCATGAATCTGGCAATGACATTCTGTTTCAGATTGTGAGGGGGTATGAAACGTGGTCCACCATTACACGCTAGAATCGAAGGCCGCATCCACGGAGTGGAAACATCCGTCATCACCTGTCCGAAAGAAGTTCAAAAGCGCTCCGTCTGCAGGTAAAGTGCTACTCACCGTTTTCTGGGACGCCAAAGGAGTTTTTCTGCTGGACTTTCTGGAGGATGCGACCATCAATGCTGCGTGGTACTGTGCCACTCTGTCGAAATTGAAAGAGGTGATTCGGAAAAATCGGCCTGGCCTTCTCACATCTGGCGTTCTGCTGTTGGGTGACAATGCGAGACCACACACGGCGACGGCAACGCTAAACCAAATTGCAACTCTTGGTTGGGAGCGCCTACAGCATCCGCCTTACAGTCCAGATCTCGCATCAAGTGACTTCCATCTGTCTCCTTTGAAGAAGACTCTCGGTGGAAGGCGCTTTGGCAGCAATGCTGACGTCAAACAAGCCGTTCAACCCTTCTTCCGTATGCAAAGCCCTGATTTTTTTTCCTGGAAGGCTCTTTGAAGCTTATAAAGCGGTATGACAAATGTTTCAATGTACCTGGAAATGATGTAGAAAAATAAATATATGTCTTATATTTAATGTCTCATTCTCTGTTTTTTCCTTTCACACACAACTCTGACCACAGTCGATAGGGGAAACTTATTTTCCAACACCCCCACGTGCAACTCTACTAGATGAGTTGCGATTACGGTGAGATGACAGGTACTCCGTCTCTAATGCGAGTTGCTGGGACGCACGCGCGATGAGAAGCCTACGAAGTGGTGTTCGGCAGTCACGTAATTTGCCAGTTCGCAAACACGCCACCAGGCCGTAAGAGCCAGAGTGGAGGTACCATCAGAAGGTCAGTTCCGTCAGGTATTTTAGGAAGCGGCAGAAAGTGTGACGTGCGCGATGTTTGCCCGCGCAGTATGAGAGGAGCTAGCAGAATGTGCGAAGTGGGTAGCGACGATCAAGGCGTAGGTCGTGGTGTCGCGGATCAAAGCTTTTGTGCCTGTGTGCGGCATATTTCCGCCGCACTGCACGAAACAAACCTCAGAAAAAGGCGGTATATTTTCATCGCACTCCACGAAACAAGACTCAGGGTAAGGAACACGAGTATCATGGTACTTTATGATTTATATTAAGCTTCGAGCAGAAAACTTGTTTAATGTAGATCCTATTCTTCCATTGTTCATGTTGTAGTCCTCAGTCCGAAAACTTTTGTTGAAGCCCTCCGCTCTAATCTATTCTCTGCAAGCCACTTCATTTCTCCATAACTGCTGCAAACTATCACCACTTGTACTTACTTACGAGGGGCGTTTGAAAAGTCCGAGAGATGGCACCACCGGCGCGTATCGAGGTCATTTTTAGTTAGTAGCTTCTTTGTAAAGAACGCACACCAAGTTTCAGCCATATTGGTCTATTTCTTTGTGTTTGGCATTCTTGTGAATCAAGGAAGTTGAGTGATTGTCAGAAAATGGACGAAAAAGAATTTCGTGTGGTGATTAAATATTACTTTATGAAAGGCAAAACGCCTCAGGAGACTAAAGAGAATCTTGACAAACATTAAGGTGACTCTGCACCTCAGATTAGAACAGTTTATAAGTGGTTTCAAAATTTTCGGAGTGGCCATATCGGCACAAGTGATGCTGAACGTTCTGGACGCCCTTTGGAGGTTACGACTCCAGAAATCGTTGATAAAATGCATGACATGGTGATGGATGACAGAAGAGTTAAGGTGCGTGAGATTGCTAGTGCTGTGGGCATCTCGAATGAACGGGTACATAATATTTTGCAAAAACATTTAGACATGAGAAAGCTATCCGCAAGATGGGTTCCACGATTGCTCACACTTGACCAAAAACAGAATCGTATGAAGTGTTGCAAGGATGGTTTGCAGCTGTTCAGGAAGAATGCGCAGGACTTTAAGCGTCGTTTCGTCACTGTGGATGAAACATGGATACATTACTATACTCCTGAGACCAAAGAACAATCTAAACAATGGGTTACCAAGGAAGAATCTGCACCAAAAAAGGCGAAGACCACTTCTTCGGCCGGAAAGGTTATGGCAACTGTCTTTGGGGATTCGCAAGGGATAATCCTAATCGAATACCTGGAAAAGGGTAAAGCTATTACAGGTACATATTATTCATCGTTACTGCACCGTTTGAAAACCGAGCTGCAAGAAAAAATCCGGCGATTGGGCCGCAAAAAAGTTCTTTTCCATCACGACAATGCACCAGCACACACCTCAGCAGTTGTGGTCACAAAATTAATGGAAATAGGATTCGAACTCGTTTCAAATCCCCCCTATTCTCCAGACTTGGCTCCCTCGCACTGCTATTTGTTCCCCAATTCGAAGAAATGGCTGTCGGGACAAAGATTTTATTCTAACGAGGAGGTGATTGCAGCAAACTAATCGTTATTTTTCAGACTTGGACAGTTCCTATTATTCGGAAGAGATCAACAAATTAGAACAGCGTTGGACGAATTGTATAAGTCTAAAAGAAGACTATGTCGGAAAATAAAAAAAAAATAAAAACGTTTGCCCCAAACACGTAAGTAGTTTTTATTTTTGCACAGACTTTTCAAACGCCCCTCGTACAGTATATTTTTGTCACGGCTAGGTTTTGCACAACGCCGATGTATCACACAGGAGGTGAACAAAAATAAGCAAACACCAAGAAAAAAAACATATTACCACGCTTAATACGATGTAGGAAATCCGATGGCATTCAAAACAGTTTCCAGTCGTCTCGGCATGACTAAATACAGTTCGTCTGTGGTTTTCAAGGGAATCTTATACCTTACTTCCTGCAGAATAGTGGCAACTTCGCCGTAACGGTGATGAAGGCAGATGGAGATCATGGAGGCAGATGGAGTTCACGCAGCCTTACTTCCAAAGTAGACAACAAAGGCTGAATAAATTCAGATCTGGTGACTGTGATGGATACGACAATTAGTCCTTGTGTTCACGGAACTAGTCCTGAACGATGCGAGTGGTGTCAATGGGAGCACTTCGTCTTAGAACACAGCATCACCACTGAGGAACAAAAACATTGTACCGTGGGATGAACCTGATCTGCCAAAATAATCGCATAATCCTAGGCAGTAATGCCATCTTGGAATGACTATGGGTCCCACGGAATACAACGGTAAGGCTTCCCATATCATCGCCGAACCCCCATCATGTTTCACTCTTGGGACGTAAACTCGTCCAGACGTTGTAAACTGTGAAACAAGAACAAACGACTTACTGCTAACTAGAGAATCTAGTCCTTTAAGTGATGGCTTTGGCAACACGCTTTAATGTTACGGGCATTTGCATAACTGATGAACAGTTTTGGAATTCCATCTCACCCTGCAATTTCCTGCTTATGGAGCTCACTTTGTGTTGTTTTGATGCTGACAGGGTTCTCGAATGTGACATTCACTTCTGCATTAACTTTTACAACGTCATGACGGTCTGTCATGATCATTCAACACACGCTTTCTTCCGCGTTGTGACTTAGCGGATGTTTTCTCTCGATTTTTCCTGTATCCGGTATAAATCTTCGATGTGGTGTCTTGAAACACCAAACATTACGGCATCCATGGTTACGAAGGCACTCACCATATGAACACAAACAATTTGCTCATGCTCCAATTCACTTAGCTCCTAGATAATACTCTCACAACTACACAGAACCCTGTTCTGGCCACGACTGACACTTGCAACGTATTGAGGGCATTCCACAGGTGCCGTTCGTGCCAAATAAAGTGGGCTTGGCCAGCATCTGCATTTATTCTCAAGCATGTATTTCGCGCGACGTTTCCATATTTAAGTACAACCCCTGTATCTCCCATCACCTATTTATCTACTTCTTCTACTCTTTTTATAGTACTTTCTTCAAGTTTTCTTCCCTTACACCTCCCATCTATATATTCCTTACACCTTTCAACCTTCCCTTTTGGCTTGTCATATGAACTCTCGATATTCACATAGCTGCTTCTATTTTCTCCATTGTTGTTGTTGTGGTCTTCAGTCCTGAGACTGGTTTGATGCAGCTCTCCATGCTACTCTAACCTGTGCAAGCTTCTTCATCTCCCAGTACCTACTGCAACCTACATCCTTCAGAATCTGCTTAGTGTATTCATCTCTTGGTCTCCATGATTTTTACCCTCCACGCTGCGCTCCAATACTAAATTGGTGATCCCTCGATATCTCAGAACATGTCCTACCAACCGATCCCTTCTTCTAGTCAAGTTGTGCCACAAACTCCTCTTCTCCCCAATTCTATTCAATACCTCCTCATTAGTTATGTGATCTACCCATCTAATCTTCAGCATTCTTCTGTAGCACCACATTCTATTCTACACTCCATACAAATACTTTCAGAAACGACTTCCTGACATTTAAATCTATACTTAATGTTAACAAATTTTTCTTCTTCAGAAACGCTTTCCTTGCCATTGCCAGTCTACATTTTATATCCTCTCTACTTCGACCATCATCAGTTATTTTGCTTCCCAAATAGCAAAACTCCTTTACTACTTTCCTAATCTAATTCACTCAGCATCACCAGACTTAATTCGACTACATTCCATTATCCTCGTTTTGCTTTTGTTGATGTTCATCTTATACCCTCCTTTCAACACACTGTCCATTCCGTTCAACTGCTCTTCCAAGTTCATTGCTGTCTGTGACAGAATTACAATGTCATCGGCGAACCTCAAAGTTTTTATTTCTTCTCCATGGATTTTAATACCTACTCCGAACTTTTCTTTTGTTTCCTTTATTGCTTGCTCAAGATACAGACTGAATAGCATCGGGGATAGGCTACAATCCTGTCTCACTCCCTTCCCAACTACTGCTTCCCTTTCATACCCCTCAACTTTCTCCATAGGTCTTTTTAATTTTCCTGTAGGCGGCGTCTATTCTATAGTCATCCCTGCTGTGCCCTTTTGCACTTCATGTCTATACGTTTTCAGCCCTCTGTATTCCCTTTCTCCTCCATCACTTGCGGTTTTCACCTTTCGTCAATTCAGTATCTCCTATATTATCTTCCGTTTTTTGCCTCTGCGGCATTCATTACAGCATCTCTCAAATCTTGGCTATGATGATGCTTTCACTATACTGTTAATGTGGGGAACGTAAAACTAATTTTCCATGCGGTAATGTTTACATTGGAAATACCGATAGAAGTGTCAATACACCGCTGATGGAACGCAGAAGTCTTTGCTTACTAGGGAAAGTAGAAAAATCATCTGCGGGAGAGGATGCTTTTCAATCAGAAAATGAGTGAAGTTTTCCAATCCAAAATTTTCTCTACAGTGACAAATTATTATGCACGACTATACAGAGAAACCATCGAAATATATAAACATTGGGATAATTTTACTGGAAAAGAAGAGGCCATAATGGGCAGAAGCTCTGCAGAATCCATAGATAAGTTTTATCTTTGACGAATGACAGATCGAGAGTTAAGGATTATCTCTGCCAATCATGTGTGCAGTTGTGCCACGCCCCATTTTCAGAGTGTTTATGTCTCTCTTAGACGTCCGAACCGCCAGTCGGCATGACAGAGGAACAACGGACACCTATGTAGATGTCCGGCGCAGCTGTGCACATAGTAGCGTTAGAAACGGTAAGTTTCATGGACCGCGACCATACAGCTCGGAATATTTACCATCAGCTAAGACATGAAAAAGGTGTCGTGAAAACTTTCAGTGTGTGATATCGTTAATGAGAGTGCTGCTCACCTGAAGGAAGAAGGCTTGGAGCGCATGACGCGTCGGCACGCACGACCGTGACGTCATCTGGCCGCCTCCCCGCCTGCAACACAAAACACACCAACACTGACATTCTGCAAATCTTAATCAAAGACAAACATGCAAATCGTGATTCACGTCATGCAACACAAACCAAATGAGGACACTGGTCAAGAAATGTCAGAATGCGTACTTTCACTAAAAAAGTAAAGGATAAGAATGGTATACGAAAGTCTCTTCAGCGCTTTATTAAACAGAAACCGTCTTTAATTTTATTAGCATGTACATGTGACGAAATAAGTAAAGCAGAAATATAGATAATTTATTGCCCGGCGCAAATACACTAATTTCAAGCGAACTGACCTGTTTCAACCATCATCATACTCACAAGACAAATTTTAAATATCAGAAGAGAAATTATGTATATATAGTTAAAGAAAGTGATGTCATAGGACATGACACATGCCATGGTTCAATATCACCTCTACGGAAACCACAACGTCAGTGGATACAAGGTGCAACTAAATTTCCTTTGCAGACTTTGAGGACAATGTGACATCCCTTCCCTCCTTCTTCACTCGCCGGGAAGAGACGCGATTCGTAACGATGTTCGTCACCGTCAGCGTGACGTGGAACAGCACCTGTAACTCTCGTAACAACACAGCTCCTCGCGTGGTTTAGAAATATTCTGTTATCTGTCCGCAACAGTCTTCTCCGTTTGTGCGAACTGGTAAACTGCAATCGTTTATTTTTATGCCCGGTTAGTACTGTGATGAAATAAAATCTTGATTCTTGATTTCATCATTACGGTCGTTTTTCACATCATACATAGCGAGGATGAGATTTTCCTGTCTACGATTCCGTTGCTACGTCCAGTTATTAACAACAGTCCGACTAACTCCAGAGAAAACGTATGTTGGAGTAAATGTTCTTATCTTTTTTTAATACGCCGTAATACTGGTTTAAACTAATCACTCTTCACTGTCCATTATTCATGTATTCACTTAGTCACTTAAAAAGATTAAAGAGTTAGGCGACACGAAAGATTTCCTTTTTGACTCAGATTTTATTGTCCTTTCTGTAATTAATTGTTTGTCCTTATAACACACGCACACCGATATGTCATTCAAGGTTAACTTCTGTTAAGTTCAGTAATCGTGACGCTGACGACAAGTTTTGACTAACCGGCTTACTTGTCTTTCTTCGTGTCTTCGTTTTATTGTGTCCTACTAAAGACTACGAATTGTTTTTCTGTCGTTGATCCATTGCTCTCAAGGTCTGTAACTCTTCATCAGTACGAAGGCTAAGTCCGATTCACTAATATCACACAGTTAAAGTCGAACACACGTCTTACTATACCGTCGCGTTGAGAACGGTAAAGATTAACTTTCATCAGTCGAATGACTGAGCAATACTTCAGTCTCTACCTCACGAATTATTAACCTTTCAAACCTGAAACAACCTAATAGCGTTTGCGTCCAGACAACTATCGCAAAAGTACTCTAGAACGACTCAAGAGCAACTAACTAACTAAGATTTCCATATCCTTGCTGCATTGTAGTCGCACTAAATTTCCTTTTCGATTCGGCTACAACTCTCTTCCATGGTAAATGTTATCTTTGACTGAATTACTTTCTTGGATTTAGCTTTCGTTCATACGATTCTGAATTTATTCTATAGGTGTTTGATAAATAACCTATGATAATCCTTTCCTTTTATCTCCCCTTTTTGTATGCTATTCTCAATATTTGAATAATAATAGGTGTTAATCAAAATATTACCAGTGTAGATATTATCGTCAATAGTTGCCATCACTGTCAAGATGACTCACTTCCACACTTTAAGTTTCCACTAAGTTTATTAATTGAGGTTTTCTGTCCTTGGGGCATTACAACAGGTTACTTACACAAAACAAGAGAAAAGTGCCTAGTTAACATGGGCTGTAAAATGCATTACTTCGAAACTGTGAAACACGTCTCTTCTACTGCAAGCTCTTTGTTTTCCATATTTCGGGAGGAGCTAGTACGTACCAAAATAGAAAAAAAATTTTCAATAAACATGGGCTCTAAAGTGCATACCCTAAGAGCTATGAGCTTGTTCAGTAGAATAAATATGTTTCACAGAGTCATGCATGGACAAGCGCTCATTGCTATTAAGGTTGAAAGGGTCCTGTAGCCACCTTTCATTAGTCCGGTAGCCCATTTTCATTACAATTTCTCTTTCTTTTCTTTGTTTCTCTTTTCTCTTTACTCTCATAGTGGTGTGATTGAATGAATGTGGTTGTGTGTCACGTTGCTAGACGGTGGCGTAGTCTGCTACAGAAAGTCTGCGATAGTCGTACAGATTCAGCAGCAGTTATACAGAATAGCCAACTCTCGTAGTGGTCAAGTAAGCAAAGAGGTTTTCGCTACTTGTGAGAAATCCACCTGCGTTAAGTTGGTGGCGGAAATGGCATATTTGGGTTTTCCGAGCCAGGCGGAGCGTGGAGGAGGCTGGAGAAGAAGCGGGGGCAGTCTGCCGCCGGTACGGGAAGCGTCCACAGCTGTGCTCCAGTCGAAGAAGGGTGAGTTAGACTGACCGCGTGGCGCGTTGTTACTTGGCGAGGGGAGAGCTGTTAGCTTTTGGTCTCGCTTTTCAACTCTGAAAGATTGCTTTGCCTTGTCGCAGCAAGGAATGCAAAACTTTGGCAGACGTTTCACTTAGTAAATTTCTATAGCAGGCTTGGATCCACCGGAAGAGCGCCACACAAAGGTGTCGATAAGAAGTGAGCACTCGCTTCTGTATGAATGTCTGTTTGCCTTCAGCTGTGCCTGTATAAGCTTTCATTTTTCTAAATATTAATAGCTTTGCCTTCTCGTAAATTTTCTTTGCTTTCTGTATCTTTCGTCCGTGGGGAGCCGACCACGTGGTTGAACATTAAAGTTTTGTTGGGCTACCGTCATTACTAACTGTCCGGTCTCATGTTTGTTTTAAAGAACGTTAACCGCTCATGATTGTGTGATGTGATATTGTTGCACGCGGGTGTACTGCGAAACGTGTACCGCTTTACGAGTTATTGCGATCAGGCAACAGCAGTGGTATGAATGATACACACCAATTATTTTAGGTGTAGATTATAACGGTGAATGTATCGATGCTTTTCTTTCATGTCTTAGGAATAAATGATTTTATCCACAATTTTCTCTTGTGTTCCGAGGTTATGTTTTTGCACCTAAGCCACTCACCTCATAGCTTTCCCGTTAGCACATCCAACGCGTTTCCTTACGCACAGGTCCAGTGATTAGTTTCCTCTTTTATTTTAAAACAAGTGTTATAGATTAAGTCTTATTTTCAGGTGTGTTGCTGTGAGCTGATCTTATGCAGTGTTCATGCATGTTCTATTTTATTTTAAATGTTTGATTGTCGTGAACAGTGAACGGGCGATACTATTAATTACATTGTATCCGCTATGAGCGACATCACAACGTATGCATTTTTGTGTGTTTTTGGTCTGTGATCAAATTAATTTATTTTCCGACTCGACCAACTCGATTAGTTGTATGGTTAAGAGTCGGTGGCGACCCTGATCTTCTCACGTTAACTTCCCAAGCAATAAGTATTTACATTCCCAATAATAACGTAATAACCCGTAGAAACTGGTTAGTTACAAGGTAAGCATGTCCCCAAGTCTGTAAAGGGAATTTAGTTACACACCGTGTACATGAGTAGGGTGCTAATCCCCTGGTGGGCAACTGAAGAACTATTCATTCACTACTGACACATTTCAATAACAAATACTTAAATAAAAAAATTTAAATACCGTTCTGTACATAAGTACGTTAGTCAATAAAATGTAAAAAAGAACTGTGTTACAAAGTCTGGAATTATCGCAAATTTACGACACAGATGTGAAGCATCTGTAACAAGGTAATAATGAGCGTATGGCATTGGTGGCCGGGAGACTCCTCGCGGGGCGGTTCGGCCGCCGCTCCACAAATACTTTAACGCCACTATGGCGACTTGCGAGTGAATGACGATGAAATGATGATGAAAGACACACAACACCCACTCATTTCGAAGCAGAGAAAATCCCTAACCCCGCCGGGAATCGAACCCGGCACCCACTGCGTGGGAAGCGAGAACGCTACCACAAGACCACGGCTGGCGGACTTTGGTTACGATTACAAGGAAAAGTAGGAAAACTGGGTTACGTAGCGGCAATAATATGCGAAAAGAGATTACGAGATCATTTATTTATTTATTATTTATTTATTTATTTATTTATTTAATCTGATCAGATTAGGAGATAATGGGGCAGACCTGCAGAAATGATAACGATGGAAGCATTGTTGAGCGACGAGACAAAATACGAAAGAAACCGTTGACGTGACCGCTCTCGTCGATGTATGTGAGACGTGGAGAAGGGAGGGAGGGAGAGAGGGAGGGGGGGGGGGTTAAGGAGCAGTGTTACCAAAATGAATCTGTGAATCTCAAGTTGAGTGTGTACTGATTACAAAACTCCTGTCTCATATGAAACTGTTTCAAAACATAGCATAGTCCGCTGCACAGTGAGAAATTTATTCTGGACGTAAATCCTAGGCTGTGGCTGAGCCCTATCTACGCGATATACAAGTTCAGGGGATCTAACTGTTGCAAGTGGCGTTTGTTATCGTACCAATCCTCAAAAGCAGACGTAAAGTGCAATTAGAAACAAATTTATATTATCATGTACCGAAAGTGTTAATTTCATGAAATGCGACATAACAATCGATTTGGAAAAGGTACTCGGTTCACCTGCAACCTACCACCACCTCTAGATCCAGACTTACGAGGTTCCTCATGGTGCAACAGTCGATGGTTGCAAAGGAGCACCACAATGATATTCATGTCACTTATGAACTTTCGAGAATCACATTGGCATTTGCGAGTGTTGCTCGATTTTGCCTGCACTACGCATTAGTGCCAATGAAAATTTTTGCACTGGCCAAGACTCGAACTGTGATCTTCTGCTTGACGCTGGCGGTCGCCTTGACCGTCTTGGCCACCCGAGCACGTTCCCCGTTCTCAAGAACATCGCAAAGTGCTTTAGAACAACATGAACACTACAAATCCGGACAAATTTCAATTTGAATTTCCCGCCATATCATAGTTCCGCCGGAGGTTGCGATTGGCGGTCTTGAAAGCCATAGGCATCTAGTTAACAGCCAGAACCTCAAAATGGCCGAAATGTTCCGTACAAGTGCGAAGAACAACCGAACAGCCGCGATTATCGAAAGTCGTCGCGCTGGAAGTTCGTCCACTGAAATAGTTCGATCATTCGGCTACCGAGATCAACTGTTTACGATATTGTGGACAAGTATAATGCTTCGGAGAAGTCTGAGAAAGGTTCCGCTGACCCGGAGAGGAAATCCCATTCGAGGAACCGCGTGTCAAGAAATGTGGCAATAAAGAGGACCTCATAGGAGCCGTTTAGTCCAAACCTGGCTCTCGGATAACGTTAACATGTCCTGGTCAAAGGAATTCTGGCTTTCCGAATAGCCCGGATTTGAATACCCTCGAATACTATGTTTGGAGCGTAGTCGAAAGACTTATTAATAAGACGAGGTATCCTAATGTAGCATCTCTACGCACCTCTATCGAAGCAACATTCGCGAATATGGGCAGCGCTGTTTTAAAGAGCGCGTGCGATCGCTTCGGTGCAAGATTGTACAAGGTCACTGCGGCTGAAGGTGGTTATATCGTGTAACGTTACACTTCAATGATATCACTAACTATATGTAAAATGATATTCATTTACATTTGTATTTTGTTTTAATATAATTTTAAAAAAGTTTCATTTGTTCGGATTTAAGCGCCGCACACTATAGTACTTATTGATGGCTCTCGATATTCCACCATAACCGAGTCCATCAACATGAGGTAGCAAATATGAGGTAGCCAAGGAGGTGGAAACGTGGGTTCTACTATGTAAAGAGTGCTTGGTAGCTACAACAGGAAAACACAATTAATTAGCAGGAGTAAAAAATTAGAAAGTATTTATTACTTAACTTTGTTGTAGACCATGATATGTTGGTTGACAATTATAGAAGACGCGACTAGACTAATCGTCTGTAGAATGACATAATTTACAAGTCACAAATCTTGCAGTGACGAATTAATCTCTCGTAATCTTGAATGTCGAATCCGGTGAATTTGAAGATTAACTTGGCTGTCGTCATGACAGAACGTAGAATTGTTTTTCACTACCAACTTAGTACTGTTGACTTTACAGTAGTAATATTACGGAACTTTACAACTGAGCTACAAAGACCTGATGGTAGCAATGACTGAGCTGCAGACGATGACTAACATCGGCGCTGGCTGACCACTGAGCGCAGCTACGAACTGTACACTGTGTTAAGTAGGCTGTTTAGGTTTTTATGCTGGTAACGCCACGTAGCGCTCTGTATGAAAATCACTGGCTGTGCTGTGTGCAGTCTGTGGCTGGTTGGCATTGTTGCAATATTCGCTATTGTAGTGTTGGGCAGCTGGATGTGAACAGCGCGTAGCGTTGCGCAGTTGAAGGTGAGCCGCCAGCAGTGGTGGATGTGGGGAGAGAGATGGAAGAATTTTAAGAGCGGGCGACCTGGACGTGTGTCTGCCAGAAAGAGTAAATTTGTAATACTGGATATCATGAACTGATATATATATATATATTATGACTTTTGAACATTATTAAGGTAAATACATTGTTTGTTCTCCATCAAAATCTTTTATTTGCTAAATATGCCTATCAGTAGTTAGTGACTTCAGTAGTTACAATCTTTTATTTAGCTGGCAGTATTGGCGCTCGCTGTATTGCAGTAGTTCGAGTAACGAAGATTTCTGTGAGATAAGTGATTCATGAAAGGTATACGTTATTGTTAATCAGGGCCATTCTTTTGTAGGGATTATTGAAAGTCAGATTGCGTTGCGCTAAAAATATTATGTGTCAGTTTATTGATGATCAGAATAAGTAAAGAGAGCAATGTCTGAGCACGTTCAGTTTTGCTCAGCTGTTTAAAATCAAATAACGTTAAGAGGTTTACCAGCATAGTCATTTATAATTTTCTAAGGGGATGTTCCAACTGGCACAACTGCACTACTCTCCTGCTACACATGAAGTGGCCTAGCGGCGCCTCACGGCGAGCGTAAGTACTGCGACTAGCCGTGTACTCGTTGGCTAACACAGCCGTTCTTCTGTTCCGTTTATCGCATCCGGCGGATCGATCTCTCAAGCGGCGGTGTGGTCGTATGACTGACATCACACTTATAACTCTGAATTCCTGCGAACATTGCAGGGGTTTCTTAGAAAGAGGGATAAAATATACTCTGAGTACTGATTTTGGTGTGGGCGTTGTTAATAAATAAAAATTAGCAGTTCCTAAATAACTCGTAATCGATATTAATCGTATTCTACACTGAAACGCCAAAGAAACTGGTACAAGTGCCTAATATTGCGTGAGGCCCCCGTGAGCACGCAGAAGTGCCGCAACACGACGTGACATGGACTCGACTAATGTCTGGAGGGAATTGACACCATGAATCCTGCAGTACTGTCCATAAATCCGTAAGAATACGAGGGAGTGGAGATCTCTTCTGAGCAGCATGTTACAAGACAGCGCAGATAGGCTCAATGATTTTCATGTCTGGGAAGTTTGGTGGCCAGCGGAATGCACAATGGGCATGAATGGATGCAGGTGATGAGACAGGATGCTTAAGTACGCGTCACCTGTCAGAGTCTACATCTATACTCCGCGAGCCACCTTACGGTGTGTGGCGGAGGGTACTTATTGTAGCACTATCTGATCCCCCCTTCCCTGTTCCATTCACGAATTGTGCGTGGGAAGAACGACTGCTTGTAAGTCTCCGTATTTGCTCTAATTTCTCGGATCTTTTCGTTGTGATCATTACGCGAGATATATGTGGGCGGTAGTAATATGTTGCCCATCTCTTCCCGGAATGTGCTCTCTCGTAATTTCGATAATAAACCTCTCCGTATTGCGTAACGCCTTTCTTGAAGTGTCCGCCACTGGAGCTTGTTCAGCATCTCCGTAACGCTCTCGCGCTGACTAAATGTCCCCATGACGAATCGCGCTGCTTTTCGCTGGATCATGTCTATCTCTTCTATCAATCCAACCTGGTAAGGGTCCCATACTGATGAGCAATACTCAAGAATCGGACGAACAAGCGTTTTGTAAGCTACTTCTTTCGTCGATGAGTCACATTTTCTTAGAATTCTTCCTATGAATCTCAACCTGGCGCCTGCTTTTCCCACTATTTGTTTTATGTGATCATTCCACTTCAGATCGCTCCGGATAGTAACTCCTAAGTATTTTACGGTCGTTACCGCTTCCAATGATTTACCACCTATGGCATAATCGTACTGGAATGGATTTCTGCCCCTATGTATGCGCATTATATTACATTTATCTACGTTTAGGGAAAGCTGCCAGCTGTCGCACCATGCATTAATCCTCTGCAGGTCTTCCTGGAGTACGTACGAGTCTTCTGATGTTGCTACTTTCTTGTAGACAACCGTGTCATCTGCAAATAGCCTCACGGAGCTACCGATGTTGTCAACTAAGTCATTTATGTATATTGTAAACAATAAAGGTCCTATCACGCTTCCTTGCGGTACTCCCGAAATTACCTCTACATCTGCAGATTTTGAACCGTTAAGAATGACATGTTGTGTTCTGTCTTCTAGGAAATCCTGAATCCAATCACAAACCTGGTCCGATATTCCGTAAGCTCGTATTTTTTTCACTAAACGTAAGTATCTAGACGTATCAGGGGTCCCATATCACTCCAATTGCACACGCCCCACACCATTACAGAGCCTCCGCCAGCTTGGACAGTCCCCTTCTGACATGCAGGGTACATGGATTCATGAGGTTGTCTCGATATCCGTATGCGACCATCTGCTCGATACAATTTGAAACGAGACCCTTCCGACCGGGCAACATGTTTGCTGTCATCAACAGTCCAGTAGCGGTGTTGACGGGCCCAGGCGAGGCGTAAAGCTTTGTGTCGGCAGTCATCAAGGGTACATGAGTGAGCCTTCGGCTCCGGAAGACCACATCGATGATGTTTCGTTGAGTGGTTCGCACACTGACACTTGTTGATGCCCCAGCATTGAAATCTGCAGCAGTTTGCGGAAGGGTTGCACTTCTGTCACGTTAAACGATCTCTTCAGTCGTCATTGGTCCCGTTCGTGCAGGATCTATTTCCGCTCGCAGCGACGTCGGATATGTGAGGTTTTGCCTGATTCCTGATATTCACGGTACACTCGTGAAATGGTCTCAGGAGAAAATCCCCATTTCATCGCTGCCTCGGAGATGCTGTGTCACATCGCTCGTGTGCAGACTACAGCACTACGTTCGACTCACTTAAATCTTGATAATCTGCCAGTATTAGCAGCAGTAACCGATCCAACAAGTGCGCCAGGCACTTGTTGTCCCTTGTTTACTTATATAGGCATTGCCGACCGCAGCGTCATATTCTGCCTGTGTACATATCGCTGTACTTGAATACGCATGCCTATACCAGTTTCTTTGGCGCTTCAGTGTGTAGCTGTAAGGCCTAGGATGTTGGTTGTGAATGATACTGTATAAGCTGTACGTGCACACGACTCTTAAGAAAAGCATACGTATTGGTAAAACAGAGTTTTATCTTTTGATTATTTCTGTGGACAGTAAAATAATGATCTAGCTGCTGTCGAGAGAATTATACTGGGGTCGTCCACAACATGTTCCCACTCATCAACAGTCCAATGTCGGTACTGACGGGCCCAGACGAGACGTAAAGCTTTGTCTCGTGCAGTCATCAAGGGTACACGAGTGGGGGCCTTCCGCTCCGAAAGGCCATATCGCTGATGTTTCGTTGAATGGTTCGCACGGTGACGCTTGCTGATGGCCCAGCATTGAACTCTGCAGCAATTTGCGGAAGGACTGCACTTCTATCACGTTGAATGATTCTATTAAGTCGTCGTTGGTCCCGTTCTTGCACTATCTTTTTCCGGCCGCAGCGATGTCGGAGGTTTTACCGGATTCCTGATATTCACGGTACACTTATGAAATGGTAGTACGGGAAAATCCCAACTTCATCGCTACCTCGGAGATGCTGTGTTCCATCGCTCGAGCGCCGACTATAACACCACGTTCAGACTCACTTAAATCTTGATAATCTTCCATTGTAGCAGCGGTAACCGATGTAAGAACTACTCCAGATACTTGTTGTCTTATAAAGGCGTCACCGACCGCAGCGCCTGTTTACATATCTGTGTATTTGAATATACATGCCTAAACCAGTTTCTTTGGCGCTTCAGTGTACACCGCTGAAATGAAAATCAACGTTTAAGGTATTTGCCCACGCTATAACCTCCCCAACGGTTAACGGGACGCAACAGCAAATCAGTGCCAGATTCGGTGTCGCGAATCTAATTCGAGTAACTGTAAACGAGGCAGAAAGCATACAAATAGCTGTAGGACCCTTCCATTTCGGTGAGACTGCGCCAAGCAGAAGTGCGCGCGGGCGCAATAAATACGCGCAGTGAGGGCTGCTATTCCGACCATCGGCGGAACCCCGGAGCGCGGCAGCAAAATGAGCTACAATGGCGTGACGTAAGCGCTGTCAGCCGCAGATACCTGCTCGTGACGACTCCCCGCGGGCTCCGGCACGCTTCGCCTCACAGCGCTGCGCCCTCATACATACACAGCTACCTAGCTACCTGCATACCCGGCCGTCCGGCGATCATGTCCACTGGTGTTCTCAATATTCCACCTACTTTCTTCCTCCGGAGCAGACCGTGCTGCTTCTCTTGTACACACTTGAGTTACATTATTAGCTGGTCACTGACGAGTGGATTTCTGTAACGGGCCAGAACTAGGACTGTTGACATTTTAAAATTATCGTGAATCCGATGTATCAGTATTTAACAAAGTATCATCTGCTCTCGACACATCGAAAATAGTATCGATATAGCGCGATAAAAATATCGACGTACCAGCCTATAAAAATATCGGCTGCACATTGTAAATATACTGTTGCTTTTAGATCTGTATACTTAAGTATTGATTAATTATTAGATTTTCTGTACATCAACTAGCTAGCTGCCAGCCTATCCGCTTTAGAGCAAGAGCTGAAACGAAAACGATTCGCGTTCACGCTTGGCGATAACCTCTTTGCTAACAATGGTAACTGCGTGTAAGTGCCGCAGTCAAAGGCGTCCGATGGATCCGTCGTTCGGTTTCGTCACATATCGGATAACTTCATGCCAACACTTCCCTGTGCGCCTTTTTTTCCCCAGCGCCAGAGACCTAGCTGATGTAGTGTCAAAATTGTGTAGTGAAGTTAAAAAGTTCAATTTTCTGTTGGTAGCGCCGTGCGCCGATTACGTCAGCATACCCATTATACGTCTCCGCCCACGGCAAAAACCAATCATGTCATTTAGATTATGGTCACCTTTTTCAGCAACTGTTTTTGAAGAATGCAGATGTGAAGAAATAACACTCTAGTTGCGTTAATAATTTGTTTTTAACGCAACTGGTGTGCTATTTGTTCACATCGGAAATCTTTTTATTCCATTCAGACCGCAACGCCCCCCCCCCCCCTCCCCCCAGTGCAGTCGAACTTCTTCTATGTTTCTATGTGCCACCTATACTTGCTTCACACAGTCAAAGAGAAAGAATGGGCGTGATGACAGCTCAAAACGTAGTAAGACTCCTTCACACAGTGAAAGTAAAATTATGTTCTACTTCAGTTTCAAAAGAACAATTTCATATATTTTCCGAAAATTGCGAAAAAAATATAATATAAAATAAAAAAAATCGACACTGTATATTGCCCTTTCGATATCGATATATCGTGAAAAAGTATCACCGAGTATATTGACAATTTTTGGAAGAAATATCGATATATCGACATTTTACCAATGGTCCTAGCCAGAACCGCGGGACAGTTCCGCGGATAATTATGACGCATCCGGCCCGCCTCTCTCAGGTAGAGATGGAAAAACCGACCGGATTAAACCCATCCTTTAGTTGTGAAAAACCGGTATTTTTCGGTTATTTGCTTGGTCTACGCTATAACAGGCGTTTTTTATTTATCATTAATAACCGGATAAAAAAACGGAACATCAGTCAGCCGTAGCATTAGTGACAATTTTTTTCGTTTTAGAAAAACCCTTTTTAAAAAAGGAGTAATTTTAATTATTAAAATCTGCGTTTGTGTCGGCATTGTTATTAAAATAGCACTTACCGCTTTTTCGATTTTCTATAAAAACGCATCTACACTCCAATACAAAACATACGACGCATAACGAAGGAATTATCCGAATGGGACGCAAATAGGTTAATGTGACGTACACGTACAGACAAACAATTCAGAAAAATTTGACGATTTATTCAAGAGAAATAACTTTACAAACTTAGTAAGTCAATAACGCGTTGGTCCGCTCCTGCCCCCTATGAAAGCAGTTATTCAGCTTGTCATTGATTGACAGAGTTGTTGGATGTATTCCTGGGGGATATCGTGCTGAATTCCGTCCAACTGGCGGGTTAGATCGTCAAAATGCCGAGTTGGTTGGAGGGCTCTGCCGATAATGCTCCATACGTTCTCAATTGGGAAAAGATCAAATGGTTCAAATGGCTCTAAGCACTATGGGACTTAATATCTGAGGTCATCAGTCCTCTATACTTGTTGTTGTTGTTGTTGTCTTCAGTCCTGAGACAGGTTTGATGCAGCTCTCCATGCTACTCTATCCTGTGCAAGCTTCTTCATCTCCCAGTACCTACTGCAACCTACATCCTTCAGAATCTGCTTAGTGTATTCATCTCTTGGTCTCCCCCTACGGTTTTTACCCTCCACGCTGCCCTCCAATACTAAATTGGTGATCCCTTGATGCCTCAGAACATGTCCTACCAACCGATCCCTTCTTCTGGTCAAGTTGTGCCACAAACTTCTCTTCTCCCCAATCCTGTTCAATACTTCCTCATTAGTTATGTGATCTACCCATCTAATCTTCAGCATTCTTCTGTAGCACCACATTTCGAAAGCTTCTATTCTCTTCTTGTCCAAACTATTTACCGTCCATGTTTCACTTCCATACATGGCTACACTCCATACAAATACTTTCAGAAATGACTTCCTGACACTTAAATCTATACTCGATGTTAACAAATTTCTCTTCTTCAGAAACGCTTTCCTTGCCATTGCCAGTCTACATTTTATATCCTCTCTACTTCGACCATCATCAGTTATTTTGCTCCCCAAATAGCAAAACTCCTATACTACTTTAAGTGTCTCATTTCCTAATCTAATTCCCTCAGCATCACCCGACTTAATTCGACTACATTCCATTATCCTCATTTTGCTTTTGTTGATGTTCATCTTATATCCTCCCTTCAAGATACCATCCATTCCGTTCAACTGCTCTTCCAAGTCCTTTGCTGTCTCTGACAGAATTACAATGTGATCGGCAAACCTCAAAGTTTTTATTTCTTCTCCATGGATTTTAATACCTACCCCGAATTTTTCTTTTGTTTCCTTTACTGCTTGCTCAATATACAGATTGAATAACATCGGGGAGAGGCTACAACCCTGTCTTACTCCCTTCCCCACCGCTGCTTCCCTTTCATGTCCCTCGACTCTTATAACTGCCATCTGCTTTCTGTACAAATTGTAAATAGCCTTTCGCTCCCTGTATTTTACCTCTGCCACCTTTAGAATTTGAAAGAGAGTATTCCAGTCAACATTGTCAAAAGCTTCCTCTTCTGTCTACAAATGCTAGAAACGTAGGTTTGCCTTTCCTTAATCTTTCTTCTAAGATAAGTCGTAAGGTCAGTATTGCCTCACGTGTTCCAGTATTTCTACGGAATCCAAACTGATCTTCCCCGAGGTCGGCTTCTACTAGTTTTTCCATTCGTCTGTAAAGAATTCGTGATAGTATTTTGCAGCTGTGGCTTATTAAACTGATTGTTCGGTAATTTTCACATCTGTCAACAACTGCTTTCTTTGGGATTGGAATTATTATATTCTTCTTGAAGTCTGAGGGTATTTCACCTGTCTCATACATCTTGCTCACCAGATGGTAGAGTTTTCTCAGGACTGGCTCTCCCAAGGCCGTCAGTAGTTCCAATGGAATGTTGTCTACTCCGGGGGCCTTGATTCGACTCAGGACTTTCAGTGCTCTGTCAAACTCTTCACGCAGTATCGTATCTCCCATTTCATCTTCATCTACATCCTCTTCCATTTCCATAATATTGTCCTCAAGTACATCGCCCTTGTATAGACCCTCTATATACTCCTTCCACCTTTCTGCTTTCCCTTCTTTGCTTAGAACTGGGTTTCCATCTGAGCTCTTGATGTTCATACAAGTGGTTCTCTTATCTTATCTTAGAACTTCTTAAACGTAACTAACCTAAGGACATCACACACATCCATGCCCGAGGCAGGATTCGAACCTACGAGCGTAGCAGCAGCGCGGTTACGGACTGACGCGCCTAGAACGCTCGGCCACAGTGGCCGGCGGTAAAAGATCCGGCGACCTTGCTGGACAAGATAAGGTTTAAAAAGCACGAAGACAAACAGTAGAAACTTTCACCATGTTCGGGCGGGAATTATCTTGCTGAGGATGGCTCGCCACGCAGGGCAACAAAATGGCGCGCAGAATATCGTCGACGTACCGCTGTGCTGCAAGGGTGTCACTGATGCAAACCAAAGGAGTCCTGCTATGAAAAGAAATGGCATCCCAGATACTCCCGGTTGTCGGGCCTTATGGCGGAATAGTCAGGCTGGGATCCCACTGCTGTTCGTGGCGTATCCAGACATGTCGTCTGCCTGCACTCTCATTGAATGAAATAGAATTGTCTTCTGGCGAGTCTTGCTTCAACTGGGCCCCCATGACCAGCGAAGACAAGTCTGGATACATCTCAGACAGCTATGGGATACCAATCCGACTGTCGCCCTCCATACAACCAGACAGCTGGGGGTGGTGGTCTGGGGTGCCACTTCACTTCATAGCAGGACACCTTTGGTCATCATCCGCGCCACCCTTACAGCACAGTAGTATTCCGACGATATTCTACGCCCGCTTGGTTGCCATTCATGGCAAGCTATCCTGGACTTTCATTTGAGCAAGAAAGAGCCCTGCAACCAACATTTTGACGATTTAACGCACTAATTGCACAGAATTTGCCACGATGTCCCTCTGTCAACCAATGTCAAACCGAATAACTGCTTGCACAAGGGCCAGAGGTGGACCAACGCGTTATTGACTTGCTCCATTCCTAAAGCTCTTTCTCTTGAATAAATCATCCATTTTTTTCTAAAATTGTAATCATTTGTTTGTCTCTAAATGTACATCGTATCTACCGTTTTCCGTCGCATTCAGATAGTTTCTTCGTGGTGCGTCCTTTTTTTTTTTTTTTAGAGTGTATTTCTCGATAGAGAAATGGCATAAAATGGGTGAAAAAATGGATTGCTAAAAACTAGCATTCCAGCCATATGGGTCTGACTCACAGTCGCAGAGATCCTGAACCTCACGACTACAAAAACTACTTAAGAATGAGTCACCATAATTTCGACGCAACTTTGAGTACATTTCTTTTTTGTTAGTGCTCGCTAACTGATGTAGAGCATTTGCCACACTAAACAATGCTTCAGTGTCCTGTTTTTATTTTTGGAAATACTGGGGCCCAAGCTTCAAGAACAAGATATAGTAATGCCTGAAAGCATTTCACTAGGATTGGGACTCCTCTTCAGAATTGTGGAGGTACGATATGCTAGGAAAAGTGTGCTCTTGATCCTCTCCACAGTGCAGTGAACCGTAATACCTATAATGGAAGTAACACAGTTAAGCGTAAGAAGGAATTATGGAGAAGAACCGCTATATAAACAGAAAATTGTGTGTTGGTATCGACAATTTAGGGACACGTGTTGTCTCTGTGAAAAGAAATGTACTGATCGACCAATTGTGCCAATGGTCTCTTTTTCTTCTGTGAGAAGACTGTGACGGGTACCTCTTACTTTGACACGTTACAGTAGCGGTTGTTTCCACGACTGACTGCTGATTTCGAGAACAGCATCTTCCTACAGGACGGGTCACCCCAAAATTGGAGCGTCAACTTTCGTCGCTACCTCAAGGACGAAATCTCGGCATCTGTGGATGGGGCGTAGTGGTGAAGGAGATGTGGCTCTATTCCCTCGGCGCCCCACATCACCTGACGTAACGCCTTGTGACTTTTTCCTTTGGGGGTATAGTAAGGACCGTGTATACGTACCCCCGTTGCCAAGGATACTGGAAGAGCCCAGGGAACGCACCATGCTGCTGTGATGACCACTGAAAGGATGTTGCTACATAAGTTGTGGAAATAACTTGACTACCGCTTGTGCATGTATCGAGTGACTAGAGGGGCACACAGAATAGTTGTAGAGTGCAAAATGCAACTTCTTGAGTTTACTATTCTGTTCATGCATCAACCATATTTGTACATGTAATAATTGGGAAAATACAGAGCTCTGAAAACGAGTGAATCATTTCTAGTAGCCCTGTGCAATAATGAACGTAGTACAATAAACTTTTTATTGGTTTATACAATTCATCCTTTACCATTTCCACTTCTCCAGAGGTTTCCACGATTCTCTTTTCTGAAACTTGATCACAAATTTTATTGCTTGGTTACGCTTGGTCCACAGTTCGACTATCGCCTACAAATATTTCACCCACTCTTTGAACGTCCTACATTTTACATTCTTTTTTGTGTATTGTTCATCGATCAGTTTTCACAATCAATATCTTTCGAAGAACAGTTGCGTAACGTTTTCAGTATGGTCATTGCTCCACTCCTTCACCATACTTGAAGCAACTAAAACTTTCTTGTAACGTGAAAGCTACAGAAAAACGAACGGGCACCCTGAACGTGGCCAGTCCCAGCAACAGCTCTTATGCATCCAGCTGGGGAGGAGGGATCGCTATTTCCCGGAACTGAAGGTAACTGCCTGGAAACTGTATTTCCACTAACACACAGGCGGAGAATGCGGGTTTTCCAGAATCCAAAAAAAGTCAACTGCTTTTTACACGAGTGATTTTCCTAGAGCTACGCTGCTAGAGCCAGAATAACTGCGAGGGGTGTTCAACAAGTAATGCAACGAATTTTTTTTCTGAAAGCAAATTGGTTTTATTCAGGATTACAATACACTATGTTATTACCCACTCTTTTGGCTACAAAACCCTATTTCTGAACATAACCACATTTCAATGCGACTGGCTTATGCCACCTTACTGGGAGGATTTGTATGCCAGAATGGTACCATTGTACGAGTCAGCGTCAGAGCCTCTGGATCATCCACGCACCGCTTCCAGCGGAGTGCGGCCTTCATTGGGCCAAACAGATGGAAGTCGGAAGATGCGAGATCTGTGCTGTTGGGTGGATAAGGAAGAACATTTCAATGAAGTTTTGTGAACTCCTCTTGTATGCGCAGACTTGTGTGAGGGGGCCGGCCGGTGTGGCCGAGCGGTTCTAGGCGCTTCAGTTTGGAACAGCGAGACCGCTCCAGTCGCAGGTTCCAATCCTGCCTCGGGCATGGATGTGTGTGATGTCCTTAGATTATTTAGGTTTAAGTAGTTCTAAGTTGTAGGGGACTGATGACCTCAGATGTTAAGTCCCATAGTGCTCAGAGCCATTTGAACCATCTGAACTTGTGTGAGGCCTTGCGTTTTCAGGGTGAAGTTCGTTTGTATTTATGTGGCGACGAAAACGCTGAAGTCGTTTCTTCAACTTCCTGAGAGTAGCACAATACACTTCAGAGTTGATCGTTGCACCATGACAGAGGACATAAAACAGAATAACCCGTTCAGAGTCCGCCCCGATAGCTGAGTTGTTAGCTTGACGGATTGCCGTCCTACGGGCCCGGGTTCGATTCCCGGCTGGGTCGGAGATTTTCTTCGCTCAGGCATGGGTGCTGTGTTGTCTTCATCATCATTTCATCCCCATCCGGCTCGCAGGTCGCCCAATGTGGCGTCGAATGTAACAAGACTTGCACCAAGGCAGCCGGACCTGCCCCGCACAGGGCCTCCAGGCCAATGACGCCATTTCTTACCCCTTTAGAGTCCCAGAAGACCGTCGCCATGACTTTACCGGCAGAGGGTGCGGCTTTGCGGCTGAGGGTGTGGCTTTGGACTCTCTTCAGAGGAGAGATGGTGTGATGCCACACCATGACTGACCGTTTTCTTTCCGGTTCGAAATGATGAACCTATATTTCATCGACTGTGAGAACGTTTGACAAAAAACTGTCACAATCAGTCTTGTAACGCGCCATCAATCCCGCACCTTCGTTGCTCTAAATCTTCTCTCAGGCCGAGAAACCCAGCGGACACACGCTTTGGAGTACTACACCAGGTGGACTAGTGTGTCAGCACTACAAATGGAGACGTCCAGTTGAGCAGCGAGGTGTTAAATACTGATCCGTCGATCATCTGGGGAATGAGAGTGTCCGCACGTTCCACACTGCAGGAGTCACAGCTGCATGCGGCCGGCCGGCACGCAGGAGATCGGATAGGGTTGCGCGACCTTGTTACGATGATGACAGACGCCTCGGCCAACGACTCACCGTGCTTTTGTTCACTGTCAGGTCTCCTTAGACATTCTGCAATCGCCTATAAATATCTGCGACGCTCTCGTTTTCCGCCACAAGAAACTCAACGACAAATCTGTCTTTGGAACGCACCTCCGTTACAAACGTCATTTTCAAGGATACTTATAGCGCCACCATCTATCAGAACTTCATGAAGCTATAGGGGCTGATGTGGGAACATTCCACAATGTCCCACTAAAATTACGCATTTCTTCGACCGAAACTGGCCGAGCAAAAAATGTGTTGCATTACTTCTGGAGCCAATGGCCTTGCCGCAGTGGTAACACCGGTTCCCGTCAGATCACCGAGGTTAAGCGCTGTCGGGCTGGGCTAGCACTAGAATGGGTGACCATCCGGTCTGCCGAGCGCTCTTGGCAAGCAGGGTGCACTCAGCCCTTGTGAGGCAAACTGAGGAGCTACTTTATTGAGAATGAGCAGTTCCGGTCTCGGAAACTGACATACGGCCGGGAGAGCGGTGTGCTGACCACATGCCCCTCCATATCCGCATCCAGTGACGCCTGTGATCTGAGGATGACACGGCGGCCAGTGGGTACCTTTGGGCCTTCGTGGCCTCTGCGGGAGGAGTTAATTACTTATGGAAGGCTCCCGTACTTTTTCTCACGTTACAGAAGTGGAAGTTTAATGCATACAATCGCTAATTCCAAAGAGAAGTAAGAGTGAATAGGGTTTAACTTCCCTCGATGACAAAGCCAGAAAGTGGAAGTGATGAGGAATGATTTCGACCGTATCCTTCCTTACAGAAATACCCCAGCGTTTGATGTAATGAGGCTGAGGGAAGCTACTGATGATACCACACGGTATTCTAGTGTCCTACATTGAATTACAAACCTTTCCCCACTGCCTCATGGGGTCAAAGTTATAAAAGTTATGGCAATGGATACATCCGTGACACATCTATAGGAAATTCGGGGCGTCCCTTGGTGCTGTTCGAGACGAATTAGCTATATGTAAGTTCCGGGTTTCAGCCTTTCCGTTCTTTCTCATCATTAACAGCTACACAATGGCAAACGTTGCACGCACTCACAATTGTCTTGCATGCTAAATAGTTATTCACACTTCCTAAATATAGGTTCGAACGTAACGTTCAGTGTTCCACCCTGGACGATGCGATGGCCGCTATGGAAATGCTTTTTCTTGTGGATGTTCTTCTAACCGCTATCAGACATGCCACACCACATCGATTCTCTTCAGTGACCATTTTTTGTCAAACGTCGTAACAGGCGATGAAACATACTATCGATTTTTTTAAAATTGCATTTTTGGATCCATAAAAGTGTTTAAAATCCACCCCTGAAACGGTTTTTCCGAATACGGGACGGAAATGTTTGTTATTCGCGGTTAAACAAAAAAAACGCACCTGCCTGAAATCGGCCTTTTTCACGCGCCTGTTTTTTCTTTCAGAGGACGCGTTATTGTACCGGTGCTTGGGTGGAAACACACAAAATTCAAATGAAAGTTTGAACGCGTGCGTTTGGAAGTTAGCCCCAAGCATTTGCATTCTGGTGCGAAGATTGTGGCGATTGCGACTTTCCTGGCAGTGATCAGCTTCAACGAAGGGTATTCAGCAATTCTGAAGACCATGACAACGATCGACGCCACCCTGGGACTCTATTCGACGCAGTTCGCCAAGCATTCGGACAACCACCGGATTCAAGCGGCCGAAAACCGCTTGTCACCGGCCGTACGAGCGGTTCTGGAGCAGCGCAGGATGGCCCACATCGAGCAGAACGCCATCTATGAGGAAGAGGAGTTTATCGACCCGGAATAGCAGATTGAACGTACGTTGCATAATATTGCATTTATATGTAGTTAAAACTTCAAACGCGTTTTTCTCGAAATTGAGCTTTTTTTTATCGCGCGGTATGGTAACTTCAAATCTACTACACCAATTAGCATGATTCTTTGTTTCCGACGAAGCTAACTGAATTGTCTAGGAGTTGTACCACTTTTATTCCGATCCATCAACTATAAATATTTTTACTTGGCCGACGAAGTCGAAAAATCGATGAAAAAACCCTATTTTTTCAAATGGCCGCCATTTTGTTTCCTATGGTCCAAATAACTTAAGCGAGGTACAACTCCTAAAGAATGTTATATACTTCGCTAACGTCAATTCAATTTTGATTTCAGACGAGCCGACTGACTTGTGACATACCGCGCGTGGAGGTCTACATCCGAATTTTGTTTCGTTCCGACGGCACTTCCGCCTTTGTTCTTCGACATTGCTGGTCGAAAAAATTCCAGTTTGTAGAGAAAATATGAATAAACATTTTGACAAAATTTGACACTGATATCTATAACACATCCCGAGAAAAAAATTCTCAAAGGATATGCTTTTTTCGGGCCAAAGATAGTAAACCTCCCCTTAAGAACCGGAAACAAAACAGCCAGTCACAGAGTGGCACCACACCATCCCTCCTCTGGAGGATAAGCTTAAAGCCGCACCCTCACCAGGTAAAGCCACAGCGATAATATTTTGGGACTCTGGAGGGATTATTCTGTTTGACGTTCTCTTCATGGTGCAACGATCAAGTCTGAAGTGTATTGCGCTACCCTCAGCAAGTTTAAGAAACGACTTAAGCGTGTTCGTCGCCACAGAAATATAAACGAGTTTCTTCTCCTTCACCATGAAAGCACAGTCAACAAAGCCAAAGCAAAGCCTCTTACACCCAGGAGGAAATCACAGAACTTCATTGGACTATTCTTCCTCATGCACACAACAGCCCAGGTCTCGCACCTTCCGAATTCCATCTGTCTGGGCCAATGAAGGCTCCACCCCGCTGGAAGCAGTACGTGGATAATGGGGAGATTATTGATGCAGCGAGACGTTGGCTCCGGCATCGACTAGCAGAGTCATACCATGCTGGCATACAGACCCTCCCAGTAATATGGCGCGAGACTATCGCATTGAATGGTGATTAATTCAAAAACAGGGTTTTGTAGTTGTAAGTAGGCTGTTTAGGTTTTTATATTGGTAACGCCACGTAGCGCTCTGTATGAAAATCAATGGCTGTGTTGCGTGCGGTCTGAGGCTGGTCGGCATTGTTGTTTGCTATTGTAGTGTTGGGCAGTTGGCTGTTAAAAGCGCGTAGCGTTGCGCAGTTGGAGGTGAGCCGCCAGCAGTGGTGGATGTGGGGAGAGAGATGGAAGAATTTTAAGAGCGGGCGACCAGAAAGAGTAAATTTGTAATACTGGATATCATGAACTGATATATATATTATGACTTTTGAACATTATTAAGGTAAATACATTGTTTGTTCTCTATCAAAATCTTTCATTTGCTAACGATGCCTATCAGTAGTTAGTTCCTTCAGTAGTTAGAATCTTTTACTTAGCTGGCAGTAGTGGCGCTCGCTGTATTTCAGTAGTTCGAGTAACGAAGATTTTTGTGAGGTAAGTGATTCATGAAAGGTATAGGTTATTGTTAGTCAGAGCCATTCTTTTGTAGGGATTTTTGAAAGTCAGACTGCGTTGCGCTAAAAATATTGTGTGTCAGTTTAGTGTTGATCAGAATAAGAAAAGAGCGAAATGTCTGAGTACGTTCAAATAACGTAAGGGGTTAACCAGCACAGTAATTCATAAATTTTTTTAAGGGGACGTTTCATAGTCAAAAGAAAAAATGGTTCAAATGGCTCTGAGCACGATGGGACTTAACTGCTGTGGTCATCAGTCCCCTAAAACTTAGAACTACTTAAACCTAACTAACCCAAGGACATCACACACATCAATGCCCGAGGCAGGATTCGAACCTGCGACCGTAGCGGTCGCGCGGTTCCACACTATACCGCCTAGAACGGCTTAGCCAAGAGTGGGGAATGATGTGGTGTATTGGACTCCTGAATAAAACCAATTTGCTTTCAGAAAAAAATTGTTGCATTACTTATTGAATGTCCCCCGCAGTTTTTCTGGCACTAGTAGCGTAGTGGAGATACATCTTCCAGGCCGATACCTCCAGTTCTCGGACCAATTCACTCACAAAATTTAGCTTGTTTGCAAATCTTCAAAGATGAAATCATGATCAGACTCAACATTTACAGCAACTGCAATGAAAACACGGCGACGCCCTTACCTCACTCCTTGTCGGCGTAAATCCTACTGACATCAATTCCTCCCTAATTTTTCCGACAATCCTTCAACGGTGTACTTCCCACCTGTTGTGCTCCCTCTCACCTGCTCGACAAAGCATACAACCGGAATCACGCAATATGAGAAATCTTCGTTTATAAGTAGAGGACAAACTTCGATAACGCCGATGGTACTGGAGGCTTTTCGCCAATAAGCCTCCAATAGAAATGCCGCATCCCCGCTTTTAGCGGCTAAAGCGCTCACGCAACAAGTTTCTCGGAGCTGTCCTTGAGGACGATATGCTTAGCTGCTACTTGCAGGCTCCGTTTCTCAGAGAACTCCGTGCTTCTGCTATCATGGAGGATACTGCTACACCGTTACGCGCCTTGGTGACTAACGTTTACCTCTCACTTCAGCAGCGCGTGCTGTCCGGTAATTTCCACAACGGTCATAATGGCACTCGTTTGCCCAAGCACAATACATTCACCTAGCGCTAGCGCGCAGCCAGTTCACAGCCTTGACCTGACGGCGAAAACCCACAGTTGTCTGTGAAAATAAGCTGCCATACAACTTCTTACCCAACTCATATATTCAAAACGTGTGACATACATATATTCAAAACGTGTGACATATCAACTCAGTAGACAACTGAGGAAAATTGTACGTGAACTGTGAAGCGTGAGTGACACGTGCGAAACGTCAAGCTCCCACACTTTGCGTAAATTCGTCCACGATTTGAAAATGGCCTACAGTTCTGTACCCAATTCTGAGGCCAGCTAGTTCCTTGCCCTGATAAAATCCAATATTTTCCCATGTCGCTGGTTCCAATCCGATGTTGAAGGAAAGCCGGGTGTTTCATATCCGAAGAACCACTACAAAAACTGGTCGCTCAACAGACATTTAAAGTTAAGTAATATGGACACGAGAGAGAGGGGGGGGGGGGGGGGAACCTGTGAGGCTATGTGCGGGTAACAGAAGAAATACTTCGGTTAATCGACGAAAGACGGAAGGATAAAAATGTTCAAGGAAATTCAGGAATACAGAAATACAAGTCACATAGGAACGAAATAAACAAGAAGTGAATGGAAGAGATGGCGAAATTGCTGCGTGAAAAATGTGAAAGAATCGAAAAAGAAACGATTGTCGGAACGACTGATTCAGCATACAGAAAAGTCAAAACAACCTTTTTTGAAATTAAAAGCAAGGGTGGTACCATTGAGAGTGCAATGGGAATTCCACTGTTAAATGCAGAGCAGACAGCAGATAGGTAGAAATGGTACATTGAAGACCACTACGAGGGAAAGGACTTGACGTGTTGGAAGAATAAACAGGAGTCGACAGGGAAGAGACAGGGGATCCAGTATTGGAATGAGAATTTGGACGACATAGGCAGAAGGAGTATATAACATTCTATCTTCTTCTTCTTTCTCGGCTCTACAGCTCAGCCTTGGCCTCTTCTACAAGTTCCTTCCGTTTCTCTCGGTCCTTTGCCAATACTCTCCAGTTTCTATAGCCCATCTTCCTAAGATCTTCGATTACTCCATCTTACCATCTGGCTCTTGATCGACGACGTCCTCTCTGCCCTCCTGGCTTTCCTTGTAATATTCTTTTTGGTACTTCTGTATCATTCATGCGAGCCAAATGTCCCGCCCACCTCAGTCTGGATGATTTCACTATGTTTCTGATCGGTTGGTCTTTGTATATTACTACTCATGGTTGTGTCTGCTCCTCCATCTTCCTCCTTCACAAATGGCTCTTAGCACTATGGGACTTAACTGCTGAGGTCATCAGTCCCCTAGAACTTAGAACTACTTAAACCTAACTAACCTAAGGACATCACACACATCCATGCCCGAGGCAGGATTCTAACCTGCGACCGTAGCGGTCGCACGGTTCCAGACTGTAGCGCGTAGAGCCGCTCGGCCATTCTGGCCGGCCTCTTTCACAGATTGGGCCGATAATTCGTCTAACTACCTTTCTTTCAAATGCATCCAGTGTTTCAATATGTTTAGTTGTTAATGTCCAGGCTTCAGAGGCATATGTAAGTACTGGTCGTATAAGTGATTTATACATAGTTAATTTCGTGGTACGATTCAGGAGCCTTATGGATAGAAGTCTTGTTAGGGCAAAATAGGCTCTATTGGTTAGTATTAATCTCTGCTTGATTTCATAGGAGGTATCATTTAGATGCGTAACTGTCGAGCCCAGGTACTTGAAATGTTCAACTCTCTCAAACGTATAATTGCCCATTGTTATTGCACTTGGCATATTTTCTCTATGTGCTTTTCCAGCTGCCATATATTTTGTTTTTTGTTCATTAATAATTAACCTCATGTTCCTAATAGCCTGTTCGAGAGCTGTAAATGTCTTTTCCATTGCTTTTTGGTTCTTGCTATTATACACTCCTGGAAATGGAAAAAAGAACACATTGACACCGGTGTGTCAGACCCACCATACTTGCTCCGGACACTGCGAGAGGGCTGTACAAGCAATGATCACACGCACGGCACAGCGGACACACCAGGAACCGCGGTGTTGGCCGTCGAATGGCGCTAGCTGCGCAGCATTTGTGCACCGCCGCCGTCAGTGTCAGTCAGTTTGCCGTGGCATACGGAGCTCCATCGCAGTCTTTAACACTGGTAGCATGCCGCGACAGCGTGGACGTGAACCGTATGTGCAGTTGACGGACTTTGAGCGAGGGCGTATAGTGGGCATGCGGGAGGCCGGGTGGACGTACCGCCGAATTGCTCAACACGTGGGGCGTGAGGTCTCCACAGTACATCGATGTTGTCGCCAGTGGTCGGCGGAAGGTGCACGTGCCCGTCGACCTGGGACCGGACCGCAGCGACGCACGGATGCACGCCAAGACCGTAGGATCTTACGCAGTGCCGTAGGGGACCGCACCGCCACTTCCCAGCAAATTAGGGACACTGTTGCTCCTGGGGTATCGGCGAGGACCATTCGCAACCGTCTCCATGAAGCTGGGCTACGGTCCCGCACACCGTTAGGCCGTCTTCCGCTCACGCCCCAACATCGTGCAGCCCGCCTCCAGTGGTGTCGCGACAGGCGTGAATGGAGGGACGAATGGAGACGTGTCGTCTTCAGCGATGAGAGTCGCTTCTGCCTTGGTGCCAATGATGGTCGTATGCGTGTTTGGCGCCGTGCAGGTGAGCGCCACAATCAGGACTGCATACGACCGAGGCACACAGGGCCAACACCCGGCATCATGGTGTGGGGAGCGATCTCCTATACTGGCCGAACACCACTGGTGATCGTCGAGGGGACACTGAGTAGTGCACGGTACATCCAAACCGTCATCGAACCCATCGTTCTACCATTCCTAGACCGGCAAGGGAACTTGCTGTTCCAACAGGACAATGCACGTCCGCATGTACCCGTGCCACCCAACGTGCTCTAGAAGGTGTAAGTCAACTACCCTGGCCAGCAAGATCTCCGGATCTGTCCCCCATTGAGCATGTTTGGGACTGGATGAAGCGTCGTCTCACGTGGTCTGCACGTCCAGCACGAACGCTGGTCCAACTGAGGCGCCAGGTGGAAATGGCATGGCAAGCCGTTCCACAGGACTACATCCAGCATCTCTACGATCGTCTCCATGGGAGAATAGCAGCCTGCATTGCTGCGAAAGGTGGATATACACTGTACTAGTGCCGACATTGTGCATGCTCTGTTGCCTGTGTCTATGTGCCTGTGGTTCTGTCAGTGTGATCATGTGATGTATCTGACCCTAGAAATGTGTCAATAAAGTTTCCCCTTCCTGGGACAATGAATTCACGGTGTTCTTATTTCAATTTCCAGGAGTGTATATATGTCATCCGCGAAGGCCAGTATCTGCACTCATTTATAGAAGATCGTTCCCCTATTCAGAAGGTTTGCGTTTCTTATCACCTTCTCCAGGGCGTCGTTAAAGAAAAGACATGCCAATTCATCCCGTTTTTAATACTCAATGTATCTGACATCATTCCTCCTATTCTTACACTACCTTGTGTTTCGCTCATTGTCATTCTCACCAGCCGTACCAACTTTCTCGAGGTTCCCAGTTCATCTAGAGCTTGATATAACTGCTCTCTATTTATGCTATCATAAGCTGCTTTGAAATCTATAAAGAGGTGATGCGTGCCACCCCCGTATTCGTTTGTTTTTTCCAGGATTTGTCCCAAATATAACTTTCTATAGGGATCTCTAAAATCATCGGGGTAGTGGAAACAAAACTCTGGCGATACATCAACACACTTTCGGATAAACATCATCCACGCAATTCCGAAGATTGCAAGAACTGACAATTGCAAGAATTAACGCACAGTCAACTTAACAGCTCATGCATCCAAGATGCTGACAAGAATAATATACAGAAGGATGGAAAAGGAAATTGGTCACCTCTGAGATGACGATATGCTTGGCTTTGGGAAAGGTAAAGGCACCAGAGAGGCAGTTATGACGTTGCGGTTGATAATGGAAGCAAGACTGAAGAAAACTCGAGACGTTCATAGAAATGTGTTGACCTGCAAAAAGCGTTCGACAATGTCAAATGGTGCGGGATGTTCGCAATTCTGAGAAAAATAGAGGTAAGCTACAGGGAAAGGCGGGTAATATACTACCTGTACGAGAAACAAGAGGGAATGGTTACAATGGAAGTCCAAGAAGGAAGCGCTCCGATTAAAAAGGGTGTAAGACAGGGATGTAGCCTGTTCAATCTATATCGTGAAGAAACAATGACGGAAATAAAAGAAAGGTTCAAAAGTGGGATTAAAGCTCAAGGTCGAAAGATATGAATCGATAAGATTCTCTGCTGACGTTGGTATCGTCAGTGAAGGTGAAGAAGAATTAGAGGATCTCTTGAATGGAATGAACAATCTAACGAGTGCGGAATAAACCGACGACAGGTGAAAGTAATGAGAAGTATTAGAAATGAGAACATCAGACTCGGAGATCATGAAGTAGACGAAGTTACGGAATTCTGCTGCCTTGGAAGCAAAATAACTCATGATGGACGGAGCAAGCAGGACATTAAAAAGCACACTGTCACTGCCTAAAAGTGCATTCCACGCTAATAGTAGTCTACTGGTACCTGACATATGCTGTAACATGAGGAAGAAATTTCTGGGAATGTACGTTTGGAGTACAGCATTGTGTGGTAGTGGCACCTAGACTGTGGGATCATTGGAACTGAAGAGAATCGAAGCCTTGAAATGAGTGCTACAGTCGAATGTTGGAAATTAGGTGGACTGATAAGGTAAGGAATGAGGGGGTTCTCTAAGGAATGAAGGGGTTCTCTGCAAAATCAGCAAGGAAAGGAATATCCGGTAAACACTGAAAAGAGAAAGGAACAGGATGACACGATGTCTGTTAAGACATCAGGGAATAACCGCAATGGTACTAGAGGGAGCTGCAGAGGATAAAAACTGTACAGGAAGAGAGAGTTTGGAAGACATACAGCAAATAACTGAAGACGTAGTGTGCAACTGCTACTGTGAGATGAAGAGATTGGTACTGGAGCCGCATCAAAACAGTCAGAAGACTGATAACTCAAATAAATAAATAAATAAATAAATATTATCAACATGCGGCTGTATTTGGAAGTCGCCACCTTGGATACAGCTTGTAATTTTCAAGTGGTATGTAGATCACGTGACAAAGCAAACGGAATTAGACCTGCACAAAACAATGAATGCTGTTGTTCATTTTGAGCATTACTTAATTCATTCTCGAGGTACGTCATATTTCGTACAGAACAAGGCAAACAGGACGCTATATGCTCTCAAGGTCTCGAGGGTCCCAGCGGATGTCGAATAAGCTGGGGCAATAAAACCTCAGCGATCACTCACTTTGTAGCTCTGCCAGCAAATGCTACTCCCACGTCCACAAAGGTGAAAACCGCGTAGCCCGTGGGCAATGAATTCCCTCATTAGGAGTGTAGCAGAGGGTGGAGGGCGAGTCTCCGGCACCCCGGCAACATCTGAGACCTTCGGCAGAAAACAGGCAGGTCAGCTGAGGTCAAGGTGGCAGCCCCACTGCCTGGCTATCCTACCAACCGGCTGGTATCCTGTTATGGGAGGAACTTGAATACATTCACAATCTTCACAAAACAAAGCCGAACGGATCTCAGACGAAACAACCAATGCTTGACTAGTACAAACGATAAGGGATCTAGGACATAATAAAAATACGAACTTGGATATACAAGGACTGGGACGAAAAGATCAACTGAACAACGAGTTAAACGCCAGAACTCTCACTACGGCAGTAACGATTGAAACGAAAAAGAAAGTAAAAGGGACAATGGTTGATTGTGTGACGATTCACAGTGGAGTGAGTCCAGCAACTAGTGTGTGTGTGTGTGTGTGTGTGTGTGTGTGTGTGTTTGTTTGTTTGGAGTTTACGGGCGCTCAACAGCGAGTTTGCCCCCACTTCCACACATTAAAAGGAACGAATGTGGATAAAACAGAGAAAACGTTAACACGCACTAAGACAACGAATAAATACTAAAATATGCCATACAGGATATTAAAACACGAGTAAAACGACAGAGTAACTAGAAACGCACAGGGAAATGTGACCGGTTGACCACCTACAAAAAAAAAAAAAAAACATGGATGAGCCGGTCGCCCTGTGAACACATTAAAACCATTCCCACCACCAACTAAAGAGAAGTGTGCAGTAGCAATATTCATTGAAATATACCTTCAGAAATAAAAGAATAGTTGTTTTTAATTTAATGTCGTGTGATTAGGGGCTCCCGTCGGGTAGACCGTTCGCCGGGTGCAAGTCTTTCGATTTGACGCCACTTCGGTGACTTGCGGGTCGATGGGGATGAAATGATCATTAGTAGGACAACACAACACCCTGTCCCTGAGTGGAGAAAATCTCCAACCCAGCCAGGAATCGAACCCGGGCCGTTGGGATTGATATGCTGTCGCGCTGACCACTCAGCTACCGGGGGCGAACAGAGGAATAGTGTCAGTAAGGCTCAAGATAGAGAGAGGCTCTGCCTCGTGATGGCTGGGTGTTGTGTGCTGTCCTTAGGTTAGTTAGGTTTAAGTAGTTCTAAGTTCTAGGGGACTGATGACCATAGATGTTAAGTCCCGTAGTGCTCAGAGCCATTTGAACCAAGCCAGAGAGAGGCTATTTCACAATAACAGGTGTATATGCCCCTGAAGAAGGAAGGAGAAAAGAACCAGAAGTGTTCTGCGAAGACCTTCAGAAGCAAGTAGACCAAAACAAGAAAACCTTGTAGACAGGGCAACCATAGCTGTGACTAATCATCTTGGAGATTAAGAAGCCGTTTCAGTGTATTTAATCTTTTTATTATCAGATCGCAACATGTTTCGTGGCACTGAAAACCACATTCTTGAGTGACGTGTAACTAAATCATATAAAAGCTAAGTAGCCGTGAACGTGGAACCCAAGATTCGTTGTCAGACCCAACTAATAAACACTAAACGGCAGTAAATCATCCAAAGAAAGTCAGTCGGTCATAGGAACCGAAGTCCAAAATGGTCGGTGGAGCCACAACTCCAGTCTATGCGCACTACCGGATGCGCATAGACTGGAGTTGTTGCTTCCCACACTTCTCTTTAGTTGCTGATGGGAATGGTTTTAATGTGTTCACAGGGTGACCGGCTTACCCATGTTTCTTTGACTTGCCGCCAATTCGCGGTTTGTTAGTTTGGTCTGACAGCGAATTGTGGGTTCCATGTTTCGGGCGACTTATTTAGTGGTAAGATGGCCGAGTGGATAGCCCGTCAAAAACTGAACACAAATCAAGCATGAAAACAGGAAGAAGGCGTACTGAAATGTGAAAAAAGAAGCAAAAGAAACAGTGAACGGTACTAGCTTAAGATGTGCAACATCGAGCAAGTTGAAAGAATCATGGCGTCGTGGTTGTGCGACCACGGTTTTGGACTACTAAGCGGGAGGTCCGCGTCCAAATCCCCCTCATGCCCATTTTTTCCGCCAAATTATGAACTTTCCGTCCGGTCGTTGACGTATCTGTTCTCCTTCTGTGGTCTTAGCAATTATTATATTATACATTGGTTATAGAATATTAGTCATGTGGTCATTCATTTCAGGTCCTGTGTCGTGCAGGGTTGTTCAAGTTGAGGACAAATTAGCAGGTGGGCCGGGTCTTGTGTTGTTCCGCACGCACAGGATGTATCTCCATCAGCTGGAAGAATGCCCCATTTTCGCATGTTGGTCTTGCAAAGAGGAACGCCCACCCTAAGACGATTGAGCGACCTCCAAATAGGGTAGGGCAAGTCGTTTCCTGGAGCTAGCTCTTCCTTTACAGGGATATCAGGTGGCAGCTTGCTCTTCCACCTGGTGATGCGGATAGACTCTGGTGTTCCCTCTAGTGCAGGGGCGGGCAAACGTTGCACGCGGCTCGTAAGCGCACAGCGCTGCACGTGTGCTGCTCACGTGCAATCGTCGAATGGGGCAGTGGCGACAGCCGGCAGGTTGCGGCAGTGTAGTACAAGGCTAAGCCGCGGACGTTGATGCGAAGCGACCACTACGTAGTGAACGTTGTATTTCAAGAACCTGAAAATGCAGAGTGAATCAAGGAAACGGAGACGTTGAGATTTGGTATCTTTTAAAAAGCAATGGGAGAATCATTTTTTCTTTGTGCAAAAACGTGAAAATTCGAAATGTTTAATATGTGGCAGTATTCTCGCTGGTCAGCGGAAGTTTAGTATTGAAGGCCATTATAATAAATTTCACAAGGACGAGTACAATTTATTGTCGGATTCTGAGCGGATGGGGAAATTGACTGAGCTTAAGAAGAGCGACCTGACGATATTAGATGCATCTGTCCTAGTTGCCGTTGTCACGAGAGATCTGCGACTTTCTCTCGTCATGTCTCTCATCTAACTGATTTAACATGCGGCATCTCGCTTGCTCTCACTATTCCTCACATTTACTTGCGACGGTAATATATTCTTACCACATGAGCGTCATCGCCAGGACCCAGCCACTAGAGCAGGGGCGGGCAGGAATCCTGCACGTGTGCGGTGCACTTGCATAAAGAAAAAATGATTCTCCCATTACTTTTACTCACAGAAACGAAAACATGCAAACGGATGTGAACTATGTTACAAAAAGGGAATTCAAGAGTCAAAAATTCCAAAACGGAAGGCAACAGTCAAATAACACGTGGTACTTGTGTAGAACAAATAGGAGGAACGTACGTCTGGTGTCCCTTCCTTACATCTCGCTGTTGCAAACGGACGTTACACCACGACACAGACACAAATCCGAATACGGCGAACAGACATGTCAATGACCAGACGGACAATTCATAATTTTGTGAAAAAAAAAGAATTTTGGGACACGAGGGAGATTTGAACATAGATCTCCCCCCTTTCGCAGCCCAATACCCTGACCACATAAGCACGACGCCGGGGCTAATCGAATTCGCTCGTTATTGCAGATCTTGAGTTTCGACCATTCATTGTTTCGGTTTTGATTCTATGTTCCAGCATGATTGTCATAAAGGAGTATGGCTTAATATAAGTTAAATATTTATTTGACACTCCAATAGTGAAGGCATAGTCACAATACATAAAATTTTTCTTTCGATTTTCTACGTTTTCACAGCTGAGTACACCTTCTTTCAGTTTTCATGCTTAATCAGTGTTCAGTTTTTGACGCGCTGTCAACTGGACCATCTTACCACTAAATCTGAGGTGATGAGATGGGTAGTTTTCCCCTGTTAGCTCTTCTGAGTTACGGTTAGCAACATGTCAAATAATGTGTGATTGTCAGTGCCACGAAACCGGTTGTAATCTGATAATAAAAAGATTAAATACAGCTGAAGCGGTGTCTTAATCCAAAGACAAAACAAGAAAGATTATGTTATTATAAGCGGAGACCTTAATGCACATGCAGGGAATTTTTCGATATCTAGAGCAATAGGGGTTTTTTTTTTGGAAAGAAGTTAATAAATAACAACAAACACGGATTACTTCGTCTTGTTACTCATGACGGAGTACATAGCACCAACAGTTTCTTCAGAAAAAAGGTTGTTGTTGTTGTTGTTGTGATCTTCAGTTGTGATCTTCAGTTGTGATCTGCAGCTCTCCATGCTACTCTATCCTGTTCAAGCTTCTTCATCTCCCAGTACCTACTGCAACCTACATCCTTCTGAATCTGCTTAGTATATTCATCTCTTGGTCTCCCCCTACGATTTTTACCCTCCACGCTGCCCTCCAATACTAAATTGGTGATCCCTTGATACCTCAGAAAATGTCCTACCAACCGATCCCTTCTTCTTGTCAAGTTGTGTTACAAACTTCTCTTCTCCCCAATCCTATTCAATACTTCCTCATTAGTTATGTGATCTACCCATCTAATCTTCAGCATTCTTCTGTAGCACCACATTTCGAAAGCTTCTATTCTCTTCTTGTCCAAACTATTTACCGTCCATGTTTCACTTCCATACATGGCTACACTCCATACAAATACTTTCAGAAACGACTTCCTGACACTTAAATCTATACTCGATGTTAATAAATTTCTCTTCTTCAGAAACGCTTTCCTTGCCATTGCCAGTCTACATTTTATATCCTCTCTACTTCGACCATCATCAGTTATTTTGCTCACCAAATAGCAAAACTCCTTTACTACTTTAAGTGCCTCATTTCCTAATCTGATACCCTCAACATCACCCGACTTAATTCGACTACATTCCATTATCCTCGTTTTGCTTTTGTTGATGTTCATCTTATATCCACCCTTCAAGACACCATCCATTCCGTTCAACTGCTCTTCCAAGTCCTTTGCTGTCTCTGGCAGAATTACAATGTCATCGGCGAACCTCAAAGTTTTTATTTCTTCTCCATGGATTTTAATACCTACACCGAATTTTTCTTTTGTTTCCTTTACTGCTTGCTCAATATACAGATTGAATAACATCGGGGAGAGGCTACAACCCTGTCTTACTACCTTCCCAACCACTGCTTCCCTTTCATGTCCCTCGGCTCTTATAACTGCCATCTGGTTTCTGTACAAATTGTAAATAGCCTTTCGCTCCCTGTATTTTACCCCTGCCACCTTTAGAATTTGAAAGAGAGTATTCCAATCAACATTGTCGAAAGCTTTCTCTAAGTCTACAAATGCTAGAAACGTAGGTTTGCCTTTCCTTAATCTTTCTTCTAAGATAAGTCGTAAGGTCAGTATTGCCTCACGTGTTCCAGTATTTCTACGGAATCCAAACTGATCTTCCCCGAGGTCGGCTTCTACTAGTTTTTCCATTCGTCTGTAAAGAATTCGTGTTAGTATTTTGCAGCTGTGGCTTATTAAACTGATTTTTCGGTAATTTTCACATCTGTCAACACCTGCTTTCTTTGGGATTGGAATTATTATATTCTTCTTGAAGTCTGAGGGTATTTCGCCTGTTTCATACATTTTGCTCAGCAGATGGTATAGTTTTGTCAGGACTGGCTCTCTCAAGGCCGTCAGTAGTTCCAATGGAATGTTGTCTACTCCGGGGGCCTTGTTTCGACTCAGGTCTTTCAGTGCTCTGTCAAACTCTTCACGCAGTATCATATCTCCCATTTCATCTTCATCTATATCCTCCTCCATTTCCATTATATTGTCCTCAAGTACATCGCCCTTGTATAGACCCTCTATATACTCCTTCCACCTTTCTGCTTTCCCTTCTTTGCTTAGAACTGGGTTTCCATCTGAGTTCTTGATGTTCATACAAGTGGTTCTCTTATCTCCAAAGGGCTCTTTAATTTTCCTGTAGGCAGTATCTATCTTACCCCTAGTGAGATAAGCCTCTACATCCTTACATTTGTCCTCTAGCCATCCCTGCTTAGCCATTTTGCACTTCCTGTCGATCTCATTTTTGAGACGTTTGTATTTAGAAAGAAGGATATTCGCAAATTCACATGAAGTACAAGGAGGTACAGATCGATTATTGGCTATGTCACAGTGAACAGTAACAGAACTAGTACAAAATGCAAGGATACACAGAGGTAGCGACACAGAGTCAGATTTTTTTTCGGTGATTGCCAAGGTGAAAATGATTTCTAGATGGAAGAAACAATTACCAGAAGCAACTCGAAGTTTTAAAAATCTACTTTCTGCAAGAAGACAGCGACTAGCGCATTATTTACAAAATTAATTTACAGATAATAATATGAATACAGAATAGGTAAACATAAAAGCACGTGTGATCCAAACAGTGGCGGAGGCAACAGAGAAGACAAAAAATTAGGGGAAGAAAGGGAGTCAAAATATGGAATGAAGATAAAGAAAATGTAACTAAAGAGAAACAATACGCTTACATTCGCTACGGTCGCAGGTTCGAATCCTGCCTCGGGCATGAATGTGTATGATGTCCTTAGGTTAGTTAGGTTTAAGTAGTTCTAAGTTCTAGGGGACTGATGACCTCAGAAGTTAAGTCCCATAGTGCTCAGAGCCATTTGAACCATTTTGAACGCTTACATTACAAATGTACAGCACAATACAGAAGAAACAAAAGTGCAGTAGAAAGAAAAACGTAATACGCTAAGGAAATAGTGCGAAAGACCAATCAAGAATCCCTGGATACAATGATATCAAATATTGAAGATGGTCCGTAAGGTCAACAAGAGATGGCTTACAAGACCTGAAATAACAAACAGGAAAAAGATTCTGCACGATTACAAAGAAGCTTGGATAAAACACAATCAAGAATTATGGGTAGAACACAATGATAAAATTGAACTAACTAAAATAGACTAGGACAAAGAAAATGATGATGAAATACTCCACGGGGCAATTTTACATTGGAGGAGAAATAAGGAGCATTAAAGCAGATGAAGTATAGAAAAGCAGCAAGACCCGATAACTTAATGTAGAACTTCTCAAATGTGGGGGATTGATATTAGAACTCAGGCTGAGGCATTTATTAAATGAATGTTGGAAATGGAAGATGGTAACCGACTCTTTGAGAGTGGCGGAAGTAATATCATCCTATAAAAAAGGAGCTACAAATGCTTGTGGAAATTACAGTGGAAAAGGACTGCTGAAGACTGCCTATAAATTACGTATATGCATGAATAGTTTACAAAAGTTTGAAAACAATAGCTCACGCCCTCTTACTGGAGGAAGTAAATCGTTTTAGAAAAGGACGATGATGCAGCGACAGTATTGCAGAGCGGTAGGTGACTGAAAAGAGACGAGAACATAATCTGGAGACTCATATTGCATTAGTAGATTATGAAAAAGCTTTGATATACTCAATAGATACATGCTGTGGAATAAAATGGAGATCAGAGGTTATCTTAAACATTTACCTCAAGTGATAAAAAGTTTGTATTTAAATACTTAAATATTATGTAACATAGGCAAAGAAAGAACAGGACCAATATCAGGTAACAGAGGAGTATGACAACATTCATAAGCAATGTAAACAAGAAGTTGACCCAGCTACAACATAAATTCCTAGAAACACACATGTAATTGCTGTACCCTTTGCTGACGACCAAATCATTTTACAAAAGAATTTGCTCTACATCATCATATAGGCAGACTCTATAACTTGAAAATATCAGAAAATAAAACAGTAAGTTATGGCTTTTAAAGGAAAATGCCCAGTACATTTTAAAATAGTGCTAAATGAAATATGAGTTGAACAGGGGCTTCACTTTCAGTTACTAAGTTGTGAAGTAAGCTATAAATATGATAATACCTCCAATAAGTTAAACAAGTTTCAAATGACATGTGTCACTACACACAAAACACTAGCCAATAAAATCAGGATAGACGTAAAGTCCAAATTCCAGAAAGTAATGGTAACACCTACGCTCAAATATGTGAGTGAGATCTGGACGATAACTAAGAGAGACCAAAGAATAATACAGCCTGCAGAAATGAGATTTTTACGTAAAATGATGTACTCTGAGAGATCAAACAAAGAATTCTGAAATACGGAAATAATTAAAATATTTTACATGAATGAAAGAACAGAATACGGGATAAGAAAGCGTAAAAATGTGGCGGAATGAGCAGCCAGACATAGAGACTGCAAACCTGAAGGAAATAGAGATAAAGGAAGACCAAGGAAAAGGTGCCTTTTATGAAGACTGAATAGGTTATTAAGCCTACTTCTTGAAGTGGAAAAGAAGAAGGCAAATCCTGGTGATAAACCATAAAGACTACGGATGGACTCGACGTGTTGTTCGACAAGCTGTAAGGGCGTTGTCATTCGCTTCATCCACTCCTCGTGAAGTAGAACCACACACGTATGGGAGTGCGATTACAAGCTCCTGAACTGTGCAAATCTAATGGACGCAAATCCGGGAGACGTGACGCATCGAAAGTGATATTTTGGTGCGAAACACGCATTTGTCACATTGTTGAGCTTTCTTCATTCAGGATCCACTAAGAGCTGTCAGTTATCTGCAGTTATTGGACGAATATATGCTGCTGTTGTTGCTGTCTGAAGACAGAACATTTCCAACTTCTTTCGGCATGACGGTGCCTCATCTGATTAGGGGCTAGCTGTCCGATTATACCTGGATATCGAGTATTCCCGCAGATGCATGGGTTGTGGAATGTCCACCGCGTACCGCGGGTTTCGGGGGCGTTTATTGTCACCTACGTACACCAACATGAGTTTACACATGGAAGCTGTCATTTGAGCAGTCTGTCGTCTTGCCCGTAGTCGTTTGCCTTTACTTCTATTTCCGACGGCTCATTATTACCAGTTACAGCTAATGCCAATTACGACTAATAATAGCATTACGACTAATATCCAATTACGACTAATCGCACATGAACTCTCATTTAACGCCTGTATCAATCATAACTGCTATTGTTGATTATTCATGAAAATTAGGGCCATGAGACTATTTCACAAGTTCTGTCGATAAAGCCAATCTTCATTATCTGTTGTTTGCTGTCTACCTCATATTGTTATTCGTTCAATACCCGTGTGTTCCATCTGTGGAAACGCTTCCAACTTAGTGATGGTACAGAAAGACAAGAAGACAGTGATGAAATTAAAGAGGATACCACACTAACTACATTACCAACAATATTGGTCTCCAACAATAGTAAAAGTAACTCTTTTGCAAGACGGAATCCAGTAAAACAGTACAGAGCAACAGCAGCTACCATTCCCGTATCCAGCCGAAGACTATTGATCGCAACCGCGTGTTATGGACCCCTACAAAGCAAATACGGCGTGCATTACTCTGATTGCTCCAACATGCCGTGGCATATATATTTGCTTAGTACAGTCTCACTTTCGGAATAGTGTAGGTGTATTTCTGCGTCACGAGTACCAAACACTAGAATATATCGTTTCAACAAAATGGGCACGTGGTTGTCAACACCTCAACTGGGAGCTAATGTACACTAGCTCATCAAAAGTACCTGGAGACCCCTATGAAATGCGGGATTCACCAATAGATGTCACAAGAGGCGTCCCCGTCATTATACAAGGAATTATTACTCATACTGTGTTCTCAACAGAGAAGCAGTGGTAGAAGAGTGGCTCTGTCCAGAGACCTGCATGACTTTGAAAGTGGATTGGTCAGTGCACGTCACCTGAGCAACAAATTCAGCAGGGACATTCCAACTCTTCTAGACCCTGCCCAAGTCGGCTGTTCGTGATGTGATTGTGTCGTGGAGACGGGAAGGAACCAGCGCGCCTAAGCCAAGATCAGGTAGACGTCATTTATTGACGGACAGGAATCATAGAGCACTGCAGACGGTGGTTTCAAAAATCGCATTAAGGGGACCACACCCTGCCTATCTAACACATGTTAATTTAGGCACGTATTTGACCCATTTCTGAAAAAACTATTTGATGCAGGACCTTAATATTTTTACTGTTACATGATGCTAATAGAGTCAACTGTACTAAAATCTACTTTATCCATTTCCTTCTTCTTCTTCGCGTATGGATCACTTAGGACCAGGCGTAATCAACATTTGTTGGCCTTCCTTTTCGCCCAGTATTCCTTCATAAACAACTAATGGGCTAGCTTTCGTTGCGTAGACCACGTATGTCGGTTAGTTTTTCTCTCTTCTTCCTCAAAACACCGTGTGTTAGTGATTTTTCTGATTTCATTTTATCATGTAGATTTGGAGACCCTAATTCTCTCAGGTCTTTTTCCGTCTGTTTGTACCAGTTCGGTCTTGTAGTTTTGTTCTTTAAAAATGTACGGATTTTGTGCGTTAACCTATTTGAGTCCATTCTTTCTAAATGCCCCATGAATTGGATTCTTCTCATGCGCATTGTGTCTCTTATTTTGGAGATATTTTTATATATTTCTGCATTGGGTTTTGGATAATGCACACCATCTTTAGTTCTTGGTCCCAGGATTTTCCTCATTATTTTACGTTCTTTCACTTCTAATTCCTCTTTTAGTGTTCTGTGTTGAAGGTTTAGTGTCTCAGATGGGTAGAAAGCTTCGGGTTTAATTACTGTTGTGTAGTGTCGTATTTTGCACTTCCACGAGAGACTCTTTTTGTTGTAAATGTTTTTTGTTGCCGGCTGGTGTGGCCGAGCGGTTCTAGGCGCTACAGTCTGGAACCGCGCGACCGCTACGGTCGCGGGTTCGAATCCTGCCTCGGGCATTGATGTGTGTGATTGTCCTTAGGTTAGTTAGGTTTAAGTAGTTCTAAGTTCTAAGGGAATGATGACCTCAGAAGTTAAGTCCCATAGTGCTCAGAGCCATTTGAACCATTTTTTTTTTGTTTTTTGTTAACTGAAACGCCGTCTCCATTTTCTGGACTCTTGATCTGACATATTTCTTTTCATTACAATTTTCTGCAATCCATTCACCTAAATATTTAAATTCTTTTACTCGAGAGATGTAGTTATTACCAATTTTGAGATCAGAAGGTGCATCTCTGATGTTAGTCATAAATTTTGTTTTTTCAAATGAAATTTGTAATCCTATTTTTGCTGCCTGCTCTTGTAATAATTCTAGCTGTTTCTGTACATCGGTAATGTGTTGTGCGATCAGTGCCATGTCATCAGCAAATGCTAAACAGTCTAATTCTATGCCCTTACGTCTTGGTCCCAGTCTGTGTGCTGGCGCACCTGCTTTTCTCCATTCTCTAACAACTTTTTCAAGAGCACAATTGAAAAGCACTGGGGACAGTACATCCCCTTGTCGTACTCCTGCGTCTATTTCAAATTCTGTGCTCAGTTCTCCCATAAATTTTACTTTGGATTTGGTCTGCGTGAGTGTTTCTTTTATGATTTTTGTTGTCTTTTGATCTAGTCCAAATTCTGCTAATACTTCAAAAAGGGATTCTCGGTCTATATTGTCATATGCTTTTTTAAAGTCGACAAACGTGATGACATAACTTTTGTTGCAACCCAGTGATCATATTTTCATCAGGATTAATTCCCAGCTTTTTCAGTACCAAACACTTTTTTAAATTTATTTTCAAAAAGTATTAAGTTTTTTCTGCAGAAAATATTTTTTTGTGAACTTTCTAATGGGGGACTATTAATGAATGTAGTACCAGAGCTGGATTTTTATGTTATGCACAGTCTCTGAAAATTTCATTCATTTATCTATGATAGTTTCTGATATAATGGGGCATATGTACTGAAAATTTTAGTTTGCGGGAAATTGGCTTTAAAGAAAAAACTTTTGAAATTTGTTACTTACAGTTAATTAAAACTGTCCTGCTGCACATGATGGCCCTTCTTTGGCCTCTAGCATATTTTTCCAGCTTCTTTTTCACGTTCCTGTATGTTTGTCTGGCTTTCTTGGCCATATTAGATGCAGACCTGTCTGCATCGGCTATCCTCATTTTATCGCAATGTTACAGCCCAGTGATCATATTTTCACCAGGATTAATTCCCAGCTTTTTTAGTACGCAACACTTTCCAGTATTACCACAATTTAATGTAATAACAGCATCATGAACTCCTAGTTTCCTTGTATGCATGCCTACAAATACAGTTTTAGGAAGGCGGTTCCAAATTATGCCGTTGAAACACTCATTTGGGTTCTGTGTCTGCCCATGCATACATTTCCTTAGAAGGTAGGGATGAGCCAAGTCTCTGAAAATAGGTTTAATTGCTGTAATAATAACAGGTTTAATTGCTGTAATAATAACAGCAGGAAGAGAATGCTGGTGAGAATAAGATTCTGCAGTTGCCTGAGCCCTATTGTATTTTCACGACGAATTTTCTCCTGATGGACATAATCCATGACATGGCTTATCATCAGTAGAGGACTTATGGAAGAATATAGCCCAAACATCTCTCTGCATTGCCTCTAAATTTTCTTTACTTCTCGTAATTGCCTGCCCATAGTATACCTGCAAGTTTCTGTTTCAAAAAAAAAAAAAAAAAAAAAAAATGGTTCAAATGGCTCTGAGCACTATGGGACTTAACATCTGTGGTCATCAGTCCCCTAGAACTTAGAACTACTTAAACCTAACTAACCTAAGGAGATCACACACATCCATGCCCGAGGTAGGATTCGAGCCTGCGACCGTAGCAGCCGCGCGGTTCCGGACTGAGCGCCTAGAACCGCCAGACCACCGCGTTTTCTATTTCAGTTTTAGTTAACCGACCCTGTCCAGTCAACAATTTTCCATCTTCTAATTTTTTTCCTCTGATATCAACAGTTAGTTTTCTCAGCCATGTTCGCAAACGTTTTTGAACATGGTCTACACATTCTATTTTGCTGATAATGGCATCTCCATATGGCTTAGAGTTGACAGAGCGTGGTTTGACAGTGGGTGACAGAAAAGTGGGCGTGGCTTCATAAACACACGTGGTAGGAAAATGCTCTTTAAATGTTCGAAAAAAAAATTTTACAGCAAAATCATTTTCAGAGTACTTAAATAAAACCTTAATCTATCGAAATATGATGAAAACCGAAAATCGATTTTTTTCGACCTGAACAACGGTGTGGTCCCCTTAAATCAGCGAAGCAGTCATGCCTAAGTTCCAAAGTGTAGTCCAGCTAGCAAGATTACTGTGCGTAGCGAATTAAAAAGAGTGGGTATAATCGTTCCTCATCAGCCACTCATTTCTGTAGTCGATGCTAAGCGAAGCTTGAGGCAGCATAAAGCGTGACGCCACTGAACAGCTGATGACTGGAAACAAGCAATTTCGATCATGCTATACTCTGTCGCAATCCGATGGAGGGGTTTTGTATCCGCGAACGCCTGTAAAACCTTACCTGCGATCAAGTGTCTTAATAATAGTGAAGTACGGAGAAGGTCGTGCTATAGTATGGAGGTATTTTTCGTGGTCAGCATGTGATTCCTCAACTACACTGAAGTAAGTGCTAAATGATTAAGGATATGAAATCATTTTACAGCATTGTGTATTGCATACAGCAGAATAATAGTTCGGAGACAATGACTGTTTGTATGAGCATGGCAATGCACACTGTTATAATGCAACAGCTGAGAGGGAATGGTTTACAGACAACAACGTTCCTGAAATGGATTGTCCTGCCCAGTGTACCAACCTGAAACCAATGAAAAGATCTTTGGAATCCATAACATGTACTCGCAATTGTGAATATGGACAACCACCACCTGTAGAATCAAATGATGACAATGAAAATTTGTGCCGGACCGGAATTTGAACCCGGATTTCCCGTTATGGCGAGCGGTCGCCTTATCATTAGCTATCCGCGCACGACCCACGGTCAGACGCAAGCTTCCATATGTTGTCAAACATGCGTCTGCCATCTGCACTCGTACATCCTATAGGTATATTCCCGTACAAGAGAGACATTTTACTTAAAAGTCGCTTGGTCGGTGTCGGCGGGTAAGTACGACATTGCGGTGCTCTCGTTTTTCCGATTTACGATACAAAGTTCCTTTCGACATGCATGCATGACCGAAGGAACAGGCACTGCGGCGACTACAACCGTTATGAAATAAATGAAATGTGTTCGCAGTTGTCCGCAGCTCGTGGTCTTGCGGTAGCGTTCTCGCTTCCTGCGCACGGGGTGCCGGGTTCGATTTCCGGCGGGGTCGGGGATTTTCCCTGCCTCGAGACGACTGGGTGTTGTTGTGTTGTCTTTATCCCCATTACGGTTGGAGGAAGGCAATGGCAAACCACCTCCGCTACGACCTTGCCTAGTCGGCGGTGCGGGTCGTTGTTCCCTACGCTCCTCGGAGTAAGGGACCTCTTCATCATCATCATTCGCAGTTGCCAGTATAAATAGCTATCAGCTGAATGACGGAATGACGACAATGAAAATTTGTGCTGGATCGAGTTGAGCGGGAAACCCCGGTTCGAGTCCAGGTCCGGCACAAATTTTCACTGTCGTCATTCCATTCTACAACTGATGGTTGTCCATATTCGCAACTGCGAATACGTTTCATGTATTTTATAGCGGCTGTAGTTGCCGAAGTGCCTGTTTTCGGCCTTGAATGCCCGTCCAAAGAACTTTACATCGTAAATCGCTTTAATACGCAAACTGCAATATCATATCGTACCTTCGGGGCTTCGATCCAGACCCCAGCATTCAGCATGATTACGTTCTCTGCTTTCAGCTCTGGAGGAAGAATGGGGCCCTATTCCCGCACAGACAATCAGACATCTGACTGGAAGTGTTCTCAATACAGTTCGACCCAATATAAAGCGTAAGGCTGGTCACACCCTATACTTATGTCCACTGATAACTGACTGGATACATTTGATCAGACAGCGTATCACTACTGTTCTACAAAACAGTCTGATAAACCTTGACCAAGAGGAAACACCACAGCCTACTATTTTTTTGTATATATTATTGAATATGTGTCGTAAATACTACGGTACATATTTAATTTTTCCAATTTGTTATGTGAATCAATACTTATTAGTTTTTGTATATGTTTTATGTCCTGTACGCGAAAAATAAAATTTAACGACCAACCTAATACTAAAAGCCACGTAATCACGTCTCAACGTTTCCAGGATTGTCGCATCTTTCTCATCTATTTTGATTGCTTTCACTATATTTCGATTTCCAACTCACTGTAAAGTGCTTAGCACTGTGCTGATTTAGCATAAGTACAGCTTTTCTGCAGTTGGAAATGTATCAGGTTAGCAACAGTTACATTAGTCAATGAAGAGCTGCTCCAGTTGCTGATATGTACTGTACGAAGTTCATGGCCGGTTTCGGCCTTCACATCCACGTCATTTTCAAGTAGATCTGATAACTGTGTTGTTGTGAAGCAACGTGAAATGATTCGTTGATATACCTTCACAACAGCGTAATTGTCAGATGCACTCCTGGATGTGAAGGCAGAAAACGGTGGTGCACTTAAATGTACAGGGGTTGAACAAAAATATGGAAATACTTAGAGAAATGCATGCTTGAACGTAAATGCAGATGCTAACCAAGCTTCCAAATTGCGCTGTTGTGTTTGACCACGAAAGGCATCTGTGCAGTGTCCCCAGTACGTTGCAGGTGTCAATCGTGGTCAGAAGAGTGTTCTGTGTAGTTATGAGAGCACTATGTCGGGGCTGAGTGAATCCGAATGTGGGCAAATTGTGCGCGCTCGTATAGTGGGTGCTTACACAACAAAGAGAGCCGAAGAAAGCGGAAATACTTCATCCGTTAACTCACAACGCGGACGAAAGTGTGTGTTGAATGGTCGTGATAGATGATTATTGCAAAGGATTGTGACGAAAAATAAGAAGGCTACACCTGCAAAAGCCCTGTTAGCAGCAGAACAACGCAAAAGGAGCTCAATAAGTTGGGAACTGCAGCGCGCACTGGAATCCCAAACACACGCATCAGAGATGCAGATGCCTGATGCGGGAAAACGTGGTGCCGAAGCCATAAAATGTGCACTACGGAGCAATGGAAGAAAGGGATTTGGTCGGATGTGTCTTGTTGCTCACTGTTTCCAACTTATGACCGAATTAACATCCCAAGAGGGGCAGGGGGTTGAGGTCGTGATGATTTGAGCAGCCATATCGCGGTATTCCAGGGGCCCCATGGTTATTTGCGTTACTGCCAAAGAATACGTGAGCATTTTGGCAGGCCAGGTCCATCCCAGTGTACAATGTCTGTTCCGAGAAGACAGGGCGCCTCTTCACACAACTCGCATCGTCCAGGACTGGTTTTGTTAGCACGAGGATGAATTGTCGTATCTTCCCTGACACCACAGTCACCAGATCTCAATATTACCGAGCCTTTGTGGCCTACTTTGAAGACGAGGGTCCGTAATAGTTACTCACATTCATTATCGTTACCTGAACATGCCACTATTTGGCAGAATGAGTGGTAGAAGATCGAGTTGAAAAGCATACCAGGCTCTGTATTTATCCATTCCGACGCGACTGGAAGCTGTTTTGAATACCAACCGGTTTCCTACACCATATTAGGCGTGGTAATGTGTTGAGTTTTTGGTGTTTCCGTATTTTTCGGCCATCTCCTGTACCGGGCGAGGTGGTGTAGTGGTTAGCACACTGGACTCACATTCGGGAGGACGACGCTTCAAACCCGCGTCCGGCCATCCTGATTTAGGTTTTCTGTGATTTCTCTAAATCGCCTAAGGCAAATGCCAGGATTATTCCTTTGAAAGGGCACCGCGGACTTCCTTCGCCATCCTTCCCTAATCCGATGGGACCGATGACCTTGCTATTTGCTCTCCCATCACAAATCAACCAGACAACAAATCCAACTCCTGAATATACAGCAGTAGGATAAGAGCATTCTCCGAATATGGGGAAACTATTAACCGTCGAGTTCCTCTCCACTTTCCGATAGAGCAGTTTTAAAAGGAGAGTCAGTGTGGAAAGATTACCGCAACAACATATATATTGTACCATAATGTTGGCTCCCGCGGTTCGACGACGTCCCGTTCCCGTCCCACTCAACCACTACACACAATTATGATGTCTTCCAACACTTCGTGGTCCTCTTGTCTCCATTTTCGTTAACCAGAGTCTGGGACTTGAAGTTCAGATTAAACTGCCGAAACATCTCCGATTATGAAGCACTACTACTACGTTCATGATATACACGCTAAATTATGTTGACAATCCTAGATAACAACTGAGCAGCGCAGAGCAACAAAACTGTGGTTTGTGCTTTGTACCCATGTGGAAATGAATGTCCGAGAAATTGGTGAGACAGGTTTCGGTGAATGTTCATGTTTACAGTGTGTGTCTACAACTGTGGACAAAGCTGGTTCATCACAAGTTCATCATATGTCAGGGGCATGCATACATGCTGCAATCTCAAAATCGATGAGGGTGCGCTTTAGGCCTTTGTAGTTCTCAGCGCCTCAATTGATTTGCATATCAAATTGACATCAATTTGCATATAAAAGTGTGGCCAATTTGCATAATAGCGTATCGCCGGAATGAAAATAGGCAAGAAAATCTGCTTTGGCACTCTTCAGATGTTTATCTCTTGCTATCTCAACTCAGATTTCGAATTTATTTTCCAAATCCTATGGTGATATTTTAGGCGCATTACAGATTGTTTGTCTTCGTACTTCAAAACTTTTTCATGCCCCTCAAGTTTTAAGAGTAGAATTCATTTTCTGTTTCCCACAAGAAGTTAATTTTTCGGTTTTTCTCAAACTTCAGATAAAGTGTGTGCACAACAGTGTTGATATTCTTTGGCAATAAAATCTACACTTGTTAATTCATTGTCACTGTCTGTATAATGTACTGCGGCGGATTCTTCCTGTATACATCTGCAAATGTAAGACACAACTTCTCAGAATCAGAAACTGCTTATGATAAGCTTCCTCACTTCTGTGTACGGCGAAGATTCTAGATTTCTATTGTATTTTAGCAACACAAAAGGAAAAATTGTGGAACCATGATCGAAGAACGAAAAATGCAATGGTTTATCCGCTCTCAGCTCGAAGCTTGCTAACGATTTACAAAGTTTCTATCGTTCTAATGTAGCGATCACTTTTTTTTCTTGAAAAGCTTTTTGACCCGTCAAATAAAGGTTGTTGACCAATGTTGTCACTCTTCGTATATAAGAGCACTAATGCATTATGCACAGTTAATAAGAAAATGGAAAGTAGTTCCACACGTGGTTTCTTATTTTTTATTTATTGTTTACTTAACGCAGGAAACGAGCAAAGTACAACCGAAAGCGAAGTAGAGTTTTCACGAAGGGTCGTCGAGCAGATGCGCAAAACTATAGGCCTATATCTCTGACATCCATCTGTTGTAGAATTTTATAACATGTGTTTTGCTAGCGTATCATGTCATTTCTGGAAACCCAGAATCTACTCTGTAGGAATCAACATGAATTCCGGAACAGCGATCGTGTGAGACCCAATTCGCTTTATTTGTTCATGAGACCCACAAAATACTAGATACAGGCTCCCAGGTAGATGCTAATTTTCTTGACTTCAGGAAGGCGTTCGATACAGTTCCGCACTGTCGCCTGATAAGCAAAGTAAGAGCCTACAGAATATCAGACAAGCTGTGTGGCTAGATTGAATAGTTTTTAGTAAACAGAACACGTCATGTTGTTCTCAATGGAGAGACGTCTACAGACGTTAAAGTAACCTCTGGCGTGCCACAGGGGAGTGTTATGGGACCATTGCTTTTCACAATATATATAAATGACCTAGTAGATAGTGTCGGAAGTTCCATGTGGCTTTTCGCGGGTGATGCTGTAGTATACAGAGAAGTTGCAGCATTAGAAAATTGCAGCGAAATGCAGGAAGATCTGCAGCGAACAGGCACTTGGTGCAGGGAGTGGCAACTGACCCTTAACATAGACAAATGTAATGTATTCCGAATACATAGAAAGAAGGATCCTTTATTGTATGATTATATGATAGCGGAATAAACACTGGTAGCAGTTACTTCTGTAAAATATCTGGGAGTATGCGTACGGAACGATTTGAAGTGGAATGATCATATAAAATTAATTGTTGGTAATGCGGGTGCCACGTTGAGATTCATTGGGAGAGTCTTTAGAAAATGTAGTCCATCACCAAAGGAGATCGCTTACAAAACACTCGTTTGAGCCTATACTTGAGTATTGCTCATCAGTGTGGGATCCGTACCAGATCGGGTTGACAGAGGAGATAGAGAAGATCCAAAGAAGAGCGACGCGTTTCGTCACAGGGTTATTTGGTAAGCGTGATAGCGTTACGGAGATGTTTAGCGAACTCAAGTGGCAGACTCTGCAAGAGAGGCGCTCTGCATCGCGGGGTAGCTTGCTGTCCAGGTTTCGAGAGTATGCGTTTCTGGATGAGGTATCGAATATATTGCTTCCCCATACTTATACGCTCACGAGGAGATCACGAATGTAAAATTAGAGAGATTCTAGGGCGCACAGAGGCTTTCCGGCAGTCCTTCTTCCCGCGAACCATACGCGACTGGGACAGGAAAAGGAGGTAATGACAATGGCACATAAAGTTGGGTGGCTTGCGGAGTATAAATGTAGATCTAGATGTAGAGTACTCTGAGCATTTGATTATGGCGACCGCCTGCTTGCTTTGCAGCCATTGAGGCCCGATCTCTAGCGGCATCTTTCGCAACCATAATTCGGCCCTTTTATATGTTCATCCTTTTGACTGCAGGTTGTAAGAAAATGAAACGCCTACAGTCCTCCTTACGATCTTAGTGTGTAGCTACCAGTTTCGGCGCTTCAGTGCGACATCTTCAGGCCTTAGTTGATGCTGAAGGTGTTATACGATTCATATATCGCGGCATCAGTGGCCAGCAAAACTGGTTTACGCAGACTATCTGTGATGTCAGCACTCCAATCATCTACTGCCATCACTCCAACCAGTTGATGGTTGGAGTGGTGACGTCACAGTTACAAATAGTCTGCATAAGCCGGTTATGTTGGCCCGCGATGCAGCGATATATAGATCGTGATAACCCTTTCAGCATTAACTAAGGCCTGAAGATGGCGCACTGAAGCGCCAAAACTGGTAGGTACAAAATAAATAAGATCATAAGGACGGCTGACGCTTCATTTTCTTACAATAATTCAACCCGTCTACTCCCCCCCCCCCCTTTCCACCTAAAGCTACCAAGTTACATTGTACGCGTAAAGCTTGGCACAAGGTTTACTTCCGTGTTAAACAGATCAAAGGCGACGGTGCGTTACTGTACGAGTTTGTGGATGAAAAAAAGTCCATCCACTCTAAACTCTGCAACACGCTGCCTTCTGGGTCTCATTAATGAACAGAGCAAACTGGGTTTCACACAATCGTCACTTGCGGAAATGTTGATTTCTACTTACGCAGTGTTCGGAGGCGTGCTACCCCATTATCCACGATTATTTCGTGGCCCTGATTCTTATGAAATTCCCCCCCCCCCCTCCACCATGAACCATGAACCATGGACCTTGCCGTTGGCGGGGAGGCTTGCGTGAATCAGCGATACAGATAGCCGTAACGTAGGCGCAACGACAACGGAGGGGTATCTGTTGAGAGGCCAGACAAACGTGTGGTTCCTGAAGAGGGACAATAGGACAGTAGCCTTTTCAGTAGTTGCAAAGGCAACAGTCTGGGTAATTGACTGATCTGGCCTTGTAACACTAACCAAAACGGCCTTGCTGAGCTGGTACTGCGAAAGGCTGAAAGCAAGGGGAAACTACAGCCGTAATTTTTCTCGCGGGCATGCAGTGTTACTGTAAGGTTATGAACGGAATGGATAGTGTCTTGAAAGGAGGATATAAGATGAACATCAACAAAAGCAAAACGAGGATAATGGACTGTAGTCGAATTAAATCGGGTGATGCTGAGGGAATTAGATTAGGAAATGAGACACTTAAAGTAGTAAAGGAGTTTTGCTATTTGGGGAGCAACAGAACTGATGACGGTCGAAGTAGAGAGGATATAAAATGTAGACTGGCACGGCAAAGAAAGCGTTTCTGAACAAGACAAATTTGTTAACATCGAGTATGGATTTAAGTGTCAGGAAGTCGTTTCTGAAAGTATTTGTATGGAGTGTAGCCATGCATGGAAGTGAAACATGGACGATAAATAGTTTGGACAAGAAGAGAATAGAAGCTTTCGAAATGTGGTGTTACAGAAGAATGATGAAGATCAGAATGGTAGATCACATAACTAATGAGGAGGTATTGCAATGAATTGGGGAGAAGAGGAGTTTGTGGCACAACTTGACTAGCAGAATGGACCGGTTGGTAGGACATGTTCTACGGCATCAAGGGAGCACCAATTTAGTATTGGAGGGTAGCGTGGAGGGTAAAAATCGTAGAGGGAGACCAAGAGATGGATACACTAAGCAGATTCAGAAGGATGTAGGTTGCAGTACGTACTGGGAGATTAAGAAGCTTGCACAGGATAGAGTAGCATGGAGAGCTGCATCAAACCAGTCTCAGGACTGAAGACCACAACAACAATAACAGTGGTTAAACAGCAAGAGACGCGATTTATGGAAGTCTGTTGTGATGAGGGTGGGGACTGAGCGAGCCAGTGAGGACGAGGTTCGAAGCACTCCGAGTATCGACGGTGCGCCCGTTTGCAGCGCGCCTGCGCCCAGGGCGGCTCCGGTTGCAGATGGCGCATTATGTAACTCTCATTAAATCGGATTTGTCCTCTAATTCTGCCCCCTGCGCAATCAAGCAGTCGTCTGCACTGCAGGCCTCGCGAGCTCCGGTATTTTCGGCGCCTAGTTGCAGCGGCATCACGCAATGACCGAGGGCACTGCACACAAGCGACAGACGCCGCCGCAGCGTATCACACAAATGAGACGCGCTGGAGGGATTTACGCGTTCAAAATTGTCGTCTCTCGCTGTATGGGTGCGTTGACCGTTTCTCTAACAAGGGTAGGCCACGACGTTGGAATCACAGACTTACTTCAAACGCTGTACACCTTCAGTAGGCCATTAAAACAACATAATGTGCGAGCAGTAAAGTGCTACTCTGACAATTCCGAGAAAATCTCAAGAGAAGTTCTACTCGCCTGTTATGTAACTTACACGTCTGTGCGTAGGGGCCGAACTTTAAAGTTCATTGTGGGCAAATAGTTAGCGTTCGAACTTTGTAAGACGAAAGTATAGGAACCGGCGGTTCGACTCCTGCTCAAACTGAATTTTTGATCTATATTTCTTTTCATCACTGGTTAATTATTTAATCCATATGTCGTTTAATGTACCCGTGGTCTAGGGGTACCGTCTTTGATTCATAATCAAAACGTCTTCGGTCCCGGGTTCGATCCCCGCCACTGCCTAAATTTTGATAAATAATCAGCATTGGCGGCCGAAGACTTCCGGCATAAGAAGTCAGCCTCATTCTGCCAACGGCCTTGTCAAACAGGGCGGAGGAGCGGATAGAGGTTCAGGGCACTCTCTTGTCCTAGGGGTGGGAAATTGCCCCTAAAGGCGGAAGATCAGCAATGATCAACGACATGAGGACGCAGAAGGCAATGGAAACCACTGCATTAAAGACACGTAACGTGTATCCACAGGACATGTGGCCTGTATTTGAAGAAGTGTCATGATGATCTCTCCATTGGCAAAAGATTCCGGAATAGTCCCCCATTCGGATCTCCGGGAGGAGACTGCCAAGGGGGAGGTTACCATGAGAAAAAGATTGAATAATCAACGAAAGGATAACGTTCTACGAGTCGGCGCGTGGAATGTAAGAAGCTTGAACGTGGTAGGGAAACTAGAAAATCTGAAAAGGGAAATGCAAAGGCTCAATCTAGATATAGTAGGGGTCAGTGAAGTGAAGTGGAAGGAAGACAAGGATTTCTGGTCAGATGAGTATCGGGTAATATCAACAGCAGTAGAAAATGGTATAACAGGTGTAGGATTCGTTATGGATAGGAAGGTAGGGCAGAGGGTGTGTTACTGTGAACAGTCCAGTGACCGGGTTGTTCTAATCAGAATCGACAGTAGACCAACACCGACAACGATAGTTCAGGTATACATGCCGACGTCGCAAGCTGAAGATGAACAGATAGAGAAAGTGTATGAGGATACTGAAAGGGTAATGCAGTATGTAAAGGGAGACGAAAATCCAATAGTCATGGGCGACTGGAATGCAGTTGTAGGGGAAGGAGTAGAAGAAAAGGTTACAGGAGAATATGGGCTTGGGACAAGGAATGAAAGAGGAGAAAGACTAATTGAGTTCTGTAACAAGCTTCAGCTAGTAATAGCGAATACCCTGTTCAAGAATCACAAGAGGAGGAGGTATACTTGGAAAAGGCCGGGAGATACGGGAAGATTTCAATTACATTACATCATGGTCAGAGAGTCCGAAATCAGATACGGATTGTAAGGCGTACCCAGGAGCAGATATAGACTCAGATCACAATATAGTAGTGATGAAGAGTAGGCTGAAGTTCAAGACATTAGTCAGGAAGAATCAATACGCAAAGAAGTGGGATACGGAAGTACTAAGGAATGACGAGATACGTTTCAAGTTCTCTAACGCTATAGATACAGCAATAAGGAATAGCGCAGTAGGCAGTACAGTTGAAGAGGAATGAACATCTCTAAAAAGGGCCATCACAGAAGTTTGGAAGGAAAACATAGGTACAAAGAAGGTAGCTGCGAAGAAACCATGGGTAACAGAAGAAATACTTCAGTTGATTGATGAAAGGAGGAAGTACAAACATGTTCCGGAAAAATCAGGAATACAGAAATACAAGTCGTTGAGGAATGAAATAAATAGGAAGTGCAGGGAAGCTAAGACGAAATGGCTGCAGGAAAAATGTGAAGACATCGAAAAAGATATGATTGTCGGAAGGACAGACTCAGCATACAGGAAAGTCAAAACAACCTTTGGTGACATTAAAAGCAACGGTGGTAACATTAAGAGTGCAACGGGAATTCCACTGTTAAATGCAGAGGAGAGAGCAGATAGGTGGAAAGAATACATTGAAAGCCTCTATGAGGGTGAAGATTTGTCTGATGTGATAGAAGAAGAAACAATAGTCGATATAGAAGAGATAGGGGATCCAGTATTAGAATCGGAATTTAAAAGAGCTTTGGAGGACTTACGGTCAAATAAGGCAGAAGGGATAGATAACATTCCATCAGAATTTCTAAAATCATTGGGGGAAGTGGCAACAAAACGACTATTCACGTTGGTGTGCAGAATATATGAGTCTGGCGATATACCATCTGACTTTCGGAAAAGCATCATCCACACAATTCCGAAGACGGCGAGAGCTGACAAGTGCGAGAATTATCGCACAATCAGCTTAACAGCTCATGCATCGAAGCTGCTTACAAGAATAATATACAGAAGAATGGAAAAGAAAATTGAGAATGCGCTAGGTGACGATCAGTTTGGCTTTAGGAAAAGTAAAGGGACGAGAGAGGCAATTCTGACGTTACGGCTAATAATGGAAGCAAGGCTACAGAAAAATCAAGACACTTTCATAGGATTTGTCGACCTGGAAAAAGCGTTCGACAATATAAAATGGTGCAAGCTGTTCGAGATTCTGAAAAAAGTAGGGGTAAGCTATAGGGAGAGACGGGTCATATACAATATGTACAACAACCAAGAGGGAATAATAAGAGTGGACGATCAAGAACGCAGTGCTCGTATTAAGAAGGGTGTAAGACAAGGCTGTAGCCTTTCGCCCCTACTCTTCAATCTGTACATCGAGCAAGCAATGATGGAAATAAAAGAAAGGTTCAGGAGTGGAATTAAAATACAAGGTGAAAGGATATCAATGATACGATTCGCTGATGACATTGCTATCCTGAGTGAAAGTGAAGAAGAATTAAATGATCTGCTGAACGGAAGGAACAGTCTAATGAGTACACAGTATGGTTTGAGAGTAAATCGGAGAAAGACGAAGGTAATGAGAAGTAGTAGAAATGAGAACAGCGAGAAACTTAACATCACGATTGATGGTCACAAAGTCAATGAAGTTAAGGAATTCTGCTACCTAGGCAGTAAAATAACCAATGACGGACGGAGCAAAGACGACATCAAAAGCAGACTCGGTATGGCAAAAAAGGCATTTCTGGCCAAGAGAAGTCTACTAATATCAAATACCGGCCTTAATTTGAGGAAGAAATTTCTGAGGATGTACGTCTGGAGTACAGCATTGTATGGTAGTGAAACATGGACTGTGGGAAAACCGGAACAGAAGAGAATCGAAGCATTTGAGATATGGTGCTATAGACGAATGTTGAAAATTAGGTGGACTGATAGGGTAAGGAATGAGGAGGTTCTACGCAGAATCGGAGAGGAAAGGAATATGTGGAAAACACTGATAAGGAGAAGGGACAGGATGATAGCACATCTGCTAAGACATGAGGGAATGACTTCCATGGTACTAGAGGGAGCTGTAGAGGGCAAAAACTGTAGAGGAAGACAGAGACTGGAATACGTCAAGCAAATAATTGAGGACGTAGGTTGCAAGTGCTACTCTGAGATGAAGAGGTTAGCACAGGAAAGGAATTCGTGGCGGGCCGCATCAAACCAGTCAGTAGACTGATGACCAAAAAAAAAAAAAAAAAATATGTCGTTTGATTAAATAATTAACCAGTGATGAAAAGGAATATAGATCAAAAATTCAGTTTGAGCAAGAGTCGAACCGCCGGTTCCTATACTTTCGTCTTACAAAGCTCGATCGCTAACTATTTGCCCACAATGAACTTTAAAGTTCGGTCCCTACGCATTTGTAGACTTTGAGAAAGCTTTTGACAATATTGTCTGGAATACTCTCTTTCAAATTCTGAAGGTGGCAGGGGTAAAATAGGGGGAGCGAAAGGCTATTTACAATTTGTACAGAAACCAGATGGCAGTTATAAGAGTCGAGGGACATGAAAGGGAAGCAGTGGTTGGGAAGGGAGTAAGACAGGGTTGTAGCCTCTCCCCGATGTTATTCAATCTGTATATTGAGCAAGCAGTAAAGGAAACAAAAGAAAAATTCGGAGTAGGTATTAAAATTCATGGAGAAGAAGTAAAAACTTTGAGGTTCGCCGATGACATTGTAATTCTGTCAGAGACAGCAAAGGACTTGGAAGAGCAGTTGAACGGAATGGACAGTGTCTTGAAAGGAGGATATAAGATGAACATCAACAAAAGCAAAACGAGGATAATGGAATGTAGTCAAATTAAGTCGGGTGATGCTGAGGGAATTAGATTAGGAAATGAGACACTAAAAGTAGTAAAGGAGTTTTGCTATTTGGGGAGCAACAGAACTGATGACGGTCGAAGTAGAGAGGATATAAAATGTAGACTGGCACGGCAAAGAAAGCGTTTCTGAAGAAGAGAAAGCTTTCGAAATGTGGTGCTACAGAAGAATGCTGATGATTAGGTGGGTAGATCACATAACTAATGAGGAGGTATTGAACGGAATTGGGGAGAAGAGGAGTTTGTGGCGGATCTTGACTAGAAGAAGGGATCGGTTGGTTGGGCATATTCTGAGGCATCAAGTGATCACCAATTTAGTATTGGAGGGCAGCGCGGAGGGTAAAAATCGTAGAGGGAGACCAAGAGATGAATACACTAAACAGATTCAGAAGGATGTAGGTTGCAGTAAGTACTGGGAGATTAAGAAGCTTGCACAGGATAGAGTAGCATGGAGAGCTGCATCAAACCAGTCTCTTGGCTGAAGAGAACAACAACATGTCGTTTGAGATGCAATATAACTAAAGAACACAACGTGTACTTGCATGAAGTTTTAGTGAATTTCATGTCACTTGACTTTTTATTGATTTTAATTATTAGAACAAACATGTTTATAACTATCGACAAGTAAATGAAGAATCGCACACATTTTTCCTGAAAATGTGTGCCTGTCGTGATTTGCGGAACCCCTTGTATAAGCACTCTGGTAAACTACCCGGAACGACTTTGCAGCCAGCTCGACGCTTCGAGCTGCAGACACAGAGGGAGGACTCATTTAGCAGTTAACCATCGTATCGCTGAGATGTTGCTAGTGTAGCAAGAACGAATAGAGTCAATTTTTTTGAATATCACAGAATTCACACCTGTACTACAAAAATTAAGGTTTGGGCGTGAGTCGAACCGTCGGCTCATACGCTCGAACGCTAACGACTTTTTTTGTTGTTGTTGATCTCATTTTGTTCGTTAGTGTTCATTGTATTTGTTTGGGGCGGACGTTCCATGATTCTTGTTCGAGTTCATCCTTCGTCCAAGAACTCAGTTTTCTTATTACAGAGGGCACCTAACCCTCTTTTTTTTTCCTTTGATTTTGTTCGTTGCGTTTGGTCTGGGCGGACGTTACATGATTCTTGTTCGAATTCATCGTTCATACATTTTTTTTATTTTAGAGGTCAGCTGACCCTCTGACCGAACACGCTGAGCTACCGTGCCGGCACCACTTGACCGCCGTGAACTCTAACGTCCGGCACCTACGCATGGATACATCAGTTACATAATAGACGCGTAAAAATTCTCTTGCGATTTTCTCGGAATTGCCACAATAGTGCACATTATTACTTGCACAGTATGTTGTTTTAATGGCCTACTAAACGTGTAGAGAGTTTGAAATATATCCGTCGTGGTCTCCCCTCGTAAGTTGTGTGGGCTGCTTCTCTACCTTTTTGCTTACCCAGTTAATTTTGTCCGTAGATCAAAAACAAACTTTTCCTACCTTCAGATGGTGACAGCTTACCTGGCACATTAGGTTACCGTTTGGAACGATTAGAGCCAACAGGTATGAAATCAATAAAGATGCGAAGATACGAAGCAACATCAGTGAAATATTGTTCAGAACAGCTGAACTTCAATGTTTAGTACATAAAATTACTAGTCTTGACACGTCTCGGTTTACTACACTCCTGGAAATTGAAATAAGAACACCGTGAATTCATTGTCCCAGGAAGGGGAAACTTTATTGACACATTCCTGGGGTCAGATACATCACACGATCACACTGACAGAACCACAGGCACATAGACACAGGCAACAGAGCATGCACAATGTCGGCACTAGTACAGTGTATATCCACCTTTCGCAGCAATGCAGGCTGCTATTCTCCCATGGAGACGATCGTAGAGATGCTGGATGTAGTCCTGTGGAACAGCTTGCCATGCCATTTCCACCTGGCGCCTCAGTTGGACCAGCGTTCGTGCTGGACGTGCAGACCGCGTGAGACGACGCTTCATCCAGTCCCAAACATGCTCAATGGGGGACAGATCCGGAGATCTTGCTGGCCAGGGTAGTTGACTTACACCTTCTAGAGCACGTTGGGTGGCACGGGATACATGCGGACGTGCATTGTCCTGTTGGAACAGCAAGTTCCCTTGCCGGTCTAGGAATGGTAGAACGATGGGTTCGATGACGGTTTGGATGTACCGTGCACTATTCAGTGTCCCCTCGACGATCACCAGTGGTGTACGGCCAGTGTAGGAGATCGCTCCCCACACCATGATGCCGGGTGTTGGCCCTGTGTGCCTCGGTCGTATGCAGTCCTGATTGTAGCGCTCACCTGCACGGCGCCAAACACGCATACGACCATCATTGGCACCAAGGCAGAAGCGACTCTCATCGCTGAAGACGACACGTCTCCATTCGTCCCTCCATTCACGCCTGTCGCGACACCACTGGAGGCGGCCTGCACGATGTTGGGGCGTGAGCGGAAGACGGCCTGACGGTGTGCGGGACCGTAGCCCAGCTTCATGGAGACGGTTGCGAATGGTCCTCGCCGATACCCCAGGAGCAACAGTGTCCCTAATTTGCTGGGAAGTGGCGGTGCGGTCCCCTACGGCACTGCGTAGGATCCTACGGTCTTGGCGTGCATCCGTGCGTCGCTGCGGTCCGGTCCCAGGTCGACGGGCACGTGCACCTTCCGCCGACCACTGGCGACAACATCGATGTACTGTGGAGACCTCACGCCCCACGTGTTGAGCAATTCGGCGGTACGTCCACCCGGCCTCCCGCATGCCCACTATACGCCCTCGCTCAAAGTCCGTCAACTGCACATACGGTTCACGTCCACGCTGTCGCGGCATGCTACCAGTGTTAAAGACTGCGATGGAGCTCCGTATGCCACGGCAAACTGGCTGACACTGACGGCGGCGGTGCACAAATGCTGCGCAGCTAGCGCCATTCGACGGCCAACACCGCGGTTCCTGGTGTGTCCGCTGTGCCGTGCGTGTGATCATTGCTTGTACAGCCCTCTCGCAGTGTCCGGAGCAAGTATGGTGGGTCTGACACACCGGTGTCAATGTGTTCTTTTTTCCATTTCCAGGAGTGTATAAACTCTCGTTAGCCACGTCATGTGGAGTAGAGTAGTTCCTTTGTGGCCTGGTAATAATGACCGAAAAAATACACCATCAGCAGCAAAGTATATCTTATCGCACAGGTCAAGCATGCAGAAATAAAATCCAGAGCTGCTGTCTGGTCCTACAAACAACAGAAGAAAGTGATTCAGGAGAAGACATCTGAAGATGCAGCGCTTGCCTGGGAAGGAAACGTACAAATGAGCCTGCCTCGTGTTAAGATGGCACAGAGCATTTGGCGACTTCTCCATATCGCTATAACGGTACAAACTGCAGTATTTGTAGCGGCTTTGTTTGAACTACGCAAGGAAGTAAGTATGGCAGAAAGCTTACCGATACGCATTAATGATACTGCATTTTCCGTACAGGGTGTTCCAGAAGGAGTGGTCAATATTCAGAGATGTGACAGAAACGATCATTCGAAGCAAAAAGAGTCTAGTAAACATGGGCTCTAAGGTGCACTTCTTCATCTTCGATACCGTGAAACAAATAAATCTCTTCTGCTGCGCGCTCTTTGGTTTCCATATTTTGAAAGGAGATAGTATGCAACAAAACAAGAAAAAATGGTCTAGTAAACATAGGATATAAAATGCATACATTAAGACTCGTGAGGACGTATTGAGTAGTAGAGATGTGTTTCACAGTAGCGAAGATGAACAGTGCTCTTAAAGTACGTAGTTTATAGTCCGCGTTTACTGGTCTTTTTTTTTTTATTCGAATGATCTCTCTGTCACGCCCCCGAATATTGACCATTCCTCCTAGGACGGCCTCTGTATTTAAAAACAGATGCAGGACAGTTCTCGTTAATCAGTTTCATCGTTTGCAAAAGAGCTCCAGTTTTCAGCTTTTCTGGTGTATTTTACGCGTGGTTATTCTGTTTCGCGTGCTACATGCTTCGATTGCGTAACTACTTCGAATCGTGATTCCACTAATATCTTTGATTAGGACAACTGTTAGTACAAAAATGGTTCAAATGGCTCTGAGCACTATGGGACTTAACATCTGAGGTCATCAGTCCCCTAGAACTTAGAACTACTTAAACCTAACTAACCTAAGGACATCACACACATCCATGCCCGAGGCAGGATTCGAACCTGCGACCGTAGCAGTCGCGCGGTTCCGGACTGCAGCGCCTAAACCGCGTGGCCACCGCGGTCGGCAACTGTTAGTACATCGTGATACCGTATAGGATGAGAAGTATTTCCGCGCTTGCCTCCACAGATACTGTTAAAGGCCCCTTGTGGCGTCACTTCTGAACATGGTGCTACAGCCGGCTTCATTAATCTATTCATAGCCGCACAATCGCTTAGCGCAAATCCGGCTACGTAACGGGCGATGGACGTATCAGGGCTTTGGTACAGCCGGCAACCTGCGGTCGCTGTTACTTTGTCCTGCTCTTCGCCGCTGTGATCTAACTGGCGTCGCCTTGCGTAATCGATGCTCACAACAAACAGCCTATGAAACCAAAACGACGTATAGGGACTATCTTCCACATAAAAACGAGACTGCTGTCATTCGTCTACTACAGAACTATCTGCCGTAGCGACTCTTTCTCGACACTTACGTTGTTTCAGCAAAATCCAACCCCATCCTCCACACCTAGAAGACCCTCATCCGTCCCATCCTCTGCTATACCAATATAGAGTGGATACTCTCTCCAGTCTCTCCAAATCCTTAAAACGCAACGCACTCTGCCTTATTGTCCCCTCCCCACCAATTCAGTAAGAGCTCATTATTTTCTCCTCCCTCCTCATTTAATATCTTCGTATATTCTATACGTCACGCAAAGGCTACTTCAACAGCACCTCGTTTCCTTTCCAGTTTTATACTCGTATACTGGTCCACTGTCCTACATCCACGCTCTTTCCAAATCCAATTTTAACAGCCACCCTTATCAAGACAATGAAATTCTCCTGTGATATTTACCCCTTCTGGCACATCAAACCAATCCCCTTCCACATGAGAGCTCGCTCTTTCCTTCCCATGCACTGCTACTCTTCCCTCCTCGTAACCACAGCCTGTTCTCCATCGTACCCCATGCATTCTTACCACTCACCCTTCCACATAACAAGTATCACCCACGGTGGTATATTAATGGCGCGCAGTTCACACCACTAGAACCACATCCCCTCTCACTAATTATCCCTTCAGTGCAGGTCCTCCCCGTTTTAGTCTCAAGTGCTTTCAACAGTTGTCTCAGTATTTATTTTGAAAAAGTGCCATTGTGAAATCATCAATTCAAGATTTTTAAAAACCTTGGAAATATTTTATCTTTTTTAATAGACTGACAAAAAATGGGAATTGTTACTCCATGAAGTACCAGTCTGACGATTATCGAACTTTGTGAAGACGTCCATTACGCCTACATTACGAGTCTGACTCGTAAATGATTGAATTTTCATTCTTTTCCGAACTGACGCTCACCGTCAACGTCACTCTGAGTTGCGACCCCCATAAGCACGAAAACGTCCTCGTTTTCGTGTTGGCTTGGAAGAAACAGCTTCCGAACGTCATCTTGAAGAAATGTTATCTGTTAGTTCAGGAAGACTGCTGGCTAGATGCTGGTATGAAAGTACACTTCTTCGCATCACAGCCCATACATGCTATATGGGTGACAAAGCAGGGGATTGGGAAGACTAGTCGAAGATCCGTTCATTATTCTAGGCGTTTGTAGAGTGATCTCAGCGTCGGGTGCCGGCCGCGGTGGTCTCGCGGTTCTAGGCGCGCAGTCCGGAACCGCGAGACTGCTACGGTCGCAGGTTCGAATCCTGCCTCGGGCATGGATGTGTGTGATGTCCTTAGGTTAGTTAGGTTTAAGTAGTTCTAAGTTCTAGCGGACTGATGACCACAGCTGTTAAGTCCCATAGTGCTCAGAGCCATCAGCGTCGGGTCTTGCAATATCCTGCTAGAATATGCCATTGGGTACCAAGGTCATGAAGCGTTATGCCAATAGGGTTTTACCACTCTACACACACACTGGTGGAGCATTCAGCCTCCATTCAGTAGCCCCCAAAACACTCTTGCTACCGTATCGAATTTGCCACGTATTCATATGCGCATACATAAGCACTTTTCCAGCTCAAGGAATGTATAATCATATATTCGCCTGATAGTCTTTCCCTCATGACCATGGAACTTGTCCTGGTGGAGTGGCTTGCGTGACTCAACGATACAGACAGTGCATCCAGAACAGAGCGATTATCTCTTGAAAGGCTGGACCAACGTGTGGTTCCCGAACGCGGGCAGCAGCCTTTTCAGTAGCTCCGGGGGAATAGTATGGATGATTGACTAATATGGCCTTGTTGTGCAGGTCCTGCGAAATGCTGAAACCAAGTCGAAACTACAGCTGTTATTTTTCCCGAAGGCATGCAACTCTCCTGCATGATTAGTGCACAGAGCTGCATGGAACCAGTCTTCGAGGTGGAGACCACAGCAACACTAGAATAGCTTATCTTTGGGTAGGAACTGCAAGACATTATTTAAGGAAGTAGCCTAAAATCTCAGGTGATCTGGCCAAAAGAACTGGTCGATTGGCAGAATTACACTGAAGAGCCAAAGAAACTGGTACACCTGCCTAATATCAAGAACGCCCCCCGCGAGCACGCAGAAGTGCCACAGTACGACGTAGCACGGACTCGATTGTTGTCTGAAGTAGTGCTGGAGGGAACTGACACCATGAATCCTGCAGGGCTGTCCATAAATCGGTAAGAGTACAAGGGGGTGGAGATCTCTTCTGAACAGCACGTTGCAAAGCATCCCAGATATGTTCACTCATGTTCATGTCTGTGGAGTGTTGGCCACACTCAGAAGAGTGTTCTTGGAGCCACTCTGTAGCAATTCTGGACATGTGGGGTGTCGCAGTGTCCTTCTGGAATTGCCCAAGTATGTCGGAATGCACAAGGGACATGAATGGATGCACGCGATCAGACAGGGTGCTTACGTACGTGTCACTTGTCAGACTCGTATCTAGACGTATCACTCCACATCACTCCAACTGCACACGCTCCACACCATTACAGAGCCTCCACCAGCTTGAACAGTCCTCTGCTGAGACGCAGGGTCCATGGATTCATCAGGTTGTCTACACACCCGTACACGTCCATCCGCTCGATACAATTTCAAACGACACTCGTCCGACCAGGCAACATGTTTACAGCCATCAACAGTCGAATGTCGGTGTTGACGCGCCCATACGAGGTGTAAAGCTATCTGTCGTGCAGTCATCAAAGGTACACGAGTGTAACTTCGGCACCGAAGGCCCGTATCGATGATGTTTCGTTGAATGGTTAGCACGCTGACACTTGTTGATGGCTCAGCACTGAAATCTGCAGCAATTTGCGGAAGGATTGCACTTATGTCACGGTGAACGATTCTCTTCAGTCGTCGTTGGCTTCGTTCTTGCAGAATCTTGCCGCAGCGATGTCAGAGATTTGATGTTTTACCAGATTCCTGAAAGTCACGGTACACACGTAGTGGTCGCATGGAAAAATACCCACTTCATCGGTACCTCGGAGATGTTGTGTCCCATCGATCGTGCGCCGACTATAACACCACATTCAGACTCACTTAAATCTTGATAACCTACCATTGTAGCTACAGTAACAGATCTAACAACTGCGCTTGCTGTCTTATATAGGCGCTGCCGGCCGCAGTGCCGTATTCTGCCTGTGTATAGCCGGCCGTTGTAACCGAGCGGTTTAGGCGCGTCAGTCCAGAACCGCGCCGCTGCTACGGTCGCAGGTTCCAACCCTGCCTCGGGCATGGATATGTGTGATGTCCTTAGGTTAGTTAGGTTTGAGTATTTCTAAGTCTAGGGGATTGATGACCTCAGATGTTAAGTCCTATAGTGCTCAGAGCCAGAACCATTTTGCCTGTTTATATATCTCTGTATTTGAATACGTCTGTCTATACCAGTTTCTTTGGCGCTTCAGTCTAGTTTTCGATGACCGTGTGCCCACGAAACAAAGATCCACTGTGCTCTTCCGCTTGCTGTTGTGAACACAGTGTTCCTCTGCGAGGTGCCGTGAGGTTGACTTGATATGTTTAGTGTAGACGCTTTATCTTGTGGCAAGGAAATGGGCTCACTTCAAACGACATCGTTGCTTGTTTTCATTGCCTTTGTGCAATTGTACTTTGTGGCACATCATATTTATTTGCACATGAAACTTTGGTGTCTTATTTGATCCGGGCCAATATTAGCCCTTTGTTCGAGATCGCAGTTCTTTAGGACGTGGGAATCAATTCGTATTTTTCTGTTCCGTCACAGGTTTGCATGGTGATTATCTCATTCCTTTTACATTCATTAAATAACATCATTTTCGTTAATACGTATACGGGGTGAATTTCTTTGTCTTTGTATATGTTTGGTCATGTAAAGACTCGCTGAAAGAGTACGAATATGTGAAACACTAAAATTTTCTGTATTTCAGGCAGAGAGAAAATAAGATGTCTGCAGCAATGCTGGGTCTTTCTACATTTTAAACGACATTTTGAACTTATCACTTAAGTTCTTGTTGCAGGGGAACTTCTAGGCACATGATTGCAGCGATGGACACTTTGACATTTTTACTATCACACTAGCTCCAATCCTTTCAGTTTATTGGGCGTTGTAGGATACAGAATGCAAATACATTTCAACTGCAAGAAATGCACCTATAAGATATAATTCACACACACATATCGCGCCCCAGCAAGAAAAGTGACTCAAGTCGAAACACGGGATTTTTAGTTTATATCACTTCAAAAAGACGAGTGAAGTACCACAACGTATACGAAAAATAGAATGTAAGTAATTTACTGCCAACAATACTTACTTGAAATTTCAAGGATGCTTATGCTATTTCAACATAAGTTTCTTAGAATTAATTATTTTAGTCGAGTTCTCTCAAGTATTGCATTTTTGTTTTGTGTCACTGCTCTCGCGAGAGCGTGATTTGGTAAATAGTAGCATAGGATCTGCGGTACTGATTATAGCTCCAGTTTTGTCTTGCTACATTCTATCTTAAACCCACCTTTAATTATACTGCTGCTCTTTAATAAAGTTCCGTCTCACTGCTAAATCTATTTAAAGTTACTCGGATTGCGTTAGTTCACTTACGGGTCGGATTTCGTATAAAAGCGAATGTTTGTGGGCACTGGAAACGAGAGTCATAGTAGCGACAGGGTTCCAGGCTCTCGAAACCATGATTCCAGGAGTCTTAAAGCTACAGGTCTCCAGAATCGTTGCTTTCTGTGACCTTTCGTCAGGTCGTCATCAGACGCGTTTGTTGCGGCCCAAGCGCCACAAAAAGATCCGAAACTCATCGCTGAACACTACTAAATATGCTTTTATGCATATTCATCTACATCTACTTGATTACTCTGCTATTCATAATAAAGTCCCTGGCAGAGGGTTCAATGAACCACCATTCAAGCTGTCTCTCTTCCGTTCCACTATCGAACGGCACGCGGGAAAAACGAGCACTTAAATTTTTCTGTGCGAGCTCTGATTTCTCTTATTTTATAGTGATGATCATTCCTCCCTATGTAGGTAGGTGCCAACAGAATGTTTTCACAATCGGAGGAGAAAACTGGTTATTGAAATTTCATGAGAAGATCCCGTCGCAACGAAAAACGCCTTAGTTTTAATGATTGCAACTCCAATTCACGTATCATGTCTGTGACACTACCTCCCCTATTTCGCGATAATACAAAACGAGCCGCCCTTCTTTGCACTTTTTCGAAGTCATGCGTCAGTCCCACCTGATGCAGATCCCACATCGTACAGCAATACTCCAGAACAGGGCGGACAAGTGTGGTGTAAGCAATCTCTTTAGTAGACCTGTTGCACGAAAAACGCCTTAGTTTTAATGATTGCCACTCCAATTCACGTATCATGTCTGTGACACTATCTCCCCTATTTCGCGATAATACAAAACGAGCTGCCCTTCTTTGCACTTTTTCGAAGTCATGCGTCAGTCCCACCTGATGCAGATCCCACATCGCACAGCAATACTCCAGAACAGGGCGGACTAGTGTGGTGTAAGCAATCTCTTTAGTAGACCTGTTGCACCTTCTAAGTGTTCTGCCAATGAATCACAGTCTTTGGTTTGCTCTACCCACAATATTATCTATGTGATCGTTCCAATTTAGGTTATTTGTAATTGTAATCCCTAAGAATTTAGTTGAATTTACAGCCTTCAGATTTGTGTGACTTATTGCTTAATCGAAATTTAGCTGATTTCTTTTGGTACTCATGTGAATAACTTCACACTTTTTCTTATTCAGGGTCAATTGCCACTTTTCGCACCATACAGATATCTTATCTAAATCATTTTGCAAGTCGTTTTGATCATCTGATCAGACGGTAAATGACAGAATCACCTGCAAATAATCTAAGACAGCTACTGAGATTATCTCCTACGTCGTTAATATAGATCGGGAAAAATAGAGGGTCTGTAACACTTCTTTGGGGAACGCCGGATATTACTTCTGTTTTACTCGATGACTTCCGTCAATTACTACGAACTGTGACCTTTCTGACATGAAATCACAAATCCAGTCGCACAACTGAGGCGATACTCCGTAGGCACGCAGTTTGGTTAGAAGACGCTTGTGAGGAACGGTGTCGAAAACCTACTGGAAATCTAAAAATATGGAATCAATTTGACATCCTTTGTCGATAGCACTTATTACTTCATGAGTATAAAGAGCAAGTTGTGTTTCACAAGAATGATATTTTCTGAAACCGTGCTGACTATGTGTCAATAAATCGTTTTCTTCGAGGTACTTCATAATGTTCGAATACAGCATATGCTCCAAAACACTACTCCAAATCGACGTTAGTGATATAGGCCTGTAATTCTGCGGATTACTCCAACTTCCCTTTTTGGGTATTGGTGTCACTTGATCAATTTTCCAGTCTTTAAGGAACCATCTCAAACTCTTCAGGTCCAAGCTCTCTAGGAAAGGGGACCGCTTGTGTTGGTGACATACACTGAGATCACCTCCTAATATCGCTCTCGCCTCCTTTTGCCCAGCGTAAGGCGGCAGCTCGACGTGGCACGGATTCAAAAAATCGTTGGAAATCTTATGCAGAAATGCCGTGCTGCCTTTATAACCGTCCATAAATGAGAAATCGTTGCCAGTGCAAGGTTTTGTGGACGAGGTGAACTATCGATTATGTCCCATTAAATGTTCGATAAGAGTCATGTCGATTGATACGGGTGGCCAAATGATTCGCTCGGTATTATCCAGAAAGTTCTTCAAACGAATCGCGAACAATTGTGAACCGGTGAGGTTGCGAAGTGTCATCCATAAAAATTCCATCGCTGAATGGCTGCAAATGGTCTCCAGATAGCCAAACATCATTACGAGTATTTCCATTTAACGACCGGTTCAGTTCGACCACAGGACCCAGTCCGTTCCACGCAAACACAGCCGCCACCATTATGGACCCACCACCAGCTTACCCAGTCCCTTGTTGCCAACTTGGGTCCATGCCTTCGTGGTGTCTGCGTCACTCTTAAACCCTACCATGACTTCTTACCTATTGGAATCGGCACTCATCTGACAAGGCCACAGTTTTCCAGTCGTCTAGGGTCCAACCGATATGGTCACGAGCCCAGGAGAGGCAATGAGGCGCTGCAGGCGATGTCGCACTGTTAGCATACGCATTCGAGTCGGTCGTCTGCTGCCATAGCCCATTAACGCCAAATTTCGAAGCACTGTCCTGACGGGTAAGTTCGTCGTTACGTCCCACATTGATTTCTGCAGTAATTTCACGCAGTGTTGCTTGTCTGAGAGCACTGACAACTCTATGCAAACGCCAGTGCTGTAATTCGCTAAGTGGGAGCCCGTCGGCCACTGCGTTGTCCGTGGCGAGAGGTAATGCCTGAAATTTGGTGCTCTCGACACACTCTTGACACTGTTGGATCTCAGATACTGAATTCCCTAACGATATCCGAAATTTATTGTCCCAGGCGTATAGTTCCAACTACCATTTCGCGTTCAAAGCCTGCTACTTCCCGTTGTGCGGCCACAGACACGTCGGAAATCTTTTCACGTTGTAACGGGACATCTTCCTCTAGCATTACTTTTTCTCAACAGTAGTTGTCGAAACCAGTATTATTTTTCGAATTTTGGTCAGGTCAATATTATCTCAGTTGCTTTCTGAAAACTTTCATCTAAGTTTACACACAGTATGTTATATTTCAAGCGAAAAGAGATGAAAAGGAATTACTTTATAAAATATTTTAGTTCCGATGCTATATTCGGTAAGTACTTGTTCTGAATGTACAGTTAAAATTAATTTTTTTAGAAACATTTGAAGGCGGCCGGGGTGGCCAAGCGGTTCTAGGCGCTACAGTCTGGAACCGCGCAACCGATACGGTCGCAGGTTCGAATCCTGCCTCGGGCATGGATGTGTGTGATGTCCTTTGGTTAGTTAGGTTTAAGTAGTTCTAAGTTCTAGGGATGATGATGATGTTTGGTTTGTGGGGCGCTCAACTGCGTGGTTATCAGCGCCCGTACAATTACCCAATCTTTGCTCAGTCCAATTTCGCCACTTTCCGGGATGATGATGAAATGATGAGGACAACACAAACACCCAGTCATCTCGAGGCAGGTGAAAATCCCTGACCCCGCCGGGAATCGAACCCGGGACCCCGTGCTCGGGAAGCGAGAACGCTACCGCGAGACCACGAGCGGCGGACTAAGTTGTAGGGGACTGATGACCTCAGAAGTTAAGTCTCATAGTGCTCAGAGCCATTCGAACCATTAGAAACATTTCAAATTACGAATTATTGGCACACTTAAAATTTCTACTATTAATTGCGCAATACTGTACTGTGTACTATGTTTATTTCTGGATTCATTTATGAAATAACAATTTAAATTAATAATGTAACGAAAAGTGGTAGAAATCCATTTGTTAAGAAAAATTGTAATACCTTTGGAATATTGTTATTTCGGCAGAGTGTAGAAGTCGTAAGTCTGCCTCTGATGTGATCTGGCGTATTTTTGTATTTTTGAGCAAACAATGTAATTTCGGCTTTGTTAATTTGAAGAAAATACTGTATGACATACTAAAATGTGAGAAAATATATTTATGTAAGAAAAATGCTGCAACAACGCTCTTCAGATTTATTTAGTTCAAACCAACCGTTAGGATTAGTAGTGAGAGTTTCAGCTTCAAGAATCGGACCCCTAGACAAGAAGAACTGGAGCCATCTCAACAGACAAGCTAAGTAAACTTGAAAGTTTATTGTAATCTTCGTTCCTCTCAAATTTTATAAAAGACTTTGATTATTAATTACTTGGACTGGACGTTGTTTAATGTGGGCAACAGATGGAAAAAGGAAGGAGTGGAGAGATTACGACGTGAATCACCTGAGCACAAATGACAGCTCAGGGAGTTGGTCTGATGGGTATTGAACCCCTGTGTTCAAAGCATCGGATCTGATGTGATCCCTGCCTTCTGTCTGATGATGATGGTATCGAAATGATGGGATGAGAATGTCGTGATTGTGCGTATATATTTAGTGTTAGAGTGTGAGTGTTACGGTGTTCGTATTTAATGTGCAATAATTATAATGGTATGTTAAAGTTGGTCATGATGGGGGATTTAGTTCTGGGGTCCGGTGGATTTTGTCCCAAATTCCTGGTGAGAAGGTGGTTGGAGTCGGAGGTTTGGTGGAAAAATTTAACGGCTTCTTTTGGATGATTTCCGGAATTTTAGGTATGCTATGAGTTGTTTAAATGTCTCTGTTTGATTGATACCGGCTAGCATCAGCAGCGATTCTGAAGTATTTGTTTTCTACTCTTTGTACTTTAGCTATATTGGTATCTGCGGCCATTGACCAGATTTCAGAACCGTAGGTGATGGCTGGTTCGATGATGGTTTTGAAAATCTTCTTTTTGGCTTGCATGTTTAGTCTATTGTCTCTAATGATGGGGTAGAGTTTGAATATCGTTCCTGTAGCCTTGTTGCAGATGTCTGTGACGTGGTCTCGAAATGTCATCCTCTTATCTAGTTTGATACCAAGGTATTTTACTGTGTCTCACCATTGGGGATTTTTTTCGCTGAACCGGATGTGGTTAGGAGGTATCCTTTTATAAGTAAAAAGTACGGCCTTGAGGCGTAGCGCCGTATATCGATCCTGCCTTGGAGGCGGTTAAGTGGGAGATGTGTCTCAGAGCTGGATAGTGACAGATGGTGACGCGAGAAGGACGCGCCCGTAGTTTATGTATCAGCCGATAGAGGATAGTATTGGATAGGGGACTATGATTTAGTTTCGATTGTGCCCATTAGAGTGAAGTAATAGAATGTTTTTCATAAACTGTTCTAGTATTTTCAAAAAGTGTTATTATGTCTTTTTGTGTATGTAAAATGTTATAAATGTGTTTTAGCAGTATGAATGATACGTGAGTGTGGTTTAAGGTTAATATGAAGATAACTGTTTAACCTAACCTAATCTAACCTAACATAACGAGTTATGAAGTTGGTTTTAGTTTGGGAACATTTCGAAGAAGTATGAATATGGACAAAGGGGATTTTTGTAGAATAGATTTGTAAAGTAAGTTTATGGCAAAGGAAAAATTAATTCAAGTATAAATAACAATAGTAAATAACTTTATGCATAAGCAAAACTTCAGCATATTAGATAATTACGTCGGTAAAAAGCGCAGTCGTTAGGTTTACTATTTTGCGATTGGTTATTGATGAAAAGCGCGGATTGACGCGGGAGAATGTTGTTTTGCTATTGGCTGTAGAGTAAACTGACCAACGGTAAAGCAATATTCTTCGCGCGCCTTTCTCTGCTGGTAGAGAAGACTTAGAATATTCTAGAGAAGAGTCGGAGCCTTGCCATGAAACAGTTCGGACGTGTGTAGTAGTAGTTCCGATGGAAATGATAAGTTGCCGGATCTAGCAGTGTTTCATACATTGATAGTGTTGTAAAGTGACGGCATAATTATTCCGATGGGTGTGTAGAAATTTCGGAATTTTTAAGTGAATTTTGTGACGAGAAAAAGACATATATTCCGCGTGGCGTATTGAGCAGATCGGTGGTTAAAAACTGTGGTTGCATTAGGTACTGACAGACTTAATATTGGCGAGCATTCTCAATCAAAAATAATCCGTATTTTTGTAGCTATTACGTTTGCGGGAAATGCAACACCATAAACTTGCTAACGTGAGAGGAAGGGATTGTGAGTGACTGTGTTAAGACTAGCTCGGGCTTGGCAGTGATACTTGTTCAGCTAAGTTTCAGAATATATTGATTAAGGTCAAAATTTCCACCCTTTCATTTCGTGTGAAAACTTTCTCCCGAAACGTAGATTACTGACTTTAATTGCAGCCTGGTTCACACCGAAGTACAGTAGGTTTCACTCGGCTTCCCTACTCATGATATGCTGAGACAGTGTTCACAGGTAGGTGCAGGTTCGTCGTAAAGAGACGGAAAGAACCGCGCCGCCGCAGCCTGGTTATTTTCCACTGGTTTGCCCGTTGCTGGATGGTCGGAAGGTGTTGCTCTATTTTTCTGACTATGTATTGCAGGCTTGAACTACTCGGTACACCGCAGTGTCATCGGCAAATTGGAACAAGTGACCTCCAAGTTGTTTGGGTATATCATTTGTATAAATGGAATAGAGAATAGGTCCCAGCAGTGATCCTTTGCACAAATGACAGCTCCGCCAATACAATGCCCTTTTATACCTTGTGTACGCGATTCTACCGCCATCTGTAGGTGAGCATATCGCTAGCCCATGACTTTTGTCACCTTAGTGCACATCCTCAGAGCCGGTCGGTGTGGCCGAGCGGTTCTAACAAGGGAACATCCCCATCGCACCCCCCTCAGATTTAGTTATAAGTTGGCACAGTGGATAGGCCTTGAAAAACTGAACACAGATCGATCGAGAAAACAGGAAGAAGTTGTGTGAAACTATGAAAAAATACGCAAAATATACATTTGTATATTTTGCTTATTTTTTCAGAATTCCACACAACTTCTTCCTGTTTTCGCGATTGATCTGTGTTCAGTTTTTCAAGGCCTATCCATTGTGCCAACTTATAACTAAATCTGAGGGGGTTGCGATGGGGATGTTCCCTTGTAAGGTGGGATTCCTATGCAGCGTCTGACGCATGCGGCCGCCGTTGTGCGTCTGCCGCACTGTACTGCTTCAGATGGTGTTAAACGGGACTGTGTCGCATGTTGCATCAGATGCATGCAGCTGACGCTAGGCTGCGTGCGGCTGCGGCCCAGCCGGTCTGAGACAGTCTAGACGCAGCCGCAAAGGAGAACACAACAGCATGTCCGAGGGAAAAGTACTGTTCACGTTGGTGGAATATGAGGAACTGCTAGAATTGGTTTCTAAAGTTCCTTGTATCTACGATGTATCGTTACCAGTATACAAGGACCAAACTTTGAAGGATAATGCTTGGAGAGAGATAGCGGAATACGTGGAAATAACAAGCAAGAGAAGTATTATATACTTTCTGTTTCTTCATAATGTTTATTACTTAGTTGTCAGGCAAATAATGCATATTGTAATAAACAAGAATAAGTAGCATCGTCCCACATAATATTCAGTTATTATTATAATAATAATAATGAAGTGTACACAAAGTGAGTACCAAAACCTCATGTACGTCAGAAAAGTTCAATTTATTGTAATGTGCATACAAATTTTTAAAGATAGTTCAGTAACGATATGGAGTTCAACGCCTACTTAGTTCTGCTAACGTGATCACTTTGCAACGGTGTCATCCCTGCACCTGCACCGCTGTTGAAGTATTCTGTACATGAATCTTGCACAGAAAATCTATCAGCATCTGCGTAACAGCCACTCCTTGCTAATGCTCCAAGATTTTCAGTAGGTAGTGGTTCACTTCCGTTTAACTCAAAATGAGGCTCGTTATTTTTCTCTGCATCTCTAAGTAAATTGTCTAAACAGCAAGCAACAATATTCAAAATATCAGTCGTTTCTGACTTCAGACTGATCGGAGAATAAAATATGCGAAATACTTGACTTAACAGAGCGAAGGCATTTTCAGAAAATTTACGAGCTCGTGAAAGACGGTGGTTAAAAATAGCTTTTTTTTTGGTCAGTACTAGCAACTCGAGGAGATAAAAGTTTCACCATGTTTGGATGTAATCGAAATGCCTCGTCGCCTACAAAAACATATGGCACTACTATGTCCGAATGCGGCAGCTTAGTTGGCAGAAGAAACATTTTACCACTTCAAAACATTTTCCCGATATTACTTTTATCAAAAATTCCACTGTCACCTTCTTTCCCATACGACCCGACATCGAATGTGTTTCAGCATTTCCCTCACATAGCTGAAGCTGAATTTCATCTTCGACGTCTTCTAACGTTAGATAAAACAACAAATCGCGCCAAAACATCCTTTCGGCACAGACGCAGCAGAGCAACTATATAAACACCGTGCGGCTCTATAGGAATCGCCAGTTATGCGTCAGCCGCACTACGTCAGACGCACAACGGCTGCCGCATGCGTCAAACGCGGCATAGGAATCCCACCTCTAGGCGCTACAGTCTGGAGCCGCGCGACTGCTACGGTCGCAGGTTCGAATCTTGCCTCCGGCATGGGTGTGCGTGATGTCCTTAGGTTAGTTAGGTTTAAGTAATTCTAAGTTCTAGGGGACTGATGACCTCATATGTTTAAGTCCCATAGTGCTCAGAGCCATTTGAACCATTTTGAATCCTCAGAATCTTTCAGCAGCTCCACTGCGATCCGCTGAGACAATACTGTTCGGGCGGCGTAGCTCTGGACGCCCCCGCCGCCTGCAGAGCGCGGCTAATTGCAATTACTCGGCGCACGCCGCGCCCTGTGCCGCCGTCAGCAGGCGGCTGGATCAGAACCCGCGCCCCCCGGCCGCGCGGCCCGCCACTCGTTAGCCGACCGCGGCCCGGCTTACCGCGCGCTAATCAGATTACCGCTACAATTGATAGTTGCCGCCACGGCCAATTAAACACTGCCGGGCGCCCAGCGTCGATCGCCTCCAGGCTCTCGCGCTGAAAGTCGTCCGTAATTGGAGGCGCGCGAGGCTTTGCTTCCCGGCGTTCCATTTTCTGCGCCGGGCGCAGCTTTAATTAGAAATGCAGCCAAAGTTAACAGCTCATCACTCCGGCGCCGGCACGTCTCGTCACAGTCGGCTTCAATCCGAGGCTCACGCGCAAGCCCCGTTACGTTTGTAGCTAGGCCTCAGATTATCGTCCCTCACGAATTCCACAATTACAAACTCGACGCTTTACTAAAGAAGAGTCCCGTTTAACATCTCTGGAGGACGAGTACATTAGAAACGAAGTAGAAGCACGGGTCGGACAACAACGGCGGGAAGAGAATCGGCCGTGTTGTGTTCAAAGGAACCGTTGCTACATTCACTTCAAACGAGCTACGCACTGAGGTGACTTAAGTTATCGGGTAGGTATACGCATGTATACAGATGGTGGTAGCATCGCGTACACAAGGTATAAAATGGCAGTGCATTGGCCGAGCAGCCACTGTACTCACACGATTCATGTGAAAACGTTTCCGAATTGATTAGGGCCACACGAGTGGAATTAACGGACTGACGCTGAATGGTCGTTGGAGATAGACGCATTGGAGATAGACGCATGGAATATTCCATTTTAGAAGCCGTTAAGGAATTTTATTTTCCGTGATCCGCAGTGTCAACAGTGTGCCGAGATATTATCTCTCATAACGGACAGCGTAGTGGCCGACGTTCATCACTGAACGATGAACAGCAGCGGCGTTTGCGTAGAGGTGTAAGTGCTAACAGACAAGCAACACTATCTGAAATAATCGTAAAAGTCAAAGTGGGACGTACGTCGAACGTATCCGTTAGGACAATGCGGCGAAATGTGGCGTTAATGGATTATGGCAGCAGACGACCGACGCGGATGCCTTTGCTAACGGCAAGACATTGCCTGCAGCGCCTTTGCTGGGCTCTTGACCATATCAGCTGGACCATAGACAACTGGATAACCGTGGTCTGGTCACATGAACCGCAATTTCAGTTGGTAAGAGCTGATGGTAGGGCTCAAGTGTGGCGCAGATGCCACGAAGTCATGGTCCCAAGTACGATACGATACCATATTGCAGCGCCTGTGTCATTCTGAATAACGTAAATGTCCAAATGAAAAGACTCTGAAGCGACTACAGCCATTATCAAATAGATTTAATGTACTTTCGATTGCGAATATGAACAACCGTCAGCTGCAGAAATGGAATGACGACAATGAAAATGTGTGGCGGACCGGGACTCGAACCCGGATATCGCATTTATCGTGAGCGGTCACCTTACCATTTGGCTATTCGTGCACTACCAACGGTCAGACACAATTTCAGAACGTCGTCAACCATGCAACCACAACCTGTACTCGTACATCCATTATGTATATTCCCGTACAGGGGAGACGTTTTACTTGAAAGTCGCTCGCCATGTGTCGGCGGATAAACACGATATTGCAGCGCCTGTGCTATTATGAATTACGATGCACAGTTCCTTTGGACATGCGTGCATCGAACGTCGTGAGTACACCAAAGTGGGAAAGAACAAGCTGGAACCTTCATAAACATGGTGTTAGAGGATAAAAAAAAGTTAAGCGAACAGATAAAGCAAGAAATGAAGAGCACGAAGTGGGGTAGCAGAAGAAAGACATCTGCTGGACAGGTAACTGAAAAAAGGATTAGTTAGTGGGGCATTAGTTGTTCAACAACAGAGTATAGGGGCGTAATCGTAGAGCCAACAATCATATGGGCAAACAGAGATTAATGTGAAACAAATTATCGAGGCCATAGGGGCTGATATGTATGCAGACGAGAAAAGGTTAGCAAAAGATACGAACAGATGAATTAAAGAACAAATAAAAAAATGCTTCTTTAAAAATAATTTCCGTGTAGGAAACATACATCTATTCCATACAACACATTTCAGTCACTACATTCATCGAATACTGTAAAACAACACTTTATTTTTATTTTGGTTTTCAAGTATATAGCAATAGCTGAGACGTGTATTATAGTATAAACAAATATCTTCTGGATAGAAATTATTAATTCAAAATTCAACATTGTCGCAGACGCATTTTAGATATTACTTTTTTTAATTTTTATAAATTACTTGGCAGTACCGGGGGTTAGTTGGTGGCCGAGTGCCCTTCCTGATGCCACCACTTCTCCTTGGGACAACGTGTGACCCCACCTGTCTCTGTTGGGTGTTATCTCATGAGCTAGTGTGAGAATGTTTCCTAAACGTTTGTGAAACGTGTAACTTAGGTGGGGCATGGGTACTGTTGTGCACAACTTCGTACACAATGGTAAGGAGAAGTGGGCTACAGGATTGTGCAGCAACTATTGTCATAGGGAACCTAGACGGGAGCAGAAATGAGTAGCGAACAAGCTAATATAACAAACACAAGAAGTACTTAAATTGTATTTCTCCAAGCGTATGGAGAGAGTCATTACAAAGAATGCAGCAAGCACAATGTTTACAAGGAAGCGGCTCGCTATCTGAGCAAGAACGATGGTGTCATAGTCAAGAGACCCCAAGTGTGAGTGGATTCAGTGGCTGCCGCTGACTATCCTATACTGCGGCAGCAGAGGGCGCTCACGGTACAGCGCCACTGGAGGCGTGGGTCAGCGGGCACGAACCACTGGATCCGCCATCCGGTACTACGATTGTCGGTCTCAGACGGAAAAGTTTGCTATTCCGTTACCAATAGCGAAATGCCAGTAGGAAGGTATCGATAAGTGATACCACGTCTACCAGCTCGGAATTCACCTAGTTGGACCTGAGAAAGCGCCTATAAACCACATGCTATCCTCAGTAACCAGCCAATCGGATTCGATCTGGGGACAGCGCGCAGTCCCCAGTCCCGGAAACACAGCGGACACTTACAGATCTGGATAATAGCGTTACTGGGACAAAAAAATGGCTCTGAGCACTATGGGACTTAACTTCTGAGGTCATCAGTCCCCTAGAACTTAGAACTGCTTAAACCTAACTAGCCGGCCGCGGTGGTCTAGCGGTTCTGGCGCTGCAGTCCGGAACCGCGGGACTGCTACGGTCGCAGGTTCGAATCCTGCCTCGGGCATGGGTGTGTGTGATGTCCTTAGGTTAGTTAGGTTTAAGTAGTTCTAAGTTCTAGGGGACTTATGACCTAAGATGTTGAGTCCCATAGTGCTCAGAGCCATTTTGAACCATTAAACCTAACTGACCTAAGGACATCACACACATCCATGCCCGAGGCAGGATTCGAACCTGCGACCGTAGCGGTCCCGCGGTTCCAGACTGTAGTGCCTAGAACCGCACGGCCACTACGGCCGGCATTACTGGGACAGATTTATATAATAATAAGAAACTACAATCCTGTCACAAAGAATATGACGTAAATGGGAACACTGATAGGTTTAACAAAAAACGACAATATTTATTTTCACAGAAACATTTTTGCTTACTTTCATGGAGTCAGCTACATACCGAATGGTTATTTATTTACTTACCTATTTATTTATGCCAAGGAAAGACAATTTGCTTACGGTTGTTTAAAATGAAATACAACAAAATAAAAAATACAACTTCAAACTAATTGAGTTTCACTGAAATCAATTTTTGGTTACATTAGATCGATAAAGAAAATTTCGTAGATACATTCTACATAATGAAATAATGAAACAGCGCAATGATTTATCAGGCAAGAGTTTATGATGTAACTTTCCTTTTCTCGAAGTTTGCTTGAGTGTGTTGTATTACTTATCACATTAGTTAACGGTCGCCGAGGCAATCAGTAGTCTGTTCCAGACCAAACAAATACATCCGTCGTCTTTACCGCCAGCGTGCAGAGAACAGTAATCTTCCGTTCAGTGACTGCCTGAACTTTTTGAGGGAAACGTTAAAAGGATGCCTTAGAATTTCTTGTCAAGAGTTTCCACATTCTCTGAACATACAACACTCTGGCGCAGGAATGTCTGTAGGCTGTCTCATCCTCCGCACGAAAAAAGTCACATTTACTTTTCACCGTTAGTACGACGCAGATCATTTGGGTCATCGACTGAAGGTACAGCGGTCAAAGAGAGAACGTTACTCGATCTGAGGGGAAGTTTAAAGTCTCTGTAGTGTGCTACAGGTCTTTGACAGTGAGCAGCCCACGCTCAAGGGAAATTGATTTTCTACACAGTGCAGCAACTATAGAATATGTGAATAGCGTGTATGTTGGATTATGGAGCGGTAATGGCGTCATCACTATGGCTGAATTCAGAGTACCCGTCTGCACTGGGTACTTACGTCGTAGCGCAGTGACATCTAAGTTCTCATTCAGTTCAGGTCGCTGTGCGGCATCTCTACTATCAAGAAAGGCCGCTGAGATCGAAATTTTCATTCAGCGTCTCACAGTTTTCACAAGAACTACGAGAGCGTGCTGAAAAGTAATGCCTCCGAATATTTTATCTGTTCTCTACATCGGTCCTGCACACCACTCGGTCGACCTTCCAGTTTCGCTGACGCAGTTGCAACCATCTGCCGCTAGAGGGCTCCGAATTGTTGTGCGTAACGGGCGGTGTGTAATGTAACTATGTCGATGCGTGAGAGATCCTAAAAAGACTGAAAGCACGAATTCTAACAGTTTATCCACACATGGTGCACCCTCTCCTTCAGCATGACAACGCCAGACCACACACGAGCGCTGCGCCATCCGCAACAATCTGATGCCTTGGGTTCACTGTCATCGATCATCCCCCACACAGTCCCGACTTGGCGCCATCCGACTTTTATCTATTTCCAAAACGTAAAGAAAACCTTCGAGGATTTCACATTGAAAGTGATGAAGCGGTACAAGCAGGGGTCACCAAAGTCAAACATTGTACAGTGACGGTATAAACAAACTGGTCTCCCGTTCGGAGAAATGTGTTCGTCGCCAGGGGGACATGAAGGATAAAGCCGTAGAATATCAATGAAGTCTGTTTTATTTAAAAAGCATCAAGAGTTTTCACATAAAAAAATCGCAGTTATCACTTTTCAGCAAACACTTGTGGTATTATAATATAATCATGATGTGACAATCCGATTACTGTTTCAACACATGCCCCTCAGATAGGATCACTGGCTAGACACGAGCCAAGTTTGAGATTACAAGATTAAGAATCCACATTTTCTGAACATTACGCTGACGGTAGGCTACAGATACCAAGCGAAAACAGAAATAGTACATACAGCAAAATAAAAAAAAAAAGCTGAAATCTTAGCCTATTGGAAAGAATTGAGGTCAATGAATATTTGGCACTTAACCTTCACCCGGTTCTTCTAAATAGCTACAGTTTAAGTCTTTGCCACTTTAAGTTTCACGTGACGTAGTTAACCAGTCACACACACTCAGGGCTCAACACATGCATCCTCAGATACCACATACTTGTATTTCAATTTAAGTGTCATTTATACCTTGGACTGTTTTCCATATAATTTTTTGCTGAATAGTTTTGTGCATACTGTTTTTTTCCCTCCCCACCGTTCCATATTGGAATGACCAGACACTTTATTATAATTTAGTTTTCTATACGTTTGTGTAGGCCTACAGTAATTTTTAGTCATTGACGTTTTATTATGAGTGATGTATCCGAGGTAAAAGAACTAATGCCTTTTGTACCCTTTCCCTTTGTTACAAATGGCGTGTTTTCATATTGAACTGTTTTACTACCATTTAATTTGTAAAGTGTAGCTTAATACTCTTATGTGTGCTAGATATTAGAATCCATATCATTAGTGAATTAAAATTTGTCTCTCGTGCTGTGGATACAATTTACAGTACAACTGATCCTTTCTCAACTTAAGCCACACTGTCGCAAGTAATAGTTACTAAAATAACTAAGATATACCATGGATTTCTAGTAATTTGAGTTTTTCTGATTAAGGTCATGACCACCGGCAGGAGTGGCCGAGCGGTTCTTGGCGCTACAGTCTGGAACCGCGCGACCGCTACGGTCGCGGGTTCGAATCCTGCCTCGGGCATGGATGTGTGTGATGTCCTTAGATTAGTTAGGTTTAAGTAGTTCTAAGTTCTAGGGGACTGATGACCTCAGAAGTGCTCCGAGCCATTTGAACAATCATTAAGGTCATGACCAAATTTTCTGTTCACTTGTTCATATCGTTCGTTTCAAGGATGGTCTCCTGCACACTGGCATCGTTATAGAAGCCAGCCAGTTGTTCCCCGATGATGGCGCAATAAGACGAAAACCAGTTACTAATATGCAAATATTAGAGGAACAAAAACGCAGTTTGATTAATTTTCACCCTGAAATCCTTTGGTAGCAACATTTTCTGGTAATTTTACCAAAAGTGAAACTTGTAACCTAGCTAGATCAGTATCCACAAACTTTCCTATTGGGTACGCACAAGGAAAGCCTGATGGATACTAAGGGGTGAGATATATGTTTCAAAAAGGTCACGGTGGGGCCTTCTAGATGTTGGAACAAACTTAGATATTATCCCACAACTAGACAGTTAGCTTTCGTTGACAAACACGAACGGGAGGCAAGAGGAAATCTGTGCGACAGATCTGCTGCTGTAAGCAGTATGCTGTTAGCGTGCGGTGTTTGCTCACCGAGACCAGCAGGACCCTTTGCAAGAGGTTCTCCTAATGTGAAGTTGATGAGACAGGTGCCATTGCTGTGCCCGGCACAGGCGGCTGGAAACTGGTCTCTGCGGCCGCATCCAGGTCACGTCGTACTCCTGAACTTGAGCGAACCAGTCCAAGGCTGCCAGAGGCGCCTGACTCACAGGCCTGCCACCCGGTATCTTTACTGGACGACTAGTTTTGATAGCAATACCACCATCTAGCCGAAGCATTAACACATCATCTTGATTTAGAGAGTGGAAGCAGATTACGCGACTGACAATATCGAAACTTGACAGCAAAATCTTATGTAATTAAGTCGTACTGGAAAACTGTCGCAACTCTTATCTTCTTCTTTCATGCCCGTTCCCGTTCGCTGTGGGGTTGGCACTGTCACGTAGGGTGCAGCAACGTTAGTGATAGATGGAGGCCACATGGCCTTTCTGCGCCACCACTCCGCCCGGGAAGGAGTCTGTCTGCGTCTAAAGAAAATAACATGTGCAAGTGCGAGAACGATTTCTAAATGTTTGCGTAGCCTGTATCTGAGGCATACCGCGGCTACCGGCCTAGTATTTACCTTGTCGTAGGTGAGCAACCGTCTACAAACGACGTCCACACTGGCTGTGGAACCAGCTCTCGTCCTTAATCCACCAGGCAGATTCGATTCGGCGCACGCTTACCACTCCGAATCCCGAAAGCGTCGCGTTAATACGCTCCGCTACCCTGACCGGTTGTCATACGCATATCACTCGCATCCCTCCTAAGAACTTTCAAGCGGATATTCTGTCATTTTAGGGCAGGAAATTGCAATTTCGCTTTCTTCAATATGTGCCTGAAGTCAGCCCAAACAAATACTCTGAAGTGACAAAAGGTCATGGGATAGCGATACGCATATATACAGGGTGGTCCATTGATAGTGACCGGGCCAAATGTCTCATGAAATAAGCGTCTAACGAATAAACTACAAAATACGAAACTTGTCTAGCTTGAAGCGGGAAACCAGATGGCGCTATGGTTAGCCCGCTACATGGCACTGCCATAGGTCAAGCGGATATCAATTGCGTTTTTTTAAATAGGAACCCCCATTTTTTATTACATATTCGTGTAGTATGTAAAGAAATATGAATGTTTTAGTTGGACCACTTTTTTCGCTTTGTGATAGACGGCGCTGTAATAGTCACAAACATATGGCTCACAATTTTAGACGAACAGTTGGTAACAGGTAGGTTTTTTAAAATACAGTACGTAGATACGTTTGAACATTTTACACTACTGGCCATTAAAATTGCTACACCACGAATGACGTGCTACAGACGCGAAATTTAACCGACCGGAAGAAGATGCTGTGTTATGCAAATGATTAGCTTTTCAGAGCATTAACACAAGGTTGCCGCCGCTGGCGACACCTACAAAGTGCAAACACGGGTAAAGTTTCCAACCGATTTCTCATACACAAACAGCAGTTGACCGGCGTTGCCTGGTGAAACGTTGTTGTGATGCCTCGTGTAAGGAAGAGAAATGCGTACCATCACGTTTCCGACTTTGATAAAGGTCGGATTGTAGCCTATCGCGATTGCGGTTTATGCTATCGCGACATTGCTGCTCGCGTTGGTCGAGATCCAATGACTGTTAGCAGAATATGGAATCGGTGGGTTCAGGAGGGTAATACGGAACGCCGTGCTGGATCCCAACGGCCTCGTATCACTTGCAGTCGAGATGACACGCATCTTATCCGCATGGCTGTAACGGATTGTGCATCCACGTCTCGATCCGTGAGTCAACAGACGGGGACGTTTGCAAGACAACAACCATCTGCAGGAACAGTTCGACGACGTTTGCATCAGCATAGACTATCCGCTCGGAGACGGTGGCTGCGGTTACCCTTGACGCTGCATCACAGACAGGAGCGCTTGTGATGGTGTACTCGACGACGAACCTGGGTGCACGAATGGCAAAACGTCATTTTTTCGGATGAATCCAGGTTCTGTTTACAGCATCATGATGGTCGCATCCGTGTTTGGCGACATCGCGGTGAACGCACATTGGAAGCATGTATTCGTCATCGCCATACTGGCGTATCACCCGGCGTGATGGTATGGGGTGCCATTGGTTACACGCTACGGTCACCTTTTGTTCGATTTGAGGGCACTTTGAACAGTGGACGTTACATTTCAGATGTGTTACGACCCGTGGCTCTACCCTTCATTCGATCCCTGCGAAACCCTACATTTCAGCAGGATAATGCACGACCGCATGTTGCATGTCCTGTACGGGCCTTTCTGGATACAGAAAATGTTCGACTGCTGCCCTGGCCAGCACATTCTTCAGATCTCTCACCAATTGAAAACGTCTCGTCAATGGTGGCCGATCAACTGGCTCGTCACAATACGCCAGTCACTACTCTTGATGAACTGTGGTATCGTGTTGAAGCTGCATGGGCAGCTGTACCTGTACACGCCACCCAAGCTGTGTTTGACTCAATACCCAGGCGTATCAAGGCCGTTATTACGGCCACCTCTGCGTGCGTGAAAATATAATCGCATGTCAGTTCTAGTATAATATATTTGTCCAATGAATACCCGTTTATCATCTGTATTTCTTCTTGGTGTAGCAATTTTAATGGCCAGTAGTGTACAACTGTATGTGTGCTATTTTGACGTTGTAACAGATGTTACATATGATGTGTATTACAATGTAAGCGTCATCTAGCTATGTAAAATGCACAGGCATAAATATCGATTGAACTGCAGATTGTTTTTAAATGCATCTTTGGCATAAGTTAGAACAACTGATTACAGTCTGTTCAGTAGTTCTAGTTCGCACATGACAGGGCTAAGGTATGGTCCTGTAGTGAAAGGGTGGTTTTTTCGTCCATAAGATGTACTGCATGTTGGTGTTTCATGCATGGCTTACTATTTGGACTGATAACTGGATTTGTATGACACATCACGTGCTACATGTGCATACTGTTAATGTATATGAGTAAGGAAGATAACTTATGCTGAATTTACAACTCGGGTATTACACACACCAGAAAGTTTGCACCCCGGTTCCCAGAACTCCTGAAGATAGTCGTTGACTGTGGATATTGTATCGCAGAGACAGTCCGTTTACTGTTCACAGATGTCACTAAACCTGTCCAAAGATGTAAATAACCACTCATGAGCAGCGCCTATTAGACGGAGGGGGTCCGACAGCCGATCAGTTCCAGTCATTCCACTGGGAAGGAGGCACACGGCTCCCGCTATCTGCAGTTCAACCATGCGTAGAAGGTCAATACCGCGGTTCGATTGCGTCCGCATTGTTACTTTGTGCCAGGAAGGGCTCTCAACAAGGGAAGTGTCCAGGCGTCTCGGAGTGAACCATAGTGATGTTGTTCGGACATGGAGGAGACACAGAGAGACAGGAACTGTCGATGGCATGCCTCCCCCGGGCCGCCCAAAGGCTACTACTGCAGTAGATGACCGTTACCTACGGAATATGGCTCGGAGGAACCCTGACAGCAATGTCACCATGTTGAATAACGCTTTTCGTGCAGCCACAGGACGTCGTGTTACGACTCAAACTGTGCGCAATAGGCTGCATGATGCGCAACATCACTACCGACGTCCATGGCGAGGTGCATCTTTGCAACCACAAAACCATGCAGCGCAGTACAGATGGGCCCAACAACATGCCGAATGGACCGCTCAGTATTGGCCTCACGTTCTCTTCACCGATGAGTGTCGCATATGCCTTCAACCTGACAATCGTCGGACGTGTTTAGAGGCAACCAATCAGGCTGAACGCCTTAGACACACTGTGCAGCAAGGTGGAGGTTACCTGCTGTTTTGGGGGCGTTATGTGGGACCGACGTACGCCACTGGTGGTCATGAGGGTGCCGTAACGGCTGTACGATACATGAATGCCATCCTCCGTCCGATAGTGCAACCATATCGGCAGCATATTGGCCAAGCATTCGTCTTCACGGACGACAATTCGTGCCCCCATCGTGCACATATCGTGAATGACATCTTTCATGACAACGACATCGCTCGACTAGAGTGGCCAGCATGTTCTCCAGACATGAAACCTATCGAACATGCCTAGGATTGATTGAAAAGGGCTGTTTATGGACAACGTGACCCACCAACCACTCTGAGGGATCTACGCCGAATCGCCGTTGAGGAGTGGGGCAATCTGGGCCAACAGTGCGTTGATGAACTTGTGGATAGTACGCCACGACGAATACAGGCATGCATTAATGCAAGAGGGCGTGCTACTGGGTATTAGAGGTACCAGTATGTACAGCAATCTGGACCACCACCTTTGAAAGTCTCGCTGTATGGTGGTACAACATGCAATGTGTGGTTTTCATGAGCAATAAAAAGGGCGGAAATGATGTTTATGTTGATCTCTATTCCAGTGATGCAAAACATTTTTTGTTGTGTGTATTATGTTTGTGAGTTCTCCAGACTGTATATAAGTAATGTAGTGCTCTTCTCTGTTTGTATGTTTTTTTACAGATGCTTGAGAATGAGATGGTAGTCGAAACTGGCCAATCGCAAAACAAATCAATGATATTGAGATACAGCATTCAACTGAAAATGTTTTCTTATACGAAATTTTTGGTGGTTGTGCACCTGAATATAAATAGTTATCCATTTACTTCACACATTTTTATTCTGTTTCTGGCCAAAAGGTTATTTGGGGTGGTAAAGATAAATATTGGATAGCCTGTGTACAATTCTGAAAACTGTACCCGGCGAGGTGGCGCAGTGGTTAGCACACTCGACTCGAGGACGACGGTTCACATCCCCGTACGATCATGGAATTCCACCGCCTAGAACACAGTGTTGTTGCAACAAGACGAAGTTTTCAATGGAGGTTTAATGTAACCAAAGGACCGAAAAGCGATACAATAAAGGATCTGTTTGAAAAATTTCAACGGACTGGGAAAGTGACGAATGAACGTGCTGGAAAGGTAGGGCGACCGCGTACGGCAACCACAGAGGGCAACGCGCAGCTAGTGCAGCAGGTGATCCAACAGCGGCCTCGGGTTTCCGTTCGCCGTGTTGCGGCTGCGGTCCAAATGACGCCAACGTCCACGTATCGTCTCATGCGCCAGAGTTTACACCTCCATCCATACAAAATTCAAACGCGGCAACCCCTCAGCGCCGCTACCATTGCTGCACGAGAGACATTCGCTAACGATATAGTGCACAGGATTGATGACGGCGATATGCATGTCCATGCAGCGCCATCTGTTGTTGACAATTGTAACTACTGTAATTTCGAAAGTTTGTCTGCCTGAAAATGTACTGTTGTCCCAAGCATATTGCAACAAACGGTGTATTTCTATCGCTGCTCGTTTAGTTTTTATTGCCGTTTCAAATATACCGGTCATTTTTGAAACACCCTGTATATATATATATATATATATAACTTTTGAACATTATTAAGGTAAATACACTGTTTGTTCTGTATCAAAATCTTTCATTTGGTAACTATGCCTATCAGTAGTTAATGCCTTCAGTAGTTAGAATCTTTTATTTAGCTGGCAGTATTGGCGCTCGCCGTATTGCAGTAGTTCGGGTAGCGAAGATTTTTTGTGAGGTAAGTGATTCATGAAAGGTATAGGCTATTGTTAGTCATGGCCATTCTTTTGTAGGTATTATTTAAAGCCAGATTGCGTTGGGCTAAAAATAGTGTGTGTCAGTTTAGTGTTGATCAGAATAAGTAAAGAGAGAAATGTCTGAGTACGTTCAGTTCTGCTCAGCTGTTTGAAAATCAGATAACGTAAGAGGTATACCAGCACAGTAATTCATTAACTTTTCTAAGGGGATGTATCAGGTTGAGGCTGTTTTCTGTCCCGTAGTGAAACACGCGTGTGGAATGGGGTTAAAAAGTGACGAGAAATAGGCTATCTTTAATGTTTTTCATGAATTTACGGAGATAATCGGCTTTGAAGTTTTCCCAGGCACTATATAGACTCCACATCGTATGTGTAGCGCAGGTGGTAGTGTAATGGTATGTTAACCAAATACAATTAATTGTTCAATTGGTTCAAATGGCTCTGAGCAATATGCGACTTAACTTCTGAGGTCATCAGTCGCCTAGAACTTAGAACTAATTAAACCTAACTAACCTAAGGACATCACACACATCCATTCCCGAGGAATTAATTGTTCGTTTGTTCACATCTCCCCAGTATCATTTTTTTTCTTGTTCAATTTGAAATGCCTACATCTCGTAATTATAAAACTCATCATAATTTTATATGAGTAACGCACGTCTTCTTGTTTCTAATTACATATTGGACGGGAAATTTCTATTTTCACTTCAAATACAAATTATTAAGCATCGATGGTTTATGAAAGACTGTTCATTAACGTTGCTTAAATTAAGGAAACATAACACTTTAATTTTTAAGGCGAAAAAGGAAAACCAAATCCTCTTTATTTCGACTATATCCATAGTTTTATACCACAGAGGTAGGTATGTGCCGTAGAAACATGAGAAACGATTATTTTCACATGATCGAGGACATCATACAAATGCTGCATTTTTACATTTGCTACTGCACCATTAGCATATGAACCCAGCAGAACTGATACGGAGCCAAGTTGCGGGATTTGGCCCGAGAAGTAACAAAACTGTGAAGCTGGCAGACGTACTGGAACTAACGCACGCAGCTTTTTCAGATGCCGCTGGCAGGATATAGAATGGCTCGTCATAAAAGAAGAAGAGAAAATGCGGCGCCTGGTTGGCTTCCTGGATTCTGTTGTCGATACGCTCGTTATCAACGTGGCAGGAGACACTTCCAGAACTGAAATGTATTTCTCGGATTCGGATAAGGAAGGAGCTAAGAGATTACCAGACGACTGACTGTAATTCATACCTTCACTGGCTTCAGTATTCAACAGTACGCTGAAATCCCTGCAGTATGCTTTTGCATTACACACAGCTCGCTCAGAAAAATTACCCTACGCTTAAGTTACAAACTTTCATCACTCTTGTTTCTAATTAGAATACTGTGTGAGGTGAGTGGATTTTATGCTTTCTGTCTGGTCACCTAAGAAGCGCGCCGTAGTGCTGGAATTTCTCCGCATATTATTTCATTCTCTTTAAAAATTAAATGACATTCGATGTTACATTGTTTCTTTGCTCGTCTCTTTTTACGTCTGCAGATTAGTTGGACTGCTGGCTGGCCAGTACTGTCCAAGTTTAACGCCCCGGTGCAGCTGTTGTCCCGCATTACCGCTCAGTCTATGTGCGTATAACCAACACCGACTCAAAGGAAGGCCTCGGCGCTTGTTGGTGACGTCACGTCAGCTAGGCACGGCGAACGCCAGGTCTGTTGCAGGCAGAAACGCCTGGGCGTGCTTATCACTATAAATCTCTTATTTTTGGACAAACTGTTTGGTATTGTTTCGGTTTCTGCAGTTTTATTTAGATGAAAGATTTTGTTACTATCGTAAAGCTACAAATGAAGATCATAGTTCTGTATTACAGAATCCTGTCGAAACAAACGTAGATCAATATGAGAGATGCTTTGCCCCGTTGCAAGCTTCGGAAATTTTACATTCAAGTAACTATATTTATTTGATCCATTTTGTTATCGAAACTCACCCCAACCCCCTTACAATGAACTCGTTTCTTTTATTTATTTATTTATTTTCGTTTGACATCGTCACTGGAAATGTGAACTAATTTACATGTGCAAATATCCAACTGTTGCGTCATTAGATTACAGACGTTTTCAACGAAAGGAATTCTAAACAGGAAACAAAATAGCTTCATACAACGAAAATAGTACTGACCTTAAACTTTTTTAAACATGCACACTAGAAAAGATAAATATTCCCCTCTTGTAACTGAATGGAGAAACCTTATAAGATGAAAAATTTTTATTTGATAAAACAAGTATCTCTCTTTTGCCTCTTCTTCTGTCCCCCACCCCCTCCCCCAACGTGTACAATCGCAAGATATTTCATTAACATTCAGTGCTCCTCACCCCATTGCAAACCAAGATACCTAAAGAAGAGCACCAATATGTTCACAGTTTCTTGTAAAAGCAACCCAGTACAAACGTAACATACTCAGGTTTACAAATGAGGTAAAGAAGCATGAATTCTGTTGCTGCTGGACAATGAAGTTGTTTTTGTATGTCAGTCCTTAAAACAGGTGGAAATTTAAGTTCAGGAGTACACTATTTGCCAAGAAGTGTAATGAATTGCACAATTAATTGATTGCAGAAATCTCTCAGAACAATGTGTGTTGGTCAACTACCGCCAATAGTTTCACATTTTCCTGTGTCAGAGAGGGAGACACCACCATTATGAGTATGCCTGCAACAGACCTGGCGTTCGCCGTGCCTGGCTGACTTCCTTTGAATCGGTGTTGGTGTAACACAGCATAAAAAGGATCCTTATGATTGTAGTTGACTGTACTGGTGACAGTTCGGCTTTCGCTCCGCGTGAAACGAAATCCAATGATATTGAAGCAAACGCGGAAGAATACATGGCGTAATGTTTACATCAGTTTTACTCTTATGATGAACAGGGCATAGTTCGACGCGCCGCGCGCAGCCGTTGCTGCTAGTAGCCGCGGAGGCTTCTGGAGCGGCTGGCGCTGGGTCAGTCAGTGACCCGACGGCACGTCAGCTGGTGGGTTACGTAACGACTCGGAGCACGCGATAGCGGCCGGCCTGCCTGCCCCCTAGGGGTAGCTAGACCGAGGGCTGAAGCCAGGACTGCCCGGCGTCTGCTGTCCGCGACACGTAAGCCGCCGTCGTCGCTGCAGAGCCAGGCCACGCCGCCGTGCAGCCCGTCACGTACAGTGCGTGCCTTCATTGAATAATCGCGTCGTCAAGCGTTGTTACAGAGTCGCCGCGTAATTTTCCCATACAACCGCTGCCGCGACACCAAGGTCACCGCAGATCGGCGGTACCTTCACAGCCTTCCGCTACTCGTACACGTGATACGCAACTTTCCACAGCGCGCAGCTTCATTACTCAAACAAGACCCTCTGTTCGTTTTGCTGTTCGTGCCTGCAACAGTCAAAATGGCGCTGAGCAATATGGGACTTAACATCTGAGGCCATCAGTCCCCTAGAACTTAGAACTACTTAAACCCAGCTAACCTAAAGACATCACACACATCCATGCCCGAGGCAGGATTCGAACCTGTGACCGTAGCAGCAGCGCGGTTCCGGACTGAAGCATCTAGAACCGCTCGGCCACAACGGTCGGCCTGTAACAGTCGTCCCAAACTTTTCAAGTGCAGTAGGAAGACTTAGTTTAATGAGTTCTAGAAAAAGCGTGTGCAGATTCTTGAAAATTATGCCACTGTGATATCATTGTAACATGTCCTAACAGCAACAAGATTGTAATGAACCCTCTCTTGAAGAAAAGGCCTGCGAGACTTTCTTCAAGCAATTATTGAACATAAAAAGGAATTTTGGCACCCAAGATTGCGTGAGAAAATAGTTTCATTTCCTTAATGACCAGTTTCAACAGTCTGTAGTCATCTTCGGATCACATACAAAAAATAAAAAAAATAAACGGAAGAAATATTTTGACCTAACACGAAGATGACAACGAGAATCTGTCGAAATCAGACATTGTGGAAGTAAAAGTATTTCAACACGTTGCAAAAATTCTTATTTATCATCAAATATCAGATCGCGCCCAGCAACATGTGCTGCTGAAGCACCAATGAAACTGGTATAGGCACGCTTATTCAGATACAGATATGTAAACAGGCAGAATACGGAACTGCGGTCGGCAACGCCTATATAAGACAGCAAGTATCTGGCGCAGTTGTTAGATGGGTTACTGCCGCTATAACGGCAAGTTTGAACTTGATGTTATAGTCGGCGCACGAGCGAAGGGACACTGCATCTTCGAGCTAGCGATGAAGTGGGGATTTTCCCGTACGACCACTCACGGGTGTACCGTGAATGTCATGAATCCGGTAAAACATCAAATCTGCGCCATCGCTGCGGCCGGAAAAAGATCCTGCAAGAACGGGAGCAACGACGACCGAACAGAATCGTTCAACGTGACAGAAGAGCAAGCCTGCTGCATACTACTGCAGATTTTAGTGCTGGGCCATCAATAACTGTCAGCGGGCGAACTATTCAACGAAACAACATGGACATGGGCTTTCAGGGCCCTTGCTGACTGCACGACACAAAGCTTTACGCCTCGTCTGGGCCCGTCATACCGACACTTGACTGTTGATGACTGGAAACGAGTCTCGTTTCAAATTGTATAGATAAGATGGACGTGTACGGGTATGGAGACAACCTCATGAATTCATGGACCCTGCATGTCAGCAGGGGACTGTTCAAGCTGGTGGAGGCTCTGTAATGATATGGGGCGTGTGCAGTTGGAGTGGTATGGGAGCCCCGATACATCTAAATACGACCCTGATTGGTGAAGGTACGTAAGCATCCTGTCTGATCACCTGGATCCATTCATATCCATTGTCCATTCCGACGGACTTGGGCAATTCCAGTAGGGCAGTGCAACACCCCACAAGTCTAGAATTGCTACAGAGTGTCTCCAGAAATACTCCTCTGAGTATAAACACTTCCGCTGGCCACCAAACTCCCGAGATATAAACATTATTGAGCATGTCTGGGATGACTTGCAACGTGCTGTTCAGAAGAGATCTCCACCTCCTCGTACTCTTAAGGATTTATGGACAGCCCTGCAGGATTCATGGTGTCATTTCCCTCCAGCGCTACTTCAGACAGTAGTTGAGTCCACGCTATGTCGTGTTGCGGCACTACTGCGTGCTCGCGGAGGCCTTACGCGAAATTAGGCAGGTGTACCAGTTTCTTTGGCTCTTCAGTGTATTTTCATTTCCTTAATGACCGGCCATAACAGCGTCTAGCTGTCAATTTCGGATCGGATACAAAAAAAAAAATTGTGATCTGACCCGAAGATGACAACGAGACTCTGTCGAAAGCAATCATTGTGGAAATAAAAATAGCCCATTTATCATAAAATATCAGATCGCGCCCAGCAACATGTGTAGGTTATCTAATTACTGAACACATTTTCTGTGAAGCAAGAAAGACCGTAAAAATTGAGAGAAATGATGTGATAGTAGTCGCAGACACAACAGTACAAACAATGGTACTGCTATTGGTCAAGCGGTCAACAGTAATTTTTTAGTGAGAGGAAATAGTTTCTTTCTTTCCAGAGCTCGGAATCGAAGCGTTTGAAACGTGGTGATGCATAATGTTGCTGAAAAATAAGTGAACTGTCAAGAAATGGGGAGGATCTCCGCATAGGTGAGGAACGTGACGAAAACTTTGGCAAGAAGAAGGGACAGGATGAGAGTACACGCGTTCAGACATCAGAGAATGATTTGCTTGGTGCTAGAGGGAACTGCAGAGGGTAAAACATGTAGAGGATGACAGAGATTGGAACACATACAGCAAATAATTGGGGACGTAGGCTGTAAGAACTACTCTGGAATGAAGAGGCGGCTCCAGAGATTTGTGGCAGGCCGCAAACACCAGTCAGTAAACTGATGATCCAAAAAGAAGGTACTAAAACCCGTAGGAGTCCCTGTCGCAACGTATTCTTCTAGCCAAGCGAAAAATACTTTACTGCCGCCATTCTACACAAGACGATTACAAAGCACGCTGCTAACCTCATTCGAAGAACTCTGAAACCGATTGCCACAGTGGAAACACTACTGGGATGCCCTACGAATCCAACTGCTCACTACTCACTGGGATAGTTTTAGGGCGATCAGTATGTAAAAAATAAAGGTTAATAGTTTATTTGTAATAGTTTCGCAAAAGAACGACGATCCTATGTAAGGAAGAAGTGAGAGAACTGATGTGATAGTAGTTACAGTCACTGTGGTACAATCCATTGTAGTGGTGTTTGAAAATGGTTAAAGAAGTCGACAGCAGTTTTCTAGACGTAGGAGCCACTGGTTCTTTCTTTATCTGTTTCCTTTTGTCGTAGTATTAGCATGTAGCAAGAAGCAGTAGTTGTTATACCTTCGAGTTATAAAACACAAATACGCGAGTCGTATGGTCTGTTTAAGTATCCACACAGCAGGCAATAATTGTGGAGAAAAATTATTGCCAAATAAACATAGCGCTGGAAAAGGTATTTCATTAAAACATATTTCTTAATATTTACAAAAATGAGATACTCAACCAGTGTCCGTTCTTATTTTCAAGTCTTCACAAAATATGGCATACATCAATTGATAAAACTTTGCACACATCATATTTTGTAAAATATCAGACTGCAAAAATTATACTGTATATACACTCCTGGAAATGGAAAAAAGAACACATTGACACCGGTGTGTCAGACCCACCATACTTGCTCCGGACACTGCGAGAGGGCTGTACAAGCAATGATCACACGCACGGCACAGCGGACACACCAGGAACCGCGGTGTTGGCCGTCGAATGGCGCTAGCTGCGCAGCATTTGTGCACCGCCGCCGTCAGTGTCAGCCAGTTTGCCGTGGCATACGGAGCTCCATCGCAGTCTTTAACACTGGTAGCATGCCGCGACAGCGTGGACGTGAACCGTATGTGCAGTTGACGGACTTTGAGCGAGGGCGTATAGTGGGCATGCGGGAGGCCGGGTGGACGTACCGCCGAATTGCTCAACACGTGGGGCGTGAGGTCTCCACAGTACATCGATGTTGTCGCCAGTGGTCGGCGGAAGGTGCACGTGCCCGTCGACCTGGGACCGGACCGCAGCGACGCACGGATGCACGCCAAGACCGTAGGATCCTACGCAGTGCCGTAGGGGACCGCACCGCCACTTCCCAGCAAATTAGGGACACTGTTGCTCCTGGGGTATCGGCGAGGACCATTCGCAACCGTCTCCATGAAGCTGGGCTACGGTCCCGCACACCGTTAGGCCGTCTTCCGCTCACGCCCCAACATCGTGCAGCCCGCCTCCAGTGGTGTCGCGACAGGCGTGAATGGAGGGACGAATGGAGACGTGTCGTCTTCAGCGATGAGAGTCGCTTCTGCCTTGGTGCCAATGATGGTCGTATGCGTGTTTGGCGCCGTGCAGGTGAGCGCCACAATCAGGACTGCATACGACCGAGGCACACAGGGCCAACACCCGGCATCATGGTGTGGGGAGCGATCTCCTACGCTGGCCGTACACCACTGGTGATCGTCGAGGGGACACTGAATAGTGCACGGTACATCCAAACCGTCATCGAACCCATCGTTCTACCATTCCTAGACCGGCAAGGGAACTTGCTGTTCCAACAGGACAATGCACGTCCGCATGTATCCCGTGCCACCCAACGTGCTCTAGAAGGTGTAAGTCAACTACCCTGGCCAGCAAGATCTCCGGATCTGTCCCCCATTGAGCATGTTTGGGACTGGATGAAGCGTCGTCTCACGCGGTCTGCACGTCCAGCACGAACGCTGGTCCAACTGAGGCGCCAGGTGGAAATGGCATGGCAAGCCGTTCCACAGGACTACATCCAGCATCTCTACGATCGTCTCCATGGGAGAATAGCAGCCTGCATTGCTGCGAAAGGTGGATATACACTGTACTAGTGCCGACATTGTGCATGCTCTGTTGCCTGTGTCTATGTGCCTGTGGTTCTGTCAGTGTGATCATGTGATGTATCTGACCCCAGGAATGTGTCAATAAAGTTTCCCCTTCCTGGGACAATGAATTCACGGTGTTCTTATTTCAATTTCCAGGAGTGTATATAAAATACGAAGTGTTTTTGACACTGAATATCCAGGAGACATCATTCCTGCTTGAAAAATCCTTGTATTAAAACGGTAAAGCTACCCTCAATCCAAAGACTGGTTTGACCACAATGGCGTTTTACTAGCACACTAGGCATGGCCCTACTGAGGTGGTATGTTCCTGCTTGCTTCCGATGTGTGAACTGACTTAACCAGTTAATTATAGGGAGCCCTACAGTTCAGCATATACTCCAAACTACCGTCAAACCGTGGCATTTTTAGCCTGTACATATAGTATCCAATGATAGAAGAAGATATGTTACAAAAATTCTTAGGACGTAACACCTTTAATTTTGTTCCAACAGTGAGCCATTGAGCCACCTCAGCTCACATGGACTGCACGAGTATTTTTCAATATGTATAGAAGGTAAGACAGAGAGATAGAGAGAGAGGTTTTTTTTTGGGGGGGGGGGGGGGGAGCAGGCACGGAGATCATCATAAGGAGTTCCTGACGCCTCTGCTGTCTCCATACCATCCTGCTCCAGTCCAGCTAGTTCGTAGCATTGTTGTTGTCTTCTCACTTATTTTCTTCTCTTTCTCATTTTCTTTCCTCCTTTCACTGTACCTTTTACAGCTGACGTTAGAGTTATTTTCATCTCAGCATTCAGGATGAATCACCTAAAACTTGCACCGCAAATGATGCGGAAATGGGAAGGGCTATTGACGTGCGTTTTTCACAGAATAGATTGGTAGCCTGGGGCTCGTATTTGTTATCCAATAAACAGATTGCAATAATACTTGGAAAGTTAATTTTTTGTCCAAAAATACACCTTTTTAAATGGAAAAATGCTGTTGATTGGTTCAAATGGCTCTGAGCACAATGGGACTTAACTTCTAAGGTCATCAGTCCCCTAGAAATTAGAACTACTTAAACCTATCTAACCTAAGGACATCACACACATCCATGCCCGAGGAAGGATTCGAACCCGCGGCCGCAGCGGTCGCGCGGTTCCAGACTGAAGCGCCTAGAACCGCTCGGCTACCCAAGCCGGCAAAAATGCTATTGACACTAACTAACTAAAAGTAGTGTAAATTAGAATGTCAGTCGTGTGTGTTACAAGATTCTTGTGCGAGTTGTTTAGGAGATCGTATTTTGAAAAGTTCCCAAACCGACGATTGGAAAATATCTGTGATACCACACACTAAAGAACAACACAAGTTCATACACTAGTTATGAGCCGGCCGCTGTGACCGAGCGGTTCTAGGCGCTCCAGTCCGGAACCACGCGGCTGCTACGGTCGGAGGGTCGAATCCTGCCTCGGGCATGAATGTGAGTGATGTCCTAAAGTTCGTTAGCTTTACGTAGTTCTAAGTCTAGGGGACTGATGTTAAGTCTCATAGTGCTTAGAGCCATTTGAACAACTAGTTATGAGAATTCTTATCAGTAACGAGACCCTTGACCATCACAGGTTGTGTTCAAAATGCCCACCGACAGCCGCAATACAGGCTTCTAGTCTTGTACGGAAAATGAAATGATCGTATGGCACTGTTGACCGGGAGGCCCCATGAGGGGAAGTTCGGCCGCCGTATTGCAAGTCCTTTTTAGTTGACGCCACTTCGGCGACTTGCGAGTCAATGATGAAGAAGAACACACAACACCCAGTCATCACGAGGCAGAGAAAATCCCTAAGCCCGCCGGGAATCGACCCCGGGACCCCGTGCGCGGGAAGCGAGAACGCTACCGCAAGACCACGAGCTGCGAACTCTGGTATGGAACGACTGCCGCACACGTGCCAGCGTTTCAGCGGAGGTGTCCGAGCAGGTTGCAGTAATACCTCATTGCACATCACTGGCTGTATTTGGTACGTCCTTGAAGACAGCGGTTTTCAGCTTTCCTCTCTGAAAAAAGTCTGCAGGCGTCAAACCAGGGGAACGAGCCGGCCGATGTACAGGCCCCCTGCGTCCAATCCATCGATTTGGAAACAGTTCGTGAAGATACGCTGTAGTACTTCGTGCAGTATGGGCTGGACAGCCATCACGCTGGTTCCACAGGTTCCACCTAGTCTGCAGAGGAACGACTTCTGGCATCGAATGTATATGTTCAGTTAGGAGGCTGCGATATTTGTGCGCTTTCAGTGTTACGTGTATGTAACACGGGCCTGTGAGCTGATGATTCACTATACCACATCACAGGTTTACACTCAATGACGCTGACGTGCCACCTGACGAAGCCAACGGGGATTGTCAACAGACCAACAGTACATGTTTTGGCGGTTTACTTGGCCGTGATTAGTAAATGTGACTTCATCACTAAACAAGATATACGCTACAACTCATAATCATTTCCTTGCATCTCTTGATGGAGGGAGATGTGATACGGATTGAATCTATATTGATGATGATCATGTTGGTTTATAGGGCGCTCAGCATCGTGGTCATCAGCGCCCGTACAAGTTCGCAATCTTTCCATTTCCAGTCTCGCCCCGTCTCGAATGTTTATGAGATGATGAGAACAACACTAACACCCAGTCCCCGAGCGGAGAAAATCCCCGACCCGGGCGGGAATTGAACCCGGGACCCCGTGATCCAGAGGCACCAACGCTAGCCACTAGACCACGAGCTGCGGACAATCTAGGCTGATGGAGAATGTGCAGGGCGCTTGCCTGACTCATACCACTTCCTCGTACGATTTTGCGGGAGCTAACATGCCGATCAACTGCAACAGCGTCAACAACATGAAGTCCCCTGTTCTATAGTCACTTGTTTTCTTCTGTTATGTCGTCTAAGTATTACACCACCACTTTCACGTAACTGGTTGAAGGGATTGACAATAACAGCCAAGATGGTTAACGTCTATTGGGCTACCATGACGCATTCACCATACAAGAACGAGCTGCATTCTTCCCACTCTCTCTATACACCATGAGCACGTCGGCTTTTTCTGCACAGTTACATCTCGTCATCCACTTACGATCTCTGCCTGGAGTGTCACACACTAACTGACTAGAAAGTCTCAATGCACCAAAGGAACACACAACAAGCACACTGCAAGCAAACATGACAACATCGAACATAGGAACTGTGCAGGTTGAATGGTACAAACAAGTGTCGCTGAGGAAACTTTTCAAAATACGATATCTCATAAACGATTCGCACTAGAATCCTGCAACAAACAAATGTCGATAGCCATCGTTCCTTTTAAGGGGGGTAGGAGGTCAAACGGGCCGACTTGGAGCAGGAGAGGAACCACAGAACATTTTAATTTCCACTGTCTATACTTTTACAAATAAATTCAAAAAACCAGGAAGGTTTCAGTATTCACACTCATGACAGTGTACGTTCAAAAACATAACAAAATAAAATTTTTACATGCGAAATTTCATCAGTTTTTCACTTACTATTGGCTGCATTTGTTGCTATAGGTACACTTTTCTTCGTAAGTAAGAGAGATTCTTCGATGAATTTTTCACAGCGTACAAACCATACTTACAGAAACTCTAGAATTTTCCAAGTATTTTCCAAGTATTATCCTATTTCATCAGTACAAATTGAGATCATTAACTACAAAATTTCAGTTTTTTTAAACATGAAGTTTATAATGTAACAGCTCATTCACGTTTTCATAAATTAAATAAATTCTAGAGTTTCTTACACCCGTAAGTATAGTTTGTAAGCTGTGCAAAAGTCATCGAAGAATCTCTCTTACTTATGAAAAAAATTGTATGTATACCAACAAATGTAGCCAATAGTAAGTGAAAAAATGATGTAATTTACATGCAAAAAAAACTTATTTTGTTACGTTTTTGAACTTCCACTGTTATGAGCGTGAATCCTGAATCCTTCCTGGTCATGGTGACAAAGTTTTATGATTTTTTTGTAAAAGTATAGACAGTGGAAATTAGAATGTCCTGTGGTGGCTCTTCTGCTCGAAGTCGGACTGCTTGACGTCCTACCCCTCTTACAAAAATGTACCTTTGCACAAAAAGTGCACTTTCTAAGTATTATTACAATCTGTTTATTCGCTAACAATACGACCTCCTGACTACAAATCCATTCGTTGAAAACCTCACATCAATAGCACTTTACATTTCTGCATTATTTGCTGTGCAATTTTTATGTGATTCACCCTGTGTATCCCACCCAGTTCAGGTTCCTTTTCTTAAACAAGATTAGCTTTTTATTCCTTTACCCTTTCCGTTACTTCAATGCTTTTCACTTTATGTGCCCATTTTATTTTCTCCATTTTCCTGGAAAACCACATCTCTTGATGTTTCAGTATTCTCTTTTTCTCGCTTCTTGAGTGCCAGCTTTCACAGCCTTGCAGAATAACAGTCCACACAAATCATTCTAAACAGCCCTCTCGTTAATCCTGTTTAGCCGATGATGAGCGGTTTATAGTTTTGGAGACCATGTATTCTTACTGCAATTCTTGATCGTCCAGTTATCAGCATGCTCCTCAAATACCTGTACTTTGGTACCTATTCAATTTGATATTTACTTGTTTCACATTCATTTCTGCTTTTGCATGTTCTACCATCGCCTTTGTTTCCAAATGGTTCAAATGGCTCTGAGCACTATGGGACTCAACATCTGAGGTCTTGGTCCCCTAGAACTTATAACCACTTAAACCTAACTAACCTCAGGACATCACACACATCTATACCCAAGGCAGGATTCGAACGTGCAACCGTAGCAGTCACGCGGTTCCGGACTGAAGCGCCTAGAATCGCTCGGCCATCGCGGCTGGCCTTTAGTTTTTTCTATGCTGGTTTTGTTTCTGCACTTTTGAAGTCTTTCTTAAAGTGTGGAGAGTATTCTTTGTTCCATGTCATCAGTGATAGATTGTCACAATTAATTAGAATTATTACAATATTTAGCTTACACGAACAAAAGTCGGAGTGAACCGTAGGATCATCTATCAGGAAGCTGTCAGTTCTTTTCGGAATTATCATGATCGTGTACAGAAAACTGCTCGAGAATAACGGTGGTGAAAGAAGAAAATGTTGAAGTGTGCATATGTTTTTGCACGAGTATTTGTGTTTGAGACAGCGTGTGTTACATGTCAGCAAGCGCATACGCATGTTTAATTGTGTGTGTGTGTGTGTGTGTGTGTGTGTGTGTGTGCGCGCGCGCGCGCGCGCGCGCGCACCCATCTAACACCACAGCCACCACATATATGGGTTGGATAAAAAGTAGTGGCAACACAGTTATTTGTCATAACAGACTTTAAGACAGACCTCCAACTTCTTAAATTCCCTAATATAATCGCCCCGCATCACGATCACATTCCTCCACAGAGATAGAGCGCGCCGTACACCGCAGCTCATCCATCTCTGTGGATGTCTCTGAAGGTCCGTCCTGTGGCGTGCATGATTCCTCGTCTTGTTTTGTAGCGCGTGCCACGAAGAGGCTGCTGCATTGTGGCGAGCAGGTCGTAATTGCTTGGACGCATATCGGCTGAATACGGTCACGTTCCAGCATCTCCCACGCCATCTATCAACATAAATGATCTTTTGGATAGGGTGGATAGCAATGTGCGGCTGTTTGCTGATGATGCTGTGGTGTACGGGAAGGTGTCATCGTTGAGTGACTGAAGGAGGATACAAGATGACTTGGACAGGATTTGTGATTGGTGTAAAGAATGGCAGCTAACACTAAATATAGATAAATGTAAATTAATGCAGGTCAATAGGAAAAAGAATCCCGTAATGTTTGAATACTCCATTAGTAGTGCAGAGCTTGACACAGTCACGTCGATTAAATATTTGGGCGTAACATTGCAGAGCGATATGAAGTGGGACAAGCATGTAATAGTTCATCTGTAAAGGAGACCGCTTATAAAACACTAATACGACCTATTCTTGAGTACTGCTCGAGCGTTTGGGATCCCTATCAGGTCGAATTGAGGGAGGACATAGAAGCAATTCAGAGGCGGGCTGCTAGATTTGTTACTGGTAGGTTTGATCATCACGCGACTGTTACAGAAATGCTTCAGGAACTCGGGTGGGAGTCTCTGGAGGAATGGAGGCGTTCTTTTCGTGAATCGCCACTGAGGAAATTTAGAGAACCAGCATTTGAGGCTGACTGCAGTACAATTTTACTGCCGCCAACTTACATTTCGCGGAAAGACCACAAAGATAAGAGAGATTAGGGCTCGTACAGAGGCATATAGGCACTCATTCTTCCCTCATTCTGTTTGGGAGTGGAACAGGGAGAGAAGATGCTAGTTGTGGTACGAGGTACCCTCAGCCACGCACCGTATGGTGGATGCGGAGTATGTATGTACAGGGTGTTTCAAAAATGACCGGTATATTTGAAACGGCAATAAAAACTAAACGAGCAGCGATAGAAATACACCGTTTGTTGCAATATGCTTGGGACAACAGTACATTTTCAGGCGGACAAACTTTCGAAATTACAGTAGTTACAATTTTCAACAACAGATGGCGCTGCAAGTGATGTGAACGATATAGAAGACAACGCAGACTGTGGGTGCGCCATTCTGTACGTCGTCTTTCTGCTGTAAGCGTGTGCTGTTCACAACGTGCAAGTGTGCTGTAGACAACATGGTTTATTCCTTAGAACAGAGGAATTTTCTGGTGTTGGAATTCCACGGCCTAGAACACAGTGTTGTTGCAACAAGACGAAGTTTTCAACGGAGGTTTAATGTAACCAAAGGCCCGAAAAGCGATACAATAAAGGATCTGTTTGAAAAAATTCAACGGACTGGGAACGTGACGGATGAACGTGCTGGAAAGGTAGGGCGACCGCGTACGGCAACCACAGAGGGCAACGCGCAGCTAGTGCAGCAGGTGATCCGACAGCGGCCTCGGATTTCCGTTCGCTGTGTTGCAGCTGCGTTCCAAATGACTCCAACGTCCACGTATCGTCTCATGCGCCAGAGTTTACACCTCTATCCATACAAAATTCAAACGCGGCAACCCCTCAGCGCCGCTACCATTGCTGCACGAGAGACATTCGCTAACGATATAGTGCACAGGATTGATGACGGCGATATGCACGTGGGCAGCATTTGGTTTACTGACGAAGCTTATTTTTACCTGGACGGCTTCGTCAATGAACAGAACTGGCGCATATGGGGAACCGAAAAGCCCCATGTTGCAGTCCCATCGTCCCTGCATCCTCAAAAAGTACTGGTCTGGGCCGCCATTTCTTCCAAAGGAATCATTGGCCCATTTTTCAGATCCGAAACGATTACTGCATCACGCTATCTGGACATTCTTCGTGAATTTGTGGCGGTACAAACTGCCTTAGACGACACTGCGAACACCTCGTGGTTTATGCAAGATGATGCCCGGCCACATCGCACGGCCGACGTCTTTAATTTCCTGAATGAATATTTCGATGATCGTGTGATTGCTTTGGGCTATCCGAAACATACAGGAGGCGGCGTGGATTGGCCTCCCTATTCGCCAGATATGAACCCCTGTGACTTCTTTCTGTGGGAACACTTAAAGACCAGATGTACCGCCGGAATCCAGAAACAATTGAACAGCTGAAGCAGTACATTTCATCTGCATGTGAAGCCATTCCGCCAGACACGTTGTCAAAGGTTTCGGGTAATTTCATTCAGAGACTACGCCATATTATTGCTACGCATGGTGGATATGTGGAAAATATCGTACTATAGAGTTTCCCAGACCGCAGCGCCATCTGTTGTTGAAAATTGTAACTACTGTAATTTCGGAAGTTTGTCTGCCTGAAAATGTACTGTTGTCCCAAGCATATTGCAACAAACGGTGTGTTTCTATCGCTGCTCGTTTAGTTTTTATTGCCGTTTCAAATATACCGGTCATTTTTGAAACACCCTGTACATGTAGATGTAGACCAGGCAGAGCTCGGCGTGTGGTATCGTGCATTGTCAAGGATGATGGGATGCAGTACTAGAAAGAAACACTTTTGTGAGCTCCGACCTCATACTAGTTCAGTCTTGACCCCCACTAGCTGTTCGTGTTTCCTAAACATACTGTTAGGTGGTTGAATTGGCCTCACGCACTACGCAGCAACTGAGTCGACACAGCCGTCCCCACTCTCTGCAATACTTCAACTGCCCTTCTGGAATCAGCTACAGACAGCGGGCATGCCATGTGACGCACATCCTTCGTGTTCTGTCAGTGTTGCCACTACTTTTTACGCATCCCATGTATTATCAGACACATTACGGGACCAACCCAGACAGTGGGATGATTCCTTAGGCATTCGGCTATGCTAGCGGATGACATTACGAAACTTTAGGGAGCGCATAAAATGTATTGCTGTGAAAATAGGACGCGACTGGGGCGTAATGACGCGCCTGCCAATAGCAGGGTCGGACAGCCGGCGGTGGCGGCGACAGCCGCAGTGCGCTGCCTACGTCACGCCGCTGCCGCTGCCACGGCTCGCTCCTCGTCACAGACGGCCAGATTTAGTCCCCGCAAACAGCCCGTGCGGATGTCACCGATCACTGGATGCTGTACAGCTTACTGCCTCGCCTTACACAACAACAGACTACTGCGAAAGAGGTGGTGTTTAAGACAGGCTTTTGATACCGTGCCTCACAAGCGGCTCCTAAACAAATTGCATGTCTACTTGTGTAGATCGATTCACGATTTCCTGTCAGAAAGGTCACAGTTCGTAGTAGCTGACGGAATGACGTCGAATAAAACAGAGGTGATATCTCGCGTTCCACGAGGAAGTGTTATAGGCCCTCTGTTCTTTATATTCTGTATAAATACACTCCTGGCCATTAAAATTGCTAAACCACGAAGATGACGTGCTACAGACGCGAAATTAAACCGACAGGAAGAAGATGCGGTGATATGCAAATGATTAGCTTTTCAGAGCATTCACACAAGGTTGGTGCCGGTGGCGACACCTACAACGTGCTGACATGAGGAAAGTTTCCAACCGATTTCTCATACACAAACAGCAGTTGACTGGCGTTGCCTTGTCAAACGTTGTTGTGATGCCTCGTGTAAGGAGAAGAAATGCGTACCATCACGTTTCCGACTTTGATAAAGGTCGGATTGTAGCCTATCGCGATTGCGGTTTATCGTATCGCGACATTGCTGGCCGCGTTGGTCGAGATCCATTGAGTGTTAGCAGAATATGGAATCGGTGGGTTCAGGAGGGTAATACGGAACGCCGTGCTGGATCCCAACGGCCTCGTATCACTAGCAGTCGAGATGACAGGTATCATGTCCGCATGGCTGAAACGGATCGTGCAGCCACGTCTCGTTCCCTGAGACAACAGACGGGGACGTTTGCAAGACAACAACCATCTGCACGAACAGTTCGACGACGTTTGCAGCAGCATGGACTATCACCTCGGAGACCATGGCTGCGGTTACCCTTGACGCTGCATCACAGACAGGAGCGCCTGCGATGGTGTACTCGCCGACGAACCTGGGTGCACGAACGGCAAAACGTCATTTTTTTGGATGAATCCAGGTTCTGTTTACAGCATCATGATGGTCGCATCCGTGTTTGGCGACATCGCGGTGAACGCACATTGGAAGTGTGTATTCGTCATCGCCATACTGGCGTATCACCCGGCGTGATGGTATGGGGTGCCATTGGCTACACGTCTCGGTCACCTCTTGATCGCATTGACGGCACTTTGAACAGTGAACGTTACATTTCAGATATGCTACGAGCCATGCCTCTACGCTTCATTCGATCCCTGCGAAACCCTACATTTCAGTAGGATAATGCACGACTGCATGTTGCATGTCCTGTACGGGCCTTTCTGGTTACAGAAAATGTTCGACTGCTGCCCTGGCCAGCACATTCTCCAGATCTCTCACCAATTGAAAACGTCTGGTCAATGGTGGCCGAGCAACTGGCTCGTCACAATACGCTAGTCACTACTGTTGATGATGGTATCGTGTTAAAGCTGCATGAGCAGCTGTACCTGTACACGCCATCCGAGCTCTGTTTGACTCAATGCCCAGGCGTATCAAGGCCGTTATTACGGCCGGAGGTGGTTGTTCTGGGTACTGATTTCTCAGGATCTATGCACCCAAATTGCGTGAAAATGTAATCACATGTCAGTTCTAGTATAATATATTTGTCCAATGAATACCCTTTATCATCTGCATTTCTTCTTGGTGTAGCAATTTTAATGGGCAGTAGTGTAATTTAGAACACAAGCTGATCAGCCATTGTAGGTTCTTTGCAGATGATGCTGTCATTTGCCGTCTAATAAAGTCATCAGAAGATCGAAACCAATTGTAAAATGACTTAGATAACATATCTTTATTATATGAAAAGTGGCAGGTGGCTCGTAATTATGACTAGTGTCAGTTCATCCATATGAGTATTAAAAGGAATCCGTTAAATTTCAGTTACATGATGAATCACATAAATCTAGAGGTTGTCATTTCAACTATGTACTTACGGATACAATTACGAATAATTGAAATTGGAAAAATGACGTAGGTAATGTAGTGCGCAAGGCAAACGAAAGAATAGGTTTTATTGGCACAACAGTTAGAAGATGCAATAGGTCTAACAAAGAGACTGCCTACAGTATGCTTGGTTGTCTTCTGCTAGAGTACTGCTCTGCAGTACGGGATCCTTATAAGATGGTATTGACAGAGGATGTCGAAAAGTGTCGAAAAGTTCAAAGAAGCGAGCTCGTTCTGTATTATAGCGAAATAGGGGACAGAGTGTCAAAGATATGATACGCTGGTGGCAATCATTAAAACCAAGGCGTTTTTAGTTGCGGCGAGATCTTCTAACGAAATTTCAATATCCAACGTTCTCCTCTGAACAAGGCAATATTTTGCTGACACCCAGCTACATAGGAGGAAATGATCATTGTAATAAAACAAATCAGCGCTAGCTCTTGAGTGTGAGAGTGAAACAGTACAGAAATCGTTCGATGAACTCTCTGCCAGGCACTGAAAGTATATGAGGGAAAGGGGTGAGAAAGATGGGAGGAAGAGGGAAAGACTGGCGTTGCCCAACGAATCACGGCTCCTACCTATTTGATTTTTATGAAACTGTTTCTCCTCAGGACTCCAAGCGATACAGAGTGCTCCTCTGAGACTTCTGTTTTCCATTTTCTGAATACAGACATGTAACTCAGAATAAGGAAAGTGAAACAATGAATGAATCAAGCCAATGGGGAAAGTAAAAGAGATTCTCAGTTTTGTTTTCCACTGGTTCTTGAAGGAATTTCCCAGACTGCTTGCTCATAACGTGGGAAGTGAGACTTTAGCGATCCGAACGATTCAAAATGCCGATCGGAGCAGCTCTCAGTCTCCGCTCTCAGACGATATAGTATACTCACAGCGCGTACGGCATGTTACGTCAGAGGCGCACATCGACTGCGCGCAAAATAACGTGGTACGTGGTCAGTGCGGTGCCCAGGCAGACAGCGTGGTTGGGGAGGGGACGACGGCAGTGGCGGGAGTTCCGCTGCGTCCGGCCACGGCGCAGCAGAGCAGCTGCAGTTCAAGAGCTGAAGCTTACTCACAAGCACATCTAAGTTACAACTAGTGAGCACACAATCGTATTAACAACTTATGACATTATGACCAGTAATTCAACAACTTATCAGCATGTAAAAAAACCTCTAGTTTTTAAATGTACAGAAGTGCTAAAAATATTTTCATTAATGTTAAAACCAATCACATATACATTTCCTGTAAACTAACTCATTCTACATCATATCAATTAATCGTTCATATGCTCTGTGGAACAAGTAACTAACTGGCTGTAATACAAAGAAAATGTTTCGAACAAAGGAGTGGACTCGCCAAGCAATGAGGACGAGAATTCAGTTCTGTGCATTTTCGAATTTATTTTGTGTGAGCTCTATAGATACCCCCGCTACAATTCATAACTTACATTTACAGTGAGATGAAGAATCATGGGATAGCTATATGTGCATATACTGTTTACAGTAGTATCCCGTACACAAGATCTAAAAGTGCAGTACATTGGTGGTACTGTCATTTGTACTCAGTGAAAAGTCTTCCGACGTGGTAATGGCCACACGATGGGAATTAACACTCTTTGAATGCGAAATGGTAGTTGGAACTAGACGCAAAAGACATTCCGTTTCGGAAATCGTTAGAGAATTGAATATTCCGAGATCCACAGCACCGAGATCTTGCCGAGAATACCAAATTTCAGGCATTACCTCTCACACAGCCTTCATTCAAAGACTGAGAGCAGCAGCGTCTGCGTAGAGTTGTCAGTGCTAACAGACAAGCTGAGTGAAATTGCCGCAGAAATCAACGTGGGACGTACGACGAACGTATCCGTTGGGACAATGCGGGGAAATCTGACGTTCTGGGGTATGGCAGCTGACAATCGACGCGAGTGCCTTTGCTAACAGCACTACAGCATTACATCTCCTCGGCTCGTGACCATGTCAGTTGCATCCGAGACGAATGGAAAAGTGTGGCCCGCTCAGATGAGTCCCGATTTCAGTTGGTAAGAGCTGATGGTAGGGTTGGAGTGTGGAGCAGAGCCCAAGAAGCCACAGATCCAAGTTGTAAACAAGGCGCTGTGCAAGCTTGTGGCTTCATAATGGTGTGGGCTGGGTTCACATCTAATGCACTGGGTCCTCTGGTCCAACAGAACAAATCACTGAATGGAAGTGGGTAGGTTCGGCTAGTTGGAGACCATTTGCAGCCATTCATGGACTTCAAGCTCCAAAACAACGATGGAATTGTCAGTGGGCCACAATTTTCATGATTGGTTTGGAGAACATTCTGGACAATTCGAGGGAATGATTTGGCCACTCAGATAGCTCGGTGTGTTTCCCACCGAACATTTGTGAGACATAACATCCTGCACCGGCATCACTTTCGGCATTATGGACGGCTTTAGAGGCAGCATGGCTCGATATTTCTGCAGGGGAATTCCAACGACTTGTTGAGTCGATGCCACGTCGAGTTGCTGCCCTACGCCGTGAAAAAGCAGGTCCGTCACGATATTAGGAGGTATCTCATGACTTTTGTCGCCTCAGTGTATTGCATATGAAGTTTTCGTGTTTGTTTTAGAAAATAATGTAGCGTGCAAATCAAACACACAAAGGCACGAGATGACGACACAGCGCGTCTTCCTGTATACAACACTGCATTTCTATGGCAGGGTACAGTACCAAAACTTACTAACTGCACAATTCCATGGTTGTTTGGGAACATATGAGGCACACGAATGACTGCAAATGCTCTCCAGGTAGCCGAACATAACCATTTGCAGTCAATGATCTGTGCAATTGGACCAGAGGATCCAGTCCACGGTATGTAAATACAGACCACACCATTATGGGACCCCACCGGCTTGCACAGTGTCTTGTTGACAAACTGGGTTCGCGGCTTAGTGGGGTCTCACCACATTCTAACCCAACTATCAGCTCTTGCCAACTGAAATCGGGACTCGTCTGACCAATCCACAGTTTTCCAGCCGTCTAGGGTGCAATGATACGGTTATGATCCCAGGAGAGGCGCTGCAGGCTGCCTCAAGGACTGCTGACTGCTATAAACAGTTTCAGGGATATGGGGTTCGCAAGTTTCACTCCTCTTCGAATAGAAATTGCGTTCGTACGTTTTCATATGCTGATAGAAGCTGTAAAGGTATCATCGATGTTACACAATACATTGAGATGACAAAAGTCAGAGAATACCTCCCAATATAGCGTCGACCCTCCTTTTGTCGGGCTTAGTGCAGAAAGTCAACGTGGCGTTGGAATACCCCCGCAGAAATTTTGAGCCATGTTTCCTCTACAGCCATCCATAATTGCGAAAGAGTTGGAGGGGGAGGATTTTGTGCACGAAATGACCGGTCGAGTATGTCCCATAAATGTTCGATGTCAGGCGATCTGGGTGACGACATTGTTCTCTCGAATTGTTCAGAATATTCTTCAAACCAATTCCAAACAATGACAATGGCACATGCATTGACATCCACAAAACTTGCATCGTTCCGTCTGTGGTGTCACCGCCAGACACCACACTTGCTAGGTGGTAGCTTAAATCGGCCGCGGTCCATTAGTACATGTCGGACCCGCGTGTCGCCACTGTCAGTACTTGCAGACCTAGCGCCACCACATGGCAGGTCTAGAAAGACGGACTAGCACTCGCCCCAGTTGTACTACGACTTTGCTAGCGACTACACTGACGAAGCCTTGCTCTCAGTTGCCGAGAGACAGTTAGAATAGCCTTCAGCTAAGTCCATGGCTACGACCTAGCAAGGCGCCATTAGCCTTACAGTGATTGTAATTAACCGTATCTGGAGATAGACTCATTTGTATCGTCAAGAGCGATGTACCACAAGGATAAATTAAAGTTAAGTATTCAAGGAGCTGCATACTTTTCTTATAGCATTAATTAGGTATCCTGTTCCAGAATTCACGCCAGCCGGCGTGTGTGTACGCGTGCCTTTCGGCTACCTCAGAGTGGCGTGGCTGTTTTGCTACGCTACAACACCGTCTCCATACAATCGAACATAACCATTTTCAGTCAATGTTCGGCTCAATTGGAGCAGAGGAGCCACCGCCAGCCTGTACAGTGCCATGTTGGGCCCACAGTTTCGTGGGGTCTGCGAAACACTCGAACCCTACCATCAGCTGTTACCAACTGAATTCGGGATTCATCTGACCAGACCACGGTCTTCCAGTCGTCTAGGGTCCAACCGATATGGTCATGAGTCAGGGAAAGGCGCTACAGGAGACGTCGTGAAAGGCAATCGCGTCGGTCGTCTGCTGCCATAGTCCATTAACGCCAAATTTCGCCGCACTTTCCTAATGGATACGTTTGTCGTACGTCACACGTTGGTTACTGCGGTTATTATACGCAGTGTTGCATGTCTGTTAGCACTGACACCCACCGCAAACATCGCTGCTCTCGGTCGTTATGGGAAGGCCGTCGGCCACTGCGTTGTCTGTGACTACAGGTAATGCCTGAAATGTGGTATTTTCGGCACACTCTTGACACTGTGGATTTCGGTATACTTAGTTCCCCAAGCATTTCCGAAATGTAATGTCCCACACGTCTAGCTCCAACCACTAAAAATTCCCGTCGTGCAGCCATTATCACGACAGACACCTTTTCATTTGAATCACTTAACAAGCGAACCTCCCCACCACACCCCCGTCAGATTTAGTTATAAGTTGGCACAGTGGATAGGTCTTGAAAAACTGAACACAGATCAATCGAGGAAACAGGAAGAAGTTGTGTGGAACTATGAAAAAAATAAGCAAAATATAAAAACTGAGTAGTCCATGCGCAAGATAGGCAACATCAAGGGTAATATGAGCTCACGAGCGCCGTGGTCTCGTGGTTAGCGTGAGCAGCTGCGGAACTAGACGTCCTTGGTTCAAGTCTTCCCTCGACTTTATTTTCGCAAAGTTATGATCTGTCCGTTCGTTCATTGACGTCTCTGTTCACTGTAATAAGTTTAGTGTCTGCGTTTTGCGACCGCACCGCAAAACCGTGCGATTAGTAGACGAAAGGACGTGCCTCTCCAATGGGAACCGAAAACATTTGATGGCAAGGTCATAGGTCAACCGATTCCTCCACAGGAAAACACGTCTGATATATTCTATACGACACTGGTGACGGCATGTGCGTCACATGACAGGAATATGTTGTCGACCCACCTAACTTGTACACTTGGCGAATGGGTAAAAAGATTCTTCTACCTTGCCGGATTTAGGTTTTCTTGTGGATGTGATAATCACTCCCAAAAAGTGATGGAGACATAAGAGTTTGTCACATAAACTACAACAAATGAATGCAACAGTTTCACAGTCGCACAGTTTTCCCTGTGCTCTGTCAAAACATATGTTTTTAACGTTTTCAAATTTTTCCGTGTGTAGACCGTCAAATCCTGCATATGTCCAAGCAAAACTGAGCATGTCCTGGAATTTTGGAGAGCGAAGTTGATTATGTGTGTGTGCCTGAACTTTGATAATTGTCTGAAAATAAAAAATTAAACTTTTCACTCGAGGGAAGACTTGAACCACGGACCTCACGTTCCACAGCTGCACACGCTAACCACGAGACCACGGTGCTCCTAATCTCACATCATCCTTGACGTTGCCTATCTTGCGCATGGACTACTCAGTTTGTATATTTTGCCTATTGTTTTCATAGTTCCACACAACTTCTCCCTGTTTTCTCGATTGATCTGTGTTCAGTTTTTCAAGACCTATCCACTGTGCCCACTTATAACTAAATCTGAGGGGGGTGCGATGGGGAGGTTCCCTTGCAAATAGAAATGACAGCTCAGCCAAGGTACTGCCCTTTTATACCTTGTGTACGCGGTACTAACGCCACTTGCGTATGTGCATATGGCCATCCCATGACTTTTGTTACCTCAGTGCAGATCGCTCCTCGTACCGTGCCGCAGTCGGCCAGTCAGAATGCCCGAGGCAGGATTCGAACCTGCGACCGTAGCGGTCTCGCGGCTTCAGACTGTAGCGCCTAGAACCGCTCGGCCACCTCACCCGGCAAGGCCTAATCCGTGAATGGTAGTGGTGGAGAACACAGACTACAGAAGTGGACGACTGTACACTCTGCAAAGGAACATTGCAACCAGAAGGTTCAGTGGAAGCTGTTTAGCAGACAGCTGGAGCAGGCCGGTGGTACGGGGCCAGGAAGGGGGTGATGGCGTGCTCGTTAATGGCAGACTCGTTATTTCTGTTCTGCTGCCAGTGAATAATGAGCGCCCGGGGTGACGATCACCCCAGAGCAGCTGATTGGCCGGTATTCCCTGCCCGTGTAATGCCCCAATTATGCCGAGTAAAAGAAGGCGAACGGGGAAACGCCGAGTTATAAAAAAAAAAAATAAGAAAAAGGACACAGCAGCTCCCTTTGCCAGAGTTGGCGGGAGGGGGGAAGGGGAAGGCTGGAGGGAGGATCGGATCGACTGTCAAAAGGGAAGCCTCTGAGAGAGAGATCGCGACGTGGGAGACGTGTGTGTATTTCCAGCCGCCGCCAAGGCGGCCAAATCCGCCGCAACGACCGCGTAACTATAATGCCACAGTGGGCTCACCGTCGCGGCTAATGGAGGAACGTGACTCGACGGGGCGTGTTCGCCTCCTCTTAGTGAGGAGCGCCGTTTTTTTCGGGTACATGAGCCACGTGACGACCCGAGGTCGCCCGTAAGCCACCGCAGCAGATGTGCCACACGGCGCGTCGGGACAATGCGGCAAGTGGGGCCGTCTGAAGATTGCCGCCCTAGTCAGAACATCTCTGATACCGCTACGTCAGCGGCATGGACTGGGCTCAGGACACGGGTACTAACTATCTGCAGAATAATGGCCCCTAGTATTCTTTTTCAGGCTCGCTGAAACTGGCAATTCTTTGTCTGCCGTAAAGCTTTACGACATATGGCTGCCAAAGACTTTGCTGTTCTGCACCATTTCCGATAATATGTCATCACCTGCCAGAATTCAGAATTTTAAATTAAAGAGTAAGATTCAGTTTGCCTCCGATTCTTTTTTACTATTTGCATTGTATTGTATGTTAACCGGGTACCTAGAAACGACGGAGAGGCTCCGTCCCCGCCGCAGCTGCAGTGGTCCACAACCCCACAACGACTACCGCAGTCCACTTCACCCCTCCGCCGCCCCACACCGAACCCAGGGTTATTGTGCGGTTCGGCCCTCGGTGGACACCCCCCCTCACCCTAGGAACGTCTCACACCAGACGAGTGTAACCCCTATGTTTGCGTGGTAGAGTAACGGTGCTGTACGCGTACGTGGAGAACTTGTTTGCGCAGCAATCGCCGACACAGTGTAACTGAGGCGAAATAAGGGGAACCAGCCCGCATTCGCCGAGGCAGATGGAAAACCGCCTAAAAACCATCCGCAGACAGGCCGGTTCAGCGGACCTCGACACAAATCTGCGGGGCGGATTCGTGCCGGGGACCAGGCGCCCCTTCCCGCCTGGAAAGCGTGCGTTAGACCGCACGGCCAACCGGGCCAGCTTTTTACTATTTACAATGAGAACATGAGAGGGCAGTTAAGTACGGTAAGCCGGCCGCGGTGGCCGAGTGGTTCTAGGCGCCTCAGTCCGGAACCGCGCGACTTCTACGGTCGCAGGTTCGAATCCTGCCTCGGGCATGGATGTGTGTGATGTCGTTAGGTTACTTAGGTTTAAGTAGTTCTAAGTTCTAGGAGACTTGTGACATCGGATGTTAGGTCCCATAGTGTTCTGAGCCATTTGAACCATTTTGTGAAGTACAGTAAGTTAATTAAAGAAAGGAATGACTCTTACTGACTTTCCTGTTTGTTGATCATAAACCTGTGATTGCTCATGGCAAGAACACTCTCCAAAAAGATTCCCATATTTTATTCAAAATGCTAAGTTATATAATCTGTCATCGTCTTCAACGAAAGAAAATTATGGTTTTCAGAGGCCCAGCAGTCAATTCGCAACAAAATAATAATAAATGATCAGGAAACAGAAAGAGTAAACTCCTACAACTTCATAGAAAATAGAATTACATTCTTGACAAATGGACGGAAGCAGAAAGATTTAATCACATTAGTACAACAACCTATAGAATCCTCACAGCGCCGGCCAGTGTGGCCGAGCTGTTCTAGGCACTTCAGTCTGGAACCGCGCGACCGCTACGGTCGCAGGTTCGAATCCTGCCTCGGGCATGGATGTTTGTGATGTCCTTAGGTTAGTTATGTTTAACTAGTTCTAAGTTCTAGGGGACTTATGACCTCAGATGTTGAGTCCCATAGTGCTCAGACCCAGTCCTCACAGCTAAAGTAAAAAAACAAACACCAAGTTTTACAAAACGAGGTCAGTACCAACCGTAACACAGGGGAGTTATGGAAATTAAAATATATCAGCAGAGAATATAAGCATCGAAGTTGAGATTCCTATGAAGAATAGCTGGGTACACACTATGTGATAGGAGGAACGCTGGTAGCACAGAAGAACTAGGAGTTAAAAGCTCAGATTAGTAGATAAGGAGTACTACAACAAATGGAAAACGGGACAGTACCAAAATTAGTGATGAATTACCACAAAGCGGGCAAAAGATCTTTAGGAAGACCGAGGAAAAGGTGGAAAGCCCGATAATTTCAATCAAGAGGGCGTAACAGGCGAATGCCTCATACATGCCAAACTAGGAAGAAAAAATTGTCTTCTGGGCTAGATGATAGCGTGCCGTGCTCCAGTTCCACTTGACTCTATGTCACTAAACATTACATACATTACATACGATGGTGTGTAAAACTTGCCGTCCGCTGTGGCAGAGCGGTTCTAGACGCTTCAGTTCAGAACCGCGCTGCTGCAACGGTCGCAGGTTTCGATTCCCGCCTCGGGCATGGACGTGTGTCTTGCCCTTCGGTTGTTCTAAGTCTAGGGGACTGATGACCTCAGATGTTAAGTCCCATAGTGCCCACAGCCATTTGAACCAGTTGTGAAAAACTTAAGGACGAAAGTAACTTTCGCATAATGTGTCGCTTACAAGTAACATAGCCTGATAAAACTTGGGCCGTACATAGAGAGAACTCTCAGAGCATGGTACAGAAGCTAACTGAAAGAAATACGCAATGAGACGAAGAGAAATGATATTTTTATTCAGAGAAAACAAAATTACTTAAGTAACCACGATTCGTGATGGTCCGTTGGACATTACATAACGCGGGCCCTGGTTCCTAATAACGCGCGTGATCGCCACGGACGGCATTGCAATGCTCTGCAACGTGCTCCCGTGTAGACCGAAACGTTGGTAGGGCGTCCTAATCCTCCATCAGTGTGGTTGACAACTGGTGGATGTGCGTTGGTATATGTGGACTAGCTGCAATACGTATCTCCAATGCATCCCACTCGTGCTCGATGGGATTTAAGTGGGGAGAACCGGCAGACCGGTCCACCCGCCGAATATCCTCTCGTTCCACCAGCTCCTCTACCTGAGCAGTTCGATGCGGCCACGCATTGTAATCCGTGAAAGTGAAATCAGGGGCGAATGCACCAGTGAAAACAGGGACATGGGAAAGGAGTGCAGTGTTACCATAAGGTTGACTGGTAAAGTCTACCAAGTTCAAAGATTGGGTTGTCAGTATCCTCATGCGATACTATGCCTCTCCACACCATAACTCTTGGACCACAAAACGACCATGTTTCGACGGTGGTGGACGTACCCTCATATGACGAGAGGTGGAAACACGCAATGCACCCAGGAACATTGTCGAACATTATCATTTCGATGGTCCAGGTGTAATGGTGTAGGGGAGGCATAGCGCTGCATGAGTGTACCGACTCCTAGTATTAGAACACTCGTAGGTCAATGGTGTTGTGACGCTGCAATCCTTCCCCATGTTCGTCTTTTCACGAATATTTTAGGGCACTGGCCAGCGGCATTGCCGCAGTGGTGACGTGGGTTCCTTTTCAGATTACCGTAGTTAAGGGCTGTCGGACTTGGCTACCACTTGGATGGGTCACCGTCCGGATCTGTCGAGTGCTCTTGGGAAGTGGCGTGCACTCAGCCCTTGTGAGGCCAATTGAGGAGCTACTTAAGGAGGGTAGGACGTCAAACGGGCCGACTTGGTGCAGGAGAGGCATCACAGGACATTTTAATTTCCAGTGTCTATACTTTTACAAATAAATTCATAAAACTTTGTCGGCATCACCAGGAAGGATTCAGGATTCACACTCATTGCAGTGTAAGTACGAAAACATAACAAAAAAATTTTTTTACGTGTGAAATTTCATCATTTTTTTCACTTACTTATGGCTGCATTTGTTGCTATAGGTATACTTTTCTTCATAAGTTAGAGAGGTTCTTCGATGAATTTTGCACAGCATACATACCATACTTACAGGTGTATGAAACTCTATAATTTATTTAATTTATGAAAAAACGAATGATCTGTTGTATTTTAAACTTCATGTTGAGAAAAAAAACCATAATTTTGTAGTTAATTACCTCAAGTTTTACCACAGTTTTTAATAGATTTGGAAAATTCTGTAGTTTCATACACCTTTAAGTATAGTTTGTATGCTGTGCAAAATTCATCGAACCATCTCTCTTACTTATGAAGAACAGTGTACCTATAGCAACAAATCCTGCCATTAGTAAGTGAACAAAATGATGAAATTTCACACGTAAAAAAAATTACTTCGCTGTGTTTTCGAACTTCCACTGCTGTGAGTGTGAATTCTGAATTCTTCCTGGTCATGCTGACAAAGTTTATGAATTTATTTGTAAAAGTATAATGGTTCAAATGGCTCTGAGCACTATGGGACTTACGTAAAAGTATAGACAGTGTAAATTAAAATGTCCTGTGGTGCCTCTCCTGCTCCAAGTCGGTCCGTTTGACGTTCTACCCCCCTTAATTGAGAAGTAGCGGCACCGATCACGAAAACTGACAGCGGCCGGGAGAGCGGTGTGCTGATCACATGCCTCTCCGTCTCCGGATGCGGTGACGCCTAAGCGCTAAGGATGACACGGCGGCCGGTCCGTACTTTTGGGCCTTCAAGGCCTGTTCGGACGGGGTTTGTTTATTATCTTTTTCTACTATTTGCGAACTGACTTCACTTTTACGGATGACAATGCACGACTGCACCGAACTGCGCTTTTGTAGGAGCTCTTGGAACGAGAGGATATTCGGCGAAAGGACTGGCCTCCCTTCCCCCGACTTAAAACCCATCGAGCGCTTGTGGGATGCGTTGGGGACACGTATTGTAGACGTCCCCGTACATCGAAGACCGTCCAACAGTTGTCAACCACGCTGGTGGAGGAATGGAGCGCCCTACGACAAGAAATCCTCACCAACCTTGTGGCCAACATGTGACCACGGTGCTGAGCGTGCATTGCCGTCCGTGGTTATCACAAAACGAATTAAGAACCATGTCCCTCCTACAGTAATGTCATTTCTGTTAGCCCCATTCCGCACTCCCACAGTTAGCTTCTTTACTATACTGTACCAGTTCTTCCTAAGTATGGTCCAAGTTTCATCGAGTTACGTTAATAGACAGTGACACATCGTACGAAAGTTACTTTTGTCCTTAACCCTTGCATACCAGTGTATTTTAAGATTCTGGATACGTAGTGTAAACCAAATCCACATCAATCGATTCTAACGAGAAGAGTAGCAGGACAATAAATAATTTCCAGCCTTGTCACGGTTATTCTTGTTAACATTTATTACGAAAGTTGTTCAGCACAATTTAAAGAAGAATTCAGTGAACTACACAAGAAAGCAGATACAGATAGGTGTAATATTAGCGGCTCATGAGTTTATTAGCAAGTCATGGATCCAAAATACACTACAGGCTATTGAAATTGCTACACCACGAAGATGACGGGCTACAGACACGAAAGTTAACCGACAGGAAGAAGATGCTGTGATATGCAAATGATTAGCTTTTCAGAGCATTCATACAAGGAAGGCGCCGGTGGCGACACCTACAACGTGCTGACACGAGGAAAGTTTCCAACCGATTTCTCATACACAAACAGCAGTTGACCGGCGTTGCCTGGTGAAACGTTGTTGTGATGCCTCGTGTAAGGAGGAGGAATGCGTACCATCACGTTTCCGACTTTGATAAAGGTCGGATTGTAGCCTATCGCGATTGCGGTTTATCGTATCGCGACACTGCTGCTCGCGTTGGTCGAGATCCAATGACTGTTAGCGGAATATGGAATCGGTGGGTTCAGGAGGGTAATACGAAACGCCGTGCTGGATCTCAATGGCCTCGTATCCCTAGCAGTCGAGAAGACAGGCATCTTATCCTCATGGCTGTAACGGATCGTGCAGCCACGTCTCGATCCCTGAGTCAACAGATGGGGACGTTTGCAAGACAACAACCATCTGCATGAACAGTTCGACGACGTTTGCAGCAGCATGGACTATCAGCTCAGAGAGCATGGTTGCGGTTACCCTTGACGCTGCGTCACAGTCAGGAGCGCCTGCGATGGTGTACACAACGACGAACCTGGGTACAGGAATGGCAAAACGTCATTTGTTCGGATGAATGCAGGTTCTGTTTACAGCATCATGATGGTCGCATCCGTGTTTGGCGACATCGCGGTGAACGCACATTGGAAATGTGTATTTGTCATCGCCATACTGGCGTTATCACCCGCCGTGATGCCAAGGGTTGCCATTGGTTACAGGTCTCAGTCACCTCTTGTTCGCATTGACGGCACTTTGAACAGTGGACGTTACATTTCAGATGTGTTACGATCCGTGGCTCTATCCTTCATTCGCATGTTGCAGGTCCTGTACGGGCCTTTCTGGATACAGAAAATGTTCGACTGCTGCCCTGGCCAGCACGTTCTCCAGATCTCTCACCAATTGAAAAGGTCTGGTCATTAATGGCCCAGCAACTGGCTCGTCACAATACGCCAGTCACTGCTCGTGATGAACTGTGGTATCGTGTTGAAGCTGAATGGGCAGCGGTACCTGTACACGCCATCCAAGCTGTGTTTGACTCAATGCCCAGGCGTATCAAGGCCGCTATTACGGCCAGAGGTCGTTGTTCTGGGTACTGATTTCTCAGGATCTATGCACCCAAATTGCGTGAATGTGTAATCACATGTCGGTTCTGGTATAATATATTTGTCCAATGAATATCCGTTTATCATCTGCATTTCTTTTTGGTGTAGCAATTTTAATGGCCAGTAGTGTAGTAAGTCATGGATGCAAAATATTACCGTGGATTATTTATGGAATAATGTAGAAACTGGTGGAAACTTTACTCGGGGAAGACCAGTTTCGGTGCCGGAGATACGTAGGTATACGCGAGGCTACACTGACCCTATAAGTTATGTTGGAAGACAGGTTGAAGAAAACCAAACGTACATTCATAGCTTTTGCAGATTTAGATAAAGCTTATGACAACGTTGACTAGACTATGCTATTCGAAATTCTGATTGTAGCATGGATAAAACAGAGGGAGCGGAAAAGTTGCTTACAACTTGTACAGAAGCAAGACTGCAGCTAAAACAGCTGAATGACACGAAAAGGAAGCAATAATTGTTTTCGAATTACTCTCTGTCGGCTCTCTACCATGCAGCCATCTCAGGAATGGAAAGACAGTAGATAGTGCGTTTGAGGCGAATTTCCGTGTCAGTAACGGCGATACTGATGTTAGGACAAACCAACACCCAGTCCCCGAGCGGAGGAATTCTCCGATCCGCCGTGAAGGCAGCAATAGTCGACAAGGGAGTGAGAAAACATTGTAGCCTACCCATGATGCTATTCAGTCTGTATACTAAGGATGTAGTAAAGAAAACCAAAGTGAAATTTGGAAAGAGAATTAAAGTTGAGGGAGAATAAAAAAAAACTTTGAGATTTGTCAAAGACATTGTAATTTTGCCTGATACGCCGGACTATTTGGAAGAGCTGTTGAACGGAATGGATAGCGTCTTGAAACGAGATTATAAGATGCACTTATACCCGGCATTCCCTTGGTCCCAACAGCGACCAACACTATCATAAAAAAGTTATTTACTTCAGTCTGCAGACGCAATTTTTTATTTTGTCATTGCGCGACTACTTGTGTAAGCGAGCTTGACTCCTGCACGTCAGAGGATGGCCTGGTGATGGTAGTTCGTATTGAAAATAGTAGCCAGTTGATGAAATTTTAAAAAATGTGATTATAGGCTGAAGCAAATAAATTTTTAAATGGAAAACAGGACAGCAGTTAGTCACAGATTCAGTAATTTATTGCAGATACAGATTTCGACTGTAACATAGTGATCATTGCTGCATTACCAGAAGAGTCATATAGGCATAACCATATCAGAGCTTCAACAAGTGACCACTGGCGCTAGCATCTAAAGAACAAAAATAGTTTTGTTACTGAGATATAAATGCTAGCGTTAATTATCGCACGTTTATTCTTTGGCATTGTTATGCTTATATGACGCTTCTGGTAATGCAGCGATGATGACTATGCTATAGTCGAAATCCGGACCTGCAGTAAATTACGGATTCTATGACTGACTGCCAGCCTCCTTTACATTTTAATATTCAACGGTCACTTTGCACGACCGTGTTCAGTGTATTCCAATTTAGTTACAATATTTTTTTTCGTTTTGTTAGGTGGAGGTCATCAAAAGAAAAACAAGGGTAATAGAATTTACTTCAATTAAATCAGGAGGCGCTGAGGAAATTAGATCACGAAGTGACGCAGTAAAAGTAGCAAACGAGTTTTGTTATTTGGATAGTAAATTGACGATGGCCGAAGCAGGGAGGTTAAAAAATGTAGGCTAACAATAGTAAGAACACCTTTTCTGAGAAAGATAAATTTGATAGCGTCGATTATAAATTTAAGTTTTATGAAGTATTTCCGGAAGTTAATTGTACTAATATTGCGTTGTATTTGTCTGGAAAGTAGCTTTGTACAGATGTGAAACGTGAACGATTAACAGTTCAGATAAGAAGAGAATAGAAGCTTCTGCAATGATGTGCTACAGAATACTGAAGATTAGATGCGTAAAACAGATAATTAATGAAGAGGTGGTAAACCGAAACGGAGAGAAGAGATATGTATGTCATACATGGACTAAGAGAAGGGAATGGTCGATGGGACTCAGTCTGAAGCAACGTCAATTTGGTAGTGGAGGTAAGTGGCAGGGAGAGTAACAGAACAAAATAAGACTTCTTTTAAAAACTTTATGTCTGTTTGTGTGTTTGAATTCGCTAATCTCGAAAACTACCAGACGAATTTTTATGGGGTTCCCAAAAGCAACTTCAGCGTAGCTGGCCTGCCGCGGTGGCCGAGCGGTTCTAGGCGCTTCGGTCCGGAACCACGCGACTGCTACGGTCGCAGGTTCGAATCTGCCTCGGGCATGCATGTGTGTGATGTCCTTAGGTTACTTAGATTTAAGTAGTTCTAAGTTCTAGGGGACTGATAGTGCTCAGAGCCATTTGAACCATTTTTTTCAGCGTATCTTGGAGTAACGTGTAGGCTTTATTTCATCAAAATAGGTTAACGAAAAAAATCTTAATTTAAAGTTTTAGGAGTCTATTCAGTTTACTAGTTCCAATGTGTTCGTGAGTGACACGATCATCACGGCCTAGGACACCAAGGATCCAGAAGATGGCGCTATTACTTTCGTAGTACATCAAAGAACCAATAAGTGGCGCTGTTAGTTTCTTTGCCTCAGTGACAGAAGTGTTTTCGCAAGTTTACGTCAGTAACAGAATTAAGTGCTCCAATCATATCTTTATAAATACAAACTAATATCGAGTTTACTTGGCTGGGTGTAAGGATTTACTGATTTCTCATTGTGTATTAAAAGCTTAACGAAATTGTTTTGCTTCTTTCGATAGGTTTTATTTATATTTATTTGACTTCTTGACCAAGAAAAGAAAATTTATTGTTTGATTTGTGAATTGCGTGCCTACTTGGTACATTCTGATTTTATTTTGTGTACAAATAAAAATGTCTAGATAACAGCGGAGTCTTTCTCAATACACTAGAACAGTTAAAAGACTGATTTTTAGGTGGTCTCAAGAATCCAATGAAGATCGGGAGGCGAGACTTTGTGAGGCTCAGATCATCATCATAATTTCCTTATGCCTTTGTCTCACTTCAACTCGGGGTCGGCAGTGTTACAATGGATTTGGCGTGGTTAGTGTCAGAAGGTGGCCGGATGCCCTTCCTGCCACCACCCTATACACCCCGGGATGGAATTAGTGTACCCCAACTGTCTGTAACTAGGGTAAGCCATGAAATAGTGTGAACGTGTTCAGATGTCTGCGAGTAGTGTAACTGAGGCGGGATGTGGGGACCAGCCCGTAATTCATCAGTGGGATGTGGAAAACCGCCTAAAAACCACATCCAGGCTGGCTGGCACACCGGCCTTCGTCGGTAATGCGCCAGACGGGTTCGACCCGGGGCCGGCGCGCCTACCCGAGTCCAGGAAGCAGTGCATTAGAGCCCTCGGCGAACCTGGCGGGTCTTGTTACGGCTCAAATATCAGGCTTTAATTCTGTGTTCAGAAACTTCGAAAGGCGCGGCACGATGTAGCTCTGATCGAGAGCGCCATGCATTATCTGACTCCTCCACATTACAAACAAATCTTCCCGCGGCAGACCCCAATTAGTGCTACCCGAGAAAAGCTGTGTCTGGCACTAGTCATGTAATATGTCTACTGCATAGATTGATAGCACAGTGAAACATCCCGACTGATTAACACTGCTTTAACTGGGCAAATGTACTTACCGAAACGCAAGGTTTCAAGTTCGTCCCACTGAACAGCAATCAGTTTTGATCCGTCTAAAAGTTCAAAACAATGCGCACGCCAGTGAGAAGCAGAAGATTCATTCTGGAAGCAATATGTTTGCTTGTGGCGCACTTGAAAATGTATTGTAGTGTTTGGAAACCAGTTACGTAAATAAATAAATTTTGTCAATAGTGGATGAGGGAGTGGATATTCTTACCTATTTTCTAGTTAAGTAATGTCAGAGACCAGCAAGAATAGTGAAGATGCACATAGGTCTCGCGATCCAGCAGTTACAAATATGTAACTATTTTTATTACTTCTGTCTGCATCACATCATATGTCACCAATACATTATTGCATCCTTGTTTTTTTTTCTATAATTTCTTTTAATGCCAGAATAGTTTTAATATTTATTATCTTCTGATGTATTTCATTACGTATGCCCCTTAGCTACCCAACTTCCATGGACAACTACATAATTATTTAGTACATTCACAAGCCACATAATTAGATGCTACGTTCACAACGTGTTTCCGATTCATCGTTCTCATTGCTATTAACTACAAATCTTCGCTCCCAAACAGCGTACCCCCTACTACATGGGATGAACACTACGGGGAAAAAAGATTTTTGATGTTAAGTAAGTCTAACAAACTTTGAATAACATGTTATATTAGTGACGACAGGTTGATTTCCTGTCATAAAAATTTACATGATTTATCTCCTTCTGCGGCGGCGGACTTCATCGTCCGAGACTACCCCGTTGCTTACAGATCACAAGATTGCCAATACAGAACTGGTCCACCCTAGAAAGTGTTTATAAATCTTAAGCAAAACAAGTCTTTCCACATAATGAAATGGAAAACTGCAGAGGATGATAGAACTACCAACGTGATGTCTATGCTGCACTATGTGCGAAGTATCAAACTGTCAGACACCCGTAACAGTTGTCTCTCAAGAATTGCAGTTATAGCGTTTCCACTGTTCTGTCACCAGTAAGTGGAAATGACGTTCAGTACCTGTGGTCCTTTATTTTGCCGTCGGCAACAGAGAACAGGTGATCTTCGAGGCCAGGAGATTTTACTGTCCTTACTGACCCTCATCAACTCATGCCAAGGTTGAGTGTACGGTATAACCTGCAAGCCACCGAGACTTCTGTCTGCAAACACCAACGCTGTCGCTCGCCTTCTGCTAGTTGAGCCACAGATGTACTAAACAGACTCCTGACATACCGCTCAGCTGTAACAGTTCGGCGCAGTTGTATTTCGACCATCCCACAGAAACATCACTGTAAAGTCACATTTATAGTGATCGTATGACTGAAGTATAGCTTCCATTAACAGTCTGTCATAAGTATAGAAGTAAGGGATTAGAGATGACTTAGTTAGCCCTTCCCGTATCTGTCAAATAATTTTCTCGAAATTCTTTTTCTAAACGTTCTCAAAATATTTATTACCAATTCGTACACATATTTCTTATTTACTCTCCAAAAGTACTTGCTTAGACAGTCAATTAACTTGTTACGGCAATGCTGGCGACCATTGCTCAAGTAATTATTCTTTTACTGATATGGGTGAACGTCAACGTAGTGATTTGTGTTGCGCATTATATTTTGCCCTTATACCACAAGAAACGCTAAAGATTGAACGAGAATCTGGTGTTTGCTCCTAAGAGATCGTCACTAGAAATTAATGAAAATGAAAAATGACCCTTCACCGTACAAGCAAACGGCAAATCAGATTTCAGAACAAAAATTTATTGCATCAACGGTCGCTTAGAAATACAAAAATATATGCACGTTACTGGTTCCGGCATATAGTTGCTATTTTCATATCCACATAATCCACTAAAAAGCTTAGTGCAGATGCACAAATATGGTTATCATTTCAATGAACATTCACTACATCGCCACATGATAAATGACTGTCATTTTTCTCTCTTTTATCGTGTGACGATATGATGTATATTCACTGAAATGATAAATATCTGTATGATGTTCAAAGTGCCTAACTATATTTGTTAATCTATATGAAGCTTTTTAGTGGATTAAGCACTTCTGAAAATGGCGACAACTTGCCATTTTGCGGATAATGTGAATTTTTCATATATTTCTAAACAATTGTTGGAGTGTATCTTGTGCAGCACTTCCTCCCCTATTTCGCGATAATAAAAAACGAGCTCCCCTTCTCTGAAAGTTTTCGGTTCCCTCCGTCAATCCTAACTGATGCGAATCCAATACTCCATAGCAGTACTCCGGAAGAGGGTGGACGAGCGAAGTGTAAGCAGTCTCTTTAGTAAACCTGTTACAGTTCTGCCAATAAATCGCAGTCTTTGGCTCGCTTTCCTCACAACATTAGCTATATGATCATTCCAATTCAAGTTATTCATAATTGTAATACCTAAATATTTAGCTCAGTTTACAGCCTTTAGGCATGTTTGATTCATCGATTAACTGAAATTTAGCATATTCCTTTAGTGTTCATGTGGATGACTTCACACTTTTCATGATTTAGAGTCAACTGCCACTTTTTGCACCATACAGATATCTTGTCTAACTCATTTTGCAATTCATTTTGTTCATCTGACGGTAAATGACGATATCATCTGCAGACAATCAAAGGGGGCTGTTCGGATTGTCTCCTAAACCGTTTATGCAGATAACGAACAACAGAGGGTCTGTAACTTTTCCTTGGGGAATGAGAGATTACTTCTGTTTTACTCTATAACTTACCGTCAATTATTACTACCATCTGTGATCTTTCTGACCGGAAATCAGGGATACAGTCACATAATTGAGACGACACTCCATAGGCGAGCAATTTAATTAGAAGCTGATTGTGAGGAACTCTGTCAAAAGCCTTCCGGAAATCTAAAAATATACAGTCAATTTGACGTTCGCTGTCGATAGAAGTCACTACTTCATGAGAATAAAGAGCTAGTTGTGTTTTCCAAGAACAATATTTTCTGTGTCAATAAAATGTTTTCTTCGAGGTGATTCATAATGTTCGAGCACAGTATATGTTCCAAAATCCTACAGCTAATCGACGTTAGTGATATGAGTGTGTAATTCAGCGGAGTGCTTCTATTTCCTTTCTTGGGTTGGTGTGACTTGTGCAACTTTACATTCTCTAGCCACGGATCTGTCTACGAGCGAGCGGTGGTATTATTGCAAAATATGGAGCTATTGGATCAGCATACTCTGAGAGGAACCTCACTGGTATACAATCTGCACCGAAAGCCTTGTCTTTCTTAAGTGTTTTGAGCTGCTACGCTATACAAGGATATTTGCCTCTAAGTTGCTCATGTTGGCATTTGGTATTGATTAGAATTCTGGAATATTTACTTCGTCTTCTTTTGTGAAGAAATTCCGGAAAATCGTGTTTAGTAGCTCAGTTTTAGTGGTGCAGCCTTGAATAACATCACTACTGTTATCTCACAGTGAAAGTATTGCTTGCGGTTTGTCACTGATGTACTTTACATACGACCAGAATCTCCCTCACTACTAGAGAAGGGAGATGAAACATGCTGTTAGTGGATCATCATCCAGTTGGCAGCACATTAGTTTTGAGAAACTCGCAGAACAAAATGTGATCCACTCTCTTTAAAGAGCACAATGGTCGGAGCGCTGCAGATCGTGCAGACCTGGTACGAGACGGTCACGTGACCCTGCATCTCTGTCGCAGCATTGAAGCGGCTCTCGGCGGTTGTACGGAATCGGCGCAGTAAGATGAGTCTACTTGGAGACATGACAGAATAGTACAATGGAGCAATCCTATTTGGACGCGACGATGAACGCAAAATTTTCGTCAATTTAAACCAACGCGGACTGTGTAGGCTATCTACAAGGAATCGTGTACCACTCGCATCCAACCAACACAGCTTAAGAACGGTGGTCATTATGTCCTAACAGAAACCAGGTACTAGTGTCACGCTCTGTCATTGACAATCGGTTTCAAACTCGGCAAGAAATGCTGCCGTCGGTGAATGGAGGTCCAACCGAACCAGTTTCCGAGACAACATAGCGCTCGTGCACCGCAAAATGAAATTGGTGACTGAGGCACGTAAATTTGCATGTCCTGAATGGACCAAACAACACAGAAAACGGCCAGCAGCTGGCTGGAACCTCTAAGTGGGGTGACGAGTCGCGATTTTGCCTCTTTTCGAAGGATGCAAGTCGTTGAGTGCAACGCCGGGCCAATGAGGCGCTTACCCAACACAAGTAGGGGGTTCAGACGTTTCGAGAGCGTTTGTCGTGCCATGACTGCGGCCTCTGCATTCAGATTACTGAGAACGTGAACTATGATGTGTATTTAAACATTTTCGGTGGCCCAGTGTTGCCATTTCTTCTACATCATCATGACGAGGACGATGTGGAAACTCCCACCTTCGAAGAGCACAACAACCACGTCCAAAGGACCGCACGCGTATATCCCAGATTTGACGAAGACACGAAAACCGTATCGCACCACTATTGGCCCGCTAAATCGACCAATGTTAAACCTCATAGATACGTCCGCAACTATTAGAAACATCCAGCGAATGTAGCAATCAACCGACAATTTGACAGGTCTGAGAGGTGTGAAGCAAAAAAGAAAGGGGAAAAAAACGGACAAGTGCGCATAGGACTGGCGGTCGGAGGATTCAGAATAAGCTTATTTATGATACAGATAATTTATCCGTCCTGGGAATCTAGAATCTCGACTATTTTTGCCTTTTATCAATATCTGTACCGAAAAGATATCGATTCAGGGAATTCACTTACTTTCGAGAACGTTTTAATTTTTTTAAGATTAAATTGTCTGTGTAATTAAGCATTTGCTATTGTAATTTTTAATTTACTTCACAAATTTTGGAATGACATGTTATGCTAATTGCAGTTGCAGATGAGTTATTTCGTCTGCTCTCGTTCCTATTGCGATTACTGGTAAGATTTGTCGGAAGTCTCCAGAGAAGAAATGGTACACCCGGCCATAAGACTATTGTTGTTATGCAAATGTCGAACTGTTCTGTGGAATGCTTTAACGAGTATTTTATGGCATATACTCCATCCCAAACAATGGAAATGCAATCCTGCATATTTACGAGTTTTAATTTGCTTTGTAAAGATACATATGCCGTACCTGCCTTTACTGCCTCGAAATGTACCTATGTAGAATGTAAAGGACCTACGACGCTACCGCCAGTGTGGCGTGGTAGTCTACCCGTCTTACGCCAATCACCACTAGATGGTAAAGGCATCGTTTTCACAGCGGCACGGTACTTCATTTTACAGCCAATTAACGCGAAATAATTGTGAATTATACACACAAATTTTCCTAATAAACCACTCTACGTATTACTTACAAACAGATCAAGATCCGTACAGTAGTTACCGATTATGAGTGCAGTCTAAGTTAGTAACGGCAAAGAAGTATTCTTATGCGCTGTAATTACAAATTACAAATTTTCGGATTTTTTCGTCTTCTTGTAAAATGTAACCTTTCCTCTTGCCAAATTTCATGATTTTTAGGTCTACGGGACGTATCCTGTGGATGTTGATTGAGTTTGCAAATATCAACAAATGGCCGTATGTTTTTATTGCCTTGAATTAAATGCTTAAATTTTTTACACCGACAACGGACCGTTGATTTTAGCATATGACATAAATATCAACTTGATATCTCTACACGTACCTGAGAAAGAAGGATTTTAACCAAACAATTGGCTCTAAGCACTATGGTACTTAACATCTAAGGTCATCAGTCCCCTAGACTTAAAACTACTTAAACCTAACTAACCTTAGGACAAGGACATCACACACAGCCATGCCCGAGGCAGGATTCTAACCTGCGACCGCAGCAGCCGCGTGGTTCCGGTCTGAAGCGCCTAGAACAGCTCGGCCACGCAGGCCCACGGATTTTAACAGTCAGACAGACTGTCAGACAGACAGACAGATGGACGGTCGGACAAAAAAGTGACCCTGTAAGGGTTATGTTGTTACCGATTGAGGTAATGAATCGTAAAAAGGAAGATGAGTTTACACACGCAGTCTTTTCTGAAAGCATCCTGCTCCTTTTAAAGCAGAACCTTTCTCGAAAAACGCCATTGTTATGAATCTCGTGCATATTTAATTAGTAGCTGTAGTATAGTTATTTATTCCATCACTTTTGAATGTTTATCCAGTTGTAATGCCAACGTTTAGCTTTGAGGAACGGTTTTAATTTTGATTCAACCGATCTCACTGCGAATGGAAACATTAGTGAAAGAGTCTGTGACATCTAATTTTTATATTTGAGCACAGACTTCCATAGTCCTTATTTTAAACATGTGTCATGATCCGTCACCTATATTCAGAACATAGATTCTAGAGCATACCAATACTGTGCTTTGTTTTATCTTCAAGATACCAGGGACCTCTGTTTCAGTATATCGCTCCTTGCATGGAGAAGTTTTGTGGAAAAATGATTAAACGAAAGAAGAAACGCAAAGTCACTCGTTTTCAATCGCAAATAACTACTTTTAATTTAGTTTTTCGGCACCAGGTCCTTATACACAAAACTAGTGCGGATTGCACCAGTTTGGTTAACCATGTCAGACACCGTCAAATGTGATTTCTTCATTATTTTACTTGCAATGCTCTCGTCTTTCTCGCACCGTCGATATTCTGTCACAAATGTTAATTTTTCAATGCTTCCGAGAAAACTCCCGCGCCATCTGCCGTCGATCCCTTCACTGCTACCGTCCGTCCCAAACAGAGCCGGCGTCGCTTTCCTCGCATGCGTTCACCTGCGTCGCACATTGTAATGAAAGGAACAACGCCGTAATCAGGCGAACAGTCCACAGTGGTTGCAGAAACACATCAATAAAACACGCAACTTTCACGAGATCGTAAGAGTGGCGTAAAACTTCCTGGACAAAATTTAGCCATTCATTTAAACGTGAAGGATTTTATAATCAAACGTGCATTAATAACAATGTCGTGACATCTGACGTCTCCGAGAATATGGCCACCTTACATTATGTATGAGCTTAAAATATGCCCTCGGGTCTTACAACAGATAGACGTCCAATTCGAAGATTTTTGGAAATCAAGAAACACATCAAACTGGCCTCGGTTGTGAACTGCCTTAAGAAACACATGTGCGGAATGAGGAAGTTGGGTTTGGCAAGGTCGTTTCTTATGGGATCGATGTTGGTTCCACAGAGTCGTTCGGTCTCCAAGAAATTCATCAAACCCGATTATAAATATTTTCCATAATTATACAACGAATTATGAGAGGAAAAGATCTAATTTTACGCATATCTCATCACACAAATCTTAAAGACTGGACAGCCGTGCGCCACTTTTTACTTCTTTCGTACGTTTGACACACGAGATTATAGAGGGCACCCCTTGGCGTTTCCTCTCTCGAGCGTTTATAGCTGGTTTTCAATTCTGCTCTACCTTATTTATATAGCGTGATCAGAAACAGTCTGAAAAGCTAGTAAGGGTGTTGCAAGGTACATTGTGCTGAGAAATAACTGTTGAGAAAGAAATTATGAACATTTAACCGCTTCCGATTCAATCAGCGTTAAAGTTAGCCAATCAGGCAGTAGCGCGCGCAAATTCAAGCGTTCCACCAGATACAATTAGTCTCAGACGTTCTCATAGCGTAGGCGATAGCGCACAAGACTGTTCAGTCTTTGGCAGGGTTGAAGCCTTATTACCATCCCATGACCAGTTTATGTATCGCTCTCTTGTTCGGATTTAGGAACAAAACGATGAGCACATTTGGTGACACCGTCTCTGCCAAGCCGCTTGAATTTGCGCGAGCAACGGCCTGACTGGGTAACTGTAATGATAATTAATTCGAAGTGGGCACAACGTATCGAATTTTTTCGTAACGATTATTTCTCGGCATAACCAACGCTGTACAGAGTTACAAACCTTTTAGACTGTTTCTGAACATCCTGCATTCCTGTTCTGCGTCGATGCGACGTTCACGTGTATGAACTGTGTCATCTTTTTCAGAGCTGCTGTTTTTTAACGGCAGAATTTAGTACTTCAGACTTCAGTTTGCCGACAGTTTCGATTTCTTCAAGACCAATGAGCATCTGGACAAAGGGGTATGAGCTATTGATTTACTGTAGCAAGGACTTAAGGACCTAATCGATGCGTAGAAACATATTTTGCAATTCGTCGGAAACTTCTTGCACTGCTGACCTTAAACTTATTTTGACTTCACTGAGCTTGTATTCATTTACTAGGTTTCATCGTCGTTTCCAGTTACTAGAAAAACTACGCAATCACTTATCCACTTCTATATTACTTATAACTTTTACTTTATTGATCATATATTGGAAGGAAATAAAATGCCAGCAGTCACTATTTTGCATACTTAATCTTTAATTGACGCTATAAACGGTTTTAGGCATAATAATGATACTCAGATAGCTGCGCCCACATATTAAGCCCTACATGTAGTTTCTTGTTGTAGTCTATTCCGGAAATTTACGATGGTTAGCACTATATTTGATGTGAATAACTGCTGGGTCGTCAAATACGAGTTTTCAGCGGTACTCAACAGCAGTAGCGTTCTCCTCAAGATGGCGGACAAATGGATGGCTAAAATAGCCAATCATGTTGATTTTAGGATCCAGCAGCAAACCCAAGGAAATTATCAAGCGTATAATGATTGATTTCACATCGCCGTACATGTGTTGCACAAGTAGTTAATCAGTGAAATGTCTTAAAACTGTGAATGTATAATTGTAGTCTCACGCGAAAGAATCAAATAGCGCGTGTGGAATGAATCATTACATATACACTACTTGACGACTCAGAAATTCTTCATATCATATATCGTGCAGCCCAACAAGAAAATTCCACATTACAGTGAAACAGCAAACTACGTGGTGCGAATAGCATCTAGAGCTTAGTATCTGAATGCATCCTTTTTACGATACGTACATACGTATGCCTGAAGCAGATTGTGGCTTGAATAATGGATTTAACTTTCATCAGAGAAGGCTGGCTTTTTATTTTCTCCATATATATATATATATATATATATATATATATATATATATATATATATATATATATATATTCTCGACCTAGGCTGTTCGGACGGGTGTTTGAGCCCTAGTCTTGCCCAGTGCTACCCCACGGCCTTAATTAAAACGAAATGTCGCTCTGTACGCGTATTTCACTTCGGCTCAACCTGGATCATTAAAACAACGAATTTATAGAGAACGACTGTCTAATAAAAGTTTAATTTTGATTCGCTGGACGCATTCAAACTACTTATCAATACTTCTCTTAATGTTGGTCACAACCACAGGACCTTCTAACCTCGTACATACTTCATAAGCGGTAGCGAGCATACCACATTACGTCTTCTCATGTATAGTGAACGCTATTGTATTCAGCCCAAGCCCGTATTTACTGCTACTTGAGATTTCCCCGTAGCTTTGACATTTACGCGTCCCGAGTCCGCCGCCGAGGCCGCTAAATCGTGATTTCCCGTTGGCACTCACCTGAAGGTTAGCCGGTTCGAATCCTACTGACATAGGGCATTGCATCATCGGTGTATGACCGGGATCGTCGGACAGAAAGGATGTACAAGTTCTAATTAATAGAGGATGTGCTAACACTACTCAATAACACACCTCTCCAGAATGCGTTGAACAGGAAAGACGCAATATTTATTTATGGTTTCTCGCCATCTACTCAAGAATATCACTCTCATCATTTGAAATTATCCGACAAGATCAGACAATAACCCTACCCACAGCTGCACTTTATGTTCTTGCCATCTTCATTGACAGTACATAAACAAAACGCTATTTCTTATAACATCGATTCATTCTGCGTCAGTTAGTAGACTGCAGAATACATACATTAACGTTACACCTTCCATTAGACTTCATAAGGTTAGTGAAAAATGCAGAAGTGAAAGACGATGACGAAAGATGATTCCGTATCTTTAAAACCAACCTCGCCACTGTCAAACAGAGTTTTCAGTTTCCTATACTAAGTGAACGAAGAAAGACTGGGTGTCAATGAAACATTTACGAGTCACCTTCCTTTTTATGACGGCTTTCTATCGTTTGCGTCTAGTGCACATAAATTTAAACAATGGAAGGAAGCTTTTCATGGGAAAGTTTGATCAAAGGACTTAAAATGAATTGAAATAAGACTAAAGTAATACATAACTAGTCTGTCTAAAAGAAAACAGTACAAATTAATAATAGAATGACAAAATGATCTGATGAGTTTTTGTATATAAGATAGTACCGCACGATTCGATAGACAGAAAGATAAATACACAAAACGGGGAAAAGAGCCGTAAGTGTTTCTAGCAAACCGAATAGAGTTTTCAAAACCAAGCTTGCAATGTGCTTGAAACGAAAGGCTTACCAATTTTTACGGGAAGCTTTCAGTACCACTACGATGTGTATGTTCGACGACAAGTTGTTAGAGAACCAATGGGAATTTGCTGCTATGCATCAACGTGCCACTAGTAAAGAGAAACTTGATAATGGTTTGCAGAATTCATATTTAATTACAGGTTGCAGCTGTAGGTTGTGCTGTCTCCAAGTTTTATTGTTAACCCACTGCTCCGCTCCACTCCGTATCATTGCGTCGAGTTAGTTCGGCCCTGCAAATAGGCAACCTAACGAACAGGTTTGCAAAGCAGAATGCCTTCGTGTCTTCCAGGACTTTTTGTGTCAGTTACCCGCATTTATTGACGTACGCCACGACGCAGATGGTGCCTGTACTGAACACCTGTAACGTGAGTTACAAATTTGCAGAGACGTTCCAGCCACAGATGTGTATGTGCTTTCTCTATCTCTTTTAGTTTTTACAGTCACATTGGGAAACCCTGGAGGAAGTAATTAACGATTAATCCTGTCTTTCCCACTTCCCTGCGTTGGAAAACGAAACGTCGTGTTGCTAGTTCTGGAACAAGAGTAATTAAAATAGCCATCCATTATTCTCTTCAAAAAGAAAATAGATAGTGAAACGGATCAAGCAGAAAGATGTTTTTGATGAGTAAAGCGACAAAAAGCTTGCGGTTATTTCAGTGTGCAAGTGGAGCAATGCTTGTTGAAAATGACTGGGTGAGGCAGGAAAAGAAACAAGTTGATAAAGGAACAGACTTCAGCAGAAGACTTCCTTATGTATGAGCCGTGCTGAGGCTCGTGTTGGTGCTGTCTGTAGGTTTCCGCCCTCTGTTGGAGGCCGGACGATATCGTTTAGTTGGCGTGGTTGCGGTTGTTTGTCTTCTTCTCGTGTTAACTGGCGCCACTCGGTTTCGCAAGCGTTGCCTGTCCGCTAGTGGCAGCAGCGGCCGTTATCGATATGTAGTAACTGTTGCCCTATCTTTGGGGCGACGTCGTTGCTTTTCCGGGTCGTGTGTGTGTGGCGGTTCGGTTGGGGACTTAGGAGGAGCCAGGTCCGCGCAGGGCTACAACACGCCGGGACCGCTGGCGGCACGCATGGACTGCCGGATGGAAGCACTGTGGTTACGAGGGTGCACGACCTCGTCGTAAACCGGATCCAGTAACCTTTAAGATGAGTGCATTTCAATCCAAGTAGAGCAGAGGCAGTCACCTGTGTGGACCCCGTAGTACATATGTGATGCTTTGACAGATTATCATCGTGACGTCATGTGCAGTTTGGTGGATCTGCGTACCGCTTAGTACTTGAAGACCCTACTGTGTTAAAAGCACTTGGCTCAGTCATTACACGGTGTGGTTACTCAACTGTGAATTCATGCTTCAAAACGTCGTCAGAGTTGTCACAGTGAGTTCAGTGTGAGTTTGCGTGCCTAATGAATTTGAAGCCACTCATTTGGTACTTAGTTTTTGCTCGCTTTGCGATCGTTTCCGCAATGACGTGTGGTTGCTGATTCTGGTTGGTTACATTTCGATTTTTTCTCGCACACAAATCGAGCGGGGTTTTTGTTACTGTTAGTTTGTCTGATGATCTGTACTGTGACTTGTTTGTTCAGATTTTCGGGTTTGTGGAATCGGACGGAAATCTGGTAGTGGTTCCTTTCTCGTTCCGGGCGCTCTAAATGCAGTATTCTGGGGATGTAGTGCAGACCGCCGGTTCCGGCTTTTGCGAGTGGTTCCATTCTTGCATTTGGTTTATTGGACGTCAGGTAGCTTCAGCAAGATTGTCATTAGTCATTGGTTACACTGCCACTAGTATGAGTTACCATTTTGTGAAGTGAATGCAACTCTTGGCTGCCTATCTCATCGCTCGCGAAAGTGTTTGTTGCCGGGCATTCTCAGAGGTCCATTCCTGGAGCACCGTCTGTGACTGTACCTAGTGTTTTATTATTGTATTGTTTATTATCGTACCTTGTAAAGCCTACATTGTGTAAAAAGGTTTACCATCATCTTATTTCATCCGTCTGGTGGTCAGCTGCTTGTTTCTTTTAATTAACCTTTGCTTGTATTTGCTGTTTTACAGCAGGGTTCTAAATTTTTTATATAATTACCGTTCCTGGCGTGTAAGGTCTTCAGCCGTAATTGTGGACATTTGCTCTGAAAAAATAATTTGGTATTTGTATTATAGAAGTAAGCCTTAAAACCTTATTTACTGCCATTCCTGGCGTTTGATACCTTCTGCTGTATTTGTGGCCACTTACCTTCTAATATCTCAATTCCTGTAAGTTGTAAATTGCAGCGAGTTCTTAAACATACTTAATTTATTGCCATTCTTGGCGTGTAAGGCCTTCAGTCCTGATCACAGTGGCTTGTTTTTCTTTTTTTTTTTAAACATTATTTGTATCTGTATTTTAGGGTGATTTGCTAAATTGTAACGCACTGAAAACACTATTTGTTTATTCCTTCATTAATAATGTGTGGTATTTATTTATTCTTGAGTCTGGAATTACTGTTTTAAAAAATAAATGTGTGTAACTGTAAAAGTCAACCAATAGTAACTGATTACGGCGCCATCCACAATCGTAACTAAACCCTGCCCCCCCCCCCCCCCCAACTTGACCACCGTACCGAAAATTAAATAGGTCGGCGAATGTGTGACACTGGAGCACTGAAGTTCTTCCTTGGATTCCAAAACGAAACAGGAAGACCGATGTGACGACATAACGCACTTAACGGATCTAACTACAGAATATGAAGGAGCAATACAGATGCATAGATCGGAAGACCCTACTGTAATGTTTCTGCCACTATGCTTCCACAGGGAAGTGCATCGTGATTATTTCCCTAAAATGAGAACTCAACACCAGCACAGTATGTTGGAGCACAAGCATCTCTGTGCACGTTTTACGGACATAGCTTCCAGAGGAGATGCGGTGGAGAAAGTTTTGAGCAAGTACCGGACGCAAAGAAGGGCTGACCGATCGACGTGAGAGTGACAGATGTCTCGTCTAAGACAACTGTCCGTTCCCGCGACAGGTGCAACAGCTATCGGTGTAATAGTTGGTCACAGAGCTAGACCATCTTCATCTTTACTCCACAAGACACCTCAGGGTTTGTGACAGAGGTCTGTGAGCCAAATACGGCGATTGTTATATCTCCATATGGCCACGAGCTGCTCTGATTTTAAGGTGTCACTAGATGTACACATACGTAGGCGGCAAGAAATTTGTTGTTCAGTGAATGTACTCTCTTCAAGTTCCAACAGTAAATTCACTGGCTGCGCACAACGCATCTACAGCCCATGGACAAAAATAGGAAAAACGAAAAACACAACATGTTACCATGATTAATACGGTGTATGATACCCGTTGGCATTCAAAACAGCTTCCAGTCGTCTCGGAATGGATAAATATAGGTCCTATATCGTTTCTTAAGGTAATCTTATGTCAGTCTTCCTGCAAAACGATGTTGGATAACGATCAAGCACTCTTCTCTCAAAATAGACCACGAGGGCTCCATAATATTGAAATCCGGTGACAGTGATCGCTAGGGGAGAAGTGACAATTCATCTACGTGCTCACAAAGCCAGTTTTTGGCAATGCGAGCTGTGTGAACAGGTTCCCTGTCTTCTGGCAACGCAGTTTCACCACTGGGCAAGAAATATTACACCATGGGATAGGCTTGGTCGGTAAAAATGGTAACACAGTGCTTGGTAGTATTGCGACCTTGCAGAGTAACCATGGGGATCACGGAATGCCTCAGTATGGCTGCCCAAATCATAGCTGAACTTCCGCCGTGATTCACTATTGGCAGCAAGTAATCTGTGTCGTAGGCATGGTATGGTTACACCAGACGTAAACTCGGTCAGAAGTTGGAAACAGTGAGAAGTAAGACTAATCTGACCTAATGACTTTCTTCCATAGTCCAGGCTTTATGGCTTCGACACCAGGTTCTCCTGTTACGTGGATTTGCATCACTGTTGAGTAGTTTTGGAATTCCAGCTAGCCCTGAAATTTCCAGCTTATGGAGCTCACATTTGATGCTAAGGGAGTAGTGCAACATTCACTTCTGCAGTGGCATTTTCAGCTGTCTTCCTCTCATTTTTCGTCACAATACTCTTCAATGACCTTCCGTCACGATCACTCGATACACACATTGGTCTGCTTTGTGACTTAGCGGATGATGTCTCTTCGCTTTCCCTATATACTGTATAAATCTTCAATACGGTGCCTCTTCAAACGCCAGACACTTCGCCTGCCCTGTGTGTAGAAGCTCCCACCATATGAGTACCAACAATTTTCCCACTTTCGAAGTCACTTAGATTCGACATGATGCAGTCACAACCGCAAAGAACACTTTTCTGACAACGACTGACACTCGCAACTTAGTGATGGCACTGCACAGGTGCTGTTCGTGGTCACGTACAAAAGCGCCACCTGAAAACTTGGCTATCATCTGAATTTATGTTGAGACATGCATTTCTCTCGGTATTTTCACATTTTATCCAACCCTTGTCCACTGAACTGTGCTACAGTAGACCTTTAACAGTAAGAAAAGTAACGAGACTTATTTCTTAAATGTATAACAATAAAGTTAAATTATTTCACACGTCACCACAAGGCGGTGGCAGTTCCTTGTAGGAAGTTGCCATTGAAGCATATCCCGCTCTATGAGGCGTCAGCAGTGGAATACGCGGGCAACATACCTGAAAGAAAAGAAAAACATAATGTACAAAGTATAGATAACCGTCTAAACACTGAAAAACAAAATACTAAGTAAGAAAGCCCCTATGCCCCTTAATTCGTTTCTGGATAACTTGTCATAACGCACTAAGCAAGTGCCCCTTCCGATTATTACAATTAACACCCACTTAGTCATGGTACTGTTAACACAGATCATAAAATTTCTAGAAAGGCTGTTATCTAGTTCAATTTCTAAGAATGAACATCTTTTTCAGATTTAGAGAGACATAAAGCATACGTTCTATGCCTGCATTACGGATGACGGTGAATGACAGTAAGCTGCATCCTTTAGAATCTCTTATTTTGACCTGTTGTAAATTTTATGTATATAATAGATTTGGATGATTCATCAAAGATATTCTCTTCAAATATTTCCACAGCCGTTTAAGATTTCGTATTTCTATTCTAAACATCTTCTCACTATTAATTGCAGAGGTTAATATCTGCATTTACACAGTTAATATCTGCATTTACACCGAAGCGCCAAAGCAACTGGTACAGGCAGCCATATTCAAACAGACAGATATGTAAACAGGCAGAATACCGCGCTGTGGTCGGCAACGCCTATACAACGCAACAAGTACCTGGCGCAGTTGTAAGATCGGTTACTGCTGCTACAATGGAAGGTTATCAAGATTTCAGTGAGTTTGAACGTGGTATGAAGTCGGCGCACGAGCGATGGGGCACAGCATCTCCGAGGTAGCGATGAAGTGGGGATTTTGCCGTACGACCATTCCCCGTGTACCGTGAATATCAGGAATCCGGTAAAATATCAGATCTCCGACATCGGTGCCGTCTGAAAAAGATCCTGCGAGAACGGTACGAAAGACGACTGAAGAGAATCGTTCAGTGTGACAGAAGTGCAACCCTTTCGAAAATTGCTGCAGATTTCAATGCTGGCCCATCAACAAGTGTTAGCGTACAAACCATTCAACGAAATATCATCAATATGGGCTTTCGGAGGCGAAGGCTCACTCGTGTACTCTTGATGACTGCACGACACAAAGCTTTATGCCTCGCCTTGGCCCGCCAACACCGACATTGGACTGTTGATGACTGGAAACATGTCGCCTGGTCGGACGAGTCTCGTTTCAAATTGTATCGAGCGGATGGACGTGTAGGGGTATGGAGACAAGCTCATGAGTCCATGAACCTGCATATCAGCAGGGGACTGTTCAAGCTGGTGGAGGCTCTGTAATGGTGTGGGGCGAGTGCAGTTGGAGTGATATGAGACCCCAGATACGTCTAGGTATGACTCTGACAGGTAACACGTACGTAAGCATCCTGTCTGACCACCTGCAGCCATTCATGTTCACTGTGCATTCCGACGGACTTGGGGAATCCCAGCAGGACAATGCGTCCAGAATTACTACGCAGTGGCTCCAGGAACACTCTTCTGATTTTAAAAACTTCCGCTAGCCACCAAACTCCACAGACGTGAACATTATTAAGCATATCTGGGATGCCTTGCAACGAGCTGTTCAGAAGAGATCTCCAACCTCCCCCCCCCCCCCCCGCCCCCCGTACTCTACGGATTCATTTACTCCATCAGCTCAAAAATTTTCGAGACTGCATTAATAAGAAATGGACAAAAGTTAAGACGGCTAGCCGGCCGGTGTGGCCTTGCGGTTCTAGGCGCTTCAGTCGGGAACCGCGTGACCGCTACGGTCGCAGGTTCGAATCCTGCCTCGGGCATGGATGTGTGTGATGTCCTTAGGTTAGTTAGGTTTAAATAGTTCTAAGTTCTAGGGGACTGATGACCACAGATGTTAAGTCCCATAGTGCTCAGAGCCATTTTAAGACGGCTATTTTAATCCTCCGGGTGCTCTACATAGACTCTCCCCCCAACCCCTCACTTGATTACATGATGTTGTTCAAATCGCGCATCGTAACGGCTTGAATGTTGGTTATGTCGTCGAAGCGTTGACTTATCATTTAAATTTCTACAGTTTGTAGTTTTGTGGTGGGTCCGTATTGATGACACCAAGTTTTACCACCCGTGATGATCTTTTCCAGAACATATATGTGCCGCGTCCTGCATTTCAGTCAATCGCGGCAGGCGTCCACTAGTCCTTTTTGTGCGGGAGTCACCCTCCTGAGGGCCTTTTGCGTCGATTCTGATAGGAGATGCGCTGAAATGTTTTCTCGGCCACCCACACGAAATCCGCGTGATTTTAACTCTGTGTGTCACGGTTCTAGCCTCCATCGCAGAGGCGTCACAAAAAGAAGTGAAACGTGAGTAAGAGGCTATATAACGCATTTCCCATCGTGTGAAAAATCTGCGGTGGCGCTGTGCAGAATTGTGATGAATTTATATCAGTAGCCACATTCCAGCTCACATGAACTTCTGAGCTGTGATCTTTTTCGCATGTGTCGACGACACCTTGTTGTTCGAAGCGTTGACGAGCCCGAGGCTGACGTCGCGAGGCGCCAGGGCTTTACCACTACAGAGGAAGGTTGTAGGTACTTTGAACCAAATTTCAAACTATGCATCGAATTAGAAGACAGATAGGGCGTCTCGAAAAGGTGGTCCTCCATGTTGCGCACTGTATGTATTTTCTCGAACAAAGAAATGTATTTTAGCTATTTTGAAGACACTTTTCCTATTCTTTCAGTTCTCAGGAGAGTCGGGAGTCTTTCTTCTGTTATTTCTTTTGCTTGTGCCTTTTTCCTGCAATGACGCAGGGACGGCATGGTTAATCGGAATTGGCAAGGTTAATTGAAGGGGTGGCCAGATGCCCTTCCTGCTTCCACCCCCTACCTCCCGGGATGGAATTAGTGTACCCCAACTGTCTGTGTCTAGTGTAATCCATGGAATAGTGCAAATGTGTTCAGATGTCTGCGAGGTGTGTAACTGAGGCGGGACGTGGGGACCAGCCCGGTATTCACCTAGTCGGATGTGGAAAACCGCCTAAAAACCATATCCAGGCTGGCCGGCACACCGGCCTCCGTCGTTAAGCCGCCGGGAGGATTCGATCCGCGGCCGGTGGGACTACCTCAGTCCAGGAAGCAGCAGATTAGCGCTCTCGGCTAACCAGGAGAGTCAGGAGTACTCACTATAAATTACTACTTTAGTTTTAATGATATGTATTATCATTGCTTGTTCCGACATTTTGCTGGTAAAACGTCATGCCTTCGAATTTTTTATGTGAAAACTCTCAAAGTTCTTAAATAAAGGAAACATTATTAGCATTCTGCATCTTTACACTTCATGTGTGCATTTACGGCCTTCTGCCGCTAGCGGGCAACGAATTACAGCGTATGACATTACAGTGTGTATCGTATCTACGGCGGCCCGTGAGAAACAGCGTGCTGTAATCGAGTTTTGAATCTGAAGAGTTCGTGTACACGTGGATCAGCCTCTCCTTCAGCATGACAATGCTTGACCACGCGCGAGAACTACGACGTCCGCAACAATCAGACGCCGCGGGTTTACCGTCATCGATCACCCTCCTTATAGTCACGACTTGGCCCCGTCCTATTTTCATATGTTTCCGAAACGTAAAGAACACCTTTAAGGACTTCCCTTTGATAGTGATGAAGCGGTGGAAGCAGAGGTGAGGTTGTGGCTCCTTCGAACATTCCCCAGTGGCACCAAACTGGTCTCTCGTTGGGAGAAACGCGTTTGTCGCTAGGGTTATTATGTTGAAAAATAAATACGTAGAGATAAAGAATAAACATGTAGAATGTTCATGATGTTTGTTTTATTTAAAACGCTGTAAGAGTTTTCACATAAAAAATTCGGAGGCATTACTTTTCAGCACGCCCTCGTATATTTCGATTTTTTCGTATACACGACAGCCCATGATAACCTCAATTTCGCCGTTCAGATGCCAAACTGCGCAGCACACAGCTCTCATAACACACACAATTTTGGAGTAAATGTACAATCGAAAATTATTGTTCTAGACAAATGAAAGTATAGGAATAAATCACCACGGGATCTGCAATAAACTGTCTTGTCTGGAGTAGTCAACTGAGATAAAGTAGATTGTGTGAAAGAGGACGAACTGTGATGATGTCGCTTATACGCCAGGAATAAAATTAGGCTCGGAACTTTTTAGACGGACGGTGTACATCTACCTCTATACTCTGCACACCACTGTAAAGTGCGTGATAGAGGGTACTTCACATTGTACTACATATCAGGGTTTCTTCCCTTTCCATTTACGAACGCAGCACGTGAAGGATGACTATTTAAATGCCTTTGAGTGCTTTGTACACAATCAGTCTAAACCCGTGCAAACGATCCAGAAGACAGCGGTACACAGGAGGCTGTAGTAACTCGTATATTCGTAGGTGTCTCAGTTAATATGGGTTCTCGAACGCTTGTATGTAGGCTTTCGATTTGAAGTGTCTGCTAGTTCACATTTCTATTCATCTGTGACCATTCGTGCTGACCTTCAAACATACGTTCAACATCCCCTTTGAGTTCCTCCTTCAGCTTCTGCTATTCGAATCGTCGACTGTATGACAATAAATTTGTCAGTACAATCACGTATGAAACTAATTTGTGAAAAGCTCCACCTAGAAGAACGGACAAGATGATAAGACACATGTTGGGACACTGGGGAATACTGGCCATGCCACTGGACGGAGACATAGATGGCTATAGTTGCGGAGAAAGACACAGATTGCAATGCTGCAACATAAACAACAAATAATTACGTCTTCTTTTAGTCTGAGATGCAACGATTGGAAAACTGATGACAAGAAGGAAGCGCCTAAGAAGACCCAGCGCCTTACTCCATAGTTCCAGTAAGTAACGGAATGTCCAGTTTGTTCAGTGTAGGCGAATATAAAGAAGTGTGCGTGGAATATTAATCAGCAGTACCGCAAATTACACTACTGGCCATTGAAATTGCTACACCACGAAGATGACATGCTACAGACGCGAAATTTAACCGACAGGAAGAAGATGCTCTGGTATGCAAATGATTAGCTTTTCAGAGCATTCACACAAAGTTGGCGCCGGTGGCGACACCTACAACGTACTAACATGAGGAAAGTTGCCAACCGATTACTCATACACAAACAGCAGTTGACCGGCGTTGCCTGGTGAAAAGTTGTTGTGATGCCTCGTGTAAGGAGGAAAAATGCGTTTCTGACTTTGATAAAGGTCGGATTGTAGCCTATCGCGATTGCGGTTTATCGTATCGCGACATTGCTGCTCGCGTAGGTCGAGATCAATGACTGTTAGCAGAATATGGAACCGGTGGGTTCAGGAGGGTAATACGGAATGCCGTGCTGGATCCCAACGGCCTCGTATCACTAGCAGTCGAGATGACAGGCACCTTATCCGCATGACTGTATCGCATCGCGCAGCCACGTCTCCATCTCTGAGTCAACAGATGGGGACGTTTGCGAGACAACAACCATCTGTACGAAGAGTTCGACGACGTTTACAGCAGCATGGACTATCAGCTCGGAGACCATGGCTGCGATTACCCTTGACGCTGCATCACATACAAGAGAGCCTGCGGTGGTGTGCTCAACGGCGAACCCAGGTGCACGAATGGAAAAACGTCATTTTTTCGGATGAATCCAGGTTCTGTTCACAGCATCATGATGGTCGCATCCGTGTTTCGCGACATTGCGGTGAACGCACATTGGAAGCGTGTATTCGTCATCGCCATACTGGCGTATCAGCCGGCGTGATGGTATGGGGTGCCACTGGTTACACGTCTCGGTCACCTCTTGTTCCCATTGACGGCACTTTGAAAAGTGGACGTTACAATTCAGATGTGTTACGACCCGTGGCTCTACCTTTCATTCGATCCCTGCGAAACCCTACATTTCAGCAGGATAATGCACGACCGCATGTTGCATGTCCTGTACGGGCCTTTCTGGATACAGCAAATGTTCGACTGCTACCCTGGCGAGTATATTCTCGAGATGTCTCACCAATTGAAAACGTCTGGTCAATGGTGGCCGAGCAACTGGCCCGTCACTATACGCCAGTCACTACTCTTGATGAACTGTGGTATCGTGTTGAAGCTGCATGGGCAGCTGTACCTGTAGACACCATCCAAGCTCTGTTTGACTCAATGCTCAGGCGTATCAAGGCCGTTATTACGGCCAGAGGTGGGTGTTCTGAGTACTGATTTCTCAGGATCTATGCACCCAAATTGCGTGAAAATGTAATCACATGTCAGTTCTAGTATAATATATTTGTCCAATGAATACCCGTTCATCATCCGCATTTCTTCTTGGTGTAACAATTTTAATGACCAGTAGTGTATTTGGGAGAAGACAGTTGCCTTACGAAGCGGGCAGGGAGTACTCTGGTGACTTAGTCACAGCTCGACTTGATAGTAACCGGTCCTAAAGAGGAAGTGTGCTGTCAATAATTGAGTGCAACAGACCATTTCAGACTGGGACGAGTGCTCAGATGTGGCTGTCAGCGAGCAACATGTACGCTTCGCTCAACCCCGCGTATTCCGCGATGCGCGCTATGTGTGCGGTTGCACTGTGGCTGCCGCGCAGCTGCCAAGCGCAGCGCTGTTGCGTAAGGTGCGCCGCGCCAATCGATGGTGACATAACGCACTCCTTATGCGCCCACTGACCTCTGCACGCGCAGCGTCCCACTCACGGGCGCACGCTGTGACCGTTCCCGACATCGACGCCTCATCATTATCTGGATAGTCCTCTCCAGACATGGCTCGTAGTTAAAAGGCTCTGTAGCAGAGGGGCGTTCTATACGTGATGCAACACACTTGTTTTTTTCCTCGGCCTGTTTCGGTTGAAAAAAAAACGGAATTTGTTGTCGCACATCGAGGAATATTCCCCCTTCTTCCCTTACAGTTTCATGAAGTTCAGGTGGTGGCGCTAAACGTGGCCTTCAAGTTAGCGTCTGCAACGGAGATGCGTTCCAAGCAGAGAGCTGTCATTGAGTTTCTTTTGGCGGAAAACCAGAGCATTGCAGACATTCGTAGGCGCTTGAAAAATGTCTACGGAGACGTGGCAGTAAATAGAAGCACGGTAAGTTGTTTGGCGAGGCGTCTGCCATCACTGCAACAAGGCCGCGCAAACTCGTCCGAACTGCTGCGTGCCGGCCGGCCGACACAGCTGTGGCTCCGGCAAAGTTGGAACGTGCGGACACTCTCACCCGAGGTGATCGACAGACATCTCGCTGCTCAACTGGACATCTCTGTTGGCAGTGCTGGCACACTAGTGCACCAGTTGCGGTACTCAGAGGTGTGTGTCCGCTGGATTCCTCGCCGCCTAACAGGAGACCTTAAACGGCAACAAAGGATCATCCCTGCGGAACTGCTTGCGCGTTACGAGGCCAAATTGGTTTCTCGTTGGCAGAAATGTGTTCGTCGCCAGGGTGGCTACATTGAGAAATAAATACATAGACATAAAGAATAAAGATGTAGCATGTTAACAGCGTTTGTTTTATTTAAAACGCTTTACGAGTTTTTATATAAATAATCTGGAGGTATTACTTTTCAGTACGCCTTCTTCATCACTTCGAACCAGATGCAAAACGGCAACCCACAGAGTGTTGTCGTTCCATCTCTCCTCTGAAGGAAAACTCCGCAGTTCCATTGCTACCTCTAGATTGCGGGGTCCCGGGTTCGATTCCCGGCCGGGTTAGGGATTTTCTCTGCCTGGGTACTGGGTGTTTGTGTTGTTCTCATCATTCCATCATCATTCATGAAAGTAGCTCGATTGGACTGTGTACAGATTGGGACTGTGTACGGGCGCTGATGACCGCGCAGTCGAGCGCCCCACAAACCAAACATCATCATCATCATCCGAAGGAAAAGTTCAAACCCGCGCCCCAGTCTGTAAAGTCATGGTGACTGTCTTCTGGGATTCTCAAGGGATTATTCTGTTTGGTGTCCTCTCTCACGAAGCAACAATCGACCATGAAGTGTATTATACAACCATCAGGAAACTATAGAAACGACTTCACAGTGTTCGTCGCCACAAAAATGCAAACGAACTACTCCATCTCCACGACAAAGCACGGCCTTACACAAGTGTGCGCAACCGAGAAGAAAAAAATGGTTCAAATGGCTCTGAGCACTATGGGAATTAACTTCTAAGGTCATCAGTCCCCTAGAACTTAGAACTACTTAAACCTAACTAACTTAAGGACATCACACACATCCATGCCCGAGGCAGGATTCGAACCTGCGACCGTAGCGGTCGTGCGGTTCCAGACTTTAGCGCCTAGAACCGCTCGGCCACCCCGGCCGGCACCCGAGAAGAGCTCAAAAAATTTCATGTACTGTTCTTCCTCATTCCCCCTACTGCCCGGGTCTCACACCTTCCGACCCATCCGCTTGGCCCAATGAAGGATGCACTCCGCGGAAAGCAGTACGTTTGTGATGGTAAGGTTTGTTCATGCAGCAAGACGTTGGCTCCAAATCGATCAGCAGAGTAGTAGTACTATGCTAACGTAAAGGCCGCCCAGTAATATGGCGTAAGACCGTCGCATGTTGACAAACTGGATACTGTACCAACATAGTGGGGAATAATACGTTGTATTGGTATCTTGGATAAAATCAACCAGCTTTCACAAAAAAATGTGTTGCATTATTTATTGAATATCCTTCTTACTATAAAAATATTTTTCAATAATGTAGCTCAGAATACAAATAATTTTCTTCACAGATTTATGTAATGACATTCAACGTTTTTAGAGCAGCTGTTGATATCGAGACATGTTACTCTCTATGCCTCAAAGGAAAACTTAAAATTTTATACAATTGCTGGCTTTACGAACTACGTATCTGGATTATACTTAACAAACAGAACGCAAAATATTGTACTGAACAATTCAAACAATCTTGTACAGAGGGAGAATTTTGATGGCTGGGAAGAAATCACGAAAGGAGTCCCACAGGGTTCAATTTTGGGTCTACTCCTATTCCTTACCTACGTGAATGACCTACTGACCATTTGCAAGAAGAATTGGTACTTTTTGCAGACGATACTAGCGTTATAATAACTCACATTAGAGACAAAGCATCAGAAGAAACTGCAGACGATATTTTTCTATGAATTATTAAGTAGTTGCCTGAAAATGGTCTCTCCATTAATTTGAAAAAAACGCAACACATTTAGTACAACAAACAGTCATATCAACAATTGATTTATCACACCAACAATCGATTTAGCACATGAAGAGGACAAGAAGGTTCTTTTTTTTCGCACACTCTGACGGAAACTTCAAATCGAAGAAACATACTACTTAGCTGTTCAAACTATTAATTTTAGGTACTTCTCTTCGTGTAACAGCTAGTCTTGGAAAAACACGAATCAGCCTCCTAATATATTTTGCATATTTCTACTCAGTAATGTCTTTTGTAACAATATTCTAGGGTAACTCGTCACTTAGAAAAGATTGCACAGAACTGAGCAGTCAGAATAATTTTTTGCGTTCACCTGCAGTCATGTTGCAAATACCACTTCAAAGAGTAAATGCACCTATTATGTTTATATATTTGCAATTTCTTTTTCGCACTATGTTGTCGGAGACAGCCCAGAAAAATAATGCTAAACACGACTTTCATGTGACGCCCAGTGTTAACGGAAAGCGACGGTTTCTTTCCCGTTACAAACAAAATATTTTTAAAGCAGAGTTTTACGCGCCCGTATGATACAGCGGTCCAAATTAGTCTGGCGCTGTATTTGTTTTGTCGACATGTTTCAACAGGAACAGTAAAAGACGAATAATAGTCAGTCTCCAATGGCGACAGCACCATTCTGTTCTGCGTGACTGCTACTGCCATACAGCAGCGCTGCTTAGGCGTTGCTGGAGTATAGGCTATTCTTCGTTTTACTGTCCCTGTCTATGATGATGAAGCGAATATAACGCTAGTCTGATTTAGAACTGCTCCAACGAATGGACATGTAAAATTCCGCTTTAGAGACAATTTTGTTTGTAGCGGGCAACAAACCCATACTTTCCGCCGATACTTGACGCCGCATAAAAGACGTGATGAGCAGTATTTGTTTAGGCTTGCTCGTTGCAGAAACGAAATTACAAATATGTGCCGAAACACGATAGAAAATGAGCCTGTTATGAACAATTGATCACAATTTGAGAAGAACATCGATGTTCATACCTGTAACATTAGAAGAAAAAATTATCTTTATTAGCCGCTATTAAAGATGTCAGTAGCTCAGAAAGGAGTTCAATATTCACCAACAAAAATTTTTTACCGTTTGTCCAATAACATAAACTGTCTGACAAGATACTAAAGCAAGTTTTAAATGTAAACTACAATTATTTAATCTTGACGGCTACTGTTAATCAGACAAATTTTTATTTAAAAACTGGGAGCCTGCAAAAAAAACCAGTTTAAAGTGTAATTATATTAGTAGGATTGAAAAATATGTTCATTAATGATAAATTTAGGTCAGTGTGTCACTGAGGAGCTTGCAAACTGGCTGCACTGAAACTTATGACGTACAAATATCTTGTGAAATGACTTCGTTGCTACGGGTATTGACAACCGGGACAGTTTTCGTTCCTACTTGGTACTGCAGACCAGACGAGAAGCTACCCGATTTCATTTCTTAGTAACTGGCACAACTTGGCTGCAACAACTACAATGATTTACGCAGAACAGTTTCTAACAAATCTTTGATTAGATAAACTTTTACAGCTACAACAGCTTAACTAAGGGTAAGAATCATGAAAATTCTGCAAGTAAAAATTACTTTTTCCTGCCATTTCATATTGGTTTTCCAGAATTCGCTCATTGTCGGATGATGAGTTGCCTTATCATAAACTGTACGTATCAAACAGTGATAGTGGCACACGTCCACGAGAATTCATCGGGAATGGCTAATTTTGTGTCCCACACTTTAGATAACGTTCATTTCCAGCGTTTCTCATGATGCACTAACATATGTTATAGAAAAAAGTTGTGTTGCTTTATAAAGCCTGAATTTGTTTCAGGTTTAGCTCTCCCGCTTAGAAAGGAAACGGGAACTGTTTTTTTAGTCACCACTAGTGGTTTTTCACATTTTTCTGTAAGGTGCAACAAGGATCACGGCTTTCTTGCAAAGAAAGCCCAATGCGTCCCTCAGCAGGCTTAATCCACGTCTCGTTCGGAGAGTTGCAGACAGCTCACAGCAGACCAACGACTGCGCACGCGTTAACTCCGGAGCTCAACAGGTGTGGAGGCCGACAGCCCCCGGTCGAGGGCTTAATTAACGCCTACTGCCCAGTCTTCTTTCTTCTACTCCTGTGCTACGATTCCATCTTCCTGTATAGTCGCGAGTAAATTCAAATTTAACTTCATTAACCATTTCCGAACAGGGGAAACAGCAACTGGACACATTTGAATCGCAATAATAAAATTATAATTCTTTATCCTCGGCTGAGGACACCATGCGCTGGTTATTAGACAATTTAGGGACTGTAGGTACAAGGAAGACAAATGCGGAGAAACCACGGATAACAGATGAAATATTTCCAGAATGAAATTTTCACTCTGCAGCGGAGTGTGCGGTGATAGGAAACTTCCTGGCAGATTAAAACTGTGTGCCGGACCGAGACTCGACCTCGAGAGCTTTGCCTTTCGCGGGCAAGTGCTCTACCATCTGAACTACGGAAGCATGACTCGTGCCCCCTCCTCACAGCTTTGCCCTTGTCAGCGAAAGACAAAAGTTCCGTGTTCGAGTCTCGGTCCGGCACACAGTTTTAGTGCCGAGCGAGGTGGCGCAGTGGTTAGCACACTGGACTCGCATTCGGGAGGACGACGGTTCAATCCCGTCTCCAGCCATCCTGATTTAGGTTTTCCGTGATTTCCCTAAATCGTTTCAGGCAAATGTCGGGATGGTTCCTTTGAAAGGGCACGGCCGATTTCCTTCCCAATCCTTCCCTAACCAGAGCTTGCGCTCCGTCTCTAATGACCTCGTTGTCGACGGGACGTTAAACACTAACCACCACACAGTTTTAGTCTCCCACGAAGTTTCTTAACAGATGAAATACTTCGGATAATCGATGAAAGAAGGGAGTACAAAAATGTTCAAAGAACAAAAAATGTTCAGTGCACTTCAGGAATACATATGGTTCAAATGGCTCTGAGCACTATGGGACTTAACATCTGAGGTCATCAGTCCCCTATAACTTAGAACTACTTAAACCTAACTAACCTAAGGACATCACACACATCCATGCCCGAGGCAGGATTCGAACCTGAGACCGTAGCAGTCGCGCGGTTCCAGACTAAAGCGCCTAGAACCGCTCGGCCACCGCGGCCGGCTTCTGGAATACAGAAATACAAGTCACGCAGGAACGAAACAAATAGGAAGTGCAGGGAAGCTAAGGCGAAATGGCTGCATGAAACAAGTGAATAAGTCGAAAAAGAAATGGTTATCGGAAGGATGGATTCAGCAAACACGAATGTCAAAATAACCTTCGATGAAATTAAAAACAAGGGCGGTAACATTAAGAGTGCAATGGAAATTCCACTGTTAAATGCAGAGGAGATAGCAGATAACGGATATTAGATGACCATCAGTTTGGCTTCAAGAAAGATAAAGACACTAGAGTGGCATTGCAAATGATAAAGAAAGCTGCAATGAAGAAAAGTCAAGACACGTTCGTGGGATTTGTTGAACTGGAAAAAGTGTTCGACAATATAAAATGGTGCAAGATGTTCGAAATACCCTGAAAATAGGGGTAAGTTATAGGTAAAGGCTGGTAATATACAATATCTGCTAGAACCAAGAGGGAACAATAAAACTGCAAGACCAACAACGAAGCGCCAGAATTAAAAAGGGTGTAAGGCAGGGATGTAGTCTTTCACCCCTACTGTTCAATATTTTCATGGAAGAAGCAATGAGGGACGTTAAAAAAAGGTTGTAGAGTGGGATTAAAATTCAGGGTGAAAGGATATCAATGATAAGACTGATACTTGAAATTACCCCGGCTTACTGAATGTTCGATGAGGTTTTGGGATTGCAGCCGGATCATGTTGTTGCAAGAAGTCAGCATGATCCGGCTGCAATCCCGAAACCTCATCGAATGATAAGATCCTCTGATGAAATTGCTATCCTCAGTGAAAGCGAAGAAGGATTGCAGGATGTGCTGAATAGAATGGTCTAATGCTTACAGGATATGGAATGAAATAGAACAAAGAAAAAAGTAATGAGAAGTTGCAGAAATAAGAACAGCTAGAAATTTACGATTACATTTGGGGATCACGAAATAGACGAAGTTAAGGAATTCTTCTACCTAGGCAGAAAAATAACCTATGACGGGCGGAGCAAGGTAGACGTAAAAAGCAGACTAGCACTGGCGAAAAAGGCATTCCTGCCCAAGAGAAGTCTGCTGGTATCAAACATAGGTCTCAAGTTGAGGAAGAAATTTCTGAGAACTTACGGCTGGAGCACAACATTGTATAGTAGTGAGACATGGAGTGTGGGAAAACCAGAACAGAGGAGAATCGAAGCTTTTGAGACTTCGTACAACAGACGAATGTTAAAAATTAGGTGGACTGATAAATTAAGAAATGAAGGAAGTTCTCTGCAGAATCGGCGAGGAACGGAATATATGGAAAACACTCACAAGAAGAAGAGACACAATGATACGCCGCCCCGCGGGATTAGCCGAGCGGTCTAAGGCCGCTACAGTCATGGACTGTGCGGCTGGTCCCGGCGGAGGTTCGAGTCCTCCTTCGGGCATGGGTGGGTGTGTTTGTCCTTAGGATAATTTAGGTTAAGTAGTGTGTAAGCTTAGGGACTGATGATCTTACCACACATTTGAACACACATTTGAACATTTGAACATTTTTGAATGATACGCCATCTGTTAAGGCACCAGGGTATCACATGGTGGTACTAGAAGGAGATGTAGAAGGTAGAAACCGTGTAGGAAGACATAGATTGGAATACATCCAGCAAATGATTGACGGCGATGGGTGCAATTGCTACTCTGAGTACTCTCAGGTGAAACTGTTGGCACAGGAGAGGAAATGGCTCTGAACACTATGGGACTTAACTTCTGTGGTCATCAGTCCCCTAGAACTACTTAAACCTAACTAACCTAAGGACATCACACACATCCATGACCGACGCAGGATTCGAACCTGCGACCGTAGCGGTCGCGCGGTTCCAGACTGAAGCGCCTAGAACCGCTCGGCCACCCCGGCCGGCACACAAGAGAGGAATTCGTGCCGGCCCGCATCAAACCAGTAAGAAAAAAAAATTGGTCCGTGACAAGCAGAAATACAACAACAATTAATTTTCATCTGTTTATTCCCAAATAAAGGTTAGAATAACATGAGCGTTACGCCATCCTGCCACCACTATGTCTGTCAACCTAGGTCGAATGTTTATAAATTTATCGAGACTCGCAAATGTGAGTTAAGAAAATCTGACACTTCTGATTGTCGTCTAGCTTTTCCGCTGACAGTTTAGCAGGCGTAGGTGGCCAGCGACTCAGCTCCGCAGGTATTCTGCGACGGGCGTCCAAGCGTGGTGACGCAAGTAGTTGGTCAGCGTTTCCGAGATGGTGGCAGCTACGCGCGTGCGTGCATACATACCGCTGCGTGAATTCCTTAACCCCTTATAAAGAAAGAAAACAACAACACACAGATCACTTTTTTTTCTTCCTCACGAAGTGTTTTGTATTGTGATGTATTGTTCGCGCTGAAAAGTAATGCCTCCGAATTTCTTATGTGAAAACTCTTATTAAAGCTTTTTAAATAAAACAAACGTTATTAACATTCTACATCATTAACCTTCACGTCCACAAGCTGTAACGGTCCTGAGCGTTAGTTACCGTTGACATTAGATGTGGTGAGTTGGTTAGTCAAGAATATGTTTAAGGCGACAAAGACGCCATTATGAGCACCTCACTGAGCTTGAACGAGGTCGTGTAATAGAGCTACGAGAAGCTGAATGTTCCTTCAGTATACTGCAGAAATACCTGGAAGGAATGTAGTCCCTGTACACGATTGCTGGCAGTGGTTGTCGCGAAAATGTATGGTTGCAAGAAGACCGAGCTTCGGAGGATCGCGTAGCATTACCGAGAGGGAAGGCCATCAACTTCGGAGTACGGGAATGTCGCATCGTACGGCGTCTGCAGCAGCAGTATGAGCAGCAGTTGGCACCACAGGGACACAACCAACTGTCATAAATAGTTTACTTCAAAGACAACTCCGTGCCAGACGCCCTTTAGCATGCATTCCACTGACCGCAAACCACAGTCATTTACGATTTCAGTGGTGTCAATCGAGAGCTCATTGCAGGGTAGGGTGGAGCCCTGTTGTGTTTTCTGATGAGACCTGGTTCTGCATTGGTGCCAGTGATGCCCATGTGTTGGTTAGAAGCTGGCCGCGGTGGCCGAGCGGTTCTAGGCGCTTTAGTCCGGAACCGCGCGACTGCTACGGTCGCAGGTTCGAATCCTACCTCGGGCATGGAAATGTGTGATGTCTTTAGGTTAGTTAGGTTGAAGTAGTTCTAAGTTCTAGGGGACTGATGACCTCAGATGTTAAGTCCCATAGTGCTCAGAGCCATTTTGAACCACTTTTGTTGGACAGTTGAGGGCCTGCTAGACACACACTGGACCTACACCTACACCGCTAGACACACTGGACCTACACCTGGTGGTCTGGGATGCGATTTCGTATGACAGCAGGAGCACCCACGCACACTCTCTGCAAATCTGTACGTAAATTTGGTGATTCGACATGTGCCGCCGTTCAGTATTCCAGGGGTGTTTTCCAACAAGATAACGCTCGCCAATATATCGCTATTGTAACCCAACATGCTGTACAGAGTGTCGACAACTTGCCTTGGCCTTCAGTTGAGTACAGAAGGGACATCACCGGATGACAACTCCAGCGTCGTCCATAACTAGCATTAACCGCCCCTGTACTGACCGACCAAGTGCAAAAGGCATGGAACTCCATCACACAGACTAACATTCAGCACCTGTACGACCCAAAGCATGCACGTTTGCATGCTTGCATACAACATTCTGGCGGTTATACCTGTTATTAATGTACCGGCAGTTCATACTTTCAGTGGCTTTCCTCTCGTTTATATTAATCTGTAATCCTGCAATTTTAAACACTTATATATGTTACCTAGTCAAATGTATTCGCGAAATTTCTTTACGTTAATTATTTTTTGGTGTTGTGACTTCTTTTTCGTGAGTGTATATAATGAAAGAAAATTTGCCAAATACTGCACAAGCGAACCCCGTACTAGTCGATATAAACACTAGGGAAGAGATTATGTTTCAACAGACTGGAGAATAAATACCGCTCTTATAACCAGCACAACACGAATCACGTTCAAATCTCCGACCAGCCTTAGGTTTCTCGTGGTTTCCCTATCCGCTCAAGGCAATTGCTGGGATGTGTCTTTTAAAGAGGACATTCCCATTTTATTTCAACAGACATCGCCGATTCCATACCATGAGCAAAGAGGTGGGATTAAAAGGGTGTAAGCAGGAATGTAGTGACTTCTACTGTTCAATCTATACATCGAAGCATTGACGATGTAAAAGAAAAGTTTCAGAGTGAGATTAAAATTCAGCGTGAAATGATATCAATGAGATGATTTACTGATAATAAGTTATCCTCAGCGAAACTGAAGACGAATTACAGGACCAGCTCAATGGAATGAACGGTCTAAAGAGTACAGAATGTAAACTGAGAATAGTGTGATACTTAACATCAGGTGATCACGTACTAGACGAAGGTAAGAAATTCTGTTTCCTTAAAAGCAAAGTAACACACGTGTGACGAAGCAAAGAGGACGTAGAAAGAAGACTAGCGCAGGCAAAGAAGGCGTTACCTGGGCAAAGGAAGTCGTCTGGTATAAAAATTATAGGTGTTAAGTACAGGAAGAAATTTCTGAGAATGTACATTTGGAACAGAATATTCTACGGTTGTGAATTATGGACTGTGGTTAACACCGGAAAAGAAGAGAATTGGAGCGTCTGAAACGTGATGATATAGAAGACTATTGAAAATTACGTGGAGGGTAAAGATGAGGAACGAGAAGGTTTTCCACAGACTCGGCGAGGAAAGGGACATCAGGTGATCACATACTAGACGAAGGTAAGAAATTCTGTTTCCTTAAAAGCAAAGTAACACACGTGTGACGGAGCAAAGAAGAAAAGAGAACACCGACAAAAGGAAGGGACTGTTAAGATATCAGGGGGAAAACTGTGAGGGAAGACAGAGACCGGAATATGTACAACACATAATTTAGGACCTAGGGTGCAAGTGCTACTCTGAGATCAAGAGGCTGGCGCTGCAGAGGAATTCATGACGGACGGTATCAACCCATCCAGGAGACTGATTGAACGAAAAATAGAAAACATTTCTTGGACGAGAAGATACACTATAATATTCCCGTTCTTATTATATACTTTAACCGTAGGTCGCTCAAGTGGTATCAGACCCATTTTGACTTCTTACATCCTCAAATGATATGTTTAAAAAGGAAATACTAGTAAAATAAATTACATCTAGATCTACGTCTACATCTGCACTCCGCAAGCCATCTTGCTATGTGTGGCGGAGGGTACTTTCTGAACCACTGACACTCCCCCACCTTACCTCTTCCAATCCCGAATGGTTCGCGGAAGAACGAACGCAGATAAGCCTCCGTGGGGGTCCTAATCTGTCTGATTTTATCTTCATGGTGTTTCGTGAGATACCCGTACGAGGAAGCAGTACATTTGTTGACCCTTCTAGGAACGGAAGTTTAACAGTAAACCACACCGTCTTGCAGAACGCCTCTCTTGCATCGTCTGCCACTGGAGTTCGTTGATAATCTCAGTGACGTTTTCGTGTCTGGTAAATGAACCTGTAACGAAACGTGCTGCTCTTCCTTGAATATTGTCCGTTTCCTCTATCAATCCTACCTGGTGCGGATCCCATAATGACGAGCAATATTCAAATATTTGTCGAACGATAGTTTTGTATGCTCCCTCCTTTTTTTATGGACTACACTTCCTGAGGATTCTTCTAATGACTATCAGTCTGGCATCTGCCTTTCCTGCCATTACTTTTATTAGATTCACTTTAAATCGCTGTGTATGCATATTCTTCGATGAGTTATGGAAATAACTGATTCCAGTGGCTGTTCTGCAATCGTATAATAATACAATATTAGGTCTTCCTGTCTATGTATACGCAGTACGTTACATTAGTTTGTTGAAGGTCGCTTGCCGCTCCCTGCACCAAGCGTCGATACTCTGACTGCTGGAAGTGAAGGCAGCAATTAACTGTGTAACAATATCAAGTTCGTAAATTAAGGATAAAATATGCCAATGTAAAGTGATTGTGATATAAAGGCTTTTCGAAGTGAAAAATAGTAGAAACTGCTGAATTACAGGTGTAGATTTTTCACGCTTCTTCACTTTGAGAAGGCTGTCTCTTACATTCACTTTTATACTGGTAATATTTTTATCTTAAATTTTCAATTTAAGAGTTGTCAACTTCATAATATTACGCAGTTAACTGGCCTTCAGTTCCAACAACCAGAACACAGATATATTTACACTGTGGGCCTATCCATGGGCCTGTTCACATGGTGTGTTACTACTTAATGGTTTCAAATAAGTGTAATTAGTCGGATAAATGCTATCGCGATTTGTAACACACCCATGACTCTTTCCTTTTCAAACATCAGATGATGAACATACCACTTTACATGCAGGGCAGCCACAGCTGAAAAATTCCATGATTTGAATAAACAAGGCCGCTGCGACTGTTAGAATTCTTTATTGGAGAACACGAACGGTTTCGCAAATTAAATTTGCATCTTCAGGTGCTTCATGTCAAGAGTTACTATTTAAACCGGATAAAGCCATTCCCAACATTTATGTCCAGGTATTTAAAACTTCTGACTCACGAATGCGTGAGCGCCTATAATAAAATGTACTGAAGCCATCCCCAACTAACCGCTGTAGTTACCGGTTAGTCGGCGCTGTCAACTGCAACGCTTCCATAATGAAGATGGGATGGCGTTAGCCCCCAATACATTTTATTATAGACGCTCGCAAATTCGTGAGTAAGATATTTTAATACCTGGATATAAATGTTGGAAATGGCTTTATCCAGTTTAAATAAAACCTTTAATCTTCTGACCTGTTGTTTCCAGCAGTTCTTATCATCGATAGTGTAGCTCTGCAGTAGTGGATTTATTTTCCTGTGTATACGGAGTATATTAAATTTATGTACGTTCAGGGTCAACTGCCAGAACAATCCATCAATCCCCTGTAGGCCATTCTGCAAATCGATGCTGTCATCTGGCGTTGCTACTTTCTGATAGACAATCGCATTATCTGGAATCAGTAAAACAGCATTCGACGCTTAAAACTAGAGCCTTTCAAGATGACAACGCTGACCTACACATGACACGTGTCTCTATGCACTGTCTGTGTGATGTTGTGGTACTTCTGCGGGCACCAAGATCGCCAGATCTGTCCCCGGTATCCGGGACCAAGTGGGATGTCAACTCCGTCCCAGTGGCAGTATGCAGACTATCAAGGATAAGTTACAACAGTTGTGGGCAGCTCGCCTCAGGAGAGCATTACAATTGCTTTGACACCTGTGCATCCAGACCACACGGAGCGCAACATCATATTGGTAAGTAGGCGCATACTGTCAAATTTTGTAACTTTGTTTTTGTAATCACTGAATACCATCACATACGCTCTCAACCCTTGAAGTTTTATTTCGGTTCCTCCTCACCCTCTGAGTGCTTTAATGTTTTTGCCAGGAAGTGTATATGATAATTTTCTTTTTTAAAAGATGTTCGCTGTGTTTCCTTACGAGACTATGCCTACTGTGTGTATAATACTCATTCCTTTTCGTTTTCTAGGCGTATGTTTGAAGATACATACTCAATACTTGATTGTGGTGTGAATCATCCATATTCTCAACGTGTTTTCACTCGTCCAGGTAGTAACTTCAAATAACATGATTTTTTTTTAGGATTCCGTACCTCAGTCGGTGATAAAAGGAACCCTTACAGGATCACTTTGTTGTCCGTCTTTCTGTCTGACCGACTGTTAAACACCCTTTTTGTCAAGAACGGGTAGACGAATCAAGTTGAAATCTATGTCACATTAAAAACATTTTTTTGCGTTTGTTATCCAACTATATGCCTGTCTATGCGTCTGTTTAGACCCATTTTTTCATAAATAGGTAGACGTATCAAGTTGAAAATTACACTACTGGCCATTAAAAGTGCTACACCACGAAGATGACGTGCTACACACGCGAAATTTAACCGACAGGAAGAAGATGCTGTGATATGCAAATGATTAGCTTTTCAGAGCATTCACACAAGGTTGGCGCCGGTGGCGACACCTACAACGTGCTGACATGAGGAAAGTTTCTAACCGATTTCTCATACACAAACAGCAGTTGACCGGCGTTGCCCAGTGAAACGTTGCTGTGATGCCTCGCGAAAGGAGAAGAAATGCGTACCATCACGTTTCCGACTTTGATAAAGGTCGGATTGTAGCCTATCGCGATTGCGGTTTATCGTATCGCTACATTGCTGCTCGCGTTGGTCGAGATCCAATGACTGTTAGCAGAATATGGAATCGGTGGGTTCAGGAGGGTAATATGGAACGCCGTGCAGGATCACAACGGCCTGGCCAGCCGGGGTGGCCGAGCGGTTCACGGCAGTCTGGAACCGCGAGACCGCTAAGGTCGCGGGTTCGAATCCTGCCTCGGACATGGATGTGTGTGATGTCCTTAGGTTAGTTCTGAGTTCTAAGGGGCTGATGACCTCAGAAGTTAAGTCCCATAGTGCTCAGAGCCATTTGAACCATTTGAACCCAACGGCCTCGTATCACTAGCAGTCGAGATGACAGGTATCCTTGACTCAGCAGACGGGGACGTTTGCAAGACAACAACCATCTGCACGAACGGTTCGACGACGTTTGCAGCAGCATGGACTATCAGCTCGGAGACCATGGCTGCGGTTACCCTTGACGCTGCATCACATCACAGACAGGAGCGTCTGCGATGGTGCACTCAACGACGAACCTGGGTCCACGAATGGCAAAACGTCATTTTTTCGGATGAATGGAGGTTCTGTTTACAGCATCATGATAGTCGCATCCGTGTTTGGCGACATCGCGGTGAACGCACATTGGAACCATGTATTCGTCGTCGCCATACTGGCGTATCACCCGGCGTGATGGCATGGGGGGTGCCATTGATTACACGTCTCGGTCACCTCTTGTTCGCATTGACGGCACTTTGAACAGTGGACGTTAGATTTCAGATGTGTTACGACCCGTGGCTGTACCCTCCATTCGATCCCTGCGAAACCCTACATTTCAGCAATATAATGCACGACCGCATGTTGCAGGTCCTGTACGTGCCTTTCTGGATACCGTACAGAAAATGTTCGATTGCTGCCCTGGCCAGCACATTCTCCAGATCTCTCACCAATTGAAAACGTCTGGTCTAGGGTGGCCGAGCAACTGGCTCGTCACAATACTCTTGAACTGGGGTATCGTGAGCTGCATGGGCAGCTGTACCTGTACACGCCATCCAAGCTCTGTTTGACTCAATGCTCAGGCGTATCAAGGCCGTTGTTACGGCCAGAGGTGGTTGTTCTGGGTACTGATTTCTCAGGATCTATGCACCCAAATTGCGGTAAAACATAATCACATGTCATTTAGTATAATATATTTGCCCAATGAATACCCGTTTATCATATGCATTTCTTCTTGGTGTAGCAATTTTAATGGCCAGTAGTGTATGTCACATATTAACGTTTATGATTCCTTGGTGTTGTAAAAACCTTAAGCTTCGAAACCAAAGCAATCAAAAGATACGGCCATTTATGTCGCATATTTTGATACTCGCAAACTCATTGATCAGAACTTATAGGGTACTTCTTGTTGGCCTAGAATCATGAAATTTGGCAAGAAGGGAGGTTTCGCTGTACAATTAGTGGAAAAAAATCTGAAAATTGCTAATATGTAATTACATCACACCAAAAACTTTCTTTCGTCATTTGCTATCCCACCTCAAAGCTAAAATTGAAACAACTTCGAGGTCTTGGGATTTCCGGGAGAGACAAATTGTGAATGTCAATATGGATAACAAGCAAAAATCATACACATAATTAAGGTTGTTCGGAACACTCAAAGCACCAGTTCTACTCGCACCTGGCCAATTTTTCTCGTTGGCGAACTCTGTTTCCATTAATATAAACTGATAATTTTAATGGAAAATATGTTTACAATGGATGTTTTTCTTGCCTGGTCTTGTTACGTCCACTGGCCTCGCATTCGGGAGGACGACGGTTCAATCCCGTCTCCGGCCATCCTGATTTAGGTTTTCCGTGATTTTCCTAAATCGCTTCAGGCAAATGCCGGGATGGTTCCTTTGAAAGGGCACGGCCGATTTCCTTCCCTATCCTTCCCTAAACCCGAGCTTGCGCTCCGTCTCTAATGACCTCGTTGTCGACGGGACGTTAAACACTGATCTCCTCCTCCTCCCTGTTACGTCCGCATTAGCCCCAGCAATGACGTGGTAGCTGACATAGCATGCGACACGTGGCGGTTTTTCGTGTGCAGCTAGACGAGCTTCGTTTTCGCAGAGTCGCTGGCGCCAGCTCGGGCAGCCATTGTGTCGCAGCGCTGGCGCCTCGGCGCGCTAGCCTTGCTGTCGTCAGCGGGCGCGGCAGACGAGGCCACGTAATGCGCGAGCCGCCGGCACTGACCGCGCCATTGCCGCTCTCCCGGCTTTCCGTATTTACATACGCCTCATTAATATGTGATTAATAGCAGCCTCTCAGCAATTAACTCTGTTGCGTAACCAACGTGCGTGGCTGAGTCGCAGCGGTCGCTAAACCGCTGTGACGCGCTGGCATTCGACCCCGAGGAGGCAGATTACAGATTGACGTCGCCTCCACGAGGATGGAGAGAGAAAGCGACTGCAGCCTTTATATCGGAAATTGTTTTAAGCCTTGACTGGACGCGACCGTGGAATTCTACATTTACCTTACTAGGGTCGTAAGCTATATATTAAAAAAAAATCAAATGGCTCTAAGCACTACGGGACTTAACATCTGAGGACATCAGTCCAATAGACTTAGAACTACTTAAACCTAGCCGGCCGGTGTGGCCGAGCGATTCTAGGCGCTACAGTCTGGAACCGCGCGACCGCTACGGTCGCAGATTCGAATCCTGCCTCGGGTATGGATGTGTGTGATGTCCTTAGGTTAGTTAGGTTTAAGTAGTTCTAAGTTCTAGGGGACTGATGACCACAGATGTTAAGTCCCATAGTGCTCAGAGCCATTTGAACCATTTTTGAACTTAAACCTAACATCACACACATCCATGCCCGAGACAGGATTCGAACCTGCGTAGCAGCCGCGTGGTTCCGGACTGAAGCGCCTAGAGCCGCACACCCACAACGGCCAGCTATACAGGGTGGTCCACTGATCGTGACCTGGCCAAATATCTCACGAAATAAGCGTCAAACGAAAAAACTACAAAGAACGAAACTCATCTAGCTTGAAGGGGGAAACGAGATAGCGCTATGGTTGACCCGCTAGATGGCGCTACCCTAGGTCAAACGGATATCAACTGCGTTTTTTTAAAAATAGGAACCCCCATTTTTTATTACATATTCGTGTAGTACGTAAAGAAATATGAATGTTTTAGTTGGATCACTTTTTTCGCTTTGTGATACACGGCGCTGTAATAGTCACAAACATATGGCTCACAATTTTACACGAACAGTTGGTTTGAACATTTTATTTCGGTTGTTCCAATGTGATACATGTACCTTTGTGAACTTATCATTTCTGAGAACGCATGCTGTTACAGCGTGATTACCTGTAAATACCATCTTAATGCATTAAATGCTCAAAATGATGTCCGTCAACCTCAATGCATTTGGCAATACGTGTAACGACAATCCTCTCAACAGCAAGTAGTTCGCCTTGCGTAATGTTCGCACATGTATTGACAATGCACTGACGCATATTGTCAGGCGTCGTCGGTGGATCACGGTAGCAAATATCGACGACCAATCCACCTGTCATGAAATATGCTATTCAACACTGCTTCAACCGCACGCGTGCTATGTGCCGGACATCCATCATGTTGGAAGTACATCGCTATTCTGTCATGCGGTGAAACATCTTGTAGTAACATCGGCAGAACATTATGTAGGAAATCAGCATACATTGCACCATTTAGATTGCCATTGATAAAATGGGGGCCAATTAACCTTCCTCCCACAATGCCGCACCATACATTAACCCGCCAAGGTCGCTGATGTTCCACTTGTCGCAGCCATCGCGGATTTTCCGTTGTCCAATAGTGCATATTATGCCGGTTTACGTTACCGCTGTTGGTGAATGACGTCTCGTCGCTAAATGGAACGCGTGCAAAAAATCTGTCATCGTCCCGTAATTTCTCTTGTACCCAGTGGCAGAACTGTACACGACGTTCAAAGTCGTCACCATGCAACTCCTGGTGCATAGAAATATGGTACGGGTGCAATCGATGTTGATGTAGCATTCTCAACATCGAAGTCATTGAGATTCCCGATTCTCGCACAATTTGTCTGCTACTGACGTGCGGATTAGCCGCTACAGTAGCTAAAACACCTGCGTGGGCATCATCTTTTGTTGCAGGTCGTGGTTGACGTTTCACATGTGGCTGAACATTTCCTGTTTCCTTAAATAACGTAACTATCCGGCGAACGGTCCGGACACTTGGATGATGTCGTCCAGGATACCGACCAGCATACAAAGCACACGCCCGTTGGGCATTTTGATCACAATAGCCATACATCGACCCGATATCGACCTTTTACGCAATTGGTAAACGGTCCATTTTAACATGGGTTATGTATCACGAAGCAGATACCGTCCGCACTGGCGGAATGTTACGTGATACAACGTACTTATACGTTTGTGACTATTACAGCGCCATGTATCACAAAGCTAAAAATGTGGTCCAACTAAAACATTCATTTCTCTTTAGGTACTACACGAATCTGTAATAAAAAAATGAGAGTTCCTATTTTAAAAAAAACGCAGTTGATATCCGTTTGACCTAGGGTAGCGCCATCTAGCGGGCCAACCATAGTGCCATCTTGTTTCCCCTTTCAAGCTAGATGAGTTTCGTTCTCTGTAGTTTTTTCGTTTTATGCTTATTTCGTGAGATATTTGGCCCGGTCACTAACAATGGACCATCCTGTGTATTAAAATTAAAAATAAACCTTGCGACCCGAATTTCTGTGTCTCCCCGAGGCGAGAGTGCCACGGAAGTTACTTAATATTATTCCATCTGTACAGGGGTAACTTCGGGCTAGTATAGTGTTATGTCTGTTCGTTTGCTTTTGTGCAGGTTGTGAGCACTGCTAAACTGTGAAACTACGTTTTTTTACAAAAATTCGTGTGTGTGTGTGTGTGTGTGTGTGTGTGTGTGTGTGTGTGTGTGTGTTAGCGTAAATTTCCTATATGATGTGAGAGGAGATGCGGGGAAGGGTGATTGAGACCTTTTTTTTTTTTTGTCAGTAGGGGGAGGGGCTCGGGCATGAATGGTGATTACAGGACATAACCTGGGAGGAGACGTTAATGGTTAATGGAGCCTGAGGTTATATACACTCCTGGAAATGGAAAAAAGAGCACATTGACACCGGTGTGTCAGACCCACCATACTTGCTCCGGACACTGCGAGAGGGCTGTACAAGCAATGATCACACGCACGGCACAGCGGACACACCAGGAACCGCGGTGTTGGCCGTCGAATGGCGCTAGCTGCGCAGCATTTGTGCACCGCCGCCGTCAGTGTCAGCCAGTTTGCCGTGGCATACGGAGCTCCATCGCAGTCTTTAACACTGGTAGCATGCCGCGACAGCGTGGACTTGAACCGTATGTGCAGTTGACGGACTTTGAGCGAGGGCGTATAGTGGGCATGCGGGAGGCCGGGTGGACGTACCGCCGAATTGCTCAACACGTGGGGCGTGAGGTCTCCACAGTACATCGATGTTGTCGCCAGTGGTCGGCGGAAGGTGCACGTGCCCGTCGACCTGGGACCGGACCGCAGCGACGCACGGATGCACGCCAAGACCGTAGGATCCTACGCAGTGCCGTAGGGGACCGCACCGCCACTTCCCAGCAAATTAGGGACACTGTTGCTCCTGGGGTATCGGCGAGGACCATTCGCAACCGTCTCCATGAAGCTGGGCTACGGTCCCGCACACCGTTAGGCCGTCTTCCGCTCACGCCCCAACATCGTGCAGCCCGCCTCCAGTGGTGTCGCGACAGGCGGGAATGGAGGGACGAATGGAGACGTGTCGTCTTCAGCGATGAGAGTCGCTTCTGCCTTGGTGCCAATGATGGTCGTATGCGTGTTTGGCGCCGTGCAGGTGAGCGCCACAATCAGGACTGCATACGACCGAGGCACACAGGGCCAACACCCGGCATCATGGTGTGGGGAGCGATCTCCTACACTGGCCGTACACCACTGGTGATCGTCGAGGGGACACTGAATAGTGCACGGTACATCCAAACCGTCATCGAACCCATCGTTCTACCATTCCTAGACCGGCAAGGGAACTTGCTGTTCCAACAGGACAATGCACGTCCGCATGTATCCCGTGCCACCCAACGTGCTCTAGAAGGTGTAAGTCAACTACCCTGGCCAGCAAGATCTCCGGATCTGTCCCCCATTGAGCATGTTTGGGGCTGGATGAAGCGTCGTCTCACGCGGTCTGCACGTCCAGCACGGACGCTGGTCCAACTGAGGCGCCAGGTGGAAATGGCATGGCAAGCCGTTCCACAAGACTACATCCAGCATCTCTACGATCGTCTCCATGGGAGAATAGCAGCCTGCATTGCTGCGAAAGGTGGATATACACTGTACTAGTGCCGACATTGTGCATGCTCTGTTGCCTGTGTCTATGTGCCTGTGGTTCTGTCAGTGTGATCATGTGATGTATCTGACCCCAGGAATGTGTCAATAAAGTTTCCCCTTCCTGGGACAATGAATTCACGGTGTTCTTATTTCAATTTCCAGGAGTGTATGTATATTTAATGTTATATTAAGTGGTCAATCAGTTTAAAGTGTATGCAAGGTGAGAAATATTCATGACTTTTGTTGTATTGCTAGAGAAGGCCGAAATGCACGCGTTAAACTCAAGCAGTCTGGCGTGAGGTCTGAAACAGGATACGTAATGAATGCTATAAAGAAAAGTACGTAGCTTCTGGAATACTTAACTTTAATCCACATTTGTAGAACATTGCTCTTGATGATACAGAAGTATTATAGCAATTGAATACGGCGCCTTGCTAGGTCGTAGCAACTGTAGCTGAAGGCTATGTTAACTATCGTCTCGGCAAATGAGAGCGTAATTCTCAGTGAACCATGGCTAGCAACGTCGGCTGTACAACTGGGGCGAGTTCTAGTACGTCTCTTTAGACCTGCCTTGTGGTGGCGCTCGGTCTGCAATTACTGACAGTGGCGACACGCGGGTCCGTCGTATACTAGCGGACCGCGGCCGATTTAAAAGCTACCACCTAGCAAGTGTGGTGTCTGGCGGTGACACCACAACTTTGGTACGATTGACAAAGGTGAAGTCTCAATAACGCTAATGAATAGCGCAAGAAATGCTGGAGAATGGCGAAAAATGCCAAGTGCATACGTGAAACGACGTCTTTCGATGTCAACCGCTGCTAGCAAGGAGGGAAGAGGCAATAGTTTGCAGAACGCGTAAAGAAACACCGTAAGTAATTTGCCCTCCACTTTCATTAACAAAACGATATTTTTAGTCTAAAACAACCAAAACTGTACAAACAAATGTATCCAGTTTGTAGGCTAACCACGGAAGATGCTTCAGAAATAAAAGCGAAACGCCTCTGGCGCAAAATTCTCTTTCATTAAATTGCAGTGTGCTCAAAACGGAAAATCAATAATAAGAGCAATTGTTGGTGGTCACCCAGATGGTGGTGAAGTTCCTCGGTTTCAAGGAGGACATCAGCCGCGCAGGAAGGTAGTTTGCGGTTGGAAGAACAATTCAACAGAGCTCATCAGACGTGACTGGTAAGGCAGACATTTCATTTCGTAGACACGACTGTTCAGGATACCCGTAGAAAATAGTGGCTACGCTCACAGTCTCGGTGTTTTCCTGTTGGGACGGACTTTTTAAACAGGACCCAGCAGGGTCACACAGCCTCACTTTTGCCGATGTTCAGTAGTAGTCAGCACGCAGCATCACAGAGGACCCTGTGGACAACCGCCGGCCAACATTGGCACAACAAGGCGAGGTGCTACAGCCTACAGACCGGGTGACGCGCCACATGCTGCACTGTTGCTCTTCATTGCAAGAAATTCGTTCTTCTCAACCTTATAGCGGCATCATTGTTTACATTTTTGTATCTTTTATTTTAATTGATACTTGAGAACATATGAATTTGATATCGAACATTAGTGCCCTCTTTTCTTACGATTTCAGTGGGTTTTCCTTCCCTGTTGCTTTATAAAACTAGAATGCCATCGAAGAGTCGAATTTGATTTCTTCCCATTGTTATGACTGTTGTACTGCTATTCCTGTTCACTTACATCCCCATGATTAGCATTAATCAATTTTCAGAGTGACTAATTGATTCACAACATCACGTAGGATCGAGTCAGATGCTTCCCAAGGCCATCACCTTCACTGGGTGCCACCTGCTGGGGGAGCGGCGGGCAGGCGAGATGTAACACACAATTGTTGCTGCTCATCTAGAGCTGCTGTGCTTGAGCAGGACAGTGTACAACGCCACAAGAAGGCCGATATCTCACCACCAGTGCCCGCAGACGGCCACGGAGTACTTCAGGTAGCCTTTCTCGGGACTTGACCGCAGCCACTGCAACAGTTGTCTCCAGACACACAGTCCACAGACGACTGAACAGACGCGGTTTATTCGCCCGGAGACCTGCAAGGTGCTTTGCACTGACCCCTGGTCACAGGAGAGCCCGTAAATCCTAGTGTCAAGGACACTGTACATGGTCATTGGAATAGTGGTCCCAGGTTATGTTCACGGACGAGTCCAGGTAAAGTCTGAACAGTGATTCTCGCCGTGTTTTCATCTGGCGTGAACCAGGAACCAGATACCAACCCCTTAATGTCCTTGAAAGGGACCTGCATGGGGTCGTGGTTTGACGGTGTGGGGTGGGATTATGATTGGTGCCCGTACACCCCTGCATGTCTTTGACAGAGGAACTGTAACAGGTGAGGTGTATCGGGACGTCATTTTGCACCAATATGTCCCCCTTTCCAGGGGTGCAGTGGGTCCTATCTCTCCTCCTGATGGGTGATAACGCACGGCCCCACCGAGCTGTCATCGTGGAAGAGTACCTTGAAACGGTATCAGGCGAACGGAGTGGCCTGCCTGTTCTCCAGACCTAAACCTGTCTAGGATGCTCTCGGTCGACGAATCGTTGCACGTCTTCGAACCCCTGGGACACTTCAGGAGCTCCGACGGGCATTGGTGCAAGAATGGGAGGCTATACCCCAGCAGCTGCTCGACCACCTGATCCAGAGTATGCGATCCCGTTGTGCGGCCTGTGTACGTGTGCATGGTGATCATATCCGATATTGATGTCGGGGTACATGCGCAGGGAACAGTGGCGTTTTGTAGCACATGTGTTTCGGGATATTTCTCTCGACTTATCTCTAATACCGTGGACTTAAAGATCTGTGTCGTGTATGTTCCCTATGTGCCTATGCTATTAGCGCCAGTTTTATGTAGTGTCACGTTTTGTGGCACCACATTCTGCAATTATCCTTAATTTATGAGCATGAGTCGTAAATTACGGTTGTGTACCCATTTCTACTTATCAGATTACAGCGCCATCTGCGGAGAAACAAAGAAAATGCTTCAGGCGAAACGTATGTAGATTTTTCCGTAGAACAGTAATCCCCAATAAAAAAAGGGGGTTCCCATTGCAGATTTCAAAGTTACCCTCCCCCTCCCCCGCCACACTCGCACGGTCGGGGGTGAAGGGTGGAATGTGGTGTCATTGGATGTCTTCCTCCCAGACAAACAAATGGTAATTATAACTTTTTTTGTCTCGATATGTAGTTTTCGAGATATTTCAATGTATTCGGTTAAAATGAACATCCAGTATATTCAAACATACGTATCAAAAAATGTATCCGATGACCTACCAAACTTTTATTGGAGTATAGGAGCAAAATAACTGATGATGGTCAAAGTAGAGAGGATATAAAATGTAGACTGGCAATAGCAAGGAAAGCGTTTCTGAAGAAGAGAAATTTGTTAACGTCGAGTATAGATTTAAGTGTCAGGAAGTTATTTCTGAAAGTATTTGTATGGAGTGCAGCCATATATTGAAGTGAAACGTGGACGATAAATAGTTTAGACAAGAAGAGAATAGAAGCTTTCGAAATGTGGTGTTACAGACGAATGCTGAAGATTAGATGGGTAGATCACATCACTAATGAGGAGGTATTGAATAGTATTGGGGAGAAGAGAAATTTGTGGCACAACTTGACTAGAAGAAGGGATCGTTTGGTAGGACATATTCTGAGGCATCAAAGGATCACCAATTTAGTATTGGAGGGCAGCGTGGAGGGTAAAAATAGTAGAGGGAGACCAATAGATGAATACACTAAAGAGATTCAGAAGGATGTAGGTTGCAGTAGGTACTAGGAGATGAAGAAGCTTGCACAGGATAGAGTAGCATGGAGAGCAGCATCAAACCAGTCTCTGGGCTGAAGACCACAACAACAACAGAGTAAAAATTTGCCGGTCCCTGTGGCCGAGCGGTTCTAGGCGCTTCAGTCTGGAACAGCGCGACCGCTACGGTCGCAGGTTCGAATCCTGCCTCGGGCATGGATGTGTGTGATGTCCTTAGGTTAGTTAGGTTTAAGTAGTTCTAAGTTCTAGGGGACTGATGACCATAGATGTTAAGTCCCATAGTGCTCAGAGCCATTTGAACCATTTTTTTTAACGTTTTCAAATTTTTCCGTGTGTAGACCGTCAAATCCTGCATATGTCCAAGCAAATCTGAAAATGTCCTGGAATTTAGGAGAGCGAAGTTGAGTATGTGTGAGTGCCTGAACTTCGATAATTGACACACGATCACGAACAGATAATAGTCTGAAAATAAAAAATTTAAAATTTTTATTCGAGGGAAGACTTGAACTAAGGACCTCCAGTTCCGCAACTGCTCACGCTAACCACGGGACCACGGCGCTCCTGAGCCTACACAGTCCCTTATGTTGCCTATCTTACACATGGACTACTCAGTTTGTATATTTTGCTTATTTTTTTCATAGTTCCACACTACTTCTTCCTCTTTTCTCGATTGATATGTGTTTCGTTTCTCAAGGCCTATCTACTGTGCCAACTTATAACTAAATCTGAGGGGGTTGCGATGTGGAGGTTCCCTTGTTAGTACGGGATATTGAACAGAATTTAAATGACCAAGGTATGGGTAATTAAACACCGCGGAACGCAGTGAAAGTCGCAGTGACATTTAATAATATAACTCTGCGACCTGCCTGTGTAACGGTTGCGCACAGAAAGTGTTGTCCTCTGAGGACAAGGGTAGTTGGCCTCGTGACCAGTACTGGCAGCGAGCCACAGCCGACGTAATGGGAGGCAGAAATAATTTTTCCATCGCCCCGATGCAGTGTGTCCAAGCCAAGGGTACTTTAGTTAGGACCTTTAACAGGCATTCTCATGACTCCAGCGAGCTATCGCGCCATTCGCCGACCTAAAGCCCGCGGTCCGCTTCGCCATTATGCAATGACGCCGACCCGCAAGGCCGCGCGGCAAAGTGCAGAGGCCGCCCACGTCGCGTGGAGCCGGCGCAGCTCACGCTGTTAGCTGCCTCCGCAGCCCAGGTCGCTAAAGCACGCCCGCCCGGTTGTCATTGGCTAGCACTGGAAGTACTTTTCGCCGCCAGTATTTGGCCGGCAAAAGGAGCACAGGTGATGACGTACGGTTCTTGATCACCAAACTTTGCGCCAATGTGATGGATTATGCTGACGTGACAAGAGTTACGGAATAGCGAAATGCACATATACAGATAGCGGTAGTACCACGTTCTTTTTTTTCCATCAGTCTTCTGACTGGTCTGATGCAGCCCGGCACGAATTCCTCTCATATGCTAACCTACATGTTCAATTATTAGTTGTATGTATTTCAGTCTCTGTCTTCCTCTACAGTTTTTGCCATTGACAGCAGGAACTCATTCCCTGATGTCTTAACATATGTCCTACCATTCTGTCGCATCTCCCTGTCGGTTTTTTCCAGATATTCCTTACCTCTCCGATTCTGCGCAGAACTTCCTCTTTCCTTATCTTATCAGTCCACCCAATTTTAAAAAAATGGTTCAAATGGCTCTAAGCACTATGAGACTTAACATCTGAGGTTATCAGTCCCCTAGCTTAGAACTACTTAAACCTAGATGCGAGCGGCTGGAGTGGCCGAGCGGTTCTAGGCGCTACAGTCTGGAATCGCGCGACCGCTGCGGTCGCAGGTTCGAATCCTGCCTCGGGCATGGATGTGTGTGGTGTCCTTACGTTAGTTAGGTTTAAGTACTTCTAAGTTCTAGGGGACTGATGACCACTGCAGTTAAGTCCCGCCGGCCGGAGTGGCCGAGCGGCTCTAGGCGCTACAGTCTGGAACCGAGCGACCGCTACGGTCGCAGGTTCGAATCCTGCCTCGGGCATGGATGTGTGTGATGTCCTTGGGTTAGTTATGTTTAATTAGTTCTAATTTCTAGCCGACTGACGACCTCAGAAGTTAAGTCCCATAGTGCTCAGAACCAATTTGAACCAAGATGCGAACCTGCGACCGCAGCAACAACGCAGTTCCAGACTGACCCAATTTTCAACATTCGTCTGTAGCACCACATCTCAAATGCTTCGCTTCTCTTCTGTTACGGTTTTCCCACAGTCCATGTTTCACTACCATACAGTGCTGTGCTCCAAACGTACATTCTCAGAAATTTCTTCCTCAAATTAATTGGCCAGAAATGCCCTTTTTTCCAGGGCTCTTCTGCTTTTGATGTCCTCTTTGCTCCGTCCGTCATTGGTTATTTTGCGGCCTAGGTAGCAGAATTCGCTAACTTCATCTACTTCGTGACGATCAGTCCTCATGCTAAGTTTCTCGCTGTTCTCATTTCTGTTACTTCTCGTTACTTTCGTCCACTACACGCAACAAGCGGCTACACGGGTAGCAGGGGTTGTGTGGCGTGGGCTGGGCGGTTTTTTAGGTTAGATGGCCTCGGGCAAGTGCAGAAAGGGCAACAGCCTCAACGGGTGCGGGGCAAAGTCAGGACATGCGGGGACCAAGCAGCAATCGGTATTGTAATTGTAAACTGTCGAAGCTGCGTTGGTAAAGTACCGGAACTTCAAGCGCTGATAGAAAGCACCGAAGCTGAAATCGTTATAGGTACAGAAAGCTGGCTGAAGCCAGAGATAAATTCTGCCGAAATTTTTACAAAGGCGCAGACGGTGTTTAGAAAGGATAGATTGCATGCAACCGGTGGTGGAGTGTTCGTCGCTGTTAGTAGTAGTTTATCCTGTAGTGAAGTAGAAGTGGATAGTTCCTGTGAATTATTATGGGTGGAGGTTACACTCAACAACCGAGCTAGGTTAATAATTGGCTCCTTTTACCGACCCCCCGACTCAGCAGCATTAGTGGCAGAACAACTGAGAGAAAATTTGGAATACATTTCACATAAATTTTCTCAGCATGTTATGGTCTTAGGCGGAGATTTCAATTTACCAGATATAGACCGGGACACTCAGATGTTTAGGACGGGTGGTAGGGACAGAGCATCGAGTGACATTATACTGAGTGCACTATCCGAAAATTACCTCGAGCAATTAAACAGAGAACCGACTCGTGGAGATAACATCTTGGACCTACTGATAACAAACAGACCCGAACTTTTCGACTCTGTAAGTGCAGAACAGGGAATCAGTGATCATAAGGCCGTTGCAGCATCCCTGAATATGGAAGTTAATAGGAATATAAAAAAAGGGAGGAAGGTTTATCTGTTTAGCAAGAGTAATAGAAGGCAGATTTCAGACTACCTAACAGATCAAAACGAAAATTTCTGTTCCGACACTGACAATGTTGAGTGTTTATGGAAAAAGTTCAAGGCAATCGTAAAATGCGTTTTAGACAGGTACGTGCCGAGTAAAACTGTGAGGGACGGGAAAAACCCACCGTGGTACAACAACAAAGTTAGGAAACTACTGCGAAAGCAAAGAGAGCTTCACTCCAAGTTTAAACGCAGCCAAAACCTCTCAGACAAACAGAAGCTAAACGATGTCAAAGTTAGCGTAAGGAGGGCTATGCGTGAAGCGTTCAGTGAATTCGTAAGTAAAATACTAGGTACCGACTTGACAGAAAATCCTAGGAAGTTCTGGTCTTACGTTAAATCAGTAAGTGGCTCGAAACATCATGTCCAGACACTCCGGGATGATGATGGCATTGAAACAGAGGATGACAAGCGTAAAGCTGAAATACTAAACACCTTTTTCCAAAGCTGTTTCACAGAGGAAGACCGCACTGCAGTTCCTTATCTAAATCCTCGCACCAACGAAAAAATGGCTGACATTGAAATAAGTGTCCAAGGAATAGAAAAGCAACTGGAATCACTCAACAAAGGAAAGTCCACTGGACCTGACGGGATACCAATTCGATTCTACACAGAGTACGCGAAAGAACTTGCCCCCCTTCTAACAGCCGTGTACCGCAAGTCTCTAGAGGAACAGAAGGTTCCAAATGATTGGAAAAGAGCACAGGTAGTCCCAGTCTTCAAGAAGGGTCGTCGAGCAGATGCGCAAAACTATAGACCTATATCTCTGACGTCGATCTGTTGTAGAATTTTAGAACATGTCTTTTGCTCAAGTATCATGTCGTTTTTGGAAACTCAGAATCTACTATGTAGGAATCAACATGGATTCCGGAAACGGCGATCGTGTGAAACCCAACTCGCTTTATTTGTTCATGAGACCCAGAAAATATTAGATACAGGCTCCCAGGTAGACGCTATTTTTCTTGACTTCCGGAAGGCGTTCGATACAGTTCCGCACTGTCGCCTGATAAACAAAGTAAGAGCCTACGGAATATCAGACCAGCTGTGTGGCTGGATTGAAGAGTTTTTAGCAAACAGAACACAGCATGTTGTTATCAACGGAGAGACGTCTACAGACATTAAAGTAACCTCTGGCGTGCCACAGGGGAGTGTTATGGGACCATTGCTTTTCACAATATATATAAATGACCTAGTAGATAGTGTCGGAAGTTCCATGCGGCTTTTCGCGGATGATGCTGTAGTATACAGAGAAGTTGCAGCATTAGAAAATTGTAGCGAAATGCAGGAAGATCTGCAGCGGATAGGCACTTGGTGCAGGGAGTGGCAACTGACCCTTAATATAGACAAATGTAATGTATTGCGAATACATAGAAAGAAGGATCCTTTATTGTATGATTATATGATAGCGGAACAAACACTGGTAGCAGTTACTTCTGTAAAATATCTGGGAGTATGCGTGCGGAACGATTTGAAGTGGAATGATCATATAAAATTAATTGTTGGTAAGGCGGGTACCAGGTTGAGATTCATTGGGAGAGTCCTTAGAAAATGTAGTCCATCAACAAAGGAGGTGGCTTACAAAACACTCGTTCGACCTATACTTGAGTATTGCTCATCAGTGTGGGATCCGTACCAGATCGGGTTGACGGAGGAGATAGAGAAGATCCAAAGAAGAGCGGCGCGTTTCGTCACAGGGTTATTTGGTAACCGTGATAGCGTTACGGAGATGTTTAACAAACTCAAGTGGCAGACTCTGCAAGAGAGGCGCTCTGCATCGCGGTGTAGCTTGCTCGCCAGGTTTCGAGAGGGTGCGTTTCTGGATGAGGTATCGAATATATTGCTTCCCCCTACTTATACCTCCCGAGGAGATCACGAATGTAAAATTAGAGAGATTAGAGCGCGCACAGAGGCTTTCAGACAGTCGTTCTTCCCGCGAACCATACGCGACTGGAACAGGAAAGGGAGATAATGACAGTGGCACGTAAAGTGCCCTCCGCCACACACCGTTGGGTGGCTTGCGGAGTATAAATGTAGATGTAGATGTAGATGTTTCTTAGATTTATTCTTAATCCATATACTCATTGATTGTTCACTCCATTCAGCAGATCATGTATTCTTCTTCACTTTCACTCAGTATAGCAACATCATCAGCGAATCGTATCATTGATATTCTTTCACCTTGAATTTTAATTCCACTCCTGAAGCCTTCTTTTATATCCATCATTGCTTTTTCGATGTACAGACTGAACAGTAGGGGCGAAAGACTAGATCCATGTCTTACACCCTTTTTAATTCGAGCACTTCGTTCTTCGCTGTGCAGTCTTATTAATTCCTCCTTGGCTCTTGTACATATTGTATACTACCCGTCTCTCCCTATAGCTTACCCCTATTTTTCTCAGAATTTTGAACATCTTGCACCATTTACAATGTCGCATACACAACGTATAAAGTGGCGATGTGTTGGCGAGGCTGTCACTTGTACTCAGGTTTATTCATTTTAAAAGCTTTCCGATGTTGTCATGGCCGAACGACGGGAATTTACTGTCTCTGGATGCGGAATGGTAGTTGGAGCTAGACGCATGCGTCATTCCATTTCTGAAATCATTTGGTAATTCAATATTCCGAGATCCACAGTGTCAAGAGCGTGCCGAGAATACCGAATTTTAGGCATTACCTCTCACCCTGGACAAAGCAGTCGCAGACGGCCATCATTAAAGACCGAGAGCAGCGGCGTTTGCCTAAACTTGTCAGTGCTAACAGACAAGCAACACTGCGTCAAATAACCGCGGAAATTAAGGCGAGATGTACGACGAACATATCCGTTAAGGCAGTGCGTTGAAATTTCGCGTTAATGCTCTATGGCAGCAGACGACCGAAGTGAGTGCCTTCCCTAACAGCAAGACGTCGTCTGCAGCGCCTTTCCTGGGTTCGTGACAGTATCGGCCTGACGCTAGACGCCTGGAAATCCATGACCTGGTCACATGAGCCCCGATTTCAGGTGGTAAGAGCTGATGGTAGGGATCGAGTGTGGCGCAAACCCTACAGACCATGGACTGGAGTTATCAACAAGGCATTGTGCAGGCTTGTGGTGGCTGCGTAATTGTGTGGGCAATGTTGACGTGGAATGGACAGGGTCGACAGGTCCAACTGAACAAATCATTGACTGGAAATGATAATCCAACCATTCATGGACTTCATGTTCCCACACAACGATAACGCCCTGTCACTGGACCACAGCTGTTCGCAATTGATTTTAAGACCATTCTGGACAATTCGAGTGAAACGAATCTCATCGAACATTTATGGGACACAATTTTGAGGTCAGTTCGTGCATAAAATCCTGCACCAACAACCCTTTAATAATTATGGACGGCTGCAGAGACAACATGGCTCAATATTTCTCCAGGGGACTTCCAAAGACTTACTGAGTCCATCCCTTGTCGTGTTACTGGGCAGTAGCAGGTCCGACACGATATTAGAAGTAATCCCACGACTTTCGACACCTCAGCGTAAATTCCAAGCTCATTCGCAATGGCTCACAAACTCAGGATATGTGACACTGTTGACGAGCATCCGTCGGTCGGATAGGTATAAATGGGCTGCTTCTGTGTTGGCAGCGTTGTGTAGCGCTTTGCATTGCATCTCAGACTGCGCTTTCTTTGTTAAGAGACTATGTGGCTGGTTGAACTCATTGTTGGTACTTAATCGCCAGTAGTGTTGGGCAGTTGGAAGTTGGTCGCCAGCAGTGGTGGAAGTACTGTTGGGCAGTTGGAGGTGAACAGCCAGCAGTCATGGATGTTAAACGTAAGACGTTAACACTGATAGAGGGTAGAGGTCTAAAGTGATAGCGTAGGCTAACGATCTGGAAGAATCCGACTTGGAGATTGAAAATTATTCATGATTATTACCGGATGTCAATGACGATTTATATTCGTGGTTGAACTGGATGTCACATTATTAAGGTAAAAAATACATTATTTGCTTTTGCAACAAAATCTTTCCTTTGATAACCACATGCCTATTAGTAGTTAGTGGCTTTAGTAGGACGCCCGCTGTATTGCAGTAGTTCGCGTAATGAAGATTTTTGTGAGGTAAGTGCTTAATGAAACGTATAGGTTATTGTCAGGTTTGCTTCTTATTCAGGGCCATTCTTCTGTATTAATTATTTGAAGTCAGGTTTATTTTTTTATTTTATTTAATTTTTTTTTTTTTGAGCAGTCAGATTTCGTTGCACCAGAATACTGTGGGTCAGTGTTGACTTGATAGGAAGAAGTAAAGAGAAAGTAGGCTCAGTACGTTCAGTTTTACTCAGATGTTTCAGAATCAAATAACGCAGAAGTTTCATCTTCTCAGTCATTCAGCAATTTAAGTACAGATTGACACATTTAAATAAAGAAGTTTCATAGGGACGTTAAGCCCGGTTGTCCCCATGGAATATTCGGGAAAAGTAAGCCGTGTACCAGCAACGGGTTTCATCCTACACCTAAATCTACATACATACTCCGCAATCCACCATACGGTGCGTGGCGGAGGGTACCCCGTACCACAACTAGAATCTTCTCTCCCTGTTCCACTCCCAAACAGAACGAGGGAAAAATGACTGCCTATACGCCTCTGTATGAGCCCTAATCTCTCTTATCTTATCTTTGTGGTCTTTCCGCGAAATATAAGTTGGCGGTAGTAAAATTGTACTGCAGTCAGCCTCAAATGCTGGTTCTCTAAATTTCGTCAGTAGCGATTCACGAAAAGAACGCCTCCTTTCCTCCAGAGACTCCCACCCTAGTTCCTGAAGCATTTCCGTAACACTCGCGTGATGATCAAACCTACCAGTAACAAATCTAGCAGCATGCCTCTGAATTGCTTCTAAGTCCTCCCTCAATCCGACCTGATATGGATCCCAAACGCTCGAGCAGTACTCAAGAACAGGTCGTATTAGTGTTTTATAAGCGGTCTCCTTTATACACTCCAGGAAATGGAAAAAAGAACACATTGACACCGGTGTGTCAGACCCACCATACTTGCTCCGGACACTGCGAGAGGGCTGTACAAGCAATGATCACACGCACGGCACAGCGGACACACCAGGAACCGCGGTGTTGGCCGTCGAATGGCGCTAGCTGCGCAGCATTTGTGCACCGCCGCCGTCAGTGTCAACCAGTTTGCCGTGGCATACGGAGCTCCATCGCAGTCTTTAACACTGGTAGCATGCCGCGACAGCGTGGACGTGAACCGTATGTGCAGCTGACGGACTTTGAGCGAGGGCGTATAGTGGGCATGCGGGAGGCCGGGTGGACGTACCGCCGAATTGCTCAACACGTGGGGCGTGAGGTCTCCACAGTACATCGATGTTGTCGCCAGTGGTCGGCGGAAGGTGCACGTGCCCGTCGACCTGGGACCGGACCGCAGCGGCGCACGGATGCACGCCAAGACCGTTGGATCCTACGCAGTGCCGTAGGGGACCGCACCGCCACTTCCCAGCAAATTAGGGACACTGTTGCTCCTGGGGTATCGGCGAGGACCATTTGCAACCGTCTCCATGAAGCTGGGCTACGGTCCCGCACACCGTTAGGCCGTCTTCCGCTCACGCCCCAACATCGTGCAGCCCGCCTCCAGTGGTGTCGCAACAGGCGTGAATGGAGGGACGAATGGAGACGTGTCGTCTTCAGCGATGAGAGTCGCTTCTGCCTTGGTGCCAATGATGGTCGTATGCGTGTTTGGCGCCGTGCAGGTGAGCGCCACAATCAGAACTGCATACGACCGAGGCACACAGGGCCAACACCCGGCATCATGGTGTGGGGAGCGATCTCCTACACTGGCCGTACACCACTGGTGATCGTCGAGGGGATACTGAATAGTGCACGGTACATCCAAACCGTCATCGAACCCATCGTTCTACCATTCCTAGACCGGCAAGGGAACTTGCTGTTCCAACAGGACAATGCACGTCCGCATGTATCCCGTGCCACCCAACGTGCTCTAGAAGGTGTAAGTCAACTACGCTGGCCAGCAAGATCTCCGGATCTGTCCCCCATTGAGCATGTTTGGGACTGGATGAAGCGTCGTCTCACGCGGTCTGCACGTCCAGCACGAACGCTGGTCCAGCTGAGGCGCCAGGTGGAAATGGCATGGCAAGCCGTTCCACAGGACTACATCCAGCATCTCTACGATCGTCTCCATGGGAGAATAGCAGCCTGCATTGCTGCGAAAGATGGATATACACTGTACTAGTGCCGACATTGTGCATGCTCTGTTGCCTGTGTCTATGTGCCTGTGGTTCCGTCAGTGTGATCATGTGATGTATCTGACCCCAGGAATGTGTCAATAAAGTTTCCCCTTCCTGGGACAATGAATTCACGGTGTTCTTATTTCAATTTCCAGGAGTGTAGATGAACCACATCTTCCCAGAATTCTACCAATGAACCGAAGACGACTATCCGCCTTCCCCCCAACTGCCATTACATGCTTGTCCCACTTCATATCGCTCTGCAATGTTACGACCAAATATTTAATCGACGTGACTATGTCAAGCGTTACACTACTAATGGAGTATTCAAACATTACGGGATTCTTTTTCCTATTCATCTGCATTAATTTACATTTATCTATATTTAGAGTTATCTGGCATTCTTTACACCAATCACAAATCCTGTCCAAGTCATCTTGTATCCTCCTACAGTCACTCAACGACGACACCTTTTCGTACACCACAGCATCATCAGCAAACAGCCGCACATTGCTATCCACCCTATCCAAAAGATCATTTATGTAGATAGCACAGACACCACACTGCATACAGTAATTTGTTTAGCTACAAAATCTTCCAATCTAGCGACCACGTCAGGAATGTTATTACGTAAGGTAGAAGGAAGTTTCCTTGATGGCAAGTAAGTACACTGTGTGGTCAAAAGAATCGGGACACACTATGTAATTCGGAACTGACCGCTAGACGCGAACGAGAGGCGGAGCCGCCGGTATAAAAGGAGACGAGGAGAATTATGTTGTCAGCAGAGAAGCGATCCAGCAGAATGGATCGGTCAGGAGAGTTCAGTGGTTTATAACGTGGTCTAGTCGTTGGATACCACGTGCGTAACAAATCCATCACGAATAATTCGAGCCTTCTGAAGCTGTCAACTCTACTGTTGGTACTGCGACTGTGAAGTGGAAAGACGAAGAGACAACCGCGGCCAGCCCAAGACCAGGCAGACCGCACGTACTGATAGAAAGGGACCGTCGTGCACTGCGAATGGTGGATGTAAAAAGTCGCGTGCAGTCAGCGGATGGAATCACGCGTGAGTTCCAACGTGCTACCAGCAGTCGGCTAGCACAATGTGCGCACGCAGTTAAACAGAATGGGGTACAATAATCGAGCAGCTGCTCATAAGCCACACGTTTCCGTAGTGATTACTAAGCGACGCTTGGTGTGATGTAACGAGCGACTGGAAAACGAGTGATTTAGACTGATGAGTCACGCTGTGCCCTGTGGCAATGCGCCGGAAGGGTTTGGGTTTGGCGAATGTCTGGATAACGTTACCTGCGATCGTGTGTTGGGCTGATGATAGTGAAGTACGGAGGAGGTAGTGTTACGCTACGTGTGTATTTTTCGTGGGTATGTTGTGGTGCCAGCATCGCGCGTGTGTAAACGCTAAACACACGTTTTACGAACGAACAATCCGGAGACGGTGACTGTCTCAGCATGACATTGTTCACTGTCATACAGCAGAATGTCTGAGGCAGTGGTTTGTGGACAATAACATTTCTGAAATGCACTGACCTCCCCAAGGTTATCTTCTCTGCTTTCCGCTCTTGAGGAAGAATGCGCTGCCATTCCTCTACTGACATTTAGACATCCCACTGAAAGTGAACTGTGACTGACGCCCGAACAACGCGGAACTAACATGCATCGAGATTAGAAAATAATGTTGTACTGATAATTGCAAGGCACTAGTCGAAATCTGGATTAGCTCAATAAAACCTGCAAAAAAAAAGGACGACTGATTGCTGCGCTCTGTAATTTATAAATATAAAAATATTTCTGTTACTGATAAATCAGATATATGTACAGTATTTAACAATAATTTTCTGAGCATTGCCGGTGAATTAAATAAAAATTTATTTTCTACAGGGAATCATATAACTTTCTTGCCAAGTGCCTTTCCGAGATTGATGTCTGAAATACTTCTCTGTGATACAGACAAGGGGGAGATTGAGCCAATAATTAAATCACTGAAGATCTAAGGACTCTCATAGTTAAAATGGAGTGCCTAGTAGAATATTAAAGTACGGTGCTGCACATGTTAGCTCTGTATTTAGCCATATTTGTAATTTTTCCTTTAGGAATGGTCAGTTTCCTCAGCGATTAAAGTGCTCAGTAGTAAAGCCGCTTTGTAAAAAAGGAGAAAGGGATAATTTAAATAATTTTAGACCTATTCTATGCCATCAGTGTTTGCTAAAGTTATTGAAAAGGCTGTGTATGTAAGGATAACTGATCATTTTATATCACTTAATTTGCTATCAAATGTACAGTTCGGCTTTAGAAGGCGTTTAACAATTGAAAATGCTATATTCTCTTTTCTCTGTGAGGTACTGGATGGGTTAAATAAAAAGTTTCAAACGCTAGGCATATTTTTTGATTCAGCTAAGGTATTTGATTGTGTTGATCACAAAATATTGCTCCAGAAGTTGGACCATTACGGAATACTGGGACTAGCTCACAATTGGTTCACCTCTTACTTTAGCAACAGACAGCAAAAGGTCATTATTCCCAATGTTGAGAATGGCTGTGATTTGGGGTCCGAATGGGGTACAGCCGAGTTGGGGGTGCCCCAGGGATCAGTGTTGGGGCCACTCCTTTTCCTTATTTATGTAAATAATATGCCCTCTAGTATTACGGGTAACTCTAAAATATTTCTGTTTGCTGATGACACTAGCTTGGTATTAAAGGATGTTGTGTGCAACATTGGCTCGGTTTCAAATAGTGCAGTACATGACCTAAGTTCATTGCTTGTAGAAAATAAACTAATGCTAAATCACAGTAAGACTCAGTTTTTACAGTTTCTAAAACACAATTCAACAAAATCTGACTTTTTAATTTCACAGAATTGGCATATGATTAGTGAAACTGAACAGTTCAAATTTCTAGGTGTTCAGATAGATAGTAAGCTGTCGTGGAAAGTCCACGTTCAGGATCTTGTTCAAAGACTTAATGGTGCCATTTTTACTATTCGAACGGTATCTGAAGTGAGTGATCATTCGACACGAAAATAAGACTACTTTGCTTATTTTCATTCGCTTATGTCGTATGGTATTATATTTTGGGGTAACTCATCCCATTCTAAAAGGACATTTTTTTTGGTTCAGAAACGGCCGGTTCGGGCAATAAGTGGTGAAAGTTCACGAACCTCTTGTCGACCCCTGTTCACGAGTCTGGGTATTTTGACATTGGCCTCTCAATATATATACTCCTCACTGTTATTTCTTGTTAACAATATTAACTTACTTAAAAGTTCCGGGCTGATAGGCCGTGGTAGAAGTATAAAACTGTCTCCTGACGTTTCGTCTCCGACTGCGGGAGACTTCCTCGGAGGTAAAGCGGCGACGAAACGTTAGGAGACAGTTTTATACTTCGACCACGGCCTATCAGCCCGGAAGTTTTAAGTGAAGACAATACCGGCCGTGAAAGCTTACACTGTATGATCAATATTAACTTATTCCTAAGAATAAGCAGCTTTCACTCAGTTAATACTCGGCACAAATCGAACCTGATTTGGATCGGACTTCCTTAACTCTTGTGCAGAAGGATGCGCAATAAACTGCTGCATCCATTTTCAATAAGCTACCGCTCAAATTCAAAAATCTTAGCAGTAATCCACGCGCTTTCAAATCGAAACTGAAGAGTTTCCTCATCGGTCACTCCTTCTTTTCTGTTGAGGAGTTTCTTGAAAATTTAAGCTTATTCTTGTTACTTAAACTTATGGACTGACTTTTTTGGGTTCATAAACATTTATTTTTATCTGTTATTACTTCTATGTTGTAATTTCATGTACTGACGCGTTCCATGACCTTGGAGATTTGCTCCTCAATTTGGTCCTACGGAACTTGACGTATAAATAAATAATACTTGCAGTGGCTCCTGATGCAGTTTGGAATTCCTGTGTGTTGGTCTGGATAGATGTCTGCCTATTACACATGACGACCCTCTTCAACTGTCGGCGGACTCTGTCAGTCAAAAATGGCTCTGAGCACTATGGGACTTAACAGCTGTGGTCATCAGTCCCCTAGAACTTAGAACAACTTAAACCTAACTAACCTAAGGACATCACACACATCCATGCCCGAGGCAGGATTCGAACCTGCGACCGTAGCAGTCGCGCGGTTCCGGACTGCGCGCCTAGAACCGCGAGACCACCACGGCCTGCACTCTGTCAGTCAACAGACAAGGTCGGCCTGTACGCTTTTGTGCTGTACGTGTCCCTTCACGTTTCAACTTCACTATCACATCGGAAACAGTGGACCTAGGGATGTTTAGAAGTGTGGAAAACTCGCGTACAGACGTATGACACAAGCGACACCCAATCACCTGACCACGTTCGAAGTCCGTGAGTTCCGCGGAGCGCTCTATTCTGGTCTCTCACGATGTATAATAACTGCTGAGGTCGCTGATGTGGAGTACCTGGCAGTAGGTGGCAGCAGAATAAGATATGTTTTGGGGGTGTCCGGATACTTTTGATCACATAGTGTATGTGCATACTGAGGAGTTTGTAATGTTAGTGATTCATTTGTCACGGTCATCGGAGAGCTGTCTATGCACCCTGTGCTTTGACTCCGTATTCAGTAACAGTGCTGAGTGTAAAGGCGTTTGCTTCATTAGGGTGCAACTACGACCCTCGACGAGTACGTACTCGTGTTGAATAACTTCAGCCATTTCCACGTGGTCGCACTGTGGGCCTTCGGGAAGCTGGATGGACGTACGAAGGACAGTCGCACATGTTCGACACGAAGCATCGATGATGTGTCGCTGCTTTCAGCAGTGGTTTGTCTAACATTCCCACTCCCGTATACTAGGTTCCGACATCCGCGTAGTCCAGACACACATTAAGATCGACGTTTTTGCAAGCAGCGGTGGCCGACTGAACATCAACCAGGGAGAAATACGGGCACATGTTACACCTCCTATGTCATCAGGAACCACTGGGACTGCCCGCTTGATGCAGGGTTAAGATCACGTGCGCCTCTGGCTAGGCTACCACTTAACGCGACATCCATCAACCATGGCTACTCTGGTGTAGTGAATGAGTTGAGTGGAGAGTGGAACGGCGCTCCGTTGTTTTCAGTGATGAGAGTAGGTTGCATACGAGTGATGAACGTATATGTGTATGGCGCTGAGCTGATGAGCTGCCTATACCAGTGTGCACTCGCCCACAAGGCACAGGTCCCATCCCAAGCTTCATGATGTGCGGGGCATCAGTTACAACTCGCTGTCACATCTGGTGTTTCAGCAGGGTAAAGAGTAACCAGTGGCCGCTACAGTGCACAGTCTGTTAACCCGGGGAACTGCCATTTGATCGTCAGAAAGGTGGGTGCTTTTCCAGCAGGACAATGTACGGCTACTGAGGCGCAACGTGCTCTTTGTGGTGTACAACTGTTCTGGCCAGCGACTAGATCTCTCGTCCATTCTCCAGAGCCTGCAAGAACCACTGTCTAACTGCAACAAAAGGCGCAAGGTACTTGATGCAGTCTATTGTAGAATGCCATTCGGCACCGTTAATATCGTTTTCATGCGTGAATACACGCCTGCGTGCTTCCAGATGGAGGCACACCGTGTATTGTTGTTTGTGCACCCGTTACTGTGATTTTCTTTGCCTGGAAATGTTATCAGATACTCCTACAATGATGAACTACTTATCACCTCACCTATCATTAAAATGACTTTGTCCTTGGTGTGTTGCAATTTTTTTATGGCAGTGTATATGACATCTGGCCCGCGTCCGTAGGCTAAAACAGGTCGTTATTGTGAATGCTGGTGTCGGTTTCCTGGTTCCAGGGACAGGACAACTCTCCAGTATGGAGAAGATGGTGCTATCTTCCCTTAGGTTAAATGGGTGTTGGTTTGGACCCACCATGCTGTTTAGAAAGTCGAGTGATTTTCACAGGGTGGCCGTTATTTCCTTACACATTTTGGTCAAGAAACTTCTGAGAGGATTGGCAGGAAACAGTACAGCAAGTACAATGAGTGTTAGCAGAAAATGGCCAATTGAAGTGCCCACATTCTTCCCCGGAGGCTGACTTGTCGAAAGGTATGCATGTTAAAATAATGTCGTGGTGCCCTTTTATAGTTCACGAGATCGGGAGTCGGCCGGCAGCCGTCGCGAGAGCTTTACTAGAGTCATGCTCAGTGTGCATTTATGAACTCGGGAGTGATCGATCCTCAGCGATCAGTTGTTTTCCCCGACTTAGTGAGTGTGCATTTGCTAGGTGAAGACATCAGCTGGGTGGAGGTAAAGATTGATACCGAGGCGGAACTGGCGAGGTCTCGCAAGAGACAACAAATTCCATTAGTTCCGGTGGAAACTTGTGGTGTTTTTGCGGGGGCACTTTCTCTTTTAATTTTAGATTGTTATCCTGTTTTGTATATGCAGGAGATAGTACGGTGTGTTCAAAAAGTCTCTCCGCAGTGCGATATCATTGCTAACCGCGCGTACCGTATGCCGCAGTGAATATACCGAAATGAAACTCAGTGAAATACAAGTTATTAATTTATTGAATATTCATTTTTGCTTATAAATTTTCACATTAAATGTTGAAAGTGTCCCCCTGTTGTTAAATATACAATTCAATTCGTCTAATCATGTTTCTAAACACAAGCTGTAACATTTCTTCTGTAACAGAATCAGTGAAAGTGGATATTGCAGTTTTCAATTCATCGATGGACTTTGGACGGTTTTTATAGACAGTTGCTTTCTCTGCACACCAGAAGGAAAAAGTCAGGTGGTGTTAGGTCTGGCGATCGTGGAGGCCAAAGTCCCTGTGAAATTATGCGATCACCAAAAACATCAGCAAGCAGTGACATTGAAACGCGAGCTGTATGCACGGTTGCGCCATCTTGTTGAAAATAACTGTTCACTATTCCACTTAACAGAAGTTCTCCTATGAATGGGTACAAAATATCACTGCAGTATCGTTGTGTGTTTATTGTTTCGTTGAAAAATATGGGACCCACAATCCGACGTCTAGAAATTGCAATCCAAACTCCTATTTTCACAGAATTAAATGGTTCTTCATGAATACACAATGGATTTGCAGTACTCCACATACGAGAATTTTGGGAGTTCATGTACTCGGATAAATGAAGGAACACCTCATCAGTGAAAAACATTTCATTAAGAAATCCCTTCCACTTTGTTGAACGAAATTATTGAACCATTGACAATAATGCAATCTCTTGCCATGATCAGTATTTTTCAGTTCTTGCACGACTGTCACTCTGTATGGGAAAAGTTCTAATTTTTTCCTTACAGCTGTGTGGGCCGTTCCGACACCAACATCGATTTCCTAGGCGAATTTTCTTACTGATTTATTCGGACTCATGGACATTTTATCAGAAATATCGAGTAGTTATTCCTCAGAAAAAACGCAAGGACGACCAATTCTCGGTGTATCTGTCACTGAAACCGTATTTCGAAATTTGTTAATCAAATCTCGCACAGTATTGCGATGTGGGCATGCTGTCTCTGGGAAAACTGAATTAAACTGTGACGAACTGAAACTGTGTATTTACCGACAGTTTTGAACACTTGTTCGACTAAAAACACACGTTCTTCAATGGTTAGCATTTTAACAGTGTCAAAAACGAAACAAACGAACAAAGGAACTAAACTTAAACGTTCACGTCAACACCTAACGACACACACCACGGATACTACTGACGCTGGCTGAGATAAACGGAACAGTGGAATGTTGGGAGAGTCCACTTGAAGGGAAGTAACCCAGGCAGGCGAACAATCATACAGCACTGCGGAGAGACTTTTTGAACACCCCGTATAAACAGTTCCGAGTCAGGGTGCTAGTTGCCCAGTCCAGTGGCCGGATTAGGGAGTCTTTTGACAGTAACTGGATCACTACATGACTCTGATCATTGGTGTACTGATCATTGGTGTAGAAGTGACGAGCCTACTTGACTTGCGGGTGAAAGCTAGGCAGACGATCCTTACTTAGCATCGTTGTTTATGTGTAGCAGTACGTAGAAATAATCTGGGTCCGACGATGAAGAAAAGGTGTCTGCAGAGCATTATGTCGCCTGATTTGTGTCCGCACTATTAGGCGCGCCAGTAGTGGTTCAAGATCACACGAGCTGGCGCGTAACACGAAACTTGCTTCTCATCATGGCTGGCGACTGCAGCGGTCTCGAGCGGCAGTTGTCAGCAGCATCTGCGTCACAAATGACACAGTTTGTTTACGAAAATGGGAGGGCGTCAAATTCCTATTGTAGCCTTATAAATATGCACGTTTCCTCCCTTTACTATATGTTGTTCTGTCTGTCAGACAGTGATGTAGACTGCAATCTTGCAGTTCGTTGGTCCGTGTCCCCCGGCATGCTCACAAAATCGGCCAAACTCGCACCTGAGACAGGGTGTTCTTATATTTACATTAACATCGAATATTACAGAACATACCATAGTTCTATAAGAGCCCCAGAAACTTCTAGAAAATGCAAGGTTGAACAAAAAACATATTTGAATACTAACCAACTGCACGTGATTTCGAAACTCCGCGTCTCTAACCACTACACTACGCTAAACTTGTGTAACGAGAGACCATATATTTTACGTTGCAATCTCATGAAGGCTTTAATCGCCAGTATGTTACTGACATTTAACTGTGACGTCAAGAACATTCCTTTTTTACAAATCTTCAGTGTGTCGTTGTTTCGAACCAGCATACTACAATGACACATAAGTTGTAATCGAAAAATTTCAATTGTGTACCATTACGATACTTTCCGTCGACTCTTTACATGAAATCGTGCCAATAACGACACGTTTTCAAGAAACCCACAATGTGCTGTTTCTTTGAAACAGCATATATCCGTAGGACGTAGGTTATTGTGTAAAACGAACCAAACACAGGCTTCAACTGAAAACGACAAAATCCAGTTTGGCGTCTCCCAAGTTCTGGCTGTGACGCATAAAGCGATCTTGCATCTCGCTGGCGACGTTCCACTCCATGTAGCAAAAATCTGACTTTTCTTATTCAGTCTTCCTCGCTAGGAAAACGTGTGGAACGTGAAAATCAATGCTGTGACGTCACAAAACTCGAGGAGCAACTCCTCGTCCACGAATGCTTTCTCGTCCCGTGTGAGGACGACTTAAAGAGTACGTGACTTCGGCCCGATACGGCGGAAGCTCCCAGACGACAGTCGGGCAGGAACGCTCAACGAGATCCTGACAAAAGTTTCAGAACATGTCCGTCCATATACTAGGTGATGCCAAAAGAAAGAAGAGATTTCAGTTGTTTATGAAAGGTAGAGACGCATCGCGCGTGTCACTCTATAGAAGAAGGTTCAAAGCTTTTATTTTCGCACAACACGACCAAAATGCGTTGCTCAATAAACAGCGAAACGGTAATCCATTTCACTCCACACACGAATCATTAGATCCCTATTTACCAAATCGACAGCTTCAACAATTCGATTTCTCTGCTCTTGAAAAGCAGATGCCATAGGTGGGAGAAGGACTCTATCTTTTACGCATCCCTCGCAGAAAAAAACTGCAAGGTGCGAGGTCTGGTGACCTTGGGGCCAAAAGCAATGAACAAGGTTTTGTTGTCCGCCTGTTCCTGTCCAACATTGTAGGAGCTGCACCTCATGGTGAAAGTGAAGCGAGGCGCCGTCATGCATCAAAGTGAAATACTGGGACCTTCGTGAAGTTGAGGAAACAATTTTGCACCATTTCCAGGTATAACATTCCTGTCACATTTTTTTCCGCAAAAAAAGGTCCATAAACCTTGTGTACAGACGTGGCGTCAAACACATAGTTTCGCTGAGTCTCATTCACGATAGACGACCACGCTCGGATTTTGTGACCCCTAAATTCTTACATTACGGCGGTTTCCTTTACACGATGCATGAAACGTCGTTTCGTCCGAGTAGATGAGTCGTTCCGAAAAAAAGTGTCTTCTCCATCATCCTGGAGGACTGAAATGCATAATTCGTACCTTTTGCAATGCAACTTGTAAGGTTTCATATGAGGGCGTCGTTTTAGAACACGCCACACCGTTGTTTGAGGGAACTGAAGCTCCTGGCCTGTCCATCTTGTGGATTCCCCAGGGCTGTGTGCGAACACATCTCTGAAACGCTCGGTTTTCATCAGAAGCACGTGGCCGACCACCGCTCTTCCCTTTGCATGTGCAACAAACTTGGGTATTTTTTATACCAGTCATAAATCTGCTTGTGCAGAGGCGGCTTCTTGGTGAACCGACGGCGAAATGTACGTTGCACTTAAGCAATGGACTGACTTGGTGCAAATTCCAGCACACAAAATTATTTCGCTGGTGGTCATGTCGCCATGTTGCTACAAACAACAGCGCAGCTGTGTCAAAACTTTGAACCTTCCTCTATCCAGTGATATGCGCCATGTGTTTTTTACCGTTTGTCTGTAATAATCAATTTGAAACTGTTCTTTCTTTTTGGATCACCAGGTACTCTGAATTACGTGGTACCCACAGAGAAATAACGGTGTTCGCCGAATCCCTTCCCCTGGCCCTCCTCGACAGGTGGGCTGGGTCGGTCTGGTGTCAAATTACGGGACGGCCTTGCCAACTGGCTGCTACTGACTCGCGATAGGCAAAAACTGGCCTCCACTACGCTGGCGTCTGCCAATTATGGAACAATAAATATGCTTATACGTCTCCTTGTACAGCCTTTTTTCTTTTTGCTCTTCTGCTGACGCTGGAATAAAAATAACCACTTGTTGTATCGAAAGAACGCTTTCACTCTACAAGTCGAGCAGTCCACTGCTAATCAGTTGAAAGCCACGTTACTGTTGTAGTAGCAATCACCGTCTCGTAATATCGTAATATACGAGTAGTCAGAAACAGTCTGAAAAGCTTGAAAGGGTGTTACGGGGTCGGTTGTGTTGAGAAATAATTGTCAAGAAAAAAATTCAATACGTAGCGCCGTTACAGAGTATATCATTGAAGTTAGCCACCCAGGCCGTTGCGCGCTTACCCAGGGTGGCGCACGAAATGTGTTACCCATTGTTTCTTTCACAATTTACGACGCACATTAGATATCCCGCTGGGATCTCTACAGCAGTGCCAGCAGAGCTTGGAAAAACAAATGAGTTACGAAATGACGTGTAATTCACGATACTGCCGCTAGGAGCCTAGTAAGCAGAAATGGCTGACAATGGAAGACTGACGACACAGCAACGATAGGCAATTGTGTTACTTTTTCATGAAACGAAAAGCCTTGTTGTGACTCAGAGGCATTTTCGACAACAGTTTAACACACGACGGGTACCTTGCAAGAAGACCATCCACAGGTTGTACGATAAAATTGTACAGGAAGGAACAGTACTGGAAGCGAAGCGACCTCGGCCTAAGCCTGTTTGTTCGCCGGAGAATATTGAAGCGGTACGAGTTGCTGTACAGAGAAGTCCCGGGAAATCGTGTAGAAAGGCAGCAGTGCAACTGGGAATATCCACACGCTCCATTCAATGCATTCTTAAGTGACCTCCATATGTACCCATACAAGATGACCTGTGCACAGAAGCTCACTGAAGAACACAAGCAGCAGAGACTACTGTTTGCTCAGTGGGCGGAGGATAGGGAAGAAACTCTCAACAATGTTTGGTTTTCAGACGAGGCGCATTTTCATTTAGACGGTGTGATTAACAAACAAAATGTACGCTTTTGGGCCACTGAAAATCCACAAGTGCTTCATGAATGACAACATTATGCTCCGAGGATTACAGCGTGGGTAGCAATTTCCAGTCACGGACTTATTGGAGCCTTTTTCTTTGAAGAAACTGTGAACAACGAGCGTTATTTGAGCAATAGTCATTCCACAGCTTCTTGCTACTGCCTTGCCCTTCAACACGCAGTGGTTCATGCAAGATGGAGCAAGGCCACATACTGCAAACACTGCGTTGGAGTTTTTACACGAGCATTTCGACATGCGGATCATTTCACTCAGGTTTCCAGGTCGCTTCAATGACGGACGAAATTGGCCCACCGAATAGTCCAGACCTCAATACATGTGACTTTTTCTTTGGGCGTACCTAAAGACTTATTCTTCAAGCTTGCAATGAAATTACGGAAGACATATGCCGTAGGGTAATCACTAACTTCAGTGTTCGTTTGAAGGAAGTTAGGAAACGAAATAGTGGATATATTGAGCATGTGCTGAGTTAGAACAAATCTCCATGGACGGCTCCTCATTGTAGTATATGTTCCCTTCAGATTGTATTGACAATAAAGTTTATATTCAAAAACAAAATGGTAACACATTTCGTACGCCACCCTGTACTTGCACAGCCATGCGGTAATGCACAGACATCTGTGGGTCTGTGAGTTACCACTTGTTGAAATACTCTTTACTAGTTCAAATGTGCCATTTTCGGAACCTAGGTCAGCAAAAGCTACATATTTTCAGTTTGAGGAAACCAAAAGAAGAACATGTTCGGCGACACCGCTGAACCGTTTTGAGGCTCTATTAGATTCTTTTCTATTTCTTCATTTTATAGGGTTCCGACTAGAGGGTCCTTACAACCAACTACATAACATTTCGTGTACCTAGCAGGACATGACTGTAATGGGGCAAAACATGTGCCATACAGGCAATAAAAATGCTACAACATGACAAAATACTGACGATCTTAGACTATGGTTTCAACTTTGGCGTTACAAGGGTTACGTCATTAGCAACTACAAATAATGGAAGGTTTACAAATAGTCGTATACGTAACTAGTGGAGAACATACACTGAAGCGTCAAAGAAACTGGTATAGACATGCGTATTCAAATACAGAGGTATGTAAACAGGAAGAATACGCCGCTGCGGTCGGCAACGCCTATATAAGGCAACAAGTGTCTGGCGCCGTTGTTAGATCGGTTACTGCCGCTACAATGGCAGTTTCTCGAGATTTCAGTGAGTTTGAACGTGGTGTTACAGTTGGCGCACGAGCGATGGGACACAGCATCTCTGAGGTAGCGACGAAGTGAGGATTTTCCCGTACGACCATTTCACGAGTGTGACGTGAATTCACGAATCCGCTAAAACATCAAATCTCCGACATCGCTGTGGCCGGAAAAAGATCCTGCAAGAACGGGACCAATGAAGACTAAAGAGAACCGTTCAACGTGATAGAAGTGTAACCCTTCCTCAAACAGCTGCAGATTTCAAAGCTGGGCTATCAAAAAGTATCAGCGTACAAACCATTCAACGAAACAACATCGATGTGGGCTTTCGGAGCCGAAGGTCCACTCGTGTACCCTTGATGACTGCATGACACAAAGCTTTACGCCTCGCCTGGGCCGGTCAACACCAACATTGGACTGTTGATGACTGGAAACATGTCGCCTGGTCGTAGGAGTCTCGTTTCAAATTGTATCGAGCGGATGGACGTGTACGGGTATGGAGAAAACCTCATGAATCAATAGCCCTGCATGTCAGCAGGGGACTGTTCAAGCTGGTGAAGTCTCTGTAATGGTTGGGGCGTATGCAGTTGGAGTGATATTGGAACCCTGATACGTCTACATACGACTCCGACAGGTGACACGTACGTAAGTACCCTGTCTTATCACCTGCATCCATTCATGTTCATTGTGCATTCCGACGGACTTGGGCAATTCCAGCACAACAATGCCACAACCCATAAGTCCAGAGTTGCTCCAGTGTGGCTCCAGGAACACTCTTCTGAGTTTAAACACTTCCGCTTACCACCAGACTCCCCAGACATGAGCATTATTGAGCATGAAACTTCCTGGCAGATTAAAACTGTTTGCCCGACCGAGACTCGAACTCGGGACCTTTGCCTTTCGCGGGCAAGTGCTCTACCATCTGAGCTACCGAAGCACGACTCACGCCCGGTCTCACAGCTTTACTTCTGCCAGTATCTCGTCTCCTACCTTCCAAACTTTACAGAAGCTCTCCTGCGATATTATTGAGCATATCTGGGATGCCTTGCAACGTGCTGTTCATAAGAGATTTTCACGCCCTCATTCTCTTACGGATTTATGGACAGCGCTGCAGGATTCATGGTGCCACTTCCCTCCAGCGCTACTTCAGGCGCCGGCCGGTGTGGCCGAGCGGTTCTAGGCGCTTCAGTCTGGAACCACGCGACCGCTATGGTCGCAGGTTCGAATCCTGCCACGATGGGCTTGGATGTGTGTGATGTCCTTATGTTAGTTAGGTATAAGTATTTCTAAGTTCTAGGGGACTAATGACCTCAGATGTTAAGTTCCATAGTGCTCAGAGTCATTTGAGCCAGTTGAGCTACTTCAGGCAAGAGTCGAGTCCATTCCACGTCGTGTTGCAGCACTTCAGCGTGTTCGCGGGGGCCCTACACGATACTAGGCAGGTGTACCTGTTTCTTTGAATCTTCAGTGTACATTGTGTAATAAAAGAGCAAAACATGATCTAGAATGCACAAAATTATAATTAGAAGATTATTCACAATATTATAAAGGATTATTTACAATCATGTGTGACCGCCACAAAGAGAAATGTGTGAGAACAGTGGCTGGGACATTGCATGCCTGATGTCAGTCTCATTCGGTATTATGGACGCGGTATCAGCACCAGTTAAGGACGCTTATGTTTGTGTTGGTCACTGAGATCATACGTAGGTAACTGACGAATTAGTGAGTTGGTGGATGAAGGAAATTTGGCTTAAAAGCTTTCATATATGAATCGCTTCTAATCTGGAACACTCTTTGTTTGTAAGTCATTGTGAATCGTGGTATTCCTAACGAACCATGTAGTATTTGATATGATGGGCAATACCTTGTTTGGGCAACCTAACGTTTGTGGGAAAGCATAGATGCGGCATGCCGTGCTATGCGACAGGCATATAACTTGACCGATCGTATTATCAATTTATAAAGTAGCAGACTCTTTTTTCCAGTTTAGAGAAGACCTTCTGTTTATGAAGGAATAGAAGGCAGCTAATACACTGTGTGCTTTGTTCGCGACGTCGCTTATTATTTGATTCTGACGCCGATCACATATAATTGATGTCATTCGTGCACTATGTTTTCCCCGGTCGCCGTGTTGGTATCGGGGGCGTGGCAGTTAAATGTGTACTTAGCTCTGGCCGCGCCTGCACGGAGAGTATCGGCCCCTTCCCGTTTAGGACAACGGGGCTGTAGCTGGTGGTTGGAAACACGAATGGAGAGCAACACGCGGCTAGCAGCGCCAATTCGTCGATGTGGGATGAAATATTTCAAATGTTCAAATGTGTGTGAAATCTTATGGGACTTAACTGCTAATGTCATCAGTCCCTAAGCTTACCCACTACTTAACCTAAATTATCCTAAGGACACATACACACACACCCATGCCCGAGGGAGGACTCGAACCTCCGACGGGACCAACCGCACAGTCCGTGACTGCAGCGCCTAAGACCGCTCGGCTAATCCCGCGCGGCGATGAAATATTTGCTTGGACGACTAAATGGCAGTTATCGGCCCGAGTCGTTATTGACAAGGGAAACTCGCCATCGCACCTCCCTCCGATTTAGTGGTAAAGTGGCCTAGTGGATATCCCTTCAAAAATCGAGCACAGCTCAAGCGTGAAAACAGGAAGAAGGTGTACTGAACTGTGAAAAAAGAAGCAAAATAGAAACAGTGAACTGTCCCAGCTTAATTTGTGCAACATCGAACGAATTGCAAGAATCGCGGCGTCGTGGTTGCGTGGTCACAGTGTGAAGACTGCAAAGGGTGAGATCCGTGTTCAAATTTCCACCATGCCCCTTTTCTTCAAAAAATTATGAATTTTCGTCCGGTCATTCACGTGTCTGTTCTCCTTCCGTAGTGTTGGCAATTGTCATACTATACTCTGATTATAGAATATTACCCATGCGGTAAGAATATATTACCGTCGCAAGTAAATGTGATGAATAGTGTGACCAGGTCAGATGCCCCGTACACCTCCCACAGAAATGAAAACAACAAATAAACGGATGTGAACTAAGTTACAAAAAAGGAATTCGAGTGAAAACTTCAGAAACGGAACGCAGGGGTCATAACTACTGGTACTTGAGTAGAACAAGTAGGAGGTACGTGCATCTGGAGTTCTCTCCCTTACACCTCGCGGTTACAAACGGACGTTACACGACGAGAGACAAAAAAATTAAATACAGTGAATAGACACGTCAATGACCGGACGGACAATTCATAATTTTGTTAAAAAGAAAATAAGGAGCAGGAGGCAGATTTGAACAGGGATCTCACACTTCGCAGTCTAACACTGTGACCACACAACCACGACGACGTCGCTACTCAGATTCGCTCGATGCTGCACATCTTGAACTTGAACCATTCAATGTTTTGATTTTGCTTCCTTTTTCACGGTTTAGTACATTTTCTCCCTGTTCTCATTGTCAATCTGTGTGCAGTTTTTGACGGGCTATCTACTGAGTCATCTTACCACTAAATCTGAGGGAGGGGGAGTGTACTGCACGTTACGTGAATGCTCATCCATAATCGCTGCCAAGAGGGTGCTTCGTACTATTCCACGCTGGATTTGTGACGCTGTAAATTAAACTTGTGAGCATCTGTCTCTGGGAAAATATTTTGACTGTGTACAGACCGGCCGTTCTTGTAATTCCCCGGCCGTGCTCTAACATTTATTACCTCCATGGTGGTCTGCTTCCCCAGCCAAATAATGTACACATTCGAAGGCTGGAAATCAATTAGTTGTTACCTTTATTTGACTGTTTTATGGCAGTACCTCCAGTAGTCAGTTAATTCATAATCCATAAGCATATAATGTGTTGTATTGAATAACAGGATGACGTCAGCTGCGTGGTTACGCGGAACTATCTGATGACCTATCTTGAATCAGGAGTAAACTGAGCTTTTCTCCGATCGCTTAGAACGGTCAGTTCCTCAAACGACCTACGATGAACTGTTTACGGGAAGGGGATAAAGTTGTTGTTGTTGTTGTTGTTGTTGTTGTGGTGGTGGTGATCTTCAGTCCAGAGACTGGTTTGATGCAGCTCTCCATGCTACTCTATCCTGTGCAAGCTTCTTCATCTCCCAGTACCTACTGCAACCTACATCCTTCTGAATCTGTTTAGTGTATTCATCTCTTGGTCTCCCTCTACGATATTTACCCTCCACGCTGCCCTCCAATACTAAATTGGTGATCCCTTGATGCTTCAGAATATGCCCTACCAACCGATCCCTTCTTCTAGTCAAGTTGTGCCACAAATTTCTCTTCTCTCCGTTTCTATTCAATACCTCCTCATTAGTTATGTGATCTACCCATCTAATCTTCAGCATTCTTCTGAAGCACCACATTTCGAAAGCTTCTATTCTATTCTTGTCTAAACTACACTCCTGGAAATGGAAAAAAGAACACATTGACACCGGTGTGTCAGACCCACCATACTTGCTCCGGACACTGCGAGAGGGCTGTACAAGCAATGATCACACGCACGGCACAGCGGACACACCAGGAACCGCGGTGTTGGCCGTCGAATGGCGCTACCTGCGCAGCATTTGTGCACCGCCGCCGTCAGTGTCAGCCAGTTTGCCGTGGCATACGGAGCTCCATCGCAGTCTTTCACACTGGTAGCATGCCGCGACAGCGTGGACGTGAACCGTATGTGCAGTTGACGGACTTTGAGCGAGGGCGTATAGTGGGCATGCGGGAGGCCGGGTGGACGTACCGCCGAATTGCTCAACACGTGGGGCGTGAGGTCTCCACAGTACATCGATGTTGTCGCCAGTGGTCGGCGGAAGGTGCACGTGCCCGTCGACCTGGGACCGGACCGCAGCGACGCACGGATGCACGCCAAGACCGTAGGATCCTACGCAGTGCCGTAGGGGACCGCACCGCCACTTCCCAGCAAATTAGGGACACTGTTGCTCTTGGGGTATCGGCGAGGACCATTCGCAACCGTCTCCATGAAGCTGGGCTACGGTCCCGCACACCGTTAGGCCGTCTTCCGCTCACGCCCCAACATCGTGCAGCCCGCCTCCAGTGGTATCGCGACAGGCGTGAATGGAGGGACGAATGGAGACGTGTCGTCTTCAGCGATGAGAGTCGCTTCTGCCTTGGTGCCAATGATGGTCGTATGCGTGTTTGGCGCCGTGCAGGTGAGCGCCACAATCAGGACTGCATACGACCGAGCCACACAGGGCCAACACCCGGCATCATGGTGTGGGGAGCGATCTCCTACACTGGCCGTACACCACTGGTGATCGTCGAGGGGACACTGAATAGTGCACGGTACATCCAAACCGTCATCGAACCCATCGTTCTACCATTCCTAGACCGGCAAGGGAACTTGCTGTTCCAACAGGACAATGCACGTCCGCATGTATCCCATGCCACCCAACGTGCTCTAGAAGGTGTAAGTCAACTACCGTGGCCAGCAAGATCTCCGGATCTGTCCCCCATTGAGCATGTTTGGGACTGGATGAAGCGTCGTCTCACGCGGTCTGCACGTCCAGCACGAACGCTGGTCCAACTGAGGCGCCAGGTGGAAATGGCATGGCAAGCCGTAACACAGGACTACATCCAGCATCTCTACGATCGTCTCCATGGGAGAATAGCAGCGTGCATTGGTGCGAAAGGTGGATATACACTGTACTAGTGCCGACATTGTGCATGCTCTGTTGCCTGTGTCTATGTGCCTGTGGTTCTGTCAGTGTGATCATGTGATGTATCTGACCCCAGGAATGTGTCAATAAAGTTTCCCCTTCCTGGGACAATGAATTCATGGTGTTCTTATTTCAATTTCCAGGAGTGTATTTATCGTCCACGTTTCACTTCCATACATGGCTACACTCCATACAAATACTTTCAGAAACGACTTCCTGACACTTAAATCTATACTCGATGTTAAAAAATTTCTCTTCTTCAGAAACGCTTTCCTTGCTATTGCCAGTTTACACTTTATATCCTCTCTACTTCGACCATCATCAGTTATTTTGCACCACAAATAGCAAAACTCGTTTACTACTTTAAGCGTCTCATTTCCTAATCTAATTCCCGCAGCACCACCCGATTTAATTCGACTACATTCCATTATCCTCGTTTTGCTTTTGTTGATGTTCATCTTAGATCCTCCTTCAAGATACTGTCCATTCCGTTCAATTGCTCTTCCAAGTCCTTTGGTGTCTCTTACAGAAGTACAATGTCATTGGGAAATATTAAAGTTTTTATTTCTTCTTCCTGAATTTTAATTCCTACTCCGAATTTTTCTTTTGTTTCCTTTACTGCTTACTCAATACACAGATTGAATAACATCGGGGATAGGCTACAAGCCTGTCTCACTCCCTTCCCAACCACTGCTTCCCTTTCGTGCCCCGATCTTCCCCGAGGTCGGCTTCTACCAGTTTTTCCATTCGTCTGTAAAGAATTCGTGTTAGTATTTTGCAGCCGTGGCTTATTAAACTGATAGTTCGGTAATTTTCACATCTGTCAACATCTGCTTTGTTTGGGATTGGAATTATTATATTCTTCTTGAAGTCTGAGGGTATTTCGCCTATCTCATACATCTTCCTCATTAGATGGTAGAGTTTTGGGGGATCAAGTACCAATGCAAAATATATATCGTATCGAACAGGTTTCCTATGGCGAGAGCAGGTCTTAGTTATTTCCTGAAACAGCAATCTGTGGTTCGCACAGTCGATGTTATTAGTACACAGAGGACAGTTGATAATAAGAAACATCAGCCGCCAGACAGCGAGACTGACCGATGTCAGTGCAGATATGCAGCTCTCCTCTTAGACGTCACTGAGCAGCTGCGCGCATCAGCGCTGACGTGAGTAGGAACGTGCGGCCTTCACGTGTGAATTCCTTCTTTTGTTCCGCTTTGTTAAGTTCGCCAAATCGCTGTCGCAGGGGTGACCAGCCTTCCGTGGCTATGTGTAACTGTATATCCAGTTGTTTGTCAACCCCATTCTGCAAGACTCAGACTTAACTACGGCATCTACTTAAATTTCACACCACTCTCCCACCCTCACACTTAGTACATAATGCCTGGTTTTGCTCGCTGTGTTAACTCAATGCTGGTCGAGAGAGAGAGAGAGAGAGAGAGAGAGAGAGAGAGAGGTTTGACTTATTATACACTAATCGTTCCACGAAACCGTCTTTCACTGCTTCGCAGAAAATGGTTTTCACCTCTGAGCGACTTCGCGCATTCGTTCTTGTGGTAGATGGCTACGGTGCAGTAAGGTAAATAGGAGAAAAGTGGCCCCAATCTCCAATCGACGCATCATTCTGCCACTGATCTCTACATTCTGAAACGACGTACACTGCAACAGGCTGACGACCTGTGAAGAAAACGTCTCTATATCGCTACCCCCATTAAATTTTTAAAAAAAGCTAAATTAAATAACGACAAGGCGCATGATAAACTAAAAGAAATATTTTTCTTTATTTAAATGTGAACATAGATTTTTTATAAAAATTTAAATTATTTAGTTCGCAATCCGGCTTAATGCTGGAAACCGTTTGCCCTTAGCGGTGAACAGCACAGACAGAAATGCTTATATGACGCACCGGTCTTGCCATTAGGCTCTTCACGTGTGCAGTGCAGTCCACGTGGAAACATCGACAGACAGCCTCGCGCAGGAACAGTGTCGGTCACACGACAAAAGTAAAGCCGGCCGGGGTGGCCGAGCGGTTCTAGGCGCTACACTCTGGAACCGCGAGACCGCTAAGGTTGCACGTTCGAATCCTGCCTCGGGCATGGATGTGTGTGATGTCCTTAGGTTAGTTATGTTTAAGTAGTTCTAAGTTCTAGGGGACTGATGACCTCAGAAGTTAAGTCCCATAGTTCTCAGAGCCAATTGAATTGAACAAAAGTAAGGTGTACAATATATTTAGCGTCAGTCCTCAGCTGAGTGGTTGGACTCGTTCATAAAAATTCTGTAGCAGCTCTATTTGGGTGAGCAGTGCCAAACCGAAATTTTCACAGTCGTAAATTTCCCATAAAACGTAAAATAATAAATGTCGAAATTCGTAACAAGAGATGAGCTAAAGTTGCAAAATAAATGGGATGGTGGCCGATTGTTCTAAAGAATGTTACCGGTGGCCAATGAAGAAGACTACCGGCATCTGGAGTAACGCTACTATGAGCCAACCGATGTGAAGTAGTGGAAACCACACTGTGAATTTGTTTTAGGTGTGATATTTGAAACAATGCTGAAGTACTCTTTTAATGAGTTATAGTCGGAAATGAGTTCAGACGGGCAAATAAATGCTGCAAAAACAATAGAAAAATTTGATGTGATGATGATGACATTAAATTACACCGACGGAAAAAAATCGCAACACCAAAAAATAATTAGTTTATAGTAACGAAATTTCGGTAATATATCTGTCTAGGTAACATGTTTAAGTGATAAATACGTATTGCAAGATCAAAGGTTAATGTAAGCGCGGGGTTAGGTCATCGCAAATTTGAAATGCTGCTACATTAATAGCCGATGTAACCACCAGACTGTTGAATGCAAGCTTGCAAAGGTAAATGCATTGTGTCGTACAGGTGTCGGATGTCAGTTTGTGGCATGGAATTCCATGCCTGTTGCACTTGGTCTGTCAACAAACAGACGCATAATGCTGTTTGTAGATGACGCTGGAGTTGTCGTTCGATTGCGTCCCGCATGGGCTCGATTGGATACGGATATGGTGATCCACCAGGCCAAGGCAACATGCCGACATTCTGTAGAGAATGTTCAGTTACAACAGCAGTATGTGGGCTAGCGTTATCCAGTTGGAAAACACCCCCTGGGATGCTGTACATGAATGGCAGCACGACATGTCGAATCAACAGATTGACGTACTGTTTTGCACTCAGTGTGCGCTGGATAACCACGAGAGTGTTCCTATGTCATACGAAATCGCACCCCAAATCGCGGTGTATGCCCAGTGTGTCTATAACGCAGATAGGTTGGCTTCAGATCCTCAACTGTGCTCTTTCTAACCAACACAGCGCCATCATTGGCACCAACTCAGAACCATCTTTCGTCAGAAATCACAACAGACCTCCACCCTGCTCCTCAAAGAGCTCTGGCTTGACACCTCTGAAGTCACAAATGGCTGTGTTTTGGGGTCGGCGGCATCTGGCTCGGCGCTGTCCATAAAGTAACCGATTTGTAACAGTTCATCGTTTCACTGTGGTGTCAACTGCTGCTCAAACTGCTCCTGCAAATGCGGTACGATGCGTCACAGCCATACGCCCGACACGATGGTCTTGCCTTTCGGTAGTGGCACGTGACCATTCGGAGACGGTCTACTTGCGATTGTACATTCTCGTAGCCACCACTGCCAGCAACCATGTGCACTGACTGCATCCTGCCCAGCATTTCTGCAGTAAAGCATAAGGATCAGCCAGCTTCTCGTAGCCCTATTACACGACTTCCTTCAAGCTCTCTGAAGTGTTGACAATGGTGTCTTTGACTCCTTAAAAGCAGTCGTGATTAACTTCAACTCAGCACGTCCATCTGCGTTACACCTTCATAGTTGCGCTACTACCGCCATTCTTTTGAGACTCGTGCGAAATGCGATCAGACATCACCTTTCAGCTGTAGAGGCACGGGTACTAACTTTCGTTTATGTCGCACAGCTCCTTCTTGGTGGTGCGATGGTTTTTCCGTCTGTTTATTTACGTGCCCGGGACTTAGATAACAGAAAATAATAAAAGTTATTCTACCACGCGCTGCTGATTTTCTGTTCGATGGTCCTTAAGCTCCAGAATTCCGCTGTCTTGACGGCGTTATCACTGGCTGCATATAGATCTTCTGTAGTGCAAGGACCAACCACGTATCTACTGACTCAGGAGATGTTTTCTGTCTTGCAGAGCGCATCTTCAGACATGAAGCCCCACTTCTTGAAGTTCGCCTTGTATCGTGACATTCCTGTTCTAAATCGGTTTATGACTTCCACGTCACATAAAGCTCTCAGCAGGTTCCTTTCTGATATTCTCCCCAACCCATTCGGTTAATGAATTTCGCCTTAGCGCTGTTCGAGTTCCAGATGCTGATTGAATTGCCGATGTTCGCATGAAGTTCCTCCTTGACCTCAACATGTTATAAGTAGGCTAATTAGGTTTTTATGTTGGTAACGTCACGTAGCGCTCTGTATGAAAATCACTGACTGTGCTGTGTGCAGTCTTTGGCTGCTTGGCATTGTTGGAATATTCGCCATTGTAGTGTTGGGCAATTGGATGTGAACAGCGCGTAGCGTTGCGCAGGTGGAGGTGAGCAGCCATCAGTGGTGGATGTGGGGAGAGAGATGGCAGAATTTTAAGAGCGGACGATCTGGACGTGTGTCCGCCAGAAAGAGTAAATTTGTAATACTGGATATCATGAACTGATATATATATATATTATGACTTTTGAACACTATTAAGGTAAATACATTGTTTGTTCTCTATCAAAATCTTTCATTTGCTAACTATGCCTATCAGTAGTTAGTGCCTTCAGTAGTTAGAATCTTTTATTTAGCTGGCAGTATTGGCGCTCGCTGTATTGCAGTAGTTCGAGTAACGAAAATTTTTGTGAGGTAAGTGATTCATGAAAGTTATAGTTTATGGTCAGTCGGGGCCATTCTTTTGTAGGGATTTTTGAAAGTCAGATTGCGTTGCGCTAAAAATATTGTGTGTCAGTTTAGTGTTCATCAGAACAGGTGAAGAGTGTAATGGCTGAGTACGTTCAGTTCTGCTCAGCTGTTTGAAAATCAAATAATGGAAGAGGTTTATCGGCACAGTCATTCATTAATTTTTCTAAGGGGACGTTTCAATGTGTTTGTGTGGTTCACACCCAAACAGGGGATGTGTGGGATCAATTTCTTGCTTATTTTTCTCCATTTCAGTGACTGTTCTTCTCTGGATGATGACAGTTATGATAATGAGATGGCGACATTGACGATTATGTAATAAATATTATAATGTAACAAATTATTGATGAAAGAGATTTTTTAAAATAAGCGACTCTTCACTAAAACACAATTAAACTCTTCTTGTTTTTAATTTAGTTTTAGCCGTCTGGGGAGAATCCCCAGGCTGAGAATGCCTGTCCAAGGCCAATGTGTTCACAACCTTCTGCCTAGTTAGTTCCGGAATATTTGTTGAGATTTTTGTAAGCTTTTAATCTACCGAAAAATGGGGATAACAATGATGGTATAGTAACAGGTGACACAGGAAGGAAAATGGCGAATCGTCAAGCGAACGAAAGGCTACAGGAGAAGGTCATTCGCGAACCTCTAAAACTAGAGAAAACGCTGAAATGACGACTCAACTTGGCTTGGAAAATATGATTAAGCGTCTGGAGTCTGTGCCAAGTACTACGCAGTATCGTAAGGTGCGGCGCCTGACGCATCATTGGAGGCCGTGCTAACTAACAGTCCCTCCACGGCAAATCCTAAGCAGCAATTTTTCATTAGTGCTGACAGAAAAATGAATGCAAAAAGCAAGCAGCGCCCCGTCCCTGCCGACCGGCTGTCCTCGCGTAGGCTATCTTGTGTAATGTCTCGTAGTTACCGGAAACCTTGGAGGAGCGCGCTCTCCCGGTAGGCAAACGCGAGGGACGCCGACTGCAGGAGCCTCTGGTGACGCTATGGGGCTGCCGCCGGCGCTCGGCCCATGACCACGGTACCGTGCTCAAGAGCCACAGAGATCAGCATTGCGTTCGAAGTGTGTCATTGGCCGTACCATGAAGGCATTCACAACAGAATGTCTCAGCTGCCTGTGAGTCTTCGCGTCATTTCATCGAAATGATGTTCTCCTACATCTCATCAGCTCCAATGGGGTGAGCAAGTTGACAGCGTCGTAATGAGTAATCCACTGAGTCCTGTAATAGCTAATTTGAACCATTTATTGATGCTAGAGTTGTCTTGAATTCGCTGTAGCACGGCTTCCTTAAACTGTACAGTTCGCACACACACATATATAAGATGCAAGTCAGCTTATTCAGTTAGACTGTAACCAGCCATCAAGTCCCTGTAAACACCAGTAACTTTCGTGTGAGCACAACACATACAATAATAATACAATTGTTTATCCAGGACGTGGACAAAAAAATGGTTCAAATGGCTCTGAGCACTATGGGACTTAACATCTGAGGTCATCAGTCCCCTAGACTTAGAACTACTTAAACCTAACTAACCTAAGGACATCACACACATCTATGCACGAGGCAGGATTCGAACTTGCGACTGTAGCAGCAGCGCGGTTCCGGACTGAAGCGCCTAGAACCGCTCGGCCACAACGGCCGGTTGACGTGGACAAACTAGAAGTAATGAAAACTCATCCTTTCTAGAAGTAAGATGTAACTGCGTTTCAAATCAGATTCCATTATCAACATGTAGCTTATGAAGCAGTGAAAACAAAGGTGAACGTTAGCCTAAAGGAAGTTCAGCATCAAACCGTTCAAGGACCCCTATCGAGTAGATGGTGCCACCTGTGACATTTGTGCCACATAATAAAAGTGTTCCTTTTTATGTCCTCTAATGTTCAAATGTTTGTGAATTTCTAAAGAACCGAACTGCTGAGGTCATCGGTCCCTAGACTTACACACTATTTAAACTAACTTATACTAAGAACAACACACACACCCATGCCCAAGGGAGGACTCGAAGCCCCAGCGGGAGGGTGTCCTCTAATAACTCTGCAAATTAGCATATGTTGCTTATATAAGGAGCGTCTAAAAAGTTTGGTGACTGGTCTCAGAAAATAAAGGACTCAAGGGTTACAAACAAAATGCCTTTACTGTACTTCAAAGTAATCATCATTATCTGCAAGAAACTTCTACATCGGCTATAAAGTATTGGAAGTCAGCAAACGCTTCATGTGGAATCGCTCGAAGCATCTTGGCCACGTGTTCCTGGATATCCGCATCATTAAAGGATACGAGAGCTGGTGCTACCAGTGCGACCCGGTGACGAAGTGACTGTCAGTGGCACGGTGTTCATCGTCTTCCCCAGCTCCCTCTGGTAGAAATTCACGATGGATCAATACAGTGCTGTCGCAAAAAGGCGATCAACATAGTCTTAATCTTGTTTTTTGTGGGCCGACATGTTTAGGGACGCGGCGAAGGGGATAAACACCATGCCACTGACTGTCGTTTGGTCTCCGAATCGTACTGGTAGTACCAGGCCTCATCTCCTGTAATGATGCGGATATCCAACAATGCGTGACCACGGTCCAGGGTGGTTCGAGCGATTCCACAAGGAGCGTTTGCTGACAGTTTGCAACAGCTTTATAGCAGATGTCAGAAGTGTGTTGTAGCTAACGGTGATTACTTTGAAGGCCAGTACAGGTATTTTGTTTATAACTCTCGTTTTACTTATTTTCGGAGACCATTCACTGAACTTTTCAGACGCAGTTAATACACAGTCCGTCAGACAGGAAAGGTGACTGATACGAAATACAAGACAGTGGTTGTTTGTAATGCCCACACCTTTTTATTCAAAACATCTCCTTGTAAGTCAGTACACAAATGCAAGCCCTGGAGAAAACGTCCAAAAAAATTCTGATAGTCAGTAATTGGAATTGCCTTCAGGATCGTTGGCGTAGGCATCTGGATATGGAAACTCGTGTCGAAACGCTGTCCTTTCATCGCCATTTTCGGTTTGGGAAATAGCGAGAAGACGCACGGAGCTAAATCCGGCGAATAAGGTGGGCGGTCCAGCGCAACGATATCTTTTTGAGCCACGAAATGGCGTACGATCTTGCTGTTGCGCGCCGGAGCAATGTCGTGCAACAAACTTAGTGTTCCTTGGTTGCGGTATTCGGGTCTCACCTTCTTGTCCATATAGGTGTTAGAACACCGAAGTAATAACGTGCAGTCGCCATTTGATCTTCTGGAGCGAATTCTATATGGATAATTCCCTTGGAATCAAAGAAAACTGTGCAGTGTGTCTTGATACGATTTTCTGCATTCGCACTTTTTTCGGTTTCGGGTATCCTAGACCTTTCCAATCCGAGCTGTGGCGCTTTGTAAGTGACCATGTTACATCACCTGTTACAATGCCTGACAAGAAACCTGGGTCCCCATTGGTCGATTGTTTTTTCCCTGTATTGTTTCACTCTGCATTGTTTTTGATCGTCCATGAGTCAGTAGGGCCCAAAGCGATAACAGGTCTTCTTTCTGTTCAAATTTTCAGTTACAATGAGATGCACAGTTGTTTAAGGAATTCCAGTGAGCTCCTCAATTAACCTGGCAGATGCGCAACTATCATTTCTAAGAATTTCAGCCACTTGTCTACCATTTTCTTCAACTCTTAACTGTCGCTGATGCTCCTCGACGTCGACTGTCAAATGCTCTCTCACCCATCACGAAATCTTACTTACCACTTAAAAACGTTTTCGCGGCTCATTGCTTCACTACCGTAAATACATCGTATCATTTCAACATAACATACTGATACAGTTTCGTTTACTATGAGCAGTCTGTGACGCCAACCTTCTTCCTTTTAAAACGGCAGGTAGGCGAAACATGACCGCCTTTTCTTGCTGCACTGTAATTCATTTCTCCCAGACGCGTTTCGCCTTGTGTTCCTCTAAGGCATCTTCAGTGGGATCTAAAACGATATAGTTTTGTTCTGATATGTGTTATTTTTAGATTATCAAACAGTTCACGTCGCATTTTTTTGTTTTGTAAATAAGTAATTACTTACAGTTTGTTGGCATCTGCGTTTCCTCTCATCTGGTTTGGAGGTCGCATTACCACTTCTTTTCTGACCTCCAGGCCAGATGAGAGGAAACGCAGATGCTAACAAACTGTAAGTAATTACTTATTTACAAAACAAAAAAATGCGACGTGAACTGTTTGATAATCTAAAAATAACACATATCAGAACAAAACTATATCGTTTTAGATCCCACTGAAGATGCCTTAGAGGAACACAAGGCGAAACGCGTATGGGAGAAATAAATTACAGTGCAGCAAGAAAGGGCGGTTTTCGTTTACAAAACAACTATTTCTGTGCTTGCTGCGGTGGATAGCCACGCAAACTTGTTACTACACCCCTTAATTCCTGCAACAGATCACAGATGGCAAGAGTGGTTCCGCAAATATGAAACTGTCACCTTTTCTGTGGGATGGGGACATGTACTCGTATCTGGTGTTTCAAGGTCTTTGCATCAGACGTTTGTAGGTGAACGAATTTTGTTACAGGCAAAATGTTCACTACGCTTTCCAGCGAAGCTAGGCGTCCTTTAGTGTTTGCCGACTCTGGGACGAAGAGATTTCATCTAACTAACACGGTCTACTAACCGAGAATGCTTCATACTACCTATCTTCATACTACTACCAGTAAATTGATAGTGATCTTCAGCAACAAAAAGTAAGGAATGAGTGTCTCTAAGCGGATAAATATGTTAGAAGCGAATCAGGAACTTTAAATTTTGCTATGCCTGCATCATTTTCATACACAGCAGATGACTAGATTATAGGTAGCACGCAAGACATGCGAACGCCGCAGAGAACCTACGGCTCGCCGCCTCTGGAGAGAATTTTTAAAATTTTGTTTTTTTGAGCCACTCGTCTTTTGACTGATTTCATGTGGCACACGTCTTCATCTCAGAGTAGCACTTGCTACCTACTTCCTCAATTATCTGCTGGATGTAGTCCAATCTCTGTCTTCCTGTACCGTTTTTTGCCCTCTACAGCTCCCTCTATTACCACGGAAGTCAGTCCCTGATGTCTTAACAGATGTACTATCAGATCAAATAATTCTTCTTCACTTTCACTGAGGATAGCAACGTCATCAGCGAATCGTATCATTGATACCCTTTCACCGTGAATTTTAATTCCACTCCTGCGCCTTTCTTTTATTTCCATCATTGCTTCTTCGATGTACAAATTGCATAGGGGCATAACCATGCAAAAGGATGCCTAGAGTCGGTGGGAACCGCTAACAAATCTTTTGTCCCAAAAAAAAGTTGTTCCCCAAGACGTTATCTATATTTGATGCGAAGACTTTGGGGTTGGAGGGAGAGAGAGAGAGAGAGAGAGAGAGAGAGAGAGAGAGAGAGAGTCCATGTGTGTTTGTGTGTTAGTATCTCAAGCTGAAGCAGCTACGACAGGCCACCATAGTATAGGTTTTGCTCAGTTACAGCTAACAATGAGGAGAATTTTCCTACGTGTGGAAGTAATTTCTAACGTTGATAGTTGCTAAAATGCGGTACCAACATTTTTAACGACATTACAGTCTTAGAAGAGGGCTTCAGACACAATATGAATGTATTTGACCAAATAGGAAGAAAATAACAGTGCTGCAAACATTGTTCATCGTAAAACCCCAACTACCTTTGCTGACAGTGCTGCGAAGTACTCATGAAACCATCAAAGCTGAGTGTAGCCACTGCAGTCTTTTGAGGCTTTGTTTCCAGAGGACAGTTAGCAGCATCGGGCGCAGCGGCTTCCGACAGTTTATCTGTCAGCTGAGCACTAATGGAGCCCGTAACGAGCTTGCGTCTTGCGACGCCGTGGCTTGCCCTTACGACACAAATCTTACGCAATCATTTAGCCTCCCGGCAGTCACTCGGAAGCTGCTACAGCTCTGGAACACGTCTCTCAAGAATATACTGGTTCCCTAGTGGCGACCCACTCCTCATAACAACAGACAAAAACCAAGAAAAACGCCAAACTCTGATGGTCCTCCCCACCGCAACATCTATCAGACTTTCCCCGGTGTTACTGTTATCGCAAATTGTTGCTCAGTATAGACAGTTCCGTGAGACGAAATTAAACATTAAATCTATGCAGTTAAATGTTACTACATTCGTAAAGAACTATTTGGTACTGGCTTACAAATCTGGTAAGGTGACAGAACAACCTAGTGCAAGAAAGGTAATCAGCGGGCCACTTCAGACGAACCAGCCTTGCATTCGCCTGATGCAGTTGTAGCGAAGGATTTGGGTGGAGTGGGCTTCCGCTGCCCTTGTGCAAGCGTGGACTCAGTTTAAGAACTAGATTAATATATTATTGGCAAAAGAACGATAGCAATTAAACAAAATTCCATTTGCAGCCCAACACAGATCTTGCAAGCATGGCTCAAACTAGAGAAAAACAGTTAAAATGCCTTCAATATAAAGAAACAGAATTTAGTTAAGCAGAATCAAAATCAACTTTGCTCCAGCACACAGAACCGGGAAACACCACAAATAATTACACATACAGGGTGTATCAAAGAGAATCAACCGATTTGGCACGTCTATATTTATGAAACTAATAGACATATACAATGAAGATATTTTTATTTTTTTATATATATTTTTTTATGAACAGAAAACTCAAACTTTTTTCGTCATAACTTTTGATAGGTGTTCATTATACTCCCTTTGCAGTCTATGGCATATGTCAATGCGGTTTTCAAATTGTTCCCACACTGCAGCGAGCGTGTCTTGAGTTACAGCTGCTGTTATGCGATGTCTCGGTTCATTCATTGTTGCTGGTAAGAGGCACATAAAGTGGGGCTTTTATAAACCCCCACAAGAAATAATCACATACTGTCAGGTCCGGCGACCTTGGCGGCGAGTAATGTAAGGCTGAATCATTTGGTCCAATGCGACCGATCCATCGTTCAGTAATCCTTTGATTTAAAAATTCCCTCACTTTCAAATGCCAGTGTGGCCATGCCCTATCCTGTCGGTATATGAAGTCGTTTGAATCAGTTTCCAACTGAGGGACAATAAAGTTCTCAAGCATATCGAGATATGTGCTTCCTGTAACAGTGTTCTCGGCAAAGAAAAATGGATCAGATACCTCTTCCTGTGAAACTGCACAAAACACATTAAATTTTCGAGAATCCCTCTCATGTTGTACAACTTCATGTGGTTGTTCCATACCCCACATTCTCTTTATGACGCTTCACCTTTCCGTTTAAATGGAGTGTTTCCTCGTCACTAAACACTAAGCGTGGAAGAAAACTATTCAAAAATGTTCGAATGTATGTGAATTCCTAAGGGACCAAACTGCTGAAGTCATCGGTCCCTAGACTTACACGCTGTTTAAACTGACTTATGCTACGAACAACACACACACCCATGCCCGAGGGAGGACTCGAACCTCCGGCGGGAGGGGCCGCGCAATCCGTAACATGGCGCCTCAAACCGTGCGGCCATTCCACGCGGCAAGAAAACTGTCGGCCTCCACCTTGCCAAGAACGAAACTACAGAACTCCACACGTTGTTGTTTATCACCTTCACGAGCAGCCTACAGTAGCTGAATTTTGTATGGTTTCGTGTGTAAACGTCGACGCAACGCACGCCAGACGGACATCGAGGGCATGTTGAGCTGTCGAGCTGCACGGCGAACGGATTTCTGCGGACTCCTTGTGAAACTATGGCGCATGCTTGCGACGTCTGTGTCAGACACTCGGGGACGGCCCGGCGATTTGCCTTTACACCTGTTTTTCGGAATTGCTTATGCCATCATCTAATGATCTATGCTGTAGGAAGATCCACAGTATACTTAGTACGGAAGTCAAGCTCAACAGTTATTACTGACTCGCTTTGCGCAAAACGTAGGACACACAACGCTTTCCGTTGTCCCGACACACTTTTTTTTTTACTAGAAGTGAAGTGGGTGCACACTGCAGCTACCTAGCAGGTGTTCACGCACATATCTCAAATAACATAACAGTTATGATTTTTTAAAATTGTTCTACAAATCCTCTCATCACCAACTAGTCACTGTGACAAGCTACTATCAACTATCTACAGGACTAGCTACGCATATACTTGTAACTCAATATAATGTTATGTACAATAAAACATATAAATGAGCAAAATAACAAGGTAACGTTCTTTGCACAAACGCTATAAATCAAATCAGTCACGCTCACAGCGTGTAACCAACAAAATCAAAATGTCTCTCGCCTTTAGGGAACACATTCGCGCGACCAGCGTGCCATTATGCAACAACAAAAACACGTCACACCGTGATCACGGACTTTCCGTACGCAACATTAGTTTCTAACCAATAAACCAGAAAAATGGTTCAAACGGCTCTGAGCACTATGGGATGCAACATCTGAGGTCATCAGTCCCCTAGAACTTAGAACTACTTAAACCTAACTAACCTAAGGACATCACACACATCCATGCCCGAGGCAGGATTCGAACCTGCGACCGTAGCGGTCACGCGGTTCCAGACTGAAGCCAAAAAAAACTCAATGCACCACTTGTATTCTGCACTGTACACTGTACTGGATCACTTAACTACTAAGATGATGCTGCTGGCTACTAAGGAACATAAGTAGTGTTCCTCTTGAAAAATAGAAGCCCCTATCTCTGTCTGCACTGGGCTCGCCATCCTGTGGCTCCGGGAAAGACACCGACAGTTCCGATGAGTTGTTTCTGTCCACACAGCGCCTACACCCCACGTTGACTATTAACAATGTCCTGTAGACAGCCCCTTGGCCTACCAGCTTGAAGATAGTTTCCTGTTGTCGGCCGTGTACCAACTGACTTGCACTCGTCTGTCACTGTTCCATTCCACCCCAGCAGTGCTTGCGGCAATCCCGTCTGCGAGTTCCATGCCCTCTGAAGACACCGGCGCACCAAGCCACCAAGCATGACTCTGGACACCAGCAAGACAAACGTGCCACAGGACAGTCTCCCGCCCCTCCCCTCAAAACTCCTGCCTCTTCTCCTGACAGCAGACGGAAGGTGGTTCAAAAATGGTTCAAATGGCTCTGAGCACTATGGGACTCAACGTCTGAGGTCATCAGTCCCCTAGAACTTAGAACTACTTAAACCTAACTAACCTAACGACATCACACACATAGCCGGCCGCGGTGGTCTCGCGGTTAAGGCGCTCAGTCCGGAACCGCGCGACAGCTACGGTCGCAGGTTCGAATCCTGCCTCGGGCATGGATGTGTGTGATGTCCTTAGGTTAGTTAGGTTTAAGTAGTTCTAAGTTCTAGGGGACTGATGACCACAGATGTTAAGTCCCATAGTGCTCAGAGCCATTTGAACCATCACACACATCCATGCCCGAGGCAGGATTCGAACCTGCGACCGTAGCGGTTGCACGGTTCCAGACTGTAGCGCCTAGAGCCGCTCTGCCAGCCCTGCCGGCCAGAAGGTGGTACCACAATTGTAATACAGTCACTTAATAAAAGCAAGTCTTCCGGTCCAGATCGTATACCAATTAGGTTCCTTTCAGAGTATGTTGACGCAACAGCTTCGTACTTAACACTCCAATACAACCCCTCGCTCGACGAAAGAACCGTACCCAAAGAATGGAAAGTTGCACAGGTCACACCAATATTTAAGGAGGGCAATAAGAGTAATGTATTAAATTACAAGCTCATACCATTAATGTCGACATGCAGCAAGATTTTGGAATATATATTGTGTTCTAACATTGTGAATTATCTCGAAGAGGGCGGTCCATTGACACACAGTCAACAGGGATTTAGAAAACATCGTTCTTGTGAAACACAACTAACTCTTTACTCACACGAAAAATGGTTCAAATGGCTCTGAGCACTATGGGACTTAACATCTGTGGTCATCAGTCCCCTAGAACTTAGAACTACTTAAACCTAACTAACCTAAGGACATCACACACATCCATGCCCGAGGCAGGATTCGAACCTGCGACCGGAGCGGTCACGCGGTTCCAGACTGAAGCGCCTTTAACCGCACGGCCACACCGGCCGGCTTTACTCACACGAAGTTTTTAGTGCTATTGACAAGGAATTTCAAATTGATTCCGTATTTCTAGATTTTCAGAAGGCTTTTGACACTGTATCTCACAAGCAGCTTATAAAAAAATTGCCTGCTTATCGAATATCTTCTCAGTTATGTGACGGATAGTGATTTCCTGCCACATAGGTCAAAGTTCGTAGTAATTGACGGAAAGTCATCTAGTAAAACAGATGTGATTTCTGGCGTTTCCCAAGATATTATAGGCCCTCTGCTCTTCCTTATCTATATAAATGATATAGCAGACAATCTGAGCAGCCGTCTTAGGTTGTTGGTAGATGATGCTGACGTTTATCGTATAGTAAAATTATTAGAAGATCAAAACAAATTGCAAAACAATTTATGAAAGACATCTGTATGGTGCGAAAATTGGCAATTGACCCTAAATAATGAAAAATGTGAGGTCATCCTCAAGAGTGCTAAAAGGAATCCATTAAACTTCGGTTACGATATATTAGTCACATCTAATGGACGTAAATTCAATAAAGTACCTAGGAATTACAATTATGAACAATAATGTCATGCTGAAGGTTGAGCACAGTAAGACAGTTATAAACTGCACACATGGCTCGAGGCAGCACAAGGACATATCCCGACACACTTAAAAGCGTGTACACATCCGGTGTAGACGGCCTGACATCTACCGGCAGAACGAGTGAAGTTGCGATTTCAGCATACGGTTTGTCCGCCGGAGAGTAATTGGAACCGTTCTATTGTGACGTGGATCCACGAACGCGCATTACAACAGATATATGCTGCACGCGCAGAATACAGCATTCCGAGCGGGCTTTCAGCTGTTATTTTCACCTGCAGTCAGCAGACAAGAAATACGTGAGCTCCTGAGGACTCTTGGCAACTGAGCGAAATATTCTACACATTTTTCAGTGAGTAATTTTTTAGTGCAGTAATGGAATGCAAGTGCGCTTATTGAGGTTTACGGTAAGGATCCTCTAGATACGCTGTGCCACAATAAGGTACGTCTACATATCTTTCAATTCTGAGTTTATTTTTTTTTACGTAATGTGCATATAAATTTACTTTCTCTATTTGTATGTATTACCGTAACTGGGAAAGTAACGCATTTGTGTGATTTGGTTGCGTCTTTTGTATTATTTCAGCATGCCAGGAAGGGCAGTGTTGAGAGAACAGCAAATAGAGTAATAGCAGCTGTGCCGGCAACGACCAGTGAGGACCGGAAAAGCCGTTTGGCTTTCATCATCCCTTCTTCCCAGCTCTAGTCGACCCCAGTTTTGTCCTTCTCCTAACGACCACGGTGGACTTTTTTAACGGCAAATGTTCCATATACAGGGTGGTCCATTGATCGTGACCTGGCCAAATATCTAAGAAAATAAGCGTAAACGAAAAAATTACAAAGAACGAAACTTGTCTAGCTTGAAGGGGGACACCAGATGGCGCTATGATTGACCCGTGAGATGGCGCTGCCGTAGGTCAAACGGATATCAACTGCGTTTTTTAAAATACGAAGCCCCATTTTTATGACATATTCGTGTAGTACGTCAAGAAATATTAATGTTTTAGTTGGATCACATTTTTCACTTTGTGATAGATGGCTCTGTAATAGTCACAAACATATGGCTCACAATTTTAGACGAACAGTTGGTAACAGGTAGGTTTTTTAAATTAAAATACAGCACGTAGGTACGTTTGAACGTTCTATTTCGGTTGTTCCAATGTGACACATGTACCTTTGTGAACTTATCATTTCTGAGAACGCATGCTGTTAGAGCGAGGTTACCTGTAAATACCACATTAATGCAATAAATGCTCAAAATTATGTCCGTCAACCTCAATGCATTTGACAATACGTGTAACGACATTCATCTCAACAGTGAGTAGTTCGCCTTCCGTAATGTTCGCACATGCATGTTGTCAGGTGTTGTCGGTGGATCACGATAGCAAATATCCTTCAACTTTCACCACAGGTAGAAAACCCGGGACGTCAGATCCGGTGACCGTGCTTCGACGACCAATCCACCTGTCATGAAATATGCTATTCAGTACCGCTTCAACCGCACGCGGGCTATGTGCTGGACATCCATCATGTTGCAAGTACATCGTCATTCTGTCATGCAGTGAAAAATCTTGTAGTAACATCGGTAGAACATTAAGTAGGAAATCAGCATACATTGCACCATTTAAATTGCCATCGATAAAATGGGGGCCAATTATTATTCCTCCCATAATGCCGCACCATACATTACCCGCCAAGGTCGCTGATGTTCCACTTGTCGCAGCCATCGTGGATTTTCCGTTGCCCAATAGTGCATATTATGCTGGTTTACGTTATCGCTGTTGGCTTCGTCGCTAAACAGAAGGCGTGCAAAAAATCTTGTGCCCAGTGGCAGAACTGTACACGACGTTCAAAGTCGTCGCCATGCAATTCCTGGTGCACAGAAATATGGTACGGGTGCAATCGATGTTGATGTAGCATTCTCAACACCGACGTTTTTGAGATTACCGATTCTCGCGCAATTTGTCTGCTACTGATGTGCGGATTAGCCGCGACAGCAGCTAAAACACCTACTTGGGCATCATCATTTGTTGCAGGTCGTGGTTGAGGTTCCACATGTGGCTGAACACTTCTTGTTTCCTTAAATAACGTAACTATCCGGCGAACGGTCCGGACCCTTGGATGACGTCATCCAGGATTCCGAGCAGCATACATAGCACACGCCTGTTGGGCATTTTGATCACAATAGCCATACATGAACACGATATCGACCTTTTCCGCAATTGATAAACAGTCCATTTTACACGGGTAATGTATCACGAAGCAAATACCGTCCGCAGTGGATGAATGTTATGTGATACCACTTACTTATATGTTTCTGACTATTACAACGCCATCTAACACAAAGCGAAAAAAGTGGTCCAACTAAAACATTCATATTTCTTTACGTACTACACGAATATGTAATAAAAATGGGGGTTCCTACTTTAAAAAACGCAGCTGATATCCGTTTGACCTATGGCAGCGCCATCTAGCGGGCCAACCATAGCGCCATCTGGTTTCCCCCCTCAAGCTAGACGAGTTTCGTTCTTCATAGTTTTCTCGTTTGATGCTTATTTCGTGAGATACTTGGCCGGTCACTATCAATGGACCACGCCGTGTAGTTGTGTCCTCCAAGCCTAAAGCGCTGTGAAATGTAAACATATATACCACGTCCTTGTTCCAGCATGACAAAAACGAACACTTCAGTCTATAATTTTGTATAATCGTAACGTAATTTCACTATTGTAAGTGCTTAATAAATGCGAATTTAGACTTCTAAGAAGTTTCAATATGAGTAAATAGCAGCTTTACAAAATTACCAATTTTCACACTCAACGTCAATGACGTAAACAAGCCTACAGCTCCGAATATGTACCTCTGGAGCGATAGTGTAGACTTACCTAGGCATTAGGTGTATGGTGTAATAGGGCTAACGAAAATGTTGGCAGTTCCAGACTTGGACGTTTGTTGCGCTAATGCAGACTTGTTTGTATACGACAGGTGTGTCGTGTCATACGGCTTAACATACCGTGCGCGATAACCCAGGCTATATTCATCCAGCATTTGAGACTGGCCCGCGCAAAGGATGAAAGGAATAAAGTGTATTGCTTACTACTTTTAAAAAAGTAAAACTACTGAATGTCCGCAGCTCGTGGTCGTGCGGTAGCGTTCTCGCTTCCCACGCCCGGGTTCCCGGGTTCGATTCCCGGCGGGGTCAGGGATTTTCTCTGCCTCGTGATGACTGGGTGTTGTGTGATGTCCTTAGGTTAGTTAGGTTTAAGTAGTTCTAAGTTCTGGGGGGCTGATGACCATAGATGTTAAGTCCCATAGTGCTCAGAGCCAAACTACTGAATCTGGGATGTCGTTTTAATTCAAAAATGTTCAGATGTGTGTGAAATCTTATGGGACTTAACTTCTAAGGTTATCAGTCACTAAGCTTACACACCAACTAACCTAAATTATCCTAACGACAAACACACACACCCATGCCCGAGGGAGGACTCTAACCTCCGCCGGGACCAGCCGCACAGTCCATGACTGCTGGGCCTTAGACCGCTCGGCTAATCCCACGCGGCTGACGTTTTAATTTATCACTTCTTTACTGCTACCTCTACTCGCAACAGATTTTGCAGGCAGTATCCACATCGAGGCCCACGAGAAAGGCAGGCCGCGGCACGTACGTCACGAAGGTAGTCCTGAACTCGCTCGCTCGCTCAGCTCAGCAGACGAAACGCGTTTCTAAACCTGTTAACTCGCAGCTGGTCGTGTAAGAATTGTATCTTCCACTGGAATCTGCTGTTACGAAGTCTTACTGATTAACAGTACTACAGCAAAATTTAAGATGAGTACCCGATATAAATGGCATAAGGGCTTGGTTATAGCATTTAGTCTCTTCTGCTTAACAGTACTCATTACATGCTGGAAGTGGTGCCTTATGCAACTGGTAATCATTTTAGCATGATTTTATTTTATTGTACGGCAGTACAGCCGTAATAATTTGGACCATGGACTCCCCATCATTATAGGACTAGTAACAGTAAGATCCCATGATAGCGGATTCCAGTAGAAGATTCAGTTTTCGTTTGTACGGACACGCCTAGTTAAGAGTTAACAGGTGTAGAGACGTAGTCTGTCTGCTGATTTGAGCGAGCGAGAGGGCGCAGGACTACGTTCGCGACGTACGCGCCGCGGCCTGTCTTTCTCGTAGGCCTCGATCCACATATACCACTGAATGTAGCAGCAATATTATATATCATGACTTTACGACACTTGGTTCAGAGAATACGACGTCCCAAACATTGGATTGCATAAAAAGCTAGCTTTCATTTAAAACGGAGCGTAATTTACCCAGACTATATTTATCCAATATTTGATATTGAGAACACTTAGCGACTTACAACGACCTCTTAGCATATTTTCAACATGTTCGTAAACTTTTCTTTGCTTACATGCAAAGACAAGCAAAGACTTACCTAGGCATTAGGTGTATGGTGTAATAGGGCTAACGAAAATGTTGGCAGTTCCAGAGAAGTATACAGAGAAGTTGCAGCATTAGAAAATTGTAGCGAAATGCAGGAAGATCTGCAGCGGATAGGCACTTGGTGCAGGGAGTGGCAACTGACCCTTAACATAGACAAATGTAATGTATTGCGAATACATAGAAAGAAGGATCCTTTATTGTATGATTATATGATAGCGGAACAAACACTGGTAGCAGTTACTTCTGTAAAATATCTGGGAGTATGCGTGCGGAACGATTTGAAGTGGAATGATCATATAAAATTAATTGTTGGTAAGGCGGGTACCAGGTTGAGATTCATTGGGAGAGTCCTTAGAAAATGTAGTCCATCAACAAAGGAGGTGGCTTACAAAACACTCGTTCGACCTATACTTGAGTATTGCTCATCAGTGTGGGATCCGTACCAGATCGGGTTGACGGAGGAGATAGAGAAGATCCAAAGGAGAGCGGCGCGTTTCGTCACAGGGTTATTTGGTAACCGTGATAGCGTTACGGAGATGTTTAACAAACTCAAGTGGCAGACTCTGCAAGAGAGGCGCTCTGCATCGCGGTGTAGCTTGCTCGCCAGGTTTCGAGAGGGTGCGTTTCTGGATGAGGTATCGAATATATTGCTTCCCCCTACTTATACCTCCCGAGGAGATCACGAATGTAAAATTAGAGAGATTAGAGCGCGCACAGAGGCTTTCAGACAGTCGTTCTTCCCGCGAACCATACGCGACTGGAACAGGAAAGGGAGATAATGACAGTGGCACGTAAAGTGCCCTCCGCCACACACCGTTGGGTGGCTTGCGGAGTATAAATGTAGATGTAGATGTAGATGAAAGTCATCATCCTGTTTTATTCATGGGAGTTCGATTTTTTGAAGAATCTGGGATTTACTAGTACTTGCGAACTCGTGTACTCGCTGTCCCTTCTACGCGGGTAGAGTCCACTTGTATCGACAAAAGACTCAAGCGACGAGTTTTCAGTTAAATGGGCAGCGGCAGAGGCTCGAGAGTCCAATCTCCGATCGTACGGAGACGAGTTGTTCGTTGGTGACGTCATAAGACCAGTCGGCGAGTTGAAAGTACACAGAGCTCATTTCAGATCTCTCGTGCTTAGTGTTCACTGGAACCCTTGCACATGTTTCTGAAAGACGTATACCCGAGATGAAAAAGAAAATTGACGATTTAGGCTGAAGATGTATGGAAGCTCTTTGGCAGGGGGGAAACAATTTTATTTAAGATGATGGTGCAGTTAGCGGAGAGCGTCATCGGTGGAGGTGGGCGGCAGTGGGCCTCGCCAGCGTTTACTGGTGGCAGAGTAGCGAGCCAGCCAGCGGCGGGGGACTGAGGACTCTGCACTTTGGCACCTCGGGTCATCAGCCCAGATAAAGCCGTGCGTCGCTCCCCGTGACCTCAGTGATTCTACTGTCTACACGCGGCGCCCAGTCGTGAACCTGAAACTGACACAAGCCTAGTCGGACGTCTCGCCAGCACGTATGCGTCAGTTAAGATCGCCGTATAGACACTAATTGTGTGGATATTTACACTCCACTAAACCTACTGACACTGCGATGAATAAAAATCACATTTGTGTTGTGTCAACGGAAGAACTTCCTGTTAACCTCTTCTATTGCGTTAACAGAAATTCTGTACGGAAACTTACGGACAGACAACGTTATCCCATGCATAAACGTAGAGGTTATAGCAGCGGTACTAGTAGAAGGAATATAATAATACACTGAGCTGACCAGTCATGGGATAGCGATATGCACATATAAGGATGGCGCTAGTATCGTGTCCACAAGGTATAAAAGGGCAGCGCAATGGCGGAGCCGTCATTTGTACTCAGGTGAAATGTGTGTGAAATCTTATGGGACTTAACTGCTAAGGTCATCAGTGCCTAAGCTTACACACTACATAACCAAATTAGCCTAAGGACAAACACACACACACACCCATGCCCGAGGGAGGACTCGAACCTCCGCCAGGACCAGCCGCACAGTCCAGGACTGCAGCGCCCCAGACCGCTCGGCTAATCCGGCGCGGCATACTCAGGTGATTCACGTAAAAACGTTTCCGACGCGATTATGGCGGCACGACGGAAATTAACAGATTTTGAACGCGAAATGGTAGACGGAGCTAGACGCACGGTACGTTGAATTTCGGAAAGCGTTAGGGAACTCAATATTCCAAGAGCCACCGTGTCAGATGAGTGCCGAGAATATCAAATTTCAAGCTTTACCTTTCATCACGGACAACGCAGTGGCCGATCGCCTTCACTTAACGACCGAGAGCAGCGGCGTTTGCGCAGAATTGTCTGTGTTAACAAACGATACTGCGTTAAATAACCGCATAAATTAGTGTGGAACGTACGACGAACGTATCCGTTAGGACAGTGTGGCGAAATTTGGCGACAAAGGGCTATGGCAGCAGACGACCGATGCGAGAGCCTTTGCTAACAGCACATGGCCCGCAGCGCCTCTTCTGGGATTCCTGTGATCGTGACCATACCGGCTGGACCCTAGACGACTGGAAAACCGTGACGTGGTCAGACGAGTCCCGATGTCAGCTGGTAAGAGCTGATCGTAGGGCTCCACAGTGGCGTAGACCCCACTCAGCCTTGGGCCCAAGTTGTCACCAACACACTGTGCAAGTTGGTGGTTCCTCCATAAGGTTGTGGGCTGTGTTTACATACACTCCTGGAAATGGAAAAAAGAACACATTGACACCGGTGTGTCAGACCCACCATACTTGCTCCGGACACTGCGAGAGGGCTGTACAAGCAATGATCACACGCACGGCACAGCGGACACACCAGGAACCGCGGTGTTGGTCGTCGAATGGCGCTAGCTGCGCAGCATTTGTGCACCGCCGCCGTCAGTGTCAGCCAGTTTGCCGTGGCATACGGAGCTCCATCGCAGTCTTTAACACTGGTAGCATGGCGCGACAGCGTGGACGTGAACCGTATGTGCAGTTGACGGACTTTGAGCGAGGGCGTATAGTGGGCATGCGGGAGGCCGGGTGGACGTACCGCCGAATTGCTCAACACGTGGGGCGTGAGGTCTCCACAGTACATCGATGTTGTCGCCAGTGGTCGGCGGAAGGTGCACGTGCCCGTCGACCTGGGACCGGACCGCAGCGACGCACGGATGCACGCCAAGACCGTAGGATCCTACGCAGTGCCGTAGGGGACCGCACCGCCACTTCCCAGCAAATTAGGGACACTGTTGCTCCTGGGGTATCGGCGAGGACCATTCGCAACCGTCTCCATGAAGCTGGGCTACGGTCCCGCACACCGTTAGGCCGTCTTCCGCTCACGCCCCAACATCGTGCAGCCCGCCTCCAGTGGTGTCGCGACAGGCGTGAATGGAGGGACGAATGAGACGTGTCGTCTTCAGCGATGAGAGTCGCTTCTGCCTTGGTGCCAATGATGGTCGTATGCGTGTTTGGCGCCGTGCAGGTAAGCGCCACAATCAGGACTGCATACGACCGAGGCACACAGGGCCAACACCCGGCATCATGGTGTGGGGAGCGATCTCCTACACTGGCCGTACACCACTGGTGATCGTCGAGGGGACACTGAATAGTGCACGGTACATCCAAACCGTCATCGAACCCATCGTTCTACCATTCCTAGACCGGCAAGGGAACTTGCTGTTCCAACAGGACAATGCACGTCCGCATGTATCCCGTGCCACCCAACGTGCTCTAGAAGGTGTAAGTCAACTACCCTGGCCAGCAAGATCTCCGGATCTGTCCCCCATTGTGCATGTTTGGGACTGGATGAAGCGTCGTCTCACGCGGTCTGCACGTCCAGCACGAACGCTGGTCCAACTGAGGCGCCAGGTGGAAATGGCATGGCAAGCCGTTCCACAGGACTACATCCAGCATCTCTACGATCGTCTCCATGGGAGAATAGCAGCCTGCATTGCTGCGAAAGGTGGATATACACTGTACTAGTGCCGACATTGTGCATGCTCTGTTGCCTGTGTCTATGTGCCTGTGGTTCTGTCAGTGTGATCATGTGATGTATCTGACCCCAGGAATGTGTCAATAAAGTTTCCCCTTCCTGGGACAATGAATTCACGGTGTTCTTATTTCAAGTTCCAGGAGTGTAGATTGGACTGGGTCCTCTGGTCCAACTCAACAGATCATTAGCTGGAGTAGTCCGTTTGCAGCCATCCATGGAAATCATGGTCCCAAACATGAATGGAATTTTTATGGATGACAATGTGCTGTGTCACTGGGCCATTCTGCACAATTCGAGCGAATGATTTGGCCGCCCAGATCGCCCGACATGAATCACATCGAACACTTAAATGGGATATAATTGAAAGGTGCACAAAAGCCTGCACTGGCAACACTTTCGCAGTTACGAATGGCAACAGAGGCAGCATGGTTCAGTATTTCTGGAGGGGACTTCCACGACTTGTTGAGTCCATGCCATATCGAGTGGCTGCACTGTGCCGGGCAAAAGGAGGTCCCACACGATATTCGGAGGTACCCCATGATTTTTGACAGCTCAGTGTTACAGAGAGGTTTTTCTACGAGTACCGGCAAAAATAGCAGAAGTATGGTATTCTGGATTACCAGTTGCCTACCATTTTCAAGACATTGTTTAAACCAAAGCTGTAACTTTTAAATCTCAGTATATAAAATGAAACTTGTAATTTTTTGAGGAGGGTATTTAGTATTTATAAAGAACGACTGATAAAAATGTGTCTTTTTATGTTTCTCGGTTGCGATATAAATTATGAATACGAAAATTTAATAAAAAACAAAAGACAAGCCTCAAAAGATGGGTGATGAAACATACTAAACAAGAAAGACAAAAGTACAAAATTCTATGGGGAACCATAGAAGAAAAAAAAAAAAAAAAAGATCCCAAGGAATGGTTTCTACTAAGGTTTAAAAAGTTCAGATGAACTGAAAGTATTGAAATCGCACAGTAGCTACAGTTGCAGTTTGTTTTAGTCTCAAGACCAGCTACGACCAATGACTAGCCATCTTCATGTTGGCGAAACGTATCTCTAACAAGATTCCGCAGAATCAACGTCATTCAAAAAAATGGCTCTAAGCACTATGGGACTTAACATCTGAGGTCATCAGTCCCCTAGACTTAGAACTACTTAAGCCTAACTAAGCTACGGACATCACACACATCCATGCCCGAGGCAGGATTCAAATGGTTCAAATGGCTCTGAGCACTATGCGACTTAACTTCTGAGGTCATCAGTCGCCTAGAACTTAGAACTAATTAAACCTAACTAACCTAAGGATATCACACACATCCATCCCCGAGGCAGGATTCGAACCTGCGACCGTACAAACAGCGCGGTTCCGGACTTAAGCGCCTAGAACCGCTCGGCTGGCTATCAACGTCATTCTTGAACAGTTCTTTTTGAGGGGTATAACATAACTACTGCAAGTTCAACGTTGATCACTAGAACATTTCTACGTCGCTACACCCTTCGAACAGAACTATTGAAGAAAACATGATATTTCAAATGCAAAAATAAAAATGAATTTAGTAACTAAGGACTACAGCTCTGATCTTGTTTCTCCATATCTGTTGAAATCTTACTCTCAATCTGTCTGACACCGTTCCTACGATTGAGATTTCATCGGTGTAGCGCTATATCTCGCTGAGGGATTACGGAATCACCTTTGGTCTGATTTCAGTTCCTTATTCCTTTATTACTTCGGTATTTTAAAGTTGGTGTTCGAAATCGTGGCATACGGTTTTTAACCAGATGCGAAGGGTCATGAGCGTTGGCCAACTTGTTTCCACTCGAAGTTTATTTTAATGGAATTATTACGGGACATCATGCTGAAGATGGTGCCCAGATCTGCTCCGTAGTGCAGTAATCTTTTGCAATGGCCTTCAGTAGCAAAGTTATTGCATCTTTGAAGCACTGACAAAAGCTTTCCCTTCTCTTTAGTCAAGGAGCGACTTCCAACTACGTTACTTTTAGTGTTCCCCTCTTTCCTACGTGGTTAATTGTCATTTTGTTTCTTCTCCCATGTTCTACTTCAAATTTACGAAACGTAATCTACACTATCTGATCACAAGCGAAATTGATCACAACATGTCACAATAAGCAATAACAGCAGAATGGATGGGTCAGGAGGGCTCAGTGATTTATAAGACCCCACATCATAAGGCAAGATTAATCAGATTTTAAGCTGTAAGACATTTCCAGGGGCAGATGGGGGCTCTTACCATAATTTATTGGATATGAATTGTAGATTGAATCAGAAGAATTTGCAGTAAGGTTGGAAACTAATGTGATGGGACCCAGATCAGATGAAAGAACCAGAGATTGTTGAGAGTTTCAGAGGAAGCTTTAGGCAACAATTGACCCGGACAGGTGAAAGGAATACGGCGTAAGACGAATGGACAGCTTTGAGAGATTGTAATGGTCGCCTGGTCGTAGATATAGCTAATTGCTATAATCGCACTATTTCACTCCCATTTACGGAGCTTGTTAGCACTTGATGTTAGGTTGGCGCCATTAAAATGCATTGTGTTGTGGTAATCGCTGCTACTTGCTGGATCGCTGCTGTGTCTCGATGCTGATGCTGGATCTAAATCTGGTTGTCTAGGGTTAAAAACATGAGGTCCCGTGTTTTTTATGTGCTTTTTATGATAAAGAACGAGCGAAACCAACAAATATGTAAACTTCAAATATTTATTACTCTGGTGGCCATCTTAATTCCACTGTCCACCAAAGACCATGACTCAACACAAAGTAGTACTTCCGTTACATGTTCTTTGCATTGTTTATCCACCTCAAACAATAACACACAAACACACTTTACCAAAGTGACATTCCGACTGCCTCTCGACCCTTCTTGCTGCTCGTATTTATAACATTGTCAAAGAACTACTAAACAGAGATATAGTTTATAAGTCACATGTACATCTGTTATCATAATTTGTGCAGAAAAGTTATTAATTTGCATCGAGAGACATAATTTAACATGTTATTAAAATGACAGACAGATTTGTTGACTTGACAGAATAATTCTTTGTTACAAAAAGACCGTTTTTTAGAAGTTTGTCAATTGACTTCCCTAATTTGCATAAATAAGTAAATAACATGAATTATTAAGAATTACATTGGTTTTCGTCTAAAATAGGATTGCTTACGTGAATACTGAGTGAAAACGCTCCTAGTGAACAAATAGGTTTCACTGGGTGATTTTTATTTAGGGAGATCCAAAATACCTAAGTTGGGCACTATTTTTCGTACTTCATATTAATTATTTAAGATGAACTTAGTGTTTTTACAGGATGACATTTTTTGTATCAGTGATCAAGTGATATAAACTTTTGTGTGGGTCAGTTTCTCAGTATAATTTAATGGGTTGACTGTTTATGCAGTCATGTTATGCAATCATTGTTAACATACACAATAACTTTTCTATAATCATAAATACTCATTAAACTGGTTGAATTTGGAGGGTATCGCATACTTCGGTACAGTAAAGTCTTTAATATGTTCCGTTACAAGATGAAATAGTGAAGACAGCAGAGAATCAAATGCGTTAAAAGATAAGGCTTGGTCGAAATCCTTGGATATCACAGGAGACAATGAATTTAATTTATGAAAGGAGAAAATATAAAAATGTAGCAAATGAACCAGGTGAAAGGGAATACAGATGTTCAAAAAATGAGACTGACGAAGTGCACAAGGTTTAAATAGGGGTGGCTAGAAGAATAATGCAAGTCTATAAAAGCATACATAACTACGGGACAAGTAGAAACCGTTTACAAGAAAATGGGAGCTTTGAAGAAAAGAGAAGTAAATGTATGAATATCGAGAGCTCAGACGGCAAGCCAGTGCTAAACAAAGAAGGGAAAAATGGAAGACGGAAAAAATATTTAGGGGGGAGGCGGTGGCTACAAGAAAAATAAGCTTGAAGGTAGTTCAGGTGAAACCAACTAGAAGGCAATACTATAGAAAACAAAGAGGAATTGGATGAAGATGAGATGGAAGATGTAGTACTGCGAGAAGAATTTGACAGAGCATTGAAACATCTAAGTCGAAACAAGTCCCCTGGAGTAGACGTCGGTAATACTGATAACCACAGCCATTTTTATTATTTGTTAAAAATTTTAGTAGTCTCGAATGCAGTTTTATAAAAATTGCAGTTTGCTGATTGTCCGTTTCGGTTGATTAATAACCATATTCAAAGCAATGAAAATAAATAGAAAATTGTCTTTTAGTTAACGTGAACAATCTTTAGAAACGTAATTACTTAAAAAGTATCAAAACGTAAATATAGTAAAACACGTGCTATGTTTGCTAAGACCCAGTTCGTAAGTGCACTGTTGGTCGTAGCACCATCGTTACTAGCTGTTAACACAGATCTACAGAAATAAATGGAAATTGCCTTTCAGTTAAGGCGCAAACTTTTTGTTGTTGTTGTGGCGGCCTGTAATCCGAAGACTGATTTGAAGCAGCTTTCCACTCTACTCCATCCTGTGCTTGCTTCTTCATTTTTGAATAACTACTGCAACCTACATTCGTCCGAATCTGCTTACTGCATTCATCACTTGGTCTCCCTCTACAGCCGGCCGAAGTGGCCGTGCGGTTCCAGGCGCTACAGTCTGGAGCCGAGCGACCGCTACGGTCGCAGGTTCGAATCCTGCCTCGGGCATGGATGTGTGTGATGTCCTTAGCTTAGATAGGTTTAATTAGTTCTAAGTTCTAGGCGACTGATGACCTCAGAAGTTAAGTCGCATAGTGCTCAGAGCCATTTGAACCAATCTCCCTCTACAGTTTTTACCCCCCACACTTCCCTTCATACTAAATTAGTGATTCCTTGATGTCTCAGAATGTGACCTACCAAGCGATCCCTTCTTCTCATCAGATTGTGCCACAAATTTCTTTTCTTCCCAATTCTATTCATTCCTCCTCATTGGTTACGTGAGCCACCTATCTAATCTTCAGCATTCTTCTGTAGCACCACATTTCAAAAGCTTCTATTCTCTTCTCATCTGAACTGGTTATCGTTCACATTTCACTTCCGTACAAGGCTATATTCCAGACAAATACCTCCAGAAAAGACTTCCTAACACTTCCGTCTCCATTCGATGCTAACAAAGTTCTCTTTTCACCAATGTTTTTCTTCTCTCTGCCAGTCTGCGTTTTATATCCTCACTACTTCTTCCATCATTAGTTATTTTACTGCCCAAATAGCAAAATTCATTTACCACTTTGTGTTTCGTTTCCTAATCTAATTCCCTCTGCAGTGCTTGATTTCATCCGACTGCATTCCATTACACTTTTTTTTTTGTGTTCATCTTATACCCTCCTCTCAACACACTGTCGATTCTGTTCAACTGCACAGACCTTTGCTGTCTCCGACAAAATTGTCACCATCAAAGTTTGTATTTTTTTCGACTTTATTTTAATTCCTTTTACAAATTTCTCCTTGGTTTCCTTGAAAGCTTTCTGAATGTACAGGCTACAACTGTGTCTCACTCTCTTTTCAACCACTGCTTCGATTTCATTCCCTTTGACTCTACAACTACCGTCTGCTTTCTGTCAAGATGTATGCAACCTTTCACTTCCCGTCTTTTATCCCTGCTACCTTCAAAACTGCAGAGATTGTATTTCATTAAGTATTGTCGAAAGCTTCGTCTAAGTCTACAAGTGCTATAAACGTAGGATTTTTTAACCTATCTTCTAAGATAAGTCGTAGGGTTAGTATTGCCTCTAGCGTTCCAATATTTCTCTGGAAATTAAACTGATCTTCTATCAGATTTCCCATTCTTTTGTAAATAACTCGTGTTGGATTTTGCAATCATGACTCATTAAACTGATTTTTTTAGTAATATTCGCACCTGCCAGCATCTGCATTGTTTGGAACTGGAATTAATACGTTGCCCTTGAAGTCAAAGCATACCTTCTGGCGTCTACTCCAGGGGCCATGTTTCGACCAAGATCTTTCAGTGCTCCGTCAAACTCTTCTGGCAGTATCATACACTACCTCCCATGCCATCTTCATCTAATTACTGTTTCTGTTCTATGATATTGTCTACGAGTTTATTTCCCTTGTAGATCCCCTCTATATATCCTTTCCCTCTTTCAATTCTCCCTTCCTTACTCAGCATTTGCTTGCCATCTGAGCTCTCGATATTCATACAGTTGCTTCTATTTTCTCCAAATCCCTCTGTAATTTCGTTGTAAGCGGTATCCCTCTGTCCCCTAGTTAGACATGCTTCTACGGACTTGCATTTGTCTTCCAGCAATTCCTGCCTAGCGATTTTGCACTTTTTCAGTCTCATTTTTTAGAAATCTGTTTTCCTTTTCGCTTGGTTCATCTGCTGCATTTTTATATTTTCTCCTTTCATGGCCTGTGGTAAGGAGGATTGTATGTAAGCGCCGCATTAGCTTAATTTCTCGAATTTTCTCGTTGTCGTCATTTCGCGAGACGATACGTGGAATTAATAATATGTTGTCCGACTATGACTGGACAGCACTCGCTTGAAATTTCAGTAGTAAACCTTCCGTGATCACAATGCCTGTCTTGTACAGCATCTGCCACTGGTGTTTTTTGAGCATCTCTTTAACGCCGTCACACGGACATAACGATCCTGGGACGAAACGCGCCGGTCTTCCTTGGATCTTGCCTGGCTCTTCTACCAGTCCTACCTGGTAAGGGCCGCAGGCTGATGAACAATACTCAAGCATCGGTCGAAGAAGCGCCTTGTAAGCCACTTCCTTACTGAATGAATTCCATTTCGTTACATTCTTGCTATGAATCTGTCACACTTTCTTTTCTCCTACTACTTGTTTTATTTGGCCCTTCCACTCAGGGTCACTCATAATTGATACATCTAGATATGTTACACCGATTACTGTTTCCAGCAATTTATCGTCGATAGTGCAGTTGGATCCACACAATGAGGCGGTCGGATTGACACATAGAACAACGTGATTAAAAGACAGATTACGCTTCAAGGTTTTAAAGAATTCCAACTAGATAAAGGGACGAAATACCAATAGATCCTTCTCGAACATTTTTGCATGTCATCCGCATGCACACATCACCCCTAGGTGTGTGTGTATGTGTGTATTGAAACAGGGACCTAGAAACGACGGAGAGGCTTCGTCCCTGCTGCAGCCCCCAGTGGTTCACAACCCCACAACAGGTTACAGTGGACCCCCCCCCCACCCCCACCCCGAGGAACGTAACGTCTCATACCAGACGAGTGTAGCCCCAAATGTTTGCATGGTAGAGCAACTATGGTGTACACGTACGTGGAGACAGTGTTTGCGCAGCAATCGCCGACATAGTGTAACTGAGGCGGAATAAGGGGAACCAGCCTGCATTCACTGAGGCAGGTGGAAAACCGCCTAAAAAACCATCCACAGGCTGGCCGACACACCAGACCTCTACTCTAATCGGCCGGGCGGATTCGTGCCAGGGAGCGGCACGCCTTCCCGCTCGGAAAGCATTGCGTTAGACCGCGCAGCTAGCCGGGTGGGCACCCCTAGGTGTAGTGGGGGTACCGTATAGCCCAGTATATTTATACAAATAATCAGTCTTGTATATATTCCAAATCTGGTTTAATTTGTTCCAGGCTTTTTCCATCCCCAGCCTCAGCCATAGGGATGTTAGGGGTGTCTTACTGCCTCAGTACTTTTTTCTAGTGATACGTGTACCAAGTTTGGTAACAATTATTTCAAACGTTAGGAATATACAATGACATGTCACTACCCTCGTATCTCGCACCCCACACACCCCTACTCCTAGGAATGTTAATCTATCGGTACTGTCAGCTGTGAACCTTTCGACTCCAAAAGCTCTGGATGTCAATATTTTTATTTGTCACGGTTTCTCGTGTCTGCACCCTGAGATAGGTGTGGTAGGTAATACCGCATAATAGTTTTATACAAATAATTGTGCAAATAATCAGTCATGGATATACAAAACTGACTGAAACTGCTCCAGACGTTCCCGAGCTATGCTGCTACGTCACCATCTTTTCACTCCCACATCCACCCCTGAGGGAGTAGGTAGTTCTTACCCTCTTACAAACCCTCATGCTTGTGCGCACAACAACTTGAAGTTTCATGGCAATCAGATGAATAGTATATGAACGCATAGAAGAACAAACAAATTTAATTTTTAATTTTTGACGGATGTGAAAATTACCGAACTATCAGTTTAATAAGTCACAGCTGCAAAATACTAACGCGAATTCTGTACAGACGAATGGAGAAACTGGTAGAAGCCGACCTCGGGGAAGATCAGTTTAGATTCCGTAGAAATGTTGGAAAACGTGGGGCAATACTGACCCTACGACTTATCTTAGATTAAGGAAAGTCAAACCTACGTTTCTTGCGTTTGTAGACTTAGAGAAAGCTTTTGACAACATTGACTGGAATACTCTCTTTCAAACTCTGAAGGTGGCAGGGGTAAAATACACGGAGCGAAAGGCTATTTACAATTTGTACAGAAACCAAATGCCAGTTATAAGAGTCGAGGGGCATGAACGGGAAGCAGTGGTTGGGAAGGGAGTGAGACATGGTTGTAGCCTATCCCGATGTTTTCAATCTGTACATTGAGCAAGCACTAAAGGAAACAAAAGAAAAATTCGGAGTAGCAATTAAAATCCATGGAGAAGAAATAAAAACTTTGAGGTTCGCCGATGACATTGTAATTCTGTCAGAGAAGAGCGGTTGAATGGAATCGACAGTGTCTTGAAAGGAGGATATAAGACGAACATCAGCAAAAGCAAAACGAGGATAATGGAATGTTGTCGAATTAAATCGGGTGATGCTGAGGGTATTAGATTAGGAAATGAGTTTTGCTATTTGGGGAGCAAAATAACTGATGATGGTCGAAGTAGAGAGGATATAAAATGTAGACTGGCAATGGCAAGGAAAGCGATTCTGAAGAAGGGAAATTTGTTAAAATCAAATATAGATTTAAGTGTCAGGAAGTCGTTTCTGAAAATATCTGTATGGAGTATAGCCATGTATGAGAGTGAAAGATGGACGATAAATAGTTTGGACAAGAAGAGAATAGAAGCTTTCGAAATGTGGTGCTACAGAAGAATGCTGAAGATTAGATGGGTAGATCACATAACTAATGAGGAGGTATTGAATAGAATTGGGAGAAGAGGAGTTTGTGGCACAGCTTGACTAGAAGAAGGGATCGGTTGGTAGGGCATGTTCTGAGGCATCAAGGGATCACCAATTTAGTATTGGAGGGAAGTGTGCAGGGAAAAATCGTAGAGGGAGACCAAGAGATGAATACACCAAGCAGATTCAGAAGGATGTAGGTTGCAGTAGGTACTGCGAGATGAAGAAGCTTGCACAGGATAGAGTAGCACGGAGCGCTGCATCAAACCAGTCTCGGGACTGAAGACCACAACAACAACAACAACATATATACCCCTTCGGGGTACCACATCAGAAAATTTCGCCCCGTAAGAGACGAAGTCGCGTATTTTGTACGCTGGTACAAGCTTACCCGGAAAAAAAAAAATGTCGCCTGTCAGGCTGGTGGCTGATCAATTTCTGCCCCTCTAATTGCGTATAGATCTAGTTTGAAAATTTGTGACCCACAAAGGTAGCTTACGGATAACAATGTTCAGGTCGTTTGACAGTGAATGTTATAATGTCGAACTGCAGCCATTAGTTTTCGCTATGTTGCGACGTATTCCTTTCGCGACTGCTCTGACGCAGCGTATGTGACATCCGTTGCAGGTACTCTTACTGGGAAAATTCCGGTGGCGCAACGCACCGCAGAGTGCTAATGCGTTCTTATCGTCATTTGAAGGCTGCACGGTTTTCCAGCATGAGGAAAAACCTCCTATCAGGAAACTAAACGTCGTTCCATGTACGAAACTACGCATTGGCAATACCAATAGTTCATTACAGCTCCATTTTCAGTCAGACTGCATCATACTCTTATAAAGGGTGTAAAAAAATACGTGTACAAAATCTTGGGGTGTTTAGACGAGACGAAAAGAAACATTTTTTTATGTGACAAGAGTGTCACAGGTGCAGCGTTTCCCGTTGCAAATCCATGAAGGTTTTGACGCTAGTGATGTTCAAAGACTGTTCTCAAACTGCCCTATTATGCATATTGTTTTAGAGAAGTGTGTGTCCTATGGATTTCCTTTGGGCGAGAAGAGGAACCGTTTGTGTACGAGGTACCGACAGATACTCCAGTGGAGCTGGTTGTCCATTTGGCTGAACCTGCAGCAATTATTCTTTAGCCGGCCGCTGGTGGCCGAGCGGTTCGCTTCAGTCTGGAACCGCGCGACCGCTACGGTCGCAGGTTCGAATCCTGCCTCGGGCATGGATGTTTGTGATGTCCTTAGGTTAGTTAGGTTTAAGTAGTTCTAAGTTCTAGGGGACTGATGACCTCAGATGTTAAGTCCCATAGTGCTCAGAGCCATTTTGAGCCAATTATTCTTTAAACACGTGGTCGTTTTGGGCAGACGCCAGTTGTACATTAATGTAAACGGACGAAATTTTCAGCAACATCTCTGAAATAATATCCATTACACGACAGTTTCAACATCATCTTTAACATCACTATCATCAGTGTGTAAGATGCAGTGTCTTTTAGTTACATACCATTCATATGTACACTCAATTCTTAGCTATGGCATTCTTTTTGGGGAACAAATGCACAAAATATGAACACAATTTTCAAACTCCGCAAAAGAGCCATAAGAATAATAACAAAAAATAGTAGTCGAGCTCATTGTAAAGATCTGTTCAAAACAATGGGGATTGTAACTGCTCCGTCTTAGTATACAGGGTGTCCCAGCTATCTTGTCCACCCAAAATATCTCTGGAACAATAACAGCTATTGGAAAACGACTTTCACCGGTATCAATGTAAGGCTGGGGCCCATGAGTGTATATATTTGGAAACATTCTAAAACGAAAGCATTGTGGTTTTTAACACAAGCTTATGTTTTTTTTTAAATGGACCTCCTATATTTTTTCTTCAGCAGTCCATTGCATGACAAAGCACATACACAATGGCGTTGATTGCATCGCAATATTCCCATTACATCCCGAGCTATTAAGACGCGAAGTTGACGCTTGAAACACCCGACATGCGCTGGTAGCGCACGTCCTGAGGCTCAGTCGTGAACCCCATGCTGCCCGTAATCGCAGCAGGATGGCAGCAGACCGTATTATTCGTTTCGGACCTCTTGATAAGTATGGAAGTGTGATTACGCATGTCAATCACATCGCGATTACGGGCAGCATGGGGTTCACGCTTGAGCCTCAGGACGTGCGCTAGCAGCGCATGTCGGGTGTTTCAAGCGTCAACTTCGCGTCTTAATATCTCGGGATGTAATGGGAATATTGCGATGCAATCAACGCCATTGTGTATGTGCTTTGTCATGCTATGGATTGCTGAAGAAAAAATATAGGAGGTCCATTTAAAAAAAACATAAGTTTGTGTTAAAAAACACATATGCTTTCGTTTTAGAATGTTTCCAAATATGTACATTCATGGGCCCCAGCCCTACATTGATACCGGTAAAGTCGTTTTCCAATAGCTGTTATTGTTCCAGAGATATTTTGGGTGGACAAGATAGCTGGGACACCCTGTATTTACCAGTCAGTTGTACACATCAAAATAACATTGATAATTACTGCATAAACAACTCTGTCCATGACCATGGAACAAGAACTAGACTCAACTTACATTTACTAATAAAACTCAAAACAGGATTTTCTACCAAGGAATAAAACTGTACTATAAATTACCAAAAGAGATTAAAGAAATTAAAAAAAAATACACTTATTTAAAAAGGCAGCTAAAAAGTACCTGTTATGCAATACATTTTATACATTGGGATTACTTAGGTAAAACAGAGTAGGGGTTTGGTAAAAAATCTTATACAAATAAATAATAATAATGAATATAAAACATTGAACATTCCACATAACACCTTCACACTGTCTTTTTTCCCTCCTTTTATCCTTTTCTAAAAAAAGCTCACCCCCAAGCTATGCATAGCACAATACTAATACCTCTTCCCCTTTCTGAACTCAACATCTCACTCATTATAGAGGGATGCTGACTCAGTTTTTCAGGATAGCAAATGGGAAGTTGCGGTACAGAAAATGGCCCAGAGATCACCAGTGTGTGTGTGTGTGTGTGTGTGTGTGTGTGTGTGTAGAGTTGTGTGTAGTGAGTGAAGTGTTATGAAACAATGTGTGTATAGTGTGTGCAGTGACTCATACTGAGATATGAGTAAACAGTGGGACATTATATCATTTAATAAGTTATTTGTAAAAAAAAAAGTATTGTATGCCAGGAGTAAATCTAATGATTGTCTCTAACTAGAAGACTGTAAATGTATGCGCATACGAATTAGCTTATTTTATATTGGTCTAAACTTGTAAATACTTTGACATGTCCTATATCCTTGTAAAAGGAGATCTACGGATGAATAAAGCTACTACTACTACTACTACTACTACTACTACACTAGCGTCGAAACCTTCTCGGACTCCTTGTGCAGCAGAGATGCCACTGTGACATTTTTGTCACACAAAAATGTTTCTTTTTATCTCCTCTAAGCACACTAAAATTTTCTATGCGTAGTCTTTTTATACCCCGCCAAAACACTTATTCTCGTTATCTAGTTATCTCTGCGTTCGATAAAACGTGGAAAAAAACGAGAAGAATATGGAATAAGAATCTGTTTAAATGCGCGAAAGAATTCAGCGTTGTACGACAGTTTGAATTGTGACTCATCCAAGTCGCAAGTCTCTAGGAGTATCTGTAGGGAGAGATTTAACTTCGCATAAGCATCAAGGCAGGATCCACATTGAAAATTACCGAAAAGATCCTAAAGAAGTAGATTGTTCAGGAAATTCTTCACCGACAAAGTTGTTCGTCTTTCTTGGACCCTACCAGTTTAATTTATTGAGGAGACACCTTCAAGTTCACGATCGCTCACTAATTTGTATTGTGAACACGAGATTGTTACACACATACCAAATTTCAGTTCTCGAAAACAAACGGAAAGCGTTGTACGAAGCGGAAAGCCCCTCCGACACACACCTCGTGTTACGATGGCTAAATTAGAGAAATTCGTGGTCGTGTATTGGAATACCACGAATCGTTCTTTCCACGCATTACTCGCGAATGGAAAAGAAAGCGTGAAAACGATTTTTGTTCGCTGTAATATTGTGGCTTTCAGAGTACAGATGAAGATATGAGGGCGTGCTAAAAGGTAATGCCTAGCAATTTTTTACTCTGTTCTCAATATCGACTGAGTTATTACATGGCATGCTTATTACTCGGTCGACTTTACTGCTTCGCTGACGCACATTGCAAGTCTTTGCCGCTAGAGGACTCCCGACTGTAGCGTGTCACGACGCGGTATGTAACGTAACTACGTCGGTGCGTGAGAAACAGCGTGCTGTAATCGAGTATCTAACGGGAGAGTTCATCCACACACGGAGCACCCTATCCTTCAGCATGCCAATGTCAGAACACATACAAGCGCCGTGACATCTGCAACAGTCCAACGCCTCGGGTTCACTGTCATCGATAATCCTCCATACTGCTCCATTAAATTTCGGGCGTGCAACTGCATGAATTCCATTCCTCCCGATATTTCGGCTGTTTATCACTCAGCCATCTACATCTACATCGATACTCCGCAAGCCACCTGACGGTGTGTGGCGGAGGGTACCTTGACTACCTCTATCGGTTCTCCCTTCTATTCCAGTCTTGTATTGTTCGTGGAAAGAAGGATTGTCGGTATGCCTCTGTGTGGGCTCTAATCTCTCTGATTTTATGCTCATTGTCTCTTCGCGAGATATACGTAGGAGGGAGCAATATACTGCTTGACTCTTCGGTGAAGGTATGTTCTCGAAACTTCAACAAAAGCCCGTACCGAGCTACTGAGCATCTCTCCTGCAGAGTCTTCCACTGCAGTTGATCTATCATCTCCGCAACGCTTTCACGATTACTAAATGATCCTGTAACGAAGCGCGCTGCTCTCCGTTGGATCTTCTCTATCTCTTCTATCAACCCTATCTGGTACGGATCCCACACTGCTGAGCAGTATTCAAGCAGTGGGTGAACAAGCGTACTGTAACCTACTTCCTTTGTTTTCGGATTTCATTTCCTTAGGATTCTTCCAATGAATCTCAGTCTGGCATCTGCTTTACCGACGATCAACTTTATATGATCATTCCATTTTAAATCACTCCTAATGCGTACTCCCAGATAATTTATGGAATTAACTGCTTCCAATTGCTGACCTGCTATATTGTAGCTAAATGATAAGGGATCTTTCTTTCTATGTATTCGCAGCACATTACACTTGTCTACATTGAGATTCACTTGCCATTCCCTGCACCATGCGTCAATTCGCTACAGATCCTCTTGCATTTCAGTACGATGTTCCATTGTTACAACCTCTCGATATACCACAGCATCATCCGCAAAAAGCCTCAGTGAACTTCCGATGTCATCCACAAGTCATTTATGTATAATGTGAATAGCAAAGGTCCTACGACACTCCCCTGCGGCACACCTGAAATCACTCTTACTTCGGAAGACTTCTCTCCATTGAGAATGACATGCTGCGTTCTGTTATCTATGAACTCTTCAATCCAATCACACAACTGGTCTGATAGTCCATATGCTCTTACTTTGTTCATTAAACGACTGTGGCGAACTGTATCGAACGCCTTGCGGAAGTCAAGAAACACGGCATCTACCTGTGAACCCGTGTCTATGGCCGTCTGAGTCTCGTGGACGAATAGCGCGAGCTGGTTTTCACACGATCGTCTTTTTCGAAACCCATGCTGATTCCTACAGAGTAGATTTCTAGTCTCCAGAAAAGTCATGATACTCGAATATAATACGTGTTCCAAAATTCTACAACTGATAGACGTTAGAGATATAGGTCTATAGTTCTGTACATCTGTTCGACGTCCCTTCTTGAAAACGGGGATGACTTGTGCCCTTTTCCAATCCTTTGGAACGCTACGCTCTTCTAGAGACCTACGGTACACCGCTGCAAGAAGGGGGGGCAAGTTCCTTCGCGTATTCTGTGTAAATTCGAACTGGTATCCCATCAGGTCCAGCGGCCTTTCCTCTTTTGAGCGATTTTAATTGTTTCTCTATCCCTCTGTCGTCTATTTCGATATCTACCATTTTGTCATCTGTGCGACAATCTAGAGAAGGAACTACAGTGTAGTCTTCCTCTGTGAAACAGACGCTCGAACGATGTAAAGCCGAAACATCAGAAGAAGAAGTTGAATTCATCCGGCCGCACGCCCTAAATTTAATGGAGTAGTCATTGCCCGCGAAAACATGAAGATGTATCTCCTCCATACATTCCCGACTTCGTCCCATCCGAGTTTCATCTGTTTCCAAAACTTAAGGAGCGCCTTCGAGGACTTCAAATAAAATGTTGAATTGTTTGTGAGTTCCTAAGAGACCAAACTACTGAGGTCATCAGTCCCTAGACTTACACACTACTTAAACTAACTTATGCTAAGAACAACACACACACACCCATGCCCGAGGGAGAACTCGAACCTACGGCGGGAGGGGCCGCGCAGTCCGTGAAATGGCGCCTCAAAGCGGGCGGCCACCCCGCGCGGCTCGAGGACTTCACTTTGATAGTGATGAAGTGGTGCAAGCAGAGGTGAGGTTATGGCTCCATCAACAAAATCAAACATTCTACGGTAACGGTATCAACAAACTGGTCTCTCGTTGGGAGAAAAGTGTTCGCCGTCAGGATGGCTATGTTGAGAAATAAGTATGTAGACATGTGGAAAAAGATGAAGAACGTTAATAAAGTTGGTTTTATTTAAAACCTTTTAAGAGTTTTCACGTAAAAAATTCGGAGGCATTGATTTTCAGCCCGCCGTCGTGTTATGAATTTTACCACCACTCTTCTTATATATTGTACCGTTATGTTTTAAAATAATCCTCCATTTACATGTTCCAACAATTTGTTTGATCTAACAATTGTACTGCTATACCTTTAGCTAGAGATAATTGTGTAATTATAATTTGTCTGCCTACACAAACCACTCATGGGCTACGGCCCCTAGACGTTGCATTTTTAACCAACTAGCAGCTTATTACAGCCAAGCAGCTGACAAGTGACTTCGCACAGACCCTGACAGAAATATTAGACAAGGGCAGCTCAGCTGTTAGGAGAGGCATATGGCAGGGCTGCGATCGTACAAAATGCTATAAGTGGCTTCTCCAAAAACTGGAGTCTGGCTATTGAATATACACATTTGTCGGGATTTGGACTTCATCACAAGCTAGCAACGAGGAACAAATAATAATGTAACAAACAAGTCAAGAACTCCCAGGAAAATAGAGGCAAATTACTGGACATTATGCACTCCTGAAGACTTCAACTCCCATAAAACTAACTTGTAGGCAGAGAGTGTCAAAGGCTCACAAGATATTTCTCCCATCCCGTCACTACCAAAAAGATTAAGAAGCAGCGCAATATTTCCTCCTTTTGACATCACTATTAGTCCTTACGAGACGCTCCTCCTTCACAAAGAATATGAGAAAACAAAAGTAGGTCCAATAAAAGTAAACTGCCAAAACCAAAAAAAGGCTCTGAGCACTATGGGACTAGAACTTCTGAGGTCATCAGTCCCCAAGAACTTAGAACTACTTGAACCTAACTAACCAAGGACATCACACACACCCATGCCCGATGCAGGATTCGAACCTGCGACCGTAGCGGTCGCATGGTTCCAGACTGTAGCGCCTAGAACCGATCGGCCACCCCGGCTGGCGCCAAAACCAAAAGTGGCAATACGTCTTCAAGCTGGTTCTGCAAGATATCCAAATTTAACCAGGCGGAAGAAATTTTGTGTATGGTTCCATACACGGTGTGCAAAAATAAGTGCGACGAAAAATGTATTTTATTGTGATAGCTGCAAATCTAACTGAGTAGCTAGTGTTTAAACAAGTCCAAAAGTTGTCTAATATTTTAGATAATCAATAAGTATTAAGGATTCAAATTTGTTTCCTAATATTTTAAAAACTAAAATAAATATTGGTCATACATGTCAAATTTCTGTTTTTCTTGCTATAGTTGAAAAAGTTCGTGTAGAACAATTTACAATTGCAGTGGTACAATTTAGAAGATCTGCTTGTAAATTGTTCCACTTTGCACCTCTCCACCTAATGTGTTATACCTTTCATAGTGCTGGAAATTTGTTTTGGAAACTCGTGGCCTATGGGAATGGGCTATTCATTATTAGTATTACATTTCGATAACATATATTGGATTTCAGTAAAATTAGATAATTTATGAGACCTAACCCTGCATGTTGGAGCCAGCCGCTGATATGCAGACTGAGAATACAATCGTCCCCTGATTACAAAAATTTATTTCTAAAAAACTAAAGTAACTATGCTGGGTACAGCTATGCGGCTTGTTGCAAATGGTAGCTTAATCCACCGTGTTTTTATGGATATTGTATGTATTTTATTGTATGTTAACTGGGGACCTAGAAACGACGGAGAGGCTCCGTCCCCGCCGCAGCCGCAGTGGTCCACAACCCCACGACGACTACCGCAGTCCACTTCACCCCTCCGCCACTCCACATCGAACCCAGGGTTATTGTGCGGATTGGCCCCCAGTGGACCCCCCGGGGAACATCTTACACCAGACGAGTGTAACCCCTGTGTTTACTTGGTAGAGTAACGGTGGTGTACGCGCACGTGGAGAACTTGTTTGCGCAGCAATCGCCGACATAGTGTAGCTGAGGCGGAATAAGGGAACTAGCCCGCATTCGCCGAGGCAGATGGAAAACCGCCTAAAAACCATCCACAGACTGGCCGGCTCACTGGACCGCGACACAAGTCCGCCGGGCGGATTCGTGCCCGGGACCAGGCGCTTCTCCCACTACGGAAAGCCTCGCGTTAGACCGCTGGGCTAACCGGGCGGGCTTTTATGGATATACTCCTACATGTGCTCTGACAGCATCTGATATCTTTTCTCCTTCTTGTTGCAGGTAGCGTAATTTATGAGTGTTGCTGTCGCAATGGCGTCTATGAAGGGGAAAGTGCAGTTTGTTTTGTAGTTTCGTGAAACACAGTGGCGTATTACAGTTCAGTGGCAGTTCCGAAGTGGCTATTGAGATCGGCCAAGTGTTAAGAACATCAAACGATGCCGTGTAAAATTTAAAGAGACTGGCAGTGTTGGTGGAAAGCAATAAAAAGTAGACCTGGAGTGAGTGACGACACTGCTGATATCGCGCGTACAGCATTTTAACGCATTCCGTGGACATCGACGCATCGTGTTTCCAGAGAGCACTGCGCTGATTTCACAGAAACGGCGGCATTTCCGTGCACATAAAGGGCAATTCCTGCAAGTTGTGCAGCCAGATGCTACTTCCAGACTTGAGGAGGTTGCCAGGAACATATTGGAACGAATCGGCTATCCTAATAAAGTCTGTTTCCGATGATGTGACTCTTCATGTCTCCGGTAAAGTAAAGAGACATTATGACCGGATCTGGCGGTCGAGGAATCCGCATATTGTGGAACAGCAGATAATGGACAGCCTGACAGCGATGCGTGGTGTGGCTTAACACTCAACACCCTTTTTTTTTTTTTCACTGAGCCTACCATTAGACAACAGTTCACCTGGACGTGTTGGAAGTATAAGCTGCATTTCAGTTACGGAATTTCAGCCGTAGGTAATGTTTCAAATAGATGGTTCACCGCCACGCTGGGAGGTTATCTGTTCGCCACTTCTTGGATGAAACTTTTCTGCGTAAATGGATCGGTAGAGACGGTCCGACGTCGTGGCCACCACGTTCACGAGAAATAGCCCCTCCGTGCATTGTGTATTGAGACACATCTGTATCAGCATTAACGTTTGATGTTAGTCCTGGCACAGTTTGTCGTCTGTCCTGTTTTACCGATTTGCCCAGGCTACGATATCCGACATCTGTAATGAAGGGTAGCCACCCTACCCTACGACGCCTCGACGTCGTTTCATCTTGGTTTCGCCACGTGTTGAAGACGCTCACCACAGCATTCCTGCAACACCCGACATGTCGTGCAGTTTCCGAAATGTGCGTGCCGAGCCTCTGGGCCACCACAGTCTGCCTTCGGTCAGACTGAGATAGACAGCGCGCCTTCCCCATTCTACACACAGACAGCGTTCACTAAATGTCGTGTGACTAGGACCTCCCGTAGGGTAGAACCTTCGATTTAACGCTACTTCGGCGACTTGCACGACGAAGATGAAATGACAGTGGTTAAGACAACACAACACCCAGTCCCTGAGCGGAGAAAATTTCCGACCCAGCCGGGAATCGAACCCTGTCGCGCTGACCACTCAGCTACCGGGGGCGGACACAGCATTCACTGATACTACTGTATGTGCACTGTGCGCTTGTCTGACTAGCGGTAATACCTCGCTAGATGTCGCTGCTATCGCCTGGACGGGTTTATATCGATAGTAGGCCGGTGGTCGTAAGTGTACGAGAGGCGTTGACGGAAGAGATGTTGGCAAAGACAGGGCGAGAATTTGTACATTGCCTATATGTTCTCCTGGGAACAAACGGAGCATTCGTGTAAGTGTGTCCATAAACACTTTATGAGTTAAACTACCATTTGCAACAAACCGCATAGCTGTATCTAGCACAATTCCTTCGAAATATACTTTCATGTTCAAGGAAAGATTTTATGATCACCATACACTATCTTGCAGAAAAAAATACGAAAAGCAAATAACGTAAAAGGGCTCAGATTTTACGTTCCAGCATCGGACAGATTCTCTATCGTTAGAACTGAATTACTCTGAAAGTTTGAGCCACAGATAGTGGGAAACTAGCAGATAGAGTAAGCAGCACATCTTTGTCGCAGGACATGTAAGAGACGTGTAGCATACGAATGTTGTAGCAAGCAATCCTGTGCCGGGGTGCTGAAATCCGTGTTCTCTAACCATGCATTGTGCAATGGGCTGCGTTGCCGCATGCCGATCCAGCTAGTTCAGGTTTTTGTAGACTGTAACTTTTTCTGTGTTTTTTAAATTGCATATCAGTAAAAGACTGACACGGTAGTACACGGCACCGAACAAGCGTGCCCACTCCAGGGTGACGATCTTGTCTTGCGTAACGCTTAACGAGTATAAAAATGTCGTTGCAGACAGGAAATTAGCTCGACTCCAACTCCGCGTATGTCGCAAACAGGCTCTGATTATAGTATCGATTACTCCTTCCCGTTGTAGCGATTAATGTGCGCGATAATACAATTCGGCGAGTGTGTGATTATGCATGTTTCAAGTCATCTCGACTGCACGATATTTCCATAATGTGGAATGAAATCATCCTAATGTCGTTAGTGAGGTATTGAATCACACTGTCAAAACTTATATAAATTGTGGTGTCACCGCCAGACACCACACTTGCTAGGTGGTAGCCTTTAAATCGGCCGCGGTCCGCTAGTATACGACGGACCCGCGTGTCGCCACTGTCAGTGATTGCAGACCGAGCGCCGACACACGGCAGGTCTAGAGACACTTCCTAGCACTCGCCCCAATTGTACAGCCGACTTTGCTAGAGAGAGTTCACTGACAAATTACGCTCTCATTTGCCGAGACGATAGTTAGCATAGCCTTCAGCTACGTCATTTGCTACGACCTAGCAAGGCGCCTTTATCATTTGCTATTTGTCTTGTGATGCATGTACCGTCAGACCGATGTTCATCAATTATGGATTAAAGTTAAGTATTCCAACAGCTACGACCTTTTTTGCTAAAGCCTAACTTCCTTAAATGTTCCAGACCTCACGCCAGCCTGCGTGAGCTTAACGCGTGCCTTTCGGCTACCAATCAAAGTGGCTTGGCTGTCTTGCCAAGCCACAACATAAATAGATACTATATTGTACTGAATAGTTTGGCAGAGTATAATTGTTGTCAACTGCGAAGTCCTCAAGAATAAATAACTTTTTATTACTGAGCACACAAATACAACTACACAGAGCAGCTTATACCACATCCTTTATAGATAAATACACAGCCGGCCGAAAACTCGTCCAAAACTAAGTCCACAAACACTGTGAAAGTAGCCGTACCGAGAGAGGTGGCGCAGTGGTTAGCACACTGGACTCGCATTCTGGAGGACGACGGTTCAATCCCGCGTCCGGCCATCCTGATTTAGGTTTTCCATGATTTCCCTAAATCGATCCAGGCAAATGCCGGGATGGTTCCTTTCAACGGGCACGGCCGACTTTCTTCCCCGTCCTTCCAATGAGACCGATGACCTCGCTGTATGGTCTCTTCCCCCAAACAACCCAACCCAAAGTAGCGGTAAGTAGTAGTAGTAGCAGCAGCAGCAGCAGCACCCGCAGATCTCTTTTTACAGGGACATAGGACATGTCAAAGTACTTACAAGTTTAGACCAATTTAAAATAATCTGATTCGTATACACATACATTTACAGACTTGTAGTTAGAGACAATGATTGGATTTAATCCTGGTATACAATAGTTTTTTTTTACAAATAAATTGTTAAATAATGTAATGCCACACTGTTCACTCATATCTCAGTATCAGTCACTGCACACACCACACACAGATTGTTTCATAGCACTTCACACACACACACACACACACACACACACACACACACACACACACACACACACACCCTGAAAAACTAAGTGAGCATCCCTCAGTAATGAGTGAGATGTTGAACTCAGAAACAGGAAGCGGTGTTAGTACTGTGCTACGCATAGCTTGGGAGTAAGTTATCCTAGAAAAGGAAACAGGAAGGAAGAAAACATAGCGTGAAGGTGTTATGTGGAATGTTGGATGTTTTATCATCATTATTATTACTTATTTGTATACCATTTTTTTCCCAAACTCCTACTCTTTTTTATCTAAGTACTCCTTCAATGTATAAAATGTATTGCATAATAGGTACATTTTAGCTGCCTTTTAAAATAAGTGTATTTTTGCAATTTCTTTAATCTCTTTTGGTAATTTACTGTTCTATTTTATTCCTTGGTAGAAAATGCTGTTTTGAGTTTTATGTTTATTTTTTCTTGGTAAATGTGAGTCTAGCTTTTCTTCCATGGTCATGGTAGAGCTGTTTGTGCAGTAATTACCAATGTTATTTTTGATGTGTACAACCGCCTGGTAAATGTATTCACACAGAGCACTTAAAATCCCCAGCGTTTTGAACAGATCTTTACAATGAGCTCGACTACAATATTTGTTTTTATTCTTATGGCTCTTTTCTGGAGTTTGAAAATTGCGTTCATATTTTATGCATTGGCTCCCCATAAAAGAATGCCATACCTAAGATTGAGTGTACATATGAATAGTAAGTAAGTGATGTTACACACTGATTATAGGATACTTAGGGCGTAACATGCTGACGACATTCTATTTGCAAGTACCTTTGTGTATTCGTACCACGTAAGTTCACGCGAAGTAAGATGCTGTTGGCCGCGAACTGGGTACAGCATTCGTTGACACAGGAATTCTGAATTGGCGATCCCGGAAGGGCTTTATTTAAGGCCGCCGATCAGGCTTTTGTTGGCTAGCAGCTTCTTCTCGCAGGCAATAGATGGGGCGACGCGCACGCCGCCAATGTTTGGGTCGCGGGCTTCGCCCCTTGTCGCTAGGTCTTAGGCGGCCTGCCGTTAGGGGCAGCCCTGCACCGGGCCCTCTGACTGCCTAATGTTTTTGATGAGGTACTGCAGTGCCTTTGTTGCTCCGAAATACAATACAAAGTTCCTTGGGACATGTTGGCAGTTGATGGTTGGAGACAAAACATAGTCGTTACAGCCTACGGAAACAAGTTGGCCAACGGTGGAATCGAAACTTCCTGACAGATTAAAACTGTGTGCCGGACCGAGACTCGAACTCGGGACCTTTGCCTTCGCGTGCAAGAGCTCTACCAACTGAACTACCCAAGCACGACTCACGCCCCATCCTCACAGCTTTACTTCTGCCAGTATCTCGTCTCCTACCTTCCAAACTTTACAGAAGCTCTCCTGCGAACCTTGCAGAACTAGCACTCCTGAAAGAAAGGATATCCAAAGGTCCCGAGTTCGAGTCTCGGTCCGGCACACAGTTTTAATCTGCCAGTAAGTTTCATATCAGCGCACACTCCGCTGTAGAGTGAAAATTTCATTCTAGAAACATCCCCCAAGCTGTGGCTAAGCCATGTTTCCGCAATATCCTTTCTTTCAGGAGTGCTAGTTCTGCAAAGTTCGCAGGAGAGCTTCTGTAAAGTTTGGAAGTTAGGAGACGAGGTACTGGCAGAAGTAAAGCTGTGAGGACAGGCCGTGAGTCGTGCTTGGGTAGCTCAGTTGGTAGAGCACTTGCCCGCGAAAGGCGAAGGTCTCGAGTTCGAGTCTCGGTCCGGCACACAGTTTTAATCTGGCAGGAAGTTTCATATCAGCGCACTCTCCGCTGTAGAGTGAAAATTTCATTAAAAACGGTGGAATCGTTTAAAAGATTGGAATTAACCGCGTCATCGTCAGTTAAGACCTGAAAATGGGGTACTGAATCACCGAAAGTGGTAGCCATATAACAAATAACAGCGAATGAACGGCTGTGGGTGTTCCATTTTATTATACATCTGAACGGCTGAAGTTCCTCAACCTTCAATCAGAAGGCTGGATAAAAAAAAAAATGGTTCAAATGGCTCTGAGCACTATGGGACTTAACTTCTGATGTCATCAGTCTCCTAGAACTTAGAATTACTTAAACCTAACTAACCTAAGGACATCACACATATCCATGCCCGAGGCAGGATTCGAACCTGCGATCGTAGCGGTCGTGCGGTTCCAGGCAGTAGCTCCTAGAACCGCTTGGCCACCCCGGCCGGCAGGGCTGCACATACAGAAACTTCAATTAAAATAACTCCCCTGTACGGAATATGCATAATGGATGTCAGATAACAGGTTGCAGACATATGGTTTACGACATATGGAAGTTTGAATCTGGCAGTGGAACGTCCTCGAATAGCCTAATGGTAAGCCAGCATGGAGCTCAGAGTGTTCGGTCAGAGGGTTAGCCGCCCTTTGTAATAAAAAACTGAGCGAACGGATCAACGATGAACTTGAACAGATGTCATGGGACGTCGGCCGCGAACAAAGGCAACGAACAATAACGAACAAAATGAGATCAGAAAAAAAGCGTGTTTGGCCAGAGGGTTACATCTACATCTACGTGATTGCTCTGCTATTCACAATAAAGTGCCTGGCAGAGGGTTCAATGAGCCACCTTCAAGCTGTCTGTCTACCGTTCCACTCTAGAACGGCACGCGGGAAAAACGAGCACTTAAATTTTTCTGTGCGAGCCCTGATTGCTCTTATTTTAGCTGCCCTGTGTAATAAAAAACTGAGTTAATGGATCAACGAGGAACTTGAACAAGCGTCAGTAGACGTCCGCCGCGAACGCATACAACACCAATAACGAACGAAATGAGATAAAAGAATGGTAAGCCGACCGCTCGCTGTAAGTGGGAAATCCGGGTTCCAGTACCGGTCTGGCACAAATTTTTACTGCCATCTTTCCATTATACAGCTGAAGGTTGTCCACACCCTCAACCGCGACTACATTTCATGTATAACGTTTTTGATGTCATAAGGAACGCAGTGTGATCGTTTCTATAATTTGTCTATATGCACATTGCCCTTTTTCATAACACTGACCGTTGCTCTTGGGACATATTCTGCATTATAATTAGACTATTTAATACATCTACATCTACATTTATACTCCGCAAGCCACCCAACGGTGTGTGGCGGAGCGCGCTTTACGTGCCACTGTCATTACCTCCCTTTCCTGTTCCAGTCGCGTATGGATCGCGGGAAGAACGACTGCCGGAAAGCCTCCGTGCGCGCTCGAATCTCTCTAATTTTACATTCGTGATCTCCTCGGGAGATATAAGTAGGGGGAGCAATATATTCGATACCTCATCCAGAAACGCACCCTCTCGAAACCTGGACAGCAAACTACACCGCGGTGCAGAGCGCCTCTCTTGCAGAGTCTGCCACTTGAGTTTGCTAAACACCCCCGTAACACTATCACGCTTACCAAATAACCCTGTGACGAAACGCGCCGCTCTTCTTTGGATCTTCTCTATCTCCTCTGTCAACCCGACCTGGTACGGATCCCACACTGATGAGCAATACTCAAGTATAGGTCAAACGAGTGTTTTTTAAGCCACCTCCTTTGTTGATGGACTACATTTTCTAAGGACTCTCCCAATGAATCTCAACCTGGCATCCGCCTTACCAACAATTAATTTTATATGATCATTCCACTTCAAGTCGTTCCGCACGCATACTCCCAGATATTTTACAGAAGTAACTGCTACCAGTGTTTGCTCCGCTATCATATAATCATACAATAAAGGATCCTTCTTTCTATGTATTCGCAATACATTACATTTGTCTATGTTAAGGGTCAGTTGCCACTCCCTGCACCAAGTGCTATCCGCTGCAGATCTTCCTGCATTTCGCTGCAATTTTCTAATGCTGCAACTTCTCTGTATACTACAGCATCATCCGCGAAAAGCCGCATGGAACTTCCGACACTATCTACTAGGTCATTTATATACAGGGTGTTACAAAAAGGTACGGCCAAACTTTCAGGAAACATTGCTCACACACAAAGAAAGAAAATATGTTATGTGGACATGTGTCCGGAAACGCTAACTTTCCATGTTAGAGCTCTTCAAATCACACTAATCATGGAATGGAAACACAGCAACAGAACGTACCAGCGTGACTTCAAACACTTTGTTACAGGAAATGTTCAAAATGTCCTCCGATAGCTAGGATACATGCATCCACCCTTCGTCATGCATCCACCCTTCGTCGCATGGAATCCCTGATGCGCTGATGCAGCCCTGGAGAATGGCGTATTGTATCACAGCCGTCCACAATACGAGCACGAAGAGTCTATGCATTTGGTACCGGGGTTGCGTAGACAAGAGCTTTCAAATGCCCCATAAATGAAAGTCAAGAGGGTTGAAGTGAGGAGAGCGTGGAGGGCATGGAATTGGTCCGCCTCTACCAATCCATTGGTCACCGAATCTGTTGTTAAGAAGCGTACGAACACTTCGACTGAAATGTGCAGGAGCTCCATCGTGCATGAACCACATGTTGTGTCGTACTTGTAAAGGCACATGTTCTAGCAGCACAGGTAGAGTATCCCGTATGAAATCATGATAACGTGCTCCATTGATCGTAGGTGGAAGAACATGGGGCCCATCAAGACATCACCAACAATGCCTGCCCAAACGTTCACAGAAAATCTGTGTTGATGACGTGATTGCACAACTGCGTGCGGATTCTCGTCAGCCCACATATGTTGATTGTGAAAATTTACAATTTGATCACGTTGGAATGAAGCACTGAAATGAGGATTGACACATTGTTGGATGAACCATTCGCAGAAGTGTACCCGTGGAGGCCAATCAGCTGCTGATAGTGCCTGCACACGCTGTACATAGTACGGAAACAACTGGTTCTCCCGTAGCACTCTCCAAACAGTGTCGTGGTCAACGTTACCTTGTACAGCAGCAACTTCTCTGACGCTGACATTAGGGTTATCGTCAACTGCACGAAGAATTGCCTCGTCCATTGCAGGTGTCCTCGTCGTTCTAGGTCTTCCCTAGTCGTGAGTCATAGGCTGGAATGTTCCGTGCTCCCTAAGACGCCGATCAATTGCTTCGAACGTCTTCCTGTCGGGACACCGTTCTGGAAATCTGTCTCGATACAAACGTACCGCGCCACGGCTGTTGCCCCGTGCTAATCCATACATCAAATGGGCATCTGCCAACTCCGCATTTGTAAACATTGCACTGACTGCAAAACCACGTTCGTGATGAACACTAAGCTGTTGATGCTACGTACTGATGTGCTTGATGCTAGTACTGTAGAGCAATGAGTCGATGTCAACACAAGCACCGAAGTCAACATTACCTTCCTTCAATTGGGCCAACTGGCGGTGAATCGAGGAAGTACAGTACATACTGACAAATCTAAAATGAGCTCTAACATGGAAATTAAGCGTTTCCGAACACATGTCCACATAACATCTTTTCTTTATTTGTGTGTGAGGAATGTTTCCTGAAGGTTTGTCCGTACCTTTTTGTAACACCCTGTATATTGTGGAAAGCAATGGTCCCATAACGCTCCCTGTGGCACGCCAGCGGTTACTTTCTCTCCATTGAGAATAACATGCTGTGTTCTGTTTGCGAAAAACTGTTCAATCCAGCCACACAGCTGGTCTGATATTCCGTAGGCTCTTACTTTATCAGCGACAGCGCGGAACTGTATCGAACGCCTTCCGGAAGTCGAGGAAAATGGCATCTACCTGAGAGCCTGTATCTAATATTTTCTGGGTCTCATAAACAAATAAAGCCAGTTGGGTCTCTCACGATCGCTGGTGTCCATCTACGTGACTTACATTTCATACAGCAGTGACACAAACTTCAGTTCAACCTGTACAGAGCGTGTTTGGGTTCTCTGGCAGACGTGTGTGGGAAACAAGTGCGACTTGTGAAGTGTTTGGCGGCAGTGCTCAGCTGGACGGGTGCCCGCGTTGAGCAGCGACAGATTAGCGCCGCCGCCGGCCGCCGGCATGGGTTATTCATGAGAGACGGCACGGCACGCTTTTCCGGCTGCGCTCGCTCGCTGCCTGCTGCCAAACGGCTCCGCGTTGCCATCAACGCCAACAGGTGGCGCCGCACTGTGAAATACACTGGAAATTGTTCGCTCTGGCATTCAGTGCATCCTGGACGAATTTTTGTCTAAAGGGAAAGTATTCTTTACAACTGTGCATATGGAAGAAGGTCAACGGTCTTGTCACAGTGGTAACACTGGTCGCCGAAGTTAAGCGCTGTCGGGCTGGGGTAGCACTTAGATGGGTGACCGTCCAGGTCTGCCGGGCGATGTTGGCAAGCGGGGTGCACTCAGTCCGTGTCAGGCCGATTGAGGAGCTACTGAGAAGTAGCGGCTCCTGTCACGAAAACAACGGTCGGGAGAGCGGTGTGCTGAACACGTCCTTCCATAACCACATCCAGTGACGTCTACCGGCTAAGAATGACACGGCGGTCGGTCGGTACCGCTGGACCTTCCGAAGCTTCTTCCGACGGATATATATATATATTTATATATATATATATATATAAATGGGCACCCTAGGTCATCAGTCCCTAAGCTTACACACTACTAAACCTAAATTATCCTAAGGATAATCACACACACCCATGCCCGAAGGAGGACTCGAACCTCAGCCGGGACCAGCCACACAGTCCATGACTGCAGCGCCCTAGACCGCTCCGCTAATCCCGCACGGCAGCAAACAGTCCAAATCAAATGAAGCTACCGGGAAAAAATGTCCGCCCCCGGTAGATTAGTGGTCAGCGCAACAGAATATCAATCCTAAGGGCCCGGGTTCGATTTCCGGCTGGGTCGGAGATTTTCTCCGCTCAGGGACTGGGTGTTGTGTTGTCCTAATCATCATCATTTCATCGCCGTCGACGCGCAAGTAGCAGAAGTGGCTTCAAATCGAATGACTTGCACCTGGCGAACAGTCTACCCGACGGAAGGCCCTAGTCACACGATATTTTTACCGGGAAAAAAACAAAAAAGGCAAGAAGAAAGGATTACGTACCGGTGTATCAAACGACGGTTTGAGAATGAATAAAATGTAAGAGGTTTCGATTTTTCAATACCGAAAAGTACTGCTGCTAAACCGCCATATCATAAGGCAATTACTGTTAACTGTTGCAAGATAACTGTGCTGCTTGGGGCCCAGGAGGCGAAGGCGAAAACCGCAGAAGGAAAATGCACAGGCCTCTACATTCAGACTGCAGCGGAAAACGCCTCACTAATAAAGAGCTCGTTTTCTTTCTTTGGTCGGGATGAAGCGAGGGATTATCTCGTGAAAAGGTGCAATCGTCAGACTGTTGTACCACTGCTTGAGCTATACCATTCAATGGCACTTCTTACAGAGCGCAAATAGCCACTACAATTACTGCTGCGAGATTCACTGGGGGCACTGCTGTGCTGAATAGAAGTAAAGTTAAAGATCTCTGTCAGCAGCATCCACGGCCTTCTCTACAACACGAAACGAACATTGAATAAATGTCTCGTGTGGCTGGGACCATGACCTGGTAGCCACTGGATGTCTTCGAAGGAGCAACAGTATTCTGGGATATTTTCCACTCTATTGGCTAGCTCGTACAGTGACCGTTACAAAATATTTAAAAAAGAAAGGAGTCTTGGTTGGATTTAATAAAGCATTTCACCCTTTTGGGACATCATCAGACTATGTAGTATTCTGTAAAGACAGGACGTGGACTTTAAACATACCAGTATATATGAGTACTCAATAACTGCTCGAATCTCGATTTGTTGCATCTTCGCAAATCACTACACGGGAACAACAACAGATCCACGTCACCGCCACGGCTCTCTTCCAAGAACACTGACGTGGCACCTGTTTACAGGCAACAGTCCAATGTACGAGGTGCATTCAAGTTCTAAGGCCTCCGATTTTTTTCCTCCGGACTGGAAAGATATAGAAACGTGCGCATTGTTTTAAAATGAGGCCGCGTTCATTGTCAATACGTTCCAGAGATGGCAGCACCGTACGGCAGATGGAATTTTACCGCCAGCGGCGAGAATGACAACTGTTTTAAATACTTAAAATGGTGACGTTTTCCTTACTTGAACAGCGTGCAATCCTTCGTTTTCTGAATTTGCGTGGTGTGAAACCAATTGAAATTCATCGACAGTTGAAGGAGACATGTGGTGATGGAGTTACGGATGTGTCGAAAGTGCGTTCGTGGGTGCGACAGTTTAATGAAGGCAGAACATCGTGTGGCAACAAACCGAAACAACCTGGGGCTCGCACAAGCTGGTCTGACGACATGATCGAGAAAGTGGAGAGAATTGTTTTGGGGGATCGCCGAATGACTGTTGAACAGATCGCCTCCAGAGTTGACATTTCTGTGGGTTCTGTGCACACAATCCTGCATGACGACCTGAAAATGCGAAAAGTGTCATCCAGGTGGGTGACACGAATGCTGACGGACGACCACACGGCTGCCCGTGTGGCATGTTGCCAAGCAATGTTGACGCGCAACGACAGCATGAATGGGACTTTCTTTTCGTCGGTTGTGACAATGGATGAGACGTGGATGCCATTTTTCAATCCAGAAACAAAGCGCCAGTCAGCTCAATGGAAGCACACAGATTCACCGCCACCAAAAAAATTTTGGGTAACCGCCAGTGTTGAAAAAATGATGGTGTCCATGTTCTGGGGCAGCGAGGGCGTAATCCTTACCCATTGCGTTCCAAAGGGCACTACGGTAACAGGTGCATCCTACGAAAATGTTTTGAAGAACAAATTCCTTCCTGCACTGCAACAAAAACGTCAGGGAAGGGCTGCGCGTGTGCTGTTTCACCAAGACAACGCACCCGCACATCGAGCTAACGTTACGCAACAGTTTCTTCGTGATAACAACTTTGAAGTGATTCCTCATGCTCCCTACTCACCTGACCTGGCTCCTAGTGACTTTTGGCTTTTTCCAACAATGAAAGACACTCTCCGTGGCCGCACATTCACCAGCCGTGCTGCTATTGCCTCAGCGGTTTTCCAGTGGTCAAAAGAGACTCCTAAAGAAGCCTTCGCCGCTGCCATGCAATCATGGCGTCAGCGTTGTGAAAAATGTGTACGTCTGCAGGGCGATTACGTCGAGAAGTAACGCCAGTTTCATCGATTTCGGGTGAGTAGTTAATTAGAAAAAAAATCGGAGGCCTTAGAACTTGAATGCACCTCGTATATTATATGAACAACTCGTTGCGCTAGCGCTGACCTCTCGTGGTCATTCCAAGAACTTTTCAAACCACTCTCGTATGTATGCTTGTCTCTTTCGAGGAAATTACTGCTGCGTATACAAATGACGCCACATTTGTGCATATTTGTAAGCATGGTCATACTTCTGCATTTGTACGTCTACGGATGCTGGTGTGTTTAAGGTCCACACCCGATCTCGCACGTTCTTTGACGAGAGCTTATTTGTAGAACGCTACGCAATTTGACGATGTGTCAAAAAGGTGAAATACGCTATTATATGGTCATTATTTTGCAACCATGCCCGCTTTCCTTTTGCTAGTATTCTAGTATACACATTTGAAGAACGATGGATGTGGAGCAACATCGTTGACATGATCTTCACAAGCAAGTCTACGAAGTCCTACAGCTGATTTGTGAAATACTAGGTAGAGGAATACCGAACAGTCGTACTGCCTGAAACTTGTACTAGAGTTCATCTCAATGTCATGCGGTCCTTCATATCTGGTGTATGCACAGTCCGCCGCCTCCCTGCAGGTTGGTCTGTCTGAAAAAGGCTTAGGGTGTTTCAGAAGTGATTTAGAGATATGACAGGAATGCTCATTCAAAACAAAAATGTCAACGAAACATGGGGCTCTAAAATGCATACCTTAAGAGCTATGAGCAATTCTTGATCTTCGATACTGTGAAACAAATCTCTTCTACTGCAAGTTCTTTGCTTTCCGTATTTTGGGAAGTGGTAGTATGGACCAAAATAAGAAAAAAAGTCCAGCAAACGTGTGCTCTAAAACCCATACCTTAAAAGTTACGAGCACTTATGTTTCAAAGTAGCAAAGATGAACAAGTGTTCATAGCTCTTAAGGGATGCATTTTAAAGCACATGTTTGCTGGACTCTTTTTTTCTTGTTTTGGTCCATACTACCAGTTCCCAAAATATGGAAAGCAAAGAACTTGCAGTAGAAGAGATTTGTTTCACAGTAGAGAAGATCAAGAATTGCTCACATGTGTTTCAGAGCCCATGTATATTGATTTTTTTTGTTTTGAATGACTATTCCTGTCATGTTGTTGTTGTTGTGGTATTCAGTCCAGAGACTGGTTTGATGCAGCTCTCCATGCTACTCTATTCTTTGCAAGCTTCTTCATGTCATATCCCTGAGTATTGACCATCACTTCTGAAACTTCCTGTTTATATAATAAAATCTGCCCAAAGATTTATTACAGTATCGTGTACAAATTTGAACTAAATTGGTCAAGAACTTACCCAGATTTTTGCCCAAAGTCTCTTTTCTTTATATAGTACATGCACATTTGTATAACGTACACAGGATGAACAAAAAGTCACGCACTCGGGCTTCGCAGCGCGATTCCTCACGTACTAGCGATTTAAAAATGTTTCACAAAATTTCGTGCTGCGCGTATCTCCGGCAGCAAATGGATGTAAATATTGGCAATCTGGCAACACTGTAATCATATTGTACGGTTACTACCTCTGTCAGGGTATAGTTCTAGTGCTGTGCAGTTGGTGCAGTGGGTAGCGTTTTGGGGTGAGCATGCAGGAGATCGGGGGTTCGATCCTTGGACGAGGCGTATTTGTTTTTATTTGGTAAATGTAGTCTGCAAGGTACGGTATCTGGCGGCGGTTTGATAACAGTGGATCCTCTAAAAAACATTTGCACTTACTTACTACGAACACAGAAACAGAACAACAATAGTATTCATTGGTCAGCTTTTACAGGAGCATTTTGCAACGTCGTGGACGCGAATCCTTTCACATCACTGCGTTTATTAGATTCCAAACCCGTTTTGTGTGTACTCTCACCCAACGGTGGCATTGATTAGTACCAATCATTATTATTGGCACATTCAGGCCCCTTAAATTTGCTTAGGACCTTACGTCACCAGTAGGGCTAGCAACGTGCTTTGCATATAATTTCCAAACTCGGTTACCATTTGTATTTATTATTACCACGGAACCACTAGTTCCACCTTTCATCATTGAATATGATATAAGAATGCTGTTTAGTAAGTATGGTTCTAATGGCTCTGAGCACTATGGGACTTAATTTCTGAGGTCATCAGTCCCCTAGAACTTAGAACGACTTAAACCTAACTAACCTAAGGACATCACACACATCTATGCCCGAGGCAGGATTCGAACCTGCGACCGTAGCGGTCGCGCGGTTCCAGACTGTAGTGCCTAGAACCGCTCGGCTACTCCGGCCGTAGTAAGTATCTCCAAGTGTTATTATTATTATTGTTATTATTATTATTATCGATGTAAATGTGGAAACATCACGTCCATTACCGTTAGGGAAACAGTGTGATTCGAAAACGGATATTTCACAATTAGCAGTGTCGGGATGAATCATGCACAACGAAAGAGATGATGCGCGTTTGGTGGAACAGCCCGCTGCGACTAATGTGTTTATATCGTATGCGCAATTCATCGGACAGGTTGCTAACTGCATAACGCGGCCGTGACACACTCCACGTATATTCGCACAAATATCGTATTTTTTTCTTGTGTTATTCTAAAACAGTGTGACAAATGTCTGGCATACACAAACATTGAATACGTGGATACGCTTCTGGTTCTTCCTGCATACACTATCGGGTTCGTGTTGATCCAGATAAAAATGTGTTTAGTGGTTTCGAGCTTCGCCTTCAGGGGACAGGTTCTGTCCCTCCACCATCGCGTGACAGGTCGTCCACGGACTCGCCTTACTCCATCCACCTACTGAGAACGCTATTCTAGAGGTACACAAAGACTCCTAGCGAAGTACACGTAGCGTAGCAAGGCAGCTGCGTGTCTCGCAACACACGGTCGTTGACGCGCTTACACGAGCATTGGCTGCGCCCCTATCGCTATTCTTTAACGCAACACCTGCATCAGATGTGTGTGTCACGTGATGGCACAGCTCAACGCTGATCGCTCTTGAGTAGGCAAATCTACTCAAAGTAACGCCTGTAGCCTACAGACAGCCGTCTGCGGATGTAGTTGTGTGAATGGTTCCTGCAACAACAGGAAGCCAATGGCGGATGAAGCAGCGTTCACTCGTATGCACAATGCCCGCCACTGGTGTGACGTTAACCTGAACTTCACCCGCTATCGTTGATATCAAGTTGGCTTTGGCATCAACGTCTCGGTCGGAATACTGTGAGAGAGGAGTTTAAGTCCACCCTTGTTACCTAACCAGTTGACTACACGAAGGTATCGTGCGTTCATCTCAAACTATTTGCCTGACGAAGTGGAAGACGTTCAGTTTCATGTTCCGCAAAGGTTATGGTTCCAACATGCTCATGCACCTCCACACTTTGGAATTAATGTCCGATGGTATTCAGACAGAACATTTCCAGGAAAATGGCTCAGAGGGGGCGGGGTCCAATTGTATTATCTCCACGTTCATCTGACCTAAATCCCCTGGATTTCTTCCTGTGGGAATACTTGGAGGAGCGTGTGTATTCTACTGCGCCGACACATGTGAAAGAAATGGTGGCGCGCTCTCATGCTGCTCATGTATCTGTGGATGCAGCAGTTTTGCGTAGAGTCCAGAGCTGTATGATCCAGCGCGTTGCGCAATGTTAGGACGTGCACGGGGGTCGCTTTGAGCATCTGCTCTGAGGACAACGTATTCTTTTATAAATGTCATGCGATCATTAATATGGAAATTATTATAGTCACTCGTCGCTAACACGTTACATCTGAGCAGACGTACTATATGTGGTATAAATGATTATTCGACGTTAAGCTAATTAACTGAACAATCATCTTTGGCCTCTCGAAATTGATATTGTGTTTGTCGTTACACTGTTGTCTACATCTACATCTACATCGATACTCTGCAAATCACATTCAAGTGCCTGGCAGAGGGTTCATCGAACCACCTTCACAATTCTCTATTATTCCAATCTCGTATAGCGCGCGGAAAGAATGAACATCTATATCTTTCCGTACGAGCTCGGATTTCCCTTATTTTATCATGGTGATCGTTCTTCCCTATGTAGGTCGGTGTCAACAAAATATTTTCGCATTCGGATGAGAAAGTTGGTGATTGGAGTTTCGTGGGAAGATTCCGTCGCACCGAAAAACGCCTTTCTTTTAATGATTTCCAGCCCAAATCCTGTATCATTTCTGTGACACTCTCTCCAATATTTCGCGATAATACAAAACCTGCTGCCTTTCTTTGAACTTTTTCGACGTACTCCGTCAATCCTATCTGGTAAGGATCCCACACCGCGCAGCAGTATTCTAAAAGTCTACGGATAAGCGTAGTGTAGGCAGTCTCCTTAGTAGGTGTGTTACATTTTCTAAGTGTTCTGCCAATAAAACGCAGTCTTTGGTTAGCCTTCCCCACAACATTTTCTATATGTTCCTTCCAATTTAAGTTGTTCGTAATTGTAATACCTATGTATTTTGTTGAATTTACGGCTTCTAGATTAGACTGATTTATCGTGTAACCGAGGTTTAACGAGTCCCTTCTAGCACTCATGTGGATGACCTCACACGTTTCGTTATTTAGGGTCAATTGCCAATTTTCGCACCATTCAGATATATTTTCTAAATCGTTTTGCTGTTTGTTTTGATCTTCTGATGACCGTATTGGTCGACAAACGACAGCGTCATCTGCAAACAACCGAAGACGGCTGCTCAGATTGTCTCCCAAACCGTTTATATAGATAAGGAAAAGCAGAGGGACTGTAACACTACCTTTGGGAACGCCTGAAATCACTTTTGTTTAACTCGATGACTTTCCGTCAATTACTACAAACTGTGACATCTCTGACAGGAAATCGCAAATCCGGTCACATAACTGAGACGATATTCCATAAGCACGCAATTTCACTACGAGCCGCTTGTGTGGTACAGTGTCAAAAGCCTTCCGGAAATCCAGAAATACGGAATCGATCTGAAATCCCTTGTCAACAGCACTCAACACTTCATGTGAATAAAGAGCTAGTTGTGTTTGACAGAAAAGATGTTTTCTAAAGCCATGTTGACTGTGTGTCAATAGACCGTTTTCTTCGAGGTAATTCATAATGTTCGAACACAATATATGTTCTAAAATCCTGCTACATATCGACGTTAATGATATGGGCCTGTAATTTATTGGATTACTCCTACTACCTTTCTTGAATATTGGTGTGACCTGTGCAACTTTCCATTCTTTGGGTATGGATCTTACGTCGAGCGAACGGTTGTATATGATTGCTAAGTATGAAGCTAATACATCAGCATACTCCGAAAGGAACCTAACTGGTATACAGTCTGGACCAGAAGACTTGCTTTTATTACGTGATTTAAATTGCTTCACTACTCCGAGGATATTTACTTCTACGTTACTCATGTTGGCAGCTGTTATCGATTCGAATTCTGGAATATTTACTTCGTCTTCTTTTGTGAAGGCATTTCGGAAGGCTGTGTTTAGTAACTCTGCTCTGGCAGCACTGTCTATTACAGGTCATTTGTTCCAACCGTTTAATTCTGACTTGTCTGACCACGTTTTTGTTATTTTCACCGTTACAAAATACTGTACTAGGTAAATGTTGGATAAGTGCGGCTTTAGAAACAGTGTATAGTACAGTATTGTAAGGCAGAATGAAACTAGCGAATAAAAACAAATACGCCTTGACCCATAATCGAACCCTCGACCTCCTGCATGCTAAAACCAAAACGCTATCTCCAGTACCAACTGCAGAGCACTATGCCTATATGCTGACAGAAGTAGCTACGGTGCATGAGACCACAATGTTGCCAGACTGCCAATGTTTAACGTGCATTTGTGGCCGGAAATATGCGCAACACGAAATTTTTTGAATGACATTTTTGTGTTGCTGGTATGTGAAGAATCGCGCTGCTACGTCAGAGTGCACGAACTTTTTCTTCACCCTGTATATTTAAAAATGGGTAATCTACGTCCATTCGAACGTTTACCAGAGTATCGTGAAACAGAACTTTTCGAGATATTTGATAACAATGTTAAATTACCACTTGTATAGATTTCTGAGCATGTTTCGACAGTTCCCTTGTGATTAGTGTTGTACATTCTGATGATCGCGTGTTACAGGCTTTTTTCACTATTATGAAAGTATTTTCACAGAAACAAAGGTACTGGAGTGACAACCGAATAAATCACAACTACATCGTTGCTCTCAAATGAGGCACAGGAAACAACGGGTTCCTTATATCAAAATACTCTGAAAAATCCTGATTCGTCTCTGAAATTTTTCTGTGGATTTCAGGTTCACCGTTATATCTCTGATTTCAAAGTACTGATGAACTGCATAAGATTGATTATATTTACAAATTGTTTACATTTCTCGTAGGAAATGCTTCTGGACTTATAGCAAAGACAAAACGTTGTTCAAGTTCTATGCCATACGGATTAGTCCACAGGAGAATTTTGCAAATAACAGCCACCACAGCAGCTCACAAACGAAATACTAAAGAAATCTGATGATGATGATTGGTTTGTGGGACGCTCAACTGCGCAATCATCAGCGCCCTACAAAGTCACAATTTTTTCACAGTCCAATTTTTTTCACAGCCCAATCTAGCCACTGTCACAAATGATGAGGATGGATGAGGACAGCACAAAAACCCAGTGCCCGGGCAGAGGAAATCCCCAAACCGGCCGGGAATCGAACCCGGGACCCCGTAATCCAGAGGTAGTTAAAGAAATCTATGTACATTGCTCACATGTGTGATGTCAAAGCTGTTGATACTTTAAGGATTACAAAAATCATGAAACCGCCGGATATATCGTAAATATCACGATATCGGAAACAGTATCTTCAAAGGAAGTTCGCTTTCTGCATTTGAGTGGACGCTATAGAACTGTTACAAGTGTTACAACAGCGTAATACTTGGCTGTTTTTTAAGCAGCGCCTTGTCTTCGCTATGTGTGAGGAAAATAGCAGCACGTCAACGACAAACAAACAGAAACTCACACGATAATTTCCTGACTACCTCGACAGCTCAACGATCACCTTTGCATTGGCAACACAAGAGTGATTACATAAGCAGCCGGCGAGTCGTATCATGTTACCCACAAAGAATACGACGGAACACCTGCTGTAACACAGAATTACGAGTCGTCACCACGAGGTCCAAGGATATCCCAGCTAGCTACACAAGTGCCCAGTAAGAAAGATCCTAAAGATCTCGTGCCGTTTACATAGAGTAGTACATCGCAGAAAATATGGACTTCAATTTTTCATCTACTTCTTTTGGGTATTCCTCTTGCGGCAACATTTTCATCTCTGTCTCGAACAGTTTCCAACAAATTTCACATGCCAGGCATTAGCTTGCAACATTTTATAACATCATCAAATCCCAAGTAGCAAACTATTTCTTTTGGGTGAAGGCGTATGGCTAAGACGACTTCTATTTTACTTTCATGTATACTAAATTTGTCATCAGAATTAATTTTAGAAACAACTAAAATCGTTTGGAGCTTCTCCATCCCCCCTCCCCCCGCACCCTTGGTAAAGTGGAATGGTTTTTCAAAACCTTGGGTTTAACAGCAGACAGGACTGTGATCAGCAGACCAGTTTACCTGTGGCCCCTACAGGTCATCCATACACCTTGGTTTTTGCTCCCTAAGTCTTTCGCGTTTATACCGCTTCCAGCGTAAAAAAAATGATTAAAAGTTGCCAGTCCCATCTGAAATTGCACACGAAGTTTGCTTAAGGTCTGCTTTATGTACCTGTGTCGATCCCCTGTCGCCATGGCTGTCTTTATACACTAACGATCTAATGTAACGCTATGGCAAAGTACTACGCGTTTGTAATCACCATTTACTGCTTTCTTTATATCGTTCTGATGATGTTCAGAGTAGGCCAATACTAGTGAACGCGTCCCATGATAAAATGTTCTTTCCAAAGAATGAATTTTATTCACATGGCAGGCACAATCGCTTGTCGTTAACGACACTCAAGGTGATGATGTAGTGATTTACAGACTACGTTCTTCCTCTGTGAGTTTGAGTACCCATATGATCCCTAGGATGATCTATCCTTTATTCTTCAGAGGAGTATACGTTTCGTTGATCATTGGTAAAAAGCTGAAAATTATGTACCTGCCTGTACTCAAGCCCTAATTCCTCGCTTTGGCGTGCACATATGGCGCAACTGGAACAACGTTGCACGTAGAAGGCAGGAGCTAGGTTCGAGTACCGCACCGGAACACAATTTGCAACTTGATTCCTGTTTGGCGAAAAGGAATGCCTTTAGTACTGGAAAACATCAATGTCTTCACAGTTTACGGTGGCTTTGTAAAAACCTCACAGTTATCATTCTGCAACCTAAGATTGCCTTCGTGGAACGAAGGTATACAACGATTTATCGAAAATTATTTGCAAAGAGTGAAAGAAAAAGAATCACATTCTACCTTCCAAACGAGTCACCGAAGGCTACCTAACTTGCATTTTAATCATGGCTAACGTCATATTATATTACTATAGCAATTCACTCATACATATAACCCCTTTATCTTCCAAAGGCTACGGCTACTAAAAAAAGTTACAAGCCCAGCGCAAATACTGTGGTGTCACCGCCAGACACCACACTTGCTAGGTGGTAGCCTTTAAATGGGCCGCGGTCCGTTAGTATACGTCGGACCCGCGTGTCGCCACTATCAGTGATTGCAGACCGAGCGCCGCCACACGGCAAGTCTAGAGTGACTTCCTAGCACTCGCCCCAGTTGTACAGCCGACTTTGCTAGCGATGGTTCACTGACAAAATACGCTCTCAGTTGCCGAGACAGTTAGCATAGCCTTCAGCTACGTCATTTGCTACGACCTAGCAAGGCGCCATTACCAGTTACTATTGATGCTGTAAAACATGTACCGTCAAGAGCGATAGTTCACCATTTATGGATTAAAGTTAAGTATTCCACAGCTACGTCCTTTTTGCTAGTCTAATTTCCTTGACCTGTTCCAGACCTCACGCCAGCCTGCGTGAGCTAAAACGCGTGCCTTTCGGCTTCCTCTAATAGTACGGGTTGGTCTCCTGCCAATCCACAACAAATACAATGAAGAGTGGAATATTCCTTAGATTGTTTGTAAATCTTTACCTTAGGGACGGAACTCGCTAGCATATGGAAATGAACGCCACGTAGCAGAGCTTGCGAAAACGCTGAAAAATTTGTACCCCCGTCATAACAAAACCAGAAGAATGTCAGAAACGAAAAGGGATTCTCAAAAACGCCTATGATTGCGTGACATCTTAAGTGAGAAGAGATGACTCATGAGGAATGCGTCTGTACATAGCGCGTACGAGAAGCTGCCCTTGAAACGGGCTCCAGATAGCAATGCAGTACACTATTCGATTGACATCACTAGCAAAAGCTCAAAGTGGGTGAATTTTATTGTCATTTTCAGCGTTTCCTGTTACACACACGAGTTATGCCCAACGAAATTTCCATCGACAACCAACGGGAATAGTTACGCAAAACCGTAGAAGTACCCGTGATATGCTGTGTATTAAGACAAATCTCAATATGAAACTTGCTGGCACACTAAAACTGTGTGCCGGACCGAGACTCGAATTCGGGATCTTTGCCTTTTGCCGATTGCGCTAACCAAGCACGACTTATGACCCGACCTCAGAGCTTAATTTCCGCCAGTACTTCGTCTCCTACCTTCCAAACCTCAAAGAAGCTCTCCTGCGAAACGTGCAAAATTAGCACTCCTGGAAGAAAGACACATTGCGGAGACATGGCTTAGCCACAGCCTGTGCGACGTCTCCAGAGTGAATTTCTCACTCTGCGGCGGAGTATGAGCTGATATGCAACTTCCCGGCAGATTAAATTTGTGTGTCTGCTGAGCAGGGCAAGGGCCCCGAGTTCGAATCTCGGCCAGCACACAGTTTTTCAAGCATTAATGTTGGCGACCGAGGGGAGGGGGCGCAGAGCTTGTGAATGGCTTTCCCATCGGATCCTTTTGGAACATTGAACCGTAAGCGGTGGAATTGATCGCTGTAAGCTACGGCGCAGTATTTATAGTCACCAGGTATTGCGATTACAGTGCCATCTGTTAGCAACTTTTACAACTATTTCAAAACTTCTGCACAACCTTTGTATAAAGTTCTTAACGCTTTCACAATAAATTCAACTTTTGTTACACTGATATATTGATCTCATTATTCAACATATTTAATACTGAACGCAGGGATTCCTTCACTGGACACCCTGTAAAACTTGTAGAAACGCTAGGCTGCTGTTATTGACGAGGAGAACACGGCAAGTGCCATAACCCGATTTCCCGGAAACTACGCCCAGTGGAACAGAGGTGAAAATAGCGAATACGTGTGTCGACGACCAAAGGTTTCGAGATATTTTCGAGGTACTTTTTGTGTCTTTCACCGCGTGATGTCCTCAGAGGAACTGGTTGTAGAGAGTGGTCAGCGTCGCGGCTTTTTAATTTTGCGCCCAATATTCGAAACCCGAGAATTACTTTTATTTTTGTTTTTCATTTATATACCCACGCCTGTAGAAGATTACTACACGAATGCTTTCCAATGTATATTGATATAACGTTGCACTTATTCGTGTACTAATTGTATGTCAGAGGATCGAATTTAAAAGAAGAATGAGAAAACAATTTTAAATATTTTTCGGTGAAATTCCACTAGCGTATGTTGATTCATAATCAATTACAAGCGCCAGTTTTCGGAAAACTGATCCGTTACGCGTTGTTTGCCGCGGACTTACTCCCAACGCGGGAAATCTTCACCAGGGTTAACGACGTTTCTTTTCTCAGTGAAATTCATACTGTGGCAAATCTGCCTTCTTTCCATGCCCGTGCTATTCGAAATATCTGTGTTCCGAATGTTTCTACGAGCAGTATCATCCAAGGGAACGCATCAAATCATCCCGAAGAATAAACGTATGAATGAAATGTAAGAATTCATATAAGAATTGATATGAGAAAGAAACAACCGAATACGATAATTTAAAACCACTGTAACCTTCAGTATACCACACAAACACATACACTACATGGTAAATATGTGATACTTATTGTGAAATCCATTGTAATTTTACCATTTATGTAATGGTCTTGTTTCCCCTAATTTGATAAGAGGCATTTGTGCAGTAAACGTCTAAGGACATGGGTAGATAAATGAAAAGAAAAAAAAAGAAAAACAATCGGGTTTCGAAAACTGGGCACAGAATTAAAGGGTCGTGAGCCTAACCACTGAGCCGCCATTTCGTCTGATGACCTCGTACGGAAAAAAGGCACACACAAGCACCTCGAAAACTTTCACCGCCTTTTTTTAGAAACGTTAGGGTATCTACAGATAATCCAAGACAGGTTTTCACTTATTTTGACTTCTCTTCCACTGAGCGAATTTCCTGGGAGAAGAACATGGATTACACCGAACCCCTGTTAAGTCAGTTTGCAAACTAAAAAACATATCTCAGCCGTAATTTCACGGTGTGCAGAAGTATTCAAATTTCCCTCTTAAATTGGAAGAGCCGACGGCAGGCGAGTTGTGGCAGTGAGCGCAGACGAGCAGCTGTTAGGTCTGGTGTCCGCGTCGCCCTTGCTCTTGACCGCCGGCGATGCAACCAGGTGCTGTCGAACCCGCGGCCGCCCCCGTCCAGGAATAGCCCTCGCCGCGGCCAGCATTTATTTTAGACGCCTCTTGAAATCGGTTACCTGCTCGCCCCCGTCCTCACGTCGTCACGGTGTGACCCGTCGCTTCCTGCAGCCTTCCGAGCTGCCGACCGTGGATATTTCCCCAGCAGGTTCTCAGGGTGTAACATAATGAAAACTAGCACGGAATGAAAGTATAGATAATAAAAGCAAATACCAGTTAACATGGACCGCAAACGAAGCATTCGAGAAATAGTTAGGAATGTGTGGTTCCGAACCGCTACTGGTTTCACTATGAAATACTGTCGTGTGTGTATTATACTGGGGCCTAGAAACGACGGAGAGGCTTCGTCCCGCCGTAGCCCTCAGTGGTTCACAACCCCACAAAGGGCCACAGCAATCCATCCACCCCACCGCCGGCCCACACCGAACCTAGGGTTATTGTGCGGTTCGGCCCCGCCGGGCGGATTCGTGCCGGGGACCGGCACGCCTTCCCGCTCGGGAAGCAGCACGTTAGACCGCGCGGCTATCCGGGCGGTCTAAATACTGTCGTAGTTCGTACTAATACACTTCCAGTCACATTAATGTGACCACCTGTCAGAAACCTGAGTAAGCAACTTTTGCAGAGCGGACCGCTGCTACACGTGCATGAAGAGTCATTGTGGTTCTCGAAGGTACCGAAGGGGATGTGGCTAGCAGCGTTAAGCCGTCGGCACACGTACCGTGCTGTCGAACGTTAACGTTGAGCGTGCTAAGTTCAACGTGCTGCTGAACGCTCAGGAACGATGAGACTTGTGCATGCGGTACGTAGGCCCCAACGTGGCATACGAGATCGCAACGCACTCCAGCGGCAGTTTCAGGGACGTTTCTAGTTCGTAAATCACACTGTTTACTCAACGGGCGCGCGTAAAATTCCCACGTTAGCTCTATTAAAACGCACATTTCCTCCATCGTCCACGAAAAGGAAAGTACCATGGGCTTATAAAAGTTCCATTACAAACAGTGCGGTACAAATTTGGAATACTTCTTCGCATAAGATAAACATTATTTCATTATTCCTACATTTTAGTAAAACCCCAAGGTCTGTCTTACTTGATCACTTTTCCTACCCAGTAGCAGAATCTTTGCAACATGTGAATTACGAAGAGTAGAAGAAAAAGGAGCAAAATATCGTTATACAAGTAGCGCAAGCGTTCCTGTAGGTTAAGCCAATCCAACAACGTCACTCCTAAAAAAAGATGAACTTTATTTACATAACATCAAATACTATAGCATATACTTACATTAAACTAATAATAAAGTATCAGAACCTAATAAAAACACGAATGTTAGTAAAAAAAAATTATGGAAGTGGTACGACGCGAACCACCACCCCCAACAAACTAATTCCGCTACTCATTACGCTAAACCAATAACATGCTCCTTGTATTTAATCATATTTTATTAGACCTTGCTAAAAACTTTAATCGTAGATAATTATGTTACTAATTGAAATTTAATTATAACAAATTGTACCAGGAACAATGCGTTTTGGGTGGATGTTCAGCGTGTCGATGCCTTCAAATAGCATACTCTCATAATACGCAAGTTACAATAATTCTTTTGCCACGAATATGATGTTTCTCATTATTTTATTGGAACGAATCACACAACTAACAACAGGTTTTCCACTGATTCTCAATTCCCTGGAGCTCAGAAACGGCATATATGCATATAGGCTTGAAATGAATGCCAATATGGCGCCTCACAACCCTCTACTGAAGGGAGATGGCGTGCGTGTGACGTAGGTGGCGTTGTGCCGTCTCATTGGTCAACGCTCAGACGCACGCTCAGCATATCTGACATGCCAAATATTGCTCTGCACGTTCGGAAAGACTCCCGAACGTGCTATTCCACGCTATGACTTCAGAAACTCGGAACGCTCAACGCTCAACGTTCGGATGCACGGTCCGTGTGCCGACAGCTGTAGGTTTCTCGGTCGAAGGCCCCGGCGCGAACAGCCCGATTGAAGCTTCCAACTGATTCTCGATTGCATTTAGATTCGAGGAGTTTCGTGGCCGGGGGGGGGGGGGGGGGGGGGGTTGGGGGCCGGGTTCGGTAAACTCGTTCTGGTGCTCTTCGAACTATGTACGTACACTGCGAATTGTGTGACAAGTTGCGTTGCCCTGCAGGTAGATGTCATCGTATCGGGCAAAACAAACTGCATGTAGGGATGGACATGGTCGCCAAGGATAGACGCATATTTGTGTTGATTCATTATGCTTTCCAGCATGAAGAAATCACAAGGGGAATGCTATGAAAACATTCCCCAAGCCATAGTGCTTCCTTCTACTTGCACGGTGTTGCTTCTTTGCGTCTACATGGCTATTCTGCAAATCACACTTATGAGCCTGGCAGAGCTCATCGAACCACCTTTACAATAATTCTGTTATTCCACTCTCAAACAGCGCGCGGAAAAAAAACGAACACTTAAATCTTTCCGTGCGAGCTCTGATTTCCCTTATTTCGTTATGATGAACATTTGTCCCTATGTAGCATAACGCCAAACAAAACATTTTTGCATTCGGAGTAGAAAGCTAGTGATCGAAATTTCGTGCGAATATCCCGCCGTACCGAAAATCGCCTTTGTTTTAATTTTGTCCACCCCAAATCCTGTATCATGTCCGTGACAATCTCCCCCCTATTTCTCGATAATATAAAAACATGCTGTCCTCCTCTGAACTTTCTCAATGTTCTCCGCCAATCCTATCCGGTAAGAATCCCAAATAGCGCAGCAGTACTCCAAAAGAGGACGGACAAGCATAGTATGGGCAGTCTTTTTAGTAGATCTGGTGCATCTTGTACGCATTCTGCCAATAAAACGGTCTTTGATTCGCCTTCCCCACAACATTTTCTATGTGTTCTTTCCAATTTAAGTTGTTCGTAAGTAAAAATACTAGATACTTAGTTGAATTTACGGCCTTTAGATTTGATTGATTTATCGTGTAACCAAAGTTTAACGGATTTCTAATTAGCACTCATGTGGATGACGTCACACTTTTCGTTCTTTAGCTCAGCTCTCCATTTTTGCACCTTACAGATATCTTATCTAAATCGTTTTGCAAGGAGTTGTGATCTTATTAGTTGTGATCATATTAGTTGTGATCTTTTTAGTTTTGATCTTATTAGTTTTGATCTCCTGAAGACTTTAATAGACGAGAAATGACAGCATCATCTGCAAACAACCTAAGATGGCTGCTCAGATTGTCTCCTAAATCATTTATATAGATACGGAACAGCAGAGGGCCTATAAGACTACCCTACCGAACGCCAGATATCACTTCTGTTTCACTCGATTAGTTTTCAGCAATTACTACGAACTGTGACCTCCCTGACAGGAAATCTTGAATCCAGTCGCATATCTGAGACGCACGTAATTTGAGTACAAGCCGCTTGTGACGTACGGTGTCAAAAGCCTTCTGGAAATCTAAAAATACAGAATCAATCTGAAAAGCCTTTGTCGATAGCACTTGACACTTCGTCTGAATAAAGAGCTAATTGCGTTTCAAAAGAACGATGTTTTCTAAATACGCGTTGATTGTGTGTCAATGGACCGTTCTCTTGGAGGTAATTCATAATGTTAGAACACAATATACGTTCCAAAATACTCCTGCATATTGACGATAATGATATGGGCTAGTAATTTAGCGGATTACTCCTATTGCCTTTATTGAATAATGGTGTGACCTGTGCAACTTTCCAGTCTACGGATACGGATCTTTCGTCGAGCGAGCGTTCGTATATGATTGTCAAGTACGGACCTATTGCATCAGTATACTCTGAAAGGAGCCCAACTGGTATAAAATCTGGACCGGAAACTTGCCTTTATTAAGTGATTTAAGTTGCTTCACTATTCCGAAGATATCTACTTCTAAGTTGCTCATGATAGCAACTGTTATTGATTCGAATTCTGGAATATTTGACTTCATCTTCTTTTGTAAAGGCATTTCGGAAGGCTATGATTAGTAACTCTGCTTTGGCAGCACTGTTTTCGATAGTATCTCCATTTCTATCGCGCAGAGAAGGCGTTGATTGTTTCATGCCGCCAACATACTTCACATACGACCAGAATCTCTTTCGATTTTCTGCCAGGTTTCGAGACAGTTTCGTTGTGGAAACTGTTATAAGCATCTCGCACTGAAGTCCACTCTTAAATTTAGAGCTTCAGTTAAAAATCACCCATCTTGGGCATTTTGCTTTCGTTTGAATTTGGCATGTTTTTTTCCGTGGTGTTTGCAACAGTGTTCTGACCTGGTTTTTTTTTTTTGTTAATTTATTTGGTATAAATCTCTCAAATACTGTCGATACTATTTCATTGAATTCAAGCCACATCTGGTCTTTACTTACATTGTTAAAAATGGAAGGAGTGGAAATTGACTCTCAGGAAGGCGTAAAGCGAATTTTTATCTGCCTTTCTGAATAGATATACCTTTTGTTTATTTTGGGTGGATTTGGTAGTTACGTTATTCAGTCTCGCTCCGAAACCCTGTGTTCACTAATTCCTTTATCTGTTCTGATATTTGTTATTAGGTCAGGATTATTTGTTGCTAAGAGGTCACGTGTGTTTTGAGAACCGTTTACTAGTCGAGTAGGCTTATGAACCAACTGCTGGAAATAATTTTCAGGGAATGCGTTTAGCACAATTTCGGGTGATGTTTTACGCGTACCTCCGGGTTTAAAATGTATCTTCGCCAACATATCGATGGTAATTATAAGACAAGATAGTTATAATTCTAAAAAGATTCTCTGATAACGGAGTCACCATCAACTGTAACTGTATGAGTCGGGTACGTGTTTGAAATTAGACTCAAGTTTTCTTTGAACCTTTCAGCAGTTGCATCATCTTTCAGATATTTCACGCTGCGCACGCCAACCGCCAACTGTCCGATGGGGCATTTAACGTGATTCATTTGGGAAGTCCACCGGTCGCCAAGTCTAGTTGCGGTGCTACCGAGCTAATTCCAGATTTCCGTCGGGAGTGAACAGCCGTCAGCATGGGTGCATGAACCAGGCGTCAGCTGTAATGGTGCCGTAGATGACAACCAAAGGGCTCCTGATATGAAAAGAAATGGCATGCCAGGTTGTTGGGCCGTATGGCGTTCGACAGTCAGGCTGGTATCTCACCGCTCTCCAGGGCGTCTCCAGACATCCGTCTGAAATCCTTTGACTGGAGTAGAATTGTCTTCGATGGCGATTCCCGCTTCGAACTGAGCCACTACGACCAGTGAAGACATCTGGAGACGCCCAGACGATTAATGGGATACCAACCTGACTGTGGCCCGCTATATGACCCTACAACCAGGAGTGATGGTGTGCGGTGCCATTCCTTTTTATAGCAGGACCCCTTTGGTTGTCATCCGCAGCATCCTTACAACACTGTGGTACGTTGTTGTGGGCTTACTTTTCAGCAAGATAATGCCTGCCCGCACGTGGCGAGGATTTCTGCTGTTTATCTTCCTGCATGCTAAACTCTACCTTGGCCAGTAAGGTCACCGGATCTCTCACCAACTGAGGAATTTTGGAGGATTTTGGGCAGGACCCTCCAATCAGCTCGGTATTTTGACGATCTTACTCTCGAACTGGACAGAATTTGGCACAATATCCCTCAGGAGGACATCCAAACCTCTATTAATCCACGTGAAGTCGAATAACTACTTGCAGAGGGGCCAGAGGTGGACAAACACGTCACTGACTTCTTAAATTTGTGAAGCTCTTTTTCTTGAATACATCATTCATTTCTTCCGAAAATTTAATCATTTATTTGTCTGTACATACACATCACATCTACTCATTCCGGCCGGCCGGAGTGGCCGTGCGGTTCTAGGCACTGCAGTCTGGAGCCGAGCGACCGCTACGGTCGCAGGTTCGAATCCTGCCTCGGGCATGGATGTGTGTGATGTCCTTATGTTAGTTAGGTTTAATTAGTTCTAAGTTCCAGGCGACTGATGACCTCAGAAGTTAAGTCGCATAGTGCTCAGAGCCATTTGAACCATTTTTTACTCTTTCCGTTCCATTCCGATGATTTTTCATTGTGCGTCTTTTTTATTTTTCTTGTCTTAGAGTGTATAATTTATAAGTTATTTGAATTATGAGGGAATAAAGTCTCCCATTGCGTTTTTCCGTCTGTATCTGAAGGTTAATCTCTCATCTACTGTACGGATTTCGATACAGTTTTCTAGTACACAGGCTGATTCACGAGGATGGTTTGTGTATATAATTTATTACCATTACGTGAGATAAGCCGTCTTGCCGCAGGTACTTAGTTACTGTTGTGAAGCCGGGGCGAGTCGCTAGTCAGTACTAAGTACTGCAATATTTGATACTGAAGTCTGTGGCGGCTCGTCAGCACACATTCGGGATTCTCACGCAGACAGATCGTTTTCGGACATATCTTTAGTGGAACGTGTTTGTTTCTCCTACCATATACTTCCGTTTGTGGTAGTTTACGCTATTAATTACGATACACCGTGTATGCCACGCTTTGGCTATAAGCACTGAGTTCTGTTATTTATTCTACCCGCAACACGACACATAACCTTCTCACTACACGGCTATCTGCCAAACACATGCCACATTACGAGTTGCATCTGATGACAGAATGACCTTCAAATGGTTCAAATGGCTCTGAGTACTATGGGACTTTACTTCTAAGGTCATCAGTCCCCTAGAACTTAGAACTACTTAAACCTAACTAACCTAAGGACATCACACACATCCATGCCCGAGGCAGGATTCGAACCTGCGACCGTAGCGGTCGCGCGGTTCCAGACTGTAGCGTCTAGAACCGCTCGGCCACCCCGGCCGGCGATTAACTGGCGATTTGGGAATTGCTCCTGGGAGTGGCCGACGGCCAATTGGGTCACAAACTGTAGCCGTGGCTGAGAATGCTGGACGCAATGTACCATCTTCTCGATGAAAATAGTGCCTCATATGATACAAAAGCAATAATTAGCAAAGACGATGTTCTTTATAACAAATGCCCAACGTGTCGGCCATAATTCAACGACAACACCCGTAGTCAAGTGACAACGTTATGAGCAACAGTAGGTATGGTGAGAAACTGCCGTCGGATGTTGTCATAGCCTCATTAATGAGGTCGAACGATCGCGGTAGACTTGTGACTTCAGGTAACCCTACAAACAATAATAAGTCGGACTAAAGTGTGAGGACTGACGGAAGTGGCGGCTCAGCATGCGATCCTGGATAAAAGTCGTACCCTCCGGAAGCCATAGTAGGGATGATGCGATTCGGTAATACATCAACGTACCTTGCACCTGCCATGCTGACAATTTGAAATTCAGCACCCCACACTTCCTAGAAGAAAAATTCTCCGATCACGCTTGATGTGGTGAACCCACGCCATACAATAACTTTCTCGTCAGGCGATGTGGTTTCCACGAGGGTTCTAGAATTTTCTGTAGCCGAAATTAAGCAGTTGTGGGTGCTGACAGACCCTCGGAGCGCACCATCTGTTGGCTAGTTTTTCCATCCGTTTTAGTTTCAATATAACCCGTTGTCATTTCTTGCATGTGTGTCAGTTCTTACCTCTCTACCCACATTATACCGTGAATTACGGCATTTTCAAATGTTAATGAACTTTAGGGTCACCCTGCACTTGCGCAATGGACAGCAAATCGCAAATCAAACATTCGACAGCGTAAAATATTTTGACCAAACGGGATCGAAACAAAGCGGGACATTTGTGCGCCTCCCCTCCCCCCCAAAAAGGAAACTTTAGTGGAGCGTTATGGAAAAAAAACGGGAGTGTTCCGGGAAAAACGGGACAAATGGACACAATACACTGAGAGCACGTTCATTCAGCGCTCACGAAGTACTCGTGGATCTGAACTGCCTGCCTCAAAAGAGAATGTTCTTACTTATATTTACCTAAAAATTTCTCGCAGACTACACTGTTCTATAAATAAATCTCAGATCATTCCACAGAACTTACAAATGCATAATGGTAAATATACGCATGAGGAGGGAATCGAATCGATGACCCGCAGCGACTATGACCGCAAAACCACGGCTGGAGACGCACAACACACTGCAATATTAATTACAGAGATATCGATATCAAAGGCTACAACGGTGCGACATTTTAAATTATTTTGGGCGTCAGAACTTGCGCACAGACTACACCTTTGATCTCACCCCCCCCCCCCCCAAGAACGAAGTCCACTGGTGTAAAATAAAGCAAATGTTCGAGCCACCTGGTAACGCCTTCACGTCCTATCGGCTAAGAAAGAGGTGCATGAGTGCTTTCAGGGTTGTTTGCTAGTCCGATCCCCGATAAAACCCCATAACCAACACGAGAACATTCACGCTACAGGACTTGAAAGATTTTCCCAAAAATAGCGGTCAATTGGCAAAAGGATCGCAGATACCCGGTCTTGTTAGAGAAATTACAACTCTATGGTATAAATGGAACAACATACGAGTGTTTTAAGTCGTATCTACAGAACAGGAAGCAAAAAGTCTCTTTATATGCTTCATGTGATTCAAAGGAGTTTGCCACTTCATCTAACTGGGGTGAAATTACATTAGGCGTTCCACAAGGTTTGATCATGGGCCCCCTCCCGTTCTTGATATATGTGAATGACCTCCTTTCTTATGGGAATCAAGATGCTGAACTGACACTTTTTGCTGATGATACAAGCATACTTACTAATCCAGTAAAAGAAAGTCCGACAGAAAACGATACAAATAAGGTCTTTGGAAAAGTTATTAATTGGTTTTCTGCGAATGGGCTTGCTCTGAACTTTAAAACACACAGTACATCCAATTTTCTGCTGCAAAAAGTACAATTCCTTCAATAAACATAACACATCAAAAGAAATCAGTAGCCAGGGTAGAGCATACTAAGTTTTTTGGTGTACATATAGATGAGAATCTTAACTGGAAAAGTCATATTTTGGATCTCCTAAAGCCACTAGTTTTAGCAACTTTTGCAATCAGAATGATTGCCAATTTTGAGGATGTAGAAATTAGTAAGCTAACACACTTTGCATACTTCCCCTCTCTGATGTCATACGGAATAATATTCTGGGGTAACTCAACACTTAAGCAAAAGGTATTCACTGCTCAAAAGAAAGTAGTTAGAATAATGTGTGGGGGTTCATAGTCGCACATCTTGTAGGCATCTGTTTAAAAGGTTAGGAATTCTTACAACTGCTTCACAGTACATTTACTCAGTAATGAAATTTTTTCTCAACAACATGGACCAGTTTAAAATCAACAGCGACATTCAAGATTACACTACCAGAAAACGAAAGACCTACACTATCCTTTACTTAATGTATCTTTGGCACAGAAAGGGGCAAAATATGCTGCTATAAAACTTTTTGATAAATTACCAGATGAAATAAAATGTCTGACGGACAGCAGTAATAGTTTAAAAAACAAATTGAAATCATACCTCCTTGACAACTCCTTCTATACCATAGATGAATTCTTGAATATGAGTAAATAAATCTGGAGATATAATATATGCATTTTGTGCCATATAAAGGGAATGGGATAGATAAAAGAAATATTTAGGTGTAACACTATAATGTAAAAAAGTAACACTTGTTTCCTGTGCGCATTTCTTGTGCATTTGACACGTTCCACATCACAACGGTTTTTCCGTGTTATTGATCAATGGAACACGTAACTAACTAACTAACTAACTAACTTCCCTACATGCAAACTGTCCCCACTGCCACGCGCAGAACGTACAAATTTCTGTGCTTCAGTTCGATAGAATCGTTTGGTGCGCACATTCGTGCACTTCGTTATGAACTGTCTTAAGCGCAATATGCAGAAGCGGGTCTCTGAAGTTCCTGGGCGGCGGTATACTACTGCTCCTTCTACGCTGCCACTGGTCCAGCTGTTGCCAGAGAATCAGGTGCACGATAGTGCTGTTCCCAAACGAGTCCAGAGTGTTGTCAAGTGACGATGCAGAAATGCAGACTGAAGGAGTTGCTGAGTCATTGTTTGAAGAACGTGACAATGAACTTGACCACCGCCAATAGCAAACTCAGTAGGGCGACCTTAGCATTCCTGTGACAACGTGTTCCGCTTCAAAGACCAAAGAAAGAATCAGATTTCCTCATTTATCTGAGATGGTACATACATAGGGCAGCCACAGCTAAAAACGTACATTAATATTTAAGACTCTTCAAACCGTGTTTTTGTAAAAACTTTATTGTGAATTGATGGGATCTACGGCGAATGAAGAGTCTTCAAGGCGCTTCAACAGTTTTGCAGTCCTTTATTAGGAACTCCGGTTTCGCAGCGTTACAGGTGCGGCCTCAGGTGATGCAATAATTAGTCCTCAAACAGTCGGGAAGTTGTGACGTCCCATAGTCAGTAATCTACACTCATAAATTGCAGAATGTGGTGCCACACAACGTGGCACTACACAAAACGAGCGCTAATAGCATAGCCACATGGGGAACACACACGACATAGATCTGTAAGTCCACGGTACTGGTGATAAGTTGAGAAAACCGTCTCTAAACACAAGTGCTACAAAACGCCACTGTTCCCTGCGCATGTACCCCGACATCAATATGGATATGATCACCATGCACACGTACACAGGCCGCACAACGTGTTGGCATACTCTGGATCAGGTGGTCGAGCAGCTGCTGGAGTATAGCCTCCCATTCTTGCACCAGTGCCTGTCGGAGCTCCTGCACTGTCCTAGGGGTTTGAAGACGTGCAGCGATACGTCAACCGAGAGCATCCCAGACGTGCTCGACGGGGTTTAAGTCTGGAGAACAGGCAGGCCACTCCATTCACCTGATATCTTCTTTCAAGGTACTCCTCCACGATGGTAGCTGGGTGGGGCCGTTCGTTATAATCCATCAGGAGGAAGGTGGGACCCAATGGATCCCTGAAAAGGCGGATATACTGGTGCAAAATGACGTCCCGATACACGTGACCTGTTACAGTTCCTCTGTCAAAGACATGCAGGGGTGTACCCCACAGAATCAAACCACGACCTCCATACAGGTCCCTTTCAAGGACATTAAAGGGTTTCATGCCAGATGAAAACCCGGCGAGAATCACTGTTCAGACTATACTTGGACTCGTCCGTGAACATAACCTGGGACCACAGTTCCAATGACCATGTACTGTGTTCTTGACACCAGGCTTTACGGGCTCTCCTGTGACCAGGGGCAGTGGAATGCACCATGCAGGTCTCCGGGCGAATAAACCATGTCTGTTCAGTCGTCTGTAGACTGTGTATCTGGAGACAACTGCTCCAGTGGCTGCGGTAAGGTCCCGAGAAACGCTACCTGCAGTACTCCGTGGCCATCTGCGGGCACTGACAGTGAGATATCAGTCTTCTTGTTGTGTTGTACACTGTGGACGTCCCGTGCTGTAGCGCCTGGACACGTTTCCTGTCTGCTGGAATAGTTGCCATAATCTTGAGATCACACTCTGTGCCAGACGGAGGGCCCGTGCTACGACCTGCTGTGTCGCCCTAGTATTCTACCCCTCATAACGTCATCAATATGTGTTCTTTGAGCCATTTTCAACACACTGTCACCATTAGCACGGCTGAAAACGTCTGCACACTTACTCGCTGCACCGTACTCTGACACGCACCAACGCACCTCTGCGTATGTGGACTACTGCCAGCGCCACCGTGCGACGACTGCAAGTCAAATGCACCGCATAGTCATACCCCGAGGTGATGTAAAACCGTAAACCGCCCATCAGAGCGTTGTTTCACCATGTGTCAGCATTATCGTTAATTTATGAGCATGAGTGTACTATTGACAACAGCCTATAACATCTTCGATCTGCAAATGGACTATGGGACATCGTAGCTTCCCGATTGTTTGAGGACTAATCATTGCATTACCTGACACTGCACCTGTAACAGTGCGAAACCGGTAGCGTTCCCAATAAAGGAGAACATGACAGCTACGGCGGCTGACGAGTTTTCGTACATTGTGAATTCCATCAGTTCAAAACGCGGTTTGAGGAGTCTTAAATGTTAACTGAGTTGGATTGCTGTGAGGCGGCTCAAGCTGCGCTATGTCACGTTATCCGGATTAGACAAGCGTGCCCTCTGATCCGCCCGGATAACCGCGCTTGTTAGTAGGCCACTGCCTGAATTTGAGGAGGCGCGCCGATCCCAAACAGAATACGCCCGGAGGATTAACAACGACGGCCGATATGCCGGCCAGCCTGGATGTGGTTTTTAGGCGGTTTCCCACATTTGACTAGGTGAATACAGGGCTGATACCCACGTCCCATCTCAGTTACACGTTTCGCAAACATTCAGATAACGTTCGCAAACTTTCACAGGGTTTAACACTAGCCGCAGAGAGATGGGGTACACAGCTTCTGTCCCAGGGGAAAGGGGCATCGACAGGTAGGGCATATGGGCACAGCCCACCACTAACATTGCCAAATCCAGAATAACATGCGGATCCAGTGAAGACGCGGGATACGGCAAAGAAAAAGAAGAAGGAGACAATCATCACATCTAATAGAAACTACTTTGCTTTTGGATGACATGAGGAAACTGCGAGAATAGGGTACGGCACATTTAAAGAATCTACCGAACAAAACTCATTATTTATTTTTAAACCAATTTATTATTTCTTCCCGTTCTCTGTTTAGAACATTTTGATAATCAGGAGAGAAATATTAATCCGCTTTTTGCAATGAAAGTGCAACAGTTTCTTCTGAAAGCTTGTATTTTTTGCTTAAAAATGGCGTTGATAGACCCAATTGTCCACAATTAGAATTCTTCGAGCTACAACTCATAGAGGGCCGTTATTTGCGCTTTGATACTGAACACCCTTATTTCTTAAAAACGCCACGTGTTTAACGTCCACAATTTCGTGCTCTCGGCCCATATTTAAATGCGTGGTGTTAATATGAAATCAGGGTGTTCAGCTCGAAACGCTCGTGATTGTGCTGACAAAAGCGAAGCAGTAAAATGAAATGACTATCAACAGCACACTTCCCGCTGTACGAAAAAATACAATTGTTGTGGAAGACGTAGGAGCCCAGCCATTAGCATCATGACTCTCAAAACATGCAACAGTTCATACACTGTTGGTCTTGTGAACGTAATGCCGCTATGTGACGATCGTCAAATTTTCTAAACTGATAATTCCAAAAAACTATACAGTGTTTCAGTGAACTTTTCATAAATTTAGCAACTTATTTTAAAACGTACCTTTCATTACTTTTATTTTAAATGAATATATTTTTTTCGTGTCATCAGTCTTCTGATAACTTGCCGCGACCATTTCTCTGTGGCAATGTCTTCATTTGAGCTGATCGTCAGATATATTTGAATCTCTGTTTTCTACACAGTTTATACCCTCCATAGCTGCTCACGTACCTTGAAGTCTTAACACATGTCCTGTCATCCTGTCCCTTCATCACGTTACCGTTTCCAACATCCTCTTCTCCACACTGATTCTATGGTACCTCGTCATTTCTTGTCATATCTGCCCGCTTAATTTTCAACATCCTTTTATAGCACCACACCCCAGACTCTTCGATTCTCTACTTTTCCTGTTTTCCCACAGTCCATCATTCACTTTTTCGGTACTCCACACCTGTTCTCAGAACCTTTTCCTCAAATTAAGGCCGATGATAGACTTTTTTTGGGCAGGTATGACCTCCTTGCCTGTGGTAGTCTGCACCGCCTTATATCTTTATTACTTCGTCCGTCACGTGTTATTTTGCGTGGAAGGTAGCAGAATTCCTTCGTCTACTTCATGATCCCGAATTTTCTTGTTAAGTTCATCAGTAATCTCATTGCTGTTGAGCGTCATTAATGTCATCTCTCTTGGGTTTACACCCAACCCATATTCTGTGCTCATTAGACTACTCATTCCATTGTACGATAAATGGCCCGAATGGAAGGACAGATACGTGTACACGTGCGGTGTACCACTTTTATCTGAATGAGTTAAATAAACTTGAAGTAATAATCGTAAGTCAGTGTTGGTATCGCCTCGCGGCACCTGATTGCAGCGCTGTCATGGACAAACTGCCTGTGCCTATCAAGTCGCGAGGCAGGGGTCGCCAGTATTGCGAAATGCCGCAACCTGTAACCTCTCGTAACAGTCGCGCTGGCTGGCGTAACTGGAGGGCTTATCTTTTATTCAACATCGCTGTACCGAGCTCACGACGGATACGGGCCGCTTCAGTGAACTTCCCTCTGTCTGCCACACACAAGCAAAGCAAGTGGGCACGACAGACATACGTCAGTCCAGTGCGCAATTTCTAAACTTTTAGGCGCCGGAACGCGCCCCCCCCCCCCCTTGCCACTCCCCACCCCCCCCCCCCCCTCTGCCGCCTTCCACCCCCCCCCCCCCCGGGCACAGAGAAAGACTTGTGATAATGCTTACAATGAGCAGTCATTTTTTTAGAAAATACTGTTCTGAAATTCAGGTTTTTAAACCATAATATCTTATAATCAAAGACATAACACCACAAGGTTCCAATATAAACAACACCTGCCACCGCCTGCCGCCGTACTAGTGTCACTTTGCTCCATAGTTCTGCTTCATACAACCTTGGAATCACACTCAACTTATCTTGGGTATGCTGTACGTGCTTGCACACACGCGCGCGCGCGCGCGCGCGCACACACACATACACACACACACACACACACAGTACCTCCTGCCCGTCACATCACGTTGGAGACCCATTGTCACGTTCACTTGTGCTGCAGCGGCTAATTATAGTTACGTTGTGATTTAATGCACGTGTACTAATTCAAATCCCCGGTGCTGAACAGTTAAAAAAACATAAAAATAAATGTCTCTGCGAGCTGCCGGAACGCGTTCCGGCCGAAATTAAGCCCTGCGTCAGTCCACAGAGAAGCCGAATACGATCTGAATGTAAGTGATTCAATACAAATGTAAAAATGCACAACAAAATTTTCTTTACAGGTTTTTGGGTGAAGATTATACAAAGCAGTGTCAGACTACACCCCATGGAGCCAGTGACCCTGGTTGAATCAGACAAACAAGGCTTCCTTCTACATCTACACAAATACTCCGCAAGTCACCGTACGGTGCGTGGCGGAGGGTACGCTGTACCATTACCAGTCATTTCCTTTCCTGTTCCATTTGCAAACAGAGGGAGGGAAGATCAACTGTCTATATGCCTCCGCACGAGCTGTAATTTCTCTTAAAAATCTTTATGGTCCTTAAGCGAAATGCTTGCTAGCCGCAATGGAGTCGTTCTGCAGTCAGATTCAGATACTGGTTCCCCAAATTTCTCCAACCGTGTTCCGCGAAAAGAACGTCGTTTTCCCTCGAGTGATTCCAATTTGAGTTCACGAAGCATCTCCGTAGTATTTGCGTATTGAGCAGACACACCGGTAACAAATCTACGAGGGCAATCCCAAAAGTAAGGTCTCATATTTTTTTATAAGTACATAGACTGTTTATTTCTACAATAGTTTTCATCAGTTTACAGCTTGAACATTTAGCTATTTTTCGACATAATCACCATTTTTGTCGATGCGTTTTTGTAGACGCTGTGGCAGTTTTTGTATGCCCATGTCATACCAGCTCGCCGCCATGCTGTTCAGAAAGTTATGAACCTCTTCTCTGCCGGCCGGAGTGGCCGAGCGGTTCTAGGCACTGCAGTCTGGAACCGCGCGACCGCAGGTTCGAATCCTGCCTCGGGCATGGATGTGTGTGATGTCCTTAGGTTAGTTAGGTTTAAGTAATTCTAATTCTAGGGAACTGATGACCTCAGAAGTTGAGTCCCATAGTGCTCAGAGCCATTTGAACCATTTTGAACCTCTTCTTTCACCTCATCGTCGGAGCTGAATCGCTTTCCGGCCAAATTTGCTTTTAACCTAGGGAACTGGACGTCAAGTCAGGACTATAGGGTAGGTGGGTGATTGTGTTCCACTGAAACTGTTGCAGGAGAGCTTCTCCGGTTCTGAATTGCCCGTTTAAGTTTTTTCAGTCTCACACTACCTGTCAGCGTTAATTGTGGTCCCAGCGATTCAGCTCCGACGACTAGCACTAAACCTCCAGAAATGTCAGTTTAGGCGTTGAGTCCGTAGATGTGGTTTAAGCAGCATACAGTATAGCTGGCCACACTTCCCCAGTCCGTCCTTGAATTGACTTAGTGAGCCGCCGTTTAGGAATTCGTCCTGACCGTTACGTGTACATGCTCTCGTAGTTTTATGTCCCCTTGCTGAGCCGTAGCAGCGACGTCGGAGAGTACGTAATGAAGCGAGAAGAAGTTTTTTGTGCAAATAATTTTTACAAGGGGTGGCATTATGGTGCGTTTAATTAAGAAAAACCGTAAAATGAACTTGTTCACACTGATTATAAGCTTACTAACGGTATGAGAGCATGGTCTACCGCATGGCTAGATCGAAAGCTATCCCATCGACGACTGACGACTATGGCGCACATTTGTAACTTGAGTGTACAATCGGTATAGTTCGTATAAGATCGTACATCTTCGGTTAGGCAAAGTTATTTATGTATTTATTAATATCAACGTTTCCTGGCACTGTAAAATTACTAAAAGAAAATATGTATGACGCTTAGACTACTCCTAATCTCTCAGAAGCAGAAGGCAGCTTTCGTTAGCAAATATTTACTAACAACAATTACTTTATTCAAGCCAGAATAAATGTACTCTCCCAACTTCTCTCTTTGCTGACGTCACGAGCAATTTCTGCATCGGCACCTCTTTCCACTGGCTCTGAAAGTACCACCTGGCTAACCGCCTCTGCTAGACAGCGTGGGAACCTACCTCTCGCTCCTTTTCTGTAGGTATTGCAGCGCTGATACATTCACTTCATGTATGTGAAATAGCAAAACTGGAAATAAAGTAAAATGGGCTTTTATCTGCAAATAAGGGTTACCTTACGCAGTCACTGTTCTGCAGTTGTGTAATGATAAACGGTTTCTACCTATTTATTTGCAACATTTGTTTATGTTGAGATTCAAACACAAGTCACCGATCCTCTGCAGATATTACTGCATTTTGCTACAATCTTCTAGTATCACGACTTCCGTAATATTACAGCATCATCCGCTAAAAGCCTCATGGATCTTCCCGCATTATCCACTGGATCATTTCTATATATTGTGAAAAGTATCGGTTCAGTAACACTGCCTTGGGGGTACGCCCGCAGTTACAGACAGGCAATCTTCCCTTTGCAAAGAATAAACTAGAAACCTACAGGGATCTTACTCCTGAATAGTGTAAGTTTGCGATAATTTTGTGCACCTCTACAGTGTTAGGAGAACACAAGGTATCCAGTGCAGGTAAGGAAGCAGTTCGAAGGAAGGAGGAAGATTGGATTTATCGTCCGGTCGACGTTGACGTAATTAGAGAAGGAGCACAAGCTCGGACTGTGTCAAGCATATGGAGGGAAAGCATGGGGAAAGTAATCGGCTGACAGCATGTAGGCACTTCTCTTCAGCCACCAAATAATGGTATGTAAAGACGATGAGATACGAATTACAAGAGGCCGAAAACACCACATTGTCCTTTCACTGAGAGAAAAAGAGCTGCAAAAGCTCGATATATTTTACGCTAACAATGATCATTAGGTGAAAATAGAAAGGCACAATTAAGGGGGCACAATAAGAAACGTGAGAAAACCGTAATAGGCGGCACCTTTCAATTTTGTTAGCGGGAGCAAAATTAGTGACGCCGTCGAAAGTGGAGACCCAAGGAAAAGATTTTCACAAAAAATGACGAGATACTGGCACCGAAGGCTCTCAAAATAACAGTTACGAAGTAAAGTATCTTTCGAGCACCTATGTAAATAACTTCAGGAAAAATCTGTAATACGAAGAAAAACCTCTGAAAACACAGCGCTATGAGCAGTGGAGTAGCTGAACTCATGCCAGAACAAGAAACGAGGATGGATACAGACGTGCGAGGGGAACAGCGAAGAGTGAAGAATCTGAAGATTATAAGAAAAAGATCTCCCAAAGACAATTTATTCAATGGATGAGAAGAGGTGCATCAAACTACATAACACGACGATGCGAATGCCTATGTTGATAACCATTTCAAAGGCGCTACATGTAATTTGCAGAATGTATGTAATATTTGCTTCGTTATACTTTCCCGCTTCTAATTATTTGACATTATAAAACTTAAAACCATGAGGTGACTCAGTATCGCAATATCATGTAAACAGCTAAAAGCGGAAAACATTGTACCCCAATAAAAGGTAGGATATATATAGAAGACATATTTTTATATCCATTTTATCGTAATATTAAATTCTCGCTAAGACTTTGCAGTGAACGCTGAAATTAATGAAAGAAGTATGCAAGTTTAAACCTACTCTCTTAACGTGTTATAAGCATATATCATGTATAAATATCTAAATGACGTACTAAGTGTACCAATTCTGAAAATGAAATAAGGAACCAGACTTGTGTTTGGAAAACATAATACCAAATTGTCTTTAAACCATGTGATTCCAAAATAAAGGACATATTTCAGTTGTTTATTACAAAGAACAAAAGACAGGAAGATACTGCTTATCTCATTGGATAGAGGAATGCTTAAAGTTTTGACACAGCTGCGCTGTTGTTTGTAGCAACTTGGCGACTACACCTCAAGAGAAAACGTGTTGTGTGTTGGAATTTGCGCGAAGTGAACCATTACTCAAGTGCAACGTGCATTCCAACGCCGTTTCAGTTAGGAGCCGCCTGTGTACAAGCAGATATAAGACTGGCATACATAATTCTTGGAAGTTGGTTGCATATGCAAAGAGAAGAACCCTGGTCAGCGACATACGTCTCATGGAAATGTCGGGCGGTTCCGAGATGCGTTCACACGAAGCCCTCGAAGTCCACAAGGCGAGAATGCCAGGAACGTCAACTTTCTGAAACAACGTTGTAGCGTGTTCTGAAACGACGCCTCCATATAAAGCCCTACAAGTTGCAGTTACCGCATCAGTTGCGTCCCGGCGACCATAACATAAGATAGGTGTACGCATTTCAGTCCTCCAGGATGTGGCCAGTGACACTTTTTCTAAACGACTTATTTTTCGGACTAATCCACCTTTCATCTACAAGTAAACCGCCATAACGTAAGAATTTGGGCGACATAAAATCGTGGCGTCGTAGTCGAACATTAAAAGACACTCACCAAAACTGAATGTGTTTTGTGCCGTTTCTGCTCACAAAGTTTATGTGTGTTCACAGGAAACTGTTAGAGGAATGTACACCTGGACACATGGCAAAACTGATTGTTTCCTGATCTTCCCGAAGACGCTGGTGATTTCATTTTTATGCATGACAGCGCCCCGCCTCACCTTGAGGTGCGACGTTATCTTAATATCACAATCCCATAATGATGGATTGTGAATAACAAGATCCTGATCATTGCTTTTGGCCTCCAATGTCACCACATCTCACACCTTGCGATTTATTTCTGAATCTTTGTCTCACGTACGGCAGCCACTCTTCAAGAGCTGAGAAACCGAATTGTTGAAGCTGTCGGTTCAATAAACAGGGATCTGTTGATTCGTGTGTGGAATAAAATGGACCGCCATTGTCGGGTTTCTCGAGCAACGCATGGTGCTCATTTTGAGTGTATAGTATAGTGCCTGTGCCACCATAAAACTCTGAACCTTCCTCTATCCAGTAACATGTGCAACTGTTTCTCACAGTTTCTCTGTAATAAGCGACTGAAATCTGTTCTTTCTTTTTGAATCACCATGTATACTAGCGAGATCCAAATTTCTGAGATGTCCATGGTAAAAGAAAATTAAAAGTATTTATCCTCTGGTTGATGCTGGCGAATTTAGGTTTCAAAACAAAATCTATCCCTGAATAATGCCTCCGAAAAAATAACTTTTTGTACTTTTTTCTTGAAACATGACCTGACGCCTATACCTTCTGGTACACACAAGAAAAGTAAGTTCGTTTAATATAAAGTGCTCGTTGAGTACTGCAGGAAATCTGTTAAAGGAACTAATAGAAAGGATTGAGAAAGGTAGAGGACGGAAATCGGCAGTGTGAAATGCTGAAGCAACTGCAAGGCATTTCCGTATCATTTAGAACTACGCGCGGAAAGGTTTCTCGCACTTGCGATCCGACGGATGGTTGATGCGCCATGACGAGCTGTTGCGATTTTAAGGTTCAGCTTACTTCCTATTGCTTTGCCGCAGCTGAAAACATCTTGGAGATGATCGTTAAAAAATTTTGTATTTTCCGTTAGGATTTCTAATCTGGTGGCCAGATAAAACTGAAAATCTGTATACATTCAAAGACTAGCATAGTAATGAGCATATGCGTGTGATACTTAGGGACGATAAGAATGGCCCTAACATTGATCCTTGAGGAACATCTGTTCTTACGTCTCTCCATTGCGCCTTTCACGTCCAGGTCCAGCTCCTTGGGTACTTTTGGTGTCCCGCGTAGGATTCAAATAATATCTGATCCACGACAGAGAATTCAATTTTTTTTAATTTTTCTAATTAGGTAATCGAAACTGATAGTAATTAAGGCTGTTCTGAAAATTAAAACAGTCAATACAGTAGCCCGTTGTCTATCCATACCCATAATCAGCGTAACACCTTGAAACATTAAAACTGTGCTTCATGCAAGTTACATGGAATAGGGTGCGAAAGACAGATCGGATTCGTGGCAAACCGATAAAAACGTATAATCTACTATTTCAACGAATCCTCAGCTGCGGAGTGAAAGTTCATTCTGCTGTGAGCAAACTGTATGTCAGATTAAATCTCTTCTAAAATTCAGACTGTCCTGAACAATCCCAAGCAGTTACAGGGAAATGACGTTGTTGTATATAGGATAGAAATGGTAATACAGGCCAATACTAAAGCAGCACGTCTTTTATCAAGAAACTGAACATGAGCAAAGAAGCGCTGCTTATTGTTTAAGAACATGACAATAAAATTAAACAACTTAAAACGTCACCATAAGGCGCTGACAGCTCTTGGAAGAAAGTTGCAACAGCAGCACATCCCGCTTTTGAGGCGTCAGCAGCAGAACATGGGGGCAACATACCTGCAGACAAAGAAAGGCACGATGTACATAACGTAGATAACACACTGAACATTGAAACACAAAACACAAAGTCAGAAAGCCGTAACATAGCTTCATTCGACAACTTGGCGCAATGCAGTAAGGAAGTTGGATTACTGAAATTACGACCAGCACAGTCAAAACACATTTCACACAAATCATAAAATTTGTAGAAAGGCTGTTGTGTAGTTCAGTTTCTAAACATCAATATCGTCTTAAGGTTTAGAGAGATTTTGTCACATGCTGTTAGATGGATTCAGCAAAAGAATTAATCTCAAATAGGAAAGGCCTTGAAAAATAAGTTACGTATTATTAAGGCAGGCCAAGTAACTTTCATACTTCAAAAGTGACACGAGACACACCACTATAAACAACGGCCGGAACATTATACAATCTTTCAATTCCTCAACGATATAAATCCAGTCCTTGGTCTCAGAGCCATTCGTGAGCCGCCATGCGAATGTTTTCATCTCTGGAAAATCTGTAATTGCAGAGAATCAGTTTCTCGCAAATTATACGATCCATTTCACTACATTGGCTGGTTGGTTGATTTGGAGGAGGGGACCAAACAGCGAGTTCATCGGACCCCAGATTAGGGAAGGATGGGGAAGGAAGTCGGCCCCGTGCGCTTTGAAAGGAATCATCCCAGCATTTGCCTGAAGCTATCTTGGGAAATCACGCTAAATCTAAATCAGGATGGCCGGACGCAGGTTTGAACCGTCGTCCTCCCTAATGCGAGTACAGTGTGGTAACCACTGCGCCACCTCGCTCTGACTGGACTCGCATTCGGGAGTACGACGGTTCAATCCCGCGTCCGGCCATCGTGATGTAGGTTTTCCGTGATTTCCCTAAATCGCTCCAGGCAAATGCCGGGATGGTTCCTTTCAAAGGGCATGGCCGACTTCCTTCCCCGTCCTTCCCTAATCCGATGAGACCGATGACCTTGCTGTCTGGTCTCCTTCCTCAAAACAACCCCCAACCCATCCTCGCTCTGTCACTACGTCTGGACGCGACATTGCATTTGGTCCATATACTGGCAGAATTTCACAGCGGATCTGGGTGCAATGTAGATGTTTTGCCCACAAGGATTGTACTATCCCACATACTTCAATTCTGGAATACCTTTTTAGTTGATGTGCTATACATTCGCACACTGTGATACACCTGCTAACCATACCGCAGCACAACTATTTCTGTCCCATTCACAACGTTTGTACGGGAGGCATTTCTTGCTCTGGGGGCCATAAGAAGTATTCTCACACTTAACATCTCAGCTGAGCGAAGATGCAGTCGCTGAACCGTGACATCATAAACTAGAGTGAGGTACGGACAACAGATAGTCCTGTGAGTACATCTTTCGTGAGAAAGTGCACCAACTGAACGACCTTGTAATCTGAATGGCTGGTGTGATGGATGATAACGGTATTACCCTGGAGCCACCAAGCCAGATCTCATACTTACATTAATTAATTATTAATAACATGTTTCACATTTTGTTTACAGTTGTACGGGACAACTTTTCAATAGTATGCTATCCACACACAGTTAAAATTTCATCTTTATAGTAAGTTCCGAAAAATGAGTAACGCGGTGGAGCCGAACGTATGTTATTGGCTATGTGCTGAATGAAAGCCCAGTGAAGCGATTCGTGCTACTCAAGTAAGTCTCGAGTTAGGCGCCATACACTACAGTTTGTAGTAGAGGGCGGAACTTTACAGTTGAATGGATTTCAGTGCGTATATAAAATCGGAAGCCTGCAAGAAAAGCAGAGAATACTCAGATTTTATCGGTGAAATATGTAAAATTCGTACAATGTTTATTCATTTACAAGGATTATACTGTATAAGTGACTGGCATGTGTGATTACTTACGTCACGTGCGACTTTTGTAGCCATACATTTGTTACTATTCCTATGACCAGTTTTCGGTTTTCTCTGATGAGTGTGGAATTAAAAACTGCCCCAACAAAATATCAGTAAGCCTTAGATAGTCTATGAGTAGTCTATCATTAGTTCCATTACAGCCTCACGATCTACGCCCTGCTTCTGTGCTGGGACGAGAACACCACTTGAAGAGGACAGGTTGCTGGATATTTTCTGAATATCATGTTTTGCTTTGAGTTGGCCAGACATAAATATGCACATTATACGTCCTGCTACAAATGGATACACTTAACGTTCAATCTCGAAGAGTATTTGACCGATTTACTTCAAAGTTCTTGGTCGATTTACTTCGAATTTCTACACTCATGCTCATAAATTAAGGATAATGCCGATACATTGTGAAACAACGCTCTGGTGTGCGGTTTGTGGGTTTAAATCACCTCGGGGTATGACCATGCGGTGCTTTTGACCTGCTGTCGTCGCACGGTGGCGCTGGCAGCAGTCCACATACGCAGAGGTGTGTTGGTGCATGTCAGAGTACGGTGCAGCGAGTAAGTGTGCAGACGTTTTCAGACGTGCTAATGGTGACAGTGTGTTGAAAATGGCTCAAAGAACACATGTTGATGACGTTGTGAGACGTACAATACTAGGGCGACTGGAGCCTGCTCAAGCACAGCAGGTCGTAGCACGGGCCGCAAAGTGTGATCTCAAGATTATGGCAACGATTCCAGTAGACAGGAAACGTGTCCAGGCGCTACAGTACTGAACGTCCACAGTGTACAACACTACAAGAAGACCGATATCTCACCATCAGTGCCCGCAGACGGCCACGGAGTACTGCAGGTAGCCTTGCTCGGGACCTTACCGCAGCCACTGGAACAGTTGTCTCCAGACACAGAGTCAACAGACAACTCAGCAGACATGGTTTATTCGCCAGCAGACCTGCAAGGTGCATTCTTTTGCCCTGGCCACAGGAGAGCCCGTAAAGCCTGGTGTCAAGAACACAGTACATGGTTATTTTAACGGTGGTCCCAGGTTATGTTCACGGATGAGTCTAGGTATAGTGTGAACAGTGATTCTCACCGGGTTTTCATCTGGCGTGAACCAGGAACAAGATACCAACCCGTTAATGACCTTGAAAGGGATCTGTATGGAGGTCTTGGTGTGATGGTGTGGGGTGGGATTATGATTGGTGCACGTACACCCCTGCATGTCTTTCACACAGAAACTGTAACATGTCAGGTGTATCCGGACGTCATTTTGCACCAGTACCTCCGCGTTTTCAGGGGTGCAGTGGGTCCCACCTTCCTCCTGATGGATGATAACGCACAGCCCCACCGAGCTGCCAGCGTGGAGGAATACCTTGAAACAGAAGATATCACGCGATTGGAGTGGCCTGCCTGTTCTCCAGTCCTAAACCCCATTTAGCACGTCTGGGATGCTAACGGTGCACTTCTTCAAACCGCTACGACACTTCAGGAGCTCCGTCAGGCACTGGTGCAAGAATGGGAGGCTATACCCCAGCAGCTGCTCGAGCACCTGATCCACAGTATACCGACCCGTTGTGCGGCCTGTGCACGTGTGCATGGTGATCATATCCCATACTGATGGCGGGGTACATGCGCAGGGAACAGTGGCGTTTTGTAGCACATGTGTTTCTGGATATTTCTCTCAACTTATCAACAATACGGTGGACTTAAAGATCTGTGTCGTGTATGTTCCCTGTGTGCCTATGCTATTAGCGCCAGTTTTGTGTAGTGCCACGTTGTGTGGCGCCACATTCTGCAATTATCCTTAATTTATTAGCTTCAGTGTATATCCAGATGGAACATTGAAGAAAATTACTGAAAAATTCAATGCTAACAAACGAAATAGATTGTGGTAAACTGAGTGTAATTCCTATCACGAGTGTAAATAACAGTTGAAGACATATTCTTTCGTCGCATTCAGTTGACACACAGTTTTTGTGTACGACTCCGTACACAACGGTAAGGACAGGTGGGCTACATAGTGGTGCGGCAACTGTCGTCGTAGGAAAGCTGGTCAGGAGGAGAAATGATTAGCAAAAACGTCTAAACAGTAAACAGAAAATTTATTCAACTTCTCGTATGGTACCAAGACTCATTACAAATAATTGAGCAAGAAATAGAGACCAGCTTATACAATAGCAACAAGGATGAGTCTGAAACTTCCTGGCAGATTAAAACTGTGTGCCCGACCGAGACTCGAACTCGGGACCTTTGCCTTTCGCGGGCAAGTGCTCTACCATCTCAGCTACCGAAGCACGACTCACGCCCGGTACTCACAGCTTTACTTCTGCCAGTATCTCGTCTCCTACCTTCCAAACTTTACAGAAGCTCTCCTGCGAAACTTCGGTAGCTCAGATGGTAGAGCACTTGCCCGCGAAAGGCAAAGGTCCCTAGTTCGAGTCTCGGTCGGGCACACAGTTTTAATCTGCCAGGAAGTTTCATATCAGCGCACACTCCGCTGCAGAGTGAAAATCTCATTCTGGGAACATCCCCCAGGCTTTGGCTAAGCCATGTCTCCGCAATATCCTTTCTTTCAGGAGTGCTAGTTCTGCAAGTTTCGCAGGAGAGCTTCTGTAAAGTTTGGAAGGTAGGAGACGAGATACTGGCAGAAGTAAAGCTGTGAGTACCGGGCGTGAGTCGTGCTTCGGTAGCTCAGATGGTAGAGCACTTGCCCGCGAAAGGCAAAGGTCCCTAGTTCGAGTCTCGGTCGGGCACACAGTTTTAATCTGCCAGGAAGTTTCATATCAGCGCACACTCCGCTGCAGAGTGAAAATCTCATTCTGGAAACATCCCCCAGGCTGTGGCTAAGCCATGTCTCCGCAATATCCTTTCTTTCAGGAGTGCTAGTTCTGCAAGTTTCGCAGGAGAGCTTCTGTAAAGTTTGGAAGGTAGGAGACGAGATACTGGCAGAAGTAAAGCTGTGAGTACCGGGCGTGAGTCGTGCTTCGGTAGCTCAGATGGTAGAGCACTTGCCCGCGAAAGGCAAAGGTCCCGAGTTCGAGTCTCGGTCGGGCACACAGTTTTAATCTGCCAGGAAGTTTCATATCAGCGCACACTCCGCTGCAGAGTGAAAATCTGATTCTGGAAGGACGAGTCTCTCTGAAGCATGAACGATGGTGTCGGACCCGCGACTAAGCGGCGTGTGCGTAGCGTCACATAGCGAAGTGGCTCAAAGTATGAGTGGGCTGTATGACTGCCGCCGGCCGTCCTATATTGCAACAGAAGAGGGCGCTCGTGGTGCGGAGCCACTAGCTGACGTGCGGATCTCACACGAGCGCTGCCGGCGTCCCACGGAAATTCGCAGTTCCGTTGCCAGCTTTGAAACGACTGTTGAATGTTATCGATACATAATAACACAGCAGTAATTCAAATATGCCCTACCATTTGAAGCGATTGCTGTTTCAGGTGCGGCTTGCATTCGCTACGAGTATCAACAATGAGCAGGGCCAGTCACTCTGTTGTGGCAGGCATTAAACATCCCGAGCAAAGCCGGGCGCCGCAGCTGCAGCTAGTATTTTATACAGGGTGTTACAAAAAGGTACGGCCAAACTTTCAGGAAACATTCGTCACACACAAATAAAGAAAAGATGTTATGTGGACATGTGGTCGGAATCGCTTAATTTCCATGTTAGAGCTCATTTTAGTTTCGTCCACCAACGCTCAATGGAGCACGTTATCATGATTTCATACGGGATACTCTACCTGTGCTGCTAGAACATGTGCCTTTACAAGTACGACACAGCATGTGGTTCATGCGCGATGGAGCTCCTGCACATTTCAGTCTAAGTGTTCGTACGCTTCTCAACAACAGATTCGGTGACCGATGGATTGGTAGAGGCGGACCAATTCCATGGCCTCCACGCTCTCCTGACCTCAACCCTCTTGACTTTCATTTATGGGGGCATTTGAAAGCTCTTGTCTACGCAACCCCGGTACCAAATGTAGATACTCTTCGTGCTCGTATTGTGGACGGCTGTGATACAATACGCCATTCTCCAGGGCTGCATCAGCGCATCAGGGATTCCATGCGACGGAGGGTGGAAGCATGTATCCTCGCTAAGGGAGGACATTTTGAACATTTCCTGTAACAAAGTGTTTGAAGTCACGCTGGTACGTTCTGTTGCTGTGTGTTTCCATTCCATGATTAATGTGATTTGAAGAGAAGTAATAAAATGAGCTCTAACATGGAAAAAATGGTTCAAATGGCTCTGAGCACTATGGGACTCAACATCTTAGGTCATAAGTCCCCTAGAACTTAGAACTACTTAAACCTAACTAACCTAAGGACATCACACACACCCATGCCCGAAACAGCATTCGAACCTGCGACCGTAGCAGTCCCGCGGTTCCGGACTGCAGCGCCAGAACCGCTAGACCACCGCGGCCGGCTCTAACATGGAAAGTAAGCGTTTCCGGACACATGTCCACGTAACATATTTTCTTTCTTTGTGTGTGAGGAATGTTTCCTGAAAGTTTGGCCGTGCCTTTTTGTAACACCCTGTATACACGCGTTGTAGCAGAAGATTGGCGTAACATCTGAAGAACGCATGTTCGCGTGGCTGTGGGGAGCACGAATACATTGGTTGGTTGGTTGATATTGGAGAGGGGACCAAATAGTGAGGTCGTCGGTCACATCGAATGAGGGAAGGAAGTCAGCGGTGCCCTTTCGAAGGAACCATCTCGGTATTTGCCTGAAGCGATTTCGGGAAATCACGGAAAAGCTAAATTAGGATGGCCAGACACGGGTTTGAACCGTCATCCTCCCGAATGCGTGTCCAATTGTGCTAACCACTGTGCCACCTCACTCGGTGCGAACACGCTGCCAAATCGCAGTTGAACATGCAGGTTTGTGATACGGGTCGGTAACGACCCCACAGGGCGTACTGCGAGAGGACTACGCGGTACAGCCGCGGTGCGGGAGCTGGGCGCAGTGAACTGCAGGGCGGAGAGGGGCAGCCGGCAGTGGCGCTGTGACGTAGGCGCCACGCGCGAGCCGAGCCGCCTCGCCGACCTGCTGAGTCAGACGCTCGCTCGCTCACTCCCACCATTCACAGGCGGCCCGGCCGCGTGGACAACCTGTGGCGCGGAGCGGCTGCCGTCGAGTTCGCACTGCCCTCGCCGACGTCAGCTGGGACGCTGACACAACACACGACTTTTTGTGAACCTCGCAACAACCAGAAAGACAAATAATACCGAAACAGGCTTCATTGACCTCGCTCATTGTTGTTACTGAAGGAGTCGCGGACTGCACAGGTTGGTTATAATTATATACACAGAGTACGCGAAGGAACTTGCCCCCCTTCTTGCAGCGGTGTACCGTAGGTCTCTAGAAGAGCATAGCGTTCCAAAGGATTGGAAAAGGGCACAGGTCATCCCCGTTTTCAAGAAGGGACGTCGAACAGATGTGCAGAACTATAGACCTATATCTCTATCAGTTGTAGAATTTTGGAACAAGTATTATGTTCGAGTATAATGACTTTTCTGGAGACTGGAAATCTACTCTGTAGGAATCAGCATGAGTTCCGAGAAAGACGATCGTGTGAATCCTAGCTCGCGCTATTCGTCCACGAGACTCAGAGGGCCATAGACACGGGTTCACAGGTAGATGCCGTGTTTCTTGACTTCCGCAAGGCGTTCGATACAGTTCCCGACAGTCGTTTAATGAACAAAGAGCATATGGACTATCAGACCAATTGTGTGATTGGATTGAAGAGTTCCTAGATAACAGAACGCAGCATGTCATTCTCAATGGAGAGAAGTCTTCCGAAGTAAGAGTGATTTGAGGTGTGCCGCGGGGAGTGTCGTACGACCGTTGCTATTCACAATATACACAAATGACCTTGTGAGTAACATCGGAAATTCACTGAGGCTTTTTGCGGATGATGCTGTAGTAGAACGAGAGGTTATAACAATAGAAAATTGTACTGAAATACACGAGGATCTGCAACGAATTGACGCATGGTGCTGGGAATGGGAATTCAATCTCAATGTAGACAAGTGTAATGTGCTGCGAATACATAGAAAGAAAGATCCTTTATCATTTAGCTACAATATAGTAGGGCAGCAACTGGAAGCAGTTAATTCAATAAATTATCTGGAAGTAGGCATTAGGAGTGATTTAAAATCGAATGATCATATAAAGTTGATCGTCGGTAAAGCAGATGCCAGACTGAGATTCATTGGAAGAATCCTAAGCAAATGCAATCCGAAAACAAAGTAAGTACGTTGCAGTACACTTGTTCGCCCACTGCTTGAATATTGCTCGCCAGTGTGGGATCCGTACCAGATCGGGTTGATAGAAGAGATAGAGAGAAGATCCAACGGAGAGTAGCGCGCTTTGTTACAGGATCATTTAGTAATAGCGAAAGCGTTACGGAGATGATAGATAAACTCCAGTGGAAGACTCTGCAGGAGAGACGCTCAGTAGCTCGGTACGGGCTTTTGTTGAAGTTTCGAGAACATACCTTCACCGAGGAGTCAAGCAGTATATTGCTCCCTCCTACTTATATCTCGCGAAGAGACCATGAGGATAAAATCAGAGAGAATTAGAGCCCACACAGAGGCATACCGACAGTCTTTCTTTCCACGAACAATACGAGACTGGAATAGAACGGAGAACCGATAGAGGTACTCAAAGTACCCTCCGCCACACACCGTCAGGTGGCTTGCGGAGTAAGGATGGAGATGTAGATACTTTCACTAACTGAGAACGTCCCCATGACAAACGACTGATCGTAGGACAGTGAATCTTTGTGGAAACATCTGTAAGGACACGAGGAAGAGAAGTACAGAATAAACAATAGGGGAAAAAAAATACATTTTAATTTTCATGTGAGAGGGTAACATCTACTGATTGCGTATGTCGTTTATGTTCCAGATTACAAACGTTGCTCAGTGTGACGACTATGTGCATCCACGACAGCCTGGAAACGCACTAGAGATTGCCCCAGTGCTGCCCGAAATATCTCACATGTATGGCGTCAGCGCGGCGGACTGCCAAGCGAAGGGGCCCGGGTTCGATTCACGACCGGGACGGAGATTTTCTCCGCTCGTGGACTGCATGTTGTGTTGTCCTTGCGTTAGTTTCGTCATAACTGACATTCCACTGGTAAGTTAGATGAATTGGCACCTCCCGAAAGCCAAGCAAAGGAAAAAATTTCACATGGTTTGTTGGCTACTTCCCTCGCAATCGTACATTGCGTCCACCATTCTCAGCCACGGCAACAGTTTGTCACGCCAGTTAATCCGAACTTCCGAATCGTGTTCTTCAATACTGGAGCGGAAAAGCAGCCACCCGTAGTATTTGAACGCGTCTACACTCGCGAAGAGCAGAAGCACTATTGCTGTTGTTTTAATAAAAACACCTTCACGAGTTAGGCCACGGCAACCTTGTCTAGACCCATATTGACTGCCTGCAACTGTAATGCACACTGATTCCTGTGTTTCAACCGTACGTCGTCCCATCAGTACCAGCGCCTAACGCCAAGTCATTTCATTAACACTACGAACAAAGCAAGTCCCGCAGCGCACAGTCTGAAAATCATCCTCTTAAAGTTGAGTACAAACACTGTAAATAGCTTCCACTCTACACTGGCTCACGTAGATAAAGATTAATTATATATTAAATAAAATATAGATGGTTGTTAAAAGAAATTGCTGGAAGAGGAGCTCCAGCGTTTGATGGCTTCGAAATAGAGCTTTTAAAACCGCAGGTATTGTCGCAATTAAATTAAACTATATTGAGACAAAAAAATTGATGTAGATGTATCTGGTCTACAGAATGAACAAACAAGCATTTACATGCGGACGCTGATTAAAAGAAACCAGAAAAGGTGAAAATTACAAAAAACTAACTTTCACACCACATGCTAGGAAACGTTTCTTGAAAATCATCCAGAACCGACTAAAATCATACAAGGGCAGAAAGTAGCGAAGGGAACGAGCAGCATTCAGAAAGGACAGAAGCATCAGGGACCAATTACAAAACGTAAGATGGATCATGGGAAAAGACAGAAAATATCACCAAGACTTATTTAAGTGCTTCTTAGACGACGGAAACACATTTGACTGTGTAAGTCACTCGAAGATGTGGGAAGTACCAGGCTTTGTGGCAAAAATATGTGGGAAGCATTAGGGATTACAGAAATAACAAATGGTTCTAACGGCTCTGAGCACTATGGGACTTAACTTCTGAGGTCATCAGTCCCCTAGAACTTAGAACTACTTAAACCTAACTAACCTAAGGACATGACACACATACATGCCCGAGGCAGGATTCGAACCTGCCACCGTATCGGTCGCGCGGTTCCAGACTGAAGCGCCTAAAACCGCTCGGCCACACCAGCCGGCCTGGAAATAACAGAGTACCTTATACAGCTAATCAGAATCTATACAAAAACCAAGAAGCAACGGTAAAAATGCAGCAGTAATGTACAGAAACTATCGGGACAGGGAAAGAAGTCAGACACAGATGCAAGCTATCTTCGTTTCTGGTGATTAGGTTTAATAATTAATAAGAACTGCAGCTTTAACAAGATATGAAACTGGTATTAAAACTGAGGGGGCACACGGCATAAAAAGTATGATGGAAAAATAAGCAAAAAGTGAAGTTTTCTTAAGGCTAAATTTGATGAAAACAAAAATATTGACTCCTGGAATGAAGACTAATGGGGCGATAAACGAGTAACCCCTGACGAAGACCATAAGCAAATATTTTTAGGATCTACAATAGCAAACTGCAGCTCCTGCAATAAGAAAATAAGAAGTATTTTCTTGCGGCAATTGCAGGCTATGTCCGTAGTTATCTGCTGAATGTATTCCAATCACTGTCTTCCTCTACAGTTTTTACCATCTACAGCTCGCTCTATGTTTTAACAGATGTCCTCTTATCCTTTAGCCGGCCGCTGTGGCCGAGCGGTTCTAGGCGCTTCAGTCCGGAACCGCGCTGCTGCTACGGTCGCAGGTTCGAATCCTGCCTCGGGCATGGATGTGTGTTATCTCCTTAGGTTAGTTAGTTTTAAGTAGTTCTAAATCTAGGGGACTGATGACCTCAGATGTTCAGTCTCATAGCGCTCAGAGCCATTTGAACCATTTTTCTTATCCTTTCCCCTCTTCTTGTCAGCGTTTTCCATACGCTGCTTTCCTCGCCGATTCTGCGGAGAACCACCTCATACCTTACCTTATCAGTCCACCTAATTTTCAACATTAGTCTGTAGAACCACATCGCAAATGCTTCGATTCCCTTCTGTTCCGGTTTTACCATAGTCCATGTTTCACTAACATACAATGCTGTGCCCCAAACGTACATTTTCAGAAATTTCTTCCTCAAATTCAGACCTATATTTAATACTAGTCGGCGTCTCTTCAGCAGCGCCAGTCTGCTTTTTTTATCCTCCTTGCTTCGTCCTTCATGTGTTCTTGGCTACCTAGGTACCAGAATTTCTTAACTTTGTCAACTTCGTGATCCCCAATTCTGAAGTTAAGTTTCTCGGTGTTGTCATTTCTGCTGCTCATTAGACCATTCATTGCTTTCAACAGATCCTGCAATTCTTCTTGACATTCACTTAGGATAGCAATGACAACAGCGAATCTTATAACTGATAACCTTTCAGCCTGAATTTCAATCACACACTTGAACCTTTCTTTTATTTCCGTCATTGCTTCTTCGATGATCAGATTCAATAGTAGGAGCGAGAGACTGCATCCAGGTCTTACACCTTTTTAATCCAAGCACTTAGTTCTTGATCTTCCAATTTTACTGTTCCCTCTTGGTTCTTATATATTACCCGTCTTTCCCTACAGCGAACCCCTACTTTTCTCAGTGTTTCGAACATCTTGCACCACATTACATTGTCGAACGCTTTTTCCAGGCCGACATATCCTCAGTCTTGCTTCCATTATCAACCGCAAAAATAGAATTGTTTCTCTGACACCTTTATGTCTCCTAAAGCCAAACTGATAGTCATCTAACTAATCCTCAATTTTCTCTTCCATTCTTTCGTTTATATTCTTGTCAGCAAATTGGATGCTTGAGCTGTTAAGCTGACAGTGCGATAATTCTCGTACTTGTCGGCGCTTGCTATTTTCGGAATAGTGTGGATAATGTTTTTTGCCAAAAAAAAAATGGTTCAAATGGCTCTAAGCACTATGGGACTTAACTGCTGAGGTCATCAGTCCCCTAGAACTTAGAACTACTTAAACCTAACTAACCTAAGGACATCACACACATCCATGCCCGAGGCAGGATTCGAACCTGCGACCGTAGCGATCGCGCGGTACCAGACTGTAGCGCCTAGAACCGCTCGACCACTCTGGCCGGCTTTTGCCAAAAAGTCTGATGGTACATTTCCAGTCGCATACATGTCACACACCAGAGTGAACAGTCGTTTCGTGCCATTCCCCCAATGATTTTAGAAATTCCAATGGAATGTTATCTGTCCCTTCTGCCTTATTTGATTTTAAATCGTCCAACGCTGTTTTAAATTCTCTCTAAAACTGGCTCTCCTGTCTCTCCCTGTCGACTCCTGTTTCTTCTTCTATCACGCTATCAGAGAAGTCCTCCCCCTCATAGTAGAGACCTTCAATCTACTCTTTCCACGTATCCGATCTCTCTTCTGCATTAAACAGTGGAATTCCAGTTGCAGTCTTAACGTTACCGCCCGTGCTTTTTATCTCACTGATGGTTGTTTTGACTTTCCGACAATCATTTATTCTTAGATTGCTTCACATTTTCATGCAGTCATTTCGCCCTAGCTTCCCTGCATTTCCTATCTATTTCATTCCTAAGTGACTTGCGTTTCTGTATTCCTGAATTTCCCTGAAGATTTTTGTATTTCATTTTTTCGTCGATCAATTGAAATATTTTTTTCTGTTATCCATGATTTCTTCGCAGTTACCTTCCTGATGCCTATGTTTTTCTTTCCAACTTATGTGCTTGCCCTTTTTAGAGATGTCCATTCCTCTTCAACTGGACTGCCTACTGAGCTACTCGTTAGTAGGACTTCAAGCGTCTCTCATCATTCCTTTGTACGTCTGCATCCCTCTTATTCGCTCATTGGTTCTTCCTGACTAGTTTTAAACTTCAGCCTAGTTTCAGTATTTCGTATTACTAGCTGAAATTTATTGCAGAACTCAATTAGTCTTTCTTCTCCCTCTTTCCTATACCAATCCCATATTCTCCCGTGATTCTTTCTTTTACTCCTTCCGCTACAACCGCATTCCAATCCCCCCACGAGTATCAGATTTTCACCTCCCTTTACGTGCTGAATTAACCGTTCAATACATTCATATACTTCCTCTATTCCTTCATCTTCTACTTACGCCGTTACCCAGTACACATCAACTATTGTTGCCAGTGCTGGTTTGCTATCGGTTCTGATGAGAACAACCCTATCACTGAACTGTTCACAGTTATTCACTCTCTGCCCTTCCAGGAAACTGTCATTACTTACCAAAATAAAAAAAATAGCTGAACCTTTGATCTTTCCCATAGTTTCGACGCATGTGAGTTGCAGAGAACAAAAAGAAATAGATTCCAAGAAAATTTAGTTTAGAGATTGCCTTTGGATTTCGTGGACAGAGAAAATAAAATAAAATAAAAAACAGTCCTGAAAAAGCTGAAACCAAAAATATGTTTGGAGTCCAAAAACTATTGTTGCCAGTGCTGGTTTGCTATCGGTTCTGATGAGAACAACCCTATCACTGAACTGTTCACAGTTATTCACTCTCTGCCCTTCCAGGAAACTGTCATTACTTACCAAAATAAAAAAAATAGCTGAACCTTTGATCTTTCCCATAGTTTCGACGCATGTGAGTTGCAGAGAACAAAAAGAAATAGATTCCAAGAAAATTTAGTTTAGAGATTGCCTTTGGATTTCGTGGACAGAGAAAATAAAATAAAATAAAAAACAGTCCTGAAAAAGCTGAAACCAAAAATATGTTTGGAGTCCAAAAAAAGGAAAAGGAAATTAATGGTGCTATGGTAGTATCATGAGTGCAGAAGGCACCACAAGGAAGAAAGAAAGGAAGGAAGATTAGAGTATAACGTCTCATTGACACTACGGTCATTAGATACGAAGAAGATACTAGAGAAAGCTATAATGCTTGGAGGAACAGAAAATTAAAGACGTACGTAGGAAAAAACCTAGATGCAAGTAGATAGACGACATCAAAGAAAGCATCGGAATGACCTTGCAAGAGCTGAGGACTCAAACAACGCCTAGGGTTGCATGGGGGAACATTGTTCACTAGGAGTCAGAGATGAGTTGATAGTAACACACACAGATACAGGCAACTGTGACCAGTCACTTATGACATATTTATTTGCATTAAGTAATTTTCGAGGCTTTTTAGACCCATCTTCACATGAGACATGCAGAAGTTCATGTTTGTAGCGTGATGTAGTAGATATCGCTTCAGAGGATTTCCGTGACGTACCGTTGTGCAATCTGGGTTGTCCGCCGTGATCCGATGCCCTCCCATCCCCCACCACGAAGCCTGGAGTAACACAGCTGTGCCTCTGGAAAACATAGGGACCTCTTCCCTTGTCGTCGCCATACTCGCCAGCAGTGTCATCTGGGGCAGTGCAAAACAGTGATTCTTCGCTGAAATCGATGCGATTCCATTCATCATCAATCCATAATATACGGTCACGGCCGCAATCCAAACGCAGCAGTTTCTGCTGTGATGTAATACCAGCCTACACATGGGACCGCAATACCCTAGTCCGACTATGCTGGTCTCCAACCAATGGTGCGAGATAACACAGAAGTTTGCAGGGAGTCAATTACTTGTTCTCGAACGGCAGGCGCGGAGGTAAAGGGTTTCCCATGTGTTTGGTGGGGGCTCCTCTCGTGATGGTCAGACGTCACCGGCCAGAACCTTCCCGACGAGTATGCCAACCCTAACGTTCCCATGCAGTCCAACACCGGACCATTGTCACATACGAATTCCCGAGAATTCTGGATGTTGCACGAATCGACCAGCCGGCCAAATGGAGACTCAAATAAGGTCCTTATCAAACTCTGTTAGATGCTGATAACGCTAACTCACACGATCTTTGGCCTCTCCATGTGATCTCTAAACATCTGACAATGCTGACGCCCCTTTTATGCTCTACAATGCATGATAACAACGTTAAACAGGGTGCTTCACTTTTTTTAGCAGCCAGTGTAGTGGAAGGTTGCTATCAATGATCCATCGAAAGAAATTTGTAATAAAATCTTCAGATACCGTAATAATTCTTCAGATACCGTAATAAATATTTTATTTTCAGGATAACTTGAATCTTATCTCTTGCATTTCACTATAGCCTCAGAAGTCTGGTAGCTGGTTTCTTTCAATGGGCTATAGTGTAATAGCTGTTAAACACTACACACGTGTAAATGATTTTCAATCAATATTTTTCATTTCAGGAATTTTTTGGCATCTAAAATCGAATAACGTGTAATCGAAATCAAGGTGGCTAAAAGTAGAAAGGCCACCTTTGAAGCATTTTTTTAAAAAAGAAAAACACACGTTTGACATTATCAAAACAAACTATTACAAAATGTATAATGAAAACAATTTTTTAAATTTTGTTCATGTTGTTGTGGTCTTCAGTCAAAAGACTGGTTTGATGCATCTCTCCATGCTACTCTATCCTGTGCAAGCCTCTTTATCTCCGAGTAACTACTGCAACCTAAATTCCTCTGAATGTGCGTATTGTATTCATCTCTTGGTATACCTCTATGATTTTTACCCGGCGCGCTTCCCTCCAGTACTAAATTGGCGATCCCTTGATGCCTCAGAATGCGTCCTGCCAACCGGTCCCTTCTTCTAGTCAAGTTGTATCACAAATTTTTCTCCTCAATTTTTTTCAGTCTCTTTTTATTAGTTATGTGATCGACCCATCTAATCTTCATCATTCTTCTGCAGCGCCACATTTCATAAGCTTCTATTCTCTTCTTGTCTAAACTGTTTATCGTCCATGTTTTACTTCCATACATGGTGACACTCCATACAAATGCCATCGGAAAGGACTTGCTGACACTTAAATCTATAACCGGTGTTAACAAATTTTTCTTCTTCAGAAACGCTTTTCTTGCCATTGCCAGTCTACATCTTGTATCCTCCCTACTTCGACTATCATCAGTTATTTTGCTTCCTAAATAGCAAAACTCATCTACTACTTTAAGTGACTTGTTTCCTACTCTAATCCGCTCAGCATCACATTTTTAATTAGACTACATTCCATTATCCTCGTTTTGCTTTTGTTGATGTTCATCTTATATCCTCCTTAAAGATACTGTCCATTCCGTTCAATTGCTCTTCCGAGTCCTTTGCTGTCTCTGACGGAATTACAATGTCACTGGGAAATCTTAAAGTTTTTATTTCTTCTGCCTGGACTTTAACTCCTACTCCAAATTTTTCTTTTGTTTCCTTTACTGCTGGCTCAATATACAGATTGAATAACATCGGGGATAGGCAACAACTCTGTCTCATTCCCACCTCAACCGCTACTTCCCTTTCGTGCCCCTCCACTCTTGCAACAGCCATCTGGTTTCTGTGCTAATTGTAAACAGCCTTTCGTTCCCTGTATTTTACCCCTGCCACCTTCTAAAGGTGGCATTTTGTTCATAATTTCAGAAAATTTGAGGTTACTCATTCAAGGCAAATCTCACTGCTTCGCTTAACAATACTTAGTCAGCGTCCACAGCACGTTACATTATATTGAGAATATGACAAAACGATGTGAACTGCTCGTACTTTCCTGAGAGGGCTGCAGAAATCTGATCACTATTACCATATCAGTACAACGTTTCAAATCATTAATACTAGTCTATCACAAGAACATAGTACGAACCTTACCTCTTTCACCATTACTCTGCATCTCCGCGGAACAACTCACAACTAAGATGGCGTATCTTTGGCAAAACGGGTTACACCTAATGACTGCTAGCAATGTGCCTATTGTAGATATCGACAGAGAAATCGACTCGCCCCATCGAAGGAGCCAGCCCATGGATAGCAACATTCCTTTGTCTAGAAAATAATATGCGTTTTGCAAGCGCACTTAAAAGCAATTCGGAAGTAGAAAAGTATAGCATGTCTGACAGATGACGTCACGCCGGCGACATGGTGTAGTTCTGCTTCGGTAGTTCGGCAGATAAAATCCCCACCGGGTAATCGAGTGAACAATGCATGGCCACCTCTTACGCTGTCGTCTGCGGTTTGTGCAGCCTTCATGTCGTGGCGGCGCACGCGCAATAAAACCCGCTGAACATGGCACAGAGTCCTGTTACACGACAAGGGCATTGTCTGCCAACCTATGCCACGTATCACTGGCTCCACTTCCCGCAACACACTGTCCGTGTAATCTTGCGAAGCTCATCACTTCAAAGAACGTTTATGACAAATGCTTTCTGATGTACCCGTAAATTTCAAGAACTGTCACATTAGACCACTTTAATATCTGGATAAACACACAAAAGAGACCTACGCAGGAATAGTGTGTAGTCCAGACATATATTACACTACTGGACATTAAAATTGCTGCACCAAGAAGAAATGCAGATGATAAACGGGTATTCATTGGACAAATATATTATACTAAAACTGACATGTGATTACATTTTCACGCAATTTGGGTGCATAGATCCTGAGAAATCAGTACCCAGAACAACCACCTCTGGCTGTAATAACGGCCTTGATACGCCTGGGCATTGAGTCAAACAGAGCTTGGATAGTGTGTACAGGTACAGCTGACCATGCAGCTTCAACACGATATCAAAGTTCATCAAGAGTAGTGACTGGCGTATTGTGACGAGCCAGTTGCTCGCCACCATTGACCAGACGTTTTCAATTGGTGAGAGATCTGGAGAATGTGCTGGCAAGGGCAGCAGTCGAACATTTTCTGTGTCCAGAAAGGTCCGTACAGGACCTCAACATGCGGTCGTCCATTATCCTGCTGAAATGTAGGGTTTCGCAAGGATCGAATGAAGGGTAGAGCCACGGGTCGTAACACATCTGAAATGTAACGTCCACTGTTCAGAGTGCCGTCAGTGCGAACAAGAGGTGACCGAGACGTGTAACCAATGGCACCCCATACCATCACGCCGGGTGATATGCCAGTATGGCGATGACGAATACACGCTTCCAATGTGCGTTCACCGCGATGTCGCCAAACACGGATACGACCATCATGATGCTGTAAACAGAACCTGAATTCATCCGAAAAAATGACGTTTTGCCATTCGTGCACCCAGGTTCGTCGTTGAGTACAGCATCGCAGGCGCTCCTGTCTGTAACGCAGCGTCAAGGGCAACCGCAGCCACGGCCTCCGAGCTGATAGTCCATGCTGCTGCAAACGTCGTCGAACTGTTCGTGCAGATGGTTGTTGTCTTGCAAACGTCCCCATCTATTGATTGAGGGATCGAGACGTGACTGCACGATCCGTGACAGCCATGCGGATAAGATGCCTGTCATCTTGACTGCTAGTGATACGAGGCCGTTGGGATCCAGCACGGCGTTCCGTATTACTCTCCTGAACCCACCGATTCCATATTCTGCTAACAGTCATTGGATCTCGACCAACGCAAGCAGCAATGTTGCGATACGATGAACCGCAATCGCGATAGGTTACAATCCGACCTTTATCAAAGTCGGAATCGTGATGGTACGTATTTCTCCCCCTCACCCGAGGCATCGCAACAACGTTTCACCAGGCAACGCCGGTTAACTGCTGTTTGTGTATGAGAAATCGGTTGGAAACTTTCCTCATGTCAGCACGTTGTAGGTGTCGCCACCGGCGGCAACCTGGTGTGTGAATGCTCTGAAAAGCTAATCATTTGCATATCTTCTTCCTGTCGGTTAAATTTCGCGTCTCTTCGTGGTGTAGCAGTTTTAATGGCCAGTAGTGTACTTTACCAGTACTTTACTTCCACCGTACAGTGCACATCATTAATTTTGCGGTGCATTTAGTTACAACAGTTGGCAAACTGTATAATGTGGGAACCAGTGTGATGAGAATTTTAATGCAATCGTACGGTTAAAATAAAAGAACGGTCTTAAAGCGAAGTTTCATATTTTGTTTAGCGAGTAAGTTATTAATTAATAGGTGTTAAAACGTGCAAGAAAAACAGCAATGATTACCATTTGGCAATGAACGCTGTGTTTCGTGACGTAATTCACAATTCTTGTCATACCTTACTTCGAAGTCGGCCATTGACAGATGTAATTCAACTCTTATAGAGAAAAAATCAAGTACAAACACCAGAAAAGCGGATATTTTTCCCTGGCTTAAAAATAAAAATATTAAGCACCTTATAAACCAGACTCGTGCCAATCTCCTGCAGCACGTTAATTTATGCTGTACAAGTGAGGTGACAGATCGTACAAACTTGATTTCCTTAAAGGATATAAGCCTTGACCCTATCATCGTAAATTTAAAATCAGATTGTTCGGAACCAGACTCAAATAGAAGTGACGATGGTATTACGATGTAGACTTTGGAACAAAGTAAAACAAAGTAATAATATTTCTTAGTTTTAAAGACCCGTGGTTTAAAAAATGTGTTTGCCAACGTATCAGTTGCATACTTAATAATGAGAACTTCGTAGCCTTTTTGATAAGAACTTTGTATGCTTTTAATTATGCACACTATAATGTTCAACATATTGCCAAAGGAGAAGTTAAGCTTCTCCCATCACGTTGTAAACCTCTGTTTTCAAGGCACGAACTGGATAAGGCCCTAAAATGACAGAACTGTTACTTGTCGAGATATCGGTGGTTTTCGATGATACTGCTAAGATTCCCTGGATTTATTCGTAGATGACTGTTAATTGTTTTCTTGTTCAATGCATTACAATGCGGTTTCTCACTGTGATGTCGAACGTGTTAGATTACACTCATATTGCCCGTTTACAACGAAAAATATGACAAGTTACTGACCATTTTTTCGATAGTCTTTTACATTAGTCTTTTCTACTAATCTTTGTTTTTGCACACAATGATTACACTTAACTATCGTCACACACACACACACAACCTTACACATTTTTAAAAATTCTATTGAGCAGAAGCAGTTGTCAAGCAAATATAATGATTTCGGTTTGTGCTTGAAGTTACTTTTGTTGTGTGCTAAATTTTTACTTATAATGCAGTTCAAATCGCAATAAATGGCAATTATTGGAAGCAGTTTCAATGTCGTTTTGAGAAAAACTGTACTTCACGTCTTCACAAAGCTGTGTCAGCTGTTGTCACCTCCCGACGTCACGCAGGATAAATCTGTGGAGCAGTGGATTTGAATTAATGTTTCTCTCATGACGATTGATCGAAATTGGTTTAAATATTTATTATTCCCTTCATAGATTTGAATGTGTAATACAATGTACCGTATGAAAACGAGTTTGGTGTTATCGGCAGCAATGCAGTTCGGCAACGTAGACTTTTGTTTGCCCGCTCTTTGCTGCAGCGCATGCACAGTTCTCATCCCCCCCCCCCCGCCCCTCCCACGCAAGTCTGCCTTTAGGCTCCGCCTCTATGCGCGGAAGCGCCGTCCTAGGTGACGCGGGCTTTAGTATCGAAAAGAATTCCGCCGAAAATGGAGCGATTTATTTTCGCCTTGCCTACTGACCATTTGTAACTTTCAGGTAAGAGTCACTAGTGGCGAATTTTGAGTGAATCTTACACATTTGTCTTACAGCCATGTCAAAATTTGCTTCTTTTGCCAAAACACAGCGGAATTTACACAGTATCACCTGACTAACACGTTGTGCAGACGCAATTGCGAGAGTATTCTGAGACAGTGGTTAATTAAGTTTATGAAGTCATGGACTGAGCAAACGTAAGGTCAGTACCTCACGAAAAAGCACGTTCTCGATACAAAATAAATGTGTAATATCTTCACTTATGTTATTCCAAACACCATAGCATTTCTCGTGTAACCAGCTATCACTGCCCTTAAAATTACATTCTTTAATTAAAAAGTCTGTAGTTAGTGGAATAACACGGTTGTAATGAAGTCTTGCATAATACCGATATGGTGAAATACTCTCCTCTTTGCGTGCTATCATTTGCAAAGATCTCATCTCGATATCTCAAACCGTTTATGAAATATGAGGAATGTTGTAGATATTTCACTCGGCTTTATCTCTGGCGCAGCGCTATCGCAAATGAATGTGCTACGTCACATCAACTATCTCGAGATCGGTGTCAGATGGAGACCTTCACCCAAATCTAAAGAACAATTCTGTATGTTAGCTAAATTTCACATGCAGCAACATATTAAGTAATATGCACGAAAAGCAAAGTCATAGCGACCCCTAGTTTCCATTGCAAACTTTTTTGAATTTCGTGTAGAGTTTCACTTCCATGTAAATATCGCAATAGCCATGACCATTAACGGAATGATGGGCACGTAATGATGAACCTGCCATGGAAACGTTCAAGTAAAGCAAAAATGATTTTTTTTACCGAATAGGTTCTGTAAAATCGTTTGAGAAAGATTGCAGGGTGCGCGACCTGACGACCTGCCGAAAGGTGGCAGACAGTGTCGGCCTCCCCATTCCGAACAAACGAATGAACTCGCCCAGGGCTTTGGACGAAAACTCGTCAATGCCCATCGACCACCGTATCCTGTGCGGATCCTAGCAATTGGGATGAGATGCATAACACAAATTTCTCCTGTTTCATTAAGCAACAGCAAATTGTATAATAACTTCCCTAGTTTAATCTAATAATAATTATGCATTGCTTACTTTGTTTAGCCCGCCCCTCCCCCCCCCCCCCCCCCCCCCACCACCATGAACCATGGACCTTGCCGCTGCTGGGGAGGCTTGCGTGCCTCAGCGATACAGATAGCCGTACCGTAAGTGCAACCACAACGGAGTGGTATCTGTTGAGAGGCCAGACAAACGTGTGGTTCCTGAAGAGGGGCAGCAGCCTTTTTAGTAGTTGCAAGGGCAACAGTCTGGATGATTGACTGATCTGGCCTTGTAACACTAACCAAAACAGCCTTGCTGTGCTGGTACTGCGAACGGCTGAAAGCAAGGGGAAACTACAGCCGTAATTTTTCCCGAGGACATGCAGCTCTACTGTATGATTAAATGATGATGGCGTCCTCTTGGGTAAAATATTCCGGAGGTAAAATAGTCCCCCATTCGGATCTCCGGGCGGGGACTACTCAGGAGGACGTCGTTATCAGGAGAAAGAAAACTGGCGTTCTACGGATCGGAGCGTGGAATGTCAGATCCCTTAATCGGGCAGGTAGGTTAGAAAATTTAAAAAGGGAAATGGATAGGTTAAAGTTAGATATAGTGGGAATTAGTGAAGTTCGGTGGCAGGAGGAACAAGACTTTTGGTCAGGTGATTACAGGGTTATAAATACAAAATCAAGTAGGGGTAATGCAGGAGTAGGTTTAATAATGACTAAAAAAATAGGAGTGCGGGTTAGCTACTACAAACAGCATAGTGAACGACTGCAAAATACTAACGCGAATTCTTTACAGACGAATGGAAAAACTGGTAGAAGCCGACCTCGGGGAAGAGCAGTTTGGATTCCGTAGGAATGTTGGAACACGTGAGGCCACATTGACCCTACGACTTATCTTAGAAAATAGATTAAGGAAAGGCAAACCTACGTTTCTATCATTTGTAGACTTAGAGGAAGCTTTTGACAATGTTGACTGGAATACGCTCTTTCAAATTCTGAAGGTGGCAGGGGTAAAATACAGGGAGCGAAAGGCTATTTACAATTTGTATAGAAACCAGATGGCAGTTATAAGAGTCGAGGGGAATGAAAGGGAAGCAGTGGTTGGGAAGGGAGTGAGACAGGGTTGTATCCTCTCCCCGATGTTATTCAATCTGTATATTGAGCAAGCAGTACACGAAACAAAAGAAGAATTTGGAGTAGGAATTAAAATCCATGAAGAAGAAATAAAAACTGTGAAGTTCATCGATGACATTGTAATTCTGTCACAGACAGCAAAGGACCTGGAAGAGCAGTTGAACGGAATGGACAGTCTTGAAAGGAGGATATAAGATGAACATCAACAAAAACAAAACGAGGATAATCCAATGTAGTCGAATTAAATCGGGTGATGCTGCGGGAATTAGATTAGGAAATGAGATGCTTAAAGTAGTAAAGGAGTTTTGTTATTTGGGGAGCAAAACAACTGCTGATGGTCGAAGTAGAGAGGATATAAAATGTAGACTGGCAATGGCAAGGAAAGCGTTTCTGAAGAAGAGAAATTTGTTAACATCGAGTATAGATTCAAGTGTCAGGAAGTCGTTTCTGAAAGTACTTGTATGGAGTGAAGCCATGTATGGAAGTGAGACATGGACGATAAATAGTTTGGACAAGAAGAGAATAGAAGCTTTCAAAATGTGGTGCTACAGAAGAAAGCTGAAGATTAGATGGGTAGATCACATAAATAATGAGGAGGTACTGAATAGAATTGGGAAGAAGAGGAGTTTGTGGCACAACTTGACTAGAAGAAGGGATCGGTTGGCAGGATATGTTCTGAGGCAATAAGGGATCACCAACTGAGTTGGAGGGCAGCGTGGAGGGTAAAAATCGTAGAGGGAGACCAAGAGATGAATACACTAAGCAGATTCAGAAGGATGTAGGTTGCAGTTGCTACTCGGAATAGAAGAGGCTTGCACAGGATTTAGTAGCATGGAGAGCTGCATCAAACCAGCCTCAGGACTGAAGACCACAACAACAACAAGTGTGTTTTGCATTCTGAATAATATTTGTACAGACACAGATAAGGAGTGATACAACGTGACTATCTGCTACAACGTTATGAGCCGTCTCGGCTCGAATCCATTGCGGTCTGTAGATCGTAGCTCTGGTTCGTTTTCCCTCTGGTCGGCGAGCGGCGTCCTTGCGCCGCGGTTTGAGATCCTTGCGAGCCGGTGGAAAGTGGAACAGACAGTCACAGGGGATTAGGAGGAAGAAAGTCGGTTGGAAGAAATGTGTGGTGTCACGCGCCGGTGGTCGGTATCTTGACCAATTCGCCCTGAGGTAACCTTCCAACGGGAACGACTTTGATAAGGATTAGCTGAAAGGGCACCTCTTTTCTGTTGCCGCGCCGTGTTGTGTGATCTTCTTTGGCGGCGTTAGCGGGCTCTGTTGTTACTGTCCTGCCCTACGTCATTCTCCCCTGAGTCGTGAATTTGTGTGTTCTGCGAAGTTTGGATCCGCCGTTCGTGTGGTCTGTATCGCTTAACAGAAACGGTTTGAGCCTGTCCACCTCTGCGTTCGCTGACCGAGTGTGCTTTCCTGCAAAGTAACTTAGTTGTGATCTCAGAGTAGACGATTGTGGGAATAGTTTTTTTATGTTTGGTTTTAATAGTGTTTCTCCTTGCGAAATGAAGCCTAACATTATTACTGCCACCATCTGCGCAGACGGTGGAAATGTGACGGCAGTTGCAGGTACTGCTGATACTGTACAGAACATTTATGGTTAATATGCTCGTTTAATTATATTTTAGATTCTTATCTGGCCAAATGTATTAGTAAACCGGTGCCGGAGAGCTGTGAAATTTTCTCTGTTGGCACCCTTCGGTGTTGTAAGACAAGATTCCTTATCTTATACTTGGAGCCTGAACGGGTCTGAGGGCCGTCTTGTACTGGTATCTGATCGTTATGTTATTACACTACTGACCATTAAAATTGCTACACCACGAAGATGACATGCCACAGACGCGAAATGTAACTGACAGGAAGAAGACGATGTGATATGCAAATGATTAGCTTTACAGAGCATTTACACAAGGTTGGCGCCGGTGGCGAGACCTACAACGTGCTGACATGAGGAAAGACTCTAACAGATTTCTCATACACAAATAGCAGTTGACCGGCGTTGCCTAGTGAAACGTTGTTGCGATGCCTCGTGTAAGGAGGAGAAATGCGTTCCATCACGTTTCCGACTTTGATAAAGGTCGGATTGTAGCCTATCGCGATTGCGGTTTATCGTATCGCGACATTGCTGCTCGCGCTGGTCAAGATCCTATGATTGTTAGCAGAATATGGAATCGATGGGTTCAGGAGGGTAATACGGAACGCCGTGCTGGATCCCAACGGCCTCGTATCACCAGCAGTCGAGATGACAGGCATCTTTTCCCCATGGCTGTAACGGATCGTGCAGCCACGTCTCGATCCCCGAGTCAACAGATGGGGACGTTTGCAAGACAACAGCCATCTGCAAGAACAGTCGACGACGTTTGCAGCAGCATGGACTATCAGCTCGGAGACCACGGCTGCGGTTACCCCTGACGCTGCATCACAAACAGGAGCGCCTGCGATGGTGTACTCGACGACGAACCTGGGTGCACGAATGGCAAAACGTCATTTTTTTCGGATGAATCCAGGTAGTGTTTACAGCATCATGACGGTCGCATCCGTGTTTGGCGACATCGCGGTGAACGCACATTGGAAACGTGTATTCGTCATCGCCATACTGGCGTATCACCCGGTGTATTGGTATGGGGTGCCATTGGTTACACGTCTCGGTCACCTCTTGTTCGCATTGACGGCACTTTGAACAGTGGACGTTACATTTCAGATGTGTTACGACCCGTGGCTCTACCCTTCATTCGATCCTTGCGAAACCGTACATTTCAGCAGAACAATGCCCGACCGCCTATTGCAGGTCTTGTACTGGCCTCTCTGGATACCGAAATGTTCGCCTGCTGCCCTGGCCAGCACATTCTCCAGATCTCTCACCAAATGAAAACGTCTGGTCAATAGTGGCCGAGCAACTGGCACGTCACAATATGCCAGTCACTACTCTTGATGAACTGTGGTATCGTGTTGCAGCTGCATGGGCAGCTGTACCTGTACACGCCATCCAAGCTCTGTTTGACTCAATGCCCAGGCGTATCAAGGCCGTTATTACGGCCAGAGATGGTTGTTCTGGGTACTGATTTCTCAGGATCTGTGCACCAACATTGCGTGAAAATGTAATCACATGTCATTTCTAGTATAATATATTTGTCCAATGAATGCCCTTTTATCATCTGCATTTCTTCTTGGTGTAGCAATTTTAATGGCCAGTAGTGTAATAGAACCAGGATTTCAACTCTGAAAGTTCAAAATTGTTATTTAAAATCTACTTAAGCTATGTTTGCTGCTTCGTTACGTTAACATACTTATTCTTGGTTCTCGCCAGTGTTTAAATTGCACTATTCTTGAAATTCTTTGTTTAGTCCGTTAATCGCTGTTTACCGGCTGTCACTGCATTTTATTCTGGGTCCCTTGTTGAGGCAGCTATTTGCTGAGAAGTGTATTGTACTAATTGACTCTTGGTGTCTCTAGGCATCTTGTCACTTGACGCTAATTTTACGAGCGCCCTGCTGTCCCATGACGGGTCAGCTGCTGTTTCTGCGGTCCATGCGTGCAATTGGCCCGGTCTGACAATGGGGAGCGCAGCAGCAGCACGACATTACTGGACGGGATTTGAGATTCGCCCCTCCCATTACCTTGTGTGAAGCGCTTCTACGGTACGGTGGACTGCTGTTTAAGTTTTCTCCACTGACTACGTGGACCTAAATCTTTTGATAGTTCGCGTATTTTTGCCGTTTGGCTTGGATCCCTTTTGGTGCCGTGACCTTTCTGTATCACGTTTTCCCTAGTCAGCCGGCCCATCTGTTGGCCCTTGTATAGCTTAAATTTGTCAGGTTTCTCAAAAGACCGCGTTGTATTTGATCTGTAATTTAAAACAATTTTGTTAGCTTGGATATTCAGATTTGTTTAAACATTTTATCCGTCACTAAATTTCTGCTAGTCGTTGTTGCCTTTGACGTTCAAAAACTTTAGTCTGTAATTAAAACCATTCTCTTAGCTTGGGATATTTAATTTCTTTAATGATCCGCCGCATCTGGGGCGCGTTCCCACGGTTCGCGCGGCGTCCGCCGACGGAGAGTCAAGTCCTCCGTCGGGCATGGACGTGTGTGTGTGTGTGTGTCTTGTCCTTAGCGGAAGTTAAAGTTAAATTAAGTAGTGTGTAAGCCTAGGGACAGATGATCTCAGCAGTTTGCTCCCATAGGAACTTAGCACTTCTTTAGACATTTTGGGTGTTACCGCCGGCCGCTGTGGCCAAGCGGTTGTAGGCGCTTCAGTCCGGAACTGCGCTGCTGCTATGGTCGCAGGTTCGAATCCTGCCTCGGGTATGGATGTGTGTGATGTACTTAGGTTAGTTAGGTTTAAGTAGTTCTATGTCTAGGGGACTGGTGACCTCAGATGCTAAGTCCCATAGTGCTTAGAGCCGTTTGAACCATTTGGCTGTTACCAGATTTTTCAATCGTTGTTACATCTGATCTTAAAAAATTTTTCTTTAAATGTCAGGGTGCCGGCCGGTGTGGCCGTGCGGTTCTAGGCGCTTGAGTCTGGAACCGCGTGACCGCTACGGTCGCAGGTTCGAATCCTGCCTCAGGATGTCCTTAGGTTAGTTAGGTTTAATTAGTTCTAAGTTCTAGGTGACTGATGACCTCAGAAGTTAAGTCGCATAGTGCTGAGAGCCATTTTTAAATGTCAGGTACCATTTTGCTCTGTAATTTAAAACCATTGTTAGCCAGATACCATTTTGCTATTGTTGTTAAGTTGCTTAAGCCATGGCGCTCCTTTGTATTCAAACCATTCTACTCGCAGTTTAAGAAGTGCTGATTTCTAAAAGATTATTTCATTAAGTTTTACTATTTTTTAAAGTTGTTTAATAAATGTGGATCACTCGACAAATAATGATGTCATAACCTGGGGCCTAGCCATTCCATGAATTCTTATTAACCTGGCTTGTCGGAGCTCAGTGTATTTATTTCAAATGGAAGGGTGAGCCAAATACTGCGTTTTATTGGTAAAACACTTAGAAGCTGCAGCAAATCCATTAGAAGAAACTGCCTACACTACGCCTGTAAGTCCTCTTTTACAGTGTTGCTATACAGTACGGTATGCTTATCAGATAGCATAGCTGGTTTCTTAGGGAAGGGCACAAACGGTTTACCTCCCCATCTGTACCTAGTCCTCACTTATGCTCCCTCTACTGTGTACAGTACGTAACATTGTACATATGCCCGTAAAGCTTTTTCCAGAAGATACTACTGTCCATACGAAGACTGTACCAAACATCAGATACGTAACACGCGACGCAGTGTGGCACAGAGTACTTCCATCATTTAACCCCCGTCTCTCCTCCATTTCTGAATGGTGCGTGGAAAGACAGATTCTCGATAAACCACCGCATTGGTTCTAATTTCTCGTATTTTTTCATTGTCATCATTTCGCGAGGTGTACATGGGAAGAATTAATATGTTGCTGAAACACTTCCCAGAATGTACTCTCTCGAATTTTCTACAGTAAACCTCTCTGCGATGCATAATGTCTCTTTTGTAGCATCTACCACATGAATTTGTTCAGCATCTCTGTAATGCTCTCATGCCAAAAGAATGATAGCATGCGTGCCACTCTGTATTGGATATTATTTGCCCCTTCTATTAATGTGACATCATAAGCCTCCGAGGTTGATGAGCTAGAGTAAAAAGTAGTTGGAACAAGTGTTTTGTAAGGCTCTTCTTTCATAGGTGGGTTACATTTCCTTATGATTCCTCCAATGAATCTTCACCTGGCATCTGTTTCCGAACATACCGTTTCATGCAGTCATTCCACTCCATTTTAAACTGCTCTGGATGATTACTTCAAAGCATTTAGCACGTGTAACTGTTTCTACAGATTGGCCATCAATAGTGTAATCATACAGTGCTGGATTTCTAGGCCTGTTTACACGCACTGTGTTAATTTACTTACATGCAGTATCAATTCCCAGCCTCTGTTCTGATCATTGATTCTCTAGGTATTCCTGCAATTCGCTACAGTCTTCTGGCAATTCTGTGTTTAAAGGCGAAGTTAAAGTAGACTGGGGCGGCAGTTAGAATTTGGATTGAGGAGACAGGCGTGTCAGGTTAATCCGCGCAGTTGTGTGAATCACTATGCCATGTTGGCTAACGCACCTGCCTAGTAAGGCCTTAGTACAAATTTTCACCCGCTGCTTCATTCTATATACATAAAATCATATCCGTATGAGACCAATAGTCTGTGAAAAGGTGTCATTTCATCTGTAATGTTTTATGACTCCGCACTTTCACACTGTAATTGTCACGTACCAAGAGTGAACAAGAATGAACCCAACACCTCCATAGGGTAATTGTTATGTGGCAAAAGAAGGTTCAAATGGCTCTAAGCACTATGGGACTTAACACCTGAGGTCATCAGTCCCCTAGAACTTAGAACTACTTAAACCTAACTAACCTAACGACATCACACACATCCATGCCCGAGTCAGGATTCGAACCTGCGACCGTAGCAGCAGCGCGGTTCCGGACTGAACCGCCTAGAACCGCTCGGCCACAGCGGCCGGCTGCTATGTAACAGCACGGTGCACTCTCACATAGCAAGATTGTCTTCTGTTTAAAACAGAAAACTACACACATACCCCTAGTAGTGCTGTGTTACACTGCGCCAAAACGTTGTGAAATGTTTTAAATAAACAGATAATGCAAGCTATCCTGATTGGCCTTTTTTTTAAATTTCCCACCACATTACTGTTACTTTACATATCCAACATCTTGGTGGCCTCTGAACTTCTGCCATTTTGGGCAGCTATAGTCGAGTGTGATATCATACACTACTGGCCATTAAAATTGCTACACCAAAAAGAAGAAATGCAGATGATAAACGGGTATTCATTGGACAAATAGATTATACTAGAAATGACATGTGATTACATTTTCACGCAATGTGGGTGCATAGATCCTGAGAAATCAGTACCCAGAACAACCACCTCTGGCCGTAACAACGGCCTTGATACGCTTGGGCATTGAGTCAAACAGAGCTTGGATGGCGTGTACAGGTTCAGCTGTCCATGCAGGTTTAACACGATACCACAGTTCATCAAGAGTAGTGACTGGCGTATTGTGACGAGCCAGTTGCTCGGCCACCATTGACCGGACGTTTTCAATAGGTGAGAGATCTGGAGAATGTGCTGGCAAGGGCAGCAGTCGAACATTTTCTGTATCCAGAAGGGCCCGTACAGGACTTGCAACATGCGGTCGTGAATTATCCTGCAACATGCGGTCGTGCATTATCCTGCTGAAATGTAGGGTTTCGCAGGGATCGAATGAAGGGTGGAGCCACGGGTCGTAACACATCTGAAATGTAAGGTCCAATGTTCGAAGTCCGTCAATGCGAACAAGAGATGACCGAGACGTGTAACCAATGGCACCCCATACCATCACGCCGGGTGATACGCCAGTATGGCGATGACGAATACACGCTTCCAACGTGCGTTCACCACGATGTCGCCAAACACGGATGTGACCATCATGATGCTGTAAACAGAACCTGCATTCATCCGAAAAAATGACGTTTTGCCATTCGTGCACCCAGGTTCGTCGTTGAGTACACCATCGCAGGCGCTCCTGTCTGTGATGCAGCGTCAGGACGTCATGTTACGACTCAAACTGTGTGCAATAGGTTGCATGACGCGCAACTTCACTCCCGACGTCCATAGAGAAGTCATCTTTGCAATTACGACACCATGCAGAGCGGCACAGATGGGTCCAACAACATGGCGAATGGACCGCTCAGGATTGGCATCACGTTCTCTTCAGCGATGAGTGTCGCATACGCCTTCAACCAGACAATCGTCGGAGACGTGTGGAAGGCAACCCGATCAGGCTGAACGCCTTAGACACACTGTGAAGTAAGGTGGAGGTTCCCTGCTGTTTTGGTGTGGGATTATGTGGGGCCGGCGTACGCCGCTGGTGGTCATGGAAGGCGCCATAACGGCTGTAAGATACGTGAATGCCATCCTCCGACCGATAGTGCAACCATATCGGCAGCTTATTGGCGAGGCATTCGTATTCATGGACGACAATTTGCGCCCCCATCGTGCACATGTTGTGAATGACTTCCTTCAGGACAACGACATCGCTCAACTAAAGTGGCCAGCAAGTTCTCCAGACATGAACCCTTCAGCTGTTTATGGACGACGTGACTCACCAACCACTCTGAGGGATCTACGCAGAATCGCCGTTGAGGAGTGGGACAATCTGGACCAACAGTGCCTTGATGAACTTGTGGATAGTATGCCACGACGAATACAGGCATGCGTCAATTCAAGAGGACGTGCTACTGGGTATTAGATGTACCGGTGTGTACAGCAAACTGGACCACCACCTCCGAAGGCCTGGCTGTATGGTGGTACAACATGCAATGTGTGGTTTTCATGAGCAATAAAAAGAGCGGAAATGATGTTTATGTTGATCTCTATTCCAATTTTCTGTACAGGTTCCGGAACTATCGGAACCGACGTGATGCATAACTTTTTTTGATGTGTGAGTTTGCCGTCCACAGTGATTGAAGAAACGAAAGTTTAATTATAGCCACCCTCGTCCTTATTTAGAATCTTAAAGATAAATTTTCGTAATCACAACATGCATAGCGATTCCCTTTCAGCGCTTAAAGTAATAGCGATACATTATGCACTTACTGTTGTTACGTCAAATGAAATGTGGTTGGGCGTTTCACATCAAAGTGCGGGAAGATTATTGGATAAGAATTGCTCTGACCGACACTGGAGAGTAAAATGCCACAATTTCAGAAAGTTAGTATCCAAATGAAAAATCATCGTGAGCAATGTGCAGGAAAAAAATATTTTGCAACAATTTACTACTCGCTTCAGTGATGATATGGTATATTGTCAGAACTCCACTTGTAACTATATTGGATGATTCGCGCTAGCTGGTTTCAGTCTCGTTCCGCCGGGCGCGGTGGCCGAGCGGTTCTAGGGGTTTCAGTCCGGAACCGTGTGACTGCTACGGTCGCAGGTTCGAATCCTGCCTCCGGCATGGATGTTTGTGATGTCCTTAGGTTAGTTAGGTTTAAGTAGTTCTAAGTTCTAGGGTACTGATGACCTCAGATGTTAAGTCCCATAGTGCTCAGAGCCATTTGAACCAAGTCTCGTTCCCTCTCTTTCACGGAAGACAGAATACCCAGTTTACCTTGTGAGGTATTAGTAACAAAGTCACTGTACACTGCTGAATATAATGAACAATGTTGGCGAGTGGTATAACAGATTCGGTTCAGCCCACCGAAAGTGACAATTACGTCATGAACCAATAGCAACACGTTAAGACACGCAATATTCTGAACACCAGAGTAATTTGTACAACGACTGCTGGCTGGCTACAGTGTTATTGTTTTTCCCTCTTTTCTAACCAATAATTACGATGGTAAATGGACTTCATTACATGTTTAGCACTAGCCAAGAATTCCACGTATAGAATGTTAGCAACGTATAATGGCCCCGTCTGCTGCAGCAAAGAGGTGACGTATCGTGGCATTGACAGGGGAGATACCGTCTCTCCCACTGTGTCAGGGACGAAAGGATAGTTTCAAGGTGACGCCACTGTTATCTCTACTTATCTGTTACAGGAAAGCCACACTGCAGCTGCGCGCAGCCCGATGTTAAAGAGGAGAATATATTTTAGATTAATACAGAAATATTGTTATAAAATATTATTTTGGAATAAAGTGACATTCGGTCCATGGAGATTTAAGTGGTTGACTGATTCTGTTCTTTTATTTGTGCTCTGTTTTACGATATAATCACAGCATTGTTGATTGCTCATGCGATTGTGTCGAAAAAGAAATATGTAACTAATAACAGAACAGAAAATTTATCTAGTAGTTCAGTTCATACTACGCACTTCATAATTGATATATCCAGTAAAAACTGAATTTTAACAAGTTCAGCACTTCATTAACATCAACGCTGAATAGTATTTTGAAGAGCAGAACTAATGGGAATTTAATTCTGCATTCGGGTCACAAGTAGTACAGACTTTACATTACAAATACGCTTCATTCCAATAGTGGTGTATTAGAGTGCTGGATTCAAAACAGCGACCTTTCGTACGTCATTGTCTGCCGTCACCACTTGATGAGGTACTGAAAGACGATCACTTTCGCTTTAGGAAAGATAGAGCACGAAAGGAATAAATCAGTCCTTGGAGTTTTTAATGGAAAGGAGGGTAATAAAAAATTACGAGGCTTTCATACGTCTGAATGTAAATAAAGTCGTTGAAATAAATGAGTAAGGAAGTCTTCTGGTTATCAACATTGTTGTCTAGCTTGTATACTGAAGAAGTGGCGAGTGCACTAAAGGAAAACTGCAGAAGAATTTAAGTGGACGGGAAGCATTTACAAATGCACTGAAGAAGTGAAGAGTACACTAATTGTAAAGGAAATGCAACTTGTATACTGAAGAGGTGAAGAGTACACTAATTGTAAAGGAAAACTGTAGAGGAAGAATTGTACAAGGGGAAACAATTACAAATGCTCAGTTTTTTTCTTAAAAGAGATCATAGTCGCCGTTGACTGTATGAAATATGTATTATAACGATTGCATTTTCGGCCTTAGGGCCATTTTCAAGTAACACTGTAAAAGTTACATTCTGTCAGAATATAAGACTATCTGACATGAGTACTTTTTTTTTCTTGTTTTTTTTTTTCTTGAATTTCAATTCCCCCCGAAGGGGGCGGGCTGGCAGCAGCTTAGTATGCCGCTCTTCAGCCTACAGACTTTGTTAAAAAGATGAAGAGAATAAATAATAAAAACAGGCGATAAAATCGGAGACTTAAAGAGTAACATGGCGAAAAATAATCGTGGAACTTAAAATAAAGAACAGAGGGATGATGATGCTAATAAAATACATACGAAGCAGACAGGTAAACCAATAGACAGACAATTAAAAAACACGGCGACAGTCTGGTTTCTGTTCGCAAAAGACATCAAATTCACACCTAACGACAGCATGGTTTCTGTTCGCAACACGAGAAAGACGAACAACACTGAACAGTCACTGGAACACTGCACTTAAAAAGTTGGCAAATGTGACATACCACAGCCGAGAGCAGGTGGGAGGAAACTGGACAGATGATGGGAAAATAAAAAAGGGGGAAGGAGAGTAAAAGCGAAGGAGGGGAGCCGGGAAAGGAGCTGATGGAGGATGAGGACCCATAAGAGGGGTGGGGGGCGCTGGGCAGACGCGACAGGGAGTGGGGTAGGCAGAGGAGGGGAATACAAAAGGACTCGGGGGGGGGGAGAAGGGAGGTAGGGAGAGGTTTAGTGGGGAGAAAACAGGACAGAAGGGGGGAAGAGGGAGCCCAGGGAAAGGACAGAGGAAAGGAGGGGGAGTGGGGACCAGAGTTGATAGGAGGGATAAATGGAGGGAGAGAGGGCATCATCCGGGAGGGGGAGTTGATGGAAGCCACCTTGGGAAAGGAGATGTAGGGTGTAGAGATGGAGGGTAGGGGGGACACAATGGTGAAGACGTGGCAGGGGGCGGGGATGGGAGAGGAGAGGAGCAACCAGGGGGTGAGGGGGTTCAAGATGGCAGGAGGTGTAGAGGATGTGGATATGTTCGAGGAATAGGAGCAGATGAGGGAAAGTAATGAGATCATAGAGGATCCGCGTGGGGGACGGGAGGCGTATACGGAAGGCGAGGCGGAGTGCATGACGCTCAAGGATCTGGAGGGACTTATAGAATTTGGGGGGGGGGGGGCAGATATCCAGGCAGGACTGGCATAACAGAGGATGGGACGGATTAAGGATTTGTAGGTGTGGAGGATGGTAGAGGGGTGCAACCCCCATGTCCGGCCAGAGAGGAGTTTGAGGAGACGGAGGCGGTTGTGGGATTTGGATTGGATGGAGCGGAGATGAGGGATCCAGGTGAGGTGACGGTCAATGGTGAGGCCAAGGTAGGTGAGGGTGGGGGTGAGGTGGACAGGACGGGCGCAGACAGTAAGGGAGAAATCCAGGAGCCGGAAGGAGCGAGTGGTATGACCTACGATGATTGCCTGGGTCTTGGAAGGGTTGAGTTTCAGGAGCCACTGGTTACACCATGCAGCAAAAAGGTCAAGGTGATTCTGGAGAAGGCGTTGGGACCGTTGGAGGGTAGGAGCGAGGGCGAGGAATGCGGTGTCATCAGCATATTGCAAGAGGTGTACTGGAGGGGAGGGGTTGGGGCATATCTGCCGTGTACAGGAGGTAGAGGAGAGGGGAGGGGAGAGGAGAGGACAGAGCCCTGGGGCACACCTGCAGAGGGGTAGAAGGTGTGGGAATTGGCATTATGGATGGTAACATAGGAGGGGCGGTGGGAGAGGAAGGAGGCCACCAGACGGATGTAGTTGATAGGAATGGCGTAGGTTTGGAGTTTAAACAGGAGACCGGGATGCCAGACACGGTCGTAGGCCTTTTCGAGGTCAAGGGAGACAAAAATGGCGGAGCGACGGGAGTGAAGCTGGAGGGAGGGGAGATGAGTGAGGCGGAGGAGTTGATCAGCAGAGAAGGAAGGTCGAAAGCCACATTGGGTGTTTGGAAGGAGGTGGTTTTGATGAGTACGTCAACATGTAGCGTTTTGACTGCGAGAGTCCCACAAGATCCGATGAGTACGAGGCTTATTACAACGTAAAATGTTGTTAAATATGTGCTGTACTGTCAATGTTACCATCGTTACCAACAACAACAGTTGTTGTCAGTGCACCTGAGGTTTTATTTGTGATTGATTATTTGAACGATGGTGACAATGACAATACAGCACATATTTAACAACATTTTACGATGTAATAAGTGTCGTACTCATCGGATCTTGTGGGACTCTCGCAGTCAAAAGGCTACATTTTGACGATGATACATACTCATGTCAGATAGTCATATTCTGACAGAATGTAACTTTTACAGTGTTACTTGAAACTGCAATCGTAATAATAAATATTTCATTCAGTCAACGGCAACTATGAAGTCTTTTAAGAAATATATGACTGAATTACAACCATGAGAAACAAATGCTAAGATTCGCAGCTGATAGTCCTTCAGGTGGAAACTAAGAAAGACCACTGAAGGCATAACATGGGCTGTTGCCTGTAATGAGAACATACTTAGTGCAAAGGATGGATTACAAAACTAAAACACAATTTTTAAAAAATGGATACGACATTAAATTTGGTAATTAGTTTCGGTTGTTCATACAACCATCCTCAGCTCTGAAAGAAAAAATACCTGAAGATGGTTGTATGAACAACAGAAACTGGTTATCAAATTTAACGTTCATATTGTTTGCGCTCAAGACAATCAAAAAATTGTTTGAAATTTTAAAAAACTGTTTAAAGTACTTAAGATTGATTTTTCCCGTATCCTGGTTATGTACAGTATTACTAAAAGTAAAAGGAATCGATATTAGAGAAGACACACTGGAAGATGTAAAAGAATTCTGTCTTGAAAGCAACATTACACATGATGTCTGAACTACGGACTTGCGCAGGCGGAAAAAAGTTTTCTTCAACAAAATAACTCTGCTGCTATCAAGTTCATGGATGGGAAAGCCTGGAGCGCATCACTGTATCGATGTGAAACATGTACACTGGGAGATTCGAAGAAAAAGAATGGAAGCTTTTAAAAGGTAAGGATGTTAAATATAGAAGCAAATAATTACGAAATGAAGTACTAGAAAGTAAAAAAAGAAGAAAAGAAGTCAGTGGAGAACCCTTATCGGATGAAGGTACAGTTTAGTAGAACGGGTTTGAATGAAGCCATTTTGATGCTCTTAGTACTACGTGGCGGTTCCGTGGTCCTCTTGGTGGTAAGATGTTGACGTGAGTTGCTTCTCACCGGCGATGCTTCTGTTACTGGTTTATGGTCAAATCCCGGTATAGTTCCCGCGTTATTAGATTTCATACTCGCAGAATAGTCGTCTGTATGAACTTGTAGAACAGAAGAGAGGTAGCTGAACGATGATGTAGAGATTTGTATAAAGAATAGTGGAATGGTTTTGGTGACAAATGTTTGGTGTAGACATTAAGCAGACAGGAACGTGAGAATGAAAACGTACGGTGGGATTACATAGCTCTTACTCGCACAGCGTTTCGCGGAAGGAGAGGCTGTACCTGATATGACGGATAGATGGCGTAGACTTTTAGATGTAGTAGTGGGAATGTAAAAGTTATTATCAGTCAGGATGTGGACTGTGTGGAAGCAAAGGGAGTGCTATAGATTCCCATAGATGTGGAAACGTCCCAGTAATGGATAGTTAAGGGTATGGTGGATTAACTTTTCCTTTAGTTTGCGGGAGGTGGAGAATTTTCGGAAATGCTCTTGATACAGGAACTGAGAAAAGTGGAACCTACGGACTAGGAGTCGAGCCTGAGACCTTTTCCTCTGCTGACTGCTCTGCTCTGTTGACTGAGCATCCAATGACGACAAACGACCCAACTTTACTTCCGCCAGTACCTCACGTAATCGGGAAATTTGATTGCGGTAAAGAATAGCTACGGGAAAGGATTAGCAAACGCGGAATTCGTGGCTGCGTCTATGGCGTTTCCGTAAGACTCTCGACCAGTTAAAATACTATTCTGCAGGTCGTGAAAGAAACTAAAAATGCCTCTATCGACAAACTGCGAAAACTGTTGGCCAACAGTCTTAGTCTCGGACAGCTGTGTTAGGATTAAAAGTATTATGTACGAAATGTTATGATCTGTACACTACGTACGCCTTGCAAGATGCATTGGAGCTGTTCTCAAAAGATTACGAAAGTGGGTTCTCGCAACACAAATGTCCATGAAGGTACAGCAGAAAATGTCCACTGAATGCTAATATTGCTTCTTTTAAAACACTGTTTTAGTTCAGTGTGTCATACTTATTATTACAAACAATCGCAGGAAGTGACAGGCTAGAAAAGTACTAGCTGTCAAGAGGCGGGACTCGATAACGCTATCGTCAGGTTTCCTTAATGATTAAAAATTGTAAACCTTGAAATTTATCGGCAAACTTGCAATAATTACCTTAATTCGAGCCAGGTTAAAAGCTACGTGCTATCTGCTGACAAAATGCAAATAACTGAACCGATAACAATATTCTCCCTTTTCAAAGTTCAGAAGACTCGAGGATCCAATTTCTTTTCGTTACACTGTTTGAAACTCATTTTCTTAAGGAGCGAACTTTTCAGACAAATTTCAGTCGATTCCACGATGATGTGTGCGAAAATGAGATGGAAGAATAGTTACCGTTTAAGAAATGATACAATATACTGACATACATTGGAAGTAACAGACATACAGGTGTCGTAATTGAAGTTGAGAATCTGGATATATATATATATATATTTCGACTAGTCTGGGCAAGGATCTACTGAAAAACCTGCCAGCAGTCTTATCCTCTTTTTTGAAATATCCTGGTTTCCATAATTTGATGAAATATTACAAACAAACAGATTACGAAAAAGGCAGTCAAATGTTTTGTGAAATGACATGACTAAAAATAACAAATAATATAGATTAGAGAAAGATTTGACGCGCCTCTGAATAATCTCGAAATCATGTACAGCAAATGAGACTTCACGAACTACGTTGTCCGTCAGAAAAATATCCTGTGGTGTTATTTAAAATTGTGAGGTTCTAACTTAAGCATTGAACTTTAAAATCTCAGTTGCCAGCTCATGAATGTTCTTTGGACACTAATTAGAACTGTATCTACGGTACACTCTTCGCTGTCAATAAAGCTAAGTAACTGTTTTATACTAGCTGGCGCTTATTTGTCACTAATCGTTTTCCTGCCACCAGATTTTAGTCACAACATGGTCACGTCCATATCCACATTATGGTTGCCACGCCCGGGCAGCCATAACACATTATATGGAGTATCATTCAATGCTGCGTGAAATGTTTCTGTAATCTATTTTTTCTTACTTTTAGACAAATCTTTTCACAAAACATTTGACAGAGTTTTCTTTTAGGTTTTTTTTTTCAATTTTAGTTTTTTAATTGCCAGTAAATATCCGGTCTTTGGCAGTGCGATATCAACTATCAGAATATGTGGAGAAGCCAACAGTCAAATAGCAACACGCATTCGGGAGCAAGAGCGCTTGGGCATCACAATAAACCGGTGGTGACCGAACACCAGGAAGACTGCGGCAGGAAGATGAAGCGCATTCGGGAGGACGACGGTTCAAACCCGTGTACGGCCATCCAGATTTAGGTTTTCCGTTATTTCCCTAAATCGCTCCAGGCAAATGCCGGGATGGTTCCTTTGAAAGAGTCGATTTCCTTCCTCATCCTTGGCACAATCTGACCGAGCGAGGTAGTGCAGTGGTTAGCACACTGGACTCGCATTCGGGAGGACGACGGTTCAATCCCGCGTCCGGCCATCCTGATTTAGGTTTTCCGTGATTTTCCTAAATCGCTCCAGGCAAATGCTGGGATGGTTCCTTTGAAAGGGCACGGCCGACTTTCTTCCCTATCCTTCCCTAATCCGATGAGACCGATCACCTCGCTGTTTGGTGTCTTCCACCAAATCAACCAACCAACCTTGGCACAATCTGAGCTTGAGCTCCGTCTCTAATGACCTCGATTCGACTGGGTGTTAAAACCAATCTTCCTCCTTCCTTCCATCTTCGATGGAAGACGGAGTTCTCACTAATCGGCTAGAAATTATGAAGCGCAGCACATGGAGTACTTTTCAAACATTAAGAAAATCCAAACAACATGGTTAGGGAAGACGGCTGACAGGCCCGAACCACCCTGTATGCCAGACATCAGAGCCGCTCAGGCAGCACTGACAGCCTGAGACGTGAGAGAACCGCCGCCGAGCGTCCCTTGTCCCGCATGAGGAAAGCTTCGTGATCTTCGTCCCATTCGCCGATGACAGGTTAACTATCGCTCATATTTAATGGGAAAATAAACAATCGATTCCCACCTTCCACCTCAGGAAGCCCAGCTAAAAGAGTTTCGTAACCCATTTACCATAGGAAAAGAATCAAATGAACGAATTTGTTTAAAAAAAAAAGTTGTACTTGATGCCCTGTCCTCATGAGCAGGGTTTCCCAAATAGTGTTTCGCGAAAAGGTGGTTCCACGGGAAGTGAATGAATGCTCTGGCCTTTTACCGATGCTAATTATTTCTGTTAGATTTATTATGATTTCTGTATTATTAGTTACGATATGAAACTCAAGTAATCACTGAATAAAAACGGTTTGCCTCATTTTATTTAAAAAAATTAGTAACCTTCAAAATAATCAATGTGTTTCATCAAAGTACCAGGATTCTGAAAGCGTTCCGTCAGAGAAAAAGTTTGGGAACGCCTGCTCAAAAGGGGTTATGACGAGATATAAGGGGGGGGGGGGGGGGGGGCACGACGGCACAGCATATCAGTTTCTGCGTTGTAAGGGATGGCCACAGGAACCGTGGTCGAGAGGTCGCTGTACCCTTTTTTAAGTGAGAGCAAGTAACCCCGCATCCGATTATGTAAATAATCCAACTCCCATGTATAAAACAGGTTCACAATTATGATGACTTTATAAATGAGTTAGAGTGACAAATATTGGAGGGTAGGCATGTAAGAGAGAAAAGATTTAAAAAAGGTTTGACATTAAGTTTATAGTTTGTTGGACGTAGCTAAGTGCTCTCAATACCAAACACTGGGTGAGTATATTCTGAGTAATTTGCGCTCACTTTTAAGGAAAAGCTAGTTTTTTACGCCTCTCAATGTTTGACATATCTCCTTAAATATGTGTCGCACAATGATGTAACATTGCACCTACATTCAGTGGATATTGTATACAAAATGTGTTCCAAATAGAGTTATCAGTAAAGAAGTAATAAAATAAAAGTTTTTTTCTTTCACATTTTTTGAAGGGGAAGGAGGGGATGTGTCAGCGAGAAAAAGTTTCGAAAAGGTTTGAAATTATGTGTAAAGTCTGTCGCTATTGTTAATCTCAAATACTGCACGGATATAAACTGATCAGCAAGATCATAATCTACATCTACATGGATACTCTGCAATTCACATTTAAGTGCCTGGCATAGGGTTCGTCGAACCACCTTCACAATTCTCTATTATTCCAATCTCATATAGCGCGCGGAAAGAATGAACACCTATATCTTTCCGTACAAGTTCTGATTTCCCTTATTTTATCGTGGTGATCGTTCCTCCCTATGTAAGTCGGTGTCAACAAAATATTTTCGCATTCGGAGGAGAAAGTTGGTGATCGGAATTTTGTGAGAAGATTCCGTCGCAACGAAAAACGCCTTTCTTTTAATGATGTCCATCCCAAATCCTGTATCATTTCTGTGACACTCTCTCCCATATTTCGCGATAATACAAAACGTGCTGCCTTTCTTTGAACTTTTTCGGTGTAATCCGTCAGTCCTATCTGGTAAGCAGCAGTATTCTAAAAGAGGTCGGACAAGCTTGTGTAGGCAGTCTCCTTAGTAGACCTATGTCTCTGACATCGATCTGTTGTAAAATTTCAGAACATGTTTTTTGCTCGCGTATCATGTCGTTTCTGGAAACCCAGAATCTACTCTGTAGAAATCAACATGGATTCCGGAAACAGCGATCGTGTGAGACCCAACTCGCTTTATTTGTTCATGAGATCCAGAAAATATTAGATACAGGCTCCCAGGTAGATGCCATTTTCCTTGACTTCCGGAAGGCGTTCGATATAGTTCCGCACTGTCGCCTGATAAACAAAGTAAGAGCCTACGGAATATCAGACGAGCTGTGTGGCTGGATCGAAGAGTTTTTAGCAAACAGAACACAGCATGTTGTTCTCAATGGAGAGACGTCTACAGACGTTAAAGTAACCTCTGGCGTGCCACAGGGGAGTGTTATGGGACCATTGCTTTTCACAATATATACAAATGACCTAATAGATAGTGTCGGAAGTTCCATGCGGCTTTTCGCTGATGATGCTGTAGTATACAGAGAAGTTGCAGCATTAGAAAATTGCAGCGAAATGCAGGAAGATCTGCAGCGGATAGGCACTTGGTGCAGGGAGTGGCAACTGACCCTTAACGTAGACAAATGTATTGCGAATACACAGGAAGAAGGATCCTTTATTGTATGATTATATGATAGCGGAACAAACACTGGTAGCAGTTATTCTGTAAAATATCTGGGAGTATGCGTATGGAATGATCTGAAGTGGAATGATCATATAAAATAAATTGTTGGTAAGGCCGGTGACAGGTTGAGATTCATTGGAAGAGTCCTTAGAAAATGTAGTCCATCAACAAAGGAGGTGGCTTACAAAACACTCGTTCGACCTATACTTGAGTATTGCTCATCAGTGTGGGATCCGTACCAGGTCGGGTTGACAGAGGAGATAGAGAAGATCCAAAGAAGAGCGGCGCGTTTCGTCACAGGGTTACTTGGTAAACGTGATAGCGTTACGGAGATGTTTAGCAAACTCAAGTGGCAGACTCTCCAAGAGAGGCGCTCTGCATCGCAGTGTAGCTTGCTGTCCAGGTTTCGAGAGGGTGCGTTTCTGGATGAGGTATCGAATATATTGCTTCCCCCTACTTATATCTCCCGAGGAGATCACGAACGTAAAATTAGAGAGATTCGAGCGCGCACGGAGGCTTTCCGGCAGTCGTTCTTCCCGCGAACCATACGCGACTGGAACAGGAAAGGGAGGTAACGACAGTGGCACATTAAGTGCCCTCCGTCACACACTGTTGGGTGGCTTGCGGAGTATAAATCTAGATGTAGATGTAGGTCTGTTACATTTCCTAAGTGTCCTGCCAATAAAACTCTTTGGTTAGCCTTCCCACAATAGTTTTCTATTTGCTCCTTCCAATTTAAGTTGTTCGTAATTGTAATGCCTAGGTATTAGTTGAATTTACGGCTTTTAGATTAGACTGATTTATCGTGTAACCGAAGTTTAACGAGTTCCTTTTACCACTCATGTGGATGACCTCACACTTTTCGTTATTTAGGGTCAACTGCCACTTTTCGCACCATTCAGATATTTTATATAAATCGTTTTGATGTTCTGATTACTTTATTAGTCGCTAAACGACAGCGTCATCTGCAAACAACCGAAGATAGCTGCTCACATTGTCTTCCACTTCATAATCTGACGTTCACTGTAACACATAAATTTCTTTGACCCACCTGGGCGATGTCTGGTGATAGTGCAATAACTACCCTTAATTAAATCAGGATGCAAGGAACCCTGTGAAATCCCCCTGGTGGATTATCGAGTCTTGTGGGACCCTACATTCACTCCTCCTTCCAACTAAACCCTCTTCGTGGTCTCACTTTAACCCTAAATATTCCTGTATACGCCTATGTATTCACCTCATACATTTCGGTTGGTTCTTTCTTACTCCCTTCTCTCTACCAAATGACGTCTCGCAGCTCAGCGTAGAGCAGAGCAGATATCCAATCATCCGGCGAGAGCCCCTGCTTTTCCCTCGAGCATATAGACAGCTTATGACCTACTGATGCAGTTGGCTGTCGCCACAAATCACACTGAACTCGTTATGAAAAGCTCATAGAAATTCTGAGTCTACGTAAACGATGCGCAAAAACAGTTGATATCCGTTCTAACAGAATGCTGCTACTTAACTCATAAGATCTTCGCATTAACAAGTTAAGTTTATTGCGGTTAGTGACATTGGTGAAAGTAATTCACTTCGTGGTTAACATAATACTGCAAAGTGTATGTCAAACACTGGACGCCGGAGCGCGACACAACCCCAGTCTCCTTCCAAGTTAAAATCCTGCACCAGCACAGACCTTTAACTTGGGACATACAATCAGAAAATTCAAAGAGTAAGAGAATTCATTCTCCACATATGAAATAAATGTAGTTTGTGCCACGTAGGGAGCTAAGTTTGAAAAAACGATTACTGTTCTATTAAAATGGCCACCCTTACGCGCATCTCTGCATTTCTTCTTATGTCATTCAGGCAAATGCCGAGCTATTGCCCAGTCTTTATTCAGATTTCCAAATATAAACAACCCCACGAAGAGTATACAAATCACAAACACCTCCGAACCTTGGAACGAAATGTCGTCATAGCGGCTGACAACAGATTCGAAACGTCGTCTCCCTAACCGGGTACTGGATTTCATTAAATCAGTTCAGGTGAATGCTGGGACGCTCCCTTTCTTTCCCCACTCTTGTCCAAATCGAGCTAGTGCTGTCTACAGACGTGACAAGCCTTTACACCTTGATTTCCTTCTCCCAGAAAGCTTCCGAAAAAAGAGAAAACTAAACAGCTATCTGTTTACTAACATCTAACGTCGTGTTGTGTTTGATAGATGTAATGTCTCGCAATTATTTCAGGCTGCGAAGAGAAAGTGGCTCAGATGAGGCACATATGACTAAGGAGCTGGAAGCAAAATCAAGGGAAGCGAGAAAGGAAGACCCGAGGGCTGACGAATCTGAGAAAATGAAGAAATGATTTTAAGATTCAATTTTCTGTCGATATGAAGGTCATTATGAACGGCCAACTTCAGAGAATATGTGACTTTTCTACAACTAAAAGACCACATTAAGTGAAAAAACGGCACCGAATACTCAGAATGTACATGAAGTTAATTCTGTTACCACAAAAAACTTTGCCAGTTTAGTAGGAGACTCATTCAGATGGCCACGTTTCAGCTGATCTGCAGTGAATGATAGTTGCAGCTTTGATGACCCGTTGCTGATAGATTGACAGCTAAGCGGTACATAAAGAAAAAGTGGAACAATGTATAAAACGCCAGCCATCAGTCAAAAAGGACGACGCAAAGAGTTTTTTTGGTTTCTTAATGTTACCATCAATCGCAATATAATTAACTGCAACTAAAATGCTGTGCTTTTCTAAATAACCGAATAACTGTATTTGGCTCGTGCGAAACACTATGCTGGTTTGGTGTGGCAAATATTCGAGAGATGTTCTTCAGCACACATTGTCAAAGCTGTTCGTGTAACCGCCAAGGTCGCGCTCCAAGTCCGTTGTGACGCAACAGGAAGAATAATCGCTGCCGAACGTGAAGAAACCTCGGACCGCGAGTTGGAGATACAGATAGCCCCGCGCCAAGGCGAACGACATTGCTTTGAAGGAATTACTTGTGCCACATACGAAGCTGAACAAGATCCGTGCCAACGACTGCTACATAACGCTTTGCTTCTTTATACAAAAGTGTCACGAATGCCAATAAAGCAGAAATATTCGCAGAATTAGGAGCAAGTGTAGACCCGAGATAAAAAGACTTGTTTTTCTTATTATCTAAAGTTATATGTTTATACCTATTTTTTGTTCAATATTCCTTCCTCTGTGCAAAATACATAGAAAAAAACATAACACCTCGAATGACTAGAGATAGGACGTTCATATTCACAGGGCGTGTACATTAGGTTTTGCAGAAATGATTAGCATTTGAACCATGTCGGTCCGCGGGTTCAAGATCTGAACTCCCTCCGCGATCAAATAAAGTTCACAATGGAAATTGAAAAGGAGGGATGCCTTCCTTTCTTGGATGTTCTGGTTCGGCGCAGAGAAGATGGCACCTTGGGACATGAAGTGTACCGGAAGTCGACGCACATGGATTTGTATTTACGTGCAAATAGCTGCCACCATCCTGTCCAGACGATGAGTGTTCTCCGAACTTTGACCCACAGGGCGCATATTATTTCTGACGAAAGCAGTCTGCAAGATGAACTTTTCCACTTACAAAGAGTGTTTGAAGATAAAGGGTACTTCCACAGCAAATACAGAAGGCACTGAAAGTGAAACCGAAAGAAGCCACAAAGAAAGCAGAAGAAGACGAAGAAACCTTTAAATCGATGGCCTTCCTGCCTTATGTGGGTAGCCTCTCATCAAAAATAGGACGGATTCTCAGTAAAAGTGATTTTTCGCCCTCCACCCAAGACAGCTGCACTCGTGGGCTCCGTCAAAGATGATTTGCTGCTCCGAAATCTGGAGTTTAGAGAATTCCATGTGAATGTGGCCTTTCTTACTTCGGACAAACAATTCGTACTGTCCAAGAAAGATGTACAGAACACCGGGGGTACACACGACTTTTACAACCTAACAAGTCGGCAGTGGCAGAGCACTGTATTGACACTGGTCACAGTATGTTGTATGACAACGTCGAAATTTTGGCAACTACATCATCTTTTTGGAACTCGATAGTGAAGGAGGCAATTGAAATTCGCTTGACGACGAATTTAATTAACAGAGATAGTGGTTTCAACCTTGATAAATCATGAAATCCGGCACTTGCTGTAATAAACTCACAAAGACGTCGTCACTGTGCAGCTCACAATGATATATCGATATGCAAACACAGATCGACTGCGGAGTCATAGATGTAACTGCTCATTGAGCACTTCTCTGCCGCCGACCAACGTCTCTGGCGCATTTACATGTGTGGCCGCATGCGCAGTTGTGCGGTACACGAGTATAAAGGGGCTCAGCCGAAATATTAGAAGAAGAAGGAGAATTCTTGCTGCTGCACACCCGATACTTAATGGAACAGACTCGAGTTTATGTTTGTTTGAAAATGATGGCATCAATTTGGTTCGCTGCAGACAAGGGGAGCTTTCTGCAAAACACCCCAGACGCCATTTTTCAGCAAGATAATGCACGACCACGTGTTGCTGTACGAACACGTGCCTTCTTTGTGCCACACGATGTCAGCATTTTTCCCTGGCCCGCTAGGCCACCAGACTTGTCGCCAATCGAAAATGTGCGGGGTATTGTGAAATGACGGGCGCAGTGCTGTGTCTGACTACCAACTACCACAGACGAATTTTAGAACCAGGTGAACGCAGCATGTATGACTACACCACATGACGCCATTCGCGCCTTATACGCGTCGATGTCACCTCGCACGGAACAAATTATTAATGCCCATGACAGACCATGTGCTTACTAGGCAACAGGACACATGCTGAACCCAGGTGACTGAAATGCTAATCATTTCTGCAGAACATACTAATGTCATGTGAATATGTACGTCGTATCTCTAGTCGTTGAAAGTGTTCTGTTTTTTCTAAACATGCGTGTAGCTCTTCCGCCATAGGATCTAGCTTACAGATCACCTCAGAATTTGACGTCTCGGAAGGAAAGAAACTGGGAGTATATAATATTGAGGATAGACTGCCGAAGGCAGCTACTATCAAATCTATATATGATATGCAAATAACTGAAAATGTACCGTATAAAGTACTTTTTGTGGTACCGAATAGTCTTCGTCCCATTAAGCTGTGAAGGACGCAGTGATTAACTGCTCATCAACAAACGTTATGACGACTAACGTCACGCGTAGCAACTTTTCTCCACGGTCGCCTGGGTTTGGCATGACCAAAGGTACTATGTCCAACGCGGGTTTCATTGTCAATACGGTACGATGGCATATATGAAGCAACAAGTTGTGTCATTGCGTGAATCCCAACAAGTGTTCAGGTGGACAGTCAACTGGTGAATTTGTGGGTTGTTTAGAATGAATGAAGTCCGTGCTGTATTCTTTGAGACATAAATGCTCTTGGAGTGCTTACTGCTTGGTGCATTGTGCATTGTTGTGCTGAAATTTTCTATCGCATTGGAGGAAAGGCACATGTGTTGTATCTGTGTTGGAAATCAGTCGGGTTTCCTCTGTGGACAACAGAAACTCAAATTTTGACAATGTTAACCTGCCGTACACCACACAACAGCTACCACCGGCTAGTGCAGTGAACGTTGGACAATCATATAGTTGAAACGAAACATGCCCGTCCACTTGTAGCGTAGACTGCGACATTAACAACGTGAGGCGCAGGTGGGGCTATGGCCGTCTTTCGGAAACCCTGTAGATACGAGCGCAGTTAGTTTGGCTTGTTTTCAGCTTGACCTTTGTTGAATTGGATGGCACGTTGCTATTCACTGCTCATTCACGTCGTCGAACATCGCTGTCCGAACTTTTCGCTGTTAAAAGCTATCAGAAACTTATAGTTTCGCCATATTGGCATCAATGTGGACATCCGACGGCAGCTATCAAACACACTCCTTTTTACAAACTGCGTTTTCCTGCAGTCACTTCACCATAAGTTTTCCACAAGCCAAGCGCGGATCTGGCGCAGAGATATGATACTGGACTCACCTTCGGAACGTGGCGGTTTCCCGTGAGTCGCTTAAGACGAATGTTGGGATGGTTCCTTTGAACAGGACACGGTCGATTTCCTTCCGTATCCTAACCAAGTCCTGTGTTGTTCTCTGGCCCTAAGGACCCAGTAGCAGAAAGGGCGTTTAATCTGCCTTCTTTTTGTCGTCGTTCAACGACAGGTGTACGTCTATTAAACGAACCTGTAACGAACGTGCTGCTCTTTTTCCCACCTTCTCGACCTCTTGCGTTAATTCTGCCTGATACTGGTTCCATACAACGGAGCAAAACTGAAGAGTCAACCTAACATGATTTTTAAAAGTACATATCTTTGGAGTGTTGCAGTGAAACTCAGTCCTACATCTATCTTTCTATTAACAAAGTTTCGTGGCCATTCTCCTGTAAATCGCATTATCCCCCCGTGTTTTACACTTGGGAATATTACCAGTGAATAATCGCCAGTCGTGTAATCGGTTTTTTATTAGCTACCCACAGTGCTTTTTTTCTAAAAAAATGTTTGAGGGTACTCCGACATGGGATATTGTGCAGCGAAAATTAGTTATAACTGAAGCATGGGATACCACCCATCTGCTTTTAGTCATGAAGTCATCAACATGTCGAACTACTAAAAAATTGTATCGGACTCTTCAGTTGACTTTACCACAGCTCAAATGAACCAGGCGATATCGAGAAACACATAAACATACAAGAGAATGTGGTATCGAACACTTCAGTTTACATCACCTTAAATGAAGCATGCGATTTGAGCGTACTCATATCCGTTTAGCACTACCATTGTCCACTATTAGCGGGCGAGGGCACTACATGCTTGTCGAACTGGCTGCCAGCGATTCAGTTGTCGAGAACGGTTGCCGCAGCTTCGAAATGCTTGAAACAGTCCATCGATTTTCCCACCAAAAACAGCACTGGTATCGTTCGTATTGCAATTACCAACACAGAAAATGAAATAAAAAATTTACGTCCGTGAAATAAATCTTTGGCACTCTTCCAAGTTTTCAACATCGTAAAAAAATTACTTTGTCCACGAAAAAGTTTAGGGGTATGCATCCCCCAGCGTTCCCCCAGAAAAACAGCGCTGGCTACCCACATAGCGTATTGTTGTTTAAACCTGACCTTTTCAGCTGTGTTATTGTACACAGCGTAACGTGACCTGTTTTGCTCCAGGGAATTCTTCACTGCAACAAAAATTAAAAACATCATATGCAAATCAAGTAATAAAAAGAGCACGCTTACTGATGCAAACGTGAAAGGTACAGGAATAAGCAGGCAATTGGCAGTATCCGATCTATCGCCAGTAACAAATCTAACGTCCAGGTTACTACTTTTAGTTTCCTCGCTCAGAAAGCGTTCGGCCTTGCTATCTGCGCTGCAGTGCGTAGAGAAAGCGACGTGCATAGAGAGGAGAGAGCATTCCTGCGGAGCTGCAGCCTTGGCTGGTCCGTACGGGTATTTATGTCTAACTGTAACGGTCAGTGTGCCGCGGTGCGCCTAGACACGCCGCACGCCATCGCGCTGCGGCCCAACTCGGCTACATAGATTACGCAACCACACGACGCTGCATTTGCACGTCTGTCCGGTGGTAATGTACACTACTGGCCATTAAAATTGCTACACCACGAAGATGACGTGCTACAGACGCGAAATTTAACCGACAGGAAGAAGATGCTGTGATACCCAAATGATTAGCTTTTCAGAGCATTCACACAGGGTTGGCACCGGTGACGACACCTAAAACGTGCTGACATGAGGAAAGTTTCCAACCGATTTCTCATACACAAATAGCAGTTGACCGGCGTTGCCTGGTGAAACGTTGTTGTGATGCCTCGTGTAAGGAGGAGAAACGCGTACCATCACGTTTCCGACTTTGATAAAGGTCGGATTGTAGCCTATCGCGATTGCGGTTTATCGTATTGCGACGTTGCTGCTCGCGCTGGTCGAGATCCAATGACTGGTAGCAGAATATGGAATCGGTGGGTTCAGGAGGGTAATACGGAACGCCGTGCTGGATCCCAAGGGCCTCGTATCACTAGCAGTCGAGATGACAGGCATCTTATCCGCATGGCTGTAACGGATCGTGCAGCCACGTCTCGATCCCTGAGTCAACAGATGGGCCGTTTGCAAGACAACAACCATCTTCACTAACAGTTCGACGACGTTTGCAGCAGCATGGACTATCAGCTCGGAAACCACGGCTGCGGTTACCCTTGACGTTGCATCACAGACAGGAGCGCCTGCGATGGTGTTCAAATGGCTCTGAGCACTATGGGACTTAACAGCTATGGTCATCAGTCCCCTAGAACTTAGAACTACTTAAACCTAACTAACCTAAGGACATCACACAACACCCAGTCTGCGATGGTGTACTCAACGACGAACCTGGGTGCACGAATGGCAAAATGTCATTTTTTCGGATGAATCCAGGTTCTGTTTACAGCATAATGATGGTCGCATCCGTCTTTGGTTGGCGACATCGCGGTGAACGCACAATGGAAGCGTGTATTCGTCATCGCCGTACTGGCGTATCACCCGGCGTGATGGTATGGTGTGCCACTGGTTACACGTCTCGGTCACCTCTTGTTCTCACTGACGGCACTTTGAACATTGGACGCTACATTTCAGATGTGTTACGACCCGTGGCTCTACCCTTCATTCGATCCCTGCGAAACCCTACATTTCAGCAGGATAATGCACGACCGCATGTTCCAGGTCCTGTACGGGCCTTTCTGGATACTGACAATGTTCGACTGCTGCTCTGGCCAGCACATTTCCAGATCTCTCACCAATTGAAAACGTCTGGTCAATGGTGGCCGAGCAACTGGCTCGTCACAATACACCAGTCACTACTCTTGATGAACTGTGGTATCGTGTTGAAGCTGCATGGGCAACTGTACCTGTACACGCCATCCAAGCTCTGTTTGTCTCAATGCCCAGGCGTATCAAGGCCGTTATTACGGCCAGAAGTGGTTGTTCTGGGTACTGATTTCTCAGGATCCATGCACCCAAATTGCGTGAAAATGTAATCAAATGTCAGTTCTAGTGTAATATATTTGTCCAATGAATACCCGTTTATCATCTGCATTTCTTCTTGGTGTAGCAATTTTAATGGCCAGTAGTGTATTACTCGTTGCCTCAGACTGAGCGCACAGGTCCCTCTTAGCGGCTGCTGAATTCGTTCTTGGGAAGAATTCGTACACAACTCCCCTTAAAAAAGACCTGCGCGCATCCTCGAAAGCTAATGTTACGCTTCTGTTCGAACAGCGACGGTGTGATGAACTACGAATTGCGTCTACTAGGTGTGTAACCACCACTGCTGACATTTATTGTCAACCACTGAGGCTTCTTGCAGACACAGTCCAAGAACAACGACCAGGATGACTGCGTGAAGTGATGCTACTTTACGATAACGGCCGTCTGCATTCAGCTAGACTGACAACAAACACTACACAAGAGTTGGTGCGGGAAGTCATTTCACACACATATCACCAACGTTACACATTTTAAAATGACGTAATGCTCAAACTCGTCATTAATGTAATTTATATAAATGGTGAATTAAAGGAATGAAACTGAAAGGCTGCGGTCGTTAAAATGGTTCCATCACTTAGACGACAGTAAGAAGGTGAACAAAACAGGAGACACTACCAAGAGTAACATTAAAAATTTTTGTTATACCTTCAAATGAAATTTAGTTGGCTACTAACCCCCTAGCGCATGCTTCGAAGGACCTGATGGATATCTGTAAACCAATACAAAAAAAAGTGAAAATCTAACGAAATATCCCAGGTTACTCCTCAGTTACGAAGAGCCAGCTGAATAATTCCAAACTGCAAAACCAGCGGCAAATCTTGATTCGCTTCCATCTTCACACGAAGAAATAGTGAAAATAATCAAATCATTGAATAAATAATAGAGAATCTGGCGGAGATGGAATTATTTCAGAATTATGGAAATGGGACGACAAAAAAATAGCACCAAAAATTCACAGAATAATACTGGAAGTCTGGATGACAGAGAAAAAGAGAATAGAAGAGCGCCTTGATACACCCAATCCACAAGAAAGGAGACCAAACAAATCCGAACAATTACAGAGGAATCCCACTTCTTTCAGTAAATTTAAAAATTCTCTTTGAAGCTTTGCTGAACCGAATTGAGCCACATAGGGATCCACAAGTTGGCCAGTATCAGGCGGGACTCGGGAATGGGACATCTTATACTGAACAGATCTGGAACCTCAAAACCATACTGCACGTCGGACGATGCTGGAACACGACAGTCAGATTTGTGGATTTCAAAAACGGTTACCATTCTGTTGACAGGCAAATGCTGTTTAATAGTCTAGAAGAAACAGAAACTCTATCAGAGTCCCTTATTTCCCTAAAATCGCTTCAGGCAAATGCCGCGATGGTTCCCTTGAAAGGGCACGGCCGACTTCATCCCCCTTCCTTCCCCAGTACGATGGGACCGATGACGTCCTTGTTTGGTCCCCTCCCCCAAATCAACCAATCAACCAACACTGTCTATAGCACTATAGCAGCAATTATGTAGTTACTACTGTGTAGTGCCGCCAATAAACTCATTTATCTGTCTCGAAGCGGGTAATGAAGCAATTTCTGGACTACTGCAGCTACTATCTATAACTTGGAGAAGACATTTTCTTGAGATATTTACCATTTATTACATGTATGTCTCACTTTTATCATCAGCGATGTACGGCACAAAAGCACAACATAAGTGTGTAGCGGATGGACTTTGTGAGGAACCTGTAAACTCCACCGCATTAATACTATTAACTGAGAAAAAGTGATTGTTGATAACTTATACACTCCTGGAAATTGAAATAAGAACACCGTGAATTCATTGTCCCAGGAAAGGGAAACTTTATTGACACATTCCTGGGGTCAGATACATCACATGATCACACTGACAGAACCACGGGCACATAGACACAGGCAACAGAGCATGCACAATGTCGGCACTAGTACAGTGTATATCCACCTTTCGCAGCAATGCAGGCTGCTATTCTCCCATGGAGACGATCGTAGAGATGCTGGATGTAGTCCTGTGGAACGGCTTGCCATGCCATTTCCACCTGGCGCCTCAGTTGGACCAGCGTTCGTGCTGGACGTGCAGACCGCGTGAGACGACGCTTCATCCAGTCCCAAACATGCTCAATGGGGGACAGATCCGGAGATCTTGCTGGCCAGGGTAGTTGACTTACACCTTCTAGAGCACGTTGGGTGCCACGGGATACATGCGGACGTGCATTGTCCTGTTGGAACAGCAAGTTCCCTTGCCGGTCTAGGAATGGTAGAACGATGGGTTCGATGACGGTTTGGATGTACCGTGCACTATTCAGTGTCCCCTCGACGATCACCAGTGGTGTACGGCCAGTGTAGGAGATCGCTCCCCACACCATGATGCCGGGTGTTGGCCCTGTGTGCCTCGGTCGTATGCAGTCCTGATTGTGGCGCTCACCTGCACGGCGCCAAACACGCATACGACCATCATTGGCACCAAGGCAGAAGCGACTCTCATCGCTGAAGACGACACGTCTCCATTCGTCCCTCCATTCACGCCTGTCGCGACACCACTGGAGGCGGGCTGCACGATGTTGGGGCGTGAGCGGAAGACGGCCTAACGGTGTGCGGGACCGTAGCCCAGCTTCATGGAGACGGTTGCGAATGGTCCTCGCCGATACCCCAGGAGCAACAGTGTCCCTAATTTGCTGGGAAGTGGCGGTGCGGTCCCCTACGGCACTGCGTAGGATCCTACGATCTTGGCGTGCATCCGTACGTCGCTGCGGTCCGGTCCCAGGTCGACGGGCACGTGCACCTTCCGCCGACCACTGGCGACAACATCGATGTACTGTGGAGACCTCACGCCCCACGTGTTGAGCAATTCGGCGGTACGTCCACCCGGCCTCCCGCATGCCCACTATACGCCCTCGCTCAAAGTCCGTCAACTGCACATACGGTTCACGTCCACGCTGTCGCGGCATGCTACCAGTGTTAAAGACTGCGATGGAGCTCCGTATGCCACGGCAAACTGGCTGACACTGACGGCGGCGGTGCACAAATGCTGCGCAGCTAGCGCCATTCGACGGCCAACACCGCGGTTCCTGGTGTGTCCGCTGTGCCGTGCGTGTGATCATTGCTTGTACAGCCCTCTCGCAGTGTCCGGAGCAAGTATGGTGGGTCTGACACACCGGTGTCAATGTGTTCTTTTTTCCATTTCCAGGAGTGTATATTCAATGTTAGAGTCTTACAAAATTATGATAATAGTAATGATCTAATAGTAATGATCTTTTAAAAGTGATGTTGTTTCGTGGCTGAAACAGAGGCGAATGGTTTAGTTTTTATCCCTCAGAAAACTTCATTTTACCCCTCAGGGGTAATTACCTGCATGCTGGGAACCAATGAGTTGCGAGAAACCATCCAACCCACAGGATTGAACACAATCTCCAAGACAGAGAGAATACTCGGACTGCAAAAGGCATACAAATTGACATGGAATCACAACAACAAGAGAGTAATATCTTGTAATGCAAAGCTACAACACAGCAGCACGGTTGTTTTACCAGAAGTTTTGTATACAGCAGAAACCATAGTAATTAGACGGATGGCAGAAATTCATGACGTACAGAAACAAGAACGTAAAATTCTTAGCAAAATGTGCTGCGCTGTTCTCCGAGACGACCCACAAAGGTACACTACGAATACAAATGCAATATCGCAGACAAATTTAGGAAAAGATTTTTACAATTCTACGGACACCTATGTGGGATGCATGAAAACAGTCTCACTAAGAAAATTTTTTAACATCGTTAATGCAAGGAAATTAAAGACCAGTTGGATGAAAGAAACACACGACAACCTGCAACAAATGAAAATTTCAGAAGAAGAAATTGAGGACAGAAAACAATTCAGGAGCAAAGTAAACAGGACAAACTTTAACAAGACTCAACGAAAGAAACAATAGGAAAAAATTGACAGACCAGAGGCGAAAAAAATGGCCAGATGCGGTTGGGAACTGCTCACTAGGCGTTCCATACAAACTTAATTATGTATATAGACAGTCCATGCTGCACACCCAACACATTTCTAGCCGTCAGTAATAAAAAGGGTGGACACACCTAATATTGAACTAATAGGTGTCCGGAGATAGTGTACATTGACCGTGCGATACCATACCTGCTGTGAATGGGGAAAAACTGTACATCACGTTAGCCACATTAAATGCAGTGACATAAGTGAACAAGGTTACACTGACTTAGGAGTGGTAACGAACAGCAATTCCTTATCCTAAATTCCTTAAAATTGCTGATTTAATCATCTGCCGGTGACCGGAAAATCGGATTAAGAGCACAGCGGTTTCCAAAACAGTTTGACTGGGATCCCTCAGCGTCGTTGCACAAGTCATGGGCAGAGCAGACAGTACCGGGAAGCAGCTTAGTGAATCTGGCTTACACTGAGTGAAACTGGTGACCGCTGCTAAGCATCTGACCTCTCCCAGTGCTGGAAATATTTTTCAAAAAGTAGCACTGCACGAAGTGCGATGTGCAAGCTGAGGTAACGGGGTTTAAAATTCTATACTTACTTTAACAGGAATAAGCAATCGGAAGAAATTACTTCCAGCGATCGTTCTGGATATATATTGCGAGTAAAAGAATCTACAATGAATGAAATGGTTCAAATGGCTCTGAGCACTATGGGACTCAACATCTGAGATCATCACTCCCCTAGTACTTAGAACTGCTTAAACCTAACTAAGCTAACGACATCACACACATCCATGCCCGAAGTAGGATTCGAACCTGTGACCATAGCAGTCGCGCGGTTCCTGACTGAAGCGCCTAGAACAGCTCGGCCACAACGGCTGTCACAATGAAGATAGCTGGGTTCTGAAGTGGACCACTCATGGGTTACTACACATTGAAATACACTGTCTGTTAATTTCAAGGCTAAATTCTATCCTGGCATCCTCACAAAAACCTTTCACAGATATGTCGATGGACTACCTAAATCTTTTATCCCTTTAAGTTGATTATAAATCTCTCGAATACCTGCGAGTATCACTTAAAAGTGCGAATCTATGACTACTTGTAATACATGCTCCACTCTTAAAATGGAACACATTACCGAACGCTTTGAAATTAAACCCTTCTGCAATTCATAAATTGCCTGAGCAAGTTGTTTTCAAAATATTAACGAAATGGTTTGGAAAACGAAGAGCTCGTTTAGTTAGGTACGACTGAGATCGCATTTATAAATTTCTGTTGCTGCGTCTGCAGTAGTCGATGTTGAAGTGGATACACAGCTACGCAGTTGCGAAGATGGAAAGATATAAGCCGGTATTTCATATTACTAAGCCACGAAAACGAACCATAAAAATGCTGAGAGCAGAAGCCAGACAGATGGCTGCCACCAGCAGCGCTAGTACGTTAGAATGGCTGTCCCTGATGTAGTATAGCCGTGGGCAGGTCCGGAATTCAAGTCGTGAGGTCCGAAAGGTGATCCATACGATCTCCGCCCACGCATAGCCCCAAACTTTCTGTGCGGCCATACAGGAACAACTTTTCGAGACTGTAGGTCTACCGCTAACCTTCAACAAATAACGCTGCTGGGGGGCAGGATACGCCGGAGTAGGCTATAGCTAAATCACACGCATGTGTATGTTAGATATAAGTTATTTTCTGGAAGATGACAGAAACCGACAACAATTGCAGTCAGTTGCGGTATTCATTACGTGGATAGCTAGAAGATAGCATGTCACGATACCACAAAGCAGATTAGCAAACTTTAATATGCAATCAACAGAATCTCTCACAAACCATCCATGTAGCCATGGGTCTATTTACTTGCACTCGTTTTCAGTAGAAGACGAATGAGACAATTTATTTCCACCCTTGACGCTAAGTCACAGGTTCGCTATCATCGAGAGGGCAACACTGTTTTTAACAGTGATGGCGTGAAATAAAAGTACTTTCGAATATTTTCGTATTCTTCGGTTGACAGCGAGATGTGGGTACAACCAGTGTAAGAGAATTCGATTGCTTATACCACTTCTCCTCACTCGCGTCACCACAATTACAACTGGCTCTGTCGCATGCATCCTGAATCCTAGGAGGTGCCAAGTCTCTGGAAAATAATACGGCCCGAATTAACGTTATGCAGGTAATGTGTAAGAAGCGACATTCTGGACTGAAGCTGAAGTTCGCAGAGTATTTTCACTGGAAATAACCGTTTCACTGCTACACTGTCTCGATTCTTTTATTTGTTTGTTCACAACTGTAGTGGTGTGAAAGTAAGGGGGGGGGGGGGGGGAGGAGGCTACCGTGTTGTCAGTAGAGAGCAGTAACAGCAGAATTGGTCGCTCAGGAGAGCTCAGTGGCCTCGAACCTGGACTGGTTATTGAATCCACGAAATTACAGGCCCATATCTTTAACATCAATATGCAGCAGGATTTTGGAACATATATTGTGTCAGAACACTATGAATCATCTTGAAGAGAACGGTCTATTTACAAACAGTCGACACGAATTTGGAAAACATCTTGTGAAACCCAACTAGCTCTTTACCTACACGAAGTGTTGAGTGCTATTGATAAGGGATTTCAAATTGACTCCGTATTTCTGTATTTCCGGAAGGCTTTTGACACTATACCACACAAGCAACTCGTAGTGAAATTGCGTGCTTATGGAATATCGTCTCAGTTACGTGACTGGATCGTGATTTCCTGTCAGAGATGTCACAGTTCGTAGTAATTGACGGAAAGTCATCGAGTAAAGCAGAAGTGATTTCTGGCGTTCCCCAAGGTAGCGTTATAGGCCCTTTGCTGTTCCTTATCTATATAAACGATTTGGGAGACAATCTGAGCTGCCGTCTAAGGTTGTTTGCAGATTACACTGTCGTTTATCGACTAATGAAGTCATCAGAAGATCAAAACAAATTGCAAAACGATTTAGAAAAGATATAGTATGGTGCGTAACCCCCCCATGAACCATGGACCTTGCCGTTGGTGGGGAGGCTTGCGTGCCTCAACGATACAGATAGCCGTACCCTAGGTACAACCACAACGGAGGGGTATCTGTTGAGAGGCCAGACAAACGTGTGGTTCCTGAAAAGGGGCAGCAGCCCTTTCAGTAGTTGCAGGGGCAACAGTCTGGATGATTGACTGATCTGGCCTTGTAACAATAACCAAAACGGCCTTGCTGTGCTAGTACTGCGAACGGCTGAAAGCAAGGGGAAACTACAGCCTTAATTTTTCCCGAGGGCATCCAGCTTTACTGTATGATTAAATGATGATGGCGTCCTCTTGGGTAAAATATTCCGGAGGTAAAATAGTCCCCCATTCGTATCTCCGGGCGGGGACTACTCAAGAGGATGTCGTTATCAGGAGAAAGAAAACTGGCGCTCTACGGATCGGAGCGTGGAATGTCAGATCCCTTAATCGGGCAGGTAGGTTAGAAAATTTAAAAAGGGAAATGGATAGGTTAAGGCTAGATATAGTGGGAATTAGTGAAGTTCGGTGGCAGGAGGAACAAGACTTCTGGTCAGGTGACTACAGGGTTATAAACACAAAATCAAATAGGGGTAATGCAGGAGTAGGTTTAATAATGAATAGGAAAATAGGAATGCGGGTAAGCTACTACAAACAGCACAGCGAACGCATTGTTGTGACCAAGATAGATACGAAGCCCACGCCTACCACAGTAGTACAAGTTTATATGCCAACTATCTCTGCAGATGACGAAGAAATTGAAGAAATGTATGATGAAATAAAAGAAATTATTCAGATAGTGAAGGGAAACGAAAATTTAATAGTCATGGGTGACTGGAATTCGAGTGTAGGAAAAGGGAGAGAAGGAAACGTAGTAGGTGAATATTGATTGGGGCTAAGAAATGAAAGAGGAAGCCGCCTGGTAGAATTTTGCACAGAGCACAACTTAATCATAGCTAACACTTGGTTTAAGAATCATGAAAGAAGGTTGTATACATGGAAGAACCCTGAAGATACTAGAAGGTATCAGATAGATTATATAATGGTAAGACAGAGATTTAGGAACCAGGTTTTAAATTGTAAGACATTTCCAGGGGCAGATGTGGACTCTGACCACAATCTACTGGTTATGACCTGCAGATTAAAACTGAAGAAACTGCAAAAAGGTGGGAAGTTAAGGAGATGGGACATGGATAAACTGAAAGAACCAGAGGTTGTACAGAGCTTCAGGGAGAGCATAAGGGAACAATTGACAGGAATGAGGGAAAGAAATACAGTAGAAGAAGAATGGGTAGCTTTGAGGGATGGAGTAGTGAAGGCAGCAGAGGATCAAGTAGGTAAAAAGACGAGGGCTAGTAGAAATCCTTGGGTAACAGAAGAAATATTGAATTTAATTGATGAAAGGAGAAAATATAAAAATGCAGTAAATGAAGCAGGCAAAAAGGAATACAAACGTCTCAAAAATGAGATCGACAGGAAGTGCAAAATGGCTAAGCAGGCATGGCTAGAGGACAAATGTAAGGATGTAGAGGCTTATCTCACTAGGGGTAAGATAGATACTGCCTACAGGAAAATTAAAGAGACCTTTGGAGATAAGAGAACCACTTGTATGAACATCAAGAGCTCAGATGGAAACCCAGTTCTAAGCAAAGAAGGGAAAGCAGAAAGGTGGAAGGAGTATATAGAGGGTCCATACAAGGGCGATGTGCTTGAGGACAATATTATGGAAATGGGAGAGGATTTAGATGAAGATGAAATGGGAGATATGATATTGCGTGAAGAGTTTGACAGAACACTGAAAGACCTGAGTCGGAACAAGGCTCCCGGAGTAGACAACATTCCATTGGAACTACTGACGGCCTTGGGAGAGCCAGTCCTGACAAAACTCTACCATCTGGTGAGCAAGATGTATGAAACAGGCGAAATACCCTCAGACTTCAGGAAGAATATAATAATTCCAATCCCAAAGAAAGCAGGTGTTGACAGATGTGAAAATTACCGAGCAATCAGTTTAATAGCCACAGCTGCAAAATACTAACACGAATTCTTTACAGACGAATGGAAAAACTAGTAGAAGCCAACCTCGGGGAAGATCAGTTTGGATTCCGTAGAAACACTGGAACACGTGGGGCAATACTGACCTTGCGACTTATCTTAGAAAAAAAATTAAGGAAAGGCAAACCTACATTTCTAGCATTTGTAGACTTAGAGAAAGCTTTTGACAATGTTGACTGGAATACTCTCTTTCAAATTCTAAAGGTGGCAGGGGTAAAATACCGGGAGCGAAAGGCTATTTACAATTGGTACAGAAACCAGATGGCAGTTATAAGAGTCGAGGGACATGAAAGGGAAGCAGTGGTTGGGAAGGGAGTAAGACCGGGTTGTTGCCTCTCCCCGATGTTATTCAATCTGTATATTGAGCAAGCAGTAAAGGAAACAAAAGAACGGAGTAGGTATTAAAATCCATGGAGAAGAAATAAAAACTTTGAGGTTCGCCGATGACATTGTAATTCTGTCAGAGACAGCAAAGGACTTGGAAGAGCAGTTGAACGGAATGGACAGTGTCTTGAAAGGAGGATATAAGATGAACATCAACAAAAGCAAAACGAGGATAATGGAATGTAGTCGAATTAAGTCGGGTGATGCCGAGGGAATTAGATTAGGAAATGAGATGCTTAAAGTAGTAAAGGAGTTTTGCTATTTGGGGAGCAAAATAACTGATGATGGTCGAAGTAGAGAGGATATAAAATGTAGACTGGCAATGGCAAGGAAAGCGTTTCTGAAGAAGAGAAATTTGTTAACATCGAGTATAGATTTAAGTGTCAGGAAGTCATTTCTGAAAGTATTTGTATGGAGTGTAGCCATGTATGGAAGTGAAACATGGACGATAAATAGTTTGGACAAGAAGAGAATAGTAGCTTTCGAAATGTGGTGCTACAGAAGAATGCTGAAGATTCGATGGGTAGATCACATAACTAATGAGGAAGTATTGAATAGGATTGGGGAGAAGAGAAGTTTGTGGCACAACTTGACCAGAAGAAGGGATCGGTTGGTAGGACATGTTCTGAGGCATCAAGGGATCACCAATTTAGTATTGGAGGGCAGCGTGGAGGGTAAAAATCGTAGAGGGAGACCAAGAGATGAACACACTAAGCAGATTCAGAAGGATGTAGGTTGCAGTAGGTACTGGGAGATGAAGAAGCTTGCACAGGATAGAGTAGCATGGAGAGCTGCATCAAACCAGTCTCAGGACTGAAGACCACAACAACAACATGGTGCGAAAATTAGCAACTCACCATAAATAATGAAAAGTATGAGGTCATCCATATGAGTGCTAAAAGGAATCCGTTAACTTCCATTACACGATAAATTAGTCCAATCTAAAGGCCGTAAATTCGCGTAAATGCCTAGGAATTACAATTACGAACAATTTAAATTGGAAATAACAGACAGAAAACGTTGCGGGGAAGGCAAACCAAAGACTGCGTTTTATTGTCAGAACACTTAGAAAATGTAACAGATCTACTAAGGAGACTGCCTACACTAAGCTTTTCCGTCCTCTTTTGCAGTACTAACGCGCGGTCTGGGATCCTTACCAGATAGGACTGTATGAGTACATCGAAAAAGTTCAAAGAAAGACAGCACGTTTTGTATTATAGCGAAAAAGGGGAGAGAGTGTCACGGACATCATACAGGATTTGGGATGGACACCATTAAAACAAAAGCGTTTTTCGTTGAGGCTGAATCTGCTCACGAAATTTCAGTTACCAACTTTCTCCTCCGAATGCGAAAATATCTTGTTGACGCCGACCTACATACGGAGAAACGATCACACAATAAAATAAGGGAAATCAGAGCTCACTTGGGAAGACGTAGTAGTTCTTTTTTTCCGCGTGCTGTTCGAGAGCCACCTGAGTAACAACTCCATCAGAGACGTTTCGCTTTTGCACAGATACCGAAGTCGACTGTTTGTGAAGTCGAAACGCGAACGAACAACTACAGCTAAACCAGTTAGCACAATGACAGTACGTAGAGAGTTAAAAAAAGGGGGGGGGGGATGCAACGGTAGAGCAAGTCTGCGCGACTCACATATTTCTGCAGTCAGTGCTAATGACATTTGAAGTATTGTAATTAGCAACCCCACTGGACAGTGGATGCCTGGAAACGAGTGATTTGGAGTTGTGAATGACGCTATACCCTATGGCAATCCAATAGAAGGGTTTGGGTTTGGCGAATGCCTGGAGAACGTTGCCTGCCATCATGGGTACTGCCAACAGTGAAGTACGGAGGTGTTGTTATGATATGTGGGTGAGGAGGATAGTGGTCATGGTGTGGTCCTATTATTGCGCGTAGGAAAACGTTAAATGCGGAAGGATATGAACATTTTTTACAGCATTATATACTGCGTACAGCAGAGGAACAGTTTGGACACAATGAGTGATTGTGGCAGCATGACAGTGCACACTCGTATAAACGATCAGCTCTGAGGCAATGGTTTGTGAACAATAACATTTCTGAAATTGAATGTCCTTCTCAGAGTCCCGTCCTGAAATTAATGGACCATCTTTGGGATGAGCCAGAACGTCGACTTCGGTCCAGAGCCCAGCGTCCTACATTACTCCTCTCTGGTTTCGGATCTTGAAGTATGGCCTGCTATTCCTTCACCGGTATTGAGACAACTCAGTGAAAGTGTCCACTAAAAGGTCTCTACTAATAGGTGTCCGGACAGATGCGATCAGGCAGTGTCGGCAGTGTGTTCTCTTCCTCTGTTGTCTATCCTGATAACTGACAACGTCAGCTAACTGCCATATTGGCTCCCTGGATATATTGTGATTGGAAAACTACCGCTGTTGCTTGTTAGCGTAACACTTGTCATGTCTGCTTTATACGCCCTGTAATAAACTTTACAGTTGCTAAGCATCTTTAAAATACCTAACATAAATATTTGTTTTGTAAATAAAAACCGCCTTTTCTTGCTGCGCTGTATTTTATTTCTCCCAGACGCGTTTCGCCCTTTTCACTTTAAGGCATCGTCACTAGAATATAGAGTTATACACTTTTGTTTCAGTGTGTATTATTTGTACATTATACAACAGTTCACGTCACGTTTTTTATTTAAACAAGTGATTACTTACAGTTCTTCGCATTTTTGGTTGGCATCTGCGTTTCCTCTCATCTGGTCACATGCTGGAGGTCGGTCTATAGCTCTATTTAAGAAACATAAGCATGTTGTTATGTTCGAACTTTTTTCTTCTCACTTTTCATTTTTTTTGTCCTAATTATTGTGATGCACTATCGCTCTTCTGTCACTATTCATAAATATGTGATCGGAATAGCTACACAAGACTGACAGTGCATCACAATAACAGGGGTAAAGGAATTTATATACAAGGGTGACTCCGTGATAATGTTAAACTTTCAGGGGTGACGGGGAAGACTAAATGTAGCAATCTGACGCGGGGGAGACTCTTTAGTAAACGACCGAGTCGAAAGTTAGAAGCGAAAATCGTTCTGATAGATGATAAAAAAAAGGAGTAAACTACTACAAACAGCATAGTGAACGCATTATTGTGGCCAAGATAGACACGAAGCCCAGGCCTACCACAGTAGTACAAGTTTATATGCCAACTACCTCCGCAGATGACGAAGAGATTGATGGAATGTATGAGGAGATAAAAGGGGAGCAAAATAACTAATTATGGTCGAAGTAGAGAGGATATAAAATGTAGACTGGCAATGGGAAGGAAAGCGTTTCTGAAGAAGAGAAATTTGTTAACATCGAGGATAGATTTAAGTGTCAGGAAGTCGTTTCTGAAAGTATTCGTATGGAGTGTAGCCACGTATGGAAGTGAAACATGGACGATAAATAGTTTGGACAAGAAGAGAATAGAAGCTTCCGAAACGTGGTGCTACAGAAGAATGCTGAAGATTAGATGGGTCGATCACATAAATAATGAGGAGACACTGAATAGAATTGGAAAGAAGAGAAATTTGTGGCACAACTTGACTAGAAGGGATCGGTTGATAAGACATGTTCTGAGGCATCAAAGGATCACCAATTTAATATTGGAGGGCAGCGCGGAGGGTAAAAATCGTAGAGGGAGACCAAGAGATGAATACGCTAAACAGATTCAGAAGGATGTAGGTTGCAGTAGGTACTGAGAGGTGAAGATGCTTGTACAGGATGGAGTAGCAAGGAGAGCTGCATCAGACAGGTCTCTGGACGGAAGACCACGACAACAACAACAACAACAACAACAACCTCTGATAGTGGAATACATGTGCCACTACTGTTGTTGCTAAGATTGTGGTGTAGGCAAATTTCATAGATGGTAGTATGGGCAAAAAAAGAGAAAAGGTCGAATAAACATGGGCTCCCAAATGCATACCGCATACCTTAAGAGCTATGAGCAATAGCTATTATATAGTCCATGCTATTTACACATCGGCCTATAGAACCACCTCTCGAAGTTGCCTGCCCAACAGTCTTAGCAACCACAATACCACTATATGTATTCCCCTGTCAGAGGTATCAAAATGATTTTCGCGTTTCTTGAGCAGGGTCTCTTACCTCAAATTGATACACTTTCCCTTCTCCACCACACCTGAAGGTTTGTAACATCATCAAGGAATCACATTTTTCTACAACTTTTTTCTATTACAGAATTTGGCCAATTATAGACAGCTTCATAAAAAAAGGACACTCAGTTTTTAACTAATTTGCTGTTCGAATTGCTTTTCATCGTGCTCATCGCAGCTTATCAGATCTTTGAGATATAATCAGGCCAGAATTTTCTGTAACAATTACAGAAGGAAGTACAATAAATTTCTCAAACAGTTTCTGAGTCAGAGTTGCCGGAAGCAACAGAACAGCGGCTACGAGCTCACTCCGACGACAAATGACCATTACTGTTACGAAACATTCTTTCAGGTCTTTCTATGTAATTCTCTCGCTACAGTCAACGGCCCACATTACACTTACATCAACCTCACAAGTTTCTTTTTCAATAACCTTACAATCACACCAATCGTATCTTCCATTCAGACGTCACTGGAAACTACACCTCATCACTCACTTTTTACCATCTCTCGAAATTACCTCTTCAACCGTCTCTTCCTTGAACCAACCCAGGATGTCCACCTTCCCCCTCCCCCTCCCCACCCACACTGACTCACCAGTTACCTGCTAAGACTGTATTTATAAGCGATCTTTCACTTCACAAAAATTTCCTCCACTCTTTTGAGTAATCGAGCTCGTTCACATATAACACATTTATGAGTCATCAGCACAGAAGTAAATCTATCTGCTCCCGGCTACCTCCGTTCCACCTAATCTGCTGGTTAGTCGTTATAAACCTCCTAATCAAGTAAATAACCATATGTATCGGTGAGAAACTGTCGACAGTGTGTGAGAGGCAGGAAATACCACAGCTAACGACCGCCACTGCACGTGACCTTGATCGTTATCACTTCCTTGAATGGCAGCTGCAGACAAAGGAGCCTGTGAACGTTCCATATCGCCTCAGGTGCTCACTACTTGGCAGAAGTCCAGTCATGATCTTTCTCCTCGGAACCTCTAACCGCTCTCACCCGCGGGCGAAGCAGCCCATTAGTAGACAAGAAGACAACTGCCGGCCTTGACCATGAACAAGCTACCGGGAGTGTAAGCGAAATTCTAATCCACTTAGCTTGTAGGCCGCTACAGTTGTTCGTCCCATTACGAGACGGTATGACAACTACTGCAGATAACATTCTATAAAATTCGCCCCAAAAGGCACAACAAGTAAAGAACTGTCCTTCGCTAAGTGTGTGACAACAAATGGACTATCAGAGCAGAAGTCCCTGCAAACAAAGCCACTCACTAACAGGTACGCAATTGTCAACATACACCAAAGTCTCTTATTGCAGGGTAGGACACATTTTATAATAATTTAAATATTCTCACACACCAGTCTATGCTACACAGGACTTAAGTTTCACCTGAAGAACTGCAGTGATAAAATGAGAATGCATCATTGTCATATTGTAAAGGTTAAGCCTCATCGCTGCTTGCACTTTGATCGGTTTCTTTCTTCACTTTTCAGTACTAAATAAATGTGGTGTCAGAGAGCCAACTTCAAGTATTTGTGTGACAATTTCCTAAATCTACGTCAGATCCTTTCATCCAGTGAAACTTCCTGGCAGATTAAAACTGTGTGCCGGGCCGAGACTCGAACTCGGGACCTTTGCCCTTTCATCCAGTGTTTTATCTTCGTCTACAAAGAGATTTGAATCATATGGCGCATAAGGTTTATGAATCTCCCTTTTATTACTTCTCCTGGAAAGAAGCCACACGCTTTGGCTAAGCTATTTTTCCACGATATCGCGACTGTAGGACGAGGAGTAGAAGGAAGGGTAACGGGAGATATGAGCTTGGTACCAGGAATGAGAGAGGAGAAAGACTAATTGAGTTCTGCAATACGTTTCAGCTAACAATAGCTAATACTCTGTTCGAGAATCACAAGAGGATGAGGAATACTTGAAAAAGTTCGGCAGATTCGGGAAGATTTCAGCTAGATTACATCATTGTCAGGCTGAGATTCCAAAATCATATATTAGATTATAAGTTGTACCCAGGAGCAGACGCAGATTCAGATCACAATATAGTAGTGATGGAGAGTAGGCTGAAGTTTAAGGGACTAGTCAGGAAGAAGTGGGGTAAGGGACTACTAAAGAATGAAGAGAAACGCTTGAAGTTCTCTGAGGCTGTAGATATTGCGGTGAAAAATAGCTCAGTATGCAGCTCAGTTGAAGAGGAATGGACATCTCTAAAAAGGGCTGTCACGGAAGTTGGAGAGAAAAACGTAGGTACAAGGATGGTAACTGCGAAGAAACCGTGGATAACAGAAGAAATACTGCAGCAAATGGATGAAAGAAGGAAGTACAAAAATGTTCAGGGAAATTAAAGAATACAGAAATACAAGACACTTACGAATGAAATAAATACGTAGGAAGTGCAGGGAAGCTAAGGCGAAATGGCTTCATGAAAATGTGAAGAAATCCAAAAATAAATGACTGTCTGAAGGATTCACTCATCATGTAGAAAAGACGAATCAATCTTCGGAGTAATTAAAAGCAAGGCGATAACATTAAGAATACAGTGGTAATTTCACTGTTAACTGCAGTGGAGATACCGGATAGGTGGAAAGAGTAGAACGCTTACATGAGGGGGAGGGCAGAAGAAGAAACAAGAATCGATATAGAAGACATAGGGGACAAAAGAGCCTCGGAAGATTGAAAACGAATAAGGCAGAAGGGATTGACCACATTCCATCGAATTTTTTAAAATCGTTAGAGGAAGTGGTAACAAAATGACTATTCACGATGGTGTGTAGAACGTATGAGACCGACGACATTCCATCACACTTCCGGGAAAACGTCATCCACATAATTCCGGAGACTGCAAGAGCCGAAATGTGCGAGAATTATCGCAGAATCAGCCTAAGAACTCATACATTCAAGTTTCTGACAAGAATGATATACAGAAGAATGGAAAAGAAAATTGAGGATGTGTTGGACGACGATTAGCTTTGATTTAGGAATAGTAAAGGTAGCGTCGAGGCAAATGTGACGTTGCGGTTGATACAGGCAGCAAAACTTAGGAAAAATCAAGACACGTTCATAGGATTCGTCGCCCTGGAAAAAGCGTTCGACAGCGTCAAATGGTGCAAGATGTTCGAAATCCTGGGAGTAATAGGGATAAGCTCTAAGGAACGACGAGTCATATGCAATACGTACAAGAACCAAGAGCGAACAATAAGAGTGGAAGACAAAGAACGAAGTGCTTAAATTAAAAAGGGTGTAAGACAGGGATGCAGTCTTTCGCCCCTACTGTCCAGTTTATACATGGAAGAAGTAATGACAGAAATGAAAGAAAGCTTCAAAGTGGGATTAACATTCAAGGTGAAGGGATATCAATGTTTATATTCGCTGATGACATTGTTATCCTCAGTGGAAGTGAAGACGAATTACAGGATCTGTTGAATAGAAGGAATGGCCTGTCTAATAAGTACAGAATGAAGACTGAGAGTAAATCGAAAAGAGGCGGAAGTAATGAGAAAAATGTTCAAATGTGTGTGAAGTCTTATGGGACTTAACTGCTAAGGTCATCAGTCCCTAAACTTACACACTACTTAACCTAAATTATCCTAAGGACAAACACACACACCCATGCCCGAGGGAGGACTCGAATCTCCGCCGGCACCAGCCGCACAGTCCAGGACTGCAGCGCCTGAGACCGCTCGGCAGAAGTAATGAGAAGCAGCAGAAATGACAATAGCGGAAAACTTAACATCAGAAACGGAGATCAGGAAATAGAAGTTAAGGAACTCTATTATATATGCAGCAAAATAACCCATGACGGAAGGAGCAAGGAGGACATCAAAAGCAGACTAGCAGCGGCAAAGGGGCAGTTCTCCCCAAGAGAAGTTTAATAGTATCAAACACAAGTCCTAATCTGAGGAAGAAATTTCTGAGAATGTGCGTTGGAGCGCAGCATTGAATGGTAGTGAGACAGACTGTGGGAAAACCGGAACAGAAGAGAATCCTAGCATTTGAGATGTGGTGCTACAGAAAAACGTTGAAAACAGATTTGAATGTGGCACTGATGTATCAAATACCAACGTTTTATACTGTGTATGAAGTATAGTGTGAAACAAACGTCCCAGCAAACAGCCTTTTCTCGTTGTATACATGGGTAAGCAACGTCGTGCCCCGTGAGTACTTGGTGGGTAATCGCCTGGGAACATCGGAGTCGCGGAAGTGGCGTCCCATTAAAACACTTGCACCAGGCTATTGCTCCTTACGACAGCATTACAGATACAAAACTCTTAAAGTTATTTAAATAAAAAACGTTATTAACATTCTACATCTTTATTCTTTGTATTTATTGTTTTATTTAAACAACTGTAAGAGTTTTCGGAGACATTAGTTTTCAGCATGCCCTCGAAGCTTATTTTCCAGACTTTTAAATGTCAGAACGTAAAAGTTTTACTGTACAATCAAATTAGAAAAACGAAATTAAACTTTAAGAACGGTAACAACAGTTTGATACAAACATACGAAATTAAACTTTAAGAACGGTAACAACAGTTTGGTACAAACATGTTTATAATTTTTATCTAAAATGTAAAGCAGAATCGAATGAGTCACTTCTTGATTGCAAACATAGGAAAAATCGAATTTTGTTGATACAGTGCCAGCTACCATGACTGGAAAAAAAAATCTTTTTGATAAACATCAGGTATTCTTTGGCCTAGATTCACGATTGAAAATGAAAACTTTGTTATCTCATAACAAATAAAAAATTGCGGCTGAAGTCGTTGTCGAAGTATGCGTCTTGTGGCACATACTGGTTTGCGTGAAACGTTTTACAAGCTTTTGCTTATTCCTGAAATTGATATAAATAGAAAATTCTTTAACTACAATGAATTTGGAGGCCATCACTAGAGGGTTTTGAAAAATATCTCGAAATCTCAAAATGCAGCTATGTGAAACATATGTCAATTTCTTGGCAGGTTTTTCTAATTTCAAATGTTTAAAAAAGTATTTGAAAGCGGAAGACGAAAAATTATTGAGTAAAGCCCCCTAAATTTAATTACGATTCACATAAAAAACAAATGAACCGTTAACTCTCTCTAGGCTCTAGGACACTTCGCAGGTTGAAAAGGGTTTTTCGCGTTTAAAGATCGGATTAACAAAATAAACGTTGTTTCGAAACGTATGGTAAATTTGCGATCCCACGACCTTAGAGGCATCCTTTCCATTCCTCATATATGGTCTCGTTGTGAATATGGTGCTGTATTCTTTAAATCCGGGCTCTTTTAACAGGCTGAGACATTCCTTCCACCGCGGCGGCCACGCGTTTCCTGTAAGATAACTCTACGGTGTTTTTGCCGTTCGTCCCTGTGACGATATCTAACACGTCCATGGTCTTCATAACAGATCAATAACCTTCCCTAAATATACCTGCAGCTATATATGCTGCTGTTTCAACACTTTCTGCCTCACAATTAAGATGTTTCAGTACAATTTTCCAAATGTACGCGTTGAAGCTCCCGTTGTCATTTTGTGTATTGGTACCGCTTTATCTTTTAGGTAAATCTTGAATGGACAGAAATTCGTGTACAAGTCGAGTCTTTTCTTGAACTAATTCATCGAGCACCTATAGCTGCCTATATTTTGGCCGGCGCACGGTTCCATTCAACAGGCTGTAACTTCTAAAATACTTTCACAATCAAAAATTCTTTCTGCACGACTAATTTCCAGGGATGCAATTTACATTTAAAAAATCAACTTTTTCATCGGTTTCGACCAGAATCTCCCCTTAACCGAAAGGAAATTTTCCGTTCATTCTCATAGATGTGAAGATGGTTGTTAAGCAGTCGAAACTAGCGATCAGCATGATAGCCTAGCGTAGAGAGTTTACATCGAACCAGTCTACCAACTGGTGTCCACAGCACCAACAGGTGACAAGCGCGGTAAATTTGTTTCATTTGTGCATTAGCGCCAGCAGCGGCGCATTACGCGAGGCGTGCTACTTGCTGGCGACGGCTGTGAGCAGGAACACGGCGGAGCGGCCGTTACGCAATCAATGGCCGCGCGTTACGTGAGAACGTGTGAGCCGCGGTGGCGCGCCCTGCCGCCGCGTCCGTGACATTATGGCGGCGGACGACCTTGGCGACCGATCTTCGCCACCGCGCAGCCGCCCAGGGACACGCCTAAATCGGTTCCGCCTTCCTGCTACGCGCAATTAACATTCTAGCGACAAGCGAGCTAACGTACAGGACTGAGCTTCACTTCTGATTTGCACCGCTGGTACCGCTATCTCCCTCCACACGCTACTGCAACAAGCAAGGACAGACAGGATGGTCGCTCAGTCTCTTAAAGGAAGTCATCAGTTCCAAGTGTTCCAGAGTGTCACACTTTTCAAAAGGAAAATGCATTCGCCACAAATTATAGCCAGCACCAATTACTGTCTCCCTTATATGCTTTTTAAGCTGCCACAGTTGGCAGCAATCTCACTATCATACTACGGTGAGTCAACGCCTCGCACCTAAGGCCCGCATAAATACACTGGCTGGCCTTTCAAATTGTAACGCCGGCAAGGAGATCAAGTAAAGACATTTTTCTTATTGTGTATGTACAGCGTTCGATTACACTGATATGAGCACCTTCAGAAAGCCTGAATAGCTACCTTTTCCAGAGTGGACCGCTGCGAGACTTTCAGGAAATTTGGGAATTTGTGGTAAGTTCCTATGGAACCAAACTGCTGAGGTTCAAAATGGTTCAAATGGCTCTGAGCACTATGGGGCTTAACAGGTGAGGTCATCAGTCCCCTAGAACTTAGAACTAATTAAACCTAACTAACCTAAGGACATCACATACGTCCATGCCCGAGGCAGGATTCGAACCTGTGACCATAGCGGTCGCGCGGTTCCAGACTGAAGCGCCTAGAACCGGTCGGCCACTACGGCCGGCAAAGTGTTTAGGTCATCGGTCCCTAGACTTATCCGCCCCCAGTAGCTGAGTGGTCAGCGCGTCATAATGTCAATCCGAAAGGGCCCGGGTTCGATTCCCGGCTGGGTCAGAGATTTTCTCCGCTCAGCGACTGGGCGTTGTGTTGTCTAATCATCACCACCTCATCCTCATCGACGCGCAAGTCGCCGAAGTGGCGTCAAATCGAAAGACTTGCACCCGACGAACGGTCTACCCGACGGGAGGCCCTAGTCACACGACATTTATTTATCGGTCCCTAGGCTTACACACTTAAACTAACTTACGCTAAGGACAAACAAACACACACACACACACACGCCCGAGGAAGGGCTCGAACTTCCGACGGGGGAAGCCGCGCGAACCATGGCAAGGATCTGTGGACCGCACGGTTACCCCGCGCAGCTCTTCCAGGAAGAGGGCAAGATTCTGGACGCTACTAACAGGGATGTCAAGCCTTGCCGACTCAAGTGCCGTGTCCAGCTGCGCCAGTTTTCTCTGAGGACCCATTGCGCGTACAACCCGATCGAAGCAGTCCCATAGATTTTCGATTGGGTTTAAATCCAATAAGTTTGGTTGTCAGGGGAGTATGCTAAACTCACCCTGGTGCTCTCCGAAACACGCACGTAAACTGCGAGCTACGTGAGACATTGCATTGCCTTGCTGGTGGATGCCGTCGCGGCGAGGAAAAATGGAACTGCATGCACGGTGCACACATGGTCTTCTAGGGTAGATGTATGCTTGTGTTGATCCATTATGCCTTTCAGAATGACGAGATCACCCACGGAATGCCACGAAAACATTCCCAACACCACTGGTAGTGCTGGTACCAGCCGTCTCTGAGTGGTTCTTCTATGTTGATGTAGAACGTAGGCGGTAGTCATATTAATGTGAATGGATCATCTACAATATAGTAGAAAATTACATGATTAAATTTATATGTGATTTCCGGATATACAGGGTGCGAAACGTAGAACACAGGACTGCCGTCTCTGGCGGCAAAAATGATTCTAACCTAGCTCAGAATTATTTGAGCTTGGAACCACATCCGGCTAAGTCACTTTATGCTGCTTTATACGTAGCATCTGGCGAGCATATATCAATGCAGTTCCTGTTAGTTGCCTCTCAGTTGGAGTTTGGTGTTGCACTAGTCCATCCGCATCAGTATGCAGCAAAGTTAAACATCAAACCAAGTAAGTGCATTTTTCGCCCGGTTAGCCGTGCGACCTAACGCATTCCTTTCCGTGCGGGAAGGCGTGCCGGTCCCCGCCACGAATCCGCCCGGTGGATTAGTGTCTAGGTCCGGTATGCCGGCCGGTCTGTGGATGGTTTTTAAGGCGGTTTTCCATCTACCTCGGTGAATGCTGGCTGGTTCCCCTTATTGCGCCTCAGTTGCACTATGTCGGCGATTGCTGCGCAAACACTGTCTCCACTTACGTGTACACCACAGCTACTCTACCACGTAAACATTTGGGATTACACTCGTCTGGTATGAGACATTTCCCCCCCCCCCCCCCCGGGGGGAGGGCGGGCACTGGCAGCCGAACCGCACAATAACCCTGGTTTCAGTGTGGGGCGGTGGTGGAGTGAGTGGAGTGCTGTAGCCTGTTGAGGGGTTGTGAACCACTGAGGGCTATGGCGGGGACGAAGCCTCCCCGTCGTTTCTAGGTCCCCATTTCCATACAATACAATACAAAGTGCATTTTACGTGTAAGTATTCACTATCTCTGCAGTACTTAATTATCACTGGCAGAAAATAATTACAAACAAAATATGTTTTACACACAATATGTGATTAAAAGTATCCGGACACCCCCAAAAACTTACGTTTTTCATATTAGGTGCATTGTGCTGCCACCTACTGCCAGGTATTCCTTATTAGCGACCTCAGTATTCATTCGACATCGTGAGAGAGCAGAAGGGGGCGCTCCGCGGAACTCACGGACTTCCAACGAGGTCGGGTGACTGGGTGTCACTTGTGTCTTACGTCTGTACGCGAGATTTCCACACTCCTAAACATCCCTACGTCCACTGTTTCCGACGTGATTCAAATTGACGTTGCAGGTAATTTCGAAAACAGTTAGGGAATTCAATATTCAGAGATCCACAGTGTCAAGAGTGTGCCGAGAAGACCAAATTTCAGGCCTCACCTCTCACCATGGACAATGCAGGGGCTGACGGCCTTCATTTAACAACCGAGAGCAGCGGCGTTTGCCTAAAGTTGTCAGTGCCAACAGACAAGCAACACTGCGTGGAATAACCAGAGAAACCAGTGTGGGACGTAAGACGAACGTAGCCACTAGGGCACTGCGGCGAAATTTGGTTCAAATGGTTCAAATGGCTCTGATCACTATGGGACTCAACTTCTGAGGTCATTAGTCCCCTAGAACTTAGAACTAGTTAAACCTAACTAACCTAAGGACATCACACACATCCATGCCCGAGGCAGGATTCGAACCTGCGACCGTAGCGGTCTCGCGGTTCCAGACTGCAGTGCGTAGAACCGCAAGGCCGCTTCGGCCGACGCGAAATTTGGTGTTAATGGACTATCGGTTGGACCCTAGACGACTGGAAAACTGTGGACTGATCAGGTGAGTCCCGATTACAGTTGGTAACAGGTGGTGGTAGGGTTCGAGTGTGGCGCAGACCCCACGAAGCCACGGCGCAAGTTGTTAGTGGCTCCATAATGGTGTGGGCTTCATTTACATGGAATGCATTCGGTCCTCGAGTCCAACTCAGCCGATCATTGAAAGGAAACGGTAATGCTGGGCTACTTCGAGACTACTGCTGTTATTCATGGACTTTATGTTCCCAAACGACGATATCATGTCACCAAACGACAATTGTTTGCGACTGTTTGAAGAACATTCTGGACTATTCGAGTGAATGATTTAGCCACACACATCATCTGACATGAATCCCATCGAACACTTATGGGACGTAATCGACTGGTCCCTTCTTGCACAAAATCTTGCACCGGCAACACTTTTGCAATTATCGATGGCAATAAAGGCAGCGCGGCTCAAAGTTTCTGCAGTGGACTTCCAACGACTTGTTGAGTCCATATTACGTCTACGCCGGGCAAACGGAGGTCCGACACGATATTAGGACGTACCCCTGGCTTTTGTACCTCAGTGTTTATGTGAGCACTTGTACCGCATAATTCAGATATAAGTTAAAATTGAGATCTTTTGTAAACACCGGTATAGATTACTACCGTAATGGTAATTTATCCTCTCCCTCAACACATAAACATTTTAGTGTACATGGCTTGCAGACAGCACTTTATTACATACATGGTTCATCTCATGTTGAAGAAAATGTGAAAGAGAATGTAGACCACATAATAGCTGATAACAGATGACTTTGATGAATGATGATAAATTGCAACAAATATCATTATAATCTTTTATAATCTTCTGTAATGGTATTTTCCATAAGGTAAATATTGAACAGTACGTCGAGACGACGTTACCGCCAGACAGACAAGCCAGACATACAGTCTATTTGACTTAGGATGGCCCGCTGTTTGTCTTCACATTTCCTTGCTCAACATTATTATCAGCCTATCTGTCACCGAGGCACATAGTTCTCATTTGTCAACGGTTTAAAGCTGAAAATTTTAAATGCCACAGTGCGGAATATAAACTGGTTCTGTCTCATTACCTTCAGCAAAAAAGATCCACAGTGAGAAATTATCAAAAGTTAAGCACCTAAGAAGAAAACATATTGATGTAGCTTTAAAGGAAGAATTTTTAACTAATTTTCGGCATATCCCTGCAATATTTTACACAACGTATTTATATGAAAGCCAAGTAAGAAAAACACAAGTAAAAGAATCTCGTATAAATATGCAGATATTTATTTATTTATTCAAGTCCATAGAACACTACAACACAATATAATAAAATACAGTCTAGTATTAATTACAGAGAATTTCACACTTCATGAGTCCAATGTTCATCAACCAGAATGGCACGGTTATTCACTGGTAACAAGTCGTCCTTCTCACAGGGTTCGTACAGGTTAATGCAGACCATAAAGTGTTCAGAGTCCTGCCTCCGCCTCGCCTACATTCACAACATTCATCATCACTGATTCCGCCCCCCCACGTTCTTCAGATTAGAGTTGCACCTTTTTACCGCTGTTCTCAACCTGTTGCGAGTTTTCCAGGTCCCGTATTGGAGATGGCAGCTTGATGGTAGCTTCTCTTTTGCTGTCCATAATCGACCAGGAGTCTTTGTTCTCGACAGCTCAGTTCAGAACTTGGAATTGGTGCAGTTGTAAGTACGAAGCTTCGTCGTGATGGGTAGGTGTGAGTTATGAACACTGGATGCCTTGAAATTGTTTCTTTCTTCTTCTTTTCATTCTCTGCTGCTGCTGTCTTCTTACATCTGGAGTGGAAAGATCTTGTTGACTAGGGAAGCACCCTGTGACTATGCGGGCTGTCTAATGTAATGAAGAGCCACATTAACTTGGTTAGCGCCTCCAGAGTTCCCCCAGACCGGTGCGCTGTGCTACTCCGGAGAGTGAGAGCAAAGACGAATGTGCTGAGGACGCTGGGCTGCGCTCCCTTTGTGAAGATTGTTCCTAGAGCATACCTTCTGTCTAGGGTCTACACATTGTTGTTGAGGCACGATCCTAGGTACAGGCGTTGGACACAGTGATTGAGATTGCGTCCTTTCCAGGTGATTTTCAGCTTTCTTATTGCCTCCCTATTGCGTAAATGGAAAGCATACCCTTGAGTTTTATCCGGGCTAGGTTTCAAGTGGTTGTCGTCATAGTAGACGGAAGCTTGGATTCTACAGGGCTATTACAAATGATTGAAGCGATTTCATAAATTCACTGTAGCTCCATTCATTGACATATGGTCACAACACACTACAGATACGTAGAAAAACTCATAAAGTTTTGTTCGGCTGAAGCCGCACTTCAGGTTTCTGCCGCCAGAGCGCTCGAGAGCGCATGAGACAAAATGGCGACAGGAGCCGAGAAAGCGTATGTCGTGCTTGAAATGCACTCACATCAGTCAGTCATAACAGTGCAACGACACTTCAGGACGAAGTTCAACAAAGATCCACCAACTGCTAACTCTATTCGGCGATGGTATACGCAGTTTAAAGCTTCTGGATGCCTCTGTAAGGGGAAATCAACGGGTCGGCCTGCAATGAGCGAAGAAACGGTTGAACGCGTGCGGGCAAGTTTCACGCGTAGCCCGCGGAAGTCGACGAATAAAGCAAGCAGGGAGCTAAACGTACCACAGCCGACGGTTTGGAAAATCTTACGGAAAAGGCTAAAGCAGAAGCCTTACCGTTTACAATTGCTACAAGCCCTGACACCCGATGACAAAGTCAAACGCTCTGAATTTTCGGCGCGGTTGCAACAGCTCATGGAAGAGGATGCGTTCAGTGCGAAACTTGTTTTCGGTGACGAAGCAACATTTTTTCTTAATGGTGAAGTGAACAGACACAATGTGCGAATCTGGGCGGTAGAGAATCCTCACGCATTCGTGCAGCAAATTCGCAATTCACCAAAAGTTAACGTGTTTTGTGCAATCTCACGGTTTAAAGTTTACGGCCCCTTTTTCTTCTGCGAAAAAAACGTTACAAGACACGTGTATCTGGTACATGCTGGAAAATTGGCTCATGCCACAACTGGAGACCGACAGCGCCGACTTCACCTTTCAACAGGATGGTGCTCCACCGCGCTTCCATCATGATGTTCGGCATTTCTTAAACAGGAGATTGGAAAACCGATGGATCGGTCGTGGTGGAGATCATGATCAGCAATTCATGTCATGGCCTCCACGCTCTCCCGACTTAACCCCATGCGATTTCTTTCTGTGGGGTTATGTGAAAGATTCAGTGTTTAAATCTCCTCTACCAAGAAACGTGCCAGAACTGCGAGCTCGCATCAACGATGCTTTCGAACTCATTGATGGGGACATGCTGCGCCGAGTGTGGGAGGAACTTGATTATCGGCTTGATGTCTGCCGGATCACTAAAGGGGCACATATCGAACATTTGTGAATGCCTAAAAAAACGTTTTGAGTTTTTCTATGTGTGTGCAAAGCATTGTGAAAATATCTCAAATAATAAAGTTATTGTAGAGCTGTGAAATCGCTTCAATCATTTGTAATAACCCTGTACTTCTTTTATATCGCTCCCTGAGCAGCAATAGCTGTGTCATCTGCGTAGATGGAAGGACCTGGTTTCAATGTTGAGCGGCTATCATTGGTATGTATGTTACATAATACTGCAGTCAGCACACTTCCCTGGGGTAGGCCTCCTTCTGAATTCTCTATCGACTCTTCTTGTCATTTAGAGTGACAAGAAAACGTCTGTTCCCTGCCAGACACTAAATAAACTGCGTCAGTCCCTAGTTATTGTGCACAGCTTCTTTGCTATACATTAATGTATTCGCAAGTGCGAATATGGACAACCATCAGCTGTATTATGGAATGACGACAACGAAAATTTGTGCCGGACTGGGACTCGAACCTGGATTTCCCGCTTATCGTGAGAGGTCGCCTTGCCATTTGGCTATCCGTGCATAACCCAGAGCCAGGCCCGAACTTCTATATGTCGTCAACCAAGCATGCATGTCAAAAAGCAACTTTGCGTTGTAGTTCAGAATAACACAGGCACTGGTCACTGCTGTATTTATTCACTGAAACTGGGCAAGCAACTTTGAAGTTAAATGTCTCACCTGCAAAGGAACACACAAAATGGTTCAAATGGTTCTGAGCACTGTGGGACTTAACAGCTATGGTCATCAGTCCCCAGGAACACACACAACGGATGTAGGAGTACAGGTTGTAGACGCATGGTTGGCGACATATGGAAGATCGGCTGTGGCCCTGAGTCGTGCACGGATAGCCAAATGGTAAGGCGACCACTCTCTATAAGCGGGAAATCCGTGTTCGAACCCCAGTCCGGCACAAATTTTCATTGTCGTCATTCCATTCTACAGCTGATGGTTGTCCATATTCACAACTGTGAATGCAGTTAATGTATTTCATAATAGCTCCAGTCGCTGCAGAGCCTTTGCACAGGAATCGAGAATAAAACAGGCACTGCAGTATCGTATCATATATAGATTCTTTGTTAGTTCATCACGATTCACGGTGTCATAAGCAGCTACAAGATCGATGTATGCAGAGATTGAAAGCTCATTAACGATTAATGCTACAACTTCATTACAGCTACTCTTCGCTTTTCCTTCCTCTAGAAATTAGTGGAATGATTTTGGGGCGCACTGTGTAACACAGCGCTCCAACAGACACGTAAAATCAGTTCGGTTTATTACACCCTCAGCTAGATAAGGTTGGTGTCACCGCAAGGCACCACACTTGCTAGGTTGTACGGTACCCGCGAGTCGCCACTGTCGACGCTAGCAGACCGAGCGCCGCCACTCAGCTGGTCTTACGAGACGAGCTAGCGCACTGGCCAGTTCTACAGCCGACATTAATAGGAATGGTTCACTCGTTATAGCTTCAGAGACCTCATTTGCAGAGACGCTAGTTAGCATTGCCTTCAGCTAAGTCGGTAGCTACGACCTAGCCAGGCGCCACATACAGTTGATGCATTGACAATTGACCTATGTGTGGGAAGCAATCAGAATTGTAAAGAAGTATTCGCAGTGCAGTCTATAACTGCACTTGTAAATATTATTGTACAAAGTCAAGGTCGACGTTCACCGCTGATGCTGAATTAAAGCTTCCTGTCTAGTAACTTTCTAATCACCTAAGATGTTCCAGATACATCCCGTCATTGATCCTCACGTCAGCCTACGTGATTATTGCGTGCAATTAATGGCCACACCTCGTGATCAGACTAAGCGTCAAATTGCGTGACTCAGCCGGGTCACCCTTTTATCCTTGAGGCCTATAGTTCCGCCTCATACATAACAATAAGAATATCACGCAGTTCTATCAGTACAAGGTCAGCTGATATTATGCATTATACAAACATCCGTAGCTGTGTGATCTGCGCGTCTGACTGCCATGTGGAGGACGTGGGTTCAGTTCCCGATACTGTCAGGAATTTGCCTCTGATGGGAAGACTGGAACGGGTTTCAAAACAGCCTTGTGATGTCAGCTGAGGAGCTATTTCAGTGAGAAGTAGCGACTCCGTGGTACGAGAAGCCGACAACGGTCAACAGACGGATTATTGACCACATGCCCTTCCACATCGTATCCGAATGACGCCCTTTGTCAGAGATGACTCAGTGGTCGGTCGATTTCCTGACATTCACGGTACACTTGTGAAATGGCCGTATGGGAAAATCCTCACTTCATCGCTATATCGGAGATGCTGTGTCCCATCGCTCGAGCGCAAACTATAGCACCACGTTCAAACTCACTTAAATCTTGATAATGCCATTGTAGCAGCAGTAACCGATCTAACATCTGCTCCAGACACTTGTTGTCTTATATAGTCGTTGCACATCGGAGCTCCGTATTGTGTCTCTATATTTGAATACACATGCCTACACCAGTTTCTTTGGCGCTTAAGTGTATAATTCATCAGCTTCTCGTGATAGCAAGGACATGATTTTAAAAAATTGTGCCACAGCGCTTAATGCGTGTCAGGTCTTACTGTGCTTGTAGAAACATATTCCACGTGGCTATGGCAAGGACCATCGTCCAGCATTTAAGCCACTAAATTTCAAATTTGTCAGATTGGTTTCGTGTGACTGTGTTATAGTGAAGGTTATACACAACGCTGGCCATAAGAAACACGATGAAGCCAACATGCAACAAACATCAGCGTAGCAGTAAGCGCGCGTGGCGCTCGAGAAAAAACTACACTACTGGCCATTAAAATTGCTACACCAAGAAGAAATGTAGATGATAAACGGCTATTCATTGGACAAATATATTATACTACAACTGACATGTGATTACATTTCCACGCAATTTGGGTGCATAGATCCTGAGAAATCAATACCCAGAACAAACACCTCTGGCCGTAATAACGGCCTTGATACGCCTGGGCATTGAGTCAAATAGAGTTTGGATAGCGTGTACAGGTACAGCTGCCCATGCAGCTTCAACACGATACCGCAGTTCATCAAGAGAAGTGACTGGCGTATTGTGACGAGCCAGTTGCTCGGCTACCATTGACCAGACGTTTTCAGTTGGTGAGAGATCTGGAGAATGTGCTGGCCAGAGCAGCAGGCGAACATTTTCTGTTTCCAGAAAGGCCCCTACAGGACCTGGAACATGCGGTCGTGCATTATCCTGCTGAAATGTAGGGTTTCGCAGGGATCGAATGAAGGGTACAGCCACGGCTCGTAACACATCTGAAATGTAACGTCAATGCGAACAAGAGGTGACCGAGACGTGTAATCAATGGCACCCCATACCATCACGCCGGGTGATACGCCAGTATAGGGATGACGAATACACGCTTCCAATGTGCGTTCACCACGATGTCGCCAAACACGGATGCGACCATCATGATACTGTAAACAGAACCTGGGTTCATCCGAAAAAATGACGTTTTGCCATTCGTGCACCCAGGTTCGTCGTTGAGTTTGCTGCTGCAAACGTCGTCGAACTCTTCGTGCAGATGGTTGTTGTCTTGCAAACGTCCCCATCTGTTGACTCAGGGATCGAGCCGTGGCTGCACGATCCGTTACAGCCATCGGTATAATATGCCTGTCATCTCGACTGCTAGTGATACGAGGCCGTTGGGATCCAGCACGGCATTCCGTACTACCCTCCTGAACCCACCGATTCCATATTCTGCTAACAGTCATTGGATCTCGACTAATGTGAGCAGCAATGTTGCGATACGATAAACCGCAATCGCGATAGGGTACAAACCGACCTTTATCAAAGTCGGAAACGTGATGGCACGCATTTCTCCTCTTTACACGAGGCATCACAACAACGTTTCCCCACGCAACGCCGATCAACTGCTGTTTGTGTATGAGAAATCGGTTGTAAACTTTCCTCATGTCAGCACGTTGTAGGTGCCGCCACCGGTGCCAAACTTGTGTGAATGCTCTGAAAAGCTAATCATTTGCATATCACAGCATCTTCTTCCTGTCGGTTAAAGTTCGCGTCTGTAGCACGTCAGCTTCGTGTTGTAGCAATTTTAATGGCCGGTAGTGTAGAACCGGCTGGCGACAGGCCCCTGATAATCACCTCGTTGAAACGTCAGTCATAACAAAGTTATTTCAATCGAAGTAGGCACTTTGACAATGTGTCTTCGAAAACGCTATTTCACTTGGCAACTTTTGAAACCCTAAATTCCGCACACCCCTCTGCTAGGCTCCTACTGCAAATTCGAGATTAGTGGGCCTGTGAGTTTGTAGGCTGCCAACACTTGAGTGTGATGTGGCAGCTATACATTGTCGAGCCGTATTCGTTTGCAAGATCTGCCGTGTTAACAAACAGAGATTCGTTTTATAGTTATTTATGAACTGGCGGCAACATCTGGATTTAATCACCCAGACCGTAAGAAAAAGCAAGCTTTCAGTTTATTGTTCATTTGACGTACGAACCTACCCGACGTATAGTTAAATTGCCTCGATTACCTGGAAGTACACTGTGTTAACAAGTTCTCTTTGTGGGTTTAAAGCGTTCCTGTCGTTACACAGTATTACAGTAATTTCGAAACGACCACAAAAGCACACTATGGGGCAGTAAAATTGTTACAATGTAAGTTATGTAACATATATTCACAAGACGACGTGTTAACGGCACTAACACTGGCTGTTGCAGCAAACGCTTTGCCTCACAGCTCGTCACGTTCGTCGTTAAACTGCAGTCATTTTCCCTGACTGCCAGGGTAATAAAACTACCTCCTCGATAGTGTGTATTCAGCGTTAGTGACATTACGAGACACGGTCTTCTTATTAATACAGCCAGTTGCTATACCAATAGTTGGTGAACGACAAAAGTACTGCGAAGGGTCAACAGACGAATCGATAAAATCGAACTGAGCGAGTACTACCGTCGGTTCAACTGCAGTATGAAGGAACTAACCTTCACAGATCAAAATGCCGGAGTGACTGCTGGTACTTCAGGAAGTTATTGAACTTCGAAGCACCACAAGAGAGGTCAACAGCTGCAGGAAATACCGCAAGAATAAGCAGAAAGTGTGTCAGGAGATCCAATATCGCCTGAAATGATAATATGAGTAGGTAATAAGACGATAGCAAACATCAGTGGACTCTGAAAGGTATCTAGAAATGATAAAAATGCCAAGGAATACGAAAATGGCGATCATAGGCCATTACACAATAAAGGATGTCCCAGAGCTGTCAATTAGTACGAAGGTATAAACCTGATATTAGTCATCTGCGAGACGATCAACTAATTTCAGTGGCAGACGCTGCTAGAGAGACGTTCTGCATCACGGTGTGGTTTACTGTTGAAGTTCCGAGTGCGTATGTTCCTAGAAGATTCAACGAGTATGTTTCTTCCTCTTACGTAAAGACCGGAAACATAATACTAGAGAGATCTGACTTCACAAGGAGGCTTACTGGCAATCGTTCTTCCCGCAAACCATTCGCGACTGCAACAGGACAGCGGGAAAGTGACAGTCGTACAGAAAGTATCCTCCGCCACACACCGCAAGGTGGCCTGCGGGATGGAGACGCAGATGTAGACGTATACGCAGGGACAGAGCTACGGACTCTCACTAGCGCAATTTTGAAAAAAAGAAATTGTTGAGGAGTTGCAAATACAGGATGAGCAGTACTCTGCGGCTGTTTGCTGATGATGCTGTGGTATACTTGAAGGTGTCGGCGTTTGGTGACTGTAGGGAGACAAGATAACTTAGTCGAAATTTCTAGTTGATGTTATGAATGCCAGCTTGCTCTAGTGGTAGAAAATTATAAAAGTAGGAAAGACAATCCTGTAATGTTGGAGTATAGCACTAGTGTGTGCTAACTGACACAGTCACTTCGATTAAATAGCTAGGCGTAAGGTTGCAAAACGATATAAAATGGAGCGTGCACCTAAGGATGGTAAAAGGAAAGACAAATAGTCGACTTGGGTTTATTTATTTATTTAACCTGATGTCATAGGGGCATAGGGGCAGTCAAGCCCTGTCTTACGTCGGACAAGCGTTTCACACACACACACACACACACAATACCTCTTTATATCATCGTTATGTAAGAAATAATTTTAAAATGACAAATAATATTAAAATGATTTGAGTGAACAAGCGACAATGTGAGTAAATAATAGTGACCATGAATTAATAAAGTTAATACTGGCAGTACTTGCGCTACGGCAGCTGCTGCCACTAATAGTGACGATTATGATAACAATGGCAAGGAAAGCGTTTCTCAAGAAGAGGAATTTGTTAACATCGAGTATAGATTTAAGTGTCAGGAAGTCGTTTCTGAAAGTATTTGTATGGAGTGTAGCCATGTATGGAAGTGAAACATGGATGATAACTAGTTTGGACAAGAAGAGAATAAAAGCTTTCGAAATGTGGTGCTACAGAAGAATGCTGAAGATAAGGTGGGTAGATCACGTAACTAATGAGGAGGTATTGAATAGGATTGGGGAGAAGAGAAGTTTGTGGTACAACTTGACTAGAAGAAGGGATCGGTTGGTAGGACATGTTTTGAGGCATCAAGGGATCACAAATTTAGCATTGGAGGGCAGTGTGGAGGGTAAAAATCGTAGAGGGAGACCAAGAGATGAATACACTAAGCAGATTCAGAAGGATGTAGGTTGCAGTAGATACTGGGAGATGAAGAAGCTTGCACAGGATGGAGTAGCATGGAGAGCTGCATCAAACCAGTCTCAGGACTGAAGACCACAACAACAACAACAACATGATAATAATAATAATAATAATAATAATAATAATAATAATAATAATCGCAACATTGGTAACAAAAATGATTGTTGCAGATATAAAAAGAATTTATAGGTGCACAAAACAGATGTTCTCTGATACAGTGACTTCTGGGGAAAGGAAATTTGAGGAGGCTGTACCAGCTAACATGAGCAAGATCTGATTGGAAAGATGGATGTGGGTAATAAGTAAGTACCGGGACAATAGTAATCATTATTGTTGCTTTAGCAGATACGTCATTAACTGTCTTCTGAAGCTGGATATAATTATTCAGTTCTCAAAGTTGGTAGTTGATGGTTGTAGATACAACATCGCTGTTACAGTGTGCGGAAACCAGTTCACAGATGTTGGCCACTGATGCGATCGTGTATTGATGGAGAGTTCACCCCCTGAGCGTCAGGCCTGAATATGGCGGATTGGATCACTGAAACGGAAGGACGGTTGCAGGGGATCCATCTTATTAGATACCTAATCTAATCTATCTAGTCCTGAGCTAAAGGCAATCGTATTGTCCTACGAAACATGGAGTGGAAATAGGCTTCCTTATATCGCTTCGGATAGAACGATGTTGCGTGGGCTATAGCATGTTATAGAAAGATGTCAAATTTCTGTTTCCCATTAGCTTTCGAAATGGTTAATTTTAGATAACTGAGGATATTATTGTTCTCTACTTCTAACGTACACTGTGATTTTCGTATGCATGGTCCACATTTTCTCAGCCACCTGCTTGATGTCTTCCTCATACCCATGGAATAAAATTGTAGCGTCATCGACTTACCTCTTATACTAAAGAACTCGATTTTTAAGTAATTTATGTCTTCCGAAAAAGTTAATTTCCAAGCCGTTGAGAAAGATGTTCGTAACAGTCACACTCAATCTTTTGGTATATCTTGTCAAAAAGTATGGAAAAAATTAAAAGGATAGTGTCAACTCCAGAAACTCATCTGTTCTGCAATTTTACCTAAACTGCATTTTTTATTCGTCAATAAGTACAGTTTTAAACATGGCTGTTACTCAGCAACCGTATACTAGTTTCAATATAGGATTACACAACAAGCGGGTTGCACATAAAAGTCTACATTGACCTAGATTTCGACACCTACTAGCGATTCCTTCATCAGAATGAAATTTTGATACATACTATAAAATAATACATGGAAAATTAGATATGACAAAAGACACATTAAACAAGATGACAATTTTCCTGACGTAAAAGGTTACTTACACAAAATTATATTGCTACAAAGCAGTGGTCAGAATTGAGAACAGCTATGGTCAAGTCAAATGTGAAATAAAACGTTCTAGCCTTTGCCATGTATGCCCAGCTGCGAACATCATCAGACTGATCGGTCCAGTAGCTTACATTGCTGCCACGAAAACAATCTTATAGATACATGCTGCTAAAGTTTTTTTTTTTGTTTTTTTTTCCTAGATCGTACAGCTGTTTGTAAAATTTTTCTACATCATTCTGTCCTTTACACGTAAAGGCTAATAGATGGCTCTGTTATAATTCATCTGATTCACTACTGTGTATTTTCAAAAAGATATTAAGCTCTCTTTCTTTAAATTTTGTTTTTTAAAATTAAATTTTTTTAAAATTATTTCTGTTATAATGTTTCAAATGGGCACATGTTACTATCCGTGTCTGATAGCCGCCGCAACTCGTGTTGTTGTGAGTCTTGAACCTATTCGCTATTACCAACAGAAATTTATTGCAGAACTGTCTTTTTCTCTCTCGTTCGTACTGCCAAGCTCATATTGTCCTTAACCATTTCGTCTGTTCCTTGTCCTACAACTTCGTTCCACCAGACCTCTATTTCAGTTTTTTTCATCTAGCCTGTGACAAAGAAAAGGCTAAGGTTTAGTGTCCAGTCGACCAAAGTGCAATTGGGGAGGGAGCACCGTCTCAGGAAAGGAAGGATGAGACAGGAAATAGGCCGCAGTCTTGCTCAAAAAATCTTCTCAGCGATAGCAATGAGTGATTTAAGGAAACCGCAGAAAATCATTTTCACGCCGGCTGACGTGGATTTGAACCTCGATCCTCCCGGGTGCGAGCCCAGTGTGTTTAAAACGGCGGCATTTTGCTTCATATTTTCGTTTGAAGAAGAATATTGAATTATCTGTTTCCTGTGGTATTTAGTAGAAGCAACATACGGTATTTAGGTGTGTTGCGTAACAGGTACTGATATTTGATTCTCAAAAACAAGATCTTTTCAGTTGGTGTAGGAAAATGTTCAAGACAATTCTACTGAGGAAGTTCAAAAACCGTATGCAACATCGAAACAAGACACGAAACGTGGATGTATTTATACGAGCTGGAAATTAAGCAACATTCATCTGTTTACTTTTTCCATAATCGCTTAAGGGGACTTCAAGAACGGTTTCTTTTAAACGAATAGGGCCCAGCTTTTGAAAAAGTCGACCCTAAACAGTCTCTAACTTGTTGTCGATGGAACATTCAGCTCTTTCCTGTGAACATACAATGCTTCGTTATTACCTATTCTGTGGCCGCACCGGCAATGATAAAAAAAATATGTACGAGTATTATTTCCTTGCGCTTCAGACATACTTTTGTGTTTTGCATGTGTCCTGATTTCTTTTGCGGAACCTGAAAAAACAGCAATAAAGCTATATTTTCTGCGAGAAAATTTTGCCATAATAATATTTCCTGTATGGAGTTAAACCCATTTCTTTTCGTGACATACGTGTCTTGCTTTTATTTTCTTAGCTTTTATAGATTTTAAATTATTAATGTTCCCATCTTGAATCGGTCCAGTGCGGTGTCGAAATGTTTATACTGTTCTCCATTCAATGGTCTCATAGTTCTGGAAGTAGTTCTTCTTACTTTGAATTTTAGAATGTTTTCTATTGTTTCAGTTCACATGCGACATGAAGTTATTTACGGCTTATAATATATACACCACCCCTGCCGTTTACGGCGTTCATTTTCGAATAGTTGCTATATGGTTAAGTTGTTTATGCTTAGAATTAATTTTCAAGGAAATTAAAACATAAAGAAAACACAATAACCAGTTAAATCGAGTAGGATTTCAGCTACTTGCTGTCATTACTCCACTTAGATACCAAAAGATTGGAATTTCAAGGTGATAAATACGGTAGATTTGGTAAGACTGGCATGCAGACTCGTCAGTGACTTCAATGGTCTCCGCAAAGATGGTGCGAAACACTTTGGCTGCAGATGGTTCTTAAACTACTACTCTGCTGCAGAATTTGCATGTCACCACTTCATACAGTGTCTTTCGGACATCAACTCGTACCTAGCGAGGTGGCGCATTCGGGAGGACGACGGTTCAAACCCGAGTCCGGTCATCCTTCTTTATGTTTTCCGTGGTTTCCCTAAAACGCTTCAGGCAAATGCTGGGATGGTTCCTTTGAAAGGGCAGAGCCGACTTCCTTCCCCATACTTCTCTAATGCGATGGGACCGGTGACCTCGTTGTTTGTTCCCCTCCCCTAAATAGCCGGCCGGAGTGGCCGAGCGGTTCTAGGCGCTACAGTCTGGAACCGCGCGACCACTACGGTCGCAGGTTCGAATCCTGCCTCGGGCATGGATGTGTGTGATGTCCTTAGGTTAGTTAGGTTTAAGTAGTTCTAGGTTCTAGTGGACTGATGATCTCAGAAGTTGAGTCCCATAGTGCTCAGAGCCATTTGAACCTCCCCTAAATAAACCAGCCAACCAATATCGGCTCGTAGTGGTGACAGCATGTCTCATCTCTGATGACTGGTGTTCAGAAATTGGCCACCTTTAGCCTGGTATTGGTAGAGAAGTTCCCGACAAATACATTCCATGGCTTTTTGGTGTCGTGTAAGTATCCACGGAAAGTATATCGCACATCTTTTGCGACCAAGGTTGCTAACATCTTGTCTAAGGCGTGGCGGCCTACAGCTGACAGTCATTTGTGCATGCTATTCTTCGGTCGTTGTCCGTCGATCTTCGCGGATGGGTTAATCGAGACGTTGCTCGTCATGAGATATGGTATCTGAGCAGGGTTGACCGAGGCGTGTCTTCTGCAAATCCTTCGCACCATTACCATGCCACACATCTTTAGCGAGAAGCGTCGGTGGATTTCAATTGGCGAAGTTTGTTCAGCAGTTAGGAATTCACTGATTCATCTCTGTTTTATTCGCACCTCGATGCAGGGTGCCATTTCGAAACGCTTCCCTGCTTCCGCTATCTGTCGAACAGCGAAACCCGTACATTAATGGGAGGATTCAAAAATTGGACTACACCAACACAATCCGGATCGGACACTCACGCTACACACAAAAAACAGGAATGACACTCTTATCAATAAAGAGTTAATATTCACTTCCACCCAGTAGTTCCAGAACTCAAAGTACTCCGTTCAGGGTTGGCACATCCTATAGGCCTATACACCGAGTTGACAAAAGTCATGGGATACCACTTAATATCGTGTGGGATCTCCTCTCACAGGGCGTAGTGCAGCAACTCAACAAGTCGTTGGATATCTCCTGCATAAATAATGTCCCATGCTTCCTCAGTAGCCGTCCATAATTGCAAAAGTGCAGCCACTGCAGGATTTTGTTCACGAACTGACCTCTCGATTATGTCCCATAAATGTCTGATAGGATTCTTGTGGAGCGATGTGGGTGGCCAAATAATTCGCTCGAATTGTCCAGAATGTTCTCCAAACCAATCGCAAACAATTGTGGTCCGGTTACATGTCGCATTGTTGTCTGCGAACATGAAGCCCATGAATGGTTGCAAATGGTCTCCTTGTAGCCGATTATAATCATTTCCAGTCAAAGATGGGTTAAACTGGAACAGAGGACCCATTGCATTCAATGTAAATAGAGCCCACAACGTTACGGAGATACCAGCAGCTTGCACAGTGCCTTGTTGACAACTTAGGGTCTGTACCACATTCGAACTCTACCATCAACTCTTACCAACTGAAACCGGAACTGCTGGAAGCGGTGGCCGAGTGGTTCTAGGCGCTTCAGTCCGGAACCGCGCGATTTCCACGGTCGCAGGTTCGAATCCTGCCGCGGGCATGGATGTGTGTGGTGCCATTAGGTTAATTAGGTTTAAGTAGTTCTAAGTTCTAGGGGACTGATGACCTCAGATGTTGAGTCCCATAGTGCTCAGAGCCATTAGAACCATTTTTGAAACTGGTACTCATCAGAACAGGCAAATGTTTTTCAGTCGTCTAGGGTCCAATGGTTACAAGCCCAGGAGAGGCGCTGCAGGCGATGACGTGCTGCTAGCAAAGGAGCGTCGGTCGTCTGCTGCCATAGCCCATTGACGTCAAATTTCGCAGCACTAACAGATACATTCGTCGTACGTCCCACATTGATTTCTGCTGTTATTTCACGCAGTATTGCTTGTCTGTTAGCGCTGACAACTCTATGCAGATGCCGCTGCTCTCGGTCGTTAAGTGAAGGCCGTCGGCCACTGCTTTGACCGTGGTAAGACGTAATGTCTGAAATTTAGTATTCTCGGCACATTTTTGACATTGTGGACCGCGGAATATTGAATTCCCTAACGATTTTCGAAATGGAAGGACCCTTGGGTCTCGCTCCAACTACTACTTTGCGTTCAAAGTCTGTTAACTCCCGTCGTGCGGACATAATGACGTTGGAAACCTTTTCACATGAATCACCTGAGTACAAATGACAGGTCCACCAATGTATTGCCCCTTTATACCTTGTGTACGCTATACTACCGTCATCTGTATATGTGTATGAAGCAATCCCATGATTTTTGTCACCTCACTGAATATCAGGTGTCGTGTGTGGAGGAGGGTAGTGAAGCGGTTATTGATTTACGTCCCTACGAAATTGTCTCTTCTCGGTGCAATATTAACTACAGAACCTTACTGTTGCTTGTAATTACTTCAGTCACCAGCCATATCTTTGTACAACATAAGTACATTGCAATTTGGCAATGCTAATATAGAAATGCATAGTGAAATAGGAACCGGGATTCGTCTTTCTTCAACTTGGAAGAATAAAACAGGGATAACGTCAATCATTCGGACAACCGTGTAACATAGGCTTGAAGTCTCGGAGTTTATGTTCCCAATTTGCCACAGGCTTCTGTAGTTTTCTTTTTGTATTCTTTTCTACATGCAGTTAATAAGCCGCTTGTCTGCTATTGCTTTCTGCGGCTGAGAGAACCGCACAAAAACCAGAACTATAATTACCAGTATGAGAGTACCCACAGCCGTGATGGCATCGTTCTGGGACTGGCATTTATACAGAGAAGATGAAACTGCAAAACGTTTTCTGTCTTTCCCATAGCACCGAAATGAACCTACGGCGGACCATGCAGGTACACAGTCAGTCGTTCAGTTAGCTAATTCTGTATTTTTTCTGACTTCTATACTGTCTAATGAAACGTATCTGGACACTTGTTAGTGGACACTAATACTAGCTGTGTGAACCCTTTGCCATATGATGCTTGTGCTCTGCTGGGGACAGTTGCGATGAGGTCCCGAATCTCTGTGGAGGACGGCAACCCTTTCTTTCTCAAGAGCCGAAGCTAGTGTACACCAGAACTGGCTTGAATTCAAAGAAATAGCATCGACAGCAATTGAGAGATTTATACCAAATAAATCCCCCTTGTTACAAATAACAGGTCAGATCACTGTTGCAGAAACAACGAAAAAAGCATGCCAAGTTTAAACAAACGCGAAATCTCCAGGATTGGCCATCTTTTACAAATGCTTTATATTTATCGCGGATCTAAATGCGAGGTTCTTATAACAGGCTCCAGAACGAAACTTTGTCTCGAAACCTGGTAGAAAATTCAGAGAGATTCTGGTCGTATGTAAAGTATGCTAGCCGCACCACACCATCAATGCCTTCCCTGTGCAGTAGCAACTGCAATACTATCGAGGACAGTGCTGCCAAAACAGAGTTACTAAACACAGCCTTCCGAAATTTCTTCACCAAAGAAGACGAAGTAAGTATTCCAGAATTCGAATCAAGCACAGCTGCCAACTTGAGTAACTTAGAAGAAGATATGCTCGGAGTAGTGAAGAAACTTACATCACTTAATAAATGAAAGTCTTCCGGTACAGACCATGTACCAATTAGGTTCCTTTCAGAGAATGGTGATGCAATAGCTCCATGCTTAAGAATCGTATACAACCGCTCGTTCGACGCAAGATCCGTATCCAAAGACTGGAGAGTTGCACAGGTCGCACCAATATACAAGAAAGTCATTAGGAGTAATTCACTAAATTACAGACCCATATCATTAATGTCGTTATGCAGCAGGAATCTGGATAATATATTGTGTTCGAACATTATGAATTACCCTGAAGACAACGACCTCTTGAAACACATTCAACACAGATTTAGAAAACATCGTTCTTGTGAAACACAACTAGCTCTTTCCAGAATGAAATTTTCACTCTACAGCTGAGTATGCGCTGATATGTAACTTCCTGGCAGATTAAAAATGTGTGCCGGACCGAGACTCCAACTCGAGGTCCCGAATTCGAGTCTCGGACCGTCAAACTGTTTTAATCTGCTAGGAAGTTTCAACTAACTCTTTACTTACACGGAGTGTTGAGTGCTGTTACAAGAGATTTGAAATTGATTCCGTACATCTAGATCTCCAGAGGGATTTTGACAATGTACCTCACAAACGGCTTGTCGTCAAATTGCGGGCTTATTGAGTATCGTCTCAGTTATGTGACTGGATTCGTGATTTCCTGTCAGAGAGGTCACAGTTCGTAGTAACTGAAGGGAAGTCATCGAGTGAAACAGAAGTGATTAATGGCGTCTCACCTGTTCCTTTTCTATATAAACGATACAGGAGAGAATCTGAGCAACCGTCTTAGGTTGTTTGTAGATGATGCTGACGTTTATCTTCTAGTAAAGTCATCAGAAGACCAAAACAAATTGCAAAACGATTTAGAAAAGGTATCTGTGTAGTGCGAAAACTGGCAACTGACCCTAAATAGTGAAAAGTAAGAGGCCATTCACTTGAGTGCTAAAAGGAATCCGTTAAACTTCGGTTACACTATAAATCAATCATATCTAAAGGCTTTAAATTCAACAAAATATCTACGAATTACAATTACGAACAATTTAACTTGGAAAACACATAGAAAATGTTGTGAGGAAGGCGAACCAAGGACTGCTTTTTATTGGCAGAACACTTAGAAGATTCAACAAATCTACTGATGAGATCGCCTACACTTCCCTTGTCCGTCCTCTTTTGGAGTACTAATGCGCGGTGTGGTATCCTTGCCAGATAGGATTAACGGAGTACATCGAGAAAGTTCAAAGAAGAGCAGCGCGTTTTGTATTATCGTGAAATAGGGGAGAGAGTGTCACGGACACGATACAGGATTTGGGATAGACGTCATTAAAACAAAGACGCTTTTCGTTGCGACGGAATCTTGTTACAAAATTTCAATCACCGACTTTCTCCCCAATGCGAAAGTATTTTGTTGACGCCGACCTACATAGGAGAAACGATCATCAGAATAAAATAAGGGTAACCAGATCACGCACGGAAAGATACAGGTGTTTTGTCTTTTCCGCGCGATGTTCGGGCCTGGAATAATCTAATTATTGCGCAGGTGGTTCGATGAACCCTCTGTCAGGCACTTAGAGTGTGATTTGCAGAGTATCTCTGTAGATGTAGAGAAGGTACCAATGCTGGACGCTGGGATCTAGAGCGAAGTCGACGTTCTACCTCGCCCAAAAGGCGTGCCATTGGGCTGTGGCCGGGACTACGGGCAGGTAATACACTTCAGAATGTTGTCGCCTCATAGATGCTGCATTACGACAGGATGCAGTTTCATGGTGATGCAGTCATCGTCTCCGAAATGTTCCTCTGCTATGCGGAGCACACACTGCCGTACAGTAGATTCATATCCTTCCGCATTTAGCGTTTTCTTATGCACCATATGTGGACCACACCACAACCACAAAAAAACACATCCATACTTCACTATTGGCACAACACACAATGGCAGATAACCTTCTACCGGCATTCGTCAAATACAAACCTTTCTTTAATGTTGGCACAGGATGTAGCGTTTTCCATCGCTCCAAATCATTCGTTTGTATTTATCCACAATCCAGTGGAGTTGACCTTTCACCAATTCAAGCGTCGCTCAGCATTGACGTTAGAACTGTGTGGCTTATGAGGAGCTACTCGACCATTGTTCCCCAGGTGTATTTTTGTAATAAAGACAAAGGTCCCGAGTTCCAGTCTCTGTCCAGTACACAGTTACCATCTGCCACGAAGTTTCATATCAACGCACACTCCGCCATAGAGTCAAAAATTCATTCTGTTGCAAACTATTTCTAACGGTCCAGTGAAGAACAATAATTAATACTATGTCTTATTTTACACGGAACTATCGATGCCTGCTAAGAACATGTTACGCCCTTTGCTGCAAGATACTGAATTTTTTTTTATTACAGTATTAATTAATACAGAGATCAATTAATAACAACATTTTGTTGTGTTCCTGTTATCTTCTGCCCAACCTCTCTATTCAGTGCCTCCTCCTTGCGCATCCCCCATTGATATGGTCATTCCAAAAACGTCGTGGTCTCCTGCGTTTACGTCGACCCGGTGGTTCCCACTCAAAATTTTTCTTTGGCCATCGATGATATGGCATTCTCAACAGATGTTCACACCATTTCAGAGATTTTCTTTCAGTTCTGTCTATCAGTGTTTCATCTAGCTTCATTGGAGCTCTGACTTCGTCATTAGTTTTCTCTTAGATTCTTGATATTCTGGCACTCTTTCGTAAATGATGTATTTCCACAGCTGTCATTCTTCTTTTCAGGTCAGCATTTAAAATCCATAGTTCTGATCCATAGCATAGAATAGGTTCAACCATTAGCCTACCCTTTCCTTTCTTATTGTTATTCGAGGTGTTCTTGTCCCACCAAAAAGAATTCATAGACCCTGTTACTTTCCTGATTTGTTGTATTTTGAATTTTGTTTCTGTAGTACCCAGTTAATTTTTGTCAGTATATGCCCCTAGATATTTAAATTTTTCTACCTGTTTCATAACTGTTCCGTCATTGATGTGAAATTCAAATTCAGTGTCACTCTTCACTACCAGGTACTCGGGTTTTGTCAGACTCATTTGCCGTCCCCGTTTATCATATTCATGATATAAACGCAGTATCATAAACTCAAGATCGAATTCATCTTGTGCTAGAACGGCCTGATCATCAGTAAAACTTAACGAAAACAGCTGTACATAGTTAATAACAACTCCCATTCCTCCACATAAATCGAACAAGATGGGTGACATTCCTCGAGCAAAACTCTGGGAAGCTTTGAAGTATTTAGCTATGGATGATCATCTTTTACAGATTATTACTGAAATGTGCAGACTTACTAAGGTACAGATTAAAAGAGGGTTAAAATTATCAGAACCTATTGTCACAAAAGGGCTGAGACAAGGTTGCGAGATCTAAGCATCTTCACCATACCCTAGCTTTCCGTCATTTCTTATTGTTCTTCAGGGCATCTATACTAATCTTATGCAGCGTTGAACTTCGAACACTGCATATCAGTTCCTGTTCCAAGTAACTATTAACAGCAGAGCAAGTTTCAGCATGTTGCCTTGGACAACCAAAATGCGTTTCTTGTTGTACATACAAGTAATTGTTTCCTTTATTATTCAAATTAGTATTCTGATATGTATACTGTGAGTGTCTAGGAAGATATTTTTGCATAATTCAATCCTTTGCGTAAGTTTCCTCAGGCTAGCGATGCAGCACTGCTGGTTAATTCCGTCTTTGATCCTCGGCAAGCTCGCATCGCAGCAGCTCACGTGCCTCGGGGTGAATCACGTTTTCGTTTACGTAACTTGAGACCCAGACACAAAAAGACGATTCGGCAGTCGGATTTGTAAATATTCGTCTCTGTACCATTAGACCGCGAAGTTCATATGCGTAACAGCTACTGCCGGATCAGGGCGCGCTAAACCCTGAAGGGAGGAGCGCCACTCGTTACGTGATAAACCAAGGATACCACACGAATACTGTCCGATCTAAGCGGTATCATTTCCCCTCCCGTCACTGTGACAATCAGCACTAAATTGGCCACGATCCTTGTCCTCCACAAACTGAAGTGGAAGGTGCTCACTTGAGCACAGGTAGCTATACAAAAATCACCCGTGTAGGTACGGCGGTTGACGTTGAAACAACCGGTTTTCGGTTATACAGTTTTTTTTCCACGTCACTTTAACCTGACTGCTAAGGCTGCTCAGAGTAACTGGTTTCTGAAATAACCGATTTTCGGTATTTCATTCCTATTATTTCATGTAATAAACTTGGAAATCGAATAAAGATTGAAAAATTTCGTCTCTCTCAGTTTCAAGATACACCGGATCCAAATATTAAATTAAATAGACATATAAAATAAAGCTTAGTCCATCCACCGTTCGCTACTTTTCTCCAAAAGTGATAAGTGGTTGAACACTAGAAAATAAACACCAGTATTCTCCAATTGATTTAAATTTTTTGAAATCTGCTCAAGAATGATGTAGTCGGGATCATACGAGTAACTAGGCTTTACAAATGGTCACTGCTAAAAGGCGAAAACTGAGGTTGAAGAACTGTTTTTCTTATTAATTTGTCCGTTTTCGAGGGTTACGAGCAGATACGGGCATATTACGTAGATTCAGGCAGCTAATTCAATAATTCCTATTTTTATTGTGTGTACTATGAATGAGTAGTTAAGTTTTTAATTTTTTACTGTTACCATAATTACCTTCATCTCTTATAACTTCATGGAAACGGCAAACAAAATCTTTAATCTCTTAAAGTAAATGAAGCATTGTACGTCATTGCTACGTCACTTCATAGAAATATTTTCAGACTAAGTTTGGTGCCATTCTGCAATGCAGTGCACCTGTATGTCCGGAGACAACAACGAGAAGCTACCGTATAAACCAGTTTTGCACAGTGCACATACACGCGTACATTTAGCCACGATACATGGAAACAGCGACATTATTGCCTCAGCAATGTTGTTCCAATTCTTATGTCATGTGTTTGTTACTCGTTTCGTCGTCATTGTTATTAAAATAGCTCTGATCGGTTTTCCCGTTTTCTATACTAACCCAATATTTCAAATCAATGGAAATTTATAAATAAAAATGTTTATTTTAAAACGAATAATTTTTGCAAGGCTGCTATGGCTTATTGATGTTTCGGTTTTTACTCGGTTATTAGTAAAAAATAAAGAACACCTGTTATAAACTAGACCAAACACATAAAGGAAAATACCGGTTATTCAGAACTAAAATAGCGTTATCGGTTTCAACCGGTCGGTTTTTCCCATCCCTACCTCAGCGCTATTCATTCACGCTGAGAAATTAAACTTATAGGCGAGTTTATGATGATGATGTTGATGATTGATTTGTGGGGTGCTCAACTGCGCGGTCATCAGCGCTCGTACAAATTCCCAATACGTACACAGTCTAATCTAGCCACGTTTCCGAATGATGATCAAATGATGAGGACAAGACAAACACCCAATCCCCAGGCAGAGAAAATCCCCAGCCCGGCCGAGAATCGAACCCGGGACTCCGTGATCCACAGGTAGCAACGCTACCCACCTGACCACGGGCTGCGGACAGAGACGATTTTACGTCTGAGAGGTCCAACACATTCATTCAACAGGAATGGACTGTTCTACTGCTTAGTATCAAAGCATTCTTTGTAAAAAGCGTGAAATTTTAGTATCCTTGTATCACCAGTGACTATGTTACGTAGTATCACAAGGCTCCTGTATAACTAGTGACGACGTTACCTGAGTGACTGTAAATGGCAGTTGCGCTGTGGTTAATCAGAACTCCAGTTGGGGCAAGGTTCTTCATTGAGCAAATTCAGTTGACATTCTATGGGTGCCGAGTCATGTGGGTATCCCGGGGAATGAACTGGCCGACCGTTTGGTTGCAGGAGCACTTACTCGTTCTCCATTCCCTTTGACGATCCCAGGTGCGGATTTGCGGGTGCTCATAAGATCTCGGCTCGCTGGAAATGGAACGACATCTGGTGGGCTACTGCTCCATCTAATAAATTCCGCATAATCAAGGAGACTATTGCACCAAGGTGCTCTTTCTTCCGCATCTCCCGGAAGGAATCCACTGTACAAAAGTCTCTCCCACAATGCTCAGACCAGGTTAACCCATCGTCTTATTATGTCTAGCGAGCCACTCCAACATTGCGGTTGTGGAGCCTTACACACAGTAGCTCATATCTATTAGGAATGCACCCTCCTTTTGGCCCTCTGTGCTATGTAAGGACTTCCGGGCTCATTGCCTCCAATATTGGCGACGATTCACGGATGGTTCAACTGGTTCTCAGTTCTTCTCCTGAAAGTGGTTTTTATTGTCATTTAAAAGGTGTTAATATACTTCAGAACAAGGTCAGGGTGTGTGGGGCTGGGCAGTCTCCCTTTGTATGCTAGGTTTGGGGGATCCCCTACCAGACCTTGGAACGGGCCCCGTTTTCATCCCTCTTTTACTCTGTTTTAATTGCTTTTAGATTCCGTTTGCCTTCTTTCTGCCGCACTCAGTTTTCCATTCTAGGTGTCACTCTGTTGAATAGTGGGCGCCATTGACTGTAAGGATCAGGGGTGGCACAGGTGTCGGCGAGACGTTTGCTATCACATACAGAGCCTCGGGGACTCCCCCCTGCTACTTTTCTATTTGTCTCATCTTGCTTTTATTATTGACGGTACAAAAGACGTCCATTATGTTTTTAGCCTTTCCGCTTTTACTGTTATGAATCCCCCTCACGCTAGTCCAGATCACGTTCTCGGTGGACGTCTCCACTTCTGGATGTACCACTCTTGGGTCGAGGGACTGATGACCTTGCCGTTTGGGCCGTTAAACCTCCCCCCCCCCCCCAGCCAATCAACCAACCAACCATCCAGTGACCAAATGTTCCGAACATTTTGAGAGTCAACATTCAGTTATATTCTTGGCGATCAAAGCTGCAATACCAGGAGGGATTGTAAACAACGAACTTAATCTTATTGTGGGTACAAAGTGTTGTAGGAGGTGTACATAATTTGTAGGAGGCTGGGACTGTTAGGTGAAATTTAGTACAAAGAGCTACCACCTCTGGCTTCAAAAATGGCTGAAGACCAGCAGGGCATCGAGTCAAACTGAGTTTGGATGAGGGATAATGGTACGTCATCTCACGTTGTTTCAACTCGATGGAAACCGAGCGGGGTAGCGCAGTGGTTAGCACATTGAACGCGAGGACGATGTTTTCTGTGATTTCCCTAAATCGATTAAGGCAAATGCCGGGGTAGTTTCTTTGAAAGATCACGGCCGCTTTCCATCTGCATCCTTCCCTAATTCGAGCTTCTGCTCTGTCTCTAATAACCTCGTTATCGACAGGGCGTTAAACACGCATCTCCTCCTCCGTTTCAATTCTACGGAAGAGTTCATCAATCGTGGTGGCTGGCGAACGATGGAGTGCCAGTGTCTTGTCAACATTTTCAGTGGATAAGAGATCTGGAGAACCGCAAGATCCCTTCGTGGACCAAACTCCCATAAATGTTTCTCAGTTTAGCTATAAGTCCTTAGAAAGCGGTATAGACGATGTACAGTACAACTGGTCGTACCTTCCCATTTGATATTGCTTAAGTCTAATTAATTATTTTCTGGATTACCTTAATGAATCAGCGCGTAGGACTTCCTCCTACCTGTTCTCTGTAGATCTTTCAATGATGTAGTTCCTTAAAGCAGTTCTTGCAGCACAATGGATTCGTTTGGAGATGCAAGTAGACGACCTGTGTGGATATAATAAGGGAGTGGGGATAGCTAATCTACTTAAAATAAGTCACAGGACGTCATTACGATACATTTATTAACCAACACCGTGAAACAGTATACATTTAAATAAATGAAACAATTCATCATAAAAGTTAATAAATAACAATGAAATGAATACCCCTAGGTGCATACAGGCGTTGATAAAAGTCAACGGGGACAGTTGAAAATGTGTGCCCCGATCGGGACTCGAATCCGGGATCTCCTGCTTACACGGCAGACGCTCTATCCATTTTTTTTTTAATCTCATTTTGTTCGCTTTCGTTCGTTGCATCTGCTCGGGGCGGACGTCGTAAAACACCCGTTTAAGTTCGTTGTTGATCGATTAACTCAGTTTTTTTTATTACAGAGGGCAGCTAACCCTCTGACCGAACACGCTGAGCTACCGTGTCGGCATCCACATGAGCTACCGAGGACACAGAGGATAGTGCGACTGCAGGGACTTATCTCTGGCACGCCTCCCGTGAGACCCATATTCGGAGCTATTGTCCCGCACTATATTCATAGTGCCCCTGCCCACTATACTCGTTACTCGCGGCTTTCCCGTAAGAGTTCGGGCGCATCCGCACAGAAGAAGATGGTCAAATGGCCGGTGAGCTTTATATATATATATATATACAGGGTGTTTCAAAAATGACCGGTATATTTGAAACGGCAATACAAACTAAACGAGCAGCGATAGAAATACACCGTTTGTTGCAATATGCTTGGGACAACAGTACATTTTCAGGCAGACAAACTTTCGAAATTACAGTAGTTACAATTGTCAACAACAGATGGCGCTGCGGTCTGGGAAACTCTATAGTACGATATTTTCCACATATCCACCATGCGTAGCAATAATATGGCGTAGTCTCTGAATGAAATTACCCGAAACTTTTGACAACGTGTCTGGCGGAATGGCTTCACATGCAGATGAGATGTACTGCTTCAGCTGTTCAATTGTTTCTGGATTCTGGCGGTACACCTGGTCTTTCAAGTGTCCCCACAGAAAGAAGTCACAGGGGTTCATGTCTGGCGAATAGGGAGGCCAATCCACGCCGCCTCCTGTATGTTTCGGATAGCCCAAAGCAATCACACGATCATCGAAATATTCATTCAGGAGATTAAAGACGTCGGCCGTGCGATGTGGCCGGGCACCATCTTGCATAAACCACGAGGTGTTCGCAGTGTCGTCTAAGGCCGTTTGTACCGCCACAAATTCACGAAGAATGTCCAGATAGCGTGATGCAGTAATCGTTTCGGATCTGAAAAATGGGCCAATGATTCCTTTGGAAGAAATGGCGGGCCAGACCAGTACTTTTTGAGGATGCAGGGACGATGGGACTGCAACATGGGGCTTTTCGGTTCCCCATATGCGCCAGTTCTGTTTATTGACGAAGCCGTCCAGGTAAAAATAAGCTTCGTCAGTAAACCAAATGCTGCCCACATGCATATCGCCGTCATCAATCCTGTGCACTATATCAGTAGCGAATGTCTCTCGTGCAGCAATGGTAGCGGCGCTGAGAGGTTGCCGCGTTTGAATTTTGTATGGATAGAGGTGTAAACTCTGGCGCATGAGACGATACGTGAACGTTGGCGACATTTGGACCGCAACTGCAACACGGCGAACGGAAACCCGAGGCCGCTGTTGGATCACCTGCTGCACTAGCTGCGCGTTGCCCTATGTGGTTGCCGTACGCGGTCGCCCTGCTTTTCCAGCACGTTCATCCGTCACGTTCCCAGTCCGTTGAAATTTTTCAAACAGATCCTTTATTGTATCGCTTTTCGGTCCTTTGGTTACATTAAACCTCCGTTGAAAACTTCGTCTTGTTGCAACAACACTGTGTTCTAGGCGGTGGAATTCCAACACCAGAAAAATCCTCTGTTCTAAGGAATAAACCATGTTGTCCACAGCACACTTGCACGTTGTGAACAGCGCACGCTTACAGCAGAAAGACGACGTACAGAATGGCGCACCCACAGACTGCGTTGTCTTCTATATCTTTCACATCACTTGCAGCGCCATCTGTTGTTGAAAATTGTAACTACTGTAATTTCGAAAGTTTGTCCGCCTGAAAATGTACTGTTGTCCCAAGCATATTGCAACAAACGGTGTATTTCTATCGCTGCTCGTTTAGTTTTTATTGCCGTTTCAAATATACCGGTCATTTTTGAAACACCCTATATATATATATATATATATATATATATATATATATATATATATATGTAGCGTATATATATGTATGTAGCGTCATATTACACACACACACACACACACACACACACACACACACACACACACACATATATATATATATATATATATATATATATATATATATATGTGTGTGTGTGTGTGTGTGTGTGTGTGTGTGTGTGTGTGTAATATGACGCTACATGGCAATCGGATTCAGAATTCAAATATCAATCATCAAAAGCAGAAAGACACAACTCTAAAAAATTCTCGAGAAAATCTGCTTTGAAGATTTCCGAGCTTACTTAATATCCTACGCAAGGTTGTATTTTACGATGGGCGGCTTGGCTGTGAGGTAGAACACACCTCAATCACATGGGTGGCCATGGTAAAATTTTAATTATAGTTGCATGTTCCATGAACATGTATGCGAGGCGTAAAATAGATAACAATGAAAAAATAATAATTTGAAGTTTTTAAATCAAACAATCCTTTATTAAACAAATTGGTCATTAAGAATTAATTAAACAGAAGACGTGTATTTTTTATAAAAAAAGACAATTAGATATCTTCTAATTATCATATATTTGAGGACCAAGAGATGAATACAGTAAGCAGATTCAGAAGGATGTAGGTTGCAGCAGTTATTTGGAGTTGAAGATTCTTCCACAGGATAGAGCAACAACAACAACAACATGTATAAAGGACGTGGGGGGTGATCGATCCCGGGAAACGAGAATCTCGACTTTTTTTCTGCTTTCAATATCCTGGGAATTCAAATACTTTCGAGAATGACAAATAAACATTTTTTTCGTGTGATATAATTACAAATTAACAATTTGCGAATTTTTGCTTTTCTTGTGCTGTGAAACCTGTCTTGTCAAAATTCATAATTCTAGGTCAACTGGAAGTACAATATAGGTTTAGATGAGTATCAAAATATGACCTAAATGGTCGTATCTTTAGATAGCATTGACTTAATGGCTTCAATGTTTACGGCGCCTAAGGAATTACATCAGTATGTGACAGAAATTTCAATTTTTTACGTCTAACCGTTGTTGAAAAAAAAAAAGACACACACACACACACACACACACACATATATATATATAGAAGATAGCCAATCAGAGCGTCGCGCGCGTAAATTCAAGTATCAGGTAACGAGTCAAAGCACTCGTTGGGCAACACGGCCCCTGGCAGGCCGCTTGAATGTGAGCGCGCGACGCCCCGATTGGCTAACTTCAGTGCTAAATAACTCGGAAACGGCGCAACGTACCGCATTTTTTCTTAATATTTATGTCTCAGTAAAATCTGTCCTACAACATCACGACAAGCGTTTCACACATTTTCTGAAAGACAACAGCAAAGTGTAAGGGGTCAGTTTGGAGGCATGAAACCCTAAAGACGAAGATAATGACCAACACGAGACTTTAACCAGTCTATTACCAGCCTCATTTGCTACTGATTTTTTCCATCCTTATACATTTTACGCTTCATGGATACGCAAGCAGAACAAATTTGCATCAGACAGGAATCGAACCTAACATACCCATGCAGGAAGCGAACATTCTACCAAATAGCCAAGCAACCTGCTGCGACGTTAGTTTAGCATTTTATAGATGGTCGGAAAACTTCAAAGTCGATTTTATCTTCAATTTTTGATACATGAAAACTAAATGTCAACAGCAAAACAACCTTCAGCACAGAGTACAGACTATTCTCATATGCTCGTTATCTAATACGTATTTGTTTCCAGGCATATGTTACAGGATTTTTTTTAGTTTTGACCAGCACTGTGTCCTGTAAGATAAAGAACACTTTCACGGTTCTGAAACACAGTCGGCAAAAACTGAAACCTTATAGGACCATTTTGTTGTCAGTCTCTCTCTCCGACTCTTCAAAAAACCCTTTTCTCAGGAGTTGGTATACATATCAAGTTGAAATTTATATCACATATTAAGGTAAAAGGTCCCTCGTCGATGTGAAAAAGTGAAGCTTCTAAGTCAATGCAATAAAAAGATACGGCCATTTATGTCGCATATTTTGATACTCGCAAACTCAGTTATTAAAACTTATAGGGTACCTCCCCTTGGCGCCGGCCGGGGTGGCCGAGCGGTTCTAGGCGCTACAGTCTGGAACCGCGCGACCGCTACGGTCGCTGGTTCGAATCCTGCCTCGGGCATGGATGTGTGTGATGTCCTTAGGTTAGTTAGGTTTAAGTAATGCTAAGTTCTAGGGGACTGATGACCTTAGAAGTTAAGTCCCATAGTGCTCAGAGCCATTTGAACCTCCCCTTGGCGTAGAATCATGAAATTTGGCAACAAGAAAAATTTCACAGTACAAATAAAGGTAAGAAAATAGGAAAATTATTAATTTTTAATTACATCATTCGAAAAAAATACTCTCCTGTCATTTGTCGCGCGGGCAACGGCCTTGCCGCAGTGGATACACCGGTTCCCGTGAGATCGCCGAAGTTAAGCACTGTCGGGCGTGGTCGGCACTTGGATGGGTGACCATCCAGGCCGTCATGCGCTGTTGCCATTTTTCGGGGTGCACTCAGCCTCGTGATGCCAATTGAGGAGCTACTCGACCGAATACTAGCGGCTTCGGTCAAGAGTACCATCATAATGACCGGGAGAGCGATGCGCTGACCCCACGCCTCTCCTATCCGCATTCTCCTCTGAGGATGACACGGCGGTCGGACGGTCCCGGTAGGCCACTCGTGGCCTGAAGACGGTGTGAGCGCTTTGTCGCGCGACTTCAGACTTGATAGTTACATTCTCGAAACTTTTGGAATACCAGGGACCGATATCTCGCCAGTATCAATATCGATAACAGACAAAAGTCGTCGAGATCCTCGGTTACCGAAATGGATGAACTTTCTATGTAAACAGTTTAGTACGGAATGCTCAGTGTGAGTCCTACTCGCACCTGGCACATATTTTTTAAAACATCCTACGTAAGTTCTCCTACATAATACAGGCCCATTTTTATCGGGCTTGCAAGGAGTGCGATTATAGTGGGATCGAAGGCCCAGCCTCTAGGAAGACAGAAACGTTACGGCGTTTTCCGGTGACGTTTCGCAAACCGGCGAATACTGGCCGACGGCGCGAACACTGCGGAGCTCGCCGAGGACAAATGAAAGTCGGCGCAGCGGCTCACCTTCGCCTGAGATAACGGAGTTACATCACGTCACTGCTGGCACTGCGGTTACAGGTGCTGCGGGCGCGGGGATGTGACTCACGGACGTGCGTCTTCCAAATCCGCCTCCCTTCAGCGAGCTGTAATTGTCCTAAGACAGCCTGACTTTATTAACTCCGCTTCTGCGAGCAGCGACACAGTTTAACGATCGAACTGTGATTGGCTTGTAGCAACAGCTACATCCAAGGCGTACGATGTGGTTTTAATTAAGCTCACTGGACGAAAGAGCTCACTGGAGCAATTAGCTCGCACATATACCGTACTGTATATGAAGAATTACACCTTTCTTCTTACAAGGAGAGGTCCCTAGCGATCGACTTTTTGAAACTATCTATACGGCGATATAGGTTAGGATCCCAAGTATCACACACTGCAGCCATTTACCATGGTGAGCCTCGTTTGCGAGTAAATGATGAAAAAAAAAGGTCAGAATTTTGTGTGATGCTCAGTGGCATTATAAAAGTAGCTTTCTATCGAATAATTTTTTGGTGTAATGTATAGGATCACAGCTTCGCGTGCTAAACGATGTGGGTTCGAATCTAGCAGATTTTTTTTTTATTTTTAAATCTTTATCGAAGTGATTTTGAATATCATTTTTATTCAGTTAATTCGTTTAAATATAATTTTTTAATTCCATTCTGTTGTCACATCTTTTTAACCATTGTATAAATCTTTTCATTGGTTTCATTTTTTCTTTGTATCGTTCTCTTTCCAATTGGAGTTTTTGTGAATATGAATTTAATTATATTTATCTATTACAATATTCAATTATTTGAAAATTCCAGTCTATCAGTTAAAAAACAAAAGACGAAATAATCTATTTATATTTTTGCAATGGTGTGAAAATGTGTTATTGATACCAGATGTGCAGATTTTCAACACAGTAATCGTCATACAGACATTTAAAACATAACCTAAATATCTATTTTACTATGGACAAAATAACGCAGTAGAAAATTTAAATGAAAGACGGGTATATAAGTAAAACGAAATCCAAGCAAAATGAGAAGCAGATGTAATGAACGCAATAATGTGGACGAAAAAACAGGGTGGTAAAACAATAGAAATTAAATGAAATTAAAAAGATACATTTAAATCAATTAACTGAATAAAAATGATGATCAAAGTCATTTCGATAGAAACTTAAAAATAAAAATTTGCCCCTGACAAAATTCGAACCCATGACCTCCAACATATACGAAGCTTTTATCCTATCCATTGAACCACGCAACCAAACCATACAACGCTACTTTTTTAACGCCACTGAATGTCACAGGAAATTCCGAATTTTTTTTCCATCTATTACTCGCAAACGAGGGTCCACCAGGGTGAATGGCTGCGGTGTGTGATACCTGGGATCTTGACCTACATCACCGCGTAGAGAGTTTCAAAAAGGCGATCGCACCGCTGGGGACCTCTTCTTGTTAGACGTTCTGATGATGGGTAAATCTGGAAACGCGTCAATAAATGTGAATTACTGAACGCCACGAGATAAAATCGTTATAGCAACCTAATCAGCAGTGTTAAAAGTTTTTAAAAAATTGTAAAGGATATCATATTCGCAGCAGACTGTCAAAATTATTTATTTCACAATTGCAGCTTCGGCCTTTGGGCCATTTTCAAGTTGTACTGCAAAAGATTAAAGAACACTGCTGACTGTCGAAATTATTTTTTTCACAATTGCAGTTTCGGCCTTTGCGCCATTTTCAAGTTGTACTGCAAAAGATCAAAGAACACAAAAACGAAGCGCAGAGTCTACATACAGAACTGCCAAACATGTCATGTAGAAGTATGAAAAAATGATGAAAATAATACATCACTTACATTTGGCTTCAGCACTTGTCAGACTCAAAAGCCCTCCAACACGTATACATGTCACTGTCAAAAAATAAGCTTTTGCACAATAGAAATACCTGGTGTAAATTACGTGAAATGTTACCAATGTTAACATCATTCACATAAATCGTTACAGATCGATGCTCTGAGACACTCTGTACATGAGAACTACGGCTGTTGGCGCGAAATACGTTCACAAGTAAGAATATCTGTGTACTAACCAGAGATAGTACATTCCAGCGATAACAGTAGTAAGCTTCATATCACAAAATTTTTTTTTTACATCTGTCGACAACATACAGCTTTCTAGCTCAAGGGGACAGGATAGGAAAATTTGTTTATAATAGAGTTGCGTGAAAATACACATGTTATCTTTTCTAAAGGTCTCACACTGGCTTGGGTACTAATACAGAACATGGCAACAGTAATCTTACGAATAACTTTGTCCGCGTATTCACTGTAACTGACGAAAAAACGCAGAAGAAGCAAAATGCACGTCAGTGATACAGGCAACACTGCAGCGCAACAAATTTGGATAATACATCACAAGATGCTACCTCGTAAACAGAGGATATGTCTTCTTTCCAAGCCCCAATATGGGGAATGTAGGTATGTGAAATTATGACATAAATAATTTTTGCAATCGACACCTTGAAAAATTCTACATGACTGAGAACACCGACCATGAAAGTTAATTAAAAATTGTTGTAATACTTAGTTTACAATGCCTGATATGTCAGAGAGTTATGCATGTCTGAAGGAAAAGACATTGAAAACTTCGTATCATCAACTTAGACGGGCAAAATGACGATAATACTGAGAGTGAACACGTTTGTGTCATTAACACTGTTGCGGGAATCAAAGAAATGTTGCGACCCGCAGGGCTACACAATGTTGCGTATGGAGGTTTGGATCGGTCCGGGGAGCGTGCACGGATAGCCGAAATGTTTAAGGGGACCACACCGTGGTTCAGGTCGAAAAAAATCGATTTTCAGTTTTCATCATATTTCGATAGATTAAGGTTTTATTTAAGTACTCTGAAAAGGATTTTGCTGAAAAATTTTTTTTCGAGCATTTAATGACCAATTTCTACATCTACATCTACATTTATACTCCGCAAGCCACCCAACGGTGTGTGGCGGAGGGCACTTTACGTGCCACTGTCTTTACCTCCCTTTCCTGTTCCAGTCGCGTATGGTTCGCGGGAAGAACGACTGTCTGAAAGCCTCTGTGCGCGCTCTAATCTCTCTAATTTTACATTCGTGATTCCTCGGGAGGTATAAGTAGGGGGAAGCAATATATTCGATACCTCATCCAGAAACGCACCCTCTCGAAACCTGGCGAGCAAGCTACACCGCGAAGCAGAGCGCCTCTCTTGCAAAGTCCGCCACTTGAGTTTGTTAAACATCTGCGTAACGCTATCACGGTTACCAAATAACCCTGTGACGAAACGCGCCGCTCTTCTTTGAATCTTCTCTATCTCCTCCGTCAACCCGATCTGGTACGGATCCCACACTGATGAGCAATACTCAAGTATAGGTCGAACGAGTGTTTTGTAAGCCACCTCCTTTGTTGATGGACTACATTTTCTAAGGACTCTCCCAATGAATCTCAACCTGGTACCCGCCTTACCAACAATTAATTTTATATGATCATTCCACTTCAAATCGTTCCGCACGCATACTCCCAGATATTTTACAGAAGTAACTGCTACCAGTGTTTGTTCCGCTATCATATAATCATACAATAAAGGATCCTTCTTTCTATGTATTCGTAATACATTACATTTGTCTATGTTAAGGGTCAGTTGCCACTCCCTGCACCAAGTGCCTATCCGCTGCAGATCTTCCTGCATTTCGCTACAATTTTCTAATGCTGCAACTTCTCTGTATACTACAGCATCATCCGCGAAAAGCCGCATGGAACTTCCGACACTATCTACTAGGTCATTTATATATATTGTGAAAAGCAATGGTCCCATAACACTCCCCTGTGGCACACCAGAGGTTACTTTAACGTCTGTAGACGTCTCTCCGTTGATAACAACATGCTGCGTTCTGTTTGCTAAAAACTCTTCAATCCAGCCACACAGCTGGTCTGATATTCCGTAGGCTCTTACTTTGTTTATCAGGCGACAGTGCGGAACTGTATCGAACGCCTTCCGGAAGTCAAGAAAAATAGCATCTACCTGGGAGCCTGTATCTAATATTTTCTGGGTCTCATGAACAAATAAAGCGAGTTGGGTCTCACACGATCGCTGTTTCCGGAATCAATGTTGATTCCTACATAGTAGATTCTGAGTTTCCAAAAACGACATGATATTCGAGCAAAAAACATGTTCTAAAATTCTACAACAGATCGACGTCAGAGATATAGGTCTATAGTTTTGCGCATCTGCTCGACGACCCTTCTTGAAGACTGGGACTACCTGTGCTCTTTTCCAATCATTTGGAACCTTCCGTTCCTCTAGAGACTTGCGGTACACGGCTGTTAGAAGGGGGGCAAGTTCTTTCGCGTACTCTGTGTAGAATCGAATTGGTATCCCGTCAGGTCCAGTGGACTTTCCTCTGTTGAGTGATTCCAGTTGCTTTTCTATTCCTTGGACATTTATTTCGATGTCAGCCATTTTTTCGTTTGTGCGAGGATTTAGAGAAGGAACTGCAGTGCGGTCTTCCTCTGTGAAACAGCTTTGGAAAAAGGTGTTTAGTATTTCAGCTTTACGCTTGTCATCCTCTGTTTCAATGCCATCATCATCCCGGAGTGTCTGGATATGCTGTTTCGAGCCACTTACTGATTTAACGTAAGACCAGAACTTCCTAGGATTTTCTGTCAAGTCGGTACATAGAATTTTACTTTCGAATTCACCGAACGCTTCACGCATAGCCCTCCTTACGCTAACTTTGACATCGTTTAGCTTCTGTTTGTCTGAGAGGTTTTGGCTGCGTTTAAACTTGCAGTGAAGCTCTCTTTGCTTTCGCAGTAGTTTCCTAACTTTGTTGTTGTACCACGGTGGGTTTTTCCCGTCCCTCACAGTTTTACTCGGCACGTACCTGTCTAAAACGCATTTTACGATTGCCTTGAACTTTTTCCATAAACACTCAACATTGTCAGTGTCGGAACAGAAATTTTCGTTTTGATCTGTTAGGTAGTCTGAAATCTGCCTTCTATTACTCTTGCTAAACAGATAAACCTTCCGCCCTTTTTTTATATTCCTATTAACTTCCAAATTCAGGGATGCTGCAATGGCCTTATGATCACTGATTCCCTGTTCTGCACTTACAGAGTCGAAAAGTTCGGGTCTGTTTGTTACCAGTAGGTCCAAGATGTTATCTCCACGAGTCGGTTCTCTGTTTAATTGCTCGAGGTAATTTTCGGATAGTGCACTCAGTATAATGTCACTCGATGCTCTGTCCCTACCACCCGTCCTAAACATCTGAGTGTCCCAGTCTATATCTGGTAAATTGAAATCTCCACCTAAGACTATAACATGCTGAGAAAATTTATGTGAAATGTATTCCAAATTTTCTCTCAGTTGTTCTGCCACTAATGCTGCTGAGTCGGGGGGTCGGTAAAAGGAGCCAATTATTAACCTAGCTCGGTTGTTGAGTGTAACCTCCACCCATAATAATTCACAGGAACTATCCACTTCTACTTCACTACAGGATAAACTACTACTAACAGCGACGAACACTCCACCACCGGTTGCATGCAATCTATCCTTTCTAAACACCGTCTGTACCTTTGTAAAAATTTCGGCAGAATTTATCTCTGGCTTCAGCCAGCTTTCTGTACCTATAACGATTTCAGCTTCAGTGCTTTCTATCAGCGCTTGAAGTTCCGGTACTTTACCAACGCAGCTTCGACAGTTTACAACTACAATACCGATTGCTGCTTGGTCCCCGCATGTTCTGACTTTGCCCCGCACCCGTTGAGGCTGTTGCCCTTTCTGTACTTGCCCGAGGCCATCTAACCTAAAAAACCGCCCAGCCCACGCCACACAACCCCTGCTACCCGTGTAGCCGCTTGTTGCGTGTAGTGGACTCCTGACCTATCCAGCGGAACCCGAAACCCCACCACCCTATGGCGCATTTCCTACCATGTGTGTTCATGTGCCACGCCCACTTTTCTGTCACCTTCTTTTCTGCATATATTTCAGATCTTTATATCCCCTACATTGCACGTTAGAGATTTGTTTTTACTCCCGAGTGTATTGGCAATCCTTGGAATTCAACGGTCGGTATTCTTTTGTTTCTGCTGTTTGTAAACAACACGCTTTCAAACACACAGTTAGTTTTGTTCAAGTGTGATTGAAAACTTGCAGGTATACTACGGGCAGGTAATTAGGAGAAATAAAGAAAATCTGGAGGCAATGACGAGAGATGTTTGGGCCATTTTCTTCCATAAGTCCTCTACTGATGATAAACCATGTCATGGATTGTATCCATCAGGAGAAAATTCGTGGTGAAAATACAATAGGGCTCAGGCAACTGGAGAATCTTATTCTAACCAGCATTCTCTTCCTGTTGTTGTTATTACAGCAATTAAACCTATTTTCAGAGACTTGGCTCTTCCTGACCTTCTGAATGGGCAGACACAGAACCAAAATGAATGTTTCAACAGCATTATTTGGAACAGCCTTCCTAAAACTATATTTGTAGTCATGCATACAATAAAACTAGGAGTTCATGATGTTGTTACTACATTCTGTTGTTGTAATGTTGGAAAGTGTTGGGTACTGAAAAAGCTGGGAATTAATCCTAGTGAAAATATGATCACTGGGCTGCAACATTGCGATAAAATGAGGACAGCCGATGCAGATAGGTCTGCATCTAATATGCCCAAGAAAACTAGACAAACATCCAGGAAGGAGAAAAAGAAGCTGGAAGACCTGCTAGAGGCCAAAGAAGGGCCATCGTATGCAGCAGGACAGTTTTAATTAACTGTAAGTAACAAATTTCAAAACTTTTTTCTTTAAAGTCAGTTTCCCGCAAACTAAAATTTTCAGTACATACGCCCCATTATATCTGAAACTATCATAGATAAATGAATGAAATTTTCAGAGACTCTGCATAAAAAGCCACCTCTGGTACAACATTCATTAATATTCCCCCATTACAAAGATCACAAAAAATATTTTCTGCAGAAAAAACTTAATATTTTTTGTTAATAAATGTAAAAAAGTATTTCTTGAAAACTATAAAATGGATAAAATAGATTTTAGTACAGTTGACTCTATTCGCATCATGTAAGATACAGTAAAAATATTAAGGTCCTGCATCAAACAGTTTTTTCAGAAACGGGTCAAATACTTGGCTAAATTAACATGGGTTAGATAGGCAGGGTGTAGTGCCCCATAAGGCGGAAGCTCGCAATAAGTGGAAAATTCGGGTCCGAGTCACGGTACGGCACAAATTTTCATGTGTCGCCAATAGCTAATATTTCTATTCCTAATATAGCTAATGTCAAAAGAATTAGCATTTGGCGAATAAATTTCGTAATATTAATACAGCTGCAGATCGTCTGTTCCGTTAGAGACGCATGCGTGGCTGAAGGAACTGACATTATAAATTAAGTAAATCTTAACTCACTATTTCTGACATTAACTTGCATGGATGCCTTTAGAAATGTTCCCGAGTGTCTTCATTAAGTGATTGCTCTAGTTGCGATTCTAAATTTATGAATCGAACTCGGTCTACATTTTAGCACTTACCATTATATTCGTTTGAATGTAAGTGACCGATCAGAAATTATGGGTGTGAAGTAACGGCTGAATGCTACTAATTATTACTGTAAAAGAGATACCATTTCTAAGTGCTCACCGAGCGAGGTGGCGCAGTGGTTAGCACACTGGACTCGCATTCGGGAGGACGACGGTTCAATCCCACGTCCGGGCATCCTGATTTAGGTTTTCCGTGATTTCCCTACATCACTTCAGGCAAATGCCGGGATGGTTCCTTCGAAAGGGCACGGCCGATTTCCTTCCCCATCCTTCCCTAATCCGAGCTTGTGCTCCGTCTCTAATGACCACATTGTCGACGGGACGTTAAACACTAATCTCCTCCTCCTCCTTCTAAGTGCTCAAATCCCCATCAACACAAATTTCCTGCACGATCTAGCAGGACTGCCTACGCTTTGTACATGATGATACTATATGATTCACATTATAAACGCCTCCTTATTTTATTTTCGATCGAAATTTGTTATATTTAAAATGTTTATATGATATAAATCCGCTAGTATCCGCAGCCGAATAGCATAAGGATGATGAACGTGACCAGATGGTTACTAAGTTTAACATTCTAAAACAATGATTGAGAGGATATGTCAGACTGTGTTGTTGCGAGGTGTCTGCCTTGGGCTATTTATATTCGTGCCATTCCATACCAGTCGTAAATGTTACTGTGCAGTTGATACTACGAATAGTGTACTGTATTGTCCCGTAGAAATACCTCTTGTCTTTTCCAACGCACAGAAATATCTGTGGCCTATATTACTTAAAGGGGCTGTAAAATGAGTAACAGCCGCAGATGTACAACACAGCTATGTAGTAAAGAATTTTCATGTCGGATGATTACTACTCAGAGTCATAATAAAGCACAATAGAAGTTGAAAATCAATGAGTTACGCTACGGTAAAAGTAAGGCGTTCAGCAACACGAAAAGTACAACACAGTCTCCCACTTTCAGGACCACCTTATTGCTTTATTCTACTTATATCTTCATTTCCATATGAAGAGTGAAATGGAAGACTTTCTAGTGTATCAAATTTGAAATTTGTCAGGAGAATGAAAAAACATTGTGTCTCTGTTTGTACGTAAAAGCTTGTGTCGAAAAAAAATTGAGAAGTTATTCTGGCATAACGAAATTATGCTGCTCACTACATTACCACGAAAACTAATGAGAGAAATTAGGAAATAAATAGTTTATTAGGAAAGTTCTAAGTGCCGTACAAGGAAACCGACTGTTTCCAAGTCACAAAAAGTAAGTTTTTAGAAGCTGATAATCGCAAGCAAGTAAATAGCAACCAGCCACTGTTAAGAATAATGCTTATTCACACAAATAGTGCCGTTACCGGTTTCGAACCGATAAGTTCATCTTCAGAGCGATGTTGACGTTTATATTAGCTTTGTTGTTGTATAAATTAGATATCGGCTGTTTTCTTTCAATAACTAATGTAAACAACAACATATGTAAAATTAACGTGAATTGCTTTCTGAAGGCGAGCCTATCGGTTCGAAACCGGCAATGGCGCTCTTCCTTCAACTAAATAATATTATTAATAGGGTGTTCGACCGAGTTGTTTCCATTTTGCTCTTAAGTGTACTCATTGACTGGACGCTAACCAGACTGTGCGCCGTTTTTGGTCTCTTGCCGCTGTTACCACTAAGGTGACAGAATTCATCGGATAGCGCTATGCACACATGCAGATGACGGTAGTACCGCTTACACAAGACATAAAATGGCAGTGCATTGGCGGAGATGTCTTTTGTACTCCCATGATTCATGGGAAACGGTTTCCGCCGCGATTATGGCCGCACGATATGAATTAATAGACTTTGAACCTCCTGAGCCGGCCGAAGTGGCCGCGCGGTTCTGGCGCTGCAGTCTGGAACCGCGAGACCGCTACGGTCGCAGGTTCGAATCCTGCCTCGGGCATGGATGTGTGTGATGTCCTTAGGTTAGTTAGGTTTAACTAGTTCTAAGTTCTAGGGGACTAATGACCTCAGCAGTTGAGTCCCATAGTGCTCAGAGCCATTTGAGCCATTTTGAGACTGAACGCGGAATGGTTGTTGGAGCTAGAAGCATGAGACATTCCATTTAGGAAACTGGCAGTGTGCAGATAATATCAAATTTCAGATATTACCTCTCACCACGGACAGTGCAGTGGCCGACGGATTTTTTTAATTTTTATTTTTTATTTCTTTTTATTAAGATGCCATACCCCCGCGGGTAGTGGCGGCCGTTGAGGACCCAAGTCCTTCTCTGCCTGGGGTTGGGTTATGCTGTTGGGGCACCATTTATTTATTTCATGGGGTGTCCTGCCTACTTTGTGGTTGATGTTGTGCTGGCTCATGCCATTTTGTAGTCAGATTTTGCTAAACCTATGTGGTGGGATTCCTCATCCCGGTATTCACCTTACAACTGGGGAAAACCACCAAAAACCCCAGTCGAGATGGCCCTTAGATCTGGTCTCTGTGAATTTCTAGTTCAGGTTTCTAGTCTAGTTGATATTCTAGTGATAGGTGGATTATATCTGATCTCTGCGAGTTTCTAATTTAGGTTTCTAGTCCAATTGATATTCTACTGTTATATGGATTATATCGTCTGTTTATGGACCTGTGTTATAGATTGAGGGATGAGCCTACGCTATATTGACTGAGTATGTTTCTAACTTATAGTTTGTTTTGAGTAACTCTGTTTCTAGAGTGTTTGGAGGATGGTCAGGGGGAAGACGCGATCGATCGTAGCACTTCACTTCATTGGTGTGACTGTAGAGGAAAGGGGGAAGTTGTGTGGTGCTCTTCACTGGATTTTTCTTTTTCTGATTTTTTCGATAAGCTCTTTATTGTTGGGGAACGTTTTTTGGATTGCATGTGCTATAAAGTCTGGGGGGGGGGGGGGGGTGTAAGGGCGTCACTTAACGACCGAGATCACTGGAATTTGCACAGAAGTGTCACTGCTAACAGACAACCACCAACACTGCTTCAAATAACAGCAGGAATCAAAATGGTACGTACGACGAACGTATCCGTGCAGCGAAATTTGGCGTCAATGAGCTCTGGCAGCAGATGACCGACGCCAGTTTCTTTGCCAACGACACAACTTCACCTCCAGCGCCTCTCCTGGGCTCGTGACCATATCGGTTGGACCCTAGACGACCGAAAAATCGAGTCCTGATCAGCTGAGGCACGATTTCAGCTGGTAAGAGTGTGGAGTGTGGTGCAGTGCCCACTAAGCCACGGATTCAAGTTGCCAACAAGACATCGTGGAAGCTGGTGGCGGCTCCATAATGGCGTGGGATGCGTTTATACTGAATGGAATAGGTCCTCTGATCCAACTAAAGCGATCACTGTCTGCAAATGGTTACGTTCGTTTACTTGGAGACTGCCTGGAGCTATTCATTGACGTCATGTTCCCAAACAGAGATGGAATTTTATGGATGACAATACGCCATGTGACTGGTCCGAGTAACATTCTGAACAATTCCAGCGAAGGATTTGGCCATCCAGATTACCCAACGTGAATCTCATCCGACATTTATGGGTTATGTCCGAGAGGTCAGTTCGCGAACGAAATCCAACACCGGCAACGCTTTCGCAATTATGGACGGATATAGGTGCAGCATGGCTCAATATTTTTGCAGGAGACTTCCTCCGACTTGTGGAGTCCACGCCACGTCGAGTTGCTGCAGGGCAAAAGGAGGTCCGCCACGATATTAGGAGGCATCCCCTGCTTGTCGCCTCAGTATACAGTCGAGTTCGATTTTTCACGTCCACTGAGCTTTATGATACACTTTTTTTTATTGGCCCGCATACTCTATAAAAAGCAAATTCCCGCAGCGTTTTCCAACTCTGATAGATGTGATGGTCGGCCCGCTTTTAATAAATTGAATGCCGGAGCCAAAGCGTTATTGAAACTGAAACCTCATCCCTGTTAATTTTTTGACATCTTAATTTCGATAGACCCCTTACATATGCTGTTCCAGAAACTTGAAGCGACTGCACCACGATACTGGTCTCACCGTATTTCCTTTCCATAATTATAATTGAGGCAATGCTCGGCGACCGACAGCTCATTTGCTTAGTTGTTTTAGTTGGATGTTTCGCTCACTATTAGTCAATCGTGTTGAGAAAACCTGAGAGATGAAATAACATTATTAACTTTGGCCGGTTACTGTTTTCTTCTTTGCAAGAATCATACTGTATGTTGCACACAGCATGGTGTCACGATCTTAATTTTTCACCAGAGCAGCAGGAAGAAATAATTTTAAGTGCCGCTAACAATGACGCACAAGGTTTTATTTGCAAAAATGAAAGTACAGAAGTACTGTATTTGGTTTTTACCTAGTAGAAATGAAACCAACAAAAACCACATCCCACATCTTTTAAATTTTGGGAGCCGGCCGCTGTGACCGAGCGGATCTAGGCGTTGCTGCTACGGTCGCAGGTTCGAATCCTGCCTGGGGCATGGATATGTGTGATGTCCTTAGGTTAGTTAGGTTTAAGTAGTTCTGAGTCTAGAGAACTAATGAACTCAGATGTTAAGTCCCATAGAGCGTAGAGCCATTTGAACCAATTTTTAAATTTTGAAACTTCACAGGAAAGTACAGCTTGTCACAAAGACCATGCGGCATCTACTAATGCATGTTTGACAGGTTCTCTTCATGGTTTGGCACCTGGGACAAGTCTAGGGACATGCAACAAAATACCGAAAACAATAACACAAAAAAACGCTTTTTTTAAAAAAATGGCACTTAGAATAATTTTCATTTTCAGACCCATTTCTCTCCAATACCTATGCCTCTCCCCCCCCCCTCCCCCACTCACTCACTCTCTCTCTCTCTCTCTCTCTCTCTCTCTCTCTCTCTCTGTGTGTGTGTGTGTGTGTGTGTGTGTGTGTGTGTGTGTGACGTGAGGGCAAAAGCAACAGGAGCTTCATTCTTCTGTTATTCTTGTATATATGAATAACTGATACCCGTCGTTTGCAACGGAATGTTATATTTGTTTTTAACAAAATGTCTCTCCCCAAATTGTCTTCGGCATTCTCAGTGGCCTACAATGGAAATGCAATACATATTGTCTGATTAACTATAAATACGCCCGCCAGGTTAGCCGCGCCGTCTAACGCACTGCTTTCCCGGCGAGAAGGCGTGCCGGTCGCCGGCACGATACGCCCGGCGGATTAGAGCCGAGGTTCGGTGTCCCGGCCAGTCTGTGGGCGGTTTTTAAGGCGGTTTTCCTTCTGCCTCGGCGAATGCGGGTTCGTTCCTCTAATTCCGCCTCAGTTACACGATGTCGGCGATTGGTGCGCAAATACTTCTCCACGTAACTAACCTATCACGCAAACATTGGGGTTACACTCCTCTGGTGTGAGACGTTCCCGGCGGGTCCCATTGGGGGCCGAACCGCATAATAATCCTGGGTTCGGTGTGAGGCGGCGGTGGGGTGAGTGGACTGCTGTAACCTGTTGTGGGGTTGTGTACCACTGAGGGCTACGGCGTGGACGAAGCCTCTCCGTCGTTTCTAGGTAACAAGTTCCATACAATACAACTAAAAATACGCTGACGCAAAAAAAAAAAAAAATCGCAACACCAAGGAGTTGTGTAACATAAACGGAAGTTGGCAGGCGTGTTTCTCTATCTGGAAGATATCAGTTCAAATTCCTTGCCAGCTGCGTAGTTGTGGCGCTATTAGCACAACTACGAGGATGCGAATCAGGTTTGCTTTAAATACACGCTGCAACGGTCGTAAGCATTAGTTACATTTGAGACTGGACGTGCTGAGTTCATATTACTCAAGAATAACTTTAACGCGACAAAGACGCCGTTATCAACACCTCGCTGAGTTTGAGCGATGTCGTGTAATGTGGCTACGAGAAACTGGGTGTTCCTTCTGTGATATTGCAGAAAGACTTGGCAGGAATGTAGCCACTGTACATGATGGGCGCTAATGACCTCAGTAGTTGAGCGCCCTTAAACCCAACAAAAAAAAAAAACTGTACATGATTCCTGACAACGGCGGTCACGGGAATGTACTGTCGCAAGAAGACCGGGCTTCAGGTGGTCAGGCGGCCGAGATGGCCGAGCGGTTCTAGACGCTACAGTCTGGAACTGTGCGACCGCTACGGTCGCAGGTTTGAATTCTGCCTCAGGGCATGGATGTGTGTAATGTCCTTAGGTCAGTTAGGTTTCAATAGTTCTAAGTTCTAGGGGACTCATAACCTCAGAAGTTAAGCCCCATAGTGCTCAGTGGCATTTGAACCATTTTTAAGGCTTTGTAATATTTATTATATTAAACTACAGTTATAAATGATACGTCAAATGAAAGAGCAACTCATACAGTTTTACGAAGAACCTTATAGGTGTTCAATGTGAGCACCAGTTGTCACACGGAACACATCAAGTCTATAGCCGAGTTCTTCCCAGACGTTGATAAGTGTGTCTTCAGTGATTGCAGCAACAGCTGCTTCAATCCGGTTTCTTAATTCAGGGAGGTCTGCTGGTAGCTAAGGCACGTACACACGATCCTTGATGAAGCCCCAAAGGAAAAAATCGCATGGTGTTAATCGGGTGAACGTGGAGGCCATGCAAAGCAAGCCCTGTCATTGGGCCCTTTGCGGCCTATCCAACGCTCGGCTATAGACTTGATTTGTGCCGTGTGACAAATGGTGCTCACATTGAACATTCATAAAGTTCTTGGAAAACTGTTTGAGTTGCTCTTTCATTTGACGTATCATTTATAACTGTAAGTTTAATGTAATAAATATTACAAAGCGTTAAAGCCCCGATATTCATTTATAAACACCCTGTATAATAAAAAAGTATGCAAAAGACAAGCCCGTATAATGGGCGACCAAAAAGTTTCAGTTCGCAGGCCTTACAGTCCAGAATCGGTATGCCAATCTGGCATAATCGCCGTGAACATTGACGCAATAATCCCATCGATGCGACTCCATATGGGGGCGGTTGTCATCTCTCAAGGACAGATACATACTTTTAGCAGTCCACTGTGTCTTCCAGAACGATTACATTTGGACGATTGTTCGCTTTCGGACGTTTAAAGCAGTACATGCAAGCAGCCATGTGTCCGAAGGAACATAGAACGTGATTCATCTGAAAATACCACCTGTCGCCACTCAGTGGACGTGCAGGTGCGATATTCTCGTGTAAATTCCAGCTTTCGTCGCAATGAACAGCAGTCAGCTTAGGTGCATGAACCAGGCGCCTGCTGCAAAGGACCATAAACAGTAAAGTAAGCTGAACATCAGTTGATAAGACACTTTTGGTAGCCCCTAGGTTCATTTGGGCGGTAATTTGCCCAACATTTGCAAGTCTATTCGCCCTTAAACACCTCCTCAGCCGTCGTTCACCTCTTTTATCTATGGCCCGTGATGCACTTCAGATAGCCGGGCGCTGTGGCCGAGCGGTTCTAAGCGCTTCAGTTCGGAACCGCGCTGCTGGTACGGTCGCAAGTTCGAATCCTGCCTCGGGCATGGATGTGTGTGATGTCCTTAGGTTAATTACGTTTAAGTAGTTCTTAGTTCTAGGGGATTGATTACCTCAGATGTTAAGTCCCATAGTGCTTAGAGCCACATGAACCATTTTTTGCACTTATACGAGGGTCACTCCAAAAGAAATGCACACTATTTTTGTAAAAATACAGTTTTCATTCTGCATGTGTGAAAGTTTTACAGTGTGTAGATACATCCATCTACTGCTTGTTTCCAAACTTAGTTCAACCTGTTCCCGTGAGTGGCGCTGTCACAGCATGTCTTCAAGATGGCTGCTACAGTTGGCGTTCGTCAGAAGCAACGTACTGTCATAGAATTCCTGTGCTGTGAAAACGAGACAGTGGGAAACATCCACAAGAGGTTGATATAGTTGTATGGAGATGATGCTGTCGATCGCAGCACAGTTAGTCGGTGGACAAGCAGGTTACGTGATGACAGCGGGCACGGCAATATTCAGGAATGTTCTCGCAGCGGCAGGCCTCGTACTGCACACACTGCAGACAATGTCCAGAGAGTTAACGAATTGGTGACTACTGACAGACGCATCACAGTGAACGAATTGACACGCTACGTTGGGATAGGGGAAGGAAGTGTTTGCAGAATACTGAAAGTGTTGGCGTTAAAAAAGGTTTGTGCCGGGTGGGTTCTCAGGATGTTGACAGTGGCTCACAAAGAAACAAGAAAAATGGTATGCAACGAACTTTTGGAACAGTGCGAGAATGGTGGATATGAATTTCTTGGAAGAATTGTGACAGGTGATGAAACATGGCCCCATCATTTTTCACCAGAGACGAAGAGTGGTATCATGCAAATTCACCCAAGGAAACAAATATTCAAGACCACACCTTCTGCTGGAAAAGTTATGGCTAGGGTGTTTTTGATTCCGAAGGACTCTTGCTTGTGGACATCATGCCACGTGGATCCACCATAAAGTCTGATGCATATGTGACGACACTGAAGAAACTTCAAACTCGACTGAGTCGTGTTCGACCACATCGGCAAAAGCAGGATGATTTGCTGTTGCACGACAATGCACGGCCGCATGTCAGCCAAAAAACCATGGAAGCGATCATAAAACTCGGATGGACAACACTGAAACACACGCCTTACAGTCCTGACCTGGCTCCATGTGACTGTCGTCTCTTTGGGAAACTGAAAGACTCTCTTCGAGGAACAAGTTTTAAGATGATGACTCCCTCGTGCACGCTGCTAAACAGTGGCTCCAACAGGTTGTATACAGGCGCTGGTTCCAAGATGGCGTAAGGCAGTTGAGAGGGATGGAAATTATGTGGAGAAATGAAAATATTGTTTTTAAAGGATGTATCTACACACTGTAAAACTTTCAAACATGTACGAGAATAAAAGATGGATTTTTAAAAAAAATAGTGTGCATTTCTTTTGGAGTGACCCTCGTAAATCGCTCTGTTTCCACATTACAACAACTGCACTGTTCCCCGCATGTCCCTGACACGCTTTATATCCCTCCACTGCTAGTGCTGGCAACGAACATCAGTGAGTGACTACTGAACGTTGAATTCGAACATAGGCATTGGGCAGATTAATGTGACTAGACCGTGTACCGTGGTCGCAGCTCGATTTCTTCGAGGTGAAAAAGAAAACTTCCTGTTGTCGTCTCCTAAGATTTGACGGGGAAGTGAGTGAAGTATGTTGCGGTAACGTATCTAACTGCTGTAACGTAGCTACGCGTACTCGAGCTAACGTCTATCATATGACCCGTCGCGAATCACACAGCGTTAACAAGTACAGGGCGAGGAAAAGGGCGGCTGGCATGAGGTGTAGGATATCCGGCTCCCTATCCGGTGATTCCCATTACGGGAGCTGCGAGGGGCGGTCACACGTATCGCCCTGCGTCATCAGATACGCGTATAGCCGCTGCGGACACCATGCCGACTGCACCACAGGCGTCTCCAGCTCAGACAGCGCGAGTAACAAGGTCTTCTCTCGATTACTCCAAAACTTCATTAGTTCCTGCTCACAATCCGTAAGTACTAACGGTCATCGATAAGACGGCAGTATGCGGGAAACCTAGACCCAGGACTAATGAAACGAAAAAAGAATTATTTATTTCAAGTTTCTGCTACCAGTCAATTTTTATTTTATGCCTAATCTAACATAATGCAACGCGTTTCGAACATGTTTTGTTTATCTTCAAGTGTTTGTACATACATACATACATACATCGAGAAATGTTACTTAAAAATAAACAATCTTAAACTAGATCGAAAGTCGAAACAAGGCCCCCGGGAGTAGACAACATTCCATTAGAACTACTGACAGCCTTGGGAGAGCCAGTCCTGACAAAACTCTACCATCTGGTGAGCGAGATGTATAAGACAGGCGAAATTCCCTCGGACTTCAAGAAGAATATAATAATTCCAATCCCAAAGAAAGCAGGCGTTGATGGATGTGAAAATTACCGAACTATCAGTTTAATAAGTCATAGCTGCAAAATACTAACGCGAATTCTTTACAAACGAATGGAAAAACTGGTAGAAGCCGACCTCGGGGAAGATCAGTTTGGATTCCGTAGACATGTTGGAACACGTGAGGCAATACTGACCCTACGACTTATCTTAGAAAATAGATTAAGGAAAGGCAAACCTACGTTTCTAGCATTTGTAGAACTAGAGAAAGCTTTTGACAATGTTGACTGGAATACTCTCTTTCAAATTGTAAAGGTGGCAGGGGTAAAACACAAGGAGCGAAAGGCTATTTACAATTTGTACAGAAACCAGATGACAGTTATAAGAGTCAAGGGGCATGAAAGGGAAGCAGTGGTTGGGAAGGGAGTGAGACAGGGTTGTAGCCTCTCCCCGATGCTATTCAATATGTATATTGAGCAAGCAGTAAAGGAAATGAAATAATTGTTCGTAGTAGGTATTAAAATCCACGGAGAAGAAATAAAAACTTTGAGGTTCGCCGATGACATTGTAATTCTGTCAGAGACAGCAAAGGACCCGGAAGAGCACCTGAACGGAATGGACCATGTCTTGAATGGAGGATATAAGATGAACATCAACAAAAGCAAAACTAGAATAATGGAATGTAGTCGAATTAAATCGGATTATGCTGCGGGAATTAGATTAGGAATGAGACGCTTAAAGTAGTAAATGAGTTTTGCTATTTCGGGAGCAAAGTAACTGATGATGGTCGAAGTAGAGAGGATACAAAATATAGACTGGCAATGGCAAGCGTTTCTGAAGAAGAGAAATTTGTTAACATCGAGTATTGATTTAAGTGTTAGGAAGCCGTTTCTGAAAGTATTTGTATGGAGAGTAGCCATGTATGGAAGTGACACACGGATGATAAATAGTTTAGACAAGAAGAGAATAGAAGCTTTCGAAATGTGCTGCTACAGAAGAATGCTGAATATTAGATGGGTGAATCACATAACTAATGATGATGTATTGAATAGAATTGAGGAGGAGTTTGTGGCACAACTTGACTAGAAGGAGGGATCGGTTGGTAGGGCATATTCTGAGGCATCAAGGGATCACCAATTTAGTATTGGAGGGCAGCGTGGAGGGTAAAAATCGTAGAGGGAGACCAAGAGATGATAACACTTAACAGGTTCAGAAGGATGTAGGTTGCACTTGGTACTGGGAGATGAAGAACCTTGCACAGGATAGGGTAGCATGGAGAGCTGCATCAAACCAGTCTCTGGACTGAATACCACAACAATACATACACACACACACACACAAACGTTTTGCATATGGCACTAGTATTGCAGTCGACCACACATACATACAACAACGGCAACAACGGAGGAAAAGTATTGATGAGTGATTTTCTGCAAACAGTCTCACTCTCAGTTTGAAAAAGATACAACATACTCAGTTATGCACACGTACATGCACCAACGATAAATGTCAACACATTGTATGGATACAATAAGTAGGGTGGAAATCCCAAAAAAAATGGTGACTACACTGAAAAGAATTTAAACAGAAAGAAAAAATCTTTTGAACACTTAAAGCAACTCAGTTCAGTCACATTCGCACTTCTAATCACTGCAAATCTTAGGAAGATACAAGTCATTAAATTAGCAAATTTTGCGTAGTTTCATTGAACAGTGACACACGGAATAATGTTCTGGGCTAAGCCGCGCGGAATTAGCCGAGCGGTCCAGCCAAGGCGCTGCAGTCATGGACTGTGCGGCTGGTCCCGGCGGAGGTCCGAGTCCTCCCTCGGGCATGGGTGTGTGTGCTTGTCTTTAGGATAATTAGGTTAAGTAGTGTCTAAGCTTAGGGACTGATGACCTTAGCGGTTGTTAAGTAGTGTGTAAGTTTAGGGACTGATGACCTTGGCAGTTAAGTCCCATAAGATTTCACACAGATTTGAACATTTTGTTCTGGGCTAAACAATCTGTAAGGAAGTAAGTTTCCTCCGTTCTAAAACAAGACGTAAGAACATTATGTTGTACTGGCTCATAATTATCTTGTAGACATTTGTGTCAGCAGTATGGCATTCGATTGCATAGTCACAGTACAGTGTTTCTTATACGGATGTAATGGAATTTATATCTTTCGTAAATATGAGTATAAATTTGAATTTAAAAACCTTCACACATGAATTTAAACTGGTTGAACGTGAACCACCACAATTTAATGTAATGCTGCGCTGGAGGCTCTACTTCTGCAGAATAAAACATGGAACGGATAAACAACTGACAACATGACTCGTGCATATGATGTTATTTATATACATTTGACGATGCTTGTGCTGATTCTGCATTTAGCATTTGACGATGCCACTAAGGCTGCAGTACATTAGGACTTTGTTTTTATGAAACAGATCTGATGATGGTCATTACTGACCGAAACCGGCAACCTGTTAACAAAAAGTTTGTGACCATACACGTAAAGGAAATTTAAACGGATGAATTTTCGTAGTTGTTTTACCCTTTTATTTAATTCTGACGATTTCTACACTCCAGCTGTATCATTGCATCAGAGAAACGAGACCATTGCATGGGGACATATGTTAGGCGGCTAATGACCGATCTGAAACAGCACGCCTTTCAGGTGTAAACTTAGCCCGGATCGCGAATAAAGAAGATAGTAAAAATGATCTCGGGGACGTACAGATTTGAAACGATGGATTAAGCGACGAATGAACACTGTCAGTGTTCGTTCATTCTCACCAAACAATGTTCCCGCTACTTCTCTCCAATGTGGCCGAAACATTACTTTAGAAAACACATAATAAATATGAGATATGAGAAGGCTGCATTAGGAAGAGGCTACTTAACATATATTCACCGTAATTATTCACTTAAAGTACGGAAACATGAGCGAAATTGGCGGAATACATCTGCTACGACGGCTGAAAAGAGAGAGAGAGAGAGAGAGAGAGAGAGAGAGAGAAATGTATCTCCTTGACATCTCCTCCTATTTCAATTTAAGTAATATGCAAAAGGTGGGGGGTAGGAATTACTGATTGACATCTGTATTTGAAAGAAAATATTCTGTAAATGGTCAGCATGTGACCATATTCAGATATGAATAAAAAACGACCCGTTCCACATCGTTGTGATTAATCGTAAAAACCCATAGATCACGAAACTGTTTGCCTCGTACCCCGTTATCCCTGTACACGTTTGGTGTAAGGCATTCCAGAAATTGTGTAGGCTATTTGCTAAATATAGTGAAAACCCCTGTCGACGAAATTTTATTCGCGGCGCGACAAACGTAAACACGACAACGCTGGTTCTCCCACCGCTCATGGCACGCAGTAACTAATTCATTCCTCAAAAAGGGGAGTTTATTGCCTCCATCTTGTGGTTCAGATACACTCAAGAACAAAGAAACTGGTATACCTGCCTAATATCGTGTAGGGCCCCCGCGAGCACGCAGAAGTGCCGCAAGACAACGTGGCATGGGCTCGATTAATGTCTGAAGTAGTGTTGAAGAGAACTGACATCATGAATCCTGCAGGGCTATCCATAAATGCGTAAGAGTGAGAGGGGGTGGAGATCTCTTCTGAACAGCACGTTGCAAGGCATCCCACATATGCTCAATAATGTTCATGTTTGGGGAGCTTAGTGGCCAGCGGAAGTGTTCAATCTCAGAAGAGTGTTCTTGCAGCCACTCTGTAGCAATTATGGACATGTGGGGTGTCGCATTGTCCTGCTGGAATTGCCCAAGTCCGTTGGAAAGCAGAATGGACATGAATGGATGCAGGTGATCAGACAGGATGCTTACGTATGCGTCAACTGTCAGAGTCGTATCTAGACGTATCAGTGGTCCCATATCACTCCAACTGAACACTCCCCACACCATTACAGAGCCTCCACCACCTTGAACAGTCCCCTGCTGACACGCAGGGTCCATGGATTCATGAGGTTGTCTCCATACCTGTAGACGTCCATCCGCTCGATATAGTTTGACACGAGACTCGTCCGACCAGTCAACATGATCCAGTCATCAACAGTCCACTGTCGGTGTTGACGGGCCCAGGCGAGGCGTAAGGCTTTGTATCGTGCAGTCATCAAGGGTACACGAATGGGCCTTCTGAACCGAAAGCAAATATCAATGATGTTTTGTTGAATGGTTCGCACGCTGACACTTGTTGATGGCCCAGCTTTGAAATCTGAAGTAATTTGCGGAAGCGCTGAACTTCTGTCATGTTGAACGATTCTCTTCAGTCGTCGTTGTCCCGTTCTTGCAAGATTTTTTCCGGGTGCCACGATGTCGGAGATTTGATGTCTTACCGGATTCCTGTAATTCACGATACACTGGTGAAATGGTCGTACGGAAAAATACCCACTTCATCGCTACCTCAGAGATGTTGTGTCCCATCGCTCGTGCGCCGACTGTAACATCACGTTCAAACTCACTGAAGTTTCGATAATCTGCCACTGTAGCAGCAGTAACCGATCTAACAGCTGCGCCAGACACTAATTGTCTTATAAAGGCGTTGCCGACCGCAGTGCTATATTCTGTCGTTTACATATCTCGTATTTGAATGCCTATACCAGCGTCTTTGGCGTTTCAATATATCTCATCGGGTGACATCAACTTCTATATAGCCACTAGGAAAACTTTTGCAGACGGCGATGAGATTCGAGAAGGGCAAAGTGTAATTACAGCAGACGATCACTTCCACGGAACTATAATAAACGACTCTTATTCTCATGATGCACACAAATTGTTCGTTCAGTAGTGGTCATCACGTGTAAACATTCCTTTGTGTTCTAGGCATACATCTAGCTAATCCCGACATACACTGGGTTCAAATGGCTCTGAGCACTATGGGACGTAACATCTATGGCCATCAGTCCCCTAGAACTTAGAACTACTTAAACCTAACTAACCTAAGGACATCACACAACACCCAGTCATCACGAGGCAGAGAAACCGACATACACTGCTTCAGAAATATTTACTGTGCTCTGTATACTTTGTTCTTGATTTTCTCGAATAAAAGCTCTCCTCTCACCTCTAGGAAACTGGATCAGCCTAGTACCGATGGAGGCGATGAAACAGCAGCAGATCAGCGAGCTAACGGAACAGCTGCCTGATTGCACAACTCTTGGACGCAGCAGCTCGTGTAGAAACATTATGGCCCGCAGTAAAAAGCCACAGGGCAGGCCGCAAAACACGAGATCGCCGCAGTTTGACCGTTGTTTGTCCTTACTTACCAACCTAGTTATCTACAGCTCAAGGCACGAAGGCGGTGTGTTACTTACTTCCGCCGCAGTTCGCAGAACCGTTCACCAGGAATTCAGCACTGTGTCGTCACAAACTAAATACCATGGCAGGAAGAGGAAATGAAATGATATTCAAAAATCTGATTATTTATAACTAGAGCCCGAATTTTCATGCACTATCAAATCATAAAACAAGTATGCATTCATGCAGTACCAAATCACAAAACCTCGCAATAACAAAGGGGGAGGTACTTGATGGCCACCTTTTGGAAATATTGTAATTTAGTCAGTCACTTCACATTTCCGTTTTGAAAAAATATCTATTGTTTTTAATGTATTCTTCTACCAGATTCCAAAGATATTTTAAAGTTTTCAGTTAAACGTAAGCCAACAATACAATGTAGGGAGCACATTGTGCTCCTGTGGGAGCGATCTAGATGCTTGTAAAACAAGAAACTGGTAGCCAAGATCGCAGGAATTCTCTTTATTCCATGATTACCGGTTTCGGCGAAACTATAGCCGCCATCATCGGATCTTAGGACACTTACATGTTACAACATCAAGGCAAACAATGGTATTATTAATAATTGCCCATAACATGCAGGCCTTACAAAATTGTCGTAAGTAGCACATAGGCGTCCAAGAGAGATGACATTATAAATGTTAAGTGCCTCCATCACATACAAGCGCAAGCTAGGTACATAGTTATGCTTGTATGTGATGGAGACACTTAACATTTATGTAATCTCTCTTGGACGCCTATGTGCTACTTACGACAATTTTGTAAGGCCTGCGTGTTATAGGCAACTATCAATACCACCATTGTTTGCCTTAATGTTGTAACATGTATGTGTCCAAAGTTCCGAAGATTGCGGCTTTAGTTTCGCCGAAACCGATAATCCTGCGATCTTGGCTACCAGTTTCTTGTTTTACCAAAAATATAAGTCTTAGTAGAAGGTGTCACTTTCCCCAGTGTATGTTATATTCATTACTTCCGTGTTCAGGGCCGTACTTTCACATCAGTCTCTCTTTAAAAAGTACATTGCGAGTATAAAAGTCAACAACAATGAATGAAATTTGCTTTTTTAATTTTTTGTGGGTTTCATAAAGTCGGTAGCATACGTTATTGATAGTGTTGATATCGAGAGCCGGCCGGAGAGGCCGTGCGGTTCTAGGCGCTATAATCTGGAACGGCGCGACCGCTACGGTCGCAGGTTCGAATCCTGCCTCGGGCATGTATGTATGTGATGTCCTTAGGTTAGTTAGGTTTAATTAGTTCTAAGTTCTAGGGGACTGATGACCTCAGAAGTTAAGTCCCATAGTGCTCAGAGTCATTTGAACCATTTTTTGATATCGAGAAGTGTGTGCCAAATAGTATTTTTAGGTTCTGGACTCTATTTACACATCAATACCTCTTTAAGAAGTATGTTGCTAATATAATTGAACAACAATTAACGAATTTTTAATTTTTTTTCACGTGGGCATAAAGTAACCTACCCACCTCTTTGGTATTGCGCAATATGGGAAATGCCCTGGTATTACTAGGTTAACCCTCCACGGGTCGGAAGACTTCAAGGTCGCCCATACCCGTGGGACAGAGGGGGGGAGCGGCAGCCCCAGCTCTCCGGGAAAGGAAAAAATATAGAGAGTCAGGCGTTTTTCTTTCAAGAAAAGTCGGTATTACGCAAGTTTTTAACATGGCCGGAACTGGAACTTTTTACGGCTAATTAAGTCACCATTCGTCTTCCAAAATGTTAAAAGTACTCCATACCCCCCAGGTATAGTCCCTTCCCCCTACAAATTATCATATGGACACTCTTGCACACCTGTCTTATTTTAATTGCCAGTGCTTTCCCGCCAGCATCTCGGAATACTGGTGTCAGCTACCTGTATTTTTCGTGACAAGTCTCTTGCCGTCTGCCCCTCGCAACGCTTTGTTGCAGACACACAAACAATTTAGTCAGTACGTGCCAGGCTGTTGTACCGAATGCAACGCGCGACAGGTGGATGGTTAAACATGCACAATGAGGCGCCGAAATAATAAAAACATGCGATATTAAAATTCAGATTTATAATTGTTCCAATTTTATACTGAAAGAAAAAATCAGACACGGCTGTAAAATAAGTATGAAAACCTGTTTGCTGTATCAATCAGTCAGTGATAGAGCGGAATAAGTACTATTTCAATTTTCTTCACTTAGGCTCATCCCTTTATCGAACAGAAAATTTTTGTATAGAAAAAATGACCTTTCTACGTCACGATAAGATACAGGTGCTTACAATTTCGGATAAAGGCAGATAAGATTGAAAGTCTTTTATATTTTCACCACAAAATAATTTTTGTGAACTTCATAAATTCAAGATCAGGATTTTTTCCGGTGACTTTGCTGACCTTATCTTTCGCTGCTACACCCACTGCGAATATTTTTCCATCTCATCAATATGCCGGATTCCGTCAGTTACCTGGGCTTCCAACTTCGTTATTGCCGCACGCAAACGTGCAAAATTTCATTTGATATAAATCAGATCTTTCTTCAAATGGAATGCCATTTCTGCAACCTGCGTTAGTGGCTTCGAAATTATCTACCACCCAAAACCGGATTAAAAATAACTAAGGACCAGTAGCTTAAGGCTTTTCAATAGAATGAAGCAAAAAGAAGTTCAACAAAATTTTGGGAACTTGCGGCCTCTTACCGACTTAACTTCAGAAAAATTATCACAGTAAAAGCTGGCAGCATTTATCCAGGTACCCCATCTTGTTAAAATAGTTTTGGTGGCAAAGCTCAATCTCGCAGAATATCTCTAAATGCCGCAACACGGACAGGTGCTTTCAGTAATACCTTCAACAGGGAAAAGAGTCAGCATGTATGTGACTTAATTAATGCAGTCATATATATCAAACCTTTGTAAATTTTGTGTCTATTTATCTTCCTTGAGGAAGATATTAGCGTATTCACATTGTCGTATTCGACGTACTGTTTCCACTACACGATGTAGCGCATAGTCTAAAATGTAACGTGCTTCAGGATGGGATACAATAATTTTAATATACGGGACAACATCGCTTAAGAATAGGGCCCTTTTTATTTACATTATTTTGGCAAGAAGTATATTGACTTCTATCGACATCTACCGAGACGAACTGAGGTGCCTGAGCTCACTAAATAGTTTAAAGACGCGTGTTTTTGGACAGGGTCCGCCTTTAGCAAAACACAATTTTGTTTTCTAACCCAAACAGGTTTCACTGCAGTTGCAGCATCTTCAGTGGGCTTTTATTTTTCATCTGTTATAGATAAAGAATGTTCTTTTCTGTTTGTATTCGTGTAACTATTAGTTTTTAAATCATAATTACAGATATTTGGAAAAACACATAAATTATGAATTCATACCTTTTTATCACATGGTGTGGTTGTTCTGATGTGTTGTGTTTCTACAGTGACTGTTTTGTTCCACAGTTTCTCATCTGCAACCACTTACACCTTAAAGTAGATAAATTGTTTAAGTCAAAATTACGATTTGAAAATTGTTATTTCTATGCCTGAAATTATTTAATTCTATGTGTGTGTGTGTATGTGTGTGTGTCTATTTACATAATGTTTCACTTACATTTTCTTTTTCTTCATCTTCATCACTGTCAAACACTATATATTGAGTTGCCACTGTCACTGTTTCACTGTTTGCCAGCTAGGTATGAATTCATAATTTGTGTGTTTTACCAAATATCTGTAATTTCGATATAAAAACTAATAGTTACATGTATACAAACAGAAAAGAACATTCTTTACCTATAACAGGTGAAAAATAAAAGCCCACTGAAGATGCTGCAACTGCAGTGAAACATGTTTGGGTTAGAAAACAAAATTGTGTTTTGCTAAAGGCGGACCCTATCCAAAAACATACGTATTGTTAAAGCAAACACGGAAAGAAAGAGCTTCAACCCCAAGATGATAAGTTTACAGACTGTAACTAAAATTACTCAAGTTCTGCACTTTTTGCGTAATCCAAATGTGCTATCATGCAAGTTATTGGAATATATGTACTGAGGCCAGAGAAAAGATGTACTATGCATTGTAAATGCTTAAATTCATGCAATAGCGATGAAATCTTCGAAATAAGCAATTACTCCCCAAACGGCATACGTTTGCACGACAATCTGGGCTCTAGCTATAACAACATCATTTGTAGTCGGGGGAGAAGGAGGAGATTAGTATTTAACGTCCGGTCGACAACGATGTCATTAGAGACGGAGCACAAGCTCGGATTAGAGAAGGATAGGGAAGGAAATCGGCAGTACTCTTGAAGCGATTTAGGGAAATCACAGGAAGCCTAAAACGAGTGTGCTAACCACGGCACTACCTCGCTCGGTATTTGTTTAGTGCCTCCGGTGACATTTGCAAATTTTGCATTCATTTCATCACGGACGCCATCGTTCGTAAAGATACACAACCTTTAGGCACTTCTAATTCATTTAACGAAGCGCACCTAAATCACCGAAGTTGTACTTAAATATGTATTTCTTTCGGAATTAACAGCAAGCGGCTGTCTAAAATATCCTTTATTATCACTATCGGTTTCGGTTAATTATTACCATCACAGTGTACAAGTTCCTTTATTTGAAATACGAAGACAAGATTATCTAAACGCAAGTATTGCTAGTTTATTTAGCGTTGCTCACGGTCCAAGTGAAGCATTTTGCTGCGAATGCGAAATGGCTTTACACCCTAAAAAATAAACTCTCCGAAAGAAAATTCAACATACAGTTTGGAAATACTAGACAATATAACACCATAGTACCTAGGGGAAACCCTTGATCTAACAAAATAGTTCAAAAATTGAAAACAAGAAACAACATCATCTAAAAGCTATTCATACAACCTAGGGAGAATCAGTACCTATTCTACAATCTTCTACTCAAGGTCTTGTCCTCTCAACCGCTAAATATTACACCCACCCTGGATAAACAGACCACACGAAAAGAAAGTTCATCCAAATAACACGATGAGAATGATTGATTGCTGGTGCTATCAGATCAGCCCCTACGGAATGGCTAGCAGTTCTAAGCCACATCCCACGCCCTCAACTAAGACTCATAAATGCTCTCCGGAACAAGAAGAAAAAAATTAGGGCTAACAAAAATCGGCCACCCTATCGGGATGTCGATGGAGCAAACTGCAATCATCTCTGCACTACACGACCAATGACATGCATGCATTCAAGAACGAACTGGACCAACAATTAACAATAAGCCGCGAATCACCGTGCTAAACAGAACTGGAACCCAGCATGACAAATGAGCATACGTTTTGCACAAATGGAGTAAGCAGTCATCCACTCTCGGTGTTTCCGGAGAACCACAAATCATCAGACATATGAGAGAAGAATGCTCCACATGACCGTACGATCGTAGGCCAGAAGACTTCCTTCTGTAGACTCCAAATAGATAAGTTACATAAATGCCCTGGTCTTTGTTAGTAAGGTTTTGTATTGTGTACATTACGCTCTACAATCAATGTATTTTTTTCAGTGTGACAAAAAAATATACGATAAATAAATGACAATAAACAAATAGTTCATTTATTGTCTACTTTTTATACTGTGATGTTGGTTATTAACCGAGAACGGTAGTGACAGTAAAGGACATATAAACAGTTGCATGTTACGCATTTCGTAAAACAGTTAAGACCTATTGGCAACACCCTTAAAAAAATGCTAATATTAAAGCTACCCCTTTGGATTCTCATACATTTCTCCGTAACTAACATGCCTACTTACCTTAAAACGCTGTGCCTTCTGTAAGGAGGCTTTCTCACTCTCAATATTTATTGCGCAATACTGAGCACTGCGCAATATTTTACCGTGTAAGAGCAGTCTTGCACAATAAATGGCGGTTGCTGCCGAAACCGAGAGAAATTCGATCCGCTCCGAACGAATTTCTGTAAAGAACTGAGAAAAGTAAACGACAAATGGTCAGGGAGTGTGCCGAAGGATGTACATTGAAGTACCACGCGGTAATTTAGAAATGAAATTCCTGACTGTTTGGAAATGCCATACATCTCCACAGGAAACTGAACACCATGATGCCATGATAGAAAACTTTTTTTTTTTTGCAACAGTTGTCACATTACAGACATAAGATCATGACTGTCAGCCTTCACTTTTGGAGCTTTAACTAAATCGTTCAGTCTGAGCTTTTGCACAACCAGTCAGCCTTGGATCTTGGGTCCGAATACAAGGTGTCGGACAAAGGGGTTTGCACTGTTTGAACTTTTGATGACTGAGGTGTTAACGTTCCAGTTGTCATTATATGGCACTCAATACTAGTGTTTGTAGCATTTTTTTTCCTTTTGTCTTTCAGTTGGCAATAATCACACGTAAATAACAAGATGGTTGGAAAGTTGTCTTTGGAGCAAATAAAAATAAAAATAAATAAATGGAGCATTATTGGAAACGCGAAAACTTGAAAGAAGTGCAGGGACGATGGCGGGCAGAGATTGATATTCTGCCACCGTCACGTGTAACAATAACGAAATTACGCGACAAAATTGGAAGGGAAGGCGGTGCACGTGATCTGAAGAAGGGGTGGTGTGGTAGGAAGAAATCAGTAGCGGATCAAAGTGGGGCGGACGCAATGGCACATGCTTCCAAAAGATCGCTTATTAAGTCCATATGGAAGCTGGGCTTGAATCATGCGTAAGCAAATCAAGTGTTCACCGAATTTTAAAGCGAGAAAAGTGCAAACCCTACATTCCCACGTTGTTTCTCGCGATGAATGACGATCCGCATAGGCGACTCGAATTTTGTGAATGGATTTCAGGTAATGAACAGTCGACTCATGTTATTGTTTGGTCAGGTGAGGCGACGTTTAAACGGAACCATCAATCTCCATAACTGCGTGTATTCAGCAAGAGATAATCCCCGTGTTCCGTAAAACCGAGCTGTTAATCTTCCTGCGTTTATCAGTGTGATGTGGTATGACGGTCAGAGGATTTGTAGGGCCATTCTTTTTTTAAAGGACAGTTGTTGTTGTTGTGGTCTTCAGTCCTGAGACTGGTTTGATGCAGCTCTCCATGCTACTCTATCCTGTGCAAGCTTCTTCATCTCCCAGTACCTACTGCAACCTACATCCTTCTGAATCTGCTTGGTGTATTCATCTCTTGGTCTCCCTCTACGATTTTTACCCTCCACGCTGCCCTCCAATACTAAACTGGTGATCCCTTGATGCCTCAGAACATGTCCTACCAACCGATCCCTTCTTCTAGTCAAGTTGTGCCACAAGCTTCTCTTCTCCCCAATCCTATTCAACACCTACTCATTAGTTATGTGATCTACCCATCTAATCTTCAGCATTCTTCTGTAGCACCACATTTCGAAAGCTTCTATTCTCTTCTTGTCCAAACTACTTATCGTCCATGTTTCACTTCCATACATGGCTACACTCCACACAAATACTTTCAGAAACGACTTCCTGGCACTTAAATCTATACTCGATGTTAACAAATTTCTCTTCTTCAGAAACGCTTTCCTTCCCATTGCCAGTCTACATTTTATATCCTCTCTACTTCGACCATCATCAGTTATTTTGCTCCCCAAATAGCAAAACTCCTTTACTACTTTAAGTGTCTCATTTCCTAATCTAATACCCTCAACATCACCCGACTTAATTAGACTACATTCCATTATCCTCGTTTTGCTTTTATTGATGTTCATCTTATATCCTCCTTTCAAGACACTGTCCATTCCGTTCAACTGCTCTTCCAAGTCCTTTGCCGTCCCTGACAGAATTAAAAGGACAGTAACAGGTGTGAAGTATCTTAGCACGTTGCAGGAACGAATTTTACCAGCTGTTCACAAACTGAACCGACATGAATATTTTTTTTTTCCACAAGAGGGTGCACCGTCACGTTACCGTTGTGACATGTAACAATTCCTGGATGAAGCATAATCGTTACATATACTTACAAACGAAAAGTTATTTAATGTTTACAATGCAGTTTCGCTACATTGCTAAATTATATATTTGACTCTAAATTACAGAAACGTATAAACTTACTTGTTACTTCTTTAACAAGTGATAATAATACTTGTGCTGAGAATTAATCAGTTACATGGCACTAGTGGTATGTTTAATGGAGATAATCACTACAGATAAAAAACTAAGAAATTAAACTCCTGTTTAAGTCTTATGTGTGCCACGGCGATGAAATAGGAAACAGTGTCGTGTTGTGAAAATATGGCGAAGTGTGAAATGAAAGCCAATACAGTGCATCCACAACATATAAAAATGTATTAAGAATAGCACATGACAATGTTTGCTTTGGATAATCTCAACAACCTCTCTGACGTAACAATCATCCAGAGCACTGCCAGAGTGAAAATTCTCTCTTTGTCTCGCTGTACGAAAAGGAAGGAAGTTGTTGGATAATAGCATCTCTGACGTTTACTGCTTGGAAAACGAAAACGTATGCATTGTAAATGTATTACTTTGTGCTTAACTTCAGAATATAATTCAGTAGTTAGAATATTAACTTACTTTATTGCTTTCTGCAAAGCTCGTGTCCTTGAATTATGAAGTAAAAACGTTCCGCTTTCTAACGGCCATAAGCCATTACGGATCACTGCTTCGTCGCGGCCATAACCGCTAATAGCTTTACATTTATGTAATAATTTACGGGCTTCGCTTGTCTTCTTGAACAATATTACAGGAGTAAAAATCAGTAGAATATTTAGTCTTCTAATGATACCATATAACATGAGTGCCCAGGGATATATATACTTTTCTGCTTACGCAATAAAATGCTCTGACTTGATCGATTTCGCTTCACGGAATCTGGTAACTGTGAATGTTTTATTAAAGAATTAACTTAAAGGCAAATAATGAATAGATTACCGAAGTCGAGGTTTTTCATTCTGGATGCTCAAATATTAAGAATTTTCGTTACGTGTTTGTATTGGCAATCGCTCTCAATAGTGTACGTTGTACGTCGGAAAACCTAAACAATTTCATACTACTGACGTAATATACGCGAAGCTTTATCAGACATATTGGTTCGCAAGATTAATTTTGACAACATTTCAAAACCTTTTCCTCAAGTTATATCAAACCATCAACAGTGACAAACGCAAGTCAATTTTCGTGCTTTGCGCCTGTATTCGTTTCATTATTTTCACACGCCGAGCAGCTGCGCCGCGCATGTATGTAAATCACTACCGGCAACTCCGGTCGCGTAACCACAGACCAAGTAAGATAAATACGACCATTTATTCTTAAACGCTATATACAGGGTGGTCCATTGATAGTGAACGGGCCAAATATCTCACGAAATAAGAATCAAACGAAAAAACTACAAAAAACGAAACTCGTCTGGCTTAAAGGGGGAAACCAGATGGCGCTATGGTTGGCCCGCTAGATGGTGCTGCTATAGGTAAAACGTTTTATTATATATTCGTGTAGTACGTAAAGAAATATGACTGTTTTGGTTGGACCACTTTTTTCGCTTTGTGATAGGTGGCGCTGTAATAGTCACAAACGTATAAGTACGTGGTATCACGTAACATTCCGCCAGTGCGGACGGTATTTGCTTCGTGATACATTACCCATGTTAAAACGGACCGTTTACCAATTGCGGAAAAGGTCGATGTCGTGTTGATGTATGGCTATTGTGATCAAAATGAACAACGGGCGTGTGCTATGTATGCTGCTCGGTATCCTGGACATCAAGTGTCCGGACCGTTCTCCGGATAGTTACGTCATTTAAGGAAACAGGAAGTGTTCAGTCACATGTGAAACGTCAACGACGACTTGTAACAAATGATGATGCCCAAGTAGGTGTTTTAGCTGCTGTCGCGGCTTATCTGCACATCAGTAGCAGACAAATTGCGCGAGAATCGGGAATCTCAAAAACGTTGGTGTTGAGAATCTACATCAACATCGATTGCACCCGTACCATATTTCTATGCACCAGGAATTGCATGGCGACGACTTTGAACGTCGTGTACTGTTTTGCCACTGGGCACAAGAGAAATTACGGGACGATGACAGATTTTTTGCACGCGTTCTATTTAGCGACGAAGCGTCATTCACCAACAGCGGTAACGTAAACCAGCGTAATATGCACTATTGGGCAACGGAAAATCCACGATGGCTGCGACAAGAGGAACATCAGCGACCTTGGCGGGTTAATGTATAGTGCGGCATTATGGGAGGAAGAATAATTGGCTTCCATTTTATCGATTGCAATCTAAATGGTACAATGTATGCTGATTTCCTACGTAATGATCTATCGATGTTACTACAAGACGTTTCACTGCATGGCAGAATGGCGATGTACTTCTAACATGATGGATGTCCGGCACATAGCTCGCGTGCGGTTGCAGCGGTATTGAATAGCATATTTCATGACAGGTGGATTGGTCGTCGAAGCACCATATCATAGCCCGCACGCTCACGGGATCTGACGTCCCCGGATTTCTTTCTGTGGGGAAAGTTGAAGGATATTTGCTATCGTGATCCACCGACAGCGCCTAACAACAAGCGTCAGCGCATTGTCAATGCATGTGCAAACATTACGGAAGGCGAACTACTCGCTGTTGAGAGGAATGTCGTAACACGTATTGCCAAATGCACTGAGATTGACGGACATTATTTTGAGCATTTATTGCATTAATGTGGTCTTTACAGGTAATCACGCTGTAACAACATGCATTCTCAGAATTGATAAGTTCACAAAGGTACATGTATCACATTGGAACAACCGAAATAAGATGTTCAAACGTACCTACGTTCTGCATTTTAATTTAAAAAAACTTACCTGTTACCAACTGTTCGTCTAAAATTGTGAGCCATTTGTTTGTGGCCTATTACAGCGCCATCTATCACAAAGCGAAAAAAGTGGTCCATCTAAAACACTGATATTTCTTTACGTACTACACAAATCCGTAATAAAAAATGGAGGTTCCTATTTTAAAAAACGCAGTTGATATCCGTTTGACCTATGGCAGCGCCATCTAGCGGGCCAATCATAGCATCATCTGGCTTCCCCCTTCAAGCTATATAAGTTTCAAATGGTTCAAATGGCTCTGAGCAGTATGGGACTTAACTTCTAAGGTCATCTGTCCCCTAGAACTTAGAACTACGTAAACCTAACTAACCTAAGGACATTACACACATCCATACCCGAGACAGGATTCGAACCTGCGACCGTAGCGGTCGCGCAGTTCCAGACTGTAGCGTCTAGAACCGCTCGGCCACCCGGAGATAAGTTTTGTTCTTTGTAGTTTTTTCGTTTGACGCTTATTTCGTGAGATATTTGGCCCGGACACGATCAATGGACTACCGTGTATAAAACAAATTCAAATAAAATTATACACTAAGAGAGGGAAGTCACTACACGCTGCGAATATAGATAACCAGTAATCAGTAAATGACCGTAGACGGTATCACTTTATGGTGCAGGGAGGCCAGTGTGCGCCTACGTTGAAGTCAATCAAATAATGTTTTTGGTATTTACAGAGGAATACTTGTTCTTTGAAAATAGTTTGCGATGCAGACAGATTTTAGGCTGTCGAGAAGGCTTCCTCAGAGTTGTGGGCAGATGACGCGGTATCGACGATGTCTTCGTCGCGTGCCGCTCACATCCCCGCAGTAGAGACATTTGAACCGACCGCCGCAAGCCGCTGCTGCAGGGGGCTCACACGCCGCCTTTAGGCGGCGCTGCATACGCTACCAGTGGATGCCGAATTCATAGGTGTAAAAGGTCTCCTTCTAGCCTGGCTGCACCTATCTCCGCCGCACTCATTGGAGCATCTTGAACAGCCGCAACGGAGACACAAGAGTACATCTGTGCTGAAGCACAGCGGTTAAAGCAAGCCAACTCGGGATTCCGCAAGTCTGGCAAGCTTCACGGGACCCGTTCGCGCTGCTGCGCCTGCCAACAGGTTGCGCTATCAGTCCAACGTGACTAGCCAAGTATATGTTTACACAGGTAGTTTCACTGCAGCTCACTTATCAATGAACAAGTTAAACTTAAAAAGTAGATTGAGGAGAAATTAGGAACTGGGGATATATACCCGTCACGAAACGGAACACAAGTCCAGCACGGGAACAGTTGCTGTGCGTTTATGAGACTGCCTCAAATAAATCGCCAGGGATCTACAAATAATGTAGAAGTTACCAAACACTCATTCGGGAACATCGGCTACTTTACGACATGTTTGTAACTTTGACCATCAGTTTCCTCACTCCTTAAATATTTTGAAAGATGACAACGACTTCGTGGCTGACGAGTGTGTGGACATACGACGGGCGTTTGAAAAGTCCGAGAGATGGCACTACCGGGGCGTATCGAGGTCATGTTTAGTTATCAGCATCTTTAGAAAGAACGCACACCAAGTTTCAGCGATATTGGTCTATGTCGTTGTGTTTGGCACTCGTGTGAATCAAGGAAGTCGAGTGATTGTCAAAAAATGGACGAAAAAGAATTTCGTGTGGTGATTAAACAATACTTTATTAAAAGCAAAACGCCTCAGGAGACTAAAGAGAAGCTTGATAAACATTACGGTGACTCTGCACCTTCGATTAGAACAGTTTATAAGCGGTTTAAAAATTTTCGGAGTGGCCATATGGGCACAAGTGGTGCTGAACGTTCTGGACGCCCTGCGGAGGTTACGACTCCAGAAATTCACTGATAAAATCCATGATATGGTGATGGATGACAGAAGAGTTAAGGTGCGTGAGATTGATAGTGCTATGGGCATCTCGAATGAACGGGTACATAATATTTTGCATAAACATTTGACATGAGAAAGCTATCCAAAAGATGGGTTCCGCGATTGCTCACGCTTGACCAAAAACGGAATCGTGTGAAATGTTGCAAGGATGGCTTCAGCTGTTCAGGAAGAATCCGTAGGACTTTAAGCATCCGTTTCGTCACTGTGGATATTATTCATCGTTATTGGACCGTTTGAAAATAGAGCTGCAAGAAAAACGCCTGCGATTGGACCGCAAAAAAGTTCTTCTCCATCACGACAATGCACCATCACACACCTCAGCAGTTGTGGTCGCAAAATTAATGGAAATAGAATTCCAGCTCGTTTCACATCCCCCCTATTCTCCAGACTTGGCTCCCTCGGACTACTATTTGTTCCCCAATTTGAAGAAATGGCTGGCGGGACAAAGATTTTATTTAGACGGGGATGTAATTGCAACAACTAATAGCTATCTTGCAGACATGGACAATTCCTATTATTCGGAAGGGATCAACAAATTAGAAGAGCGTTGGACGAACTGTATAAGATTAAAAGGAGACTATGTCGAAAAATAAAAAAGGTTTACCCCAAACACTTAAGTAGTTTTTATTTTTGCACAGACTTTTCAGACGCCCCTCGTATGTGCTAAGGACTTGAGGCCATTTAGCAGTACATAAGCATTCTAAATTTAGGACAATATTGACTGAAATAGGAAGGAAATATGACTCAGAGGACACTGAAAACCATATTCCGGTGGTATGCAACCTGGTGCGAAGAAAGCGTAGTATGAAAGAAGAGAGAGACAGTGAGAGACACTCACACTCGTTGATACAACGATATACACCCTTTATCCTGTATGTATTGTAAATAAATGCATCTACGTTTCAGTCATTCAACAATCTTCATCCACCTCATTATACCGACAGACCACACAAAGGAATTCCCAGTTAAAAGATTATCTTACTAATTCTGGCCGAACCGAAGACGATTTAGATATCCCAGTTCTAATGGATGATCTTCGCAATTTGGAGAAGTTAAGGTTATGGTTCTGTGGAAACGTGCAAGATATAGCTGTATCAATTTCGCATTTCTGTTAGTCACACTTATTCAAATCTTCCAGGCTCTTACGCCGCGGTCGATTTGTGAAACCAAGGGTTCCGTCCCTCTCTGTGAAGAACATATCAAAGGGTCAAGGGTGGAGTAGAGGAGCGGGAACAGGGAGGGGGGGGGGCTTCTATGGAGGGCAGATTCACACCTTATACACATATCAAAAAAATTGCATCACGTCGGTTCCGAGAGTTCCGGAACCTGTACAGAAAACTGGAACAGAGATCAACATAAACATCATTTCCGCCCTTTTTATTGCTCATGAAAACCACACATCGCATGTTGTACCGCCACACAGCGAGACCTTCGGAGGTGGTGTTCCAGATTGCTGTACACACTGGTACCTCTAATACCCAGTGGCCCGTCCTCTTGCATTGATGCATATCTGTATTCGTCGTGACATACTATCCACAAGTTTATCAAGGCACTATTGGTCCAGATTGTCCCACTCCTCAACGGCGATTCGGCGTAGATCCCGCAGAGTGATTGGTGGGTCACGTCGTCCATAAACAGCCCTTTTCAATGCATTCCAGGCATGTTCGATAGGGTTCTTGTCTGGAGAACATGATGGCCACTCTAGTCGAGCGATGTCGTTATCCTGAAGAAAGTCATTCACAACATGTGCACGATGGGGACGCGAATTGTCGTCCATGAAGACCAATGCCTCGCCAATATGCTGCCGATATGGTTGCACTATCGGTCGTAGGATGGCATTCACGTATCGTATAGTCTTTACGGCGCCTTGCATTACCACCAGCAGCGTACGTCGGCCCCACATAACGCTCCCAAAACAGCAGGGAACCTCCACCTTGTTGCACTCGCTGGACAGTGTGTCTAAGGCGTACAGCCTGACCGGCCTCCAAAAGCGTCTCCGACGATTGTCTGGTTGAAGGCAAACGCGACACTCATCGGTGAAGAGAACTTCATGCGAATCCTGAGGTTTCAATTCGGCATGTTGCTGGGCCCATCTGTATCACGCTGCATGGTGTCGTGGTTGCAAAGATGGACCTCGCCATGGACGTCGGGAGTGAAGTTACGCATCCTGCAATCTACTGCGAACAGTTTGATTCGTAACACGACGTCCTTTGGCTGCACGAAAAGCGTTGTTCAATATAGTGACGTTGCTGTCAGGGTTCATCCGAGCCATAATCCGTAGGTAACGGTCATCCACTGCAGTAGTATCCCTTGGGCGGCCTGACCGAGGCATGTCATCGACAGTTCGTGTCTCTCTGTGTATCTCCTTCATGTTCGAACAACATCGCTTTGGTTCATTCCGAGACGCCAGGACACTTCCCTTGTTGAGAGCCCTTCCTGGCACAAAGTAACAATGCGGACGCGATCGAACTGTGGTATTGACCGTCTAGGCGTGGCTGAACTACAGACAACACGTGCTGTGTACCTCCTTCCTGGTGGAATGACTGGAGCTGATCGGCTGTCGTACCCCCATCGTCTAATAGGCGCTGCTCATGCATGGTTGTTTACATTTTTGGGCGGGCTTCGTGATATCTCTGAACAGCCAAAGGGACTGTGTCTGTGAGACAATATCCACAGTCAACATCTATCTTCAGGAGTTCTGGGAACTGGGGTGATGCAAAACTTTTTTTGATGTGTGTATAATATAACATCTCAGGCCGTGAACTCTGAATACTCATCGATACTTCTTACGAACGAAAAGCCAGTATCCGAAGTCGTGTCCTGATTCGGAATAACTGAACACCGTAAATTCCACTGCAGAGTGAATGATTAATTCGAAAGTTATAGGGTTGGGTTGGGTTGTTTGGAGGAAGAGACCAAACATCGAGATCATCGGTTTCATCGGATTAGGGAAGGAAGTCGACCGTGCCCTTTCAGAGGAACCATCCCGGCATTTGCCTGGAGCGATTTAGGGAAATCACGGAAAACCTAAATCAGGGTGGCCGGACGCGGTAAAGTTATAGGCAGATTTGATGGACTATGTCCGGATGTTCTGAGCAGGTCTCTGCAACTTGTCGCTGAAAACAGTAAAGCTTGTAAAGAAATATCTGCAGCATTCACATTGGGGAAAGTGTGGATTGGTCGAACGTTGTTCCGCTATAAATGCTGGTCACTTGTTACACTTGCAGAGCTGCGGGCCTAGAGAAAGTTTGATATACCGCTTACTGGGTGCTTTCAGCGAGCGCTGATTCAGCCACTAGGCTATACTGCATTTCGCTCACGTCGCCTGGAGGTGAGTCTACTTTCCTGCCTCGCAGAGGAGTTGGCTGCTATTGTTAATGCGTGTAACACAAGGACGCGCAAGCAGATGCGGTCACGGTAGTCGATGAACAAACTACCTTGACATAGTTCGCTGCGGCACCTAACACTATGAAAATTATGTTCTGAACATCAGTCCCCGCACTTCCCGAGGCGGAAGGCCACGCGCTGCGCAGGCTTATGGCCGAGTTGGACGGCGGAATATGCGGGCGGATAACCTGTGGCCATAGCTGGTCAAGGGCACTGGTTTCACCTGGCGGTCAATTTGGAAGTGTTGGCGAATGTGTGGGTTGGGCCTCCACCATGGCAGTCATGTACAGTTCGTGCCGGGCGTTGTCAACAGTTGCAGCGTAATTATTAGTGAATCTCTTACCGAGAAATGATTAAAGTAGTTATGTCAGTTGGCGCTGTGATATACCCCATCTACATAAAAAGTTTCGAGCTGGATTAATGAAAAAATAGAGAAAAGTTACGATGGTGCTTTGTGTTTCAGGAGTTCTATACAGTCTCCTTCCACTTGAGTACAACGCACGGAACATCCATACCACCACGTGAAACTGACAGACCTTTTCGGGATTTTGTTCAACTCGCGCGTCAGATCGGTTTGAATGTCGATTATGTTGTCAAAACGTTGAACCTTCATTTTAATTCTGTACCTCGAAGTCTGTCAGTACGTTCGTACTGACAACACCAAATCTTGTCACATGTAATGATTTTTTCCAGAAAAGAATTCTCTGCGTTTCGCATTTCAATCAAGCATGGCAGGTGCCCATGCGAGTCCAGGTATGCAGGATATACATTATGTGTATCCATAAGACGCCTGGCCAGTACTTGAAAAAACCGTCATACTGATTTTTTTAGTCATCATTCTTCTTACTGATTTGATGCGACCCGCCACGAATTCCTCTCGTGTGCCAAGCTCTTCGTCTAAGACATAACTTGCACCCAACGTCCTCAATTATTTCCTGGATGTATTCCAATCTCTGTCTTCCCCTACTGTTTTTACCCTCTACAGTGCCTGTAGTACTATGGAAGTTATTCCCCGATGCCTTAACGTATGTCCTGTTGTAATACCGAAAATTCAGACAAAATACACTCCTGGAAATGGAAAAAAGAACACATTGACACCGGTGTGTCAGACCCACCATACTTGCTTCGGACACTGCGAGAGGGCTGTACAAGCAATGATCACACGCACGGCACAGCGGACACACCAGGAACCGCGGTGTTGGCCGTCGAATGGCGCTAGCTGCGCAGCATTTGTGCACCGCCGCCGTCAGTGTCAGCCAGTTTGCCGTGGCATACGGAGCTCCATCGCAGTCTTTAACACTGGTAGCATGCCGCGACAGCGTGGACGTGAACCGTATGTGCAGTTGACGGACTTTGAGCGAGGGTGTATAGTGGGCATGCGGGAGGCCGGGTGGACGTACCGCCGAATTGCTCAACACGTGGGGCGTGAGGTCTCCACAGTACATCGATGTTGTCGCCAGTGGTCGGCGGAAGGTGCACGTGCCCGTCGACCTGGGATTGGACCGCAGCGACGCACGGATGCACGCCAAGACCGTAGGATCCTACGCAGTGCCGTAGGGGACCGCACCGCCACTTCCCAGCAAATTAGGGACACTGTTGCTCCTGGGGTATCGGCGAGGACCATTCGCAACCGTCTCCATGAAGCTGGGCTACGGTCCCGCACACCGTTAGGCCGTCTTCCGCTCACGCCCCAACATCGTGCAGCCCGCCTCCAGTGGTGTCGCGACAGGCGTGAATGGAGGGACGAATGGAGACGTGTCGTCTTCAGCGATGAGAGTCGCTTCTGCCTTGGTGCCAATGATGGTCGTATGCGTGTTTGGCGCCGTGCAGGTGAGCGCCACAATCAGGACTGCATACGACCGAGGCACACAGGGCCAACACCCGGCATCATGGTGTGGGGAGCGATCTCCAACACTGGCCGTACACCACTGGTGATCGTCGAGGGGACACTGAATAGTGCACGGTACATCCAAACCGTCATCGAACCCATCGTTCTACCATTCCTAGACCGGCAAGGGAACTTGCTGTTCCAACAGAACAATGCACGTCCGCATGTATCCCGTGCCACCCAACGTGCTCTAGAAGGTGTAAGTCAACTACCCTGGCCAGCAAGATCTCCGGATCTGTCCCCCATTGAGCATGTTTGGGACTGGATGAAGCGTCGTCTCACGCGGTCTGCACGTCCAGCACGAACGCTGGTCCAACTGAGGCGCCAGGTGGAAATGGCATGGCAAGCCGTTCCACAGGACTACATCCAGCATCTCTACGATCGTCTCCATGGGAGAATAGCAGCCTGCATTGCTGCGAAAGGTGGATATACACTGTACTAGTGACGACATTGTGCATGCTCTGTTGCCTGTGTCTATGTGCCTGTGGTTCTGTCAGTGTGATCATGTGATGTATCTGACCCCAGGAATGTGTCAATAAAGTTTCCCCTTCCTGGGACAATGAATTCACGGTGTTCTTATTTCAATTTCCAGGAGTGTACCTTATGCACCATCCAAAATTTTTCGGTGTTTAATATCCTTTGATAACTTGTAGTGTACTTCTAGTTATTAATCTGCAAGCTTTATTTCAGAAACTATATTTAACATTTAATGGATTTAATAGTGTATTTTTCTGAGAATGTATATAATTGATTGTAATTATAATGTAAATATTGTAAACTGCAGGGTAATAGCCAAGGAAATTTAATTTTTAATGTATTGATAGCAACCATGAAATGGAAGTATCTGTGCCGTTGTTCATCTTTGCGTATGGAGAGTCTCTGTCGCGTTGCGAGCAGAGAGGAAACAGGACAGCTTGAGTCATGAAAGAGTACGGAAGTGTTTCAAATGGTTCAAATGGCTCTGGGCACTATGGCACTTAACTTCTGAGGTCATCAGTCCCCTAGGGCTTAGAACTGCTTTAACCTAACTAACCTAAGGACATCACACACATCCATGCCCGAGGCAGGATTCGAACCTGCGACCGTAGCGGTAATTTTCAGTGCATTTCAGAAATAAAAGTAGAGGAGGACATGTTTAATCTCATAATTAGTTACAGTAATGATACCGTGTTCCATTTCTAACAGGCCAGATCAGGTTTATGTGAAAATAGTTTGCAAATTAAAAATCACACGTTCACAGGAGGAAATCTTTTAGTGTTGTGCATATCCCCACATAATAGGTCGAGGTGCACTAAGTTAACGCTTTTCAACTACAAAAACTAATAATAAGCAATATACAGTTAATTAAAATGTTATGCAACATAAACTGCATATAAAATCAAAAAGTGCGCAGTGGGGAGACGCGACAAACTGAAAGGCATTTTTTTACATAAGTTTGTCATATTTATTTAAATAGTAACTTCATTTAACTTTACTTTCACAATTTAGTATGTCAGAATAAGCAACTGCAAACTCAGTGCTTTCTAATTCATTTATTTTCTCGCGAAGTGTTGTGTTGTGGAAATGCGTGACACCTTTCTGTTGCCACGCCAGTGATTATTTGAGTACATTTCTTTGCCATTTACTTTGTCAAGGTTCTGGATATTCATTGCCCTTGTGGGCTGGCGACCGTTTAATTATCCCCTTTTTAGATAATCAGTATTCTTTCGTATTATCAGTATTTTTTGTATTAAATATTACATAGTATCCCCCCCCCCTACAAACATACACACACACACTGCACACACACACACTGTACACACAGTACACCACACACACAGTACACACACACACACACACACACACACACACACACACACCGTGTAGTTCGTGAGCGATTGCACTATATTCACCAAATTCAAGATTATAATCAGTATTTTGATTACGTTTAGAACAGATTCTTCCTCGAGAAGGGTCTGTTGTGCACTTTCCTCCTACTAACCGATATTATTTTCCTTCGGTAACGGGAGCCTTCCTCACTGTAAACTTTCATTAGGCATTCGCGATCACGGTCAATCACACCGCAATCCAGTAGGCCGATTAGGAAGTGGGAAGTTACACTAACATCCTGTCCTTTCTCCTTGTCAGTGTTTCCCATATATTCATTCCTCTCCGATTCTGTGCAGAATCTCATTTCTTACCTTATCAGTCCGCCTATTTTCAACGTTCTTCCGTAGCACAACATGTTAAACGCTTCGATTCTCTTCTTTTCCGGTTGTCCAACAAACCTCACTACCATTCAATGCTGTGCTGTGCTCCAAACATACATTCTCAGAAATTTCTTCCTCAGATTAAGGCCTATGTTTGATACTAGTACATGTCTCTTGGCCGGGAATGCCCCTTTTGTCAGTGCTAGCCTGATTTTTATGTCATTCTTGCTCCGTCCATCATGGGTCATTTTACTGTCTAGATAGCTGAATTCCTTAATTTCAGCTTCGTGATCATCAGTTCTGCTGCTGAGTTCCTCACTGTTCTCTTTTCCGCTACGTGTCATTTCTCTCGTCTTTCTTCGATTAACTCTCTCTCTGTCCATATTCTGAACTCATTAGACAGTTCATCCCATTCACCAGATCTTGTAATTCTTCTTCACTTTTACTGACGATAGCAATTTCATCAGTGAATTTCAGCATTAATATCCTTGCCTCCTGAATTTAAACCGCACTCATGAAACTTTCTCTTATTACCTCCATTGCTTCTTGTGTTTATAGATCGAACAGCAGGAGCGATATACTGCATATCTATATTATGCCCTTTTTTTATCTGAACAGTGGTATTGTCCTCACTTGGTTCTTGTACAGATTGTATGTTACCCTATAGCTTACCCCTGTTTCTCTCAGGATTTTGAACATATTGAACCATTTTATACACTCGAATACTTTTTTTTTTTTTTTTTGGTCATCAGTCTACTGACTGGTTTGATGCGGCCCGCCACAAATTCCTTTCCTGTGCTAACCTCTTCATCTCAGAGTAGCACTTGCAATCTACGTCCTCAATTATTAGCTTGACGTATTCCAATCTCTGTCTTCCTCTACAGTTTTGCCCTCTACAGCTCCCTCTAGTACCATGGAAGTCATTCCCTCATGTCTTAGCAGATGTCCTATCATCCTCTCCCTTCTCCTTATCAGTGTTTTCCACATATTCCTTTCCTCTCCGATTCTGCGTAGAACCTCCTCATTCCTTACCTTATCAGTCCATCTAATTTTCAACATTCGTCTATAGCACCACATCTCAAATGCTTCGATTCTCTTCTGTTCCGGTTTTCCCACAGTCCATGTTTCACTACCATACAATGCTGTACTCCAGACGTACATCCTCAGAAATTTCTTCCTCAAATTAAGGCCGGTATTTGATATTAGTAGACTTCTCTTGGCCAGAAATGCCTTTTTTGCCGTAGCGAGTCTGCTTTTGATGTCCTCCTTGCTCCGTCCGTCATTGGTTATTTTACTGCCTAGGTAGCAGAATTCCTTGACTTCATTGACTTCGTGACCATCAATCCTGATGTTAAGTTTCTCGTTGTTCTCATTTCTACTACTTCTCATTACCTTCTCTTTCTCCGATTTACTCTCAAACCATACTGTGTACTCATTAGACTGTTCATTCCGTTCAGCAGATCATTTAATTCTTCTTCACTTTCACTCAGGATAGCAATGTCATCAGCGAATCGTATCATTGATATCCTTTCACCTTGTATTTTAATTCCACTCCTGAACCTTTCTTTTATTTCCGTCATTGCTTCCTCGATGTACAGATTGAAGAGTAGGGGCGAAAGGCTACAGCCTTGTCTTACACCCTTCTTAATACGAGCACTTCGTTCTTGATCGTCCACTCTTATTATTCCCTCTTGGTTGTTGTACATATTGTATATGACCCGTCTCTCCCTATAGCTTACCCCTACTTTTTCCAGAATCTCGGACAGCTTGCACCATTTTATATTGTCGAACGCTTTTTCCAGGTCGACAAATCCTATGAAAGTATCTTGATTTTTCTTTAGCCTTGCTTCCATTATTAGCCGTAACGTCCGAATTGCCTCTCTCGTCCCTTTACTTTTCCTAAAGCAAAACTTATCGTCACCTAGCGCATTCTCAATTTTCTTTTCCATTCTTCTGTATATTATTCTTGTAAGCAGCTTCGATGCATGAGCTGTTAAGCTGATTGTGCGATAATTCTCGCACTTTTCAGCTCTTGCCGTCTTCGGAATTGTGTGGATGATGCTTTTCCGAAAGTCAGATGGTATATCGCCAGACTCATATATTCTACACACCAACGTGAATAGTCGTTTTGTTGCCACTTCCCCCAATGATTTTAGAAATTCTGATGGAATGTTATCTATCCCTTCTGCCTTATTTGACCGTAAGTCCTCCAAAGCTCTTTTAAATTCAGATTCTAATACTGGATGCCCTATCTCTTCTAAATCGACTCCTGTTTCTTCTTCTATCACATCAGACAAAACTTCACCCTCATAGAGGCTTTCAATGTATTCTTTCCACCTATCTGCTCTCTCCTCTGCATTTAACAGTGGAATTCCCGTTGCACGCTTAATGTTACCACCGTTGCTTTTAATGTCACCAAAGGTTGTTTTGACTTTCCTGTATGCTGAGTCTGTCCTTCCGACAATCATATCTTTTTCGATGTCTTCACATTTTTCCTGCAGCCATTTGGTCTTAGCTTCCCTGCACTTCCTATTTATTTCATTCCTCAGCGACTTGTATTTCTGTATTCCTGATTTTCCCGGAACATGCTTGTACTTCCTCCTTTCATCAATCAACTGAAGTATTTCTTCTGTTACCCACGGTTTCTTCGCAGCTACCTTCTTTGTACCTATGTTTTCCTTCCCAACTTCTGTGATGGCCCTTTTTAGAGATGTCCATTCCTCTTCAACTGTACTGCCTACTGCGCTATTCCTTATTGGTATCTCGTCATTCCTTAGTACTTTCGTATCCCACTTCTTTGCGTATTGATTCTTCCTGACTAATGTCTTGAACTTCAGCCTACTCTTCATCACTACTATATTGTGATCTGAGTCTATATCTGCTCCTGGGTACGCCTTACAATCCAGTATCTGATTTTGGAATCTCTGTCTGACCATGATGTAATCTAATTGAAATCTTCCCTTATCTCCCGGCCTTTTCCAAGTATACCTCCTCCTCTTGTGTTTCTTGAACAGGGTATTCGCTATTACTAGCTGAAACTTGTTACAGAACTCAATTAGTCTTTCTCCTCTTTCATTTCTTGTCCCAAGCCCATATTCTCCTGTAACCTTTTCTTCTACTCCTTCCCCTACAACTGCATTCCAGTCGCCCATGACTATTAGATTTTCGTCCCTTTACATACTCCATTACCCTTTTTACAGGTTGACAAATCCTATGAACGTGACTTGATTTTCCTTCACTCTTGCTTCTATTGTCAAGCGCAATGTCAGGACCATTTCTCTGATGGCTTTACTTTTCCTAAAGCCAAACTATCGTCACGTAGCAGGTCCTCAATTTCATTTTCCGTTCTTCTGCATATCAGTCTTGTCAGTAACTTGTATACATGAACTGTTAAGCTGTTTGTGCGGTAGTTCTCGCATTTACCCGCTCTTTCTATCTGAAGAATTGTATGCGTATGGATGGTACTTTTCCGAAAGTCTAATGCTATATCGCCTATCTCATCGATTCTACACATCATTTTAAATAGTCATTTGGTTGCAAATTCCCCCAGTGAGTTTTGGAATTCAGATTTTTTTCTATCCCTTTTTTATTTGATCTCAAGTCTTCCACAGCTTTTTCAAATTCTATTAAAGCTGGATCACCTGTCGCTTCTATGTCAGCTTCAATTTATTCTATAACGTAGTCACGCGAGTCCTCCTCCTTGTAGAGCCCATAAATTTACTCTTCCCCCTATCGTCTCTCGCCACCACTATTGAACTCTTAATGTTACCATCCTTGGTTTTTATTTCACAGAAGGTTGCATCGACTTTTCTGTATGCTGAATTAGTCCTTCCGGCGACCATTTCTTCATACTCTTCCTGTAGCCTCAGCGTCTTGGCTTCACTGCACTTTCTATTTATTCCATTCATAAGTGTTTTACATATATGTATTCCCGTCTTCTGTAGAAGAGCGATATACTGGACTCCTTTTCCCAAATTCACTCCCTCATTCCACCACAGAATTCATCCCTTTAAGTGTAGAGCGAACGTCAAAATAATAGCTATCGAAATAAGCTGTCACAGGATAATGTGAAAGACCCTTGCTCCTCCTAGCAGAAGTGCACTGCATCTCGCTAGACAACAGAAGCGCTTTAGTGATTTGAAAAAAAAGCGCAGTTCATTCCCATTTTCAAGAAGAATCGCCGAACAGACGGAAAAAAGTATTGGTCTATACAGCTCCGTCAGTATATTGCAGATTTTTAAAATCTGTTTTAGGCTCACGTCTTATTTCAGTAGACAGAAGATCTGCGCAGGTACAACATGGATTCCGTACACAACGCTCGTGTGAAACCCATCTCGCTCTGTGCGTCCATGACACACAGGAAGCAGTAGATACCGGCGCCCACGCTGATGTGCTCATGGACTTCAGCAGATTTTCGATACAATCCCACGCTGCCGCCAAATGAACTAAATACGAGCGTACGTAACATCAAACCAGCTGTGTTACTCGACTGAAGAGTTTCCAACAAAATGCCTTTCTTCACTAGAGAAATCTTACGACGTTCTTCGGTGATATGCCACTGGAATGTTATAGGACAACTATTTTTCACACTATGTATAAATGACCTAAAAGATAACGTCTGGAGCTTCCTGAAGCTTTCGTGGGTTATGCTGCCGTATACAGAGAAGTTGCAACGACAGATGATTGTAACGGAGCGCAGGATGACATTCATTGGATCAACATCTATCGCAGGTGTTGCCAGTTGACAATCAATATAAGGAAGTGTAAAGCGTTGCTCATAATAGGCACAAATATCTACTATGTATGATTACACAATTGCAGAACACTCGCCGGCCGTTGTGGCCGAGCGGTTCTAGGCGCTTCAGTCTGGAACCGCGTGACCGCCACGGTCGCAGGTTCAAATCTTGCCTCGGGCACGGATGTGTGTGTTGTCCTTAGGTTAGTTACGTTTAAGTAGTACTAAGGGACTGATGACCTCAGAAGTTAAGTCCCATAGTGCTCTGAGCCATTTGAACCATTTTTGAGCAGAACACTCACTGGGAGCAGTCGCATCCATTAAATACGAGGACGTTCAATAAATAATGCAACATTTTTTGTCTCGGCCAATTTCGGTTGAAGAAAAGGCGGAATTTGTTGGGGGTACATCATGGAATATTTACGCTTCAGCCCCTATAGTTTCATGAAGTCCCGATAGGTGGCGGCGTTATACGTAACTTCAAAATGGCGTCTGTGACGCAACTGCGTTCCAGGCAGAAAGCTGTCACTGAGTTTCTTTTGGCGGTAAACCAGAGCATCGCATATATTCGTAGGCGCTTGCAATGTCTACGGAGACCTAGCATTAAAAAAAATCACGGTGAGTCGTTGGGCGAGGCGTCTGTCATCATCGCTACAAGGTTGTGCAAACATGTCCGATCTCCGGCTTGCCAGCCGGACATAGTTGTGACTCCTGGTGGAGGAGGAGGATGAGGAGTAGGAGGGGAAGGGGGAGGAGAGGATTAGTGTTTAACGTCCCGCCGACAACGTGTTCATTAGAGACGGATTAAAGAAGGACTGGGAAGGAAATCGGCCGTGCCCTTTCAAAGAAACCATCCCGGCATTTGCCTCAATTAAGTTACCAAAATCACGAAAAAGCTAAATCAGGATGGCTGGACGCGACTTTGAACCGTCGTCCTCTCGAATGCGAATCCAACCTGTAACCACTGCGCCACCTCGCTCGTTGCGGACACTCTCATTCGGGGTGATCGACGAATCACAATCAAAAACCTCGCTGCACAACTGGATATCATTGTTGGTAATGGTTCAAATGGCTCTGAGCACTATGGGACTTAACATCTGTGGTCATCAGTCCCTTAGAACTTAGAAATACTTAAACCTAACTAACCTAAGGATATCACACACATCCATGCCCGAGGCAGGATTCGAACCTGCGACCGTAGCAGTCCCGCGGTTCCGGACTGAGCGCCTAGACTGTTGGTAATGCTGACACGTCTGGTCCCTTCACCCCCCTCAAGCCAACCAACAAACGAAAGCTAACACAGTCATCCAGTAATAGGGGTAGTCAAAGGTGTGGGCCTATTGGGTTCCTCACCACCTAAAAGAAAACCATAAAGAACAACGAAGGACCAGCTGCGCGGCATTGATTGCACGTTACGTGGCTGATAGTGAAAATTTTTTTGTCCAGCATCGTCCCAGGCGATGAAACATGGGTTCATCGCTTCGAACCGGAAACAAAACGGAATGGAATGGCACTACACTACCTCTCCTCCGAAGAAAAAGTTCAAAGTCACACCCTCAGCCGGTAAATTCGTGGCGACGCTCTTCTGTGACTCTGGAGGGGTTATTCTCTTTGATGTCGTCCGTTGTGGAAGATGTACTGTGCTATCCTCAGGAAACTGAAGAAACTGCTTCAGCGTGTTCGTCGCCACCAAAATACAAACGATCTTCTCCTTCTCCATGACAACGCAAGGTGTCAAACGAGTCTGTGCACGCGAGAGCAGCTCACAAAACTTCATTGGACTGTTCTTTCTCATCCACCCTAAAGCTTTGATCTCGCTCCTTCTGAATTCCATGTGTTTGGCCCAATTTACTTACTTACTGAACGCCCCTCGTAGTATACGTAAGGAGCGATGTAAAGTGGAATGGCCACATAAAACTAATCACAGATACAGCAGATGCGAGCTTGAAATTTGAAGCATCCTCAGTAATTGTAGTCCACACACTCGTTCGACGAATACTTGAATACAGCTCGGCAGCCTGGGACCCGTAAGGAGAAGGATTCATAGGGGAAATTGAGAAATCTAAAGAAGAGCAGCGGGTTTCTCTAAAGGTTCATTTAGTACGTACGAAAGCATCACGAAGATGCTCAGCCAACTCGAGAGCCAGACAAATAACATCTTTGAAGAGAAAAGTGTAAGATCAACATTTCTGTTTGCACGAGGGAGACTTAAAAGCAGCCAGAATTCCTGTCGTCCAAGCGTTGGGCGGTAATGGCACGTTTTATTTTTAGGAGTGCGTATTAAAAATTGCCGTAAAGCAGTTGGCTACTGTTATCTATGTGGGACCATCATTTCGAGTTCAGTGCTGGGTTTCGCAGACGCTGTTTCTCGTATTCGGCGATATTGCAGTTGTCTGCATGACAGAACAAAGTGTTAAAGTTCCGTTTCCTACCAGGAAACCGCCACCCTGCTTCGGCAAGTGTGCAGGCGAGGAAACGTGAAGCCAGCCATGGATTTACGAATATTTCTCCGTTTTTCTGTAAAGGCAGGACGTCCCTCATCTTACAGAATGGACGAGAATATTGCAGAGCAAAAAGTCCCTGATTAAGGTCATGTTTGTACAGCATAGATCAATTAATGACCGGAATATTCTGGAACTTGTCAACACATTTTCTCTAAATAACAGTCAAGTCAATTAATACTGTTTCGAAGAATCCTCACGGGCTACGAGACGGATTATTATGCTTTTATTGTCCAGTAATCAAGCAACAAGCAAGGAAGACCAGCGTTTAACGTTCGGTTAACCTCGAGGTCACTGGAGGAGCTTGAACTCTGATAAGGGAATGATGGGAAAGAAAATCTAGCGCAGACTACTGTCGTTATACAGAGTCACTCCACCGTCGAAAGCTCAAACTTTCATGCGAGCTAGTTAGGTCAGAGACTGCAAAGGGCTTGGAACAACGGCTGAACGGAATGACTACTGCCTCGCAAAGAGATTATAAGATGAGCATCAACAAAACTACGGCAACAGAATTTGGTCCAGTTAAATCAGGTGATGCTGACAGAAAAAGAATAGGAAATGAGATACTACAGGTTTTGCTACTTTTCAAGCTGTTTTGCTATTTTGCCAGCAAAATAACTGACGATTGGCAAAGTGGAAAGGGTAAAAAATTGCAGACCGGCAATGGAAATAGTTGCGTTTCGGAGAAAGAGAAATTTGCTAACATCGAAAATAAATTTGTGTAATGCTGTTTTTTCAGAAGATATTTGTATGGAGTGTAGCTTTGTACGACAGTGAAAGGACGATAAGAAGTTCAGACAAGAAGAGAATTGAAGCTTTTGAAATAAGAAGCCACAGTGGAATGTTGAAAATAGGGTAGGTAGATCCAATAACTACTGAGGAAAAAAAAATCTAGCACAACTTAACTAAAACAAGGAATCGGCTGATATGACACATACTGAACCTTCAAGGATTCGTCAGTTTGGTAATGGAAGGAAGAAAGTTCGAATGGATATAGTCTGTGGTAGTTATTCAGAGAGAAGGTGGCTTGCACAGGAGAAACGAGTGTGGAGAGATGCTTCAAACCAGTTTTAGGAACGAAGATAACAATAAAAACAACAACGACAACAGCAACTCAGTTTAAAACAAAGTACTTAACTTCTCTGTAGAATGAGAGATATTTGCGAATACGTCGTTGTTGGTCATCACTCAATTTGAGTAAGCCTATTTTGCGTCTTATTACACTCACTTCTCTTCGTAATTGGCTGCATAACTTAATTTTTGCATGTGTAGCGCTTCGATAACTGGAGTTGTACGTGATTGACTTTAGTGAAGGTGCTGGCTATGTCGCTCCGCCTTCACGTCCAGGATGTTTTTCTTCGAAACAGCGTGGAGATAAATTTGTGCCAAAATTTGTGATATGCAGGTTTCTGTCAGGACTGTGAACTGAGATGGGTCCTCATTATAATAGGTTTAAGTTGTTGTAACGCTCCACGAGGCCTCGTACTAGGAAGCATTTCCCTATAAAGAAGTTGACTGGGACGTAGAGTCACTTATACGGCAGATGTCCCAAACCATCTTAGCTGAAGATGGATGATGATGATGATGATGATGATGATGATGATGGCTTCTGTCCTGTTACCTGGTTGTTCTCGGACTTGTGTATTAGTGACATAGTTCAAATAATCAGAATTGCTGTAAGAGTTTGCAGCTGGAAGCGGTCAATTTTTTTTAACGTCATGGCGATATAACATCCACATTTGACAGCTATATAGTAACGTAGAAATGACAGCAGCCTGACATAACACTGGATTGGTATCCAATTCTAGTAGGGAAGTACCCCACCTAGAACAGCTAAAATCTGGAGATGTGCATCCTACCACCCATTAAGGTCATTTGTTTGCAAAGCTCTGCATTTATCTGTAAACCTCAGCATTTATCTGTAGCACTCTGCATATCTGTACAAATGGTGTTTCACTAGTAATGAATCTAAAGCTTATGGAAGCACGAGTCTGAACAAAAAATATCATGTAACATGCAGTTATTACCAGCAGATTCACAAGAGTCGTAAATGAGGTAATATTTGGCAAAAAGCTAAATATTTGGCTGAAATAATATCTTATGTCAACACACATAGTACTTCGTCATATTCTTCCACTCTAAGTTGTTATGCTGTAATATGTTTTTCCCCTATTAGCCTTCGGAGTACAAATGTTTCTGCTAAATAATACGTCATTTATGCTTCTTGTGAATTTCTGACCCTAACTGTCTTCTAAAGGATTTGTCAATCTCCAAACATCGATGCACACAAATGCTAAACTATATATGTAAATGGCCTTGATGGGTGGGTGGTAGATCAAGCGTTGTATTTTAAAACAGTTTTTATTCGGTTCTAGCCGTTCCAACCGGAGTACTTGCCTTGTAAGTAAGAAACGATGTGATAGTCTCCCAACGGTAGTATCGGTCGTAAATATCCTCTTCTCCAAATCATGTGTGCAGGTGCTATCATTGAGTACTCCCCTGATAGTAGCAATGAAACTGCCCTATTGCTGTGTCTAAAATGTGAATGTTGTGCTCTGGGATGACTGTATCTGGGGCATTTTTAGCAATAACTTCTGTTTTTTGCAATTAATGGTAGGTCCAAATCGGCCAAACACAGCTATAACATTTCATCGACTGTTGTAGATCTTCTGGTATGGGAACGGAGGGTCTTGCGTTATACGTATAAGCTCCGTTAGTTTCATGACCTTGCTCAGGTTTTTTGCTCTTAGTGTGTAAAGTAATTCCTCAAACAAGCTGATATCTGAGATCATGACCTGGATTATCTGGTGGTATTCCATATTCATGAAACTTTACTGCCAGGTATAGATTAAATACGCATTGCGCGCAATATGCCATATGATCTAAGATTGTGGACGCTGTTCCTACATGTGTACTGCAGTAATTTTTAAGGTCGTTTTTTAGGATTCCAAATTCTTGCACAAACCAAATAAAAGTTGATAAAAATACTTCATTTAATAAAATACTTTCTATTTTTTCCTGCTTATTTATATTGCCATGTAGAACGTTGCCAAAATAACAATTGCATAGAAATAAATAGGTTACATTACTTAAGGGTACAATAAACGTTCAAGGAATGGTATAATGACAAAGAAACAATTCGTAGTTATTGTAAACGTGGGACACAAATATGAATCAAAATTTTCAATAGAGATAAACATTATAGTATAAGAATCGATAGATCAGAAGTTGACATGTTTATTTTTGTTTGGTTCCCGTATGTGGGACCGACTCTGTACTAGAAAATGGGCTCATAACGCGAAACCTAGGTCGTATTATAATAATAACAGAGTTTGTGGAATACGTATAAATAAGTGTTTCGTTTAATTAATACATGAACAATGTTTTATAAAATAAACTTGGAATAATTTTAACTCTCCAAGAAGTACAGATGAATGTACTGAAGTATTTCAAACAATAAGAAAAATCTTTGAACAGATAATATCGGTAGGGAGTATTGAATTCGGCTGCGTGATGAAGAGACTTTCTTTACTTTAGAAGGTAAACAGGAAGGATCCAAAGTAGACAACAGTTAATTCGTAGACGACAGGATATGCAGTAAGTTTAAAAGCTAATAATGAACAACTTAAGACTGGTGTCGTCACCAGTAACAACTGTACGCTCAACTAAAACACATCCCTAAAAAACAATAATAATGCTTTCGTAAGTCTAATGTTGTACAAAAAGGTTCATAAATCATATTTTCACCCGTCCAAAGGACTGCCAGTTATCTTCTTCACAAGGTGTCGACATCAGAAAGCGACCAACATACCTGTAAGAAGAAAGAAAACAAAATCAATCAGGATTTGAATACTAAAGCACAGAGCACAAAGATCTTCGACAGATCATGCCACGTTACTTTGTCAGGTGATACTCCTACAAATTCCGGCTGGAAGTGGTTTTGCTTATCAGTGAATATACTGAGATAAGAAGCTAAAACTGCAAGCTGCACGAAGATCGGATGTACATCGGCTCCACCATACCCACTGCTGCACGTAGCAGTCTTACACTTCCATTGCTCAGGTACACTGAAACAAATAACAGTCAGTTAACGTAATCTATCCACCGACCGATGACACTCAGTAGCTAGACTCGCTGTTTCTCGTTGCTGAAATGCAATCAGTAGATATTACAGTCTGTTATCACGGGGAAGAAAGCACTGTGATCCTGTCTGATATCCTCCTGATGAGTGCTCTTGCCTCGACAAACTCTGAGATCAAAAGTAATGGGTCCAGATCAGAATGATATCCTCCACGTCGACGAGCATGGTTTACGGAAACGACCATATGGAACCCAACTCGCGCTTTCCTCGACACCCTGAGAGCCGTGTATCGAGGTAGTCGAATAGATGCAGTATTTCCCGACACACAAGGAGACCACACGGCGATCGGATTTTTTAAATTTCTTTTTAGTTAAGGTAGGTGAAATTCAGAACTCAAATATCAGTCAATCCAAGCACGTAACTGCAACTCTAAAAAATTCTCGACTTTGAAGTTTTCCGAGCGTCTTTGATACCTTAACGAACGTAACGTCGATTTCTCGACCTCGACAGGCAGTGTGGCTCTCTGGTAGGTTGCTTACCTGCCACGTGGCGGAGGCGGGAGAGGGGCTGCTCTGTTCGATTTCCAGCTGATGCAAATTTTTAAACAAAGATGCGTGGGGCATCTGCGTGAAATTTAAAATATATAAAGATGGGAAAAAATCAGTAGCCGATACTGGTAATCACTAGATCGCTTGATCGCTAGTTCGAATGTCGTTTTGGTCATCATTTTTTTTCGTTTTCTCCTGCGTTCAGTTCGAATGCCTACATCATTTAAATATTGAATTCATTAAATCTGTGATAATTGACACATATTTAATAGTCATTTTTATGAAAAATGTACGTTTTATTATTTATAATTACATATTGCACACAAGCAAGTCGCATCTCTGGATCTCGTGGAGAGGATGTATACTTTATAGAGTATGTGGTAGTTCGCACATACATTACTGCAAATTTTATGAGGGCTGCAATATGAAATGGCAAAGGCCTATAGTATTGCTTTAATGATATTCTCTAAAAGAGTTTCATTGAAATCTCCACTTAATTTTATTAAGTAGGCTTTAAAATTAAATAAACGAAAATGCATCACACAGCTGAATGAGTACTGTTAAATTACCAGAAAAATCCCTGTATTACTTCCATGAACATCTACCACTCAAGTTTCAAAATGCTAATCATTACAAGTTCCAAAAATGTCAATGTTTCTATATTTGTATCTTTTCTTCGTTAATGTATTTGTTTCAAATCCTGTGTATCCACTTAATGAGCGATTCGACTGGATGTAAGTAGTCAAAAATACATTTTCTAAGGCTATTTCAGATACTAATACAAGAAACGCCTATATAGAAGGTAAGAAATACAAAATAAAGAACTGTTCGAACAGCAACAGGATAGCACAGAAGATAATTAACACAGTGTTTGTAAAATAAGGAATACAACATGAATAAATAATAAGACAGGTTAACAGATACTTAAAAGAAAATAGTGACTTTCTAAAAGTAAATAATAATCTCTGAGCTTTAAGACTAAATTCATGATTAACAGATTTTACTGAATAGCATTATATCATGTTATATTAAATAATTGCTTAGGTTACAGTCAAAAGTACGCTGGCGTAAGGTTGTTCCCACGGAGCCTAGTCCATGAGCGTTAAATTACAATATATGGTAGGTCTACGGAGCTGCAGGTTTAACAATAATTGATAGAAATTACTCTTGTTGGTTTAGATATATATCTAAGGTATATATTTGATTTTCTGTTAGGAACTGCTGAAAATGATGTAACATTTTAAAGCTGATTTAGTTCGAGGAGGGTCAGTGCTGACGTGTATCTAAGTGTCATTTTCGCGAGAACTGTCGTCTTCTTATTTCTAATTACATACTGTACACAAAAATCCAATTTTAATTACAAATACAGATTCTTAATTAACAATCTTTTATAAAAGATTGTTAATAACGATTGTTCAGAAATTAAAAACATTAAATTTTTCCACCTTTATGTATTTTACTCTCCACGGAAATACTTGTTCAACGTGCACCTTTTATTTAGTCCGCCCCGATAGCTGAGTGGTCAGCGTGACGGATTGCGTCCTACGGACCCGGGTTCGATTCCCGGCTGGGTCAGAGATGTTCTCCGCTCAGGGACTGGGTGTTGTGCTGTCTTCATCATCATTGCATCCCCATCTGGCGCGCAGGTCGCCCAATGTGGCATCGAATGTAATAAGGCCTGCACCAAGGCGGCCGGACCTGCCCCGCAAGGGGCCTACCGGCCAATAACGCCAAACGCTCATTTCCATTTACCTTTTGTTTAAAAATTTACCATAGACAGGAACTGAACCTGGGCCTCCCACATGGAATGCAAGCGGTCTACCACAAAGCTATCCCGCCCCTCGAAATAATGACATAGCTTTAGGATATTATAGATGCTCGGGAAACTGCAGAGTCCATTTTCTTTGAGAGCTAAATCAAACTGCTTTGTGCGACTGACATTTTAGGTTTGACCTTTACATACCGTTAGCACGAATAAAACACACCAGAATCCCGTAACCGTGAGGTCTCCTTGTCAGTACCACCCTTAGGCTTATTTTCGAAAGTACCGTTGTATGTGGTAACAATAAAATTCAATGGATACAGGGTTCTTTGTATAGGGAGCACAGCATGTTACCTAGGACTAAGAGTCATCTACATCTGTAGAAGTAACTTCAGGCGTGTCCCAGGGACCACTGCTGTTCATTTCATACATTAACGACTTCGCGGGCAGTATTAATAAAGAGCTCAGACTTTTCGTAGATGAAGTAGTTGTCTATAATGAAGCGCTGTATGGAAAAGAAAGTTGCATAAATATTCAGATGTTGATACTGTAGCAAAGTGGTACAAAGACTGGCAACTTGCTTTAAATTTTGCTCCTCACAAAAGAAACCAACTTAGTATTCTATGGCTACCACATCAATGAGTTACAGTTGGAATCGGTCAACTCTTACAAATACCTGGGTGTAAGAATTTATAGAGATCTGAATGGGATGATCAGATATGATCAGTCGTACGTAAAGCAGACGACTGACTCTAGTTCATTGGTAGAATACTAGGGGAATGCGATCGATTTACCAAAGTGTTTATAAAACACTCTTGCGACCCATCCTAGAATATCGCTCAAGTGTGTGGGACGCCTACCAGACAGGGGAAAGCCTGCTTCGAAAGTTTCAAGAACCAGCATTAAGCTATGAATCTACCAACATTCTACGACCCCGTACTTACCCGTCCCGCAGGGATCGCAAAGACAGGACTAGATCAATTACAGCTTGCATAGAGGCGTTCAAGCAGTCATTCTACCCAAGCTCCATACGCGAAAGGAACGGGGAGAAACCCCAACATACGGTACAATCTAACCTGTGCCATGCACTTCACAGTCGTTTGCTGAGTATATATATGTAGATGTTAAACTTCTCGGCTTATTTCTAGTAAAGCATGCCTCATGAGACACGGGAGTGCAACCACGGATGTGAAAACACGATTCCGCGCACACAGAAGATGAGGACAACAATAAATTACAGGCTTGCACAGTTGCGGAATTAGCCGACAGGCTGAGTCGTAAATGAAGGTGTGGTCTTCTCACAGCGAACAGTATACCCGCAGTCTGGTAGGCCTGCAACGATAAACGCGGGAGGAAATTTTATAGTTCCATTTGCGCTGTTATCATTCTTTTGGGTGAGTAGGAAACAGCTTTACTAAACGGAATAGTTGTAAGGTGTATTGACGGCAACGAAGAGTCAGTCGTGCATCTCGTCTTATTTCACGAATGACTCATTAGGAAAACCTCAATTATTTTTTCCCGGTACATTAGTTTAGGAAGCCGAAATATAGCAGATGTGGATGCCATTTTAAAGTAGTCGGGCATCAACTGGTAGCTCTTCTTCGTAGATTACTAGTGCAGGTCTGACTAATAACGACGGAGCAGAATGTTTATAAATTATTGTATGAAAGTAACCTTTCATTGTGAAAAAGGTAAATAACTAACAGAAGCGATTGATGCAGCGCTGAATGCAGTACGTCTTCACGTTTTATTTACAAATTTTAAGAGTGGCTACCTTCTGTAACGCGACATATGTCGCTCCTGTTATTAGTTTCCGCCTAATCCTATGGAGCAAGTCTTAATGTATGTCGGCAACTGCGTGTGATATTAGTTGTCGCAACTCGTCGCCGTTTCCCAGGAGCGGAAAAAGAAACAATTTGTCTTTAATGTAACCCCATACACTGAATTCCATTGGAGTCAAATCAGATGATAGTGGTGGCCAAGATGCTGTTCCGCCACGTCCAGTCTAATTCGGCACATACCTACGTAGATATGCGAAAACTACGGTGTCCATATCCAGTTGTAATGGAGGCATTAGATAATGTTCAAGCATGTCCAGATGCGATATGTCAGTTACAGTTGATTCGGCCCGAAAGAAAAGACTGTAAATCTTGTTACAGCTTGCAGCGCGGAAAACCTTTACCGTAGGCGAGTACCGTACATGTTCGATTACGTGACGTAGTATCTATTCACGCAATATCCGAACATACCTGAATTGTCTCTGAACTGTAGCCGCTGACTTGGATTCATGAAAACGTAAACAATACGGCGCACACTCAACACCGTTATAAGAGTTCATGATGACTGTTGGAATAACTCATACGCATATGTCTTAGCGGGAATAAAACTTGAAGGTTTACTGCATTCAGTGCTGTGTCAAACATTTCGGTGAGTTATTCAACCTTTTCACAAATAAAAGTTACTTTTGTTTACATAATTCATGAACTTTTTGTATTCCACTCATTTTCTGGTTCTGTACGTTGGGGATGAACTTTTGATTGAGTCGGCTGCAGTTTGGTATACATTAGATAGGCTTTTTATAGCCTTCTCTGATTACCTCCTTACTGTTTCTTACATTCATGTACACCCACCTGCAGAAAACGTCATCTGGCACGACAGCCGTTGCCGGGAGTCCTGATGCCACTGGAATATGGGCATCTACTCCACGGCATGTGCGGGGAGCTAGAAGCTTTTCAGCGCATGTATGAGTCTACGCAGAGGGTCGTCAACACTTTAGGCAATAGGCGCTATTTAAGGCTTTCTTCCCCATTCGATCCATATTACAGGAAAAACTCGAAAATAGAGGTCAAACCCAGAATTGGATCAAAATTCAATTGAAAAGTGATGAAAAGGAAAAGCAGAACATAACGTAAGGAAGCAGCCGGGTCAAGCCTACATCAAAGAGGAAGAAAGAGAAGTAAGGGTAGTCGGACAAGGACGACTAGAACTTAGAACTACTTAAACCTAACTAACCTAAGGACATCACACACACCCATGCCCGAGGCAGGATTCGAACCTGCGACCGTAGCAGTCCCGCGGTTCCGGACTGCAGCGCCAGAACCGCTAGACCACCGCGGCCGGCATGCAGCGCAGGAAAGGAAGCTTGGGGTCACGTGCTCGCCACGTACTTTCAAGACAAAATCGGATAAAGAGCTAGAAACAGCACTGTGGGTCGTCGTCATTTTTCCAAATGTTTCATTTCTCTTCAGTTCCAATTTTCCCACAGCCCACGTTCCATTACCATACAATTCTATGCCTCACACATACATTCTCAGAAATTTTTTCCTCTAATTAAGGACTCTTGATACCAGTAGCCTTCTCTTGGCCAGGGATGCCCTTTTTGCCAGTGCTAGTCTGATTTTTATGTCCTCCTTGCTCCGTCCTTCAGTGGTTATTTTTGCTGCCTAGGCAGCAAAATTCCTTAACTTCGTCTACTTTGTGACCCTCAATTGTGGTAAGTATCTCGCTGTTCTCAGTTCTTCTACTTATCATTACGTTCGATTTACTCTCAGTCCCTATTCTATAGTCATTACACCGTTCATTCCATTCATCAGATCACGTAATTCTTCTTCACTTACACTGATGATAGCAATATCATCGAATCCTATCATTGATATCCTTTCACCCTGAATTTTAATCCCACTCTTGAACCTTTCTTTCATTTCCCCCTTGTTTCTTGTGCATATTGTATATTACTCGTCTTTCCCTATAGCTTTCTCAGAAATTCAAACGTCTTGCACTATTTTACATTCCCGAACCGTTTCCAGGTAGACAGATCCTACGAACGTGTCTTGATTTTTCTTCAATCTTGCTTCCGTTATCAACCCAAAATAAGAACAGCCTCTCTGGTGCCTTCATCTCTCCTAAGGCCAAACCGATCGTCATCTAACAGATCCTCAATTTTCTTTTCCATTCATCTGATATACTAAGTCATTTTTTTGCCACTTACCCAATGATTTTAGAAATTTCGTTGGAACGTTATCTATCGAAGAACTTAAATTGGAAAGAACACATAGACAATTTTGTGGGGAAGGTGAACCGAATATTGCGTTTTATTGGCAGAACATTTAGGAGTTGCAACAGATCTAGTAAATAGACTGCCTACACTATTGTTGTCCGTCCTCTTTTGGAGTACTGCTGCGGGGTGTGGGATCCTTACCAGCTAGGATTAACGGAGTACATCGAGAAAGTTCAAAGAAGAGCAGAGCGTTTTGTATTACCGAGAAAAAGGGGAGTATCACTGACATGATACAGGATATGGGGTCGGGATCATTAGAACAAAGGCGTTTTTCGTCGTGGCGGGCTCTTTTCACAAAATTTCAATCACCAGTTTCTCCTCCGAATGCGAAAATATTTTTTTGACCCCGAACTACATAGGGAGAAACGCTTATCATAATAATATAAGGGAAATCAGAGCTCGCACGGAAACATATAAATGTTCGTTTTTTTCGCGCGCTTTTCAAGATTAGAATAATAGAGAATTATTGAGAAGGTGGTTCGATGAACCCTCTGTCGGGCACTTAAGTGTGATTTGCAGAGTATGCAAGTAGATGTAGGTTCTGCTCTATTTGTGTCTCAAGTTTTCCAGAGTTCTTTTAAATTCTGACTAATACTGGATTCTCTACGTCTTCGTCATTGACTCCGATTTCTTCTTCTATCATTTTATCACGTAATGAGATAAGTTCTCCCCCTTCCCTCGTCGAGGCTTTCAATAGTATTCTCTCCACCTATCCGCTCTTTCCTCTGTGTTTAATAGTGGAATTCCGAGTGCACTCTTAATGTACCGTCTTGCTTTTAATTTCACCGAGGGTTGCTTTGACTTTTCTATATGCTGAGTCAGACCGATGCGTTATAATGCTTTCCCAGTAACGAGCCACGTCTAAAATGTATTGCCTTGTTTTTATGAATTCACTTTGCATATAAAACGAAGAGCAATGCGCACTTTGCATACTGTGGGCGGTGGTCTGTTTCCCTCCAGGGGCGCAAAAACAGACCACACCTACCACCACGTGGCTTCCATTGATCTTGTGTGAAGATGGAGGAGGAACCACTAAGGAGGTTAAGTGCTAGTGCAAAACGAAGCAAAACGAATTAGTTTGAAAATAGTGAGGTCAACATCTTCAAAACTGCCAAAAGGAGAAAGGACTGATCTTACGGCACTAGAGGCTGCTAGATATACTAGAGTAGCAGGATATTTTTATTACTAGCGTCATTTTCTCCTCTTCTGCACGAGATGTTAGAAATATGGTTTGAATGTATCTCTTCTGACTAGATTGTTTGATAATGGCGTGTTGGATATAGCACTCTGTGTTCATAGCGGAGTGGAGGACCACGAACCGGAATATAGACTGGTCCACCCAGAAGAAACCGTGAGGTCCGTCTGCTTCAACAGTCTTTTCCGACGGACAGATCGCCATCATTGGAACTTCATTCCGTAAAGCATCTCTGGCGAGAGTTTGAATTAGGTCCCCGATAATGTGGAAATATACGAAATTATCTCTCATGCTCTTTTCCTATTACGATGGTGAAAAATAGTTCTAAATACTGACAAAGCACCGACAGCGACAAATAACACCTGAAGTAGGCACAGAAGTCAGTATTTCAATAACATAACTTTTAATTATCAGTGCGAGGCCCGTATGAGACAGTGCAATGATATATACATATATACAACACTACGGCACAGCAAAAAAGAAAAGGAAAGCCAGTAGGCGTTCGGAAATGTCGCAGTCACGTCTGGTGTGTAGGGTGGGAGCGACGCGAGTAGGTGGCGCTGCGGTGAATCAGCGTTACACAAGCTGCTACAGCTACAGCTACATGCACACGAGGTCTTGAGGAGAGCCGTATCAAGCAGCAGCGGTAGCGCCGGCCGCAGGCGGCGATACGGGAAAGGGCGTCCCGCGACTCTTCGCGGAGAAGACCCGGATCTCTAATTTCGTATTAACAGGGAGGAGCAGCCTGCCTAAAATACGAAATTTCTTCAGGGATTGCCGACCCAATGAACATAAATGCACCTCATGTCCACGAACATTAGTTAAGTTCTGTAATTCAGCCACAAAGACGGGAGTTTACCCATGTCTTGCACATAATGCCGAACGTTAAACGGGCGCTCACTGGAGGAAACACGCCATAAATTCATTCTCTGGAGCACGATCTGTCCAGACACTCAACAGCCGTCTCTAGTAACCTCTGTGCCTTTTCATTATACACGGTCCAGTCACATTGTGGCCACACCTTATGTTCGACATAAACTTGCAATAACCACTCACAGACAACAGGCGGCAGTGGAGGGTATATAAGGCGTGTCTGGACGGGGGGAGGGGGGGGCCGGACGCAGGAAACAATGCAATCGTTGTCGTAATGCGAAAATGGAGCGATTTATCTGGCGCCCAAAAGGGTATGATCTACAGCTTTCGGATCAAGGGTGGAAGCACTTCCCAAACGGCTTAGTTCGTAAACTGTCTGCATGCCGCCGCGATTAAAGTATACCGTGAATGTCAAAATGGCGCTATCCAAAACCTGCTGCACAGATGTGTACGGCCATATATACGTGCAACTGTTGAGCAACTGACCGTCCAGATCAATCAAGGGGCTACCACGTGTTTTCCCCAAAGAACGTTGCGGTGTATCAGTAAATAAAGTCCTCGTCCTACTTTAAAACTAGCAACACCTGATCCCCTGTTTTGCTTCTTCATACTACCGCCCGTCCACCAAATTGTTCCCTTTCTGTAGTTGTATCATCGATCTCATCTGCATCACACTATGCCGTAGTATTGCACATAAGTATGCGGCTCCAGCTGATTGCACTGGGCCACCAACCGTACTACAGTATTCCAGAGAGGTCGCAGGGGACATGAAGAAACAACATTCCCAACTATGTCAGAAAATATTATTTTTGTACACCTATAAATACTTTATGTCTCTGCGACCTATTATTATTATGAGACAGTAGCACTACCATCAGCAGCAGCAGTAATAGTAGTAGTAGAAGAAGTACAGCTAGTATTAACTTCATTATAAGGGACATTCAAATGAAAAGTAGACAGATGGAAAATGTAAGTAAACTGTTTATTGTTTCAAAAGTAATCGCATACCTGTTCATAAATTTATCTCGATATGAGAGACAAGATAGTCAACGCCTTCACGGAAAAGTGTTTGCGGTTGCCCACGTAATCTTGATTGTATCCAGGCGTGCACCTCTTCGTCCGAACCAAACGATGGCTACGAATGTCTTTATTCAGGGCTCCATGGCTTCACGGCTCCATGTTGCCAAGGTTGTGTTGACTACGCTGCAGAAGTTCCGCTGCGAACTCCTTACACATCCTCTGTACAGTCCCGATCTCTCCCTGTACGATTTCCATGTTTTTTTGAGCCCGGAAGAAAGTCAAAACAATCTTGGCAACATTTGGGCCCTTAGCACTGGAGCTGTGAAGAGACATTCGTGGCCGTAGATTTGGATTCAATCAAGGTTCCGTAGGCAACCGCAAACATTATGAAGACGTTGACCATCCCGTCGCACATTGTCTCATGTGTATTAACAGTTCAATTACTTCTTTTTGACCTTTCTCGTTTTCATTTGACTGCTACTAATGCTCCTTAGGCGGTACTATTTATTCACGTTATCTCTACATACATTCAAATCGCTTTTAACTTTATTAATATTATTTAATTACTATTCGTCATACTAAAATTATTATTTCTTAGGCAACTCTGATGTACAAAAAAGTAATGTATGTGTGAAATCCTGACCCTATTCATGAGAGTATCTGAAGGCCGTAATCTGATCAGGTTAAACAAATACAACATCAAAAAAAGTTTTCCATCACCTAGGTTCCGAGAGTTCCGGAACCTGTACAGTAAATTGAAATAGAGATCAACATAAACATAATTTCCGCCCTTATCATTGTTCATGAAAGCCACACATTGCATGTTCTACCACCATACAGCGAGACCTTCAGAGGTGGTGGTCCAGATTGCTACACACACCGGTATACCTCTAATACCTAACAGCACGTCCTCTTGCATTGATGCATGCCTGTATTCGTCGCGGCATACTATACACAAGTTCAACAAGGCACTGTTGGTCCAGATTGTCCCAATCCTCAATGGCGATTCGACGTAGATCCCTCAGAGTGGTTGGTGGGACACGTCGTCCGTAAACACCCCTTTTCGATCTATTCCAGGCATGTTCGACAGAGTTCATGTCCGGAGAACATGCTGGCCACTCTAGTCAAACGATGTCGTTATCCTGAAGGAAGTCATTCAGAAGATGTGCACGATGGGGGCGCGAATTGTCGTCCACGAAGACGACAGCCTCGCCAATATGCTGCCGATATGGTTGCACTGTCGGTCGGAGGATGGCATTCACGCATAGTACAGCCGTTACGGCGCCTTCCGTGACTATCAGTGGCGTACATCGGCCCCACATAACGCCATCCCAAAACAGCAGGGAACCCCCACTCGCTGGACAGTTGTCTAAGGCGTTTAGCCCGAGCGGGTTGCCTCCAAACACGTCTCCGACGAGTATCTGGTTGAAGGCATATGATACGTCGTCCGTAAACACCCCTTTTCAATCTATTCCAGGCATGTTCGACAGAGTTCATGTCCGGAGAACATGCTGGCCACTCTAGTCAAACGATGTCGTTATCCTGAAGGAAGTCATTCAGAAGATGTGCACGATGGGGGCGCGAATTGTCGTCCACGAAGACGACAGCCTCGCCAATATGCTGCCGATATGGTTGCACTGTCGGTCGGAGGATGGCATTCACGCATCGTACAGCCGTTACGGCGCCTTCCGTGACTATCAGTGGCGTACGTCGGCCCCACATCATCGGTGAAGAGAACGTGATGCCAATCCTGTGCGGTACATGCGGCATGCTGCTGGGCCCATCTGTACCGCGCTGCATAGTGCCGTGGTTGCAAAGATGGACCTCGCCATGGACGTCTGGAGTGAATTTGCGCATCATGCAGCCTATTGCGCACAGTTTGAGGCGTAACACGACGTCCTGTGGCTCCAAAAAAGCATTATTCAACATGGCGGCGTTGCTGTCAGGGTTCCTCCGAGCCATGATCCGTAGGTAGCAGTCATCCACTGCAGAGTAGCCCTTGGGCGGCCTGAGCGAGGCATGTCTCTCTGTATCTCCTCCATGCCCGAACAACATCGCTTTGGTTCACTCCGAGACGCCTGGACACTTCCCTTATTGAGAGCCCTTCCTGGCACAAAGTAACAATGCAGACCCGATCGAACCGTGGTATTGACCGTCTAGGCATGGTTAAACTACAGACAACACGAGCCGTGTATCTCCTTCCTGGTGGAATGACGAACTGATCGACTGTCGAATCCCCTCCGTCTAATAGGGGCTGCTCATGCATGGTTGTTTACATCTTTGAGCGAGTTTAGTGACATCTCTGAGCAGTCAAAGGGCCTATATCTGTGATACATTATCCACAGTCAACGTCTATCTTCAGCAGTTCTGGGAACCGGGGTGATGCTAAACTTTTTTTATGTTGATATACACGGCTTGGTTCATTCCAGTCCCATCTTTGTCCAATACCCAGTTCTGCCTGAACCTCTTCATCAACGAGACGCCAAACCTCAATGTTTATGCATGTTTTTCGCCTTAAGATGCTCATGTTGATCCATACATTTAGAACAAGTTACGATAGTGTTACGTCACATTAACTATTATGGCTTCTATTTAAGGAATGTGCGCCATCATGACACTTATATACAGCCGATGGGTAAAATAAATCCTTTCCAGTGGGCTTGCAGCTTGCATGAGGTCGAAGAATGACATTTTAAGTACAAGATTTTTGTTGCACTGTTTGTTTATTTACTCACAGTGATTCAAGTTACACGACGAACTCGTTTCGGCGATTTGCCATTACCAAATGTACCTGTGAAGATGGTATAATAGGTATAATATTGTTCCTCAAGTGTATGGTAGCCTGTCTCTATATGTGGCACCTTACACTTGTGTCTTAGATCGCTTGTCTTTTTGTTATGGTACGATCACGTTATTTATATGTTTACTTTTTATTTGCAAAATGTCGTCAAGTAATTCTTTGACACTTCTCTGACAGCTTCGGTTCCAGTGATGTACAACTGACTTTCTATTGGGTGGAATATCAGTGGTTACGTTTATCTTTTCAGAGATAGTATTTTCATGGTTTTTACGTACATGTTCTGTTGCCACAGTCTAATCTGTTGTTTTGTATTCATCGGGATGGTTTACCCTTTTTCTTATATAATATCAATGAAATTTTCGTGGTAATTTTTATGTTTAAAATCTGTTTGTTCGTTGAGAATATCTTCTGGGTATTTTTCTGTATGAGTGTAAATTTTCACAAATACGCTTATTTGAAATCAGTGATTGATAGAGTTTTAAATGTACCTCTCAATAATAATGCGATACAAAATGAAACGAAAATGCCACAGTACTTACGGGTTAGTGCAACGAAAAGAACTTCAACGCCCAAACAGTGCTAAAATTAGCGATATGAACAGCATACAAAATCAAAAACAGATGGCCCACGTAAAGAAATAACATTAAAACAGAAGAAAAAACTCACAAACGTACCTATGTTACAGCACCATACATGGACCAAATATCGGAAAAGATGAATAACTTGTTTCAGAAATCAGAAATAAAATTAGCATTTCGTACGAATAAGAACTTGAAGGCCAAATACGATCAACAAAAAATAAAATATCCACTTCTTCAAATCCAGGCATCTACAAACTTTCTTGTGAAGACTGCAATGAATTTTATATATGACAAAAAAAGGTAGGAATTTCGGAATCTGATGTAAAGAACACATACAATATTCCGAAAGTAACCAATCCACATATTACTTGCATTAAAAAACCACCAATATGATACAGAAAACGTTGAAAATGCCCTAAAAACGCTACACACAGTACCTAAAAGACATATAATGAATATTTTAGAGAAAATGGAGATATACACTCACACAGAAAAATACCCAGAAGGTCTCTTCAACGAACAAACAGATTTGAAACATAAAAATATCACAAATTATCACGAAAACACAAAACAATGGAACACTTGTCACCTACGCAAACACCACAAAAATACTATCTCTGAAAAATTAAACATAATTATCGACTTTCCAAGAAATAGAAATTTCATTGTAAACATGTAACATCGCTCTAGCCGAAGTTGTCAGAAAAGGTATAAAAAAATAACAAGATTACGCTAATGAAAAGTAAACACATAAACAGCGGGATCGTACCATAACACGAAGACAAACGACATTTACTCTTCACGATGCCAAATGGACCACGTCGTACCAGCTAAGATGTAAGGATAAGGTGCACATGTAGACAGGGCTCAAATGGCTCTGAGCACTATGGGACTCAACTGCTGAGGTCATTAGTCCCCTAGAACTTAGAACTACTTAAACCTAACTAACCTAAGGACATCACACACATCCATGCCCGAGGCAGGATTCGAACCTGCGACCGTAGCGGTCGCGCGTTTCCAGACTGTAGCGCCAGAACCGCTCGGCCACCAGCGGCCGGCTGTAGACAGGGACTAACATAGACGTAAGGAACAATATTATTCCTATTATACCATCTTCGCAGGTACACTTGATAATGGCAGATCGCCAAAAAGAGCCGTCGTGTAACTTGTACCATTGCGAGTACATAAAAAAATAGTGTAGCAAAATAGTTGTAATGTAACTCTTCAGGGTTTCCCTGCGAGATCTTGACATATGGAATAATCGGGTCTACAGCCGGATGTCTGTGTCGCTCTGGCGCAATATTTCGGCCACGTAACTCGTTGCCTTCTTCAGGTGCTACCTGAGACTGCCGTCTTGGAGGATCTTGTCCAGTATTTATGCCCAGAGGGCGCCGGGTGCTCTCTCTGCCGTCCGCGCCCGCCTGGCGCTGCCTTTAAAGTAGACCCGATTATACCACATGTCAAAATAGTTCTACTTAAACAAAATAATTTTGTTATGTTGGCAGCTAAAAGAATTGGAAATTGAGAACAGTTGAACAGTGTAATGCGGTGGTACTAGAGACACAGGAGTTACTGTGTAAACTCGAGCTTGGAAGGTGCAGATGCAAACCGAAAACAGGGCCGCAGCAAGGCCGCCGTGTGTTATCTAACGCTGTGTCGCCGTTCCCGGCGAACTCGTCCAAGGCCAAGGCTACAGGCTGCGCGCTTCAGGCAGCATCCGCGGTAGTTTCCCTGGGTCTCGCCTGCACCCTGGCGAGGCGCCTTGCCTAGCTCCCGGCAATAGCGGCTGGGCACTCCGCGGCCACGTCAGAGTACAGGCGCACTCAGCCGAGTGTCCACGTTACCTCAACGCAACAGCTCGCGTCAGTGACGACACACCGTCTGGAAATTGCACTCACCTCCTTTCAAACATGGACGCACCAACCTCTACCTGGCAGACGCGTTCTCGGAAGCGAGTAACCGGGGATCTACTGACGCATTGTATCTCTACGTGTGCCTCTACACCTCGTGTCCGCCAGATCTGCAGCATCCTCTTCGCTAACGACACGTGCTAGTTTCCGTTCCCCCATTCGCATATCTCCAGGGTTGGTATCCTTGTTCGTCATTATCGTCATCATCTTTATGGCGGACCAAAAAGTCTGTACCGTACAGACAGGAATTTAAGATCATATTCTCATTTCTTCCATTAGCATCCAACATCCTTCCACCCAGTCGGTTTACACAGCAAAGCCTTTTTCGCAGGACTTTCATCTTCCTTTCGTGAAAGGTTGAAACTTTTCCGTCAGCACCAACTATTTCCTAACCTATCATTTTTTTAAAGTTTTTGAAATTGGATCAGATCGCCTTCAGCGCAGTGAGCGAGTAATTAAAAGGTAAATCTAGGATGAGCTGCTGATGCCGCTATCTTGCTAAGTCAGCAGAAATGCCGACACAGCAAGCGCGGAGCGTCGGGTGCCTAGCTTCACGAAGTACGTTAAGAAAGGTTCTCTCTGGCCATTTTGTTGTTGTTGTGGTCTTCAGTCCTGAGACTGGTTTGATGCAGCTCTCCATGCTACTCTATCCTGTGCAAGTTTCTTCATCTCCCAGTACCTACTGCAACCTACATCCTTCTGAATCTGCTTAGTGTATTCATCTCTTGGTCTCCCTCTACTATTTTTACCCTCCACGCTGCCCTCCAATACTAACTTGGTGATCCCTTGATGCCTCAAAACATGTCCTACCAACCGATCCCTTCTTCTGGTCAAGTTGTGCCACAAACTTCTCTTCTCCCCAATCCTATTCAACACCTCCTCATTAGTTACGTGATTTACCCATCTAATCTTCAGCATTCTTCTGTAGCACCACATTTCGAAAGCTTCTATTCTCTTCTTGTCTAAACTATTTATCGTCCATGTTTCACTTCCATACATGGCTACACTCCATACAAATACTTTCAGAAATGACTTGCTGACACTTAAATCTATACTTGATGTTAACAAATTCCTCTTCTTGAGAAACGCTTTCCTTGCCATTGCCAGTCTACATTTTATATCCTCTCTACTTCGACCATCATCAGTTATTTTGCTCCCCAAATACCAAAACTCCTTTACTACTTTAAGTGTCTCATTTCCTAATCTAATACCCTCAACATCACCCGACTTAATTCGACTACATTCCATTATCCTCGTTTTGCTTTTGTTGACGTTCATCTTATATCCTCCCTTCAAGACACCATCCATTCCGTTCAACTGCTCTTCCAAGTCCTTTGTTGTCTCTGACAGAATTACAATGTCATCGGCGAACCTCAAAGTTTTTATTTCTTCTCCATGGATTTTAATACCTACTCCGAATTTTTCTTTTGTTTCCTTTACTGCTTGCTCAATATACAGATTGAATAACATCGGGGAGAGGCTACAACCCTGTCTTACTCCCTTCCCAACCACTGCTTCCCTTTCATGTCCCTCGACGCTTATAACTGCCATCTGCTTTCTGTACAAATTGTAATTCTGTACAAATTGTAATCTCTGGCCATAAGCCTCTGAAAAGATAACTGCGTGAATACAGTTCAAATGTTCTAATGTGTGCGAAATCTTATGGGACTTAATGCTAAGGTCATTAGTCCCTAAGCTTACACACTACTTACCCTAAATTACCCTAAAGACAAACACACACACCCACAACCGAGGGAAGACTCGAACCTCCGCCGGGACCAGCCGCACAGTCTATGACTGCAGCGCCTCAGACCGCTCTCGGCTAATCCCGCGCGGCGTGAATACAGTTACAGCAATAGCAGTTTACAGTTATGATGCTAAGACTCATGGAAAGTCTGAATACTAATAAAAAGACGCCATAGTGCTAGAGAAATCAATAATAAACACAATTTTGCAGCGATAATTGGAAAAGCAGGGAAACGAAGCAAAGCTGACCCTACGACTTTTCTTAGAAGATTGGTTAAGGAAAGGCAAAGTTACGTTTACAGCATTTCTAAACTTTGTGGAAGCTTTTGATGATGTTGACTGGAATACCCTGTTTGAAATTCTGAAGGTAGCAGGGGCAAAATACAGTGAGCGAAAGGCTATTTACAACTCTTACAGAAACCAGACGACAGTTATAAGAGTCGAGAGGCATGAAAGGGAAGCAGTGGTTGAGACGGGAGTAGAACAGTGTTGTAGCCTATCCCATATTTTATTCAATCTGTACACTGAGTAAGCGGTAAAGGAAACCAATGAAAAATTTGGAGTAGAAATTAAAGTTCAGGGAGAAGAAATACAAACAATGAAATTTGCCTATGACATTGTAATTCTCTCAGAGACAGCAAAGGAGAGGTGATACCGAGCGAATTAGACTAGCAAACGAGACACTAAAAGTGGTAGAAAACTGATGATGGTCGAAGTAGAGAGGATGTAAAACGCAGATTGGCAATGGCAAGAAAAGCGTTTCTGAAGGAGAGAAACTTGTTAACATCGAATATAGATTTAAGTGTTCGGAAGTCTTTTCTGAAGGGATTTTCTTCGAGTGTAACCGTGTGTGGAAGTGAAACATGGGCGATAAGTAGTTTAGGGCAAGAGAACAGAAGCTTCTGAAAGCTGAAGATTAGATGAATAGATCACGTAAAGAACGAGGAGGTACTGAATAGAATTGGGGAGACAAGAAATTTGTGGACAACTTGACTAAAAGAAGAAATCGGTTGATAGGACGCATTCTGAGACATCAAGGAGGGATTACCAATTTAGTATTGGAGGGAAGTGTGTGTGTGGGGGGGGGGGGTAAAAATCGTACAGGGAGACCAAGAGCTGAATACGATAATCGGATTCAGAAAAATGTAGGCTGCGGTAGTTATTCGGAAATGGAGACCCTTGCACATGATAGAGTAGCATGGAAAGCTGCATTAAATCACCCTTCGCACTGAAGAGCACAGCAACAACAACAATAACAACAACAAGTGGCGTTCACATTGTAACATCATGCAACAAATGTTTAGGAAGATCTACGAAGAGCAATCCAAAGTCATAACGGTTCTTATGTTATTCAGTCTAATTAGAGCCTCCTTAGGTGGTGAAAAAAAAGCAAAAATTTCTGTTTGTCTACGCTTTTCAAGCCTACTAGATTACACATAATAACTTTTACCGCCGTCCAATCTCTACTGATGTAAATCATGAAGACTCCCAAATCACCAAAATGCTTTGCCGCGCAGGATTAGCCAAGCGGTCTAAGGCGCTGCAGTCATGGACTGTGCAGCTGGTCCCGGCGGAGGTTAGAGTCCTCCCTCGGGCACGAGTGTGTGTGTTTGTCCTTAGGATAATTTAGGTTAAGTAGTGTGTAAGCTTAGGGACTGATGACCTTAGCAGTTAAGTCCCATAAGATTTCACACGTACACCAAAATGCTTTATTGACAAATAAATATCATGAAATATATAAGATAATCATCGAAGCAGAAGAAATCCTTAAATATATGTTTACAAGTTTCTTCTAATAATATTTTTAATGCGATAAGGGTATATACATCTATACAGTTGCTTACATATTATCTGCCTCTTTGATTCCCAATGCAAGCTGGTGTCCTGTGTTACATTTTCGTATTGTTTATTCGTTCCACTATAATGTAGATGCAAAATTTGTTTTATGCCGGTATCTGTCCTTTGTTGCGCTTATATAACTTCGTACCAAAGTACTACATAAACTAATGTACACTCTGAATTGCCAAAACAAACTGCAGTATAATATTTCCAGTGCTGAGATGGTTGTTTGGGCGCGTTCCGAAAACCAATAAAAATAAAAAATGTAAGCTGGTAATGCTCTTAGACTTACAAGGCGCTGTACTTCTGCATCTGTACAATCTCTAGATGTTTGTATTGCTGTATCGTACTAGTACGCCATTTATTGATGAATCTGTATACTTGTAACGACCCTTTAAGTTCTTCTTGCTTGAACATTTCAAATAAAATTTGTAATTTCAGCGCCATATTACGACAACAAATGACAAAATATGACTTATTTATAGAGTCTGGTCAAGAAAATAGAATTCCGCGACACCTCACAATGGACATAAAACACTTACTCAATGGAAGGAAATACGTAATATAAACAGGGAACGAATTAAGCTGCAACACCATTATAACTAACCAAGGGGTTAACAAAGGGTGCAGTCTTTCCCCAGTTTTATTCAGTTTGTACGTAAATAATATCATTAAAAATGGAATGAAGGAACAAAAAATAACAAAAGAATAAAACTAGACAAGGATCATTCTATAAAAACGTTACTGTATGTTGACAACCAGACTTTACTAGCTACTTCAGAAAAATAATTACAGAGAAATATTTTTAAATTACACCAAATAAACAAAAACGATAATTTCATAATATCTGTAGGAAAGACAAAGCAAGGTTGCTGCGGTCCGCCACGGATTCGTGTCCTGTGACAACCTGTTCATCTGAGAATGGCACATGCATCCTACGTCTTCAACCATTTTCTGGCTGTATACCAATCTCTGTCTTCCCCTACAGTTTTTACCCTCTACGCCTCCCTCTAGTAGCGTGGAAGTTATTCCGTGATTTCTTAACTGCCGTACTGCCATACTGTCCCTTCTTCTTGTCAGTTGTCAGTGTTTTCGATATATTACTTTCCACGCCGATTCTGCGGAGAAACTTCTCATTGCTTACCTTACCAGTCCACCTAATTTTCAACATTATTCTTTAGTACCACATCTAAAATGCTTCTATTCTCTTCTGTTACAGTTTTCTCACAGCCCACCTATCACTATCACACAATGCTATGCTCCAAACGTACGTTCTCAGAAATTTCTTCCTCAAATTCAGACCTATGTTTGCTGCTAGTAGACACGGCTAGGAATGCTTTTCCTGCCCGTGATATTCTGCTTCTGCTGTCCTCATGTCTTCAGCCATCATAGGTTAATTTGGATTAATGTGGTAGCAGGATTCTCAACTTCATCTACTTCGTCATCTGCAGTTGTGATGTCATATTTCTCGCTGTTCTCATTTCTGCTAGTTCTCATTACTTATGTCTTTCTTTGATTTACTTTCAAACCACGTCTTATACTCAGATAGATTCTTCATTCCATGCATTACCTTCTTCACTTTCACTAAGGATAGGAATGTCATCAGCGAATCTCAGCATTGATATCCTTTCACCATGAATTTTAATCCCAGTCTAGGACCTTTTCTTTGTTTTTCATTGCTTCTTCGATGTATAGTTTGAACAGAACGTGCAAGAAACGACATCCTTTTTAATCCGAGCACTTCGTTCTTGGGTCTTCCAGTCTCACTGTTCCCTCTTGGCTCTTGTACATATTGTACATTACCCGTCTTTCCCTATAGCTTACCCCAATTTTTCTTCGAATTTTGAACATAGAAACACAGGAAACAACAGAATGGACAAAGTAACTACCTGGGCTTTGACGTTTCCTTTGATCATGATAAAGATATAAATAATAATAAAAATATCTGGTTGTCTGTTGAACAATAAACAAATTTTACACAAAAAGACACTAAAGAAACGCAACTGTGGTTCTATAAGACCTAGCTGTTCAACTGCTACTTTACAGATATGAAGCTTGGATAGCAAACACGAACTCGAATAGTAACAGGAGAAATAAAATTATAGTTGGTGAATGACGCAACCAGCCACAAATATTTTTTGAATATTTTATTTTACTACCATTACCGGTTTCGAACCACCGTGCCCGTCTTCAGATGGCTAACATTTTTCGTTACACAAATGCATAAATGTTTTGATTAATAGCATGTCGTCTGCTCCACACTGCACAAGAATATTTGAGTATTTAGTGCCACTTTATCCTTTGTTACGCTAAAGTGCTTTCAGTATACGTATATATTCTTGCTCGACGCATATGTTCTTGGATATTACCACAACATAGATATTGTACAAAAGTTATTGTGGCAGACTTCATAATATTGTTAAAATGCGTGTGGAGCATGGCACATGTGCACAAAATAATTTTAAAAATCCGGAATAGCCGCTCACATGAACCAATATGGACACTCTTCTTCTAAAATTAATGACAACTTACAGATATTAGACATCAGAAACGAAGGCAGGAAAGCCATCTCTTAGAGGAACTAGAAATATACATTTTCTACATAATTTTATGGGCTGTTCACAGATATCAGACAAAAATTGCATCCCTAACAATCACTCCACTGCAAGTGAGATACCAGTATATGTCATTGCACAAATATAAACTAGCATGATGAAAAAATACATGGCTGCCACCCCAACCTCTAACTTTATATGTATTTACTTTATCATATGCAATTGGTTGGCTCTGAAGTACTTCGCCAATACTTACCGCTGACAGTACAATAAAATATGTTAGTAAAAACAATTTACTCTACTGTCTTTTAATAATAAGTTTACGCTTAAGGTGCAAATAAACGTGTTACATTCTGCACGTCCAACATCATCTTTGTTTCGTGATAATCTTTGCATTGTAAAGAAAAACATCAATTGTGTAACACATGTGCGATGCTCAACACGCATTTTAACAATATTATGAAGTGTGCCACAATAACTTTTGTACAATATTTGTATTGTGGTGGTATTCAAGAACATATGCATAGAGTAAGAAAACCACATGAACCACAACAAAAAGAACCGACATCAACTGGAATGTGTGTAAGTGAACACAACTTCTATATATACAGAGAGAGAGAGCAAGCACTTCAGCGTAACAGAGGAAAAAAGTGGCACAACGTACTAAAATATTCTTGTGCAACGTGGAGCAGACGACACGCTGTTAACCAAAACATCTACGTAACGAAAAATATTGGCCAGCTGAAGATGGGCTGGTAGTCCGAAAACGGATATGGCAGTAAAAGAAAACATTCAAAATTTGTTTGTGGCTGGTTGTGTCATTTAGCAACTATCGTTAACGGCCGCGAAGTTCAGAAGATCCAACATGAATAAAATAACATAGAAATAAAATTCCTGAGATCAGTTAATGTACCACACTAGAAGACAGATTAAGAAACGAATACATTAGTAATGAGCTTAACATATTTGCAATAACAGAAATACAATAAGAGCGGCGCCTACAAAATCTTTGCAACACCTACCCAAATAGGGTGGTGAGTGGGGGGTGGGGGGTGGGGGGGGGGACGTAGGTCGACGCAGGAAGCTGAAGCCGGAACCTAATCCATGATGATGATGATGATGATGATTATGATCATCGTGACTGTAGCGAATGAAGTTCAAAACAAAGTACAGGCTCCATCCAGCAAATTAAACTGAAATGTAATCCACTAGTCCCCTTTAGGATGCGGGTGTAGTCTCTCGAAACGCTTCGTGGAATCAAATAAAAGTGGCTGTTTCAATTTTTGTATCATAAAAAGCAGCAGCTTCCAAACCTCGGTCCAACAAGGACGACGCAAGGTTAAAGATTTGATACACGTTTTGCAGCAGTACGGCCTCGCTTATCCCGGCAGCGCACTGCTCTGCGCCTTGGCCACTAGGCCCCGTTCCGCCCGCACTACGGCACGACATGCAGTGCCATTTGCGTGTGTACTGCGCCTTACACGCTACTGGCGACCGCACCTTTGAGAATGGTCGCGGCCTTGCCCAGTACACGTGCTGCTCTGCACGCGATCTCTTAACGTAATGCAACTCGCTGTTCCAAATTAACCACCTAATAACGCTTACCCAGAACTGTAAAGATCCGTGCAACTTCAAATCTCAACATAGCTGCAACCACGCTCACTCAAGTGTCGAGCGGTTAATCGCATCTGGCGCCGTGTGTGATCGTGAAGGTAACAGAAAACGGGGACGCATTCGGAAGGGAGCAAGCAGCGTACGTATCCCCACGCTCCGAAGCCGCCGCTTTCAATTGAGAGACAGCCGCCTGAATGAGGCCATTGAGCCTGCGAGCTGTTGTCGGCGGCGGCCGCGTCTCGAGATAAGGCTGCCCGGATCATACACAGCTCGTGACCGAGACGGCGTACGCTGATGTCCTCGACACATTCAAATCCTCTGGGCACGGAGAAGCAGATACTGCACAGAATAATGGCTGTTGTTTCGTCGCTAGTTTTCTACTAAGCTAGACATCTTGCTAATGCGTGGTTAACCCTTTACAAGTTTCATTTCCAGCATCAGCCACATCACACGCAGATACCGTCGAACTTGGAATGAATAAAGATTGGGAATTAACATTCTTCCACGACGACGTCATTAGAAATGAAACAGAAGCTCGATTTGGGAAGGAAATGGGTCGTGTCCCTTTCACAGGAATGATCCCGGCATTTACCTTAAGGACCGGACGTTCATGGGAACATGAACTCATGGACAATGTGTCCCCCAAAGTTTCACTGATGAAATCGCATCCGAAGAGACCGAAAACTAATTTTAAAAAATGTATGACGCAACCTTACTGCCATGCTCTCTCCACTCCAGTGCATTCAAGACTGTGAATGAGAGCAAACTTTATGGAGATCTTTCAATTGAGGAACTTCAATGCGTTGGACACAACCAGAAGAGAATGGGCTCTAGACTGAAGAAATCTGTCGCTGATGTGAAGGGTAAAAAGTTGGACATAAATGGACGACTGATTGCTGTGCTCCATCATGTTTACTAAGGTGGAAAAGGCACTAGTGGACACAACAGACTCAGAAAGAAGATGATATACACTCTCCAGGTGTATTATGGTAAGTCTGTCAGATAGAACCTATCCAGTGGAAGTTACATGAAAAGTGCATTTTGGGCTACATATTTCCACATGGTGTCAACAGATGGACGTCCGAATCGTATCTGTGCTACGTCAGCTGGTGTAAATATCTAGAGGGTCAGAGAGGTGACAACCCCTACATTCACAAGGAGAGGCTTCAAAATAATATCCTGAATGTTGTCAAGCTCACTTACAGATTTCAGGTCGATACTGAACGTCTAAAAAAGTGTGTTCAGAACAAAACTCAGAGACCAAACGAGCCTCTAAACACACTCGTATGGAACTAACGACTACGGCCTAAAGCCAGATTTACATCTGGAACTTATGATGCAGTTATTGTATTTAATGATGCGAACATAGGGAGGATGAAGGCGTTAGGGAGAAAGGGCTTTAAGACGGAAATCGCACTCAAGACATCCTGAAAAAAAAAAAAAAAAAAGATTTACAGCACTTGTCTGCAACTGAAAAGCTAGTTGAAGACCTGGTAAAGGAAATAAGGCAGAAAACAAGACACTAGAAGAGGGTCCTGAGTACAAATCTGGGGCCTTCTGAAGAAGTGACAAAAAAATGTTAGGTTGAACTTTTAAGTTGAATTTCCTGGAAATTACGTTTTTTAAGTTTATGTAATTTTTTTTAGATTATGAAGGCTAGTATTATGAAATTTTGTACGTTTACGTTTATAAGCCCTATAAATGTTTTTTCAAGAGTAAATTTTGAAATTCTAATGTAAGTTGAGGTATGGGGCAAAGTGCTTGCAATTTTGCATGAATTTTATATTGTTCTTACAGAATTATAATTAAAAAATTACTAGAATGCTGCTATTCGATATATTCAAAATAACCTCTTGAGAGAACCTTACTACATGCAAAGAAATTAAACAGAGAAAATTTTGTAGAAATCTCTTGAACATTTCCTGGGAAAAAGATACATATATGTATTTTTTGAAAATAAAACTTTTAAATTCCATAAAAGTGCTAGTATACATAACCCAAGGGACTTAAAGTTAAATGTGTTCAAAAAATGGGTCAAATGGCTCTGAGCACTATGCGACTTAACTTCTGAGGTCATCAGTCACCTAGAACTTAGAACTAATTAAACCTAACTAACCTAAGAACATCACACACATCCATGCCCGAGGCAGGACTCGAACCTGCGACCGTAGCGGTCGCTCGGCTCCAGACTGTAGCGCCTAGAACCGCACGGCCACTCCGGCCGGCTTAAATGTGTTAAACGCATGCAAAGCATGGTAGAGAAACCATTGCCAGATGCTCAAAATTTTGGGGTTGGTGCAACATTTAAGTAGTGAGTGTTTTCATGAACGTCCCCCCTTAAGCGATTTAGGGAGATCACGGATAACCAAAATCTGGTCGGACTAGGAACTGAAGCGCCAGTCTCGCGAATCTAAATTGCTAAACAGTCACCCGGTCCCAGTAGCAGGTTCCCTATCTAAAGGCTTACATTAACGGTTGAACACAGTAAGTCAGATATTATAGATAAAAACTGTGTATCAGTTTACAGGTAGTGTAACTCACGGCGCGCAAATTACCCAGGCTATTATTCATCCAATATTTAAGAATAAGAGAGTTTAGTAAGTTCCATCAAACTTTACACATAATTCCAAACCTTTTCGGAACTTTTTGTCGCTGACACCACCCACAAATTAATGAAACAAAAAAAGTTTATGGCTTCCTATATTTCCGTTGTTCATGACCCACGACGTTTTAATTTATACCTTCTTTACTACTAACTCAATGCGCAAAGCATTTTGCAAACTGTATCCACATATACCGATGAATGTACCTGCAAAATTATATCATTTTGTGGCGCATAATTCAGGACATATGACGTCATAAACATTTTAAAGTGTGAAAACTAGCTTTTCTTAATGGAGCAGTCCTCTATGAAAATTTCAAGAAGCCCTTTTGTTACAGGCTCTATAGGACGGCTTTGGGATTCCCGCCGATGACCAATGTTTCGGCTGCAAGATGTCTTTTCACCTGTGAAATGGTTACAGGGAACGTCCGATGTGGTCATAAAAATGATTTCTCAAAGCCAAAGTGTAAGGAATAAAACTATAACATCAGATACCGCATTAAATTTATTTTGCTTGAAAAAAAAAATCACGTATTTTGTCATGCGTTAAAAGAGGGCTACTCCCTCAAAATGGGAGCGCAAAATACCCGGACTATACTCAACCAACCTGGGGTCACTGGTACTGTCTTAGCATTGCGCCACTTCTTCAGGTTAACTTAAACTCGATGCGCTATAATAAAGTACTTAACGCTATAATCCAGTTTACTTCTGTTGTAAGGATAAGCAAAAGAATGTGTGCTGACCCGAGACACGCATCCAGTGTCCTGCCTCTCGAGGGTAATTCTCTTACGAACGGAACTTTCCAGGCACGACGCACAACCTGCTTTTACAGTTTCTTCAATTCTGCTGCTTCCACTTTTGCTCTGTGTACAATCAATTTTAATCTCTCATGAAATTTCTTTGCGATACCTTTATTATAGAAGTGCTAATCCAGCGAAATACGTAGCAGTGGCTTCTGCAAAGTCTGCAAGATATGACAGATGTGATGTTTTCCAGGCCTAATGTGTATTCCATGAGGTTTAGGGCTTGTAGGCGGATGACGTCGACTTCTTGCTACCAGAAAGCAACATGTCGACATCATCTGGCTGCAAGTCTGAAACCTCATGTAATAGGACATAGGTAATGGCAGAACTGAAACTATGAGGGCGGGTCATCAATCGTATCAGGATGCGCCAATTAATAAGAGAACAGCCCACAATAGCAAGAGTCCTAGTTCGACTCCCGCTGGGGTACACAGGTTTAAATGCTAGGAACATACAACATCACCCAGCCTACCCACTGGATCTGGCTCCCTGAACTTTTTCCTGTATCCTAAAATGCAGAGAGACCGAAAAGAAAAGCGTTTTCAGTGCACAACTGGGGTGATCTGCTGTCGGCATCACATATACAAATGTAAATTGGTATTATATATCAAAATTTTTATACAATAGTAAAAACAAGCACTGTGGGAACGCACAGTATATATTGTTCAGCCTGGCAGAGCTGCAGCAATTATCTTTATTGGCGCACGAGAGAAGTTGGAGATTAAGAAACAAAGATTCAATTTTTATCAATTATCTTCTAACAGAAAACCACTCATATAACGTTGAACGTGAAATTTTACATTCTGTAAAAAAAAAAAAAAGCAGAAAGAGTACCCTACTGGAAATTCTGAAAATCAGCAAACAGATAACGCAGAATGCCAGCTCAGCACTAAATGATCAGACTCAGTTCCCGTTTCCCCTCTTTTAAATTAACTTTTAGTTACAAATATTAGATCTGAATTGTTAATTCATCATCATTCTTCATCGGTTGTGAAATATACCTTCACAAAAAATTTGTTTCCGTTTTGATTTAATGTAATCGTTTCTAAAAGAACGCAATTCTCTCCTATGTTAACATTCTACATGTCACCATTTTGTATCTTTCGTATCTTCTGTGTAAATAATATTTATGTAAGTCGCGCGTCATTTTATCTGTGTTTTTCACATTCAGTTGTCACCTGGAGGTGGCCTAATAATCCAAAATCCGGTTCGTGACTAAATAAATATGATTTTAAACGAAGGAAGTGTTTCCTGTTGAATATTATGATAGAAAATGTTTAGCTTCAAGCTTTATAGCTTCGTTTAATTTTACTGTAACAACACTTACATGTGAAAAACTTATGGATAGTACAAATCCTTCTGTGGTATTCTTCGTGTGTCCTCGTGAAAATCGGTGAACCACAATGTCAATCTCAATAACAGAAACAAATTATCAAAAGTGTTTTTTTTTTGTGGTTTTAGGGCGCACAACTACGATGGTCATTAGCGCCCAGACTAAATTAGGAATGCACCGCGAGGCACAAGGTTAAAACAGCAACGAAAAGGGACAATACTATAAAAGACAGACAGGCATAGGATTAAAAAAACGGCATAATCAAATGTCCTGAGACAGATTTATCAAGTTGATAAAACGAAGAACGCGAGCAGCTGCTCCGGGGTCATCCGCTAAAATGGCATCCAGAGTACATGGCAGACCAAGATCAATGCGCAGTTTAGTAAAAGTCAGACTGGACGTTAAAATGTGGCGTACCGTCACCAATTGCCCACATGAGCAGAACGGCGCCGGCGCAGCCGTCAGTAGATGGCGATGGCTGAACCGGCAGTGTCCAATTCGTAACCGGGCCAAAACGACCTCCTCCCGCCGAGAAGGGCGGGAGAAGGACGTCCAAGCCGCGGGAAGAGGTTTCAAGGCCCGAAGCTTGTTGTCCGTAAGTGCAGCCCAATCGGCATGCACAGCGACAAAATGCGCCGACAAATAACCCTGCTACAATCTGATGAAGGGACACAACAAGAAGCTGTCCGAGGCTGGAGGACCGCAGCCTTGGCCGCGGCATCTGCAGCTTCGTTCCCAGGGATACCGACATGGCCAGGAACCCACATAAAGCTAACCGGAGAACCGTCGTCCGCCAGCTGCTGAAGAGAACGTTGGATCCGCTGCACGAAAGGGTGAACCGGATACGGATCACTGAGGCTCTGTATGGCGCTCAGGGAATCGGAGCAATGACATAAGCAGAATGTCGGTGGTGGCAGATGTAAAGAACAGCCTGGTAGAGGGCAAAGAGCTCAGCTGTGAAGACCGAACAATGGCCATGGAGCCGGTATTTGAAACTGTGTGCCCCGACAATAAAAGAACACCCGACACCGTCATTGGTCTTAGAGCCATCTGTATAAATGAAGGTCATATTAATGAACTTCGAACGAAGTTCGACAAAACGGGAGCGGTATACCGAACCGGGGATAACCTCCTTTGGGAGCGAGCTGAGGTCAAGGTGAACGCGAACCTGAGCCTGGAGCCAAGGTGGCGTTTGGCTCTCGCCCACTCGAAAGGTTGCAGGGAGTGAAAAATCAAGGTGCTGAAGGAGGCGAGGAAAGCGGACTCCAGGGGTTGCAGGGCAGAGACATACAACCCGTATTGACGGTCGAGAGAGTCGTCAAAAAAGGAACGATAAGACGGGTGGTCGGGCATTGACAACAGCCGACAGGCATACCGACAAAGCACTGTATCGCGCCGGTAGGCTAGTGGCAATTTACCGGCTTCGGCATGAAGACTCTCGACGGGACTAGTATAAAACGCTCCGATCGCAAGACGTAAACCCCGATGTTGAATGGAATTGAGGCGGCGTAAGATGGACGGCCGTGCAGAGGAGTATACGAAGCTCCCATAATCCAGCTTGGAGCGGACGATCGATCGATATAGGCGAAGTAGGACGCTTCGATCCGCTCCCCACGACATACCACTGAGAACACGGAGGACATTTAGAGAACGGGTACAACGGGCAGCCAAATATGACACATGTGGAGACCTGCTAAGTCTCCTGTCAAATGTAAGACCTAAAAATTGTGTTGTCTCCACCAATGGGAGAGCAACGGGACCGAGTCGTAAGGACGGTGGGAGAAACTCTTTGTAGCGCCAGAAGTTAATACAGACCGTCTTCTCGGCAGAAAAACGGAAGCCATTGGCGACACTCCAGGAGTAAATACGGTCAAGACAACGCTGAAGACAGCGCTCCAGGAAACATGTACGCTGCGCGCTGCAATAGATGGTAAAATCGTCTACGAAAATGGAGCCTGATACATCAGCTAGGAGGCAATCCATTATTGGATTGATCGCTATGGCGAAGAGAGCGACGCTCAAAACTGAGCCCTGTGGCACCCCATTCTCCTGGCGAAAGGCGTCGGACAGGACAGAACCCACACGTACCCTGAACTGACGATCCATTAAAAAGGCACGAATAAAAAGAGGGAGGCGACCGCGAAAGCCCTATGTATGTATGGTGCGGAGAATTCCCGCCCTCCAACAAGTGTCGTAGGCCTTCTCCAAGTCAAAGAACACAGCCGCGGTCGGACGCTTCCGCAAGAAGTTATTCATAATGAAGGTCGACAAGGTAACCAGATGGTCAACAGCAGAGCGGCGCCTACGAAATCCAAATTGTGCATTGGTAAGAAGGCGTCGAGATTCGAGCAGCTGGTAAGCGAGATGGGTAGATAACTGGAAGGCAAGTGCTTGTCCTTCCCCGGCTTAGGAATCGGGACAACAGTAGACTCGCGCCAGCATGTGGGAACATGACCCTCAATCCAGATGCGATTGTAAGTACGAAGAAGGAGAAAGGTTCTTCAGCATCTGAATATGAATAGAATCAGGCCCTGGAGCGGAGGACCGTGACCGGGCAAGTGCATTTTCGAGTTCCCGCATGGTGAATGGGGCATTATAACTTTCACGATTCGAGGAGCGGAAGTTAGGTGGCCTAGCCTCCTCTGCCTGTTTTCGGGGGAGGAAGGCAGGGTGGTAATGAGCGGAGCTCTAAACCTCTGCGAAAAAGCGGCCGAAGGCATTGGAGACATCCTCAGGGGCCACAAGGACGTCATTCGCGAACCCGCAAGCCAGAATCTGGTGAGTGGACCTTAGTGCCAGATAGCCGGCGCAGGCTACCCCAGACAACGGAAGGAGTAAAACTGTTGAAGGTGCTTGTGAAAGCAGCCCAGCTGGCTTTCTTGCTTTCTTTAATAACACGACGACACTGAGCACGTAATCATTTATAATTGATACAATTCGCCACTGTAGGGTGGCGTTTAAAGGTGCGTAAAGCACGTCGACGAGCACGTAAAGCGTCTATACATGCTGCGGCCCACCAGGGGACCGGTATGCGACGTGGAGAAGAAGTAGTGTGAGGAATGGAATATTCAGCAGCAGTGAGAATGATTTCCGTGAGGTGTGCGACCTGACTATCGCAGCTTGCGAAGGTTTGATCCTGAAAGGTCACCCTGGAAGAGAAGAGCCCACAGTCTGCTTTGCAGATGTTCCAACTAGTTGAGCACGGAGAGGGGGTATGATGCAGGAGATGGATAACACACGGGAAGTGGTCGCTCGAATACGTATCAGAAAGTGCATACCACTCAAACCGGCGTGCAAGTTGGGTAGTACATATAGAGAGGTCTAAATGGGAATAGGTGTGAGATGTGTCCGAAAGAAAAGTAGGGGCGCCAGTAATGAGGCAGACAAGATTGAGTTGGTTGAAAAGGTCTGCTAACAGGGAGCCCCTCGGGCAGGATGCTGGAGAGCCCCAAAGGGGATGGTGGGCATTGAAGTCACCAGTTAACAAAAATGGTGCAGGTAGCTGAGCAATAATTTGCAGCATGTCTGCCCTGGTAACGGCAGACGACGATGGAGTGTAAACGGTACAAATGGAAAATGTAAAAGTGGGGAGAGTAATTCGGACGGCAACTGCCTGCAGGCCGGTGTGCAATGTAATGGGATCGTAGTAAATATCATCCTGGACCAGCAACATAGCCCCTCCATGAGCTGGGATACCTACCACATGGGGTAGGTCAAAACGCACAGAGGTGTAGTGTGCCAAGGCAATGTGATCGCATGGGCGTAGTTTCGTTTCCTGGAGGGCTACGACGAGCGGACAGTGCAAGCGTAGCAGCAACTTTAAGTCCTCTCGGTTGGAGCGAATGCCGCGAATATTCCAATGAAGAAGTGCCATTGTGAGAAGAAAAAGAAAAAGGAGAAGCAAGAAGGGGTCACCTCGAAGGCCGCTGAGGGCCTGGCTTCGAGCGAGCACTGCCGCCGCTATCAATAGGCGGATAGCCCTCGTCCATTGGGTCAATAGGCTCATCGGCCATCTTGGTAAGATGGCCGGGAGGGGGAGCTTCCTCCGCCGGTGAACGGCCAGATGTTCGGCTACCAGCTGTGCGGCCAGGCGAAACGGATGACGGGCTGGGGCGGCAACCGCTGGGTGGCGCAGGAGAAGAAATGCGCCGTGGCGGAGAAGGAGAACTTTGCTTCCTATGAGCCTTCTTGGAAGGTCGTTTAGTGGAAGTACTGGTCGATGGCTGGGAGTTCGAGGTACGTAGAAAGTCTTCACGGGACGGTTCCTTCTTGAAGGCCCGTGCATCTGACTTCTGGGTCTTCGTCTTGGCAGAAGCTGATGAAGGTGCTTGTGTCGTAGGGGTGGCGGGAGGAAGAGGAGACGTTGAGCGGGCGATCTTAGCACTGGCCGAACGGACGACCATAGTGCTGAAGGTCAGATCGCATGTCTGCGTCGCCACCTCCCTGGTAGTGCGAGGAGATGCGAGGGTAGTACTGTATTTCCCCGCTGGGAGCAGCATGGGCTTCCTACTAGCAAATAGCTTGCGAGCAGCCGAGGTGGACACTTTCTCTTTGACCCGAATTTCCTGTATACAGCGTTCTTCCTTGTAGACGGGACAGTCGCGGAAGGACGCTGCATGGTCACCCTGACAGTTCACACAACGAGGAGACGGAGGTGGAGGTGGACAGTCACCCTCATGGGCATCCCTGCCACAAGTGACACATTTAGCCGCATTAGAACAAGACTGGCGAGTGTGATTAAAACGCTGACACTGGTAGCAGCGCGTAGGTGTCGGGACATAGGGGCGAACAGAAATAACCTCGTAGCCCGCTTTGACGCGCGACGGCAGCTGAACACTATCAAAGGTCAAGAAAAGTGTCCGGGTCGGTACATTGTTGGCCTTTTTCATGACCCTATGGACAGCCGTCACGCCCTGTTCAGCGAGGAAAGACTGAATCTCCTCGTCAGTCAATCCGTCGAGTGTTCTAGTATATAACACACCACGCGACGAATTCAAAGTGCGGTGAGCCTCCACCCGGACAGGGAACGTGTACAGGAGTGTGGCCCGAAGCAGTTTTTGTGCCTGAAAGGCACTCTCAGTTTCTAGTAATAAGGTACCGTTACGCAACCTGGTACAAGATTTGACAGATCCGTCTATGGCATCTACGCCCTTTTGGATAACGAAAGGGTTGACAGAGGAAAAATCCTTTCCGTCCTCAGATCGAGAAACGACGAGGAACTGTGGGGCAGGCGGTAGTACTTTTGTCACAGGTGGCTGGTCACGTTTCCGTTTTTGGGCAGAAGTCTAGAGAGATGGAGTAGAATCCATTGCGGAGGAATCCCCCATGATTGCTAGCGTCTCCGATGGCGCACTCCTTCCTTGTGGGGACCCTCTCAGAGGGCACTCCCGCCTTGGGTGAATGTTTACATCTCAGGTCACACCTCCCGAGAAACGGACGGAGGGACCAATCGGCATGGTCGGAAGGTGTCAGCTCAGGCAATCACCCCTCCCCGGGCCTGGCCTTTACCAGGGGGTACGTGCGTGCCTTACTTGTCTACCCAGGGCGGGGAATTACGCGTTACCCCGTCACCGACTACACGTGCGAACGCGTGGATCGGCCTTCAGGCACGCACAGGGAGGAAAGAAGAAGAGGAAAAAAGAAGGGAGATAGGGAGAGAAAGGACAGACTGTCTCAAACGCCGAGGCGGAGACCAGAGGGTGGACAAGAAGGCAAGGAGAAGAAGGCAAGGAGAAGAAGGCAAGGTAAAAAGTAAGGAAGACAGCGAGAGGGAGAAGGACAAAGAAAGTAACCAAACAAGGAAGGAAGAAACAAGAATAAGTGAAAAACCAAAATGACCACAAATAGAAGTCGTGGAACCGTCCGTCTCCGGACGCAGGCGCAAAATACTCCCTTAAGGGGGAGGGACTCCTTTTAGTCGCCTCTTACGACAGGCAGGAATACCTCGGGCCTATTCTAACCCCCGGACCCACAGGGGGAATCAAAAGTGTGATACCTTAGAGGCAACTGGAAGATCTCGATACTAGTAACAAATGGTTCAAATGGCTCTGAGCACTATGGGACTTAACATCTGAGGTCATCAGTCCCCTAGAACTTAGAACTTCTTAAACCTAACTAACCTAAGGACATCACACACATCCATGCCCAAGGCAGGATTCGAACCTGCGACCGTAGCGGCCGCGCGGTTCCAGACTGACGCGCCTGGAACCGCTCGGCCACTCCGGCCGGTGATACTAGTAACATAATCCAATTTGTATTCTCTTTGGTAATTTAACATTTGCTGTAATTCTAACTGACAAAGCCTTTGAATGTAAAGAAAAGGTATCACTGTCTTGAATAGTTAGTCGACATTCATCCTTTCCAATAAAATTAACGATGAAAATTTGCGAGACCGTATCAAGTTTGTTGATTAGATAATGAAATTCGTATGTAGAGTTAAACCCTCAGAAAACTCCAATATACGATACAGCTTTCTGATGACGGGGCCATATTGTTCCGGTTGTCATCAATACATAAGTCCATAACGTTCGTGTCTGTAATACTCAACTATACCGACAGCCCGGTTGGATGTAGGAGACGATAGCTGTGTGTCCTTCTTACTTTGCCGACGTGTAGTTGCTGCGATGGCGGAAGGGTGCACTCTGCGAAGATCTCATAATTCTAAAGTTTCCCTTAATTTTATACTTCTTGTGGTACTCTCGTGATAATTCTTGAAGTATTTACATATTCTAAGAGAAGAGAAGATCATGTTTTCCCAATGAAAAGTTGTTCGTCAGTTGTTATGCTCGGACCAATTCTAACCCAATTCTAACGAGACATATTTGATTAAGTCACTTTAGACGTACTAGCAACTCTACATCTTGCGCAACACTGATTTGTTTGCGTCGAACGACCCAGAAACCGCCCCTGTAGTCTGTGTTTATCTTGTTTTGCACGGTGACGCCACGAGTTCATGAACCTTCCTTTGTTACATACATCTACAAGACGCTATTGCGCTTTCTTCGAATCTTTTTGTATTTCACGAAATTATATACAAAGAAACCGAAGAATTATTTCTGTCACACAAAGTTATTGAATTAGGAATACGTGCAGTAAATAATCAAGCTTTTGACGACCTGTATTTCTAGTTGTAAATCAGGCGGATACCAATATCTTTCGTACCGTGATGAGACTCTAAAAAAGGAAATTATTTTTTTCCAAAATGAAATATTTTATTCCACTTAACCAGTTTCGTCATATTAATATGTCATCTTCGGAAGTTCAGTATCGGCTTATAAGTATGTACATTTTGCAAGACGTCACGTTATTAGGTTTAGTCAACGAATGACCCCTTAACTGTCCGATACTTATTTGACGTCTGCTTATCCATGTTATAAGTCACTATTGAACTTCCGAAGATGACATATTAATCTGTCGAAACCTGTTAAATAAGATAAAATATTCCAATTGTACATCTGACGACTGATTTCATTTTCCAAAAAGGTATAGCACAGTTGCTGGGAAAATGAAAGGTATGAACAAAACCATAAAAAGAAATCAGACACATTTTCATGGAATACCTCATAACTCTGCTATATCTTCACGTATTAACAATTTCCTGTTTGTGCTGCCAGATTATCTTAAAAAACAAAACAAAGTCGCGGATTCAGGTTGGTATCTGATTCGGCGGTGCACGGCAACGATTTTGAATTGCGAGGAAATGGAGCAAGTCCGTTGGCAATAGCCAGAATAAAAGGATGGAAGGGACGGAAGCGTTTAACGTCCCGTGAGCGATAAGTTAATAATGGAAGCACAACAAGCTCGGAATGAGATAGGATGCGGGAACAAATCGGCCGTGCCCTTTCAAAGGAGTCATCTCTGTATTCGCCTTGTGGTTTAGGAACATTATGGGAACTCAAAATCTGGTTGGCCAGACTGGAATTTGAATCGTTGTCCTCCCAAAAACGAGACTAGTATCATACCACAGCGACACTTCGCTCGTTGCCACAATCCATACATATATTAAAAATAATGCACTTGAGTATGGTCTACATTTCTTCCTAAACCTCTGGACCAATTTGAATAAACTTAGCACACATATCTCTTACTGTCCGGCAAAAATTACTGTGGGGCCAAGAACCACCTACCTTTCATAGTTCCGGAGATGTTACATCATAAAGCCGGCCGTGGTGGCCAAGCGGTTCTAGGCGCTTCAGTTTGGAACCGCGCGACCGCTACGGTCACAGGTTCGACTCCTGCCTCGGGCATGGATGTGTGTGATGTCCTTAGGTTAGTTAGGTTTAAGTAGTTCTAAGTTCTAGGGGACTGATGACCTCAGATGTTAAAGTCCCATAGTGCTCAGAACCATTTAAACCTTTTTTTCTACATTATAAACACAAAGATAAATGAAAAACTTCCGCATTACGCATGACGTCTAAATCCATTACTTTTTTACAACTAACTCTATTTGCAATATATTTCACAGACTGTATCCACATACCTGTATGCCCCTGAGTGTATCTCCACAAATACATCGCTAGTCGATACATTCTTCGGGTCTAGTTTAGCAGGGGATACAACCCGTCGGCTTTGACCAATGACGTCAGAATTTGCCAGAGAGCATGTATTACAAAGATGAAAGAGCTGAGAAGAATGTTCAGAAACAAAGGAATGCAAGAGAGAAAAACTGTACTTCACATATATAAGGGCCAGTAGTATTTTCACATTAACGATATCACGTGTTTGTATCTTAGTATTTCTCCGCAAAATACAATGGAAAGAAATGAATGAAATATATTACTAGCAAAGAATACATCACGTTACATGTGTGTCAGTTGTTTCTCGAAACTCTTTCGAACTGTATTGCTTAAATGCAGTACGGGATACAAGTTCAGCGTACGTCAATTTCTTCGTTTTCACTAGCATTTCTGCCCTGTTCTTCACTTGAACGATGTATCAAACCCTAAGTGGAAAACGGGATACAAATTGTAGATGTGTTGTTTATTTCTCCGCTATTATTAACAGTCTTCTGTTACGTACATATCAGTACTACTGATGACAGAAGGACCTACGTATGTAATATATGTATACTAGACTTCCGTTGACCTCTATATATGTACACTGGAAACTAAAAGGTGGAAATAGACGTACGTTACATTTGCAAACTGTACCTCAATTGAACTACACGGAGACAAGAAGATGACACATGTACAATTTGTATCCTGTACTTCACTATGGGGTACAGTTTTCTTGTTGCCTTGGACGCTAATAGTATCCCATTCGTTACATTTGTTATCTTGCTCGCCAATTGACATATATAGTGTCAGTGTAAATGCCAAGTGAAGGACGGGATACAAATTTTAGTTGAGTGGCGGCCGCGGTGGTCTAGCGGTTCTGGCGCTGCAGTCCGGAACCGCGGGACTGCTACGGTCGCAGGTTCGAATCCTGCCTCGGGCATGGGTGTGTGTGATGTCCTTAGGTTAGTTCGGTTTAAGTAGTTCTACGTTCTAGGGGACTTATGACCTAAGATGTTGAGTCCCATAGTGCTCAGAGCCATTTGAACCATTTAGTTGTGTCGGGGGGTTTCGCCTGTAATATAGCAAGTACACATTCGAAAATGTGTCACTGATCTAGTGCTGGGAAACGAAAGAAGATCGACAGCTGAGAAATTTCTATTACGTACTTCACAAAACGAAAATACACATATTGGTGGAATAAAAGGGTGAAATATGTCAAAATAGTGAAATACAGTGAAAGAAGCAAATGGAAAAGTGAACTTACCACACGGAAATATGAGGAATAACCGAAGCTCGCGTAGACAGACAGTAACGAAAATTACATATCCACAAACAGACAAATCCATTCCTATAATGAAAATAAGACCTAAATATTGTTCTACAATAACAAACTAATACTCCAAATTACCTCAATATCATTACGAATAATTATTTTAATGTACAATGATAGCGCTTATCCGGAGCACAGAACTATTTTATTATCTATGCGTCGAAGTGAAGACAGTACTATGACTAATGTATGACGTCATTGGTCAAAGCCGACGGGTTGTATCCCCTGCTTCACTAGACCCCATTCTTCACGAGATAGACGTCATAAACACCGAGATACGTGAGAAAATGCCGCAACATGCTTCAAGTCTTAATACATTTATTGTTTACTAATAAGAAACTACTACAATCGAGTCAGCTTAAGGAAATCCCTGACGCCTGGCAGCGCTTTTGACAGCTTTCAGTTGCTAAGCGCAAACCGTTGTAGGCCAGAACAATGGCCGTCTAGAAAGCTACGGAGAGGCGTTGCCATAGAGACGTTTACAAAAAAAGATGCTGTACTTATATATCTGTACTTGATGCATATTTCTCTGTATGACTGACTCATAATTTCAAAGGTGTTTTCACGAACACATGGAAATGAATATTTTTTTCGGTACTACACTACAAACACAGATCATTTTTTGTTTTCGTTTCTAATAGAATATTGTCAAAATGAATATCCGGGCAATGACGGGTTTGTCAGCTATTAATTATTATAATTCAGTTAGACCATAGCCTGTAAACGACAAAGACTTGCTTGTGAAGCAAATTCCATCCTTATTCGGGAATGGTACACGACATGTCGGAATTTCTACGAAAGAATTTGTTTAACTCATCAGCATAAAATGTACGGCATCCACATCCGGAGTCTTCGGAAAGCAATTACATGCTCAACCTTCTCCGTTTTCTATAACTGAACTGCCACGCTAGAAAAAACGTTTGTCTGAAGATTTTACTGCTTTGTAGGTCTGAGGTTGTGACATTTGCAAAGTTGCGTACACTTCTGCCGAGTTACCCTAATAAAATTTTAAAAAATAATGCTTGTCTTGTCAGTAGTAGCAGTAAAACTCGACAAATTACGAGAATGCAGTGAGAATGCAAGTAGTATGCATCCGGTACGCAGGGAGGTAGAGTAACAACATGGCAAGTCGAAGACATGCCGATATCGAATGCTAATGCATAAGGAGGAAAGGTGACGGACGTGGGTTAACCCGGAATTACGACTACGATGAAACGCTGGGATGCATTACGACACTACCTACGAACTTCTTGTCCCACGAACAAGAATATCATTCAATCGTCCATAAGAGGCATTCTCTGTATTAGCAGAAGTTTAACGAGAGAACTGGCGTGCCGGAAACCACTTACACTGAGATGACGAAAGTCATGGAATACTTCCTAAGACCGCGTCGGACCTTCTTTTGCCCGGCATTGTGCAGCATCTCGACGTGGCATGGATTCAACAAGGCGTGGGGAGTCCCCAGCAGAAATACTGAACCATGCTGCCTCTACAGCCGTCCATATCTGCGAAAGAATTGCCAGGGCAGAATCTTTTGCATGAACTAACCTCTCGATTATGTCCCATAAATGTTCGATGGATGGCCAAATAATTCGCTCGAATTATCCCCAGTTTCGAACAGTTGTGTCCCCGGTGACATGGCGCATTGTCATCCATAAGAATTCCATCGTTGTTTGGGAACATTAAGTCCACAAATGCAGTTGCAGTCAATGATAAGTTCATTTGGACCAGAGGACCCAGTCCATTCCATGTAAATAAAGCTCACACCATTATGGATTCACCACCAGTTTGCACAGTTCCTTGTTGACAACTAGGGTCCATGGCTTCGTGGGGTATGCGCCACACTCGAACCCTGCCATCAGCTCTTACCAAATGAAACCGAACTCATCTGACGAGGCCACGGTTTTCCAGTCGTCTAGGGTCCAACCGATATCGTCACGAGCCCAGAAGAGACGCTGTAGGCGATGTCTTGCTGCAAACGCACTCGCATCGTACGTCTGCTGCCATAACCCATTAACGCCATATTTTGCCGCACTTTCCTAACGGATACGTTCGTCGTACGTCCCACATTGATTTCTGCGGTTATTTCACGCAGTGTTGCTTGTCTGTGTGAGAGGTAATGCCTGAAGTTTGCTATTCTCGACACACTCTTGACACTGTGGATTAGGAATATTGAATCCTCTAACTATTTCCGAAATGAAATGTTCCATGTATCTAGCTCCTATTACTACACAGAGTTAAAAGTCTGTTAATTCCCGTCGTGCGGCCATAATCATGTCGAAAACCTATTCACTTGAATTACCTGAATACAAATGACAGATCCGCCAATGCACTGACCTTTCATACGTTGTGTACGCGATACTACCGCCATATGGATATGTGCAGATCGGTATCCCATGACTTTTGTCACCTCGGTGTATACATCCACGTTTAGCCAAATAGAACGGATCCACGGGTCAGCAATCCACATCTGGATTCGCCACGGAACGAGTGAAGGCATCACCTCGCTCCTACAGAGTACCTCCTTAAACATTCTTTAAGTGTGTTTCATGTCTACCAAGACTAAGTAGTTGTAGCTGAGCGTCGCAGTGGCACTTTTGATCCTGTATGTAGTAACGAGACGCGGTTCCCGTGTTGCGGCTATTCTGCAGTTTCTGTAACTTGCCAAAGTGAATGCCTCTCCCGGTCGGTCATTGGCCTGTCAAACTCATTCCTGCACCAAAAACACAAACAAAATCATTTGCTGAAAGTTGTGCAGAGCTCACGTTTCCATCATATTTGGACCGAGCATGTAAGAGCTGTGGTAGGGAAGGGGAATGGTCGACTTGGTTGTGCTGGGAGAATTTTAGGAACTAGTGGTTCACCTGTAAAGGAGGCCGTATATAGGACGCTGGTACGACCTGTTCTTCAGTAATGTTCGAGTGTCTGGGACCCGTACCAGGTCGGATTGAAGGAAGACATCGAAGCAATTCTGAGGCGTGCTGCTAGATGTGTTACCGGCAGGTTCGAACAACACGTAAGTGTTATGGAGACGCTTCGGGAACTCAAATGCGGATCCATGGAGGGAAGGCGACGTTGTTTTCGAGAAACACTACCGGGAAAACTTAGAGAACAAGCATTTGAAAAATGGATTAAATGGCTCGGAGCACTATGGGACTCAACATCTGAGGTCATAAGTCCCCTAGAACTTAGAACTACTTAAACCTAACTAACCTAAGGACATCACACACACCCATGCCCAAGGCAGGATTCGAACCTGCGACCGTAGCAGTCCCGCGGTTCCGGACTGCAGCGCCAGAACCGCACGGCCTCCGCAAGCATTTCAAACTGACTGCCAAACCATTCTACAGTCGCGAACATACACTGCGAGTAAGGAGCACAAAGATAAAATACGAGAAATATGGGCTCAAACGGAGACGTACAGACAGTCTTTTTTCATCATTCTCTTTGTGAGTGGTTCAAATGCTTCAAATGGCTCTGAGCACTATGGGACTCAACATCTTAGGTCATAAGTCCCCTAGAACTTAGAACTACTTAAACCTAACTAACCTAAGGACATCACACACACCCATGCCCGAGGCAGGATTCGAACCTGCGACCGTAGCAGTCCCGCGGTTCCGGACTGCAGCGCCAGAACCGCTAGACCACCACGGCCGGCTCAGGGTACCGACCCCACGCCCCATATGGTGGCTTGCGGAGTATCGATGTAGATGTAGATCTACAGTTACATCAAAGTTAAGTGTCACAGTGGCTCGGGAGAAGGAGTATTCAAATCCCCGTCAGTCTTCCATATTTGGAATTTTTCGTGGTTTCCTCTGATTGCTTTAGGAAAAGGATGAGGTAACTCTTCTTAGAAAATTTATGATTGGTTTCCTTCCGAACTCGTTCCTCATGTTAATGACCCAGCCGTCACACTCTTAGCTTCAGTAGCTCTGACACTGTCTCCGCAAAGGAACTTTTTACAGGAATGTTTCTACTGCAGTTACGTATTCACAGTTTTTAAAATAAGTAGATGCGATTTCTTATTCGAAGAGAAGCCTGAACAGCATATTTTAAAGATATGTCATTGTCAGAGTTCAAAAGGCTAATGTAGGACCAAAGACCTCTAAATCGAAAATGTTAGGGGAGACTTAAAGTGTTTTGCCTTATGGTGAATGGATGCCTTCGTCATTAGAATGGAATGCGAACATTTATTTCTAAGGCACGGTCACCAAAAAAGATTAAGAACTCTAATGTGAGCGCCTGCATTCGGCTCAAAAACAAAGACAGGGCGGAGCCTACGACTACTTTCGGCTGCTCTTTTTGTCGCTCTTCAAAGAGACGACGAATATACTGGCGAAACTGTTGTAATACTAGCTTGCACAGGAGCATGTAACGCAGCCTCCTTCCTCGTACATGAAAGGGGGAGAAATCCAAACGTTTTTTTACAGAAAGTACCACCAGTAGTGGCCCCTGTTTAGTGGTACTCTAAGTATTAAATGAAGGAAGAGTACCAGCTTTCCGGCTCCAGCGGGACAATACACCGTATTAACATCAGAAAATGTCTCGTTGCGGTGGAATACCGGAAATAAATAGGAATTTTCAGTGTGCGCTTTATTCTATTTTTTGAACAAACGATCTTGGTCAACAAAATATATCGCCCCAGAAAGTTTGCTATGGGTTTTCCAACTTATCCCCTTATGATACCAACTAGATACCGCACCAGTTCGCATCGCAGATCTGAGTAGTGTGCGGAATTAGTATTTAATTTAGGGGCGACCAGATACTTCAACAAGAAGAACAAACAACAGGTTTAACGTTGCCACAACTTAACAAACAGCTTCTAGTTCCGGACTGAAGCGCCTAGAACCGCTCGGCAACTGCCGTAATGGTAGAAAGGTACCTTACAAATTCAACATGCAGATATAAAAACAAATCCAAAACTCACAGTTAGCATATTTGTCAAATTCCAGTATTTATAACCCGCTGAACTACAGCTCAGAACTGACAATTTCAAATCTATCCGATGAGTAATGCTGATAACAGAAAATTATGTTCACAAATAAGGAATATAACAACCGTATGACAACGCCCATCCGACATTGCCACACTTTTACACAATCGTAAATTTCGTTGAAAGGTGACAGTTACTGCTCAATCTCCACACAATTAAGTAAACTAACACCGCAGAAGTCACTGAAGGTTAATACACGTACCGTGTTCCACTGCTTTCTTCTCCAATATCATGACATCCTTATTATGGGCGAACATGCTACAGCAGAACGTGTTCAGGTTGGGCCCACGCTGTCTTGTTTATCTGCCGTAACGAAACACCCACAAACGACACCGCCCACAGCTCGTCGTAAATTGCGTCCATACAATTGCAGAGCCCACGGCTTATCGTTCCACAGCAGCGTTGAATTCCCAAGCGTCTCGGTTTCACCATCGGTTCATTACCACAGAGTGCCATAATTATTAATGCACAATTTGGACCATCCGGACCCCAACACTCTGCCGTTCTGTCCTTCACGCTCGGTACTTTCCAACCCTCGTCTCCTCATCGCCGGAGGGCCACTCGCCACCAACTCGACGCCCCAGTATCTCTGGCGAGGCCAATATCGACCTCAACACTCGCGGCCGGAACACAATTGTGCCGAAAATCGGCACAGTAGTAAGGATTATAAATGGTGACGTATAAGATTGGGGTACCGTTGCCAACAGGCTTCCTCCTACTGAAGATGTTGAAAACTCGTTAACTCACTGAAAAGATGACCCAGACGTCGAAGTAGAGAGTTAAACAAGATTCAGAAGCATGAGGGACAAACATACATTTGTAAAGCTGTAGGTCTATTATCTAGAGGTTTAGATGAGGTCTTTGGGTGGAAGGGGTTTGAAGGCTTCCAGTTCTTCGTATCAATCAATTAATAGGGGTATGCCCCTTCCCCATAAACGAGGCGTGATACTAAGACCAGTATCACGACAGAGTGCCAGTTAGTGAACCACAAACACTCTTTCCTTGGCAACCACCATACTGTGTTAGGCAGGAGTCCTATCTGCCCACCGTGACACACACCAATGTGTTTGAAAGTCACAACAACGATTTTATTACGAAAACATTCTGCGAGAAAGTTACAACACATGCCACTGGGAAAAAAACTTGTTTATTGATGATATAATTCATGTAACTTGATAACCAGATAAAAAAGAACCAGAATATACTAATGTATAACAGCGCCAAAACTTTGTTTAGTGATCCTAAATGAACCCACGTTTTGCGTAACGTAACTCTAATATTTATTTTATTCATTGGCTTGGTTTGCGCTCTACAGCAAACTTATTCGTGCAGATAATATACGAATGTTACACATAGTTAGCTGTTCAAAATGTTTTTTAGATACGGGGTGCATTGCGAATGTGTTCGAAATGGGTATCTGCACTGAAGAGTGCTTTGCATTCTGTGAACCTGCCTCACGAGCAGAGCCGTCGCACTGATTAAAGAGAAGGGTAACAAAGTTACACTGTAGTAATGTCGTGTTTCGTGGGAGATCAACGGAAACAACATCTGCGCCCTGTTCATCTCTACAACAACAGAAAGTAGTCTAAGAGATGTGCAGTCTCTGCAGATGTTATCAAAAATGCCTACAGTTAAATTTAAGTTTGCCAAGTAAATACACTAGGTGCCAAGATGCTGTATGCGTGGGATTTCGTGGACTTAATCCGGTGAATTAATACATAGTTGTTGCATTTCTGTGTGGTTTTCTGAATGCATTATCGTTTCCAGTGGTCTACTGAGCCTGTAAGTGGTATACGTCTGTAATCTGTACACGGGATTTCAGTCCCAATTTCATCCCTGTCGCAGCGACTGTTGTTTTCATGCGGTATTTGAAGCCCATTTCCTCATTCAGTCAGGGTGGTACTCCAATGTAGCTTCCAAGACGTGATATATTAGACATCTAGAGCACTAAAATATAGCACATACATTCTGCGCCAGGGATATCTAGTACCTTTGCTAGAAACTTGCTACCCTATGAAAATGCGTGTTACAGAACCTGACGAGCTGAAAAATGCCTTTCCTTCCCTCGGCTGCTGAAAATCAGGAATGACCTCACGACAGAGACTGCAAAACACGTTTTCCTGATTAAAGTGTTGAAGGAAGAGATAATACTGGATTAATCGATAAACAGCTTTTGATACTGCCATTAACGGCGTATTTTGTTGGCTAACATCAAATGTTTCTAAGCAGCTATCATTTCTGCCGCTAGTGATATTTCATTCTGTTTGTCTTACAAGTGTGGCGTTGTTTTGCAAGAAAATGCTTGTTGCAGATAGGAAAACTGGCACCCGCTAGTGTTTCGTCTGTAAATTAGTCATCGTTCATTGTCTTCCTATGCTCTCCTTTTTCATTTATCAGCAGACGGACGCTTAATTTCCCTTCTCTACTTTACAAACGTAGGACCTATCTTTCGTTCCAAGCCACCTGTTTGCCTTTAAAATAAACGGGAAGTTTCGTAAATCTAAATTCTTTGTAATTGTACCTTACTGTTTCCACACACTGAACAATTCACTCAGGTTCTTTTTTTTCCTTATCTTTCCGTTCGCAGATATTAAGTTGCGCACTTCGTTCGCACACTGTTCTCGCTTTCGGGAGGACAATGGTTCAAATCTTCGTCTGGCTATCTAGACTTAGATTTTTGGTGATGTCCCTAGATCGTTCAAGACAAACGTCGGAACAGTTCCTTCAAAATGTCATGTCTGATTTCCTTCCCCCACTCTTTCGTAATTATGCTTGTTCTCCGTCTCTAATGACAGCGCTGTCCACGGTACGTTAAGCTGTAATCATCTCTCCTTCTTAAGCGAGATAAAAACTTGCTCCTCTCATATGTTTACATCTATCGATAGCATCGGCACGGACATTGAATTTCTATACAGATGACGTGACGGATATGAAATCTGTAAATATTTAAATTTTTCAATCATGTATTTAGTAATAGTAGGGAGAACAGACTCAAAAAATATACAATGAATGAACTGTCTAGAACCATCATCGATACTGCCATAAAAAATAAGACAAAGTAATTAACATAATTTTAGACTGTTTTAAACGTGGAAATAGCACAGTGATGAAGTGCGTTTTACCTTTTATGTCGAAATCGTGTGCCAAAAGGAGCAATTTACAGCCCATTTGGGTAAATACTGTGCGATCTAGAGCTTTCACTTTATCAGTGCACCATGAATGCTGACATTATTGAAGACTTGTGCCTAATGTAATCAAAGTCACAACAATCTTTATACGACAACTATCGTTCTAACGTAACATCTACGTTAAAGCATTATTTTCAGTTTTATGAGATACGTACCTCTCTATTGGTCACCGGGTTTGAAAACATCAACACAAACGGTTTACCGGCTGTAAGCACGTTTCCTCATTTACGTAACCCGACATTTAAGAGCACGCTGAGAATCATCTCACAGCCCCCCGTAATAGCGACATCGTCTCCATCAGTCCGCTTTATGGACTGTTACGTAATGTCCAGTCTATCGTGTTACAACAAGTTGCTTGGATCAGCCTCTGTTACTTGGCACTGTATTATCGTTACGTAAAACCACCGGAGTTGGTTATAATTTCGGCACAGGTTCTTTTCTTATGAGAAGTCGGAGGTCATCTAGAACTTTTTGAGGAAACACACCTACCACGTTACTAGAGTAGAATAATTCTGGCAGCTAGGCTTTAACAATCGTTTTTCGTCTAAGATTCCTTGTTAATTAGGGGATGCTGATGAAAATTCTCTATCCATGCAACTTACGGACGAAGCCTGTGGTTGTCTGGCAACACTGTTTTACGATGTCTGACAAAATGAAACACCCAGAAGACATAGTTGCGTGTCTGTCCAACATCGTAAGCGTACAAACCATGTTCAGTCATGTAAATAATTAAAACCGCAATTCTCTTCGACAAATAGAACGGTCAGAAGAATGCATAGTGTTGATCGTTTTTAGTGTTGTTACCAGGCATGGTAGGGTATAAAAGGGGCGTGAACAGTGTCAGTTGTTGAGTGACCACCGTGAAGAACACGTACTCGTGGGAGACGCCATTATCAACACGTGACACAGTTTGAAACGGACATAGTTGGGGGTCTCCAATCGGCCGGCTCTGGATACATATGTGAGGGCATTGGGATTAGGGTCGTGAAAAACCGACCGCCGTTAAAACCGATACCAGTATTTTATTTAGAACCTATAGTTTTCAGTATTTATTTGGTCTGGGTTATCAAAAGCGTTTTTTTTTTTTTTTTTTTTTGACGAACAAGTGGGCAGCCATAGCAGCACTGCTAAAATTTTTCGTTTTTAAATTAACATATTTTTAAAGAAAAGGAGTAATTTTTATTCGTAAATTTTGCATTAGTTTCAAATATTGTGTTGTTGCAGAAATGGGAAAGCCGATGAGTGCTCTTTTAATAACAATGCCCACAGAGACATGCGACAATCACATTACGTAAGAATTGGTACAGTAATGCTGAGACAACAATGCAAATTATTTGCTAAATAATGTTCATGTCTGGGGAGTTTGGTGGTCAGCGGAAATGTTTAAACTCAGAAGAGTGTTTCTGGAGCCACTCTGTAGCAATTCTGGACGTACGCAGTGTGGCACTATCCTTCTGGAATATCCCAACTCCGTCGGAGTGCATAATAGACATGAATGGATGCAGGTGATCAGACACGATGCTTACGAACATGTCACCTCTCAGAGTTATATCTAGAGGTATGAGTCCCCCACCCGTATCACTCCAATTGCACCCGCCCATCATCATAGACCCTCCAGCAGCTTCAAAAGTCACCTGCTGACATGCAGGGTCCATGGATTCATGAGGTTGTCTGCATACCCGTACACGTCCGTCCGCTCGATACAATTTGAAACGAGACTCATCCGACCAGGCAACATGTTTCCAGTCATCAACAGTCCAATGTCGTTGTTGTCGGACCCAGGCAAGGCGTAAAGCTTTGTGTCGTGCAGTCATCAAGGGTACATGAGTGGCCGTCTCCGAAAGCCCGTATCGATGATATTTCGTTGAATGGTTCGCACGCTCACACTTGTTGATGGCTCAGTATTGAAATCTGCAGCAATTTGCGGAAGGGCTGCACTTCTGTGACGTTGATTGATTCTCTTCAGTCGTCGTTGGTCCCGTTCTTGCAGGATCTTTTTCGGGCCGCAGCGATGTCGGAGGTTTGATGTTTGACCCGATCCCCGATATTCACGGTACACTCGTGAAATGGTCGTACGGGAAAATCCTCACTTCATTACTATCTCGGAAATGCTGTGTCCCATCCCTCGTGCGCCGACTTCAGCACCACGTTCAAACTCACTTAATGTTGATAACCTGCCATTGTAACAGCAGTTACCGATCTAACAACTGCGCCAGACACTGGTCTTATATAGGCGTTGCCGACCGCAGTGCCGTATTCTGCGTGTTTACATATCTCTGTATTTGAATACGCATGCCTTTACCATTTCTTTGGCTCTTCAGTGTAACATCACATACCCTCTCAGTTAAGTTACATTTCATTTCCTCCATCCCTTCTGCGTGTTTCACTTTTTTTGTCAGGCAGTGATTTTGTTTTTCTCTGACTCGCCGGTGAAACGTGGCCTTGCAGTACATGCCGACTGCTCGTGGGTTCGACAATCTACTCCTAATTCTTCAGGAAGGAGGCGGTCCCACTTTATCTCAACTGGCGTTTGGGAGCGGCTATTAATATGCCCCAAGGGAAAAGGGTGGCGGTATCTTATCTGCAATAGTCACAGCAAACAAATGAGTGTTTCCGAATGGTTCTGAGTATGCAGGCATGAAACAACACGTGTTGTTTTCATAATGATGTCAGAGGCTAGTAGAATTTCTCCACCCGTTTTTTTAACATCCTCGTGTTCAGCTCAGAGAGATTTCCGTAAGGGAATATCATGCGTTGAAAATGTTTGTTAAGGAGGCTTATCATTGTGAAAACGAGAGAAGGAAAACACGTCTCCTACATTGTCTCTGTTGACAATATTAAAGCCTTTGTTGAAATACTGAAAAGGAAACTCTTAGAGAAGATTTCCAAAACCACTCAATGAAAAACTAACGAATGGATTACGTTCTACGAGTCGGGGCGTGGAATGTCAGAAACCTGAATATGGTAGGGAAGCTAGAAAATATGAAAAGGGAAACGCTAAGGCTCAATCTAGATACAGTGGGGGTCAGTGAAGTGAAACTGAAAGTAGATAAGAAATTCTGATCAGAAGAATATGGGATAATATAATATCAACAGCAGCAGAAAACTGTATGACGGAGTAGGGTTTATTATCGATAGGAACATGGGGCAGTGAGTGAGTTACTGGGAACAATTCAGTGACAGGACTCTCTTGAGATTCGACAGTAAACAAACCCCGACAGCAATAGTTCAGGTGTACATGCCGACTTCGCAAGAAGAAGATGAAAGAAAAATTATGGGAGAATATTGAACGGATAACTCAATATGTAAAGGGAGATAAAAATCTAATACTTATGGGGCATTGGAATGCTGTTGTAGGACAAGTAATAGAAGAAATAGTAACAGGAGAATATGGTCTTAGTTGTAGGAATGAGAGAGGAGAAAGACTAATTGAGTTCTGTCATAAATTCCATTTAGTAATAGCGAGTACACTGACCATAAATAAAAAGAGAACAACACATATTTGGAAAAGACCCTGAGACACTGGAAGATACCAGTTGGATTATATCATGGTCAGACAGAAATTCCGAAATCAGATACAGGACCCAGGAGCAGACACAAACTAAGATCACGATGTAGTAATGATGGAGAGCAGGCTGAAGTTTTAGAGAATCTTCCGGAAGAATCATTGTGGAAGGAAGTGGGATACTGAAGTGTACTGATGAATGATGAGACGTGTTTGAAGCTTGCTAAAGAAGTGGACACTGCAGCAAGGAATACCACAGAGGCAGTTTCGTTGAAGAGGAGTGGACATATCTAATAGCAGCAACTACCGATGCTGGTAAGACAAACAGGAGAATTAGGAAGGTAACTGCAAAGAAACATTGGGTAACGGATGAAATACTTCAAATGGTCGACGAAAGGAGGAGGACGAAAATGTTCTGTAGAAATACAAGTCACTTAGGAATGAAATGAATAAGAGGTGCATAGAAGCCAGAACGAAATGGCTGCAGGAATAAAGAAACTGAAAAAGAAATGATCGTCGGAGCGACTGACTCAGCATTTAGAAAAGTTAATCAACTTTCAGTGACATTGAAGCCAAGGGCGGCAACGTAGAGTGCAATATAAATGTCACTGTCAAAGGCAGAGGAAAGAGCGTGTCATGAGGAGAGATGGAATGTGAAACGACATTCTTCACCTAACGGCTGATGTATCTATTGTTTATATATAAAAAAAACGAGATCCCATCAGCACCCTCTCAAATCTGTAACTCTCGTGGATATACTTACCTTGTGATCGTTGGTTGCTCAGGACTGCAGATCCACGAGCTCATATTTTGACTGACATGTTTCTTGACTTTGTAAATAACAAAAGCTTTACTTCATCTGTGCAATATCGTCACGCTAAGCAAAAACAATACAGCACCATCTTGAAAATTACGCCCAATCTGTAACTGTCAAAGAGATACACCTGTTAATAGCGTGCCAAGACTATCGCACCCTCCCCCCTCCCCCCCCCCTCTCTCTCTCTCTCTCTCTCTCTCTCTCTCTCTCCTCCCACTTTCAGCTGTGGATACTGTTCTATTCTGGTGGCTTCTAACATCGTTCCCAGAGCATCGATCACGCCCTACGTCAGGATTACGACATGCCTTGTGAATCACATTAAGTTTCATGTAATTTAAAACTATGCTCATGGCCAATTATACAAATAATTCAGTGTACCTAAATGACTTTGTGAGTCGGAACTTCCTGGCAGATTAAAACTGTGTGCCAGAACGATACTCGAACTCCGGACCTTTGCCTTTCGCGGACGTGAGTCGTGCTTCGGTAGCTCAGATGGTAGAGCACTTGCCCGCGAAAGGCAAAGGTTCCGAGTTCGAGTCTCGGTCGGGCACACAGTTTTAATCTGCCAGGAAGTTTCATATCAGCGCACACTCCGCTGCAGAGTGAAAACCTCATTCTGTTCCCATTTAAATAATATGTTGATTTAACTGGATCAAAACGAGGTTGCAAAGGATACAAACATACAAAAACAAAAATCTCTAGATAAATAGCAAAATAAATGTCAAACAGAATATTATTGTGCTGTATATAATTTTGTTCAGCTAAAGTATTACGAGTTTTATCGACGTACCTTTATCGATGTTTCAATTAATTAACAACAATTAAAACATCGTATTTTAAGTAAAACTGGTTATCAGAATCGCGATATTTTGACCTTGTGCTGTAACCGAATTTTATAAATAATTATCAGAATTAAGACAAACAGTGCCTTCATATTAGGCTTCGCTAAATTGATTGACTGAAGTTATCCTCCACAAAACATACGAATATTGTATCACTGCGCGAATGAGACGTTTCTGGCTTCTGATACACGATAGTATAGCTGCCAATTAGGTAAAAACAGAACCAAATGCGAAAATTTGAACTAAATGAACAAAACTGATAAAGTAAATACGAGTACAAAGATCGATATGGAAAGGGACGGATCATTTCAAGCAGTTTTATGTAGTGACCGTCTACCTGTTATGTTACTTCAGAGCTAACTTTTTTATTGCGTAGAATTTTTGGTTTTATTTTACAGAGCAGTTTTCATCTGAAGCATTCGATTTGGAATTGATGGAGTGTGGCCAGCGATCTCTATTTCATGAAAAATGCGGTGAGTTCGATAGAATTACATGCCATAGCTAAAAAGTGGAATCAAAAAGTATCGACAGAAATGCGGACCTCGCGCGAAACGTGTTCAAATGGTTCAAATGGCTCTGAGCACTATGGGACTTAACTGTTGAGGTCGTCAGTCTTAAACATAACTAACCTAAGGACATCACACACATCCATGCCCGAGGCAGGATTCGAACCTGCGACCGTAGCGGTCGTGCGGTTCCAAACTGAAGCGCCTAGAACCGCTCGGCCACTCCGGCCGGCTGCGAAACGTGTTGCCAAGTTTGTTTCGAGAACACTAGAAGTCTTTCTGGGAAGCCCTTACACATCTTCCATATAGTCACATGAAAAGTAGACAAACGGAGAAAAGTAAGTACACTGTTTTTATTTCGAAAGTAGTCGCAATAACTGTTAATATATTTATCCCACTGTGAGACAATACGGTCAGTGCCTTCACGGAAAAACGTTTGCTGTTGCCTACGGGACAGTGATTGTACCCGCACGTGCACCCCTTACAAGAAAATTGATGGCCACGAAAGTCTTTCTTCAGGGCAGCAGAAATATGGAAATCGCGTGGGGAGAGATCGGGACTGTACGCAGGATGTGTACAGGCTTCCAATCAAATTGTTACTGAGTAATCGGAACAAACTTGGCAACATGTACGCACGACCATATGTTTCAAACATGCTGCAGAAGTTCCGCTGGGAAGGCCTTAGACATCCTCCATATAGTCCGATCTCTCCCGAAGCGATTTCCATATTTTTGGAGCCCTGAAGAAAGATCCTTGTGGCCGTCGGCTTGCTTCGGACGAAGAGTTGCATGCCTGAGTACAACCATGGACCCGCAGGCAACCGCAAACATTTTCCTGCGAAAGTACTGACAGACATGTCTCACAGTGGGACCGTTATGTCGACAACTTTCCAAATAATAAATAGTTTATCTACTTTTCGGCATCTGTCTCGTTTTCATGTGACTGCCCCTTATACGAGGGTGAGTCAAATGAAAACATTAAATTTGTAATAACAAATAGAAAGATCGCGCCGTTATCCTCTAAGTTGGTAAGCGTGCTACAAACAGCGTGCAGAATGGCCTGTAGGTGGCAGCATAGTGCAGATGCACTCATACCGTCGCAGTATCAGTATAAAGATGGCCGTCCCACTTGTGACTTGCACCAGGGAAGAACAGCGTTCTGTTATTCGGTTTTTACGTAGTGAAGGTGTGAAACCTATTGAAATTCATCGACGAATGAAGATTCAGTACGGTGATGCGTGTTTGTCACAGCAGCAAGTCTACGAATGGAGTAGGAAGTTCGCAAATGGTGTGACTTCAGTGGAAGATGCTCCTCGTCCAGGTCAGGCACAACGAGTTGTGACTCCACAGAACATTGCAGCAGTTGAAGCCATAGTGAAGGAGATGTGCTCCAGTTTCACAAAGTGTCTGTAAGATGGGTGACACGGCAGCTGACTCCTGAAATGAGAGAACGACGTGTTGATGCTTGTGAAGAACTTCTTCGGCGCTTTGAACGAGAAGGTGATGGCTTCCTTGCAAGAATCGTTACTGAGGATGAAACCTGGGTTCACTTCCACCAACCGGAAACGAAGAGAGCGAGCAAGGAATGGCGCCATTCCTCATCACCAAAACCAAAGAAGTTTCGAACAGAACCATCAGCAGGGAAGGTTATGCTGACTCTCTTTTGGGACGAAAAAGGCGTCATTTTAGAGCATTACATGCCTAGAGGGACCACTGTTACCAGTGCATCATACACAGATCTAATAAAAAATCATCTGCTGCCTGCAATCAAATCAAAGCGACGTGTATTGCTGTCAGCAGGTGCGCTTTTGCAACATGACACTACAAGGTTCAAATAAATGGTTCAAATGGCTCTGAGCACTATGGGACTTAACTTTTGAGGTCATCAGTCCCCTAGAACTTAGAACTACTTAAACCTAACTAACCTAAGGACATCACGCACATCCATTCCCGAGGCAGGATTCGAACCTGCGACCGTAGCGGTCGCGCGGTTCCAGACTGTAGCGTCTAGAACCGCTCGACCACAACGGCCGGCGCACTACAAGGCCCCACACTGCCCGTACAACAGTTGCAACAGTCACAGACCTGCATTTTGAGTATCGTCCTCATCCACCAAACTCACCAGACCTTGCCCCAAGTGATTTCCATATGTTTGGACCACTCAAAGACGCAATGGGAGGAAAGAAGTTCCGTTCTGATGAAGAAGTACGCCACGCGGTGCATGAGTGGTTGCGCGGACTAACAAAAGAATTTTTTTCTGAAGGAATTTATGCACTTTGTAAGCGCTGGAGGACTTGCATTGAATGTGGGGGAGATTATGTTGAAAAGTGATACAGCTTAGTAAATATTTAAGGTTTTCATTTGACTCACCCTCGTATTATCAACCGTACTCATGGAAATATATAATTTGGCTTATAACAGTGTTCTGTAAAGGGTAACTGAAATTCACTAGCTGTGGTCCACAGATAGCATTTTTTTTAAATGATTAGTTGTGAAGTGACTGTAGTTATATACCTGCATGTGATATAGCTAGCCCCTTTATTAATAATTTACAAATGTTACACTAAAGTACATTTTATCATAATTAATTACAGTAATCAACTTTCACTAACGTAAAATGTGGGTCTTGATGGCATGCATCACTACAGTGTATGTGGCTGAACTTATGGAGAATAGGATTTTGATGGATGACAAATTGGTGAGGTTGACGATGACAATGTAACAGTACGTTTTATTCTTCTATCTGACAGTGGTTCGGAATTGCCTCAAGCAGCATTGTCGATATGGGGTCTGCGATACTGCGGCTCTTCGTAGCTCGGCGGACGGTGCAGACGGGGACTACAGTGTGGAGCTCAATACCGCCACGCTTTTCACCCACCGCTTGCCGTCGTGTGCAGTTTGTGGTTAGCTAAAATCGAGTCACGTGATACTTTCCGTCGTTTTGGGCCTTTAACTGCTTGTGTTACGTAGAAAGAATCACGTATTTTCTTACGTTTGGTGTTTAATAATAGCAAAATTAAGTTGTTACGACTGTATTTTTAAAGCCCAAAAGGGAGGAAAACTTTCTAAGCTTCTGCTTGGAGGTTTGAGGAACTTCGGTCGTTCACTTACGTAGTAAAATAGAACACCTACAGCCGTCCTTACGATATTATTTATTATATGGCTACAAATTTCGGTGCTTCACTACACCATCTTCAAGCCTTGACTGACTCGGAGGGGGTTAACTGCAATCGTATAGACGATTCCTCTGTGGCCACATCTATGAACTGTTTCCACAGACGACTTGTAATAACGTGTTGTGCCTCCAGCCAACAACTACCAGCGTACAACTACATCGATGTTGCAGGTACTCTGCAAAAACCAGTTCCCAGATGTTGGGAACTGAGGAGCCATGTTTACGATTGGAGTTAACACCCTCAAAGTCACTTAAGGCCTGGAGATGGTTTACAGAAGCAGAGGAACCGGTAGCCATATAATAAATAACATCGTAAGGACGACTATAAGTGTTCCACTTTATTACATTTTACTAGCTTCGTCCTGAGGGAAACTGTAAAGTTTAAAGGTAATTTCTGATAAACAATAGTTGACATTGCCAGACAATTGCTTATTCTAATTTCGTTCATTATCTACCATTTTGTGTACAAATGCATAATTATTAGGTACGTCCTGAAAGAAAGGAACAGTTATGCCAACTTGTTTTAATATATAACATTTACATTTTTGTCACAACTTTCCATCCCTACCCTGAGAACCAAAGTACAGTGATACATGTAAGACATACATATGAATTCCACTGTCGTAAGATTTGTGTGTTAGATGTCAAGCAAGGATACTGTGAAATCTTCATTCTTTCGTGATACGTCTGTAAGGAGGATACTGTTAATTGTTTTTCTGCTATCCGTAATACATTTGTTCTGCACAGTAATTTGCTAGATTAAATCTCTCTTGTCAAAAATACAGAACTATTACTTCATAGGACAAAATATATCATATACAGTTATTGTGTCTTAAAAACAAATGATGAAAGCTGTTTAATAAAATACGCTGCAGAAGAAAACCTACAATCTGGCCTCTTACTTAAACCTTGCTACCACAGAAGCATGCCTTCCGTAATAGTTATTCGCTTCTTTTCGTTAATTTCTTTTAACCTGTAACGGATACTGCTTCATAGTTCCGGCGTTTGTCTTGCGATTTTCAATTTTATTTATAAAACTATGTTTTGCGACCTAATATTTACCGACTGCCTATTTCTTCTTGTGTGGAGGCAAGATGACCAGTTTGTGGAAACATTATGTATTTTAGGATGGTGCTGTAATACGAAGTTTATCACTGTTGTTGTTAAGCAACGTTAGCACGTCGAGAACTGAAATCGGAAAACATTTTTTCGACTCACTCATCATCATCAATGGGTTGTCTTTCTTGCGGCAGGTTTTGACTGCATAGCCCTCCATGCTTCTGTCTTTTGCGTTCCTCTTCATTCTTTGGTACCTTCATTGTGGCCTGCTGACATCATCCAGTATCTGGAACCTTCTTCTGCCCTTCCCTCTCTTACCCTGAACGAAACCTTCAATTGCTTCTACTAGAAGGCAATCTCTTCTTAGACTGTGGCCTCTCCAGTGTAGTTTCCTCCTCGTCACCGTCAGCACCATCCTCCGTTCTTCTCAAACTCTCCTCATTACTTCTTCAAATGGTTCAAATGGCTCAAATGGCTCTGAGCACTATGAGACTTAACATCTGAGGTCATCAGTCCCCTAGAACTTAGAACTACTTAAACTTAACTAACCCAAGGACATCACACACATCCATGCCCGAGGCAGGATTCGAACCTGCGACCGTAGCGGTCGCGCGGTTCCAGACTGAAGGGCCTAGAACCGCACGGCCACGGCGGCCAGCCATTACTTCTTCATTCCTGACTTTATCAGTCCAGTTTATTTTCCCATTCTAAGCCATATCCACATTTCACAAGCTTCAATTCTTTTCTCATCCCGCTTTCTCAATTCGACTCACTATATTACTTTTTTTTTATTGCTGAAAATTCGAGACGTTCAGTTTCAAAGGTGTGCTCAACTTTAGCAATGCATGAGACCCCCTGAGTTGGCTCCTTTATTAACTATGGCTAAAGGCGCTGTAGTGGTCAGTGTTTAAGCAGAAATGTGGCGGCAGCCGGTTAAGACGGCTGCACTCTCACTGTAGATCTGGGCTTAAATGTGCACGCAATCACGTACTGCCACTTGCCTGTGATCACATGAGGCCTTCATACCGCGCCATTTTGTAAGGGACAGTTAATTAAAAACCGAATAGCAGCTACAAAGCAAACATGGAATGATTCAATTCAAAAGTAATCATCATACGCGTTAAGACATTTATCCCAGTGAAAGATCAGACGATCAATTCGTTTTTCGTAGAAGGCGGTCGGCCGCTGACAGATCCAGCCCCGCGTCCACTCTTGCATTTCCTTGTCCAAGGGAAACGGACGTCTACGCACGTCTTTCGTCAAGCCGCCAAAGATGTGAAAAGCACACGGTGACAGATCTTGGCTGTACGGAGGATGTTGCAGTGTGTTCCAACCAAACCCCTGAAGTGTAGCCTTTGTCCGATTCGCAGTGTGAGGGCGGATGTTATCGTGCAACGAGGATGGGTTCCTCGAGCGTATAACCACAATTAAAGTGCTGTGCTATGAACACACTTTGCAGAAACTGCAACGAGCCATAAAGTGAAACCGTGCAGGAGTGGACGATAATGCCCGCCTCCGCACTGCCAATAGCACGAACATAAGCCTACGCCTGTGCGATTTGGTTGGGATATACCGCAACATCCTCACAGCCCTGATCGTTCACCATGAGATTTTCACATATCTGGCGGCCTGAAGGAAGACATGGACGTCGGTTTCTGTCGGACGAGGAAGTGCAAGAAGCGTGTGGATCCGTCAGCGACCGACCACGTTCTACAAAAAAGGAATGATCGTCTCGTCTCCTAATAGAATAAATGTCTTAGTGCGTGTGTTGATTACTTTTGAATTGACCCATTCCATGGTCCTGTTGTGGCGGATGTCGGTTTTAATTTTACTGCATGTTACATGGAGTGCTCTCGACTTTTGACTGTTTTATGGTTTTCTCTCTTTCGGTATTCAGTGTGGACTCATAACGACCTTACTGTATCTTGGAATGTGTTTCCAGTCAGTCGTTGTCTACGCCAACTGAAGTCTTTACCGGCCACTCGCTACTGCCATTTTTTCCACCGGTCTCCAAGTTTCAAAACACGCCATCACTCCAGGCTAATTATTGACTTGCTCGGATGGTTCTGGTAGCAGTGAGAGACTGCAGACGTGGCGTGCCCTGCTTAGTGGCCCACTGTGCGTGTAGTGAGCTTGAAGCAAGAAGAGCGCGCTAAACGGAGAGCGGCTGCCGCCCAGATGGGATCAACGGGTCAGGGCCGTGGCTACTGCCGCACATTCTGCAGCTAAAGGCTGCGCTGCGCTGCGCCGCGCTTCCCGGCAGCCGCAGGCTCAGAGCCGCTACCTGAGGCTTCCGGCTGCCGCAGTGCCAGCCACCACAGCCTTCACCGGGACAGGAAGGTGGCGACATTCTCCTGCTCTGTCGACTGGCTGCTTGCTGACTCTGGAATAACAACTTCCCTACCTAAGACAACTTTTTCCCTCGTCTGGTAGATAAACTGACGACCTCTTCCACGGACGCGGCAAGGATGCGGAAATTACTTCGGCCATGACCTCTGCACGGCAGTGATAGAACAGATAGTATGGATTTCACCGCTCTCTTTGCCCTATATCATTTTTATAAAAAACAATACTGTTGGATTTGATGTTAAATCCTGCCTAGTCGTCAAATATGGGATGTCTAGAAAACCTGCTTTCTCGGGTCTGTAGACAACAATTCAAGCAAATCGTATTAACGAGTTTTATTACAAAAAAGTAAATGACAGTACTTAACTTTGAATACACTACTGGCCATTAAAATTGCTACACCACGAAGATGACGTGCTACAGACGCGAAATTTAACCGACAGGAAGAAGATGCTGTGATATGCAAATGAGTAGCTTTTCAGAGCATTCACACAAGGTTGGCGCCGGTGGCGACACCTACAACGTGCTGATATGAGGAACGTTTCCAACCGCTTTCTCATACACAAACAGCAGTTGACCGGCGCTGCCTGGTGAAACGTTGTTGTGATCCCACGTGTAAGGAGGAGAAATGCGTGCCATCACGTTTCCGACTTTGATAAAGGTCGGATTGTATCCTATCGCGATCGCAGTTTATCGTATCGCGACATTGCTGCTCGCGTTAGTCGGGATCCAGTGACTGTTAGCAGAACGTCGAATCGGTGGGTTCAGGAGGGTAATACGCAACGCCGTGCTGGATCCCAACGGCCTCGTATTACTAGCAGTCGAGATGACAGGCATCTTATCCGTATGGCTTTAACGGATCGTGCAGCCACGTCTCGATCCCTGAGTCAACAGATGGGGACGTTTGCAAGACGACAACCACCGGCACGAACAGTTCGACGACGTTTGCAGCAGCATGGACTATCAGCTCGGATACCATGGCTGCGGTTACCCTTGACGCTGCATCACACACAGGAGCGCCTGTGATGGTGTACTCGACGACGAACCTGGGTGCACGAATGACAAAACGTCATTTTTTCGGATGAATCCAGGTTCTGTTTACAGCATCATGATGGTCGCATCCAGGTTTCGCGACATCGCGGTGGACGCACATTGGAAGCGTGTGTTCGTCATCGCCATACTGGCGTATCACCCGGCGTGATGGTACGGGGTGCCATCGGTTTCACGTATCGGTCACCTCTTGTTCGCATTGACGGCACTTTGAACAGTGGACGTTACATTTCAGATGTGTTACGACCCGTTGCTCTACCCTTCATTCGATCCCTGCGAAACCCCACATTTCAACAGGATAATGCACGCCCGCATGTTGCAGGTCCTGTACGGGTCTTTCTGGATACAGAAAATGTTCGACTGCTGCCCTGGCCAGCACATTCTCCAGATCTCTCACCAACTGAAAACGTCTGGTCAATGGTGGCCGAGCAACTGGCTCGTCACAATACGTCAGTCACTACTCTTGATGAACTGTGGTATCGTGTTGAAGCTGCATGGGCAGCTGTACCTGTACACTCCATCCAAGCTCTGTTGGACTCAATGCCCAGGCGTATCAAGGCCGTTGTTACGGCCAGAGGTGGTTGTTCTGGGTACTGATTTCTCAGGATCTATGCACCCAAATTGCGTGAAAATGTAATCACATGTCAGTTCTAGTGTAATATATTTGTCCAATGAATACCCGTTTATTATCTGCATTTCTTCTTGGTGTAGCAATTTTAATGGCCAGTAGTGTATTACACAGAAGTGTCGCAAGCAAAGGGCGACGTAAACAATAAACAAGTTTCTTCAGTATATAAAATGCTACATAGTACAAGCAAAATGACAACTAGTCTTGAAGCTATTCTGCAACTGGGCCGCGACCAGTCGGGCGCGACGCTTATGTTCTCTTCGCCCAGAGGCCGCTGCTGTCGAGTTGTCGTCCTGGAGAGGGTCGGTCAGCGTGAAATTTGCTGACTTCTTCACAGTACACAGGTGTTATGTGCATCTTCTGTTGTGAGACCTTTTTAAATATGGTGCCTTCATTATGCTGTAAGAAAAATTACTGACGCAGACAGAAACATGTATTTTTTAAATCATTAGAAACATTTGGAAATTTATTTGAGCCTTGCTGCAGCTTGCGTTGGTGCTGTTTGTAGGTTCCCGCCCTCTGTTGGAGGCCAGACGGTATCGTTTAGTGGGCATGGTTACGGTTGTTTGTCTTCTTCTCGTGTTGACTGGCGCCACTAGGTTTCGCAAGCGTTGCCTGTCCGCTAGTGGCAGCAGCGGCTGTTATCGGTATGTAGTAACTGTTGTCCTATATTAGGGGCGACATCGTTGTATTTCCGGGTCGGGTAAATGGCGAGTTCGGTCGGGGACTCAGTAGGAGCCAGGTCCGTGCAGTGAGCAAACACGCCGGGACTGCTGGCTGCACGCATGGACTGCCGCATGGAAGGGCTGTGGTCACGAGGGTGCACGACCTCGTCGTAAACCGGATCCAGCAAGCCTTAAGATGAGCGCCAAGTAGAGAAACCTACAAGATTGTGATGTCTCGCGATTCTCCAGTGACTTTGGGTTCATGTTGCTGCTCGTAGTGTCACCGAGGCGAAGAGCAGCGAGTGGAGTGCTTTCTACTCTGGTTGTAGTGGTTCCTTTCTCGTTCCGGGCGCTCTGAACACAATATTCTGGGGACGTAGTGCAGACCGCCGGTTCCAGCTTTGGCGTATTGCTCCATCGTTGCATTTGGTTTATCGGACGTCAGGTAGCTTCAGCAAGATTATCATTAGTCATTCGTTAGACTACCACTAGTCTGAGTTACCATCTTGTGAAGTGAATGCAACTCTTGGCAGCCTATCTCATCGCTCGCAAAAGTGTTTGTTGCCGGACCTTCTCAGAGGTCGATTCCTGGAGAACCCTCTGTGACCCCTTGTGTTACAAAGTTTACCATCATATCATTTCTCCCGTTTGGTGATCAGTTGCTTGTTTTTTTTTAATTAACCTTTGCTACTGAATTTGCTGTTTTACAGCAGGTTTCTAAATTTTTTTTTTAATTATTGCCGTTCCTGGCGCGTAACGCCTTCAGCCGTGACTGTGGTCATTTGCCTTAAAATTCTAATTTGGTATTTGTATTTTAGCAGTAAGCCTTAAAACCTTATTTACTGCCATTCCTGGCGTCTGATGCCTTCTGTGTTTGTGGCTACTTGCCTGTAATATTTCAATACCTGTAATCTGTAAGTTGCAGCGAGTTTTAAAAAGTTCTTGACAATTTTTTATATTATTGTCATTCCTGGCGTGTAGGGCCTTCTGCCCAGATCACAGTGGCTTGCTTTTAAAAAATTATCTGTTGTATCTGTATTTAATGGTGATCTGAGAAATTGTCACTCACCGAAAACACTATTATTTATACTGTTGTTTATTCCTTCATTAGTAACGTGTGGTATTTTTTATTTATTGTTGAGTCTGGAATTATTGGTTTAAAATAAACTGTGTGTAACTGTAAAAGGCAACCAATAGTAACTGACTACGGCCCCGTCCACAATCGTAACCGAATCCTGCCTTCCCTTGACTACCACCAGATTTCACTATCAAAAATTTTTATGCACACTTGAACGCAAGTACACTAGTATATGATACTGCATTTCCTTGCCTGAAGTAATAGCAACCATGCCAAGTTGAGCAAATAGAAAATGGGGAAGATGAACATCTAAATCTTTCCGTGCGAGCTCTGATTTCTCTCGTTTTATTACGATGGTCATTTCTCCCTATGTAGGTGGGCATCAACAAAATATTTTCGCATTTGATGGAGAAAGTTCGTGACTGAAATTTCATGAAAAGAAAGCATCGTAACGACAAGCCCTTCTATTAATTATTGCCACCCCAACTAGCGTATCATATCCGTGACACACACGCCCCTATTTCACGATAATACAAAACGAGCTGCCCTTCTTTGAAATTGTCAGATGTCCTCCGTCGATCCTATCTGATAATGGTCCCATACCATGGAGCTATTCTCGAGAAGAGGACAGACAAGCTTAGTGCAGGTAGTCTCTTTTGTAGATCTGTTGCATCTTCCAACTGTTCTTCCAATAAATCTCAGTCTTTTGTTCGCCTTTCGCGAAACATTTTCTATGTGATAGTTCATACTTAGGTATTTAGATGAAAAGATAATATTTAAATTTTTTATTTATTGTGTAATCGAAATTTAACGAAATTACTTTCGTTGTCATGTGGAGGGTTTTACATTTTTTTAATGTTTACGATCAATTCCCAGTTTTCGCATCACACACACACCTTGTCCGAATAATTTTGCAGTTAGTTTTGATGTTCTAATGACTGTACTAGGCCGTAAACGACAGTGGATTACATTATCTCGTGGATCATTCGCACAGGCTGAGAACAGCAGAGGGCCCTCATCAGTCTCTTGGGGAATCTCTGCAAACATAGAATGACTTAAAACTAACATTATTCTTGTTACTTTATAGTTAATGACTATTTTGCAACCTTCCCGTATCCTTCTAGCAGTTCCATGCTCTAAGTAAACAAAATTAACTTGTATCCTACGAAACACAAATGTAGTTGTACGAGGTGCATTCAAGTTCTAAGGCCTCCGATATTTTTTTCTCCGGACTGGAAAGAGATAGAAACATGCGCATTGTTTTAAAATGAGGCCGCGTTCATTGTCAATACGTCCCAGAGATGGCAGCACCGTACGGCAGATGGAATGTTACCGCCAGCGGCGAGAATGAGAACTGTTTTAAATACTTAAAATGGCGACGTTTTCCTTACTTGAACAGCGTGCAATCATTCGTTTTCTGAATTTGCGTGGTGTGAAACCAATTGAAATTCATCGACAGTTGAAGGAGTGACATGTGGTGATGGAGTTATGGATGTGTCGAAAGTGCGTTTGTGGGCGCGACAGATTAATAAAGGCAGAACATCGTGTGACAACAAACCGAAACAACCTCGGGCTCGCACAAGCCGGTCTGATGACACGATCGAGAAAGTGGAGAGAATTGTTTTTGGGGATCGCCGAATGACTGTTGAACAGATCGCCTCCAGAGTTGGCATTTCTGTGGGTTCTGTGCACACAATCCTGCATGACGACCTGAAAATGCGAAAAGTGTCATCCAGGTGGGTGCCACGAATGCTGACGGACGACCACACGGCTACCCGTGTGGCATGTTGCCAAGCAATGTTGACGCGCAACGACAGCATGAATGGGACTTTCTTTTCGTCGGTTGTGACAATGGATGAGACGTGGATGCAATTTTTCAATCCAGAAACGAAGCGCCAGTCAGCTCAATGGAAGCACACAGATTCACCGCCACCAAAAAAATTTCGGGTAACCGCCAGTGCTGAAAAAATGATGGTGTCAATGTTCTGGGACAGCGAGGGCGTAATCCCTACCCATTGCATTCCAAAGGGCACTACGGTAACAGGTTCATCCCACGAAAATGTTTTGAAGAACAAATTCCTTCCTGCACTGCAACAAAAACGTCCGGGAAGGGCTGCGCGTGTGCTGTTCCACCAAGACAACGCACCCGCACATCGAGCTAACGTTACGCAACAGTTTCTTCGTGATAACAACTTTGAAGTGATTCCTCATGCTCCCTACTCACCTGACCTAGCTCCTAGTGACTTTTGGCTTTTTCCAACAATGAAGACACACAGCCGTGCTGCTATTGCCTCAGCGCTTTTCCAGTGGTCAAAACAGACTCGTAAAGAAGCCTTCGCCGCTGCCATGGAATCATGACGTCAGCGTTGTGAAAAATGTGTACGTCTGCAGGGCGATTACGTCGAGAAGTAACGCCAGATTCATCGATTTCGGGTGAGTAGCTAGTTAGAAAAAAAATCGGAGGCCTTAGAACTTGAATGCACCTCGTATATGTGATACGTTGCGCGACTGGCGCCAGTACCCCTTTCTGGTAGTGTCGTCTTTGCCATCGATTTCGCCTTGGCCGACGCAAATCAGGCTATTTAAGTCCGCATCGTCGAGGCAGCAGATCTCACTGTGTGGTCTGTCGATTGCGATTACAGCACGGTAGGGAGGTTAGCCCTTACTTGGTGCGCTTGCTCATTGCGCTTGGTATTACTGGAGTGCTGCGGCCGGAAAAGGCGGAAAGGTTTTGGGTTCCGGCACGAGGCGTGGTGTTTGGCTTTTCTCGCCACGCAGTGCATGTTGAAAGAAGAGCTTGCCGGAGCGTCGTCTGGCATTAACCGCTCTCCTGTGCATATGGTGTGTGTTCGATTTAAACAAGTGCAATTATGTGCTTATATATATATTTGTTAATGGTTAACTAATGTCTTCAGTGACGAGTCTGATGCGTCAAAGTTATGTCACATGTGGCATTATAACGGGGCTTGGGATTTTCATTTTAGTTTCCTACCACTTGAGGAAAGATCTGCACCTATATATAAGGAAACCCGGTGAGCTCCTCATTATTGAGTGATGGTATATCAAATATTGTTGTAACCTTGGTGATTAAGTACCAAAATTTGCGGCTGGAGTAACGAAATGTTGTCTCGTAAAGCTACATCAGATTCCATGAAAGTGCAGTTCTGGTGGGCTCTCGCCCGTTTAAAGTAATACTCAGTGTTGCTATTACGTTTCAAGGAACCATCTTAGCCGGCCGGTGTGGCCGAGCGGTTCTAGGCGCTTCAGTCTGGAACCGCGCGACCGCTATGGTCGCAAGTTCGAATCCTGCCTCGGGCATGGATGTGTGTGATGCCCTTAGGTTAGATAGGTTTAAGTAGTTCTAAGTTCTAGGGGACTTATGACCTCAGAAGTTAAGTCCCATAGTGCTCAGAGGCATTTTAACCATCTTATTTATGCACGTACTGCAGTGTTTAAGTGAATTCTTAAACGTTGAGTTTTAAAAAAATTGGCGAGCCTTCCTGTTTAATGTTATCTTTCATTCTTTTATGTAATATGAATGTCGAATTGCAAGTGTGCTGTTGTAGTTGATTTATGTTTCAGTTGGGCGGAGTGCAGTGTATTTCGTCCGGTACAGTGGGACGTGACACCAGGACTTGACGACTTGGCCGTTGCCAGTGCAACTGTATTTCGTTAGACCGGGCTCCATGTTCCTAGCCTTCTGTCTCGATCTCGTCCTTAATTTGAGTATTGCTGTTCTCTTTGTTCCTGACTCTGTCAGGTCGTTAAGCTTTGTAGCTCGTTCTTCCGCCGCCTTGGCGGATGCACCTTTCGCTCGAAATAAGAATTTAAACCTGCAAAATTGGGTCACTCGGTAATCAGTGCCCGATCAGATTGCTGGAGGCTCCGCCTTATTAATTCTGTATTCCCTTATCAGCCATTTGTATCATATTTGTACCTTGTACGGTGATTGTGAAGTTTAATTTTTATGAAGGAGAGTTTCATGTGCGTATGCTATCAGGGAATGTTTGGATGCTGAGGCGCTGTTTTTTATTAATTGTTTGTTATTTAATTATTGGCTACCTGTATTGGCATCAACTGGATTATGCCTTAGTCAGAAGTTGTTCTGCCCGGTGTCTTCATTGCAAAGCGGTGAAGTTTTAGAAGTTGCCTTATTGTTATTTATGTGCCTTATGTTATGCCTTAAGGTTATACCTTGGTATTAAATTATACTGCAAAAGAGAAGTCATTGTACAGGATAGTCTTGCGGGTTCAGAGTTTGGCGACTTTGATTGTATTAAGTATTTACACTAACAGAAATTTTCTTAATGTTTTATGCAATTGTTATGCAGATTTCAACAGGGTTTTATTGTATTTAAATTGTGCAAGCTAATAAACATTGTTTAACACATGCTGTATATATCTGGTAATTATGGCCCTGCTGCTTCCTGTCTTATTATTGGACGAAATAGCACGTTCCAATATGTAATTCTCTATTATTACTTTGGTTTTATTTTCATACAAACATTACTAATCCTTCTGAAGCGCACATAAAAATACAATAACTTCTGAAGATTTTGACGAAAAAAGAAGGAAGTCGGCCCGATCCCACTGTCTGAACTTCCGGCACTGCCTGTCTAATAGGAGAAAGTCGCAGTCTACCAGTGAAATGGCGCCAAAGCTCTGGCTCCACTCAGTACCGGCGCCAGTATTGCAGCATTTCCCGAACGCTGCAAAAACAAGGTGCTGCGCATCGACGGAGCGGTCGGCGGTCCCTGCGTGGATATCCATCACTGCTACTTAGGTCTTTGCGTGTATCAGTAGGTGGCAGTTCATCATTTCTTGGGAATTCGTGAGCAATGCTGCACTTGGAAGTACGGTAGTGATGTCCTAAATTGAAAGAGTTAAATAATGTAGGAATTTAGTATTGGAAAAAATAAAAACGTGCTGATGTGTTAAGGAAAACTACGAGTGAGTGAAGAGGCATATGGAAATCTACAAACCATATTTTATAACTTACGTTAGGGAACAGATCACCAGAAGGAAACATCCAACAGCTCCAAACTTCGTATCTGAAGCAGTGAGGACTATTATTTTCCCTTGATCTTCATTCTTAAAAAAGTTTTCCAGTTTTTAAAACAAAACGCTTTTCATAAATGTAGCTGATGATTGATGCAATTTATCTGCAAATGCTTAATTTATTAATCCATATTTCTCCGACAAATGATCATGTGTCCAGTTCGAAGGGCTTGCTCATGTGGGGAAAGTAAGCAGTTTGTGAAAAGTAGTAACACCTTAACTCGCGCGAGAGTCGGGCGACGTTTCGTAACGGAATGATTCGAAGTGCACCATTTTACAGAAATCGTGCTTCTCCCTACCGTAGCAGAGTCTGAACTCTTAACTGGAAACACTGAGAGAGACCCCTTGCGCACTGCATAGGCCGGCGCTATGCTGGGCCCTGCAGAGTCTTCGAAGAGTGCAAACTTTTAACACAGTATCAATAGGCCTACCACTCATTAACGCAGCTACGCAAGTAAGTGGAAGTTTGACGGGTGGGCTTCTGCAAGAATTTTGTGCAAGCATGTACAAATCCCTTTCGCATCCATGCAGTCGAAGAATGCTTGAACAAGCAAAAGTTTTGTGCTTCCAATACGTGCAGCTCTGGCGAAGACTATTTGAGAGAGAGAGAGAGAGAGAGAGAGAGAGAGAGAGAGAGAGAGAGGGAGGGAGGAAACACGATGTGTGGTGAAAAGACTTGCTAACGAAACTAAAAACTTATTTTCGCATTAAGTTACTCCGTGGTTTAAAGATATGGTGACATAACTGAAATAATTATTTAAGGATCAATGGAAAACATATTCCAATCACTATCACTCGTAACACTAGTGATCAAAAAACAGGATACAATCCTGAGAGAAGCTATAACGCCACACGAAAGACAGATTGCAAAATTGCAATTTCTTTCGTGCTGAAGGTGCTATGAAATCTCAAATACGCATCTATACACATCTGTAATAAGTGAGTATTAATTTATGTACCTCATCTCAACCCGCGTCAGGTTCATACATACCCTCAATTTCTTCCCTCCTCTCGTCTGTTCTGGACCACTGATCTTTTCAGTAACGACATGTCTGTCTGTGGCATGATCAATTACTTTGTATTGTACAGAACACCATCCATCTTTGCTTCACAGTGGTAGACTTTAGATTTAATGCTTTCGAACCACGGTGCGCTTTTCCAGCGATTTGCTTCACATCACTCGACACAGTGTCTCTACGAAATTGCGTCAGTAGTGATTGATTATACAAACCAGCACATTGTCAGTACAAACGCTCTAGCCTGTGCACCTTGGCATGCTTGCATAAGCTTGCTTAGCTGAAAATCGATCAAACCTCAAGCAGATTGAGCAGTACGAATGCACGGGTAAAATTACCTTACATATGAGCAAGCGCTCTTGCACAGTTCTTGAGCATGCATGCTTCCCCGTCGTGTCGTTTATAGAATTCAATAGCAAAATGTTTCCTCTATAAAAGATGGTCGTCACAGGTACTGTCATTTAGAGGAAACGCATGAAATGGAAACGAAGGAATTGGTGTCACCCATTAACCAGTGCAGTACGTTTAGGAGAGCTTTCCATTTGCCTTCGTCAAACACTTCGAGTAGATTCTGGAAATTTTTTGAGCAAAAGAAGTAGTTTTTGTTTGCAAAATTAATTAACTGACGAGGTACTGCGTACTTGAACTACATAGGAAACACTAAATTTCTTCACCGGCTCACTGTTGACGAACAATTCGATGCGTTGTCGACTTCGCTAGTGGGAAGACAGTAGCGTCGTGTACAAGTGCCCATTGTTTGTACTGAGTCAGGCACTTCCCTACCCATCCTCAAAGGAAACAGGATGATGCGTAGTAGTGGAGATTAGCAGGTTATATTTACCACACAGTCGTAAATTTAGCCCCTTTTTGTTAAAATGTTGCTTTCTTCAGGAACACCTTTCAAGTATTTTACAAATGGTAAGTTTTATTATGAATCCCACTCTCTGTGTTTTTGATAGTTTGTGCACAATGTACACTGTCCAGTCACAATAACGTGACCATCTGAAAAAAGCCTGAATAACCACCTTTTGCTGCACAGACCGCTGCGAGGTGCGCAGGGTGCAGGAAGTGAGGTTCTGGGAGGTACCGACATGGATGCGGAGCCATGTCAATTCTAGTGCCGTGGACAACTGCGCTAGGTTACGCGGTTGAGCATCCACGGCGCGAACAGACCTATCGAGGCGGTCCCGCTGATTCTCGATTGGCTTTAAATCCGGAGAGTTTGGTGCCCAGGGGGGGGAGGGGGGGTTACGGTAAATTCATCGTGCCTCTTTGAACCACGCACGTACAATGCGAGCTGTGTGAAACGTTGCATTGCTCTGCTTGTAGATGCCACGGTGCCAAGGAAAAACAAACTGTACGTAGGGGTTGCCCCCAGTGATAAATGCATACTCGTGTTGATCCATTGTGCTTTCCAGAATGACGCAGTCACCGATTGAATACTATGTAAACATTCCACTTCCGACGATTTTTGCAAAGTGTTCCCTTTCAGACATTTCGCGCCGCCCACGCCAACGGCCATCCGTCCGATGGAGAGTGAAACGTGATTCATCTGAAAGCGCGCCTGTCGCCACTCGGTGAACCCCCTGTTGCGGCATTGGCATGGAAATTCCAGCCTTCGTCGCACACGAGCCAGGCGTCTGCTGCGGAGGCCCATACGCAGCAACGTTCGCTGAACGGTCGTTGAGGACACACCGTTGGTAGCCCCTTGGTTCATCTGGGCGGTCAGTTACTCAATAGCTGAGCGTCTCTCCGAGCGTACACATCCCTACAGCCGTTGTTCATCCCCTGTCATCAATGGTCTGTGATGCACCACAGTTGCCTCCGCCCCAGTTTTGCATAGCGCCGTTTTGCCATGCACGGTGTACTCTAACCACGACGGCACGCGAACAGTTTACAAACTTAGCCGTTTCAGAAATGCATCCATCATTGGCCAGAAGGCCAAACCGTTTTTAACGTCAGATAAATCGCTCTGTTTCTGTATTACGACAATGACTGCAGTGTTTTTCACATTCCCCCAACACGCTTTACGTATCCTCCACTGCTAGTGCTGCCAGCTGAGTGGTTATAGCACGCTGACGTCGAATCTAGTCGGTGTATACCATATGTACCAAACTAATTCTCAGGTATGTGTCTATTATGCAGTACAACGTTACCAAATTTACCTTACGGTTGAATGAAGAAACACATGTTTAACTAGCTAACAACGGGAGGTCACGACATTGGGATCACAGATCTACTTCAAACTTACACCTGTAGGTAGGCTGTTAAAAACAACATAACGTGCAAGTAGTAAGGTCCACAATTCTGGCAGTTCCGAGAATATGGCAAGAGAAGTCTTACGTGTCTATAACGCAACGGACGTATCTGTGCATAGGGGCTGGATGTTAAGAGTGCATGGTGATGAAGTAGTTAGCGTTTGACCTGAATAAGACGAACGTGTATGAGGCGACGGTTTGTCTCACTCAAACTTAATTTTTAATCTAGTTTTTTCATGACTGGTCATATTATTTAATTTATATGACATGTAAGTGATAATATAATTTTAAAAAAACCACGTGTACATGCATGAAGTTTTAGTGAATTTCTTGTTATTTGACTGATTACGATTTGTAATTAAATTTAATTATTAGAACAAACATATTTATAACTGTCGACATGTAAATCAAGAAACGTATAGAGTTTCCTGAAAATGTTTGCCAGTCGTGATTTGCGAAATCCCTTATACATGCAACCTGGTGAGATACCCGGAACTGATTTGCACCTCGGTGCTTCGAGCTGCAGACACAGACGCAGTCCCCATTTGTCATTTAACCTGAGTGACGGTGAGACGCTGCTAATGTAGCAAGAACGAATAGCGTAGGTGCATTTTTTTTAATATCACAGAATTTACACTTGTACTACAATTATTAAGACTTGAGCGAGAGTCGAACCGTCACCTCATACACGTTTGTCTTACAAAGCTCAAACACTAACCACGAACTCTAACGTCCGACACCTACGCACAGATACATCAGTTACATAATAGACGCGTAAAACTTCTCTTACGATTTTCTCAGAATTGCCAGAGTAGTGCACCTTACTACTTACACATTATGTTGTTTTACCGGCCTACTAAAAGCGTACAAAGTTTGAAGTAGATCCGTGATCCCAAAGTCGTGGCTTCCCCTTGCAAGATAGAGAAATGAATTTGTTGTGTTTTTTTTTTCACTCCATTTATCGAGAGTGGACTGGTCGAGAAGTAGTTTGATCTATGAAACCTCTGCCAAGCAGTTACGTGTGAACTGAAGAGTAGTCATATACGAGTAGATGGAGATGTAGGTGATCTCCGTTTTGTCATAAAAAGTAAGGCTACCACCATCCTGAACACTGCAGTGCTTCACTACGCATGGCCCTCTTGCTCCTGGTATTCTCTTGCCTCCTTCGGACTTGGAACTGATCCACTTTAAAGTGGACTGCGTAATACACTGTAACTTGTCATTTTTCACATTAACAAATCACTGACCTAGGTAAAAGAAGTAACAGGTGACAGAATAAAAATAATAATAAACTACATTTGAAGCCAGTCACCTGCTGAGCCACCGGCTGTATGAGTTTAAACATATTTCTTTATTATCACAAACTCAGTAATATACTCTGAGAAACGGGGGACTGCCACAACATACACTACGAAACTCTGTTAGCCCTTTTTCTTGGAAAGAGAGCGACCACTTTAAGTTTTAACTACTGATACCTATTCGGAGTGCGTATTATGACATTTCTGGAAACTGAAAATCTCATCTGCAGGAATCAACATGGGTTCCAAAAATAACGATCGTCTGATACCTAGCTCGCTCTGTTCGTCCACGAGACTATTAGAGAGCAGTAGATACCGGCGCTTAGGCAGATGCCGTGTTCCTTGACTTCCATAAGGTATTCGATGCAATTTGGCCCAGTCAACAAAAACCAAAAAAGGGCGAATACCGGAAAAAAATCGTGTAGTTGCAAATTTTTGTACAGTGGTAGGGGGGAATGTCATGAACAATATATTGAAAATCCACACCTGTGCGACATGATCGTTGGGGTGGGGGGTTTAAAGATCACTTCTTTACATTTTTCTTGAATAACTCGAAAACCGCGGCTTCTATCGAAAATGTTACCGCTACAAAATTAAACTACGTTAAATTTCCTATAAAAAAAGTTCTATTCATTTCTTCTCTAGAACTAACAGTTTTCGCGTTGCAGGGGATGGAATAATAGCAAATTATTAAAAATGGTGTTTTAGTGATGTAAAATTAATGTTTACTGTTACATGAAGTGGGTTAAGACCAAATATTAAATGACTACAATACCCAAGTACAGTGAAGCCGCGCTCACGGATAATTTGTGGTCTGTTGGCAGTGGGAGGGAACGGGGGTAGAGGATAAAAGTGTGAGAGAAGGCAGGTCGCCAAAATGAGGTCACTTACTGCCCTCATTTGTGCGTCTGCAAAACGAAATGCGAGCAAGTGAGTCCCCATCGCACACCACTAGGTCGCAGGAAACAATTACACGCTGTTTCCCAATTATAGCGGCCCTTCAGCTGCGCACCTTGTAAATCACTGGAGACGCGGTGCGCAGACACACCTGGAGAGTGTTTATTTTCTACAAAATGCATTGTGCACAATCATGACTGAGAAGCCTTCATTTTCCATACATGTGTTCACGCTAAAAAGAATGCAGATATTAGTTACTAATAAGACTACATTTACGAAGAGTCTACGTACATCTCCGCACACCGCCTTACTCTGCTAGTACGGAAGCTTATTGTTAGTTATCCTGCACGACTGTTGCTTTCTTCAGGGAATGGTCAGTTCCCCCACCACGAGAACTGCTCGCTCCTCAGCTCACACACAGAATAATCGACTATACTCTCCCCAGCATTTCGTGTCCAGTTCTCTTATGTGAGTAGACAAAATAACTTCACTGTGCTCGTGTTTAAATAGTGGAGAGACTTTCAGTTCATTAAATAAGTACTTATTTGCTGTAATTAAGAGAATTTTTATATAAAATATGTATCTGTAAACAACGAATCGGGAATGTATATCTGTGGGAGTGATATCAGTAAACTATGCAATTTGTTGGTGAAAAAGGAATACATGGATTGGAAAATACCAGTTACTTGAGAAAAGAGGGGAAAGTTGATGGTTTCAGGAACACACAAAAAAAATGGTGTGGTTCATGCTTCTCGCAGAAAAGAGTACACCAGAGCAAAGACAATTACAAGATTTCTAAGAGAGGCTGTTTCGGAGGCATTAGTCTTCATCGTCAGCTGGACGACGTCAAACGTTTGCGTTCAGCTTAAACGAAATTTGATTTTAAAAATAGCTGTCTGTTTTGTGCGAAAGCCATTGACGATGTATTTTTTAATAACCAGGAGAAAAAAAATCAAAACGGTCGCGAAAGGTTTCGTGCTTGATCGTTCGTTTACGATAACACAATTATAGTCCGTGCAGAGGAGAGGAATGATGAATGGGGAGATATCACCCGAAGACATGTCTGCTCTGTTGGGGACCTACACATAAAGAGGGGAAAGGGCTGTCCTTGACTCGAATACGATTAGCTCCATTCCATATGCCAATATAATACCCATTCTGTCACATATGCTGTGGAAATGTGGTAAGTGGCTCCATTTCATGCAGTCAGTTCTACAAGTACCAGCAGTTCCTGAATGGAAGGGATTTATGAAGTCTGCCAGTAACATAATTAATGGTGAAAGAAATACAGTATATTTCCTACCATTCATTAACTCACCACCAAGTGACTACAATAAAGTGTACACAGCTTTACAATACACCACTAATGATAGCCAGCAACAAGGTGGCGTCATTTCTTCTGTTACTTTCGAAAAACTGTTCCTCGGGTCAGGAAAGCTAGTCTGGGATTATTTCCCTGAGACTGAGAAGATTTCATACACTCATGTCCTACATAGATTGCATTGGTCACACAGCGGCAGGGTGTGGTCTGGTAGAAGTGTCAGTTTAGATTATGCTGCAATTTCAGTTGACCATATGTTAACTGGACGCTCTTTCGGCATAGTTGTTTGAGGACACTTACTTGTTCAAGCTGTTTTAGCTCGGATCATTCTGAAAGGCGCTAGTGTCTCAGGAGATGAAAAGAGGTGTGTTATCAAGATTTTGAGCAATATAGTAGATATTAATGTTCAAAAATTGAGGGAGATGTTTGTTTGGCATCAATTTTAAATAATTTCAAGAATGAGCTGGCTCGCTTCAAGGATATGCAAGATGGTGACGATGATGATGATGCAATGTTTGATTTGTGAAACGCACCCATTCAAGATGTTATTTTGTAATAATTAATGTAGATTTCCTGTTGTTGAAAGTTAAGTGGGCATTAAACATAAACTTTGTATCATTCAAACACTATTTTCAATAATTTGCGACGTTTCCATCCCCTAAAACGCAGAAACTATTATTTCTAGAGAAGAAATGAATATAACCTTTTTTATGGGAAATACAATGTAGTTTAAGTTAGTTGTAGGGAACATTTTCGACAGAAGCTGCGAATTTCGCGTTATTCAAGAAAAATGTAAAAATGCGACCTTTGAACGCCCTCCCGCCTCCTAGCACAACCACAACGCTAACACGCCACAGGTGGGGATTTTCAGTACGTTGTTCATGATACTCTCCCCCCTGTCAATGTATAAAATTTTGCGAGTAGACGAATTTTTTCCCCAGTTTTCTTTCGTTGACTGGGCTGAGTGCGCATTGCCACCTATTGATCAACAGACCTGCGTACGGAGTATCAGATCAATTGTGTGGCCGCGCGGAGTGACCGCGCGGTTGCAGGCGCCATGTCACGGATTGCGCAGCCCTTCCCGCCGGAGGTTCGAGCCCCTCGGGCATGGGTGTGTGTGTTGTTCTTAGCATAAGTTAGTTTAAGATAGCTCAAGTAGTGTGTAAGTCTAGGGACCGATGACCACAGCAGTTTGGACCTTCGGAATTCACACACATTTGGACATTTGTCCAACTGCACCTCCCCTACACTGCAGAGGCCGTTCACAAAGGATCCCCCACCACTACGGCTGTCCCCTCCCCTACTGGGCCGACTGCACAATAAGCGCCCAGATATTTTGTGCTCATTGCGTGGATAACCGGAGAATTCGATTAAAGAGCTGGGCAGCTAGGGTTTAAATAAATACAATAAAATGGAGAGAATGCGCTACTCGAAAATATCTAGGTACTCGCTGGTTTATCGAATCCGCTGAGCAGCTCCTCCATTTCCTAATTGTAAATGAGTACTGGACAGCCTGTGGGACTTGAGTTAAGAAGTGTACCTCATTGGTATCGTAGCTCGGGCCGCAGTCAATGTGGAACTATGTAGCATACTGGCAAATGTTATCGAACGGGGAACCGAGATGGAGTTCAAAATGGTTCAAATGGCTCTGAGCACTATGGGACTTAACTTCTGTGGTCATCAGTCCCCTAGAACTTAGAACTACTTAAAACTAACTAACCTAAGGACATCACACACATCCATGCCCGAGGCAGGATTCGAACCTGCGACCGTAGCAGTCGCGCGGTTCCGGACTGAGCGCCTGAACCGCTAGACCACCGCGGCCGGCTAGATGGAGTTACGGAACACAGTTCACTGCAGACGGAGAATTAGAGTAAACCAGAAGGTGCCTTCAGTCACTAACTTTTAGCACTTTTCCTTCGTCTCCCCCTCTTTCTTATTCTTTCATTTCTTCTTCGTAGGAGAACGTGCCTCAGAAATCTGCTTTTCTGGTGTCGGTTGATTGCATGTAAGTCTGGTGGCTCATTCCTTAGCGTGTAAAAATTGTGTAACGCTGGTTAGCGTTTTCGCCACGCCAGTTAAATAGTTGCCTGAATTAATTTAAGCAGTGACACTGACACTTAAGTCGCCGAAGTGATGTCACTCTGACTTGCGCCACACAGTGAGTCATAAGTATAAATACAGTAGAGAAGCAACATTTTACACTGGCCGTTTTCATTCAACAGCTATTTGCGACCAGCCGTTGTGGCCGAGCAGTTCTAGGCACGTCATTCGGGGACCGCGCTGCTACTATGGTCGCGCAGGTTCGACTCCTGCCTCAGGCATGGATGTGTGTGCTATCCTTAGATTAGTTAGGTTTAAGTAGTTCTAAGTCTAGGGGACTGATGACCTCAATGTTAAGTCCCATAGTGCTTAGAGCCATTTTAACATTTTTTTAGCTATTTGCGCTGGGCAGCTTAGCACGAGACATACTCCCCTCCATAATGATGCTAATTATAGTGAGGAATTAGGGAAACTATGAGGCTTGTGTACAGAGAAGAGAAATGCACAGTTGCCCTGGTAGTGATCTGTCAGGTTGTTTTACGCTGTCATTTCACAGCGTCTTCTGTTAGCAGTATGCAGTACAGAGAATTGGTGGTGACGAAGGAGCTAAGGCGGTCTTTCCCAACTTTTCTAACACTATTAACTCTGATATTTGCTTGCCCCTCCCTCCCCCTCTACCATTATGAACATTAGACCTAACTAAACTTTTGAATGGAAAAAGTTCATTTTTTAAATTACGAAAAATGAATAATATTTGGTGTGAAACCTCCTGTCAGATTAAAAGTGTGAGCCGGACCGAGACTCGAACTCGGGACCTTTGCTTTTCGCGGGCAAGTGCTCCACCAGCTGAGCTACCCAAGCACGACTCACGGCCCGTCCTCACAGCTTTATTTCTGCCAGTACCTCGTCTCCCACCTTCCAGACTTCACAGAAGCTGCACGCAGTTTTAATCTGCCAGGAGGTTTCATATCAGCGCACACTCCACTGCAGGGTGAAAATCTCATTCTGGAAACATCCCCTGGCTGTGGCTAAGCCATGTCCCCGCGAAATCCTTTCTTCCAGGGGTGTTAGTTCTGCAAGGTTCGCAAGAGAGCTTCTGTGAAATTTGGAAGGTAGGAGACGAGATACTGGCGGAATTAAAGGTGTGAGGACGGGGCGTGACTCGTGCTTGGGTAGCTCAGTTGGTAGAGAACTTGCCCACGAAAGGCAAAGGTCCCGAGTTCGAGTCTCGGTCCTGCACACAGTTTTAATCTGCCAGGAAGTTTCATATCAGCGCACACTCCGCTGCAGAGTGAAAATCTCATTTTGAATAATATTTGGTGTTTGTAGACGTTTCATTAAACTATGAACTAATGACTCAATGAGGCTTATTTCAAAAAACCTTGTTTTATAGAATGTCGGAGCAATACTTAGTACATCGCGATTGCTACCTACAAGTACTTCTCAGAAAGAAAGCTATCCATCCACATTGAGGATTGACACTTTTTTTACAAAAAATTCTCCTCTTAACCAATCCTCTCCCTAGTAACATTTACTTCACCCACATCCTACATCCCCATTTAAAATCAAGTAAATTAAAATACAGGCACAAACTGGAAGACTTCATGCTGCCAATGCTTAGTATCTGACCATCTGCCACTGCCACTATTATTATTAATAATAACAATAATAATAATAATAATAACAAATGGTTATTATTATTATACGATGTAGGCCATACATCAGTATAGCGGCCATTACATAGATACTGTTGTGTTGTCAATTAGTTCGTCTCTTGTTCTGAAGTGAATAACGAAGGACTTCAGGTCTATTTCAGAAACTACCAGAAGACCATATTTTCAGGGGATACTTAGGCCTATGTGATGTTTATGTTCCAATTTTCCTGTCATAGATGCATGGTAGAAAGTACACAGTATATGAGGATAATTCACACATTTCTTTCAGCCGAGACTTCGCTTTTAACAAATCATATCATAAATTTTAACTAAAATATTCTTGAACAGATAGTCGGTAAGACTTACTGGCTGACATAAATGCACGTTAAGTGCGCGTCTTTCACTTTTTCCGAGTATTATCAGTTTCATTGTGTTCGAAACCTGACGCCAGACAGAGTTACGCCACTGAGTTACCACGCCGTACATAAAGTAAATTAGAGCTTAAAATTTTGCAGAAACGGTTCCTTACTCATCTGTCAAACTCGTAAAGAAAATATGAACGACCGTAAAGGACGAAAACAGGTGCTATGGAAAATCCTGTCAACAGCTCTTTCAGATACACTTGAAGGAGTCCAAAATAACTGGAACGAGTTTTCGGTTTCCGAATAATTTTCTTGAAGAAAAACGTTAATGAGAGACGTTTCGCACCGAACTGTTTACAGTCACGCGACGAGTGGCGTGACCGCCAGACTTTTTGCACGAACAAACTGCTCGTTGACCTAGGGGGGCGGTGCTGTTGCTAAGTAAGGCACCGGGCTGGCATAAAGGGGCAAGAAGTCCCCGTCTCGCCATCTGGGCTGAGGTGTTCAGCGGCTTCCCAAAATCGATTAAGGCGTATTTCAGTTTCCCAGTACACGTCTACAGGTGCAAGCCGTCTTATGGTGTTTGACGGGGAGTATTATGAGCACCGCTGTCATCTTAGCCTCTCCCCCCCCCCCCCCCCCCCACCCACCCCCGGCCTTTAAGCGTTCCAATCGCGAATGGTTTGTACGAATAATGATTGTAAGCCCCAGTGTGTGCTCCAAACTCTGTAGTTCTACCTTCTTTTCGCTAGATATGCGCAGGAGTAAGCAACATATTGGTTGACTCTTTTAAGAACACACGCTGTCGGAATTTTAACAATAAACCACACCATTGCCTCTCTTGCAGCGTCCTCCATTGCAGTTGGATGATTGCGACACTTTCGCGCTTACTAAACGAACCTGTGACGAAACGCTTCGCTTTTCTTCGGGTCTTCTCAAATTTTTTCAGCAAACCTCCCTTGTACGAATCCTAGACTGACGAGCAATATTCAAGTACTGCTCGAACGAGGATTTTTTCAACTAATTCCTTCCTGATGATCCGTTCACTGAATCCTTGTGTGGCATCTGCTTTACCTGATATTAGTTTTCTATGGTTGTTCCACATTAAATCGCTAAATATGCATACTCTTTCACATTTTATTGACATTGTTCCTCCAGTGATTGTTCTGTACTCGTGCAATCATCTAATAAAGGGTCTTACAGCCCATTTATGTGCAGTACTTTAAATTTACTTATGGTGAGGGTCATCTCCCAAACCTGCACCAAACATTGATCCTCTGCACGTCTCGCAACATTTCGTAATATTTTTCTACCGTTGCGATTTCTCCATATATGACAACATCCATGAACACTCTCATAGATATGCCCACGGTGTCTACTTGGTGATTTATGCAAGTATTCAACCATTTCCTTGACTTAGGCTAAAGACACTTTTATTCAACAAGTACACAAAGAATGACATGATGCGTTCTGTTTGCTAGAAACTCTTCAATCCAAGGCTGCTCTGATATTCAGTGCGCTCATACTTTGTTTATTAAATGACACTGCCGAACTGTATAAAAGCATTCCGGAAGTCTAGGAACGCGGCGTCAACTAGGGCACCGGAATCTAATGCCCCCTGTTTTCCTTGGAGGAACAGACCGAGCTGGTTTTCACGCGGTGAATGTTTGAGGAAGCCATTTTGATAACTACAGAAAAAAATTTCCGCCTCCAGAAATGTTGTAATACGCGAGCGTAAAGCATGTTCCAGTATTTTACAACACACTGACATCATCGATGTAGACATATAGTTTTGAGCGTCTGTTGCACGAATCTTCTTAAAAATGGGAAAGACTTGCGCATTTTTCCAATCAATAACAAGGGCACCACCCGGGTATGAGATTTACTAATTTTTACATCACCTCGGTTCCGAGAATTCCGGACCTGTACAGAAAATTGGAATAGAGATCAACATAAACATTATTTCTGCCATTTTTATTGCTCATGAAAACCACACATCGCTTGTTGTACCACCATACAGCGAGACCTTCAGAGGTGGTGGTCCAGATTGCTGTACACACCGGTACCTCTAATACCCAGTAGCACCTCCTCTTGCATTGATTCATGCCTGTATTCGTCGTGGCATATTATCCATAAGTTCATCAAGGCACTGTTGATCCAGATTATCCCACTCCTCAACGGCTATTCGGCGTAGATCCCTCAGAGTCATTGGTGGGTCACATCGTCCATAAGCAGCCCTTTTCAATCTATCTCAGGCATTGACGATAGGGTTCTTGTTTGGGGAACATGCTGGCCACTCTAGTCGAGCGATGTCGTTATCCTGAAGGAAGTCATTCACAAGATGTGTACGTTACGGCGCCTTCCATAAGAGATGTGCACGATGGGAGCGCGAATTGACGTCCATGAAGACGAATGCCTCGCCAACATGCTGCCGATATGGTTGCACTATTGGTCGAAGGACGGCATTCATTCATGTATCGTACAGCCTTCACGGCGCCTTCCATGACCACCAGCGGCGTACGTCGGCCCCACATAACGTAACCCCAAAACAGCAGGAAACCTCCACCTTGCTGCACTCGCTGGACAGTCTGTCTAAGACGTTCAACCTGACCGGGTTGCCTCCAAAAACGTTTCCCACGATTGTCTGGTTGAAAGCATACGCGACACTCATCGGTGAAGAGAACTTGATGCCAATTCTGAGTGGTCCATTCGGCATGTTGCTGGGCCCATCTGTACCACGCTGCATGGTGTCGTGGTTGCAAAGATGGAACTCGCCGTGGGCGTCGGGAGTGAAGTTGCGCATCATGCAGCCTACTGCGCACAGTTTGAGCCGTAAATATAAACACGACATACTGCGGCTCCACGAAAAGCATTGTTCAACATGGTGACGTTGCTGTCAGGGTTCCTCCGAGCCATAATCCGTAGGTAGCGGTCATCCACTGCAGCAGTAGCCCTTGGGCGGTATGAGCGAGGCATGTCGTCGACAGTTCCTGTCTATCTGTATCTCCTCCATGTCCGAACATCATCGCTTTGGTTCACTTCGAGACGCCTGGACATTTCCCTCGTTGAGAGCCCTTCCTGGCACAAAGTAACAATGCGGACGCGATCGAACTGTCGTACTGTCCGTCTAGGCGTGGTCGAACTACAGACAACACGAGCCGTGTACCTCCTTCCTGGTGGAATGACTGGAACTGATCGGCTGTCGGACCCCTTCCGTCTAACAGCCGCTGCTCATGCATGGTTGTTTACATCTTTGGCCGGGTTTAGTGACATCTCTGAACAGTCAAAGGGACTGTTGCAGTGATACAATATCCACAGTCAACGCCTATCTTCAGGAGTTCTGGGAACCGGGTGATGCAAAACTTCTTTAATGTGTGTATTTATAGTATGTGAAGCTTAGAACTCTAATATCAATCTTCCAAAGCCACACAATGCAACTCTCAAGAGTTCTCGAGAAAATCGACTACGAAGTGTTTCGAGAAACTTCAAGTTACTATAATTAAGGCAACTTTCTAAGACGGGTCTCGTGACTCAAGCGGTAGCATTGGAGAATGGTAATCGGGTGATCGCTGGATGGACTCGTACTGTGGTCCTTTTTTTTCGTTTAATTTTTTCAGTTCGAACACCCACGTCTTTGAAATGTAAAATTCATCAAATTAATGCCACTTAACACATATCTGGTCATCATTTTTTTATGAAAAATCCACATGTTCTTGTTCCTAATTACACATTGCATGAAAAATTCCAGTTTTCATCGCAAATTTAAATCCTGCTTTATCCACATTTTATAAAAGATGTTAGTAAATTGAAATAATCGTTATTAACAATCTTTTATAAGACATCAGTAATTAAGAATTTATGTTTGTAATGCGTGTAACATCTAATTTGCAACAAAAAGACAGCATATGATGACAACGATGATCTGTCACTGGAATTGTCTCTGTCCTGGTACACAGCTCAGATGACTGTGCGGCGCCTTTTACACTGTTATCTCTACAGGATTCAGAATGTGCACCGCACGAAACCCCAAGATGGGCTACTGCGCCGTGACTTTGCCCTTCGTTTTTTTGGCACACATGGAGATGGATGACATGTAATCAGGGAATACTCTTTGAACGGACGAGGCACATTTCACTCTGCACGGTGCCGTGAATGCCCAGAACTGTTACGTGTGGGATTCTGTTCTGTCTGCTACACGTTATGCAGGAACATTCATTGCGCTCAGCGTATGTGACTTTGCGGTGTAGTTTCACAATCTCCTTCATTCTCGATCCGTTTTTCTTCGAGGAGTGTGTAATGTGCAGTGACACCTGCATGTTATTTTTGTAAATTTGTGGTAAGATCTTATGGGACCAAACTGCTGAGACCATCGGTCCCTACGCTTACACATTACTTAATCTAACTTAAACTAACTTACGCTAAGGACAACACACACACCCATGTCCGAGGGAGGACTCGAACCTCCGACGAAGGGAGCCGCGCGGACCGTGACAAGGCGCCCTAGATCGCGCGGCTACCGCGCGCGGCCGGCATGTTATAAAGACCTCCTTGAGCAACAAGTGATTCCAGCTTTGCAAGAACGCAACTATGTCAACAACACGGTTTACATGGAAGATGGGACGACACTCTTGGCAATTTCAAGACGTGAGGCTTCCACATCTCACGAGCTAATTCCATATGACTTCCCGTTGTCGGGATATATAAAACATCGTGCCCATCAGGGTTGAATCTGCACTCTTTCTGATATGAAGGACAGCATACAACGACATATCGTTCTCATTACACTGGATACGATGCGAACAACGTTCGACCACATTGTATTATGGACGCAGCATATTGCTGAGCTGGGAGAGCATACTGAACTATATTTGTAACTTGTGACAATATCCTAATAAACGTGCCAGAACCACGGTTATCATGTGTTTTATCGTTTATCCGCTTTTCCTGCACCCACACCACACTCTGAGTGCTTACCGCGCCATATTTTCGCTTGGTAGCAGAAAGTGGAACTATTACTTTTTCAGCATACTGCGAGCGCGCACCGCATATTGAACATACCCACGATGTTTCAGCAACCTGCGACGTATGTAGCCCGCAGTGCAGCAATAGGAGCACAGTTTAATTATAACCACCTGGTAGTTGCATTGTCCATTAGTCATCATTGTGATGTATTGTGGCCAAAACGAGGGTCGCCATTACAACTTGTCGACGCAGTCCTATATGAAGAAAAATTTCATTGACACAGCAATTCTGTTCACAAGCGTTTGCTCAGAAGGCGAGACTTGCTGAGAGCTCAAATGGTTCAAATGGCTCTGAGCACTATGGGACTTAACATCTGTAGTCATCAGTCCTCTAGAGCTTAGAACTACTTAAACCTAACTAACCTAAGGACATCTCACACATCCATGCCCGAGGCAGGATTCGAACCGGCGACCGTAGCAGTCGCGCGGTTCCGGACTGAGCGCCTAGAACCGCTAGACCACCGCGGCCGGCCTTGCTAAGAGTATTGATGCCTTATTTGTAAATCAGGGTCACCACTTTCAAATCGTGGATGATAATCAACAGCCGGCCGGAGTGGCCGAGCGGTTCTAGGCGCTACAGTCTGAAACCGTGCGAACGCTACGGTCGCAGGTTCGAATCCTGCCTCGGGTATGGATGTGTGTGATGTCCTTAGGTTAGTTAGGTTTAAATAGTTCCAAGTTCTAGGGGACTGATGACCTCAGAAGTTAAGTCCCATAGTGCTCAGAGCCATTTGAACCATTTGATAATCAACATTTACAGTAGGCTGTCGAGTTTAGCTCGACAGGCAGGGAGTCCAAGATGTGTGGTACAATAAATCATGCTAGCTCTTTCGACTGAAACAGAAATGATATAACAAAAAAGCTGATACGGTAGGAAGTGATGTAACAATAGCTAAATTTTCTGGAAAGTGTAGGGGTTTCGTCACAGCTGTTACGGAAAGCCCTTCGGTTTCCACTTAATCGAACATCGATTCCTCCGTGCAGTCAATGACCTTCATCTGCAGGGCACAAGTAAAGCGTCCGGCACGGATAGCTACAATCGCACGGTTAAGAACTTCGGAGAAGAAAATGAGAAAATCATCTGTTAGGAAGCATCTCGTTTCCCCTTCGTTATCTGCTTGTCCACAAACACAATTTTGGTGCGGTACATCCTTTGCTTGATTCTGAATGTTGTCGATACCTATCAACTTGGAAATGTGGAAAGCTGGTGCTACTAACTGCTTTCTGGATTAAGAATTCTGAATGACGTCTCAGAAGAGAACTGAAGAAAGGTGAACGCAAGTATTAATACCAACAGACAAGTAAAGATGAAATGCCTCGCGGGGTAGCCGCGCGATCTAGGGAGCCTTGTCACGGTCAGCGCGGCTCCCCCAGTCGGAGGTTCGAGTCCTCCCTCAGCCATGGTTGCGTGTGTCTGTGTGCTGTCCTTAGCGTAAGTTAGTTTAAGTTAGATTAAGTAGTGTGTAGGCTTAGGGACCGATGACCTCAGCAGTTTAGTCCCATAAGATCTTACCACAAACTTAAAAAAAAAAAAATTGAAATGATGTATAACATTATTTATCGGGAGATTCCGTCTGGTGTTGTTCGGCTACCTGATGGTAGTCTTTCTACTTGATGTCACTTCGGCGACTCGTGCGTTGTCGAAGGCGAAATGAAATGATGAGGAGAGCACAAATGTACATACAGTCCCTAGCAAAGAAAATCTCCGAGCCGGCTGTGAATCGAACCCAGGAACCCGCGATCTAGAGGCGGCGATCACTAAACACTGAGCAGCGGACAACAGAGAAGAATAACATTATTGAAACAGTATGTACTTATTTCGATAAGTTACTTTGCGTAAGAAACGTGTTTCACTGTCGTACTGAGAGCAGGTGCCGCTTATGATTTCTAGTAGCAGTTCTGGTTTGAATCGCTAATCCTCATTCTCTACAACACATGCTCCTAGTACAGGTCTCCTAACAATTCGCTTTGTACCCTGGGATATAGCTCACTCATTTGCCGGGGTGGTGGTGGGGGGGTGGGGGGGGTGGAGAGAGAACCATTTTCAGCAAGGTTTCGAGATTCGACCACTGGACTGGAAATTGTACCCCGCTAACAGTTCATACATAGCCCCCAGCTAACTTAAAGAAGCTTCCGCCAGCCACCTTCACGACAACAAAATATGAATATACAAGGGTTGGACAAAAATATGGTAATTGCGAGGAATGTATGCTTGTACATAAATGCAGATGCTAGCCAAGCCTGCAGGTTGCGCTGTTGCACTTGACCACGAACGGCACCTGTGGAATGTCCTCAATACGTTGCAAATGTCAGTCGTGGCCAGAACAGTGTTCTGTGCAGTTGTGACGCACCATATCATACATACATACCACATACAGGGAAAACGGAAAAGCATCATCCACTAAGTCACATTGCAGATGAAAGTATGTGTTGAGTGATCGTGACATATGGTCATTGAAGAGCATTATGGCAAAAAGCAAGAGGACGGCAGCCGCAAAAGTCACTGCAGAATTCGCACTAGCGGACCCTGTCGCAGTAAAACAACATGAAGGGAGCTCCACAATCTGGCAATTACAGGGCGACCTGGAATCCAAACCCACTCATCAGTGATGCAACTGGTTCAAAAATGGTTCAAATGGCTCTAAGCAATATGGAACCCAACATCTGAGGTCATCAGTCCCCTAGACTTAGAACTACTTAAACCTAACTAACCTAAGGACATCACACACATCAATGCCCGAGGCAGGATTCGAACCTGCGGCCGTAGCAGCAGCACGGTTCCGGACTGAAGCGCCTAGAACCGCTCGGCCACGAAGCAAGTGGCCATAACAGGAAAACGTGGTGCTGAAGCCATGAAACCTGGGTTATTAGACCAATGCAAGAAAGTAATTTGGTCGGATGAGTCTCGTTGTACACTGTTTCCAACTTTTGGCCGAGTTCACGCGCCAAGAGTGAGACACGGAGGGGTTCGGTGATTGTGTTTAACACAGCTCGCATCGTCCAAGTCTGGTTTTGTGAGCACGAGCATGAACTGTCGCTTCTCTCTCGGTCACCGCAGTCACAAGATCTCAATATTATTCAGACTTTGTATTCTACATCTGATGAGGAACCTGCGTGATCAATCGGCTGCTGTGGGCGAGCGGTTCTAGACGCTTCAGTCCGGAACCGCACTGCTGCTGCGGTCGCAGGTTCGAATCCTGCCTCGGGCATGGATGTGTGTGTTGTCCTTAGGTTAGTTAGGTTTAAGTAGTTCTAAGTCTAGGGGACTGAAGACCTCAGATAGGGCTTAGAGACATATGAACCTGCGTCATCGCTACCCATCTCCATCATCATTACCTGAACTTCCCATTATTTTGCAGCAAGAATGGTATATGATTCCAGTGAGAACCATACAGAATCTGTATTTAACCATTCCGAGAAAACTGGAAACTGTGCTGAATGCCAACAGTCTTCGTACACCGAAATGACATGGCAGTGCGTCTGTGGTGTTTCCATAATTTTCTCCACCCCTTGCAGTTCAATTTCCATGGAGATGGCTTCGTTCACTGAACACCTCGTCCAAATAGCCACTTGGCTCTACAACATGAGGTCTCTGCGTACTGTGCGACTTTACATTCGGTAAACGCGACAATCGTATAGAAAACCGGAATGGTTCACCCGGAAATCCTCACCCGCGCACAGGAACGCAATTTCGAAATCTCTCAACTTCTGTAGAGCAAGAAATAACTAAGTCGATCACGAAGAATCACCTACTACAGACTTGTGGAGTACACTACGCAAACACCAACCCCGCCCCCTCTACGAGGACACCAACTCCGCCCCCACTACGAGGACACCAACTCCGCCCCAGAGGGTTCACTACTCCTACACCCCACCAGGGCTACCGGTCGACTTCTCCGTTTTCGCGGAACTCCCAAAACTCTCCATTCAGGACTTCGCAATCACAGTCAGGAGCACACTGTAGGCATTAGCTATTTCCTGCTCCCGCTCCAAGAGCTTCTGTAACGTGCTGCTTCCTGCCCAGACTTCTGGAAGTTTCTCTGCAGCGGGTGGTGAAAAACACCGAACGTTACGGGAAAATTCCTCGCGCACCCTCACTAAAAAATCTACTTTGTCATTTGGCACGAAAATCAATATTTATTGCCAGTTCGAACGCGCCTTTGCACTATGGCATGCCCTTGAACAGCGAGAAATATTATCGTTAAACCCGATATTTTTCTGTAATTATGAGAATATTAACTGACCGTTTTGAGGACTGCAGTGCCTGACGCTCTGCTGAGAATCTACTCCTGATGCCCCCATCTCCGTTGTCGCTACCTCTGCCTGTGCACATCAGCTCTGACACTGAGGTGCTTCTGTAGACAAAAGATTTACAGCGAATTCTTAGGTCAGTACTGCATGTCCCAAAAAACAAGCGACAGCACAGTTGCAATAATCGCCTGACTGCTGAAAATAATTTACTTGAGAACAGATCGCTATTTATGTTTTATCAGAAGATACGTAAAAGAAAACCAGTTTCAATGCACGAGTGTGACAGGGCGTTAACATTTCTCTAGACTTCGTATTAGAGCTTATTACAAGGTATTTTATAGGGTAGTAAAATGACTAAGGTCAACTTCATAAGTTTGATTCTTCACTTCAAAAAAATAAATATAAAATATTTTACAGTCAGCATCACAGTTCATACACAATCCTTTTAGTGGTGATCAGGTCTTATTCGCTGTTAAAAAGACTTATCTACAACTGGCAGGAAAGCAACTCAGTTTTAAAAACCTAAGGACGTTTATTTTTTTAAAAAAAATGCGAAGGATTGGCATTTACGGAGAAATATGCAATCCACTCCAAAATTTTAATTCACAGTAGCATAATGGAACAAGTTACAAAAATCTAACTGTTCAAGATTTTTTGATATTCTGTGACCTTCTCAGAAATGTGTGGCACTATAAACAGAAAACTTACCAACCAAACAAGAAAGGATAAAGAAATGAAATTTGTAAAATAATGGCAGTGTCTGTATCGTTGTTCTGTGGTTAACATTGGGATCTAAACAGGACAAGAATATGAAAATTAAATTACAACGGAAAACAGACCGATGTATCCTAAGTGATGAAATAAGAAGCGAAAATAGGATTGGAAGCAACAAAATTTAATACGAATAAGATAGAAGAACAAAAGTCAACTGTTGCGAGACCCTCCTCCAAATGTAAGCTAATAATTAGTCTTCTGACCAGAGAGATGTTGAACGACCAAGGGATCGAATGAAGATATCGGGATTCCTATTTGAACAGAACGGACGCATGAAGATAATGTTTTGAAGCTACCATACTTGCAGCGGAAATTAATGAAATATCTTGTCGGCACATGTTACAATAATAATCTAGAATTTGATCTGCATCATCTTATCACAATATTATTTTGTCCGATGCTCTTTCTAGCACCGGGATTCTCTAATCTAATCTCAATAATCTCGAAAGAACGGAGACACAATCTTGTGGTTGCTGTTACTGGACTGGGCACATTTTGGGCTACATGACAATTTGCAGTGCATCCTTACTCGTCACGTCTCACACAATCTGCTTTATAATACCATTTGTTTTAGGAACTATGGCTGGTCAATAGCTTAAAACGGCTATCTGACTTACCTAATAGCTTTTTTACATTTCGATCGAGACAACTACATTTACGGTAAACTGAAATAAAGATAGTACCGGTACATCCGGTTCGCTTGAAATAAAAGTGTTGGCCGCACACGGAACATACTTGCGAAATAATTGTTTGTGATAGGTCTTGTTAACTACGCGTGCATTGTCCTGTACGAATTCATAGCAACGCAGATGCTACACAGCGGTAAGGAAATAAAGTAATCAGATAACACTATTAAAAACCCGATCTAATGTATATTATACAGCAGGCGACACAATTAAAAATGATTACACCGAGGTGACGAAAGTCATGGGATAGCAATATGCCCATATACAGATGGTGGTAGTATAGCCATTGTGGAATAATTAAAAGACTGTGAAAAGTTTGTCAGTGTTTAAAAGATGTATTGCAAATATAAAACACTATAGACTTATCGGGTTCTTTCATTTTGTTACACCGTTTAAGGCTAGTTGACCAAACCGCTTCTGAACATTCAATTTCTAAAAAATGGTACAAATGGCTCTAAGCACTATGGGACTTAACATTTGAGGTCATCAGTCCCCTAGACTTAGAACTACTTAAAACCTAACTAACTTAAGGAGAGCACACACGCCGGCCGGTGAGGCCGAACGGTTATAGGCGCTTCAGTCCAGAACCGCGCAGGTTCGAATCCTGCCTCGGGCATGGGTGTGTGTGATGTCCTTAGGTTAGTCAGGTTTAAGTAGTTGTAAGTTCTAGGGGACTGATGAGCTCAGATGTTAAGTCCCATAGTGCTCAGAGCCATTTGAACCATTTTTTTTTTTGACCAAAACAAGGAAAAATCCATTAAACACGGGCTCTAAATTCCTTACTTTACGAGCTGCGAGCATTTTGATCAATAGAGGAGATGTGTTTCATAGTAGCGAAGATGAAAAAATGCTCACAGCTCTTAATGTACGCATTTTAGAGCCCATTTTTATCAGACTTTTTCTTGTTTTGGGGCAAGGAATGTATCCTCAAATTATGTTAAGGGAATTGAGTTACACCCTGTATACATCGACAATACACCCTGTGTGTCTTGTCTGGAATCAAACCTGTTCCTTTCACTGGGAACGGTATTTGCTCTGCACATCAGTAATGCCCACCTGGCTGCCCGCAAGCTTGCATTCAGTTCTGTTCTGTTCTGCCTTCGGTTTGTTTTTCCGTCAGTGTTCGTTGTATGTTAATGGTGATAATAAGTTTATGTATATTTTCACTGGTCGATATGCAGCTCAATTATGGATTCAGTGGAATGGAATGGAAGAACGGCACAATGACGCTTTCCTTTACACTGCTGTGCAGATATTGTCTTTATAACACAAGGACAAAGATAAATGGAGGAATGAAATCGAAGTGCAAATATTCCATCATTTTTCGGGTGTGCATCCGGGATATCAGCAAGTCGTGTGCCGACATTTTGGTTGATAACCGATCTGCCTGTCTCAAGGTGAGTCGCTTGCAAGATTTTTAACAGACTTTACACTGTGGAGTAAACGCGCATGCGTCAGAGATAATACTGCTGGTAATAAGAGCGTCAGTCATAGATAAAAGGTTGAGTTACACTCATTTCACAAGACGTCATTTTGACGTCACACGCAGTATCGTCAACCGCTGGAAGTGCTATCGACTTTCGTTGGAGTTCGATACTAGCCTCTCGCAAGACTTGATGCACGGCTATCCGTGATTTACAAAAACATGTTCTTGCTACAGTTTATTATAATTATTGTTATAATTAAACGTCACATAAGGATTTATTGACAGATAATGCTTTCTTATAAGAGAGCTCTCTCAGGAACGAAATGTTATTGTCAATAATTTACAAATTAAGCGTGAAACAAGTTCATATTATAACTTGCAGTATGCAGTCTCAAGGTAACGACGCACTGAAAATTTATCACAAATATGTCAGTTAATAATGACTCAACGATAAAAGCCTTCAAGAGATACTACGATAATCAATTCAGGAGACTACTAACACATAACGAAATGCTACAATAACGGTTAATGTTGTGATTCGAGGGATACAAAGATGCAAGTCGCATCCCGCCGCATGCAATTTTTTTTTCTTCTTAGCGTTGTTAACATATTTTAGGGCTTGCTCATAAGTGTAATACAAGTATGTTCTGCAATATTCGACGTTATTAACTTTCCGGTCTGATTATACAACGAAGAATGAAATAAATATTTAGTGATTTCCGGGTCTGTGGTTAGACAGGAACCTAAGAGGACAGCTTTAATTCCTGCGAGTGAAATCAGGAGCAATAACATTCATATTCTCCCTTGTTACAAACATTTCGATGTTTATTTCCAAATATGTGGCGATTTCCGAGTGTGTGGTTAGGCATAAACCTAAGAGGATAGCTTAAATTGCTGCAACTGAAACGAAGAGCAATAAAATTCATATTCTGCCTTCTCACAAATATTTGGATCTTTACTTCCGAATATATGGCGATTACCGAGTGTGCGGTAAGGCAGGAACCTAATGGGACACCTTTAATTGCCGCAATAAAATTTATATTCTTTCTTGTCACAAAGTCGATCACAGTTCCTACATGTGACAACAAAATAACGTCACATTTGCAGCAAGTCTTGTGAAATGTGTGTGCGCTTCTATGAGTACAACAAAGCAAGCTCAGAGTCATCTAATCCACAGTGATGACGAAATACTGGATGATTATTATGGACGGCATATGATGTAATGCCAGGAACTGAAGACCTAGAACAATACTTCCGTAAAAAAATGTCGAGTGACAAGGGCATCCCGTCGAGTTGACAGTTCGCCGGGTGCAAGTCTTTCGATTTGACGCCACTTCGGCGACTTGCGCGTCGATGGGGATGAAATGATGATGATGATTAGAACAACACAACACCCAGTCCCTGAGCGGAGAAAATCTCCGACCCAGCCGGCAATCGAACCCGGGCCCTTAGGACTGACATTCTGTCGCGTTGACCACTCAGCTACCGGGGGCGGACAATATTTCCGTGGAGAGCGCAGACCTAAAATGACGGGTTTCTATGATTTGCCGAGCTAGGAATCCTCGTCAGGATTGAGCTGATTGCCGGCCGGAGTGGCCGAGCGGTTCTAGGCGCTACAGTCAGGAACCGCGCGACCGCTACGGTCGCAGGTTCGAATCCTGCCTTGGGCATGGTTGTGTGTGATGTCCTTAGGTTAGTTAGGTTTAAGTAGTTCTAAGTTCTAGGGGACTGATGACCTCAGAAGTTAAGTCCCATAGTGCTGAGAGCCATTTGAACCATTGAGCTGATTCTGTTTGCACAGCTTCCTTGACCATTGAATCGCAGTAGTGTGAGGTTGTGGCCAGTATCTTAACTTTCCCGTGGAAATACAGTGGCCAGTGGAAATACAGTGTTTAGCCCCTGCATAGTTGGGCTGCAGTAGGCGAGTGCATCGATAATGTTCAACGCAACGTTATTTTACAGAGCGTCCCGTTCATCCCACGTACTTTTTACCACAGTTACACAGAATTTCGTAAACACCTCCTTTCATAAAAACAAATCATCCTTCACAAATCCCAAAAGAGCTGTTGTCTTGGCCTGCGGTAGGAATCTTGCAAGCGACTCGCCTTGAGAATGGCCGAAAGGTTTTCAGCCAAAATATCGGTATACCAATTAATAATATTCCGGATGCACTCCCGAAGAATGATGGTATACAATGCAGTTATTTTGTAATGAGCCATCCGAGAAGACGGGCCCCTTGTATCAAAATATTCAGAAAATATCGCCAAACGACTTCCGAAATCTTGTCGGTGCAGTTCTGGTTCACCCTGTTCATCAAAATTAGGAGAAAAAATATTGTTTTAGAAATTTATTCAGAACGAACGATAATAGGCTAACAAGCGGTGCAACACAGCAATTTTGACAATGGCAAATCACTAACATCGGTGAAGTCAATAAGTATCAGAAAACAAATAGTAGCAGCGACTGGAGATATGTTCATACGTAGACTGGCCATTAGCTACTGAGCCATAGAATTACAATCACATGACTAACGAAAAACATACAAACAAAGATATAACAATTCGAATAAATGGGTGTGTTTATATTTCAGGTCAATTAAGTTTCGAAAACACGTTGGGTCGTAATAACAATAAAAAAAACAGAAATACATAAATCAGCTAGATAAAGAGACCGCGGCTAAGATGGGCGGCGACTTCGACGTGTTTACTACGTGCAATGGCACTGCTGGAAGTGAACGGTGATCCCGGTGAGTCAGTCCTCCAAAACGCAGCGTGGGCGGCATGCTAACCAAACAGCAAATGACGTCAGACTCGCCCTGTAGACTCTCGTGTGCATCAACTCTGGCGACACCCACGCCCCCTCTCTGGTCGACCGCCACATGTGTCCACCGTCTCACCACTCAGTCCACTGTCCATAAGTCGCTTGGGCATCAAGGTCTTCAGATAATAAACACAGTCTCAGTCTGACGATGACGATGTGAATCAAACTTGGGTTCGCAAAGAAAGAAAACGGTGTTCGTCTGGTGTAGTCCAGCGGTATCCCAGGATCCAAAAGGGAATCAAAATCGAGGGGAGGGGGGGGGGGGGAGCATGTTTCCTGAATAGTGTCGGTAAGGTTACTGAATGAGGTAAAACACAATTTTTTTGAGTCATCAGTCTTCTGACTCATTTTATGCGGCCCTCCACGACTTCTAATTCCTTTCCTGTGCCACTTATTCACCTCAGTGTTGCACTTTCAACCTACGTGCTCAATTATTTGCTGTATGTATTCGAATCTCTGTCTTCCTCTATAGTTTTCACCCTCTACAGCTCTCTCTATGACCATGGAAGTTATTCCGTGATGGCCTACCATCCTGTTCATTCTTCTTGTCTATGTTTTCCATATATTCCTCTCTTCGCAGATTCTGCAGAGAACTACTTCATTGCATATCTTATCAGTCCACCTAATTTTCAACATTCTTCTGTAGCACCACATCACAAATGCTCCGAGTCTTTTCCGTTCGGGTTTTCCGAAAGTCCATGTTTCACTGTCACACTATGGTGTGCCCCAAACATACATTCTCAGAAATTTCTTCCTCAAATTAAGGCCTGTGTTTGATACTGGTAGAATTCTCTTGGGCAGGAATGTCCTTCTTGCCAGTACTATTCTTCCTTTTTTGTCCTCTTTCCTCCGTCCGTCATGGGTTATTTTGCTGTCTAGGTAGCAGAATTCCTAAACTTTATATATTGTGTGATCAGTAATGCTGATGGTAAGTTTCTGGATGTTCTAATTTCTGCTACTTCTCATTACTGTCGTCTTTCTTTGATTTACTCTCAAGTCATATTATGCACTCCTCAGACTGTTCATTCCATTCAGCAGAGCCTGTAATTCTTCTTTCCTTTCACTGAGGACAGCAATGTCCCCAGCAAATGTTATCACTAATATCCTTTCACTTTGAATTTTAATTCCACTCTCTAATCTTTCTTTTAATTCCGTCATTGCTTCTTCGACTTACAGATTGAACAGTAGGGGGCGAAAGACTACCTCCCTGCCTTACGCCGTTTTTAATCCGAGCACTTCGTTCTCGGTCTTCCACTCATTATTCCTTCTTAGTTCTTTTACAGACTGCTGTGTGTTAATCGTATTTCCCTACAGCTTATCCTTATTTATCTCAGAATTTTCGAAAATTTTGCACCATTTGGCATTGTCGAACGCTTTTTCCAGGTCGACAAATACTGTGATCGTGTCATTATTTTTCTGTCTTACTTCCATTATCAACAGCAAAGTCATAACTGCCTCGCCCGCATCTCGTGGTCGTGCGGTAGCGTTCTCGCTTCCCACGCCCGGGTTCCCGGGTTCGATTCCCGGCGGGGTCAGGGATTTTCTCTGCCTCGTGATGGCTGGGTGTTGTGTGATGTCCTTAGGTTAGTTAGGTTTAAGTAGTTCTAAGTTCTAGGGGACTGATGACCACAGATAAGTCCGATAGTGCTCAGAGCCATTTGAACCATTTGAACCATAACTGCCTCCCTGGTGCCTTTATCTTTCCTAAAGCCAAACTGACTATCGTCTAAAATATCTTCAACTTACTTTCTCATACTTCTGTATGTTATTCTTATCAGCAACTTAGATGCACGTGCTGTTAAGCTGACTGTGCGATAATTCTCTCACTTATCAGCTCCTGCTTTCTGCGGAACTGTGCGGGTGATGTTTTTTTCCGAAAGTGAGATAGTATATCGCCAAACTCATACAGTCTACATACCAACATGAACAGTCGTTCTACTGCCACTTCCACGAATGATTTTATAAATACTGATGGAATGTTATCTACTCTTTTGCCTTTTTCGCTCTTAAGTCTTCCAAACCTCTTTTAAATTCTGATTTTAATTTTGGATCCTCTATCTCTTTTACATCGACTCCTGTTTCTTCTGTCGCGACATCGGACAATTCTTCCCACCCATAGACGACCTCATTGCACTCTTTCCACCTATGCTCTCTCTCCTCTGCATTTACCAGTGGAATTCCCATTTCATTCTTAATGTTACTTGCCTTGCTTTTAATTTCACCGAAAGTTGTTTTGACTTTTCTATGTGCTGCGTCAGTCCTTTCGACAATAATTTCTTTCTCGATTTCTTCACATTTTTGAAGCAGCCATTTCGCCTTACCTTCCCTGCACTTCCTATTTCATTCCTAACCCTTACCTTCCTTGCACTTCCTATTTATTTCATTCCTTAGCGACTTGTATTTCTGTATTCCTGAATTTCCCTGAACATATTTGTACTTCCTTCTTTCATTGATTAGCTGAAGTATTTCTTCGGTTACCCATGGTTTCTTCGCAGTTATCATCTTTGTACCTATGTTTTTCTTTCCAGCTTCAGTGATTGCCCTTTCCAGGGATGTCAATGTCTCTCCAACTGAACTGCCTACTTAGCTATTTCTCAATGCATTATCTATAGCCTCAGAGAACATCTAGCGTATCTCTTCAAAAAATACAGGAAGTGAACTTGTTTCTACACTTTCAAATTCCTCTCCCACGACGCACGTAATAACTACAGCGTGAGCGACTGCTCCGTCAATTTCCACATTGTTCGTCTGCAACAAATCGCATGTCATTATCACTTCAAAATGATAGTATGCGGCTGCTTCTACTTTAGAAGCTAGCTGTGGCTACGAGAACATTATCGTGTAATAACAGTAGCGAAACCTTGCAGGAAAAATTTAGAAAACCTGGGTCCGAAAAAGACTGTGTGACATTTGCGCTGCCCCTATCGTATATCTCGTGTATTAATCATGAGAATAAGATAGGAGACTATGGCACATACAGAGGCACGTAGATATTCAGTTTTCTCTCGCTCGGTACGCGAATGGAATACGAAAGAAAATCGATAATATCGGTACGATTTACCCTCCGTCGTGCACTGTACAGTTGCTTGTTTGTATGTTTATTTACATGTGGATATCACATCACTGAATGACTTGTAACTTACAACGCACATTTCGTCAAAGTTCAGGACATCCATTGCTCCAAACTGTGTAAACATTTTTGATCCGTTTTTAATTTTGTTTAATATTTATTTTAAAAGTAATTGGTTGGCTGGATGTTTTGGCGATTTCTAGAGCATTAAGCAGCATGTAGCAGATATATCTATCTCACCAAATTAAGGGCGCCCATCCCCCCCCCCCCTCCTAGCTCTCAGGGAAAGGAAAGAAATATAGTGCTAACAGATTTATTTCAAGAAAATGATTTAAAAGTCCGAATTACGCAGGTTTTTAACAAAGTCGGAACTGGAACTTTTTCATAGCTATGTACAAGGTGCCATTCGCCTTCCAAAATGTTAACCCCCCCTCGGCCCCGCACCTGCAGACATGTTCCTGAAATGTAAAAGGATTGTTCGGAGTTTATAGCAATGTTTTACTGGGAATCCACTTTCACTTCGTTTATTTGAAAGTAGTAAACATACAGAGAACATCTATAGTTTCACAGAATAAACATAAACAATCGGAACAGGAGAATATAGAAACAACTGGATCAGACGTGCGAAAATACTAGTAATAATTATTATTGTTATTATTATTACCATTACTATTATTATTGTTACAATTAATACTTCCGAACGTATGATACAACTGTTTCTTTATTCTTCTTTTCCGATTGTTTATGTTTACTTTTTGAAAGTACAGATCCAAATGTTTGTTACTCTCAAATAAACGAAGCGACAGCGCACTGCCAATAGAACATTGTTTTAAATTCCGAACAGTCCCTTCACATTCAGAAACATGTCTCATATAACAGTTTCACAAGCACTACTATACAAAAAACTGGCATGCGCGGAGCTGGAACTAGGGACCCTTGATACGATAAAGTTACGCCCTAAGACTTCGCCATTGGATCTCTAGACAACAGTCCCTCACAATCATGGTTTTCCTGTACTCCGTTCGTCAAGTGTTACTTATTACTTACCGTTTACACGTCTCTTGGACGACAATATATAGTAGCACAAACTGTGTGTGTGTGTCTGGGGGAGGGGGGTTATGGTTGATACTTTTTTGTCTATATACAATCTTAATCACTAAATAATCTAGATAGTTCGTAACGAGAAATCGAGCTCGGAAAACTAACGTCAAATACCGTTGTTATGAGCACAGCTTGTAATACGTCTGTACAAGCGACATTTCCCGCCTGGAACAATTAGGAAGTCTGTTGCAAAATAATTTGATTGGTGGAAAAAACATCAGCCGGCCAGTTAGAGGCTTGGACACACCCATAAGAGATTGCTGCAGAGCACTAGGTGACCTATCAGTTTAGTGAGGTGAATGGGGCAGGGGGGGGGGGGGGAGTTTCTGTCTTCAAGATAACAAATAAGACACATTTACTGTGAGACTTGCGAGCAGACATTTCACTTGGGGACGCCAGCGTAGGGATTTCGATACTATCCATGTTGAGACTTAGCTTCTGACCGTCAGTGAGAACCTTTTCTTATTGTTAATGGGCAATTATAATTTTACTTCATTAGCAGTAATTGAAAGCGGTAAAGCATTTTGTAACATTGATCTGTCAAGCATTTTGTTCCGAAAATAAATGTCTAATTACATTCTTACGTTTATGTGGCCCCCTGTTGCCCACAGCATGGGAATTTCAAACGCTGCCTTTACCAGCTTTACCAGCTCGCCGCCATGCTATTCAGAAAGTTATGAACCTCTTCTTTCACCTCGTCGTCGGAGCTGAATCGCTGGGACCACAATTAACGCTGACAGGTACTGTGAGATTCTGAAAAAACTCAAACGAGCAATTCAGAACCGGAGACCAGGAATGTTGAGCAAGGGCGTACACATTCTCCATCACAACGCTCGCACACACATATCGCTCGCCAAACCGTTGCTCTCCTGCAACAATTTCAGTGGGACATAAATACCCACCCACCCTACAGTTCTGACTTGGCTCCCAGTGACCATCACCTGTTCCCTAGGTTAAAAGAACATTTGGCCGGAAAGCGATTCAGCTCCGACGAGGAGGTGAAAGAAGAGGTTCGTAACTTTCTAAACAGCATGGCGGCGAGCTGGTATGACATGGGCATACAAAAACTGTCACAGCGTCTACAAAAATGCATCGTCAGAAATGGTGATTATGTCGAAAAATGGCTAAATGTTCAAGCTGTAAACTGATGTAAACCATTGTAGAAATAAACAGGTCTATGTACTTATTAAAAAAATAGATCTTACTTTTGGGATTACCCTCGTATCATGTTGCTACGACGAGCCTTTGCTGTTGTTTATTTTTCATTTTCCAATAGTTAATTTGAGTGTCGTGACTTACTGCTGCTGAAAGATATTGACAATGCGAGCGTACTTAATGTGTCGGGTCTACACTGAACTACTATTGCCTCACCGCCCCATTCCGCAGTTGCCTGTCACAAACATAGCTGACTGCTGTGGTTCCCAGTGGCACATTCGTCTCCTCCGCAAAATCTCACATCGCTGCCACGCGTCCGCGGCGTTCCTGTCTCCCTCCGACCTGTCCAACAGCTTTCCCGGTGGCCACACCAGCAATTACACAAGTGAAGCGCCATGGGGCCTCCGCACGAGTTGGCACTCTTCCCAAGCACAGAAACCAGCCGGAGGTGACCGTCAGGGCCGAATCACTGCTCTATTCGCCACCTGTGACCTTCCGACCTGTGCTATGACGCTCAGCAACCGATGCTGTATCTCATCCTGACATGTAAGCTAACTGAAAAAAATAGGGCATTTAACTGACAGCCTCTGCCGATGTTATCTGTTTTAACCAGTCCACGGACGAGTATTGACAGCACGTTACGCATAGCTGTGTAGCTTCCCACCACCATAGGGACTTCGAGATCTTTATTAAAGAGATCTGAAAATATTAAGAACAGTAGGCTTAGTATCCATAACAATACGACGAACTGCTCTCTCTCTCTCTCTCTCTCTCTCTCTCTCTCTCTCTCTCTCTCTGTGTGTGTGTGTGTGTGTGTGTGTGTGTGTGTGTGTGTGTGTGTGTGTGTGTGTGTTTGCTTGTTTGTTTCTTTGCGCTCGGGGTAGTGTGATGCGCGGTATCTAAAACACTCCCAAACGACTGTTTCTGCAACAAGAGACCACAAAATGGTATTTCCTATACCAAACTTATACTAAAGACTCAAAGGCTGTTCATCAATACAGCTGCACATATACCAGTCCGGACCAGAAAGTATGCTTTTGTCGAAATTGCTGTGAAGATGAATTAGACAAAACAATGAACATAGCAGAACGTGAACATGAAGTAATATTTGCGGTATTAGAAGAGACGGAGACATTAAAGTGTAAATGCGACTCGCTGACACAGAACAACTTAAATAACGCAATTTTAAAAAAAATTTCATAATTTGGAGCCACAGTCATAATATATTTCTTTAAAGTCAGTACCGCCATTAGATTGTTTTTTTTATTTGCAGTGTTACATTTACATTATCATGATTTCGGCTTAAAATGCCATTATCAAGTGTTTTAATGTCTATACAGTGCCTAAGATGGCATACTATCGTATTTGTTACTGTCGTAATAGTGTATTCTAAATACGACAGTATGCCATCTTAGGCACTGTATAAACATTAAAACACTTGATAATGGCATTTTAAGCCGAACTCATGATCGTGTAAATGTAACCCTGCAAATTAAAAAAAAAAAAAAAAAGAAAAAAGTCTAATGGCGGTACTGACTTCAAAGGAATTTTGAAACAGAAACACAATTCGCAGCTTAAAGAAAAGCAGGAAGGCTGTGTATGAAAAACGAACCAAGGGTCATCACGATTGTGACAGTTTCACAACATACAGCAAAAAGTGCACAAAAAATGCAAAGGTACAAATAAAACCTATAATCCGTGTACGAAATTCAAAGCTATGTATCATTATCGAAGTACAAAAATTAATTCTTCTGTGAGAGAATGAGAGAGGGGGAAGAGAGAGAGAGAGAGAGAGAGAGAGAGAGAGAGAGAGAGGAGGACAGTCTTATCACGGACCGCACTGCACTAATAGCAAATAATCGTCTATGGAGGAAGCACGGTCGGCCGGGGTGGCCGAGCGGTTCTAGGCGCTACAGTCTGGAACCGCGTGACCGCTACGGTCGCAGGTTCGAATGTGGATGTGTGTGATATCCTTAGGTTAGTTAGGTTTAAGTAGTTCTAAGTTCTAGGGGACTGATGACCTCAGATGTTAAGTCCCGTAATGCTCAGAGCCATTTGAACCATTTTTGAGGAAGCACGGTGAGTCGCTAATCAAGTAAGTCAGTGCAGTGTTCGCCAAAAGGAGTGAAATGATTCCCTAGTACAAACATGCTGCGGTGCTACAAAAAACAAGAGAAACATTTGACACGAAACCAGGAAACAAAATGCTACGCCGACATCACTTCGAATTTTTGCATTGTTGATCTCAAAAATTCCACAAGGGCAATCAAGTCATTTCCAGGTTCTTTTCCCGATAAGTTACAATTTCGTGTTAAATCTTCAACCAACATCATTTTAGTCCCTGCGTGCCGATGTAGTAAAAGTGATTCAATTCACTACTCTGAACAAAATACATAGTACAGTGATAGTTCACAATACTAGTGTGTGCCTTGACGTCGTAAACGTGATAGGTAAGCAGCGTAATGGTACCATTAAGAAATACCGTAGTCGCCCCAACGTCCAACCAGCCACGAAGTAGAAACAGTCCAAAGATTAACCACAAGGGAGTCCGAAATCACAGCCAGTCATAACCAGGCACTGTGTCGGGGATAGTCGTCAGCGAAGAGCCTATGCTCCGCCGGACGGTGAGTTACGTAAGTATTACTCGTGACGTCAGTGATTCCTTCCACATGAACGCCATTTCTATCACAAAATTATGACCTCTTCTAGTTGCATGGCGAGTTACGTTTCCAGCAGTTGTCTCCATTTGTCTTGGGCTGTTCTCCCTAAGCGGTTCCAGTGAATTTTCGGATATCCTTTTCTCAACCGTCTGGTGGACTTCTCCTGGTCTTTTCCTGCTTTTTGAACTCCGCCATGGCGCCAGGTTTGCGCATACCATGTCCGTCCTCATTCCAACGTGGCCAGACCAGTGCTACGTCAGTGAATCAAACAATTGCATGTCACTGACTGTACAAAGAGATCACATATCTCCTGGATCTTTGCATACCTATTTAGATAGTCTTGAGCTTTCCCCTGGTGAATTCGTTCAATGCCCAATTCTCGGAGCCATGTTCAGCTCTGACAAAACACATTGTTTGTAAACTATTTTCTTCAGATTAACTTGCTTCAGTGATCTAAACGCTAGTGCTTGTTTACCAAAAACCTTGTCACTCGAGTTTGATACGGCTGAAGCATTGAAGCATTTAGATCTTACATCATAAGATTTACACAAGACATAGGACGGCGAATCAGATAGTCTTTACCCCTATTTCTTATTAGTTGAAATAAGACACATAGATGTAATTAGAAATATACATACTATTCTACGTATCTTAAACTATTTTTCCACAGTAACCACAGCGGTTCAGACATTTGTCCCTTCGCAACACTGAATTTAAGATGCTCTGCGGTAGCATTCGTTCGGCTGACTAGGAGAACCACCGTCAGACTGCTGTAAACGCTTGGTCCGACTCTCCCATTGAAATGACCGGAGCTTGTCAGCAGCTCTGACTGTCACGTGTGGCCTCGCATTGTAGTGCAGGATAACCACGTTGTCCACATCGAGAATCGCTCATCGCTTCTTCCTGAAGGCTGCTCTCACACGTGACACAGTGGAAGAGTAACTGTCGGCGTTGATAGTCGCACCTAGAGGCACGAAATGTATCACGAGTAGTCCACGACGAGCCCAGAATATCGTCAATATCACCTTCGCAACGACTTTTTTTTTTTTTTTTTTTTTGCCCAGGCGAACCCATATGCTACCGTACACTGCACTGCTGCTTCGATTCCGTCGTAAAATGCTGTATCCGTGTTTCATCGCCAGCAACAATGGGGTCCAGGAGACTGTCACCCTCCTCGGCCTACCGCTGCAGCAATCACTCGCTTGCCTTGATCATGTAATCCAACCGCTTAGGCTCCCACCAACACTGAACCTTCTGGAACCCTGAGTACCCGTAAACGATGTCGTAAACACTCGAAATGCCAAGCTCCCAGGAAGTGTCTTTGAGGCGCACTCGCCGATCCCTTTCACCACCACCAAGCGAGACACTTTTCCCCATACGTGGGCTGCATTTCCCTGTGGATTTCGATGAGTGTTCGTCCCTTGCTCCATGGAAAACGGATCACACTTTGTTGCTCGTACGCCATGGACATGTGAAGTACAACCGCCATCTTTGCAACACTTCATGCCCTCTGGCCTCTTCATACCATTTTTAACGGTCATCAAGTCAGCCTATCTTGATTTCTAAAAATCTGCATTTGCATACATGCAAATTAATGCCATTTCTCCACCGTATTACACTATCATGCAAAGTAGGTAAACGGATGCTATGTAGCGGCGTACACAAGATAGGTGATAGGATGCACGCATGTCGTAATTCTGTTCATTTCAAGTAGGAGAACTCTATGGGTGTGGGGAGGCCAACCGCCCACAATAGCAGGAGGTGGAGGGACATCCGGAATTGCTGACAGAATACTAATCCATGGCTGGCGGTTTTCTCTTTTGATGTCAGGTCTCAGGGGCTAGAAAGATGGATGCTCGCTATTTGTATAATGCCTCGTGAAAGCTCATGTTTTGGGTAGGAACGTGCCAGCTGTTGTCTGGGTCGATTCGGGGAAATGGTCGCCGAGCTCCAAGAGATAGCCAATAGAACGGCGCGCACTTCGCACCCCAATTATCATATTTTGATGGCGCCCGATGCCAGGAAGATTCCCACCAAAAGTCCTGGCGGAGGCTATGACTGGCTGCTCAACTGTTACGTCAGCATACGTCTGCAGTCGCCGTCGGGAACTGGCGGGAAGGAAAGGTATTGGCGCGTAGGTTGATGGAGTATGGTAGTGGGAGTCTAGACGAATTTGTTGTAAGGCCATAATTGATGAAAGCTTTGTTTATCGGCGGAGGTTCGAGTCCTCCCTCGGGCATGTGTGTGTGTTTGTCCTTAGGATAGTTTAGTTTAAGTAGTGTGTAAGCTTAGGGACTGATGACCTTAGCAGTTAAGTCCCGTAAGTTCACACACATGTGAACATCTGTTTATCGGCGATGATTGGCCGAGTTCTGGCACAAGCAGAGCGGACGCTCTCTGGGCGCGGGGCGGAAGAGAAGAGGTGGTTCCTGGCCGCAGCACGAGTCGGTCGCGGACTTCGACTCCATTGCTGCAGAGTAATTTCATTCACAGTTTCAGTTGTCCGGGCACCCGGACAAACAGTTATTTTCGCGCTCGCCCTTTGCTCGGTCTCCTAGGTGGAGCCATCTCCATGCAGCAGCTAACCACGAGTAGCAGCCGTCATCAGCACACCGCCTTGCGTCGTACTGTCGGTAATATACGCATCTCCGGCTTCCAGCGTTTCAGTTGATTTTTTTAGCCACCCCAAAATGCTAGTTGAGGTTTCGCAGAGGTTGAAACCGCATAACCACATTGTCTTCTTAAGTGACATCGTGGTACTGCAACCGATTACCCACTTATTTACAGGCATTATACATTTCACAGGTTCTCTTTACTCCCCTTTCTCGCAGTGGAGAAGCACACTAGATTTCATGATGTGTCGTCTGTACTAGGTTCTTGCCAACACCTCTGACAAGTTAGGCCTATTTATCAAGTTAGGGCTATTTAAATGTTTGGTTTACGTTAATATACATGAACGTTGCTTGTAAAAATTCATAATCGATTTCCATTTAAAGCAAATAAATGTAATTGTAAATTTTTAGGATGGCATTTACCTGTTAAACAGTCACACATACCAGAATCCTTTCCCATCATTTTTCACGGGAGCTTTGGTCAATTAATTTAATGAATAGATTATACTAGAGGCCAGCTACTGCACTTAGGATTTATATCAGGGCCGTTACAAGATTGTGTTACACACCTTGTGCAGGTTCAGTATAAACCAACTTGGGTGTGATTTACATAACATCGTGATTCTGCCCCCTCACTTGCACATCAGTTAAAAGCCCCACGATAGCAAACACACAGTTTTCATATTTAGTAATTGATAGCAGCGCCGTATCACTGATCTACCGACAGATAAGGTCGCCCCGGTCCAAGAAAGGTTCGCCGCTGGGAATGGAATATTGACGGTATTTACAGCAAAATGGGACAATGGCTCTGAGCACTATGGGACTTAACTTCTGAGGTCATCAGTCGCCTAGAACTTAGAACTACTTAAACCTAACTAACCTAAGGACATCACACACATCCATGCCCGAGGCAGGATTCGAACCTGCGACCGTAGCGGTCGCGCGGTTCCAGACTGTAGCGCCTAGAACCGCTCGGCCACTCCGGCCGGCGGTATTTACAGCAGTAATTTGTTTAAAAAAATAAGTAAGGGTAAAGGCGTTCTGATTTGCTCTCGTACAACGAATGCTTTCATGACCGGATGTCTTAGCTACTGGTAAATTTTCAGGGTTATATCGTTGTTATCCATGAAATTTTTCCCTTCTGGGTCTGTGCTGCACGAAATCCTACGAACGGAAAAGTCTCATGGACAACAACCATACTATCCTGAATATTACCAGCAGCTTACACAAAACAGATGTACACGCTGACATTTCCCGAAGCCACGTAATAAATGCAAACATCTCTTGCTTTGACCCATTCTCTCGAAAGGTTTATGTCGAGGCCAGCTAGCCTATTAACTGATTCAGCTCTTTAGCTTTTTGTCCGGAGTTACTTTACTTCCTCTAAATATCCATAAACCCTTGCGCGTCTGCTGCATTATCACCATCTTTGCACCAGCACCCTGGCACAAGTTTGAGAGATTCGAATTAGAGTTCGCGTGTAGTCACATAAATATATACATCTTTAGTGCAGACGGAAATTATCTTCGCAAGGTGTGCACACGGTGCAGTTGGTCCTACATGATTAAATCAGAAAGCAAGTTACACCTCGTGATTGCAGGGCAAGCTACTTCTATTGGTCAAGGCAGCACAGTGCGGTGTGACTCAGAAACGGCACACCAGTTTTTGCCCACTATATACGAATACGTCTGAACTTCCCACTCATTTTTCGACTACATGAAGACAGAAATCGCGAAGCTAACGATCTCCTTCGGCTGCCGAACACTCAGAAGTACTCATTAACGCCTGTGTAATTAGATGCCAACAAAATGCGGTTTTAGATATTTCGATGGAAGCCGTGGAAGTGAACAGTGAATTATAGGAAAATGCTTTTGACATCATAATGGAAAACTAGTCATTTTACAACGCTGCACGATTCCTAATGGTTTTGTGTTTAGAGATCGAATACAGGGACTGTACCGAGCCATTTGGGTCAAAATTATAAACGTGTTAGGCGATCTTAGATCGAATACTTTGATATGAACTAATTGTCAGAAACGAAAATTTAGTTTTTACTGACATGAACAACTTAAACCGTGCTATAAAATCATCCCTTGTACAGAACCAACTGCAGGACATTTGACACTGTGGTATTGACCAGAACTAAACCCTGGGTTCCAAATTATTTCGTTCCATATCATGTACACGTTGTTTATGATAGAAGACTAATTGCTACTCTGCCTATGTAATCTTTTAAGTTCTCCTACCGTACGGTGCGACATCTTCTCATATTATACTGAGCGGATAATGCATACAAGATCTTTTTCACAATTATTTTGGAAACTGAAGAAAGTGTCACTCGAAAATATCAGTGGTTTCCACCCAAACCGTTCAACTATTAATAATGTGAAACTTCCTGGCAGATTAAAATTGTATGCCGGACCGAGATTCGAACTCGGGACCTTTGCCTTTCGCGCGAAAGTGCTCTACCGACTGAGCTACCCCAGCACGACTCGCGCCCCGTTCTCACAGCTTTACTTCCGCCAGTACCTCGTCTCATACCTTCCAAACTTCACAGAAGCTCTCCTGCGAACCTTGCAGAACTAGCACTCCTGGAAGAAAGGATATTGCGGAGACATGGCGCAGCCACAGCCTTGGGGATTTTATAAACATCCCCCAGTGTTCTAGCAGTAGTGGACACCAGAAAATCCTGAGGAAGATCCCAGCAGAGGGGTCGAAATGTCGATCATTTTAGTAGAAATATGACGTGGCCTGATAATCCAGAAGATTTTAACTACAGTGACAACGGCCACGAAAGTCCGCAGAATTACATAAGTAATGGACTCCTTGTAATTTTCTGTCTCATCCCGCGCGATTGGCTGTAGATTAGTAACAGCCAGGCTAGTGAATTTTCGTCCCAAGCGTAGGGTACCGTTAACATCACAACTGCGATTGCAGTGATGCCGTGACCGGGAAACATGGACTGCTGACTGACGTCGCACTGTGTTCAGCAATGAACCGCGGTTCTGTACGAATGACCATCGTCGGCAAATGTGGCATCGACCTGGGGAGACGTCACATTGTTGCTCTATTTTGGAGAGGCACAACGGTATTACTCCTGGCGTCATGAGATGAGGATCCATCTAACATTACTTCAGGTCGCGGCTGATACTGACTGAGGGAACTCTAATGGCACAACGGTACGTCACGAACACTGTGCGACCTCATCCGTTACCTCTCATGCGACAGTATTATGACCCGCGTCCGGCCACCCTGATTTAGGTTTTCCATGATTTCCCTAAAACGGCTCTGAGCACTACGGGACTTAACATCTGAGGTCATCAGTCCCTAGAACTTAGAACTACTTAAACCTAACTAACCTAAGGACATCACACACATCCATGGCCAAGGCAGGATTCGAACCTGCGACCGTAGCAGTAGCGCGGTTCCGGACTGAAGCGCCTAGAACTGCTCGGCCACCACGTCCGGCGTGATTTCCCTAAATAGCTTCAGGTAAATGCTGGGATGGTTCCTGTGGGAGGGCACAGCCGACTTCCTTCCTCGTCCTTCCCCAATCCGATGGGACCGATGACCTCGCTGTTTGGTGCTCTCCCCCGAATCAACCAAACAATAAACTGTTATTATTATTATACGATTTTTCAACAACAAAATGCTGGTCCACATATGGCATGTGCCTCTATGAACTGTCTGCCTAATATCGAGGTTCTCCCGTGGCCAGCAATATCCCCAGATCTGTCTATGACAGAATATGAGTGGGACCATCTCTGACGTCAACTCTGCCGCAGAGTCAAGAATATCAGAGATCAGTTACCACAGTTGTGGCGCAGCTTGTATCAGGACAATATACAGCAGTTTTATGATACCCTTCCCAAACGAATTAGGTCATGCTTTCAGCCAGAGGGGTTACAACGTCCTACTGAAAAGTGGGCTCATACTGCCAAGTTCTTTATAATTTTTTTTTCTTGCCAGGCAGTGTAGTTCTGATGGTGGCCAACGATGGCCGAAAATTGGTTAACAGTATTATGTGACTGCATCAAAGAAATTACAAGGTGTTAGTAAATGAATATCGGGGTTTTAACGCGTTATAATATTTATTACATTAAACTGGCAGTTATAAATATTACGTCAAATGAAAGAGCAAGTCCAACAGTTTTACCAAGAACCTTACAAATCTTCAATGCGAGCATCATTTGTCATACGGCACACGTCAAGTCTGTAGCCCAAGCGCTGCAAGGGCCGCAAGGGGCCCAATGACAGGGCTTGATTTGCATGGCCTCCACGTTCACCCGACCTAGCGCCATGCGATTTTTTTGCTTTGGGGCTTCATCAAGGGTCGTGTGTACGTGCCTCCGCTACCAGCAGACCACGCTCAATTAAGCAACCAGATTGAAGCAGCTATAGACTTGATGTGTACCATGCGACAAATGGTGCTCACATTGAACATTTATAAGGTTCTTGGTAAAACTGTTTGAGTTGCTCTTTCATTTGACACACCATTTATAACAGTAAGTTTAATGTAATAAATATTATAAAGAGTTAAAACACCGATATTTTTGTATTAAGTGTACATTAATGTGTTAGGTATACTGACAATGACAAAAACTTGCGTAAGGGCTGTAGTTGTTTCATTTTTCATATATACTTGACAGCTGGAACAGTTGTGTCCATACCTAGTATGGCTGTCCGAAACTCTTATTAGCGACATCCCTCAAACGCCCGTGTGGATCATTACTGCTGTAAGCATAATTTCTACAAAAAATAAAAGGTAGTTCAGGTTATCAGTAGCTGCGTAATCTACTAAGCAAATAGCCATACTTCGTCATAGGAATAAAACAGATACGATGGACTTGAAAGCAGTGAAACTGCAAAGAAAGAATTATGAAAAGCTATCACACAATCTAAATAAAGTGTTAATCAGATGGAATTACGCGGCCCAGAGACGTGCAAGTTTTGTTATCCACGATAATGAATATAGGCCGAAGCAATTAATTAAAATTTGTGCCAAGGCCTGTTAGCGCATCTGCCTAGTGAGCAGGAGGCCCGCGTTAGAATCCCGGCCTTGGTTCCAGATTTAATTCATTGCTTCGGCCTGTATCATTATCATACATAAAAATTGTAACACATATTGCTCGCAGCAGATCTTATGGATGTCTTTCCGACGCAATGGCAAAATTATGGAATATACCTCATACTCAAGTTAAACACCAAGTATACGACGGGATAGCACAGAAAGTGGCTTAGTTAACACACGTTACACCAAGAATGAGAGACTTTTGCGAAACGACACTTTCAAACACTGAAATACAAAAAATGGTTCAAATGGCTCTGAGCACTATGGGACTCAACTGCTGTGGTCATAAGTCCCCTAGAACTTAGAACTACTTAAACCTAACTAACCTAAGGACAGCACACAACACCCAGCCATCACGAGGCAGAGAAAATCCCTGACCCCGCCGGGAATCGAACCCGGGAACCCGGGCGTGGGAAGAGAGAACGCTACCGCACGACCACGAGATGCGGGCACTGAAATACAAACAGCGCTCTTAGTGTACTATGTGACTCGTTGGATCATGTAAAATGAAAGTAGAGAACGCTTGAAACACGCGTTGACATAATAAATGGGATCCAGAAACACTTTCGTTGACGCGAGTAAATGGGGGACAGCCGTACGGGACAGTCAAATGACGGATTCCACGTTCAACCTCCGATAGCCACGCTCCTTTTTCTCCTATCCATAGCCGCGCTGCACCTGTGAGGTACTTTTTCAGTTGTTCTCATGGGGTAGATAACAGTGCATGAGTCTGCTCAGCCTGTGGCTCGGGTTCGATCTTTACTACCTCCCATGTCCAATTTTTGAATTGCTCTTTTGTTTGGTTTTAGCAAACCAAACGAAGAAAACATTTGGCGACACCGTCTCTGGCGGGCCGCTTGCATTCGGGCGCGCAACTGCCTGACTGGCTACCTTCAGTACCAATTAACTCGAAAACGGCGCAACGGTTCTATTTTTTTCGTAATAGTTATTTCTCAGCACAACTGCCCTGCAACACCCTCACAAGCTTTTCAGACTGTTCCTGAGCTGTCTGTATACTGTTAATCAGGCTTAAGGACCTATATTTCACCAGAAATTAGATAAATATGAGAATACCAGGGGTCGAAGTATGAAACCGGAATTTCCCCATAGATGGTGTTAGCCTTCAATATAGAGCCGGTGAGACCGCGTCTGCAGCGCCATCTGTTCCCTGTAACGGCTGACGACGAATGTCAACGCACAGTAACCCAAGTTCCATACATCGGTTATCTGTTGCAAAACCGTAAACATGTCGTCGAGTTTTGTGCCTACGAACTATGATTTGCGGACAGCATTGGTTTTCTGTTATCATTTGAAGAAAACCGCTGCAGAATCGCATCGAATGGTTGTCGAAGCTTTCGGCGACCATGCTCTTGGGAAGCACAGTGTTCCGAGTGGTTCAAAAAATTCAAAAGTGGTGATTCTGACATGAGAAATGACGAGCGCGGGAAACCACCGAATTAGTTCGAAGACAAATAATTGCTGGCCTTATTGGACGAAGATGATACTCAAACTCAACAGGAACTCGCGGAACAATTGAATGTGACGCAGAAAGCCGTTTCTCTTCGGTTGAAAACTATGGGAAAGCTGCAGAAGGTTGGAAAATGGGTTCCACATGAACTGAATGAAAGACAGCAAGCAAATCGAAAGACCACTTGTGAAATGCTTCTCGCCAGATACAAAAGAAAGAAGTTTCTCCATCAAACAGTGACACATGATGAAAAATTGATATATTCTGAGAATCCTAATCGTCGTAAATCATGGGTGAATCCATGCAAACCATCGACATCCACTGCAAGACCAAATCACTTTCGTCAGAAGACAATGCACTGTGTTTGGTGAGATCAGAAGGGTGTCATCTATTTTGAGCTGCTAAAACCTGGTGAAACCGTTAACACTAATCGCAACCAACAGCAGATGATCGATTTAAATCGAGCATCACGTGAAAAACGAGCGGAATATGGAAAAAGGCAACACGAAGCCATATTTCTCCATGATAACACCCTATCACATACAGTTCTCCATGATAACACCCTATCACACACAGCAAAACGGGTCAGGGAAACGATCGAGGCGTTCAGTTGGGAAATTCTGCTCCGACTTGGCTCCGTCCGATTATCGTCTATTTGCATCACTGGGACACGCTCTCGCTGAATAACGCTTCAGTTCATATGAAAATGTACGAAAATGGCTCGCCGACTGGTTCGCTTCAAAAGAAGGACTTTTTCTTTTTGGCATGGCATTCATAGCCTGTGGGAGAAATGTATAAATAGCAATGGGGATTATTTTGAATAAAATATTGTTTATCTGTTTGAAACAACAGACGTGTAATTATTACAACCTAATTCCGGTTTCACACTTCCACACCTGGTAAGTGGGATGTTCCAGTGATGTTTATTGACAGTAACGTAAGCGCCTATCCAGATCTACACTTATACGTATCACCTAATGGTCTAGTTGGGAATAATAATAATAATAATAATAATAAGTTGTTCGAGAACGGTGAAAAGCAGGTGCACCAGCACACAGACTGGGACCAAAACGTAACGGCATAGAATTAGACTGTTTAGCATTTGCTGACGACATGACACTGATCGCCCAAGACATTACCGATGCACAGAAACAGCTAGAATTATTACAAGAGTAGGCAGCAAAAATAGGATTACAAATTTCATTTGAAAAAACAAACTTTATGACTGACATCAAAGATGCACCTTCTGATCTCAAAACTGGTAATAACTACATCTCTCGAGTAAAAGAATTTAAACATTTAGGTGAATGGATTGCAGAAAATTGTAATGAAAAGAAATCTGTCACATCAAGAGACCAGAAAATGGAGACGGCGTTTCAGTTAACAAAAAACGTTTACAACAAAAAGAGTCTCTCGTGGAACTGCAAAATGCTCTCGACGTATCTGAGACACTAAACCTTCAACACAGAACACTTTTGTGAAATAACGTAAAATAATGAGGAAAATCCTAGGACCAAGAACTAAAGATGGTGTGCATTATCCAACACCCAGTGCAGAAATATATAAAAATATATCCAAAATAACAGACAAAATGCGAATGTGAAGAATTTAATTCATGGGGCATTTAGAAAGAGTGGACTCAAACAGGTTAACGCACAAAATCCATACATTTTTAAAGAACAAAACTACAAGACCGAACTGGTACAAACAGACGGAAAGAGACCTGAGATAATTAGGGTCTCCAAATCTACATGACAGAAACGAAATCGGAAAATTAACAAACACAGGGGGTTTTGGGGAAGAAGAGAGAAAAACTAACCGACATACGTGGTCTACGCAACGAAAGCTATCCCATTCGTTGCTTATGAAGGAATACTGGGCGAAAAGGAAGGCCAACAAATGTTGATTAGGCGTGGTCCTAAGTGATCCATCCTCAAATAATAATACTAATAATGGCGATAAAGCTTTTGCCTGGAAACCGAGAGATAGCGGGATCGAATCTCGATCGGACTACGGAAATTTTCAGTCTGCCTTCAATCTGGCCATCTATCCCAAGGATTCAGAAGTCGTCAGGAACCGCACGTGGTTCGGATTCGACATTAAACCTCCGATCGTCACGTCCTTTTCCTCCCAGCCACAGTCGCTCTGCATCTGTGAGGTGCTTTCTCGATTTTTACCGGTAAAAAAAAAAAAAAATCCCGAACGTCTGGGCACTTCGTAAATGCATACAGGAAACAACAAATTTTATGTAAATAATAAACATCATTGCATTTTAAAGTAAACGAATAAGTAATTGATTTAGAATGCATGTCCTTGTCTCATTGACCTGTGAGGTGCGCACGACTAACGGACGGTTAAAATGTAGGTCCCCTTTCCCCGACTGGATAACTGATGTAGATCGTGGACACGCAAGTCGTTGAAGTGGCGTCCACCGAAACACTTGCACATCGCCATTTAGCCACACGAAATTATTATTATTATCTTCAGCTACACGATTGCCCTGAAGTTCACAGTTACATGTTAAAGGTTACAAGCTGTCTGGCTTGCCTCCGTCCATTTATATGCTAAATTCATCCGCACCTTGTCACGACTGGTGATAGGCAGGGCATTTGAGTTTCATCGTGCTAAAAGTCTCGTAACACTATTTAATGCTGGGGATTGTATTTTATAAAACTGCAATGGTCGGCGGTCAAGACTTGTACTATTCTAAGAATGCGCGACAACCGCTCAGTTCGCACAGAACTCAAAGTGACAGTGGAGACGACACGGCATTCAGAGGCTTGCCACAGTACCGTTAATCCCGGTTCCAGCGATAGTATCGTTTTCATTTATTATTCAGTCAATCAGAGGAGTAACAAAAACATCTGGCGGGTTGCATTCGTATTAGTGATTGAATGTGCAACTAGAATATGATAGTGCTCTGCTAGTTGCTTTGTACCTTTATAGCAATCACTTTTTCTAGAAGTCATGTCACTGAGTCTTTTGCTATGTCATTGCCTTCAATGTAATAATTTAATTTCATTTGTTTTTCATTTGAAGTAACTTGTCATTTCCTCCAATTAATTATCATTACTCGTATTTGTCATCTGAGAAAAAACAGTCAATCAGTAGGATTTTTAGGAATTTCCTACCTTAGGATTTCATGTTAGGGTCATTTTTGAGATAGCAATTAAAATATTACATCGGGTCTTAATGGGCATGTGACGGAGTCTGGGCAATTCCATCATTGAAGTACGATTTCATATCCACATATCACGGGTTTCTGCACTGGTTAGGCATAGAACTACTTTCAGACAATTTCTCTACCGTTCCACTACGAAAATCACGCGGGGAAGAAAATGAACACCCTAATCTTTCCTGTGATTTCTATTTCTCCCTATTTAGGTGAGAGTAAAAAAAAAATATTTTACCATTCACAATAGATAGCTGCTGATTGTAATTTCACAAAAAGATAGCTTCAGCGAAAAATTCTTTTAAAGATCAATAAAGACAGTCTCGATTGCGTTTTCATATTTTTAATTTGTTGGAAAACTGTTTCGGCCCTTTCCTCGGACCATCTACAGGCTTACTCGGCTGGTGGCTGCTTACGGCTGCTGGTGGCAGCAGTCAGTGACAGCCGTATTTCTAAAGATCTCGCTCCGCCTGCCGCCATCAGCAGCCATAATGGCGGGGTAAGCCTGAAGGTGGTCCGAGGAAAGGGTCGAAACAGGTTGCCAAACGACAAAAAATCTGAAAACAGGATCGAGACTGTTTTTATTGATTTTTAACATTTTATACCGATCGCTGTCCTGCAGTCAAGAATGCTTTCTAAAATATTAAAAACTCTTTTGTTTTAACGATTGCCACCATCAACTAGCTTATTGTATCCGAGACATTCTCTCCCCTATGTCATGATAATACAAAACGGGCTAACCCTCTTTGAACTTTTCCGATGTGCTCCTTCAATCCTATCTGGTAAGGATCCCATACTGCGCAGCAATACTCCAGAAGAGGACGGACAAGCGTAGCGTAGGCAGTTTTTTCAAGTAGATTGTCTACCACGTAAATGCTCTGTCAATAAAACGCAGTCTTTGATTCGCATTCCCAATAACATTTTCCTTGTGAATGTGCCAAGTTCTTAATCGACGTGTTACGCAACTGTACTGCACAGAAAAATACAAGTTTTGCGCTTGAAATGTTCGTATGTAAACTTGCGTCGGGGTATGGACCAATACGGGGCCAAAGTTCAAACTTTGCGGGTGAGCTGAACATGTCTGATGCTCCCGGTGGATGCGGACGCGTGGGAGTCGACGACTGGATCCATCCCAGCTGAAGGGCACGGCCAGGCCAGGGCAGGGCAGGGCAGTCCCTTACGTAAGGCGGCCACTAGGACGTCCTCGGCAGGAATCGACCCCGGTCATCGATTATCCTTCCGTCTGCGAGCTGCTCTCCTCGCGTGACGCTCCTCCAAGTGCACACCAGACCCAAGTTTCCTCTCCAGAACAAATCCGGCTGCGTAGTTCGGTAACACTCACGGATAGCAACAATCCTTTCGTTGGCGCGCAAAACGTCGGCCCTCCGTCGTAAAACGCTAACTACATCTCAGAGTATTGCTTACTAATAACTTAGACCACATTCCTACTAACAGGCGATTAGATTCGTAATGACAATGACCGCAGCCCGGTGTCACGAATACTGGATGGGACTGGTCACAAGAAAGTAAACTGTAACACGTCACGCCGAGTTTCTTGAGGCGAGAGCTCAGAGGTGTGAGTATCTCACCTGGATTTTGACGTGAAACCGTCTATTCGCTCGACGGTCGAACTTTCTTGTGTGACAAAACACCGTCAGAGCTGAATCGCTAATGACTCCGACGCTAGTAATGCGTAAATAATGGCTGACAAGGGACCGTACGAACTTCCCCTCACAGATTTGATTCGCGGAAGGCACGACTGGGACTTCAACAAGGGTAAACAGCAAGACGCAACTCTCACCCGTTTTCGAGAAAATAGTGTTTAAAATTTTTTTGACAAGCTCATATACCCAGTATGGTCGCTAGCATTCAATGAGTCCGCAGCCGGACGGGTAAGCGCTTAGCTTCAAAATCGCGAGAATTCTTGATCGAATCTCGTTTGCGGTACTTTTTTTTCATGCAGAGTAATTCTGTAACGATTCTCTTTTGTGTTAACGATTGCCACCACCAACTAGCTTATCGTATCCGAGACGCTCTCTTCCCTATTTCATGATAATACAAAACGGGCTAACCCTCTTTCAACTTTACCGGTGTGCTCCTTCAGTCCTATCTGGTAAGGTTCAAATGGCTCTGAGTACAATGCGACTTAACTTCTGAGGTCATATATTTTGTGATGACGGAGAACCGTTTATGAATGTAAACCAAGTTTGTTTGGAATATGTTGTTGTTGTTGTGGTCTTCAGTCCTGAGACTGGTTTGATGCAGCTCTCCATGCTGTTTGGAATATACATTGAAAAACCCATGCCCATGAAAACATTCGGCTTTCATTATGTGTGCTGTATGTCGCAATAATTTTATTGTTTTCCATGTTTCTATGGTCAGTATCAGCCTGAATCGTGCAGTGCTCCATAGTTTACACAGTATACTTTCCAAAACTGTAGATACAATAACATTAAAAAATGGATAAACTGATTTGATTGAAAGTTCTTGTGTATTCTGTTTTTATATCCAATCTCCTTACTAAAAATGTTTTGTTTTCCTTCTTCCAAGACAAAGATTATGAAAATAATAATTAATCATTAAATATTTATAATTTGCCCAGTCATAAGAAATCTGTTGTTAAAACTGCCTGGGAGTGAAAAAAAAAATGTTGCGACAGTAGCATTTGATATGGAGATCTCGCGCTTATGAAACTAAGCGCCTACTCGTTTACCTGGAGATAGTTGATTAATAGCGATAATAAAAAGTATATAAGCACGACTAAAATTTTTAAACTTCATTTTCTCGAAACCAGTTGAGAGTTGCGTCTTCCTGTTTACACATGTTGAAATCCCAGTCGTGCCTTGCGCGCCCTGTCAACATGAATCAAATCGTCGACGAGAATTTCGTACGGTCCCCTTGTGAGGCCACAACGGAGAGCTCATGTCTGTACGGGTTTGTCGCGCGGTATTCGTTTTGCCTCTGACGTCATCCTACCAGCCAAGGCGCATGCGCCTGATTGTTACTTATTGCCTTTATGTAAAGTTATAAACCGGCATAGCATGGAAACGCGTTCAGCTAGGGTATTGTTACGGTTGTCACTGTGAAGAGTTTCCGGAGCAGTACTAGGCCCACAAAGAGAGACAATAAGAATATTCAACGGAATGTAATTGACAAAGCCGGTCGGTGTGGCCGAGCGGTTCTAGGCGCTACAGTCTGGAACCGCGCGACCGCTACGGTCGCAGGTTCGAATCCTGCCTCGGGCATGGATGTGTGTGATGTCCTTAGGTTAGTTAGGTTTAAGTAGTTCTAAGTTCTAGGGGACTGATGACCTCAGAAGTTAAGTCCCATAGTGCTCAGAGCCATTTGAACCATTTATTTGTAATTGACAATCAGTATTAAACTCGTAATTACGAAATAGTGAAAGATGTCTCATATGACTCGCTCGTAACTATAAAAGACTCAAACCAGAGGAAACCTATTGTCAAAAGGAATCCAAAAAGCCTAAAAAGTCCAGTGGCGAGCGAGTGCGAGAACTGCTGCAGCATGTAAAAGCAAATGAAAACATGGAGCAAAACGATACGTAGTCTGACCCATCGGGCGTACAGAGGCCAACGACAATCCAAGCTTGTGCTTTGTGTGTTCTGTAACCATCATACTATTCTGTATAATTCTGTATATCCGCTGTATTAAGACATATTGATAGGTAAATTATATATTAATACGAAACACTTTATATGATTTTATCCCGACGTTTTCACGAAAAATCTACGGCGCAGTTGGGAAAACGATTTTTTTGTATGAGTCCGATCCGATAGATGGATAGACTTGGAACATGATCTTGGACAAACAACCGGTTTCTGATATTCTCCGAGATGTTTGTGTCCAGTGTGTTAGGTGGTCGCTTTTATGTGCAACAGGTGTTGGGGTTGGGTTGTTTGGGGAAGGAGACCAGACAGCAAGGTCATCGGTCTCATCGGATTAGGGAAGGATAGGGAAGGATGTCGGCCATGCCCTTTCAAAGGAACCATCCCAGCATTTGCCTGGAGCGATTTAGGGAAATCACGGAAAACCTAAATCAGGATGGGCAGACGCGGGATTGAACCGTCGTCCTCCCGAATGCGCGTCCAGTGTGCTAACCACTGCGCCACCTCGCTCGGTCGCAACAGGTGTGATGGATCATTTGCTAGGGATATTAACCACGTGGTATGTTTGAATTCAGCTCTCATTGGTTAAAGGCGTTGAGCAAACCTACAACTGACGGCTGATGCATCCCGTCCGGAGGAGAATAACATCTGCCTGGCTAATGGTCCTCGGTGAAAGCGGCCTGAGTGTATTACGCAGTGGCTAGGAGAAGCCGGAAAGCAGGCTTAGCTATGCGGTCGGGTACAAAATCATTAGGAATGCTGGACACAGAAAAAATTATCCAATACACGGGGACATTTATTACGATGTTTTGTGGTACTGTGATTAGCTATGGAACCCACAGCAGCTCCGGAAAATCCGAGAGCTATTTGTCGTTAGCTGCAAAGTTGTGCTCTCCTTTTTTTAGGTGATTCACTGCCGGAAAAAAATTCTTACGCCCTTTTAGAGGTTTCCAATTCACTCACGATTTATTGTTGCAACACTACATACGAAGTATATGAAATAATTACATTAAAAGATCATTAGCTCAAGCGGTACTGAGGGTCCTGTTATCGCCCCATGCTACAACACCCATATCCGTACGTGACGTAGCCTCAATGGGCGGCAGTGCAGGTTGAGAATACTGTAATGGGATACGTTATGCCAAGCCTGCTCGACCTGTTCACGTAATTCTGTAAGAGTTGTTGGCTGACGAGTAGCACGAGTCACTATATCCCATACGTGTTCGATTGGAGACAAGTCCAAAGATCGTCCTGGCCAGGGAAGTTGCTGCACCTCTTTCAGAGCACGTTGAGTTTCACGTTTCAGTGTATGGGCGAGCAATAACCTGTTGGAACAACACATCACCTATCTGTTGCAAGAACGGCAAAAGAATGGCTCTAACAACATTCTGCACGTAGCGAACGGTGCTTAGCGACTCCTCCAGAAACACTAAAGGTGAGCGAGAGTTGTAGCTTATCGCTTCCCAGACCATAGAGCCTGGAATGGGACAGCGTTTCTTAGACGAATGCACTCTACGAGACAGCACTCACTAGGTCTATGTCGTACGTGTAAACAACCATCATTTGCGTGCAGACAGAATCTGATTTCATCGCTGAAGATCATGGCGCGTCATTCCATCTTCCAAGTGATCCTCTGACGGCACGAGTCGAGCCGTGAACATCGATGCTGTGGTATGAATGGAAGACGGGCGAGAAGTGTGCATGCACTTAATCCCACTGCTAACAACCCGTTTCGCAAAAGTTCATCATGACAAGTCTGGGCTCACAAGACCTCTTATATGATCTGTGGTAGCTGTACAATCTGCCACTTCACCCCTTACAAAGCGACTAACCTGGCGTGCGTCTGTGCTGCGCAGATGTTCCGAACGTCGTCAACAGAAATGGTTCAAATGGCTCTGAGTACTATGTGACTTAACATCTGAGGTCATCAGTCCTCTAGAACTTAGAACTACTTAAACCTAACCTAAGGACATCACACACATCCACGCCCGAGGCAGGATTCGAACCTGCGACCGTAGAGGTCGCGCGGTTCCAGACTGAAGTGCCTAGAACCGCTCGGCCACAGCGGCCGGCCGCCATCAACATGTGGGAGAATGTTCCGGTGGCCACTGACACCCGCATCGTTGCACAACTGACGCAGCACGTCCAACTTGCGTGGCAGTTCTCCGAAAGGACCATCACGCCACTCAGATGGCCACAATTTGACCCCTTTCAAACTCCCTCAGTTGGCTGTGAGAAGCACGAGTGCGTCTCCGTGGCTTCGCTGCCTGCTTGCTTGCTACACACGTTTGTACAATACTGAGCTTTCTGTTTTTTTTTTCTTTATTGTATTTCAATTCCCCATATGGGGCGGACTGGCAGCAACATAGGCGCCGCTCTTCAGCCGAGAGATAGACAGTAAGTACAGAACATGGAGACATTTAAAACAACATAATGGAGGAAATTCGCCGAAATACATATAAAAGGGGAAACATAATGAAAGATAGTGTAAAAAAGAGGTGACTGTAAAAATGACGATAAAAATTTAAAAACTGTGCACAAAAAACCACACACTGTGACGATTAAAAGAAACTCAAGGCGAAGTACGGCCGGAGCATAAAAGTAGCGATGGGCGGCGTAGCACATAACAATCACTGACAGCGAAACTATGTACAAGTACAGCACACGAAGCTTTCTGGCTGTGAGCATTCCCTATTAAAGGATAGAACAGCTATGCCACTACGCCATCTGTCGTCGGGCGACACTGAAACCATTATCAGTACATCTGCTATTCCTCCAGTTGGCCCATGCCGTCATCAGATCAAAATCTACGTCGTCTTTCCAGGTGTACTATTTTATTATTTTTTTTTCCAACAGTGTATTCGTGGTCTCTAGATGTCCGGAGTAATGAGAAATTCGGTTTTACGACATAACCGACATTCAAGCCAACGTAAGGCGCGAGTTGCACGACATGCCAAAGAAAATTGCACGTGGTCGTTTGAACGTTTTGTGTGCTATACTCAAGTGAAGAGAGACTATGTTGAACGCCCGCCACCATCTTAAGATGTTGCTATTTTTTTACTAAGCCTGTGTCGAAACTTTTGGTACTGTTGGGGTAGCGCGGTGGCGGAATAGAAGGGAGCCAACTGACCAGTGTGAACTGGTTGTTATTGATGTTTATGAGACAACCAGTGAAAATATCAAAAAGTGTTGACAGTGCGTTGGGTATGGGAGCCCACGTGGTGACCTGGCAGTCGGGATTTGGTTAGTCGTCGGCACCATTGCGCCAATACACGGTACAGCCAGAGTGGGCAACAAGGAGATTGGTAGATTCTCTCTGGTGCGGTGGAAAAGGTGAGAGACGCAGTCTTTGCAGCGTAACGTAAAGTGCCGAATGCTACTTGCTTTAACCCAGTTCAAAAATGGTTCAAATGGCTCTGAGCACTATGGGACTTAACTTCTGAGGTCATCAGTCGCCTAGAACTTAGAACTACTTAAACCTAACTAACCTAAGGACATCACACACAACCATGCCCGAGGCAGGATTCGAACCTGCGACCGTAGCGGTCGCGCGGTTCCAGACTGTAGCGCCTAGAACCGCTCGCCCGCATCGGCCGGCCTTTAACCCAGTTATCAGTGATTATATTCTCACGAGATTAAGCATGACTGGCGATCCTGATTAAAACTGTCTTATAAATGCAGCAGTCCTGAGAATTGATCCGCGTCCGCCGATAAACTTTTCGTCGCTAATTACCTGTGCAATATGTTACATATCATCTCACGCGCGCCACATCGCTGTGAGCGCGTATATTCCATCTGTGAAGCTTTCCGGGAGTTCGCGCCATGCCACGACACAGAAAGACATCAAGGAACGATTAAAAATTGCTCTACACAGGAAGTATGACTAAAAATGCCTTCAGTCACTTTTTTTTTAATTACACGATGCATTTCGGACCCGATGAGTCCATCACCAGGTGCAAATCATCTAATACGTAATTTATATTTGCTCTCGAGTGAGAGCAGCTATCCACAACGACCTTAAATAGAATGATCACAAAAATCAAATAGTAGAAAAAGGAGGTGGCAAACTGAGAACCAGGGGAAGAGATCTTAAGGAAATGTAACTCTTCCACTAAGGAAGTGGCATACATGGTGATTGTTCGAGCGATTCCTGAGTATTGCTCATGTATGTGGGATCCTTACCCGGTAGGACTGATAGAAAAGACAGAGAAGATCAAAGTAAAGAGGCGCCTTTCCTGATGAGATCGGTTAGTGGACGCGAAAGCGTTGCAGAGATTCTCAGCAAACTCCTGTGGCAGACTTTATACGAAAAGCGTTGTGCATCAAGGAGAGGTTTACTATTGAAATTTCGTGAGAGTACTTTCTAGGAAGAGTTGGACAACATATTACTTCCTCCCACAAACATCTTGAGATATGACCACAACGAGAAAATTAGGGAAATTAGAGCTAATACAGACGCTTACCGACAATCAATCTTCCCACGCGGCATTAGCGAGTGGAACAAGGAAGGGGGGATCAATTAGTGGTACCAGAAGTACTCTCCGTCATATATTGTACCATTAGGTGGCTTGCGGAAATGTACATGTAGATGAAATGCATGCTTCTGTTATGAGAAAGTTAGATGTTTGGTTTTGTACTGAATCAAATGCGGAAAATCTGTAAGAAACAGTCGACAAAAAAAAAAAAAAAAAAAAAAAAGACAGCGAAAAACTTATCGAGCAAACAAGGAAGAACGTTTTTAACCTCTTGCGGTCGGCATACGTTGGTTTCTTCAACCTTTCATAGCACATGTTGTCCCTCACGGCACACATCTGTTTTCACACCTTAAATTACTTCACAGATGTAATTTAGCATGATATGATCAAATATGAAGTTTATCACGTAGTGCCAACATAGTCTAATAAATACAGTCAAGACACTCTCCGGTGCGAAAGTTGTTACCGTTTGACATTAGGAGCGACACTGGCGCTCCAAACGGTGAGGAAGCGGATAGTCACTCTCATCGTAAGGATGTTTTTAAATATTTTTCTTCTTAATTAACGAAATATATTTTTGTGTTCTATACGTTAGTAAATTACCAAGATACAAGAATTATCGTGAAATAAATGTAAAAATAGCTGAATCTCACTGATTCATTGATAAATGTTACACATTCGAATATGTGTTTAATTGCGGGTTAATCCGACTGAACAGTCGGCAGGTGATGGTTGAAGTGGTCACTGTGGCAAATATCTACTAATACCAGTATTGCTGGCCCCTGTTCTGATCAGAAGCAAGGTAGATTATTCCTACACGTCGGCCAGGAGCCTGAAGATGGCGTAGTAAAACGCTGAAACTGGTTGCCAAATAAAATAAGGTTGAAAATTGACGGCTGAAAAGTGTTTAATTCGACACCCTACACTGAACACATGTTGTAACTTGTGACCATATCCTAAAAAACGTGCCACAACCACAGTTATCGTGTGTTTGATCGTTCCTCCCCTTTTCCCGGACCCACACCACAACCTGACTGCTTACAGCCCCAGATTCTCACCCCGTTGCAGAAAATGGAACTATTGTTTTTCAGCATATTCCGCGTGGGCACTAATTAATGAACACAACTACTTTGTTTCAGCGTTCTGCAATGTATACAGTCCACACTGCAGCACTCAGAACACAGTTTAATAAAACCACCTGTTTATTTTCTTCTCCATACGTTGGCAGCATTGACCTAACAATGACGTCATTAACCTGACTGCTGTTCTTGTTCGTTACCCGTGTTTGTTCGGTGAGTAGCTCTATTAATGATTTCAGAGCATTTTATTATGAGTAACCTGCCATCTTTATGCACCAAGGAAGAAATGAGGAGTGATTCGTTTTCTGTACACTGAAGGGACTACAGCTGCAGAGATTAACCACAGAATGTCTTAGCTATCTTAGTGAACGAAAAAATTTACGACTGAATAAACTTCTTAAAATATGGACGTCTGTCTGTCCGCGACAACGAGCTTTCGGTTAGGCCACTCAGTTGGAAAACGGATAAGAAGATCGAGACAGATAACAGAATGATTTCTGATAATCATGGTGCCATAACTGATGTTACGTACTGCTTATCTGTTGAACACTACCCACAATTAAGCGTCTGCTGTTGTCCGTGAAGTTCTAAACCAGGGGTAGTCAGCCTTTTTACCTACCGCCTTCTTTAGTGTCTCTGTTGGTAGTAAAATTTTCTAACCGCCCGCCTGTTCCACAATAATGGTGACATATAAAGTAAATAAGTAGGGTAATAAGGTTTCTAATTCAGAGTTACATCAAGTTAAAGCATGTAATAATAATTACTTAGCAAATACTTTATGTCGAAGATATATGACAGAGTAATGGAAATGTTTTTAAAAACCCTACCGCACACCCTGAAAGCTGGTTGCGACCGCTAGTGGGTAGTGGGGACCAGGTTGACTACCACTGCTGTGAACTATAGCAAAGTTTGTGCTTGTTGGGTTCATCGTCGACTGTCTTACAGACACAAGCAGCAACGTTTGGAAAATTTCGACATCACATTCCAGACGTTTTGAAGAGGAGAGAGAAGACTTCCTTAGTCGCACTGTAAACACTGATGAGTCGTGGGCACATCTCAACGAACCACATATTAAACGGTAGAGTGAGATATGGAAACATCTATCTTCGGCTACAGCAAAACAGTCCAAAAGTGTTTCTTCTGCAGGATACTTGATGATGACAGTGTATTGGGATATGAAAGGTCGACAGCTGACTACTTACACTTCAAAATCTGGGAAAATAACCTGTAGTAGAGTCAGCGAAATAAGATCCTTGACAGCTGCCGTGGATTGTGGGCGCAGTTGCTTCGCCCGTCTACCTTAATCAAAGACGTAATGCGGTTTTGCATACGTCTTCATGGCTCCGCCTCCCAGTTATCACAGATCTATAGACAGACATTGTTTATGCCTGCAGTGTATTGCGCTCTCCAGTTGCACCCACCACATATACGAGGGAGGACCGCAAAGTAACGCACAATAATTTTTTTTCCTCCACTGGTACTGCGCCAGAATGTTGAAATTTCACGACGATATAGTTTAAAGTTTGCGCTACAGAGGGTATTTTGTTTTCAAGTGCGGCTGCAACAAGAGAAACGTAATTGAAACAATGATGGCGCGCATGTTACAGTCATCAACTTGCGAAGAGCAATGAAGTATAGCTCGTTATTTGTGCGCCATAGGGCATAAACCGAATGAAACTCACCACGACATGCGTTGCGTGTGTGGGGATGACTGTACGAACCGTAGCAAGGTCTTCAGGTGGTATGCAAGTGGACCGTGTGTCGGAGCTACTGAGACAGCAAATGCGAACGACCGGCGTGTGCAACTGCGTACCTTATCGCAACAGTTCAACATTTCCAATGGTGTGGCATACGATTTTGTGAAGTTAGTGCCAGCTGGATGCCTAAGAACCTGGCAGATAACAACAGTGGCCAGCGGATTACGGCAAGCTGGGATCATTTAATGCGTTACGCCGCAGACGGGCACGACTTCCTGAAAAGCATTGTCACTGTCAATGAGTAGTGGGCGTACCATTACAAGCCTGAAACCAAGCAGGCCTACATGGCGTGGGAACGTGCTAGTTCCCCAACACGAAATACATCCAAAATGTCTCAGTCTGCTAGGAAAGAGCTTATACCAGTGTTCTGGGATATGCATGGTGTGTTGAGCCGTGCGCGACTAGTTTTCGTGCCTTTTATTACCTGACATCTTGTCTTTGCGGTACCGCCGTCCCGTTTCTTATTCGATTTACTGGCCTCACTAAGTTGCTGGCCTCCCTGCCCGTGAGTGGCAGCGGCACTGCTATCGATAAGAGCACTGTCGTACCTTCTTTGGAGCGACCGCGAATATTTCCGGGTCGTGGTGTGTGATGAGTTCAGTCGGGATGGAGCTCCAGTGAGGTCTGCACAGTCAGTACTCGCCCGACCGCTGGCGACACATATGCACTAGAGATGGGGGATCCGCTCTTGAACTAATTCATAGAGTTGAATCTTTCAAAGGAGTGAACAATCAGTGATTCAGAAAAAAAGAACGGTAGCTCCAAACGTTTCCCACGGCAGAGAGAGAGAGAGAGAGAGAGAGAGAGAGAGAGAGAGAGAGAGACGAAGCATATCAGCAGCGCCTCTGCTGGTCAGAGCACAGTGCACGCCACACAACACAGCCAGCGCCGGCCTCTGCCCTGCTTCTACCTTGGCTGCCAGCATTGTGCAGTGCCCCATTGGATTTTGTGTTTCACATATGCCGTGCCGTCTCTGTGCGTCGTCTGCCGCGTGCAGCAGCTTAACTTCGCATCGCACTCTGTCGGCGATCGTTTCAGTCGCACGTCCTGCCCTCTCGGCAGTTGATGCGAGCAACAGGACAGAGAGCCACCTAGCGGATAACATAGGAACTACTTGCAACAACCTGCTCGCAAGGGAATGGACGATTTGTCTCGGAGCGGGTGAGTTCACCGCTCACCCCACCCTCGGAACTCGCCCGCTCAACGCTCACCCCACCGTCTCGACTCTAGCCAGAGCGTTGAGCAAAGCGACTCAGGTGTCACTCTGGTCTCTGCGGTCTCAGCTCACGCAGTAATACAGCTCGCGGCTCGACCTACTCGACTCAGCGCCTCTGCATCGGAGTCCGTCTCTACTGGATATTGTTCTTCGTAGTAATACCGCTATGTATATTACATTATTATGTTATGTATACATCAATTGTTTTTATTTTATTTTTATTGGTTTAAACTGATTAGATTAGGTTCCTGATGACTCCTCTTACTATAGGATTTTTATTATGGACACTCGAATTTACGCTTTAATTACGAGCGAACCAATAAACGTATCGCAAAATGTGATACACCAATATTTTCCTTGTTTTATTCTGCGTAAGGCTATATGCAGCACTTTCGCTTTACAGTCAAATTTATATTTTTTTTTTCTTATTCTGGTACGGATTTTGCGATTTTAGGCGTCTTCGGAAGGAAACGTTCACTTTAAAAATATATGGCTTGCGATGTATTTGTATGAGGTTAATGAAATTTTAATACATTATAGCCAAATATATTGTTAATGTAAATCTCAAGTTACAACATTTTCCGATCACCCAAAAAACCACGATAGTGCAAAATAAATCAATAATCAAAAACTTTGTCATATCGTGGAAATTTCAATAAACAATACAAAATTCTTACTCATTATCTGTGTTACTTCAAAATAGGATCAAATAAGATCAAAATACAGGTATAGTACTGGAATAAACCAAGTTTAAAGGGCAATGTGCCTTCCATTTATTTTCTATTGTAAATGAGTGGTGAGTCATGAAAAAGAGCTAATTCATTTCAGGGAGTGAACAGTTCTGATCCAATCTCTGAAAAGAACAGTTTTGCCCATCTCTAATATGCACTGGGGTCGTCGTTTGTCCGAGTTGCAAACGGACATCAAGGGATTCGGCTCGGAGCAGCAGTGAGGTCCGGACAGCCATGACTCGCCCGATCGTTGCCGACGCACATGACTTGAGTGTGAACGACCTTGGTTGGTCGTTCGGTCGGTCGTCTCATCGGACGACGTGTATTTGGTCGCCGACCACTTCTGCGTTCTCTGTGTGTGTCTACTTGTGATTCGTCCTTGTTGTTCCACAGTGGCTGGTTTTATTATTGTTCAAGTTGTTTGTGGAAGTGTTTCGCGGAACCGTGTGTAGCTTCTGTGGTTTTGACTGAGCAGTTATTTTAATGCTGTCTGCTTGACGAATGGAGTGAGTCGGTCCTTGGGCCGTCCCTAGTTTGGGTTGCCATCCGATTACCTAACTTCAACTCTTGGCGGCCTATCTCACCTCACCTTACGTTTGAGCTACCTTCCCAGGCCGACCCTTGGAACACTTCTGAGTACCACTTGTTCTGTTTGTTTTAAATTGTGATTTTCATTTTAGCTGAAGTACTGTGCGAGGCCTTTGACCGTGTATTAATTTAGTTTTTTTTTATTTTTCCATAAAGGCCTTCAGCCGTATTAAATTAAAATTTTAAGCATTGATTGTTTTAGGAAAATTTTATTCTTAGAAATTGTTCTATCTGAAATTGTTTGTAGTCCAGGACCTAAGCCGTTAGCTGTTCCATGTGTTATGTGTGGCCTTCAGCCGTGTGTATTCTCTAAAGGAAAATGTTTTATAGGGACCTAAGGGTTTATACTAAATTAGTTATCTGACTTGTTGTTCAGGCCGTCAGCCGTTGTTTCATATTTATTTGTGGCCTTCAGCTGCGCAATAAATTAATCAGGCTTCGGCCGTTCTGTTGTAAGTTTAAAAGAAATTTTCTTGCACAGAAAAAATTGTTTATTAATGTGCCTTAATTATAGTTGTCCTTTAGACGTGCAGTAGAGGCCTTCAGCTGCTAATTGTTTTCATTGCACGGTTTTTTTTTTTTAATTTTACCTTCTACTTTTAATTGCTTTTGATTTCTAAGCCAGGCCTTCAGCCGTTCTTGTGTTTGCTGTGGTTTTGGGGCCTTCAGCCCGGAAAGCATCTCAAGTTTTCTTTAACTAGGCCTTCTGCCGTATTGTTTAATTGTGATCTTTTGAGCCAATGTGTAAATAAGTGGTTCTTAGAAAATAAAGTTGTGTGTTTGATTGTGCAACCCACAGTAACTGTTTACAGCCCCATCCACAACCTTAAACTTATCCTGTGCGCTCTCTGGTTGCCTACCAACCAGGTCCCAGTGGTATTGGTGGACTTTGCTGAACACGGGACCAGTGTGAATGTTGCAGCCCACATTAAAACTTTGGTTACGTTACATCGTGTCTTTCGTGACAAACGCTACAACATTAGCGATGACGGTGTCAAACATCTTCAAGACAGTGCTCGCCCCCTTGCAGTCGCTCCTGTTCGTGAGAAAATCGCCAAATCTGGGTGGGAGGTGCTCCAGCATCCACCATACTGTCCGGACCTTGCACCTTGGACCTTCATCTGTTCGGTCCCACAAAGAGATTCCTGCCTTTACGACAGATGTGGAAGTGAAATCAGCAGTCCGCAGTTGGCTACGATCCACCAAATGGACTTCTACGGATAGGGAATGTTGAAACTGGTATAACGATAGAAGAAATGTGTTGAGAACGTTGGTGACTACGTAGAAAAGTAGGTGAAGGATGTAAGGTCATTTGTGATATTTTTGTTTTGTTACTACTAAACTTCTTGGCAGTAAAATTATTGTGCGCTACTTTCCGATCTTCCCTCGTATAATTAAGGCAAAGGCTGCCAGTAACCACACCACGCACGAAGTCTTTTGGGAACTTGCGAAATGCCGCGAGTAATGCGGATAATGGGCAAGGCGCGCTACATCAGTAGCATGTGAGTAAGTTGAAAATTTCGGTCTGATGGGATGGCGTGCTAAGATAGTCCGTGCAGTTGCGAGATGACCACTGTGACCGGGTGGCGCAGTGGTCAGCGCATCTGCCTACTAAGCACGAGACTCGGGTTCGAATCTCAGGCCAGCACAGATTTTCAACTTTTTCCATTGACTTATATCAATGCCCGTTGGCAGCTAATATCATTAATTCCTTGGAGTCTTGAAATAAATCATGTTAAACTGGCATTAATTGATGCGGCGAGAACAAACAGTGACAAGAACCGTGTTGGAGATAATACCAAAAGACGTAGAGAGATCGCAGAACGAGCTAAAGCTCGAAAACCAGAAGGAGTCATGACTGCGAACGTTAATTCAGTTATTAAAGCTTGTGTTGTATATGATATGCACACTCTAAGACACGGAAGAACGTGTTTTTCAGTTATTTTTCCTATTACAATCCACAGTAAATTAATAACAGTATATCTCATGGAGACAGTACCAACAAAAGTTGTTAGATCGTGCTGCGATCGAAAGCCCCAGCAAAGTCCGAGATTTCCAGAGAAGTGGTGACAACTTTTCGAAGTCGTGTTCATGTACAGCACTATGGATCAGAATAACAAGGTGATTGATAGCTGTTATTTACCGGGCGGCTACCATAGTAAACACGAATCAGATAGTGAGCCTAGTCACGCTTGTATTCTGTACACCATTGTCATATCGCTCTGCTACTTCTGCCAGTTGCCACGGTCAACTGTAGACGACGCTTGCGGCCGATCACATAACAATTATTGTGCTTATTTTCCGTTTGCATCGTTTCTCGGTCTGTCTTCGTGAATGTGATAAATTCCCAACATGCTAAGAAAAACCCAGTAGCGTGTGTTAACGGGCAGCGCATGAATGTATTCAAAACGCGGAAGCTATTGCTGCCGCAGCCATGTGTGTGCAGACAAACGTGAACAGCAAAAATCGCCTCCCCCTCTCCCATATTTGATTGTCAATCAGTTCGTTGTTTTAATCGACGTATAGCTCAAGTGATGTTCACTTCTGTGTTCTGATGCAGGATCGTCTGCGCAAATCCGTTTTCGCCAGATGATAATTTTGTGGAGGCAGTGCAAGTGTGGATAAGAACGATGCCACAAAGCTTCTTCAAGGATGGAAGTAGGAGGCCTGTCAAGAGACGGAACAACAGCACAGAGATCTACAGAGATTAGGAACAGAAATAATACTACTTGCAATTTCGTCTCTCAGTACTAAGAACCTTTTTAAAACTGCCTTTACTTTTCAACGTACCATCGAATATGACGACCCTCAAGCTTTAAAAGTTCGTTTATGTCTATTAGGCCGTTGCCTGAGTGGAAACGTTCTTGTCATAGCTTTCGTCGGGAACTTACAAATAAACTGCGAACCTACGAACTTCTTAGGCAAAAATTTGACCTGGCATACGTTGCGGAACAGCAGTAACAGAAACGAGACAAGGTATTATAGCTCTTTCGTCTGGGTCTCGGAATAGCGTGAATAATGCGCGACCCTTAACTGACCGCCATCACGAAACAAGTAGTGGGAATTTTCCGTAACCCATCAGCACAGCTCACACGAAAAACATTAACATGCTTACTGCACAAGCGTACAGCAGCCATTTGGGAATCGTTTTGAAGAATCGACAATTGTTCGGCAGTATAATGCTTTTCAGGAACAATTCGTATAAATTTTTCATCAATAAACATCAGTTAATGTCTTGTAGCTTCTTTTACGAACAAGTTTTTAAGTTCATCACTTCTGTATCACGAATTTTTTGAAATCTGTATAAAATGAAATATGATTTAAGAAATTCGAAGCGTCGTTTTGCACAGATAATCTCATCAAGTCCGACTTAACACTACGTATAAATGCAAAAAGCAGAAAAATAAATTTAGTAACTGCTGTTAAAATACCATGGCTCTACGTAAAGTCAAACATGTTCATTAGCGAACACCTTAACCCAATATCGTCGTCTCAGAGTGAGCTCAGGTCCTGGAAAAAGTTCACAGTAATTAGTTAACAAAGGAATTCAGTTATTTGAAGTGTGTTAGTAAGCAGTAATAGCTTAATGCGTGTTTGAATTCATTTTGTTTCTTGTCGCTTGCAGAATTTTCGGAGCAAAAAGTGCAGTTGCAAATTAAGGTACATCCAGCAAAAAAGTTGCATCTTCGAGACATCAACCCATATTCGAAGATCGATATGGTGAAGATGATGCCATTGGTGATGGGATAGTTAACGTGGTACGAGAAATCAACAACATTAGCAGTACTCTAGATTATTTATAATACGACGTGGAGCCCTAGTTTTGCTGACGTTGTCTTCTTGAAGTTGGAATAGAAAAAAGAATTGGTGCCATAGTAAAAAGTGATATCTTTTTTTTAATTGTCAGATATCACATTTTCCTAATTGCTGTACCTTTTAACTTCATGTAGAACGTGAGATGACACAGGCACAGCCAAGTTTCACTTCTATGGAGATACGGAGCATCACAAAGGTTCTCAAAAAATGTTCAAATGTGTGTGAAATCTTATGGGACTTAACTGCTAAGGTCATCAGTCCCTAGGCTTACACACTACTTAAGCTAAATTATCCTAAGAACGAACACACACACCCATGCCCGAGGGAGGACTCGAACCTCCGCCGGGACTAGCTGTGCAGTCCATGACTGCAGCGCCTTAGAACGCTCGGCTAATCCAGCGCGGCATAAAGGTTCTGTTTCTCCAGCAAAAGTGTCTGATGGACAGTCACTGTCACATACACTATGGGAGGCACATCATTCCTACAGCATTATCAAAACCTGTGCCTTGTTCCAAGACCGGACATTTCACCAATGAAGACGAATCTCGTAGTGGGCGGACATCATCAATAGAATCGACATCAAGCGCACCGGATGTGTTCTACGGGAGTTTGGTATCATTATCAACAATAAAGCAGACATCTTGCAGGAGCTTCACGGATTCATTATCAACAATGTAACAGACGTAAAAAAAAGCTTTCAGCGAAGTGGATGCCGAAATATTGGCACAGTTAACGGAAGACAGCAGAAGTTGAGTCTTGTTTCGACCCATGTTGATGCTCAAAAAGACTTTCTGACTAGGTTAGTTACTGAGGATGGTACCTGGTTCCACATTTATGTCAGTCAGAAGTAACTACGCACCCAGAAGTCGGTCAAAATACTCGTGGCGCCCATTTTCTGGAACAAGGACAAGGCAAAACTTCATGAACAGTTGACTAAACAGACCTTCTTGTTTTAGGGCACCTTCGCACACGTCCGAAGTTGTAGCTGGCAAATGGAATTCCCTGCGTTTCCCAATTGTTGACAGTTCGCCCTATTCACCTAACTCTACCCCTCCGTAATGTTTCCTCACCTCAAGAAACAACTGAAGGATCACCTTTTGACAACACTGAAGACGTCAAATATGCAGCTGTGAGCTGGTTTGCTTATCATATCATTTCCTTTTCAATGGACTAGAAAAGCTACAACAATGATGTAAGAAGGGCATTAGCCGGTGGGAGTAGCAGGGAGTAGATCTGTTTAGCAGAAGTGTACTGTCAAAACTTTATTCTTTTTGTGCCAGGAACGTGCGTGTGCGTGTGTGTGTGTGTGTGTGTGTGTGTGTGTGTGAAATCTTACGGGACTTAACTGCGAAGGTCATCAGTCCCTAAGCTTACATACTACTTAACCTAAATTAGCCTAAGGACAAACACACACACCCATGCCCGAGGGAGGACTAACCTCCGCCGGGACCTACCGCACAGTCTATGACTGCAGCGCCTCAGACCGCACGGCTAATCCCGCGCGGCGCCAGAAACGTCTCAGCGTCCCTTCTCCCTGCCCTTTTATGTGTACTTCTTGACTGCTCAATGTGTATGGAAAAATCAAACGACATACATAAACTGCTGAAGCGAATCGAAAAGCTCTGAAACATTTTTTACGGAAAACCCGTGTTTACAGAGCCGTCGTGGCGTATCTGTAGCTCACAAACGACAGGCTGGAAGAACACAAATCCAATAATCCAATTAATTCATACGTGAAATAGAGGTAGTTTACAGATTTAATGTAGTGTGCCATGTGAATGTAGCACGTTGATCACCAAGTACGCAAAAGGTTTCAGTAGAGGCCCAAGTGGAAGAGAGGTCATAATTTTGGAACTACAATAAATTCTTCCTCCGAGTTTGGCTCGCTGAACTACTTCATGAATGTTGTCGAGCTAATACGGCATACTTTACCTTCTAAGTTCTTTTTTATTATTAATTATATCAGTCTTCTGACTGCTGGTTTGATGTGGCCCGCCACGACTCCCTCTCTTTTGCCAACCTCTTCCTCTCAAGAGAAGTATTTACACCCAACCTTCTCAATCATTCTTTGGATACATTCCACTCTCTGTCTTCTACTATTGTTTTTACCGTCTACAGCTCCCACAAGTACTGTGGAAGTAATTCTATGATATCTTATCACAGCCCTGTCGTTCTCTTTCTCCTTCTTGTCCGTGTCTTCCATACATTCCTTTCCTCTTCGATTCTGCGGAGAAGCATATCATATCGGTCCACCTGATTTCGTACATCTTTCTGTAGCACCATATTTGGAAAGCTTCAATTCCTTTCCGTTTTTCTCAATCCATGGTTCGCTCAAATGCAAAACTGCGTTCCAAAGGTACATTCTTAGACGTTTCTTCCTAATATTAAGGCCACTGTTTGATACTAGAAAACTTAATCTGACTAGCAATACCGCCTTTGCCTGAGATGGTCATCAACAACAACAATCCAGCCATACATTATGACGTCACAATCAAAAGATGAAAGATATAATATATGAGGGCACTGAAGGTGCAACTCAGTATCTAAAGGAAGAGGATACTCTAATAATCTAGGGGGATTCAAACGCTGTGGTAAAAAAAGAAAGTGAACACGGTATTGCGGGAGAACAGGGACTCGGTGGTAGGAATGTGAGAGGAGAAAGGCTGGCAGAATTCTTCAGTGAACTTCAACTGCTACTAGCGAATGCAGTGCTCAAAAACCACAGGAAGAACAGGTATAGTGGAAGGTGATCCGGAGACACGGGAAGGTCCGTGCTGGGTTGTATCATGGTCTGTCAGGGAATCCTAAATCAGATATTGGATTTAAGGTGTACCCAGAAGTAGATACAGACTGAGATCACAATTTAGTAATGATAAAAACTAGACCGAAGTTTAAGAGAATCGTGAGGAAGAATCAACATGCGAAAAAGTGGAATTATGTACTCTGGATCATCACAACAGGCAATACAGTTGAAGAGGAATGGACATCTCTAAAAAGGACACTCACAGAAGCTGGACAGACATATGTAGGTACATGGAAGGTAACTGCTAACAAACCTTGGGTAACAGAAGAAATATTTCAACTGGTCCAAGAAGGAAGAACGTACATAAATTCTCAGGAATACAGCAGTATACGTCACTTAGGAATGAAATACGTACGAACTGCAGGGATATTAAGGCGAGATGGCTGCTAGAAAATTGTGAAGAATTCGGAAATTGAATGAAGTCTTAGCGACAGAGCCAGCATACAGAAAAGTCAAAATAATCTTCGGTGACATTAAAAATAAACGTGCCTACATGACGAGTGCAGGAGGAATTCCGCTGTTAACAAAGAAGAGAGAGCGATGGAAAGAATAAATTGAAGCTATCTACGAGGGGGAGGAACTGTCTGACGACGGAATAGAAGAAGGAATGGAAGCCGATTTGGAAGACGTGTAGGATCTAGTATTACAGTCAGAGTTTGACTGAGCTTTGAGAGATTTGCAGACAAATAACGCAAAAGGCATACGTGACATTCCTTCGTATTTCTAAAATCATTGGGGGAAAATGACAACCAAACGACTATTCAAGATGGTATGCAGAATTTATGTGCTGTAGACATACCCTAAAGACACTCGGAAAAATTATATCCTCATCATTTCGAAGATACCATGGGAAGATAAATATGAGAATCGTCGGACAATCAGCCTAACAGCTCATGCATTCATGTTGCTGACAAGAATAATATACAGAAACATGGGAAAAAAATTGAGGTTCTCTTAAATGACAATCTGCTTGCTTCTTCGATGTACATACAGAACATTAGGAGAGAAAGACTGCATTACTGTCTTACATCCTATTTAATCCGAGCTCATTCCTGGTCTTTCATTCTTTTTGTTTCCTCTTGGTTATACTCTGTAAGGAGCGATCAAAACGTTTACGTTTGAGGACTTTACTGCAGCGTATGTGCAACGATGTGGGTATACAAGCGCTGACATAGACAAGGGGCTAGTGCGGCATTCGTGTCTTTGCGACGGGCGTGTGGTAAATGCGGGAACGTGAACTATGGCGCAGTTATTACCAAATGCGTCCAAAGAGGAACAACGGGTTGTAATTCTTTTCTTGGCTGCCGAAGAACAAACACCGGCACACATCGATCGGAGACTGAAGAATGTGTTTGGGCCAGCATGTCTGTCGAAAACGTTGGTTGCGGAATGGTGTGCCAGGCTGTGGGAGCTAGTTCTTCATGATAACGCACGTCCCTATATGGCAAAAATCCTACGGCTCAAGTTACGCCATCTCTTGTGGGAGACACTCGAGCCTGTAATCCTAATCTTTCCCCCTGTGATTATCACCCTTCGGTCTCAAAAAGGCCTTGGTGGGTCGAAAATTCCTGTCGGATGAGGATATGCAAAAGGCAGTTACGGACTTCTTCACGCAGCAGGACACGGTGTTGGTGGGATAATTGCCTCAATGATTACTGCGATTTTGCCTGATGCGTCTCATTTCCTAATCTAATTCCCGCAGCATCACCCGATTTAATTCGACTACATTCCACTGTACTCGTTTTGCTTTTGTTGATGTTCATCTTATATCCTCCTTTCAAGATACTGTCCATTCCGTTCAGCTGCTCTTCCAGGTCCTTTGCTGTCTCTGACAGAATTACAATGTCATCGGCGAACCTCAAAGTTTTTATTTCTTCTCCATGGATTTTAATTCCTACTCCGAATTTTTCGTCTGTTTCCTTTACTGCTTGCTCAATACACAGATTTATTAACATCGGGGATAGGCTACAACCCTGTCGCACTCCCTTCCCAACCACTGCTTCCTTTTTATGCCCCTCAACTCTTATAACTGCCATCTGGTTTCTTTACAAATTGTAAAATAGCCTTTCACTCCCTGTATTTTTCCAATAATTTTGAACATTTTGCACTATTTTACATTGTCAAGGGCTTTTTATAGGTCGAAAAATCCTATGAAAAATCTTGGTTTTTCCAAAGTGTTGCTTCCATTATAAGGCGAGCGCAATGCCAGAACTGTCTTTTTGGTGCCTTTACCTTTCCTAAAGGAAACTGATCATAATCTAACAGAGCCTTGTATTAATCCGCCACGTACTTTCAACCTGAACCAGCCAGTCTCCCACACCGTTGCTTCTTCAAACATCCGGGCGTAGCTGCCCGTTCTGGCGTTGACTTTGACAGAGACCTCTAGAATTTTGTGTAACAACTGCTACAGCCAAATAAAAGGAAAATTACGCCATTTCATAATTTTGTACAGGCCGTGGACCTGTGTTCGAAGAATCTGTTATAGTTACTAGAATTCACGTTAATCGATGTAATAGCAGAAAATATTTATGTGGATGACGAGAGGGTGACTTGAACCCTGCAACTCCCGAATGTGGGTTCAGTGTCCCACCAGAGGTCCCATCTCTTTCTTGCAGATGAGGGGTCCCCGCCTGACGCTACAGCAAAGCTCGCCGCCAATCTTTTAAACGCAGTGGCCGTGAATCCCTGAGTGCCTTCAGAATGTTGCCGGAATCTCAGTTTCCCGCGGTATTAAGGCCGACTCTGAAGTGGTATTCCGCAAGATGGCAATGTAGGAAAAACCAACTGCCAAGTTAACCTTCAGCTCAGCGATGCCGTCGTCCATTTAGTAATTTGTCTCTCTAACCGCAGCTCGCGATGCTGCTGTCAGTGAATGCGCGTCCGTCTCAACCAGTTTCCGAGCGAAATTCCGGAGACAGCGGTGTGTAATTGACATTTCACCCAGCGGCCCATTTAACTGTACGACTTCAACAGATCGAATAACGTAAAAACTGGATGGTAGCCGACTGGAGGCGCCTACTGTGATCCGACGAATCGCGATTTTGGCTCTTTCCAAATGATGAAACGGGACGAGTGTACCGAGAGCCAGTGAAGCGTTCAACCTGCACTGTGTGCAGAGTGTGCGAGGGCGTGCTGAAAAGTAACGCCTCCGAATTTATTATTCTGTTCCTAATATATGTTGAAGTATTACAGTCATACATATTACTCGGTCGACTTTCCCGCTTCGCTTACGCAAGTTGCCGTCCTTTGCCGTTAGAGGGCTACGAAGTGTAGCCTGTAACATGGCGGTATGTAACTTAACTACGTCACATCGTGAGAAACAGCGCACTGTAATCTAGTACCCAATCACGGAAAAAGGAACCTGCAATTGAAATCCATAGAAGAATGAAAACTGTCTACGGTATGACTGTACCGACATCAGTAAAGTGCAGCGTTGGGTTTTTCGTGCTCGTAGTGAAGAAAACAATGGCGCTGATCTCAACGTTTGGGATAGAGCTCGAAGTGTGTGACAGCGTACGGCAACCGACGACGCTCATCGGAATCGGGACACAAACGAATTACGACGTTGGCTGCGATTGAGTATTGATAGAAATCAATGGGGAAAGTTGAAAATATGTGCCAGACCCGGATTTGAAGCCGGGTCTCGTGCTCACTAGGCAGATGTTCTGGCCACTAAGCCACCAGGACACAGTGGTCATTGCATCTTCACGGACGACCCTAGAACGCCTCCCGTCAGACCCAAATTCTCAACTTATCCACAAAAACTAATGCCCCTTGCCCATTATTCTCACTACTTGCGGTATTTCGTCGATTCCGTATGAGTTCGAACCTGGTGTGCATTTGCACTGCACTGAAGAAATCACTGACCGTGTCGTACTACTGGCCATTAAAACTGCTACACCAAGAAGAAATGCAGATGATAAACGGGTATTCGTTGGACAATTATATTATACTAAATCCGACATGTGATTACATTTTCACGCAATTTGGGTGCATAGATCCTGAGAAATCAGTGCCCAGAACAACCACCTCTGGCCGTAATAAGGGCCTTCATACGCCTGAGCATTGAGTCAAACAGAGCTTGGATGGCGAGTACAGGTACAGCTGCCCATGCAGCTTCAACACGATACCACATTCATCAAGAGCAGTGACAGGCGTATTGTGACGAGCCAGTTGCTCGGCCAGCATTGACCAGACGTTTTGAATTGGTGAGGGATCTGAAGAATGTGCTGGCCAGGGCAGCAGTCGAACATCCAGAAGGGCCCGTACAGGACATGCAACACGCGGTCGTGCATTATCCTGCTGAAATGTAGGGTTTCGCAGGGATCGAATTAAGGGTAGAGCCACGGGTCGTAACACATCTGAAATTTAACGTCCAATGTTCAAAGTGCCGTCAATCCGAAACAGAGGTGACCCAGACGTGTAACCAATGGCACCCCATACCATCACGCCGGGTGATGCGCCAGTATGGCGACGACGAATACACGCTTCCAATGTGCGTTCACTGCGATGTCGCCAAACACGGATGCGACCATCATGATGCTGTAAACAGAACCTGGATTCATCCGAAAAAATGACGTTTTGCCATTCGTGCACCCAGGTTCGTCGTTGAGTACACCATCGCGGGCGCTCCTGTCTGTGATGCAGCGTCAAGGGTAACCGCAGCCATGGTCTCCGAGCTGATAGTCCATGCTGCTGCAAACGTCGCCGAACTGTTCGTGCAGATGGTTGCTGTATTGCAAACGTGCCCATCTGTTGACTCAGGGATCGAGACGTGGCTGCACGATCCGTTATAGCCATGCGGATAAGATGCCTGTCATCTCGACTGCTAGTGATACGAGTCCGTTGGGATCCAGCACGGCGTTCCGTATTACCCTCCTGAACGCACCGATTCCATATTCTGCTAACAGTCATTGGATCTCGAACAACGCGAGCAGCAATGTCGCGATACGATAAACCGCAATCGCGATAGGCTACAATCCGACCTTTATCAAAGTCGGAAACGTGATGGTACGCATTTCGCCTCCTTACACGAGGCATCACAACAACGTTTCACCAGGCAACGCGGGTCAACTGCTGTTTGTGTATGAGAAATCGGTTGGAAACTTTCCTCACGTCAGCACGTTGTAGGTGTCGCCACCGGCGCCAACCTTGTGTGAATGCCCTGAAAAGCTAATCATTTGCATATCACAGCATCTTCTTCCTGTCGGTTAAATTTCGCGTCTGTAGCACGTCATCTTCGTGGTGTAGCAAGTTTAATGGCCAGTAGTGTATGTGCATGTTGGATGCCTCGAATGCTCACTCCCCATATGAACAGAGGAGACTGGACATTTGTCAACAGTCTTTACAGGGTGTTACAAAAAGGTACGGCCAAACTTTCAGGAAACATTCCCCACACACAAAGAAAGAAAATATGTTATGTGGACATGTGTCCGGAAACGCTTACTTTCCATGTTAGAGCTCATTTTATTACTTCTCTTCAAACCACATTAATCGTGGAATGGAAACACACAGCAACAGAACGTACCAGCATGACTTCAAAAACTTTGTTACAGGAAATGTTCAAAATGTCCTCCGTTAGCGAGGATACATGCATCCACCCTCCGTCGCATGGAATCCCTGATGCGCTGATGCAGCCCTGGAGAATGACGTATTGTATCACAGCCGTCCACAATATGAGCACGAAGAGTCTCTACATTTGGTACCGGGGTTGTGTAGACAAGAGCTTTCAAATGCCCCCATAAATGAAAGTCAAGAGGGTTGAGGTAAGGAGAGCGTGGAGGGCATGGAATTGGTCCGCCTCTACCAATCCATCGGTCACCGAATCTGTTGTTGAGAAGCGTACAAACACTTCGACTGAAATGTGCAGGAGCTCCATCGTGTATGAACCACATGTAGTGTCATGCTTGTAAAGGCACATGTTTTAGCAGCACAGGTAGAGTATCCCGTATGAAATCATGATAATGTGCTCCATTGAGCGTAGGTGGAAGAACATGGGGCCCAATCAAGACATCAACAATGCCTGCCCAAACGTTCACAGAAAATCTGTGTTGATGACGTGATTGCACAATTGCGTGCGGATTCACGTCAGCCCACACATGTTGATTGTGATAATTTACAATTTGATCACATTGGAATGAAGCCTCATCCGTAAAGAGAACATTTGCACTGAAATGAGGATTGACACATTGTTGGATGAATCATTCGCAGAAGTGTACCCATGGAGGCCAATCAGCTGCTGATAGTGCCTGTATACGCTGTACATGGTACGGAAACAACTGGTTCTCCCGTAGCACTCTCCATACAGTGACATGGTCAACGTTACCTTGTGCAGCAGCAACTTCTCTGACGCTGACATTAGGGTTATCGTCAACTGCACGAAGAATTGCCTCGTCCATTGCAGGTGTCCTCGTCGTTCTAGGTCTTCCCTAGTCGTGAGTCATAGGCTGGAATGTTCCGTGCTCCCTAAGACGCCGAACAATTGCTTCGAACGTCTTCCTGTAGGGACACCTTCGTTCTGGAAATCTGTCTCGATACAAACGTACCGCGCTACGGCTATTGCCCCGTGCTAATCCATACAACAAATGGGCATCTGCCAACTCCGCATTTGTAAACATTGCACTGACTGCAAATCCACGTTCGTGATGAACACTGATCTGTTGATGCTACATACTGATGTGCTTGATGATAGTACTGTAGAGCAATGAGTCGCATGTCAACACAAGCACCGACGTCAACATTACCTTCCTTCAATTGGGCCAACTGGCGGTGAATCGAGGAAGCACAGTACATACTGACGAAACTAAAATGAGCTCTACCATGGAAATTAAGCGTTTCCGGACACATGTCCACATAACATCTTTTCTTTATTTGTGTGTGAGGAATGTTTCCTGAAAGTTTGGCCGTACCTTTTTGTAACACTCTGTATTGCGTTTTGAGCGTGAGGGTGATGGATACCTTAACGACATTGTGACATGTGATGCAAGTTGGGAGCACTAATCTGACGTCGAAAACAAGAGAACATCAATGGAGTTCCACGACAAAGGATTACCGACGCCAAAAAATGTTAAAAACCAAGCCATCAGCAGGCAAAGTCGTGCTCACAGTGTTCTGTATCTTTAAGGTGTGGTGCATTTGGAATTTATACCTAAAGGCTCCACAATAAGTCTACAAGTTACTGCCACACCCTCAGAAAACGGAAAGCTCAAATTCGAAGAGCTCATCCACATGTGGAGAACACACTCCTTCAGCACGACAATGCCAGACCATACACGGGCGCTGCGGAATATGCAAGAGTACAGCGCTTTGGGTTCACTGTCATCGATCATCATCCATGTAGTCCCGACTTGGCTCCATCCTATTTTCATCTGTTTCCAAAACAGAACTTCACTTTCATAATGATGAGGCGGTGCAAAAGATGAGGTTACGGCTCCATCAACAAAGTCTAACATTCTACAGTGACAGTATCAACAAACTGGTCTCTCGTTGGCAGAAATTGATTCGTCGCCAGGGTGACTACGTTGAGAATACGGAGACCTGAAGAATAAAGATGTAGGATCTTAATACAGTTTATTTTATTTAAAATGCTTTAAGAGTTCCCACATAAAAAATCGGAGGGATTACTTTTCGGCACACCCTCATAGTTCAGAATGGAGGTGGTTCTGTAATGATCTGGGGTGTTTTTTGAACTAGAAATTGGGCCCATCCACCCAGCTTACTCTAAATACGAACCAGGGTGCTTATTTCAGAACTGTCGATGACCAAATGTTGCCCTTTGTTCTATACTTCCATGATCGGAATGTTCTCCACGCTCCCATATTCCAAGATGACAGCAGTCTTGTTCACAAGACTGCACTTATTCGTTTCTGCTTTGACGAACACACATCGACTAGAACCCTAAATCGCTCAGTATTAATCCCATGTAAAATGCCTGTGACTATTTGAACCAGAATGTGAAATGTAGAAATGAACATCCCTGCAATTCAATAGTTCTGAGGGATCTAATCGTCAGTGAGTAACTTCAGCTGGATGTGGCGTGTCTGAAAAAATTGTTACTCTCTCTTTCTTGCCGAATTGTGGCCATTATCAAGCGTTGACGCGGCCTTACATGGTATCAGCATGGCGCTCCTGGAAGTGGTTAATTTTTTTCTTCCCACTACCATATAACTTACACCCCTCCCTCCCCACTGCAGCCCGCATTGTCACCCGCGCCGCCCCCGACAGTCAGTCAGTACGCTATTCGTTCGTTTCTATCATCAGTTGACTCGACTGAATCGGAGTTATCGAGTATTTGTACTTTCCTACGCGTCATCGTATTTTGTACGTTTCTGTCTGGCACATAGATAGCTAACACATAAAGCACTCCGTCTTCAGGACACAAGTGGCCCATCGGGACCATCCCACCGCCGTGTCATCCTCAGTTCAGGATGCGGATAGGAGGGGCGTGTGGTCAGCATACCGCTCTACCGGTCGTTATGATGCTTTTCTGTGACCGAAGCCGCTACTATTCGGTCCAGTAGCTCCTCAATTGGCATCACGAGGCTGAGTGCACCCCGAAAAATGGCAACAGCGCACGGCGGCCTGGATGGCCACCCATCCAAGTGCCGGCCACGCCCGACAGCGCTTAACTTCGGTGATTTCACGGGAACCAGTGTATTCACTGCGTCAAGGCCGTTGCATGATAGCTAACACATACCTACGAGAAACGTCGCGGCCATTCTAGTGATCTCGATACGTTATTCTGTCTGGCATTTGTTCGGGAAAAGTTGCGAATATTCTACTGTTTTGTGATTAAAGAGAGACTAATGGGAGAGATACTTCAATACAAAACAAACGAGCATAAACGCTATTGATGATCGTGACTCTGTTACGCAACGTTGTCTGTTTGTCCTAGACCCGACTATCCTACTTTGCATACGCTGTACAAAATATTTTCTTGTCTACCTGCATCTACTGCTACAGTAGAAAGAAGTTTTTCAACATTGCGGCGTACAAACACATGGCTGAGGTCGACAATGGAGGAGGATCGAATTAATAGCTTAGCTCTGTTGAACACTCACCCTGACATCGACTGTCCTATTGACGATGTAATTAACCAATTTGCCAGGAAGAATAGGCGCATAGAATTCATCATTTAAGGAAGAGAACCACAACAGTAACTTTTTTATATTATAAGATGGCTTGTCTTGTAAATGTGTATTTCTTTATTTCTTTGCTACTGTCTTGATTCCACATTGTGCGCAGGGGGGGGGGGGGGGGGGGGGCAGGGTTAAGTACGGATTTGGCATGGTTAATTTTAAGGGGTGGCCTTATGCCCTTCCTGCCGCCACCCCATACCCCCCCAAGACGGAAGTAGGGTACCCCAGCTGTCTGCATCTAGTGTAAATCGTGAAATAGTGTGAATGTGTTTCAAATGTCTACGAGTCGTGTAACTGAGGCGGGACGTGGGGACCAGCCCGGTATTCACCTAGTAGGATGGGAGTCACCGTGATCTAGGGGTAGCGTCTTTGATTCATAATCAAAACGTCTTCGGTCCCGGGTTCGATCCCCGCCACTATCTAAATTTTGATAAATAATCAGCATTGGCGGCCGAAGACTTCCGGCATAAGAAGTCAGCCTCATTCTGCCAACGGCCTTGTCAAAGAGGGCGGAGGACCGGGTAGAGGTTCAGGGCACTCTCTTGTCCTAGGGGTGGGAAATTGCCCCTAAAGGCGGAAGAATCAGCAATGATCAACGACATGAGGATGCAGAAGGCAATGGAAACCACTGCATTAAAGACACGTAACGTGTATCCACAGGACATGTGGCCTGTAATTGAAGAAGTGTCATGATGATCTCTCCATTGGCAAAAGATTCCGGAATAGTCCCCCATTCGGATCTCCGGGAGGGGACTGCCAAGGGAGAGGTTACCATGAGAAAAAGATTGAATAATCAACGAAAGGATAACGTTCTACGAGTCGGGGCGTGGAATGTCAGAAGCTTGAACGTGGTAGGGAAACTAGAAAATCTGAAAAGGGAAATACAAAGGCTCAATCTAGATATAGTAGGGGTCAGTGAAGTGAAGTGGAAGGAAGACAAGGATTTCTGGTCAGATGAGTATCGGGTAATATCAACAGCAGCAGAAAATGGTATAACAGGTGTAGGATTCGTTATGAATAGGAAGTTAGGGCAGAGGGTGTGTTACTGTGAACAGTTCAGTGACCGGGTTGTTCTAATCAGAATCGACAGCAGACCAACACCGACAACGATAGTTCAGGTATACATGCCGACGTCGCAAGCTGAAGATGAACAGATAGAGAAAGTGTATGAGGATATTGAAAGGGTAATGCAGTATGTAAAGGGGGACGAAAATCTAATAGTCATGGGCGACTGGAATGCAGTTGTACGGGAAGGAGTACAAGAAAAGGTTACAGGAGAATATGGGCTTGGGACAAGGAATGAAAGAGGAGAAAGACTAATTGAATTCTGTGACAAGTTACAGCTAGTAATAGCGAATACCCTGTTCAAGAATCACAAGAGGAGGAGGTATACTTGGAAAAGGCCGGGAGATACGAGAAGATTTCAATTAGATTACATCATGGTCAGACAGAGATACCGAAATCAGATACTGGATTGTAAGGCGTACCCAGGAGCAGATATAGACTCAGACCACAATATAGTAGTGATGAAGAGTAGGCTGAAGTTCAAGACATTAGTCAGGAAGAATCAATACGCAAAGAAGTGGGATACGGAAGCACTACGGAATGACGAGATACGTTTGAAGTTCTCTAACGCTATAGATACAGCAATAAGGATTAGCGCAGTAGGCAGTACAGTTGAAAAGGAATGGACATCTCTAAAAAGGGCCATCACAAAAGTTGGGAAGGTAAACATAGGTACAAAGAAGGTAGCTGCGAAGAAACCATGGGTAACAGAAGAAATACTTCAGTTGATTGATGAAAGGAGGAAGTACAAACATGTTCCGGGAAAATCAGGGATACAGAAATACAAGTCGCTGAGGAATGAAATAAATAGGAAGTGCAGGGAAGCTAAGACGAAATGGCTGCAGGAAAAATGTGAAGACATCGAAAAAGATATGACTGTCGGAAGGACAGATTCAACATACAGGAAAGTCAAAACCTTTGGTGACATTAAAAGCAACGGTGGTAACATTAAGAGTGCAACGGGAATTCCACTGTTAAATGCAGAGGAGAGAGCAGATAGGTGGAAAGAATACATTGAAAGCCTCTGTGAGGGTGAAGATTTGTCTGATGTGATAGAAGAAGAAACAGGAGTCGATTTAGAAGAGATAGGGGATCCAGCATTAGAATCGGAATTTAAAAGAGCTTTGGAGGACTTACGGTCAAATAAGGCAGAAGGGATAGATAACATTCCATTAGAATTTCTAAAATCATTGGGGGAAGTGGCAACAAAACGACTATTCACGTTGGTGTGTAAAATATATGAGTCTGGCGATATACCATCTGACTTTCGGAAAAGCATCATCCACACAATTCCGAAGACGGCAAGAGCTGACAAGTGCGAGAATTATCGCACAATCAGCTTAACAGGTCATGCATCGAAGCTGCTTACAAGAAAAATATACAGAAGAATGGAAAAGAAAATTGAGAATGCGCTAGGTGACGATCAGTTTGGCTTTAGGAAAAGTAAAGGGACGAGAGAGGCAATTCTGACGTTACGGCTAATAATGGAAGCAAGGCTAAAGATAAACCAAGACACTTTCATAGAATTTGTCGACCTGGAAAAAGCGTTCGACAATATAAAATGGTGCAAGCTGTTCGAGATTCTGAAAAAAGTAGGGGTAAGCTATAGGGAGAGACGGGTCATATACAATATGTACAACAACCAAGAGGGAATAATAAGAGTGGACGATCAAGAACGAAGTGCTCGTATTAAGAAGGGTGTAAGACAAGGCTGTAGCCTTTCGCCCCTACTCTTCAATCTGTACATCCAGGAAGCAATGATGGAAATAAAAGAAAGGTTCAGGAATGGAATTAAAATACAAGGTGAAAGGATATCAATAATACGATTCGCTGATGACATTGCTATCCTGAGTGAAAGTGAAGAAGAATTAAATGATCTGCTGAACGGAATGAACAGTCTAATGAGTACACAGTATGGTTTGAGAGTAAATCGGAGAAAGACGAAGGTGATGAGAAGTAGTAGAAATGAGAACAGCGAGGAACTTAACATCAGGATTGATGGTCACGAAGTCAATGAAGTCAAGGAATTCTGCTACCTAGGCAGTAAAATAACCAATGACGGACGGAGCAAGGAGGACATCAAAAGCAGACTCGCTATGGCAAAAAAGGCATTTCTGGCCAAGAGAAGTCTACTAATATCAAATACCGGCCTTAATTTGAGGAAGAAATTTCTGAGGATGTACGTCTGGAGTACAGCATTGTATGGTAGTGAAACATGGACTGTGGGAAAACCGGAACAGAAGAGAATCGAAGCATTGGAGATGTGGTGCTATAGACGAATGTTGAAAATTAGGTGGACTGATAAGGTAAGGAATGAGGAGGTTCTACGCAGAATCGGAGAGGAAAGGAATATGTGGAAAACACTGATAAGGAGAAGGGACAGGATGATAGGACATCTGCTAAGACATGAGGGAATGACTTCCATGGTACTAGAGGGAGCTGTAGAGGACAAAAACTGTAGAGGAAGACAGAGATTGGAATACGTCAAGCAAATAATTGAGGACGTGGGTTGCAAGTGCTACTCTGAGATGAAGAGGTTAGCACAGGAAAGGAATTCGTGGCGGGCCGCATCAAACCAGTCAGTAGACTGATGACCAAAAAAAAAAAAAGGATGTGGAAAACCGCCTACAAACCACATCCAGGCTGGCCGGCACACCGGCCGTCGTCGTTAATCCGCTGGGCGGATTCGATCCGGGGCCGGCGCGCCTACCCGAGTCCAGGAAGCATCGCGTTAGCGCTCTCGGCTATCCCGGTGGGTTGTAAATGTGTATAATCAGTTTTAAAAAAAACTTTCTTAAACTCTGCATGTGACTTGATTATTTTTTATTACAGTAAAACTAAAGATATCTCAACATATCTTTAGCTCCCCCTCCTTGAGGTTTGTCTGCATCCGCCACTGCAGCAGTGACATTGTGCAATACGGTATGGTTTGTTGATAAATTTCCTAAACCGTACGTTCCTTCAACACATTACTTCTCCTTTTGCATACGTCGCTCTGGGACGATGAAGATAAAATCAGATTTGGCGTCACACTGAGGCTTAAGAAAAATCGCTGTTCCCAAGCATCGTTCGCGCCTTGAATAGGAACAGTGGAGAATGTAGTGGTACGCAAGGTACAAACCACCAGGCGGCTTGCAGTATGCAAATGTGACATGAGGGGAGTTCAATAAGTAATGCAATATATTTCTTTCTCGACCAGTTTCGGCTGAAAAATTGTGGAATTTCTTGTGGGACATCATGGAATACTCCCGCTTCAGCCCATACAGTTTCATGAAGCTCCGACAGGTGAGCCGACCGCGGTGGCCACGCGGTTCTAGGCGCTGCCAACCGGAACTGCGCTGCTGCTACGGTCGCAGGTCCGAATCCTGCCTCGGGCATGGATGTGTGTGATGTCCTTAGGTTAGTTAGGTTTAAGTAGTTCTAAGTTCTAGGGGACTGATGACCTCAGATGTTAAGTCCCATAGTGCTCAGAGCCATTTGAATCCGACAGGTGACGGCGCTATACACAGCCTTCAAAACGGCGTCTGTAGCGCAGGTGCATTCCAAGCAGAGAGCTCTCGTTGAGTTTCTTTTAGCGGAATTCGGAGCAGCGCAGATATACATAGGCGCCTGCAGAATGTCTACGGAGACCTGAGAGGGAACAAAAGCACGGGGAGTCGTTGGGCGAGGCGCCTGTCATCATTGTAACAAGGTCGCGAAAACCTGGCCCCTTCAGATGCAGGAGCAGCTCAAAACTCCACTGGACTGTTCTTCCTTATCCACTCTACAGCCCTGATCTTCCACCTTCAGACTTCCGTCTGCCTGGCCCAATGAAGGTGCGCCCGCGGGAAGCAGTACGTGGATGATGAGGTTATTGATGCTGCAAGACGTTAGCTCCGATGTTTACCAGTAGAGCGGTGTCATGCGGACATACAGGCCCGCCCAGTACGGTTGTGTAAGACTATCGCATTCAGTGCAGATTGTTTTGAAAAATAGGGTTCTGCGGCCAACAGAGTAGGGAATAACATGGTGTATTGGAATATTGAATAAAATCACGTGCTTTCAGAAACAAATGTACTGCATTACTTACTGAGCGCCCCTTGTAGATCAAGTGGGTCCGGACGAGTTACGTAACTATTTACAGTATACGCTTAGGAAAGCAGTCAATAAGAATTCCCTTTTAAAGTCAGGCAACAGCCCGCATCTCGTGGTCGTGCGGTAGCGTTCTCGCTTCCCACGCCCGGGTTCCCGGGTTCGATTCCCGGCGGGTCAGGGATTTTCTCTGCCTCATGATGGCTGGGTGTTGTGTGCTGTCCTTAGGTTAGTTAGGTTTAAGTAGTTCTAAGTTCTAGGGGACTGATGACCATAGATGTTAAGTCCCATAGTGCTCAGAGCCAGCCAAAGTCAGCCAACATCGGTGTTCATTATCGTCTTCACATTTTTTGGAGGCCGCCAATTTCGACACCCTGCTCTGAATCGAATTTTGATTTCTACTGCGACGTGGAGGATTAACGTCTCACCCACGGCAACGAATTTCTAATGGTCAATGCTCCATGAAAAATGCAGTGCACTCTCTTCTGTTACACTTATGGACGTCGTCCATTTAGTACCACGCTTTGCTTTTTCTCTACGTTTTCGTGAATTGTTGCAGTTTTGGGTTTGCCTTCACGTGGATCATTTTCATGCCAAATAGTTTCGCGTTTGAGCTCAATAACTCTTTTCTTAACTGGACAAAATAACAGCCCTCTCCTAATCGAAGGAGAGACACTCGCCTCAAAAACTTTCACCAACTTTAGATGAATATCTTTCGTCAATAACCCGTTCACAACCAAGACTTTTATCTTGATGCGTTTCGACGTGGTGGAAGCTTGTGTCGGGTCCGCAGCTGTATGAAGGCGTGTGCGTACTTGCAAGTAAACTTGCTAGTCGCGTGCAAGGTAGTGGAAAGAGTTTCTTGCATCTTCCTGCAAATACTTGCCTAACTTGCCAGTTGTTGAAAGTTTTTCTCAAACTTGCAGAAGTTTTGTATGTTTAGTACCGGTACAAAAATGTCAGCGTCGAAAAGGATAATGGCGCAAAGATAGACGTGCTCAAAAAAATGTATCAGTTTTCATATGGTACCCATGTTTGAAAATGTACCGCTTGGATAATGAGCTCTGACCTTTGTGATCTACAGGAGACCATCACATGAGCAGTGTTTTGAGTACACGTCGGTGGATTCTCTTCTACGTGACGAAGCATGTCGTCTCCAAAGTCGAGAGTGCGGCGCGTACGTTCAGAAATCGAGTTGAATTCACCAGGGCTTAAGTCAGGGGACTGGAGTAGGTGGTATAGCACTTAGTAGTCCCATCAGTCAAACAAATCAGTAACAGCTTGCACTGTACGTGCTTGAGCATTGTCCTGCAAAATGATGGCCAGGTCCTGCAGAAAGTGTCATCACTTCTGTCTCTATGCTGTTCATTTTTGGAACACAACCTACGACCAGCTCACAGACAGAAATGATGACACTTTCTGCAGGACCTGACCATCATTTTGCAGGACAGTGCTGAAGCACGTACAGTGCAAGCTGTTACTGATTTGTTTCACTGATGGGGCTGCTAAGTTCTATACCACTTACTGCACTCCCCTGGCTTAAGCCCTTGTGAGTTCAACTCGATTTCTGAACTGAAGGAAACACTTCACGACATTCGCTTCAGAACTGCTACAAATTCGTCGGGCAAGAGACCGCGCCGCTCGAACTGTCAACACAACTGGCACTGCTAAGAGCATCCTACGACTTCCACATCGCTGGCAACGGCTTATACACAATGCTAGTGACTACTTTGTAGGTCAGTAAAACGTGGAAACACGTATCTAATTTGTATGAAGTGTAAATAAATTAAAGTTCCAACCCTCGTACATACATTTACAGGCGCCGGTGCCTGTAACTTTCACGCTCTGTAAAGTCGTTGGATGACATTTCTGGACATATTATGCACTCACTCCCCCCACTACAAGGCCTGGAAGTTTGCAACGGGAACTACCGAACGCTCTGTATAATTGGTCACCATCAGACACGGAAGTGTGAAATGAATTTACCGATTACCTTTTCCTCAGAAGGAGAAGTAGAAAGGCGGTACAGACTTCTTTAAATTTTAGTTCATTTTTTAATGTTAGCGTAAACACATGCGTATTACATTTGTAAAAAAAAAACTGCCTTCCATATTTCAGTATCCTGTTTTCGAGTATTTCATTCCACAACAGACAACAGGCATTCGAAACCTGAATACGACGTTCTCAGAAAGCTTTTAATCTGAGCGAAGTCTTCCGAGTGTAGTTCTGTGTTTAGTTATTTTGCAGCTGGCTCCAAAAATACTACACTTACGTGCTGTGTGCGAGTCTGTAGAGGAATGTCGGTGTTGAACGATGATGGATGAGAGAAGGGAGACGCTGAAATACGGCGCCAGCACATAGCCCACTCCTCACGAATAGCACCAAGGGGGCCGTCAAGCTTAACGTCCCCGTCCGACTGGCGATATCAGTCATCAGTGTAACATGCACTCTCTTCAAGAGACACCGTAGAGAGGTTTGGCATTTAAACCAGGACATTGGCGCAAAGTCTTGTGAGCGAGAACTTTACGCCACCACCTCCACATCTCTTGTCGGCCAAATTCCGGCAGTGAAAACTTTTTGCTCCACCAGGATTCACACTGGCTTACCCCTGGATCGAGCGCCACCGCACAAGCGTGTTAGTGACCTCGGCCACAAAGGCGGGTTGTTCTTGATAACTTATGTACGCCTCTGTATCCACTTATTTACCAAAACATTTCTTTTTTCCTAACTTCTTGTGTTCTGTGGCGATTTTTCTCCAATAAATAATGCAACAACGATGACGGCTGCTCTGGTTTTTAAGCATGACATCGTAAACTTCCAAATGTCTATCTTACCATGTGACTATAGTGGAAACACTTCTACAAGTACTGCAATTTTCTAAAATCAATTTGTTCAAGAGACATGCAGAAGTAAACTTATGCAAGTAAACACCTCTGTACGTGCTTGCAGAAGTTACTTGAGAAGGTTATTTGCTACTGGACATACACCATATCCCATCTTATAGGGAAACAAGATCCACCGAACTCCTATAAATTTATCGGAATAATGATACCAGAAACTAATGATTCCATTATCAATGCCGCATGATGCGCCAGAAAGTCTTTATACCACATATACGGGCTACTGCATTGCAGTTATAACATAACTGAGTATGGACCACGTACAGATCAATCTTTTCCGGGAATTAATAGTGGTAATTTTTATATGTGGTATGACACATAATCCAGCACTGATGATGGAAACATAAGTTTCTGGAAAAAGTATGAAAATAAATTTAAAAATTCTTTTTGCCCAACATAATAGTTCCATGACATCATGCTTTACGGTTTGAACGAAGCACATACATCGTGACCGCTTTTAAAAACTCTTTAAAAGGGAGTAGTCCACAGAGCAACTTGACACCTGAGTGATTTTACTGTGCAACGAGTACCAACATCACAAGAGGAAAGTTTATTGATAACAACACACAGACGTGCTGCACTAATACCTCAGTTTCTGTTCTCTCGTTCAGGATCTACTGTAATACCCGAGGAGACGGGGCTGGTCCGGATGGTCCAACAGTTCTGTCTGAGTTGTATTCGGAATCAACTAATCTTTTTGGTGTTACCGATACGTGGTACTCGTTGCTTTCTAAATTCCTGCATTGTAGCACGATACGAGTTATATCACCAACGCGTTTTTTTAATTATTTTCTTTATCACACTGACGTCGGACGTAGCTGCTGGCGTGTGCATATACAAACGACGATTAGGGGCGACCAGGCTGCCTTTGAAAACCTCGTTTACTTCGGAGCGATTGGAAGCGAACACAAGCGAACTAGCATTAGCATTCGTACATAATTTGCCATGTTCGCTACCCTTCGCTTGTACCTCTGAGCAAGCGTTTATACTGGAGCTAACAGAAGATAACACGAAAAAGAACGAACATAGCATGCCAACCCTAAGAACGCTGCGTTACTGCTGTATGTATTTTTTGTACCCAATAATCACTATAGACCGATTAAACTTGCTTGATAGCTGACGTCTGTCTCTTGCCCCTAGAGTGTTGCCTCATGCGCTCCACGCTATTGCTAGGTTATAGGCGACACACAAACACGACGGATCACTTCTCAAATGCTGCTAACGTGAAACGCGGAGCAACGTTGGAAGCAGCCACCGCGAAGTATGACAGACATGCGAGATGCTCTGTCGAAACCTGATTTTAAGTGACCAATGACTGAATGACGGCAGACGACGGTTTTGTAGCCCTGAATTTAAACTCATATCCTAATCTAACTACAGCCTCGTGATGCGTACTGGATACGAAAAAACGGCGATCAACAATCTGCGCAGAACTACAATCACGATCGCTCTGTTGACGACGTTTAAGGCTAACTTCTACGAGCACACTCAGGACAGGAAAATTTCATAATATGTTTGTTCGCATAGCCATCTTCCGCAGCAAAATTTAAGTTTTAACGGTAAAAGCAAAAGGATTTCTCGCTGTCACTGGTTACTTGTCCTCGCACTGGCTACACGGGATGTCGCGTTACAAACCGATGAGCAGTCCTGGCTGGCATTTGGTTGCAGTTATAGGCGACACAAGCAGATTCCAGATGGAAAAAGAATGATAGGAAGAAAAATAAGAGCAAACAAAGAGGCAATATGATTATGAAAATGACGCAGCAAAGCAGAGATAAAAATATTACGTTTAAACCAAAACAGCGAATAAAAATGATAATCGATGTTTTTTTACGTTCAGAAAAATAAAAGGTCTCGCAGCATTTTACCTTCCACCTTCTATTTTTCAGTTTATACACTAACTACTACGCTATGTCATTATACTGCAGAAAGCTGTTGTATCTATGACTCTTGTGTCCCAGTCGCAATCAAGCCCCTACCACGCCGTAGCGGAGAAGCGAGGCAACTGTCCCCCGATTGAAGCAGCTGATCGCCGCCATTTGCAGGGATGAATCTCAGTACTGCGGTTGTGATTTGAAGTATATGAGACGCAATAAGAGCAAATTGAAGCACAAATTAAACACGTTTGTTAAAAAAAATACTGAATATTCGAGTCTATTTTAAAAGTATACTTAAATGAATGAAGTTTCCTAATTTCCGAAATACGTCTGCATAGAGACGCGAAATTAAGAATGTAAGGCTCTTTCCTGACAAGGTGGGGCGAGTTTACATCGAGCTATTTGCATTAGATAATTACATGAAACTTTTAAAGTAGCAGACAGTACGATTTAATTCACATAATTTTCCTGTCAGATCCTGTTTACTTTTTGCCAGCTAGCCTACTGTGTACATTTTGCACAGTTTTTGTTTAGCACAGTATTGTCTACACTCGAATATTGGTATGATTAATTGTAATAATCCATATCACTTTAAATAATGAAGGAATTTCATTAACATATTAGTTTTTAACACTGATAGCACCTCTGAAGGTGGTTGGGTTTGCAACATTTGATCAAATATTTGACCATTTACGAAGTACAAGCACCACCTGACAACACAAGTATCTAAACGCAATTATTCGACCTACCTCTGATTCATACCTAATATATATTTGATTAAAAATCTAAATACCTAACATGTTCCTAGTTCTTCATTCAGTTAACCTTACTACATTAACCCTGTTAGTATTTTTAGTAATTTATAGGCAAATACAATATAAGTACTTGACATGCAACAAAGTACCTTTGTAATCTAACACTGCAACTTTTTCCCTATTTAGCTTGCAATTTTTGTAGCTCTGAGCACTAGGCGACTTAACTTCTGAGGGCATCAGTCGCCTAGAACTTAGAACTACTTAAACCTAACTAACCTAAGGACATCACACACATCCATGCCCGTGGCAGGATTCGAACCTGCGACCGTAGCGGTCGCTCGGCTCCAGACTGTAGCGCCTAGAACCGCACGGACACTCCAGCCGGCGCAATTTCTGTAGCAGAAAGTTTATTAGATACAGTATAAGGTGTAAATATAGACATCAGGTTAGGCTATAGAACAATCTGCTGTCACCTACATTTAGCATTTGCATTAATTGGCTTTGCAAACACTATACCTTTTCCAAATGAGTTGGAAATCCGAATACTGTCGGTATAGCATCGTCCTTCGGTTGACGTCTATTTACATACACTCCTGGAAATAAGAACACCGTGAATTCATTGTCCGAGGAAGGGGAAACTTTATTGACACATTCCTGGGGTCAGATACATCACATGATCACACTGACAGAACCACAGGCACATAGACACAGGCAACAGAGCATGCACAATGTCGGCACTAGTACAGTGTATATCCACCTTTCGTAGCAATGCAGGCTGCTATTCTCCCATGGAGACGATCGTAGAGATGCTGGATGTAGTCTTGTGGAACGGCTTGCCATGCCATTTCCACCTGGCGCCTCAGTTGGACCAGCGTTCGTGCTGGACGTGCAGACCGCCTGAGACGACGCTTCATCCAGTCCAAACATGCTCAATGGGGGACAGATCCGGAGATCTTGCTGGCCAGGGTAGTTGACTTACACCTTCGAGAGCACGTTGGGTGGCACGGGATACATGCGGACGTGCATTGTCCTGTTGGAACAGCAAGTTCCCTTGCCGGTCTAGGAATGGTAGAACGATGGGTTCGATGACGGTTTGGATGTACCGTGCACTATTCAGTGTCCCCTCGACGATCACCAGTGGTGTACGGCCAGTGTAGGAGATCGCTCCCCACACCATGATGCCGGGTGTTGGCCCTGTGTGCCTCGGTCGTATGCAGTCCTGATTGTGGCGCTCACCTGCACGGCGCCAAACACGCATACGACCATCATTGGCACCAAGGCAGAAGCGACTCTCATCGCTGAAGACGACACGTCTCCATTCGTCCCTCCATTCACGCCTGTCGCGACACCACTGGAGGCGGGCTGCACGATGTTGGGGCGTGAGCGGAAGACGGCCTAACGGTGTGCGGGACCATAGCCCAGCTTCATGGAGACGGTTGTGAATGGTCCTCGCCGATACCCCAGGAGCAACAGTGTCCCTAATTTGCTGGGAAGTGGCGGTGCGGTCCCCTACGGCACTGCGTAGGATCCTACGGTCTTGGCGTGCATCCGTGCGTCGCTGCGGTCCGGTCCCAGGTCGACGGGCACGTGCACCTTCCACCGACCACTGGCGACAACATCGATGTACTGTGGAGACCTCACGCCCCACGTGTTGAGCAATTCGGCGGTACGTCCACCCGGCCTCCCGCATGCCCTCGCTCAAAGTCCGTCAACTGCACATACGGTTCACGTCCACGCTGTCGCGGCATGCTACCAGTGTTAAAGACTGCGATGGAGCTCCGTATGCCACGGCAAACTGGCTGACACTGACGGCGGCGGTGCAGAAATGCTGCGCAGCTAGCGCCATTGGACGGCCAACACCGCGGTTCCTGGTGTGTCCGCTGTGCCGTGCGTGTGATCATTGCTTGTACAGCCCTCTCGCAGTGTCCGGAGCAAGTATGGTGGGTCTGACACACCGGTGTCAATGTGTTCTTTTTTCCATTTCCAGGAGTGTAATTTTCCATGTAACAATTCTCTTCAAAATGAAGAGAGCACAGCAACTGATTTGCTGTCGGTTAGAAGTGCTCTCTCCGAGTAGCAACAATCCATTTCCGATTTAGAAAATCATTTGTAAGGGGAAATCTAAACAATAACAAACGCCCACGATGTATTATTTCTCCATGAAAATACTATATACAAGTAATAGAAAGTAAAAAACAACCAGAAATGACTGACCTGTCAAATGTAATATTGTTTCCGTCTTCGTCTTTGCTTCCGTTCTTACTGTTACAATTAAAAGCAGCCCACGAACGAACCATGTTTACGCACTGTGTCCCTGCAAATGGCGGCTTCTATCACGTTCAATGTGGGGACGCGACACTAGCGCCAATGCGCGGTCTAGTTTTTATTTAGTAAGTCTATGGTCGCAACGATTAACTGACAACTATGGTCGAAGGACAACCTTTAAAAATTCATCTTCACGCAATGTCGTGCGAGCTTATGTAGTGTAACCCGATCTCTGTGATTGTAATAACTATATAAATGACGCCGAATCGCGTCTTGTGCGAAAGGATTCAGCAGTGTTCGGCTAGAGCTGTGTATGAAACGTGTGTATTTCGTTAGCATCGTCGTGTGTGTGTGTTGTTTTTGGTGCAGTTATCATGTGTGATGAAATACAAAATAAAACGGCCAGACACAGGATTACAGGTCCAAACATATCAAGCAAGAAAGAAAGCCCAACAAGGAAATAGAAGTGAACTAATTGGCATTTTGGCAACGGTGAACGGTTCGGGCATGACGTTCACTGCTCTGATTGGAGGAAACCAGCTACAGTGCGTGAAGTGTCAACTATCAAGTAATTTTGATCGGGCTATTCACAGGTTTCACTCGTCATAATATTGGTTAGAGTCACGATGCACAATTATGATTTGCACAAATGATTATTTCGCCTGGTGAGCGCGCTAGTTTTGACCAAACAAGCAAAATGGCGTGGTGTCTGAATTTTCAGGCAAATATGAGACGTTATCACTGCATTGCAGTTCCAGCCTTGCTTAGCATTATTCCTAAATTTTGTACATATGTCGGTGACGTTTTATGCTGGCTTCTTATAGCAATTTAGAGTCGAAATTTAAAAGCAGGTCACTAATTACTGACGAGCTTAGCAGCTGGAGACAATTAAGTTAGTAATTATTTTGAATTTCAAGAGCTGCTACATCTCAGACATTTCGTGATGTCTGTAGTGACATGCGCAAAGCACTGAGCGATTTAATTAAATGAAAAATAATATTAATGATTTACGAGTACTGTATTGTAAAATATGCGTATGGCTTGATGAAATCTGCTATGTAGTTTCTTGGAGAGAGACGCTGTGACCGAGGGGAAAACGATTTTTATTTATTTAGTCACAAATAACAGTGATACATCTCTAAAGTACTAACAGCAGCTTTGAGCGTAAGCCACGAATGGTCAGTTCTTTCGTATATTTTCAATTTTGCATTAGCCAACAAAATGGATACAAAGTCGTTTTCGTTTATTTTCAACTAAATTTCTTGTGCTGTTCCTTTTTAATAAAAAGAAATACAAAGGCTTGTGCATCTTCACTGCGTTCTCACCTGATGAAGCCAAGTAATGAATTTATTGTCTTTTTCATCTCCCCAGTCGGACCTTTGAGTGGTTCGGCAGCTTTCTATCAACCATATTTCTTGTTTTTCGACATTTCGTGCTGTTGATTTGTTGTGTCCTATAAGCACCTATATTCTTCTACAGGGCACTTCACAATTCATATTACAGGCCTCTTAGGAGTTGTAGAGTGGGCTTAGTAGATAAAGTTCTGATAAGGCATCCACGTCCGGAAACGTACCATTTGGATAATGAGCTCCGACCTTTGTGATTTATAGGAGACCATCGCATGACCAATGTTCCGAGTACTCGTCGTCGGATTCTCTTCTACACGACGAAGCACGTCGGCTCTGAAGTCAAGAGTGCGGCACGTCCGTGGAGCACCACTAATCAACTCTCTTAAATCCCTTTTACACGTTCGACGTTCTTGTCTCAATTGACCATTCGAAACAAGTGTGTCTACTGCAACGCCTCTGGCGTTTTAGTCCCGTACTTAGTGTTGTCTGCATTGAGTGGTCATTTTCATTTACAAAATGGTTCAAATGGCTCTGAGCACTATGGGACTCAACTGCTGTGGTCATAAGTCCCCTAGAACTTAGAACTACTTAAACCTAACTAACCTAAGGACATCACACAACACCCAGCCATCACGAGGCTTAGAAAATCCCTGACCCCGCCGGGAATCGAACCCGGGCGTGGGAAGCGAGAACGCTACCGCACGACCACGAGATGTGGGCTTTCATTTACACGTCAGGGCCAAAATTGCCGGTATTGTGAGAGTGGATTGCTGTACTATTTGGCATCTGGATAGTAAAAACGACATTTTTACGGAAAAATCGAAATATACTAACAAAATTTAGGAAGAAGCAATGACAATAGTATTTATTATTTATAAGAACAGTGGAAGTTTTTGCCAACGGTCGTGGGGTAAATTGTTCGCACTGCTGAGAATTAAAAGAATAGGAACAGTGCCATCCAAACATTTCAGAACATATAGACTTACTAGCTCAAGAAAATATGCATTTGCAAACACGTCGGGCAATTTGTAGAACGCAGTAAATAGCGGCTTTTGGGCTCTATCCTTTGTATCTTGTTTTCTTACTAAGTGCCTAGTAACAACGAAAATTATTTTTCATGCCTAATAATTCTGACTTTTTTACTGTTGAACTAATTTTCATTACAACACGTTTATCTATTTACATTCTTATTTGTGCATAGTCTAGGTTTTTTCTCTGTAAAACGTAAGTAATTTTTACTTTCACATATTTTCTTTCTCTTGTTGGACGAGTACGGAAAAATGCCAAGAAGTTGTGTAACTTTTCAGTGTGCCACGAAAACAAAGCTAACAACATAACAAGGATTAAGAAGATAAGAAAGCACAAAATCATTTTCTGTAATAGGAATCCGATCGACCAGAACAGGGTATTACTTCCAATGTTAGCAGACGCCCCTATTGTTAAAACCTGCCTAGTCATCAATATGGGGTTTCTAGGAAACCTGCTTTCTGGAATTGCTAGACAACATTCAAATAAATCTTATTAATGAGTTTTATTACAAAACGAGCAATTATAATACTTTGTGTTACACCAATGTGTCACAAGTGACATACGAAATAATTAAGTTTCTTCTGCACAATTCCAAAGTCTGAAACACAGAGGGTTCAAGCGAAGTATTGAGCTTTGATGCTTCTATGCTACTCGCTAGTCTTGAGGCTGCTTGCTGTTCGACTGGGCCGCGACTAGTCCCGCGCGGCGTTATGTCCTCTTCGCATAGGGGCTGCTGCTGTTGCATTATCGTCCTGGAGAGGAGTCAGCCAGTGTGCGATTGGCTGACGTGTTGTCACAGCCCTCTCTGCTCTATCGTTCCCGACTGGCGTGCCGGCGCTCAACTTTACGCCACAACTATAGTCTATGCATGCGCAGTGTGCATCATTGGAAATTTAGAACTCTACACTCGTCACAATCTCTAGATCACTGACGTCATACACATGCTCGCGTCGTGGTTGGTTGCTGATATACACGGCAGGCACGAAAAGAGCACAAACTTCGAGTAGTCGATTTTGACCAGAAAGTCGCTCGTGTTAAACGGGCTTTAGTTGTGAACGTACTAGTTTCTCTCAGCCGTTGTTGTAGTTGGGCAAAAATAGTACGGTGTGGCCGTTTGTGATATCGCAATTACGAAAGCGGCCGAAGGCGGCGGCCTCTCAGTTTGTATATGTACCGTGAAGTGGGAAATTTGAAAGTGACCCATTATTCAAATGGTGCATTTCCAGGTACGCGTTTCTTATCGAAACACTATCAACTCAGACCCCTCTACAACCCTTAGAAGCCTGTAATAGGAACTGTAAAACACTGTATTAGCAATATTACATTCTGTTCTGACCACTTCGTTGTTCATTCAACTCAAGCCATTAACAACAGTATTTCGCGTAAAAACAAAAGACGAATACCGTCTGCGCTATGGACGATTCGTTTTATGGTTCGCTGAGATACAGGCAATCAGCCGAACACGAACATCTGGGTATGTGAACCGAACAAAGCCGAATGCTGTTACCCACAGTGAATGCTCGTTCGCTAATGTTCGCTGCGGTAAACCTGGCTTAATACTCGGTGTTAATGCTGAACACTGCTGTTACTTACAATTCACGTTATTGTGCTCCCGCCGTTTTATTCGATATGTCTTTGGAAAGACATATAAATGGCTGTTATGTTTTGATCACTAGGCTCTCCTACAGTCCTCCAGCACAGTTTTCTGATGGCAGATTGATGCAACAGTTTCCGGTGGTTACCGTTACGGGAAGGGGGGGCGCGTGAGTTGTCCGTCTCTACCTTTGCTTGACGGATCAACCTGCAAGCTTTAAAGCATACCGCAAATTTGAGGAACTAAAATGTCACTATATCATTACAGGTTCAACAACGTACGGAAGAACATAGTAAAGCACGTTTAGAAGGAGAACAAAAGTTAACAAAAACAAGACCAAAATCCATACATATAAATGTCTCTGTGTGTGTGTGTGTGTGTTCCACATCGCCTCCTAAACAACTACACCGATTTCAACCAGTCTTCATCAAGCAACAATCGTTGCGGAGGTGAGAACCACCATCGTTCAGGAAATAGGACGTCATAAAAAATGAGATGCGTGAAAAACTGTTGCATCATGCATGACGTTTAAATTTATTACCTATCTCCGACTAACTCTATTCGGAATAAATTTTGCAGGCAGTATCCACATATGCCACTAAATGCACCTAGAAAATTATAACGTGGTACCACAAAAAATTCAGGAGATATGACGTCAAAAACACTGAGACGCGTGAAAACATGCCATATCATACATGATGTTATATTAATTCTTTACTACTAAAAGGACAACTTAAGGAAATCCCCAACACCTGCCAGCGCTTTCAACTGCGACGCCAATAACTGTCTTTATAGCTAGGAAGAGACGTTGCCATAGAGACGTTTACAAAATCGCTTTGTAGACATGCAAAGCAGCTGCACTTATACATAAGTACATTATGCATTTATTTGTACGACTGGTTCATAATTTCAAATTTTGTTTTCGTTTCTAATAGAAAATTGGCAAAATGAATACCCGAGAAGTGTCGGGTTTATCAGTTAGTAATTTATAAACAACGCAATCAAAAGTTAATACACACACAAAAAAATGTTTTGAATCAGCCTGGTTCCCAGAACTCCTGAAGAGAGACGTCCCTTTCACTGCACAGAGATGTCACTAAACCCGCCCAAAGACGTAAACAACCATGCATGAGCAGCGCCTATTAGACGGAGGGAGTCCGACAGCCGAACAGTTCCCATCATTCCACCAGGAAGGAGGTACACGGCTCGTGTTGTCTGTAGTTCAACCATGTCTAGACGGTCAATACCGCGATTCGATCGCGTCCGCATTGTTACTTTGTGCCAGGAAGGGTTCTCATCTCGGAGTGAACCAATGCGATGTTGTTTGGACATGGAGGAGATACAGAGAGACAAGAACTATCGATGACATACCTCGCTCAGGCCGCCCCAGGGCTAGTATTGCAGCGGATGACCGCGAACTACGGATTATGTCTCGGAGGAACACTGACAGCAGCGCCAGCATGTTGAATAATGCTTTTCGAGCAGCCACAGGACGTCGTGTTACGACTCAAACTGTGTGCAATAGGCTGCATGATGCGCAACTTCACTCCAGACGTCCATCTTTGCAACCACGACACCACGCAGCGCGATACAGATGGTCCCAAGAACATGCGGAATGGGCCGCTCAGGATTGGCATCACGTTCTCTGCATCGATGAGTGTCGCATATGCTTTCAACCACACAATCGTCGGAGACGTGTTTGGAGGCAGCCCAGTCAGGTTGAACGCCTTAGAAACATTGTCCATCGAGTGCAGGAAGGTGGAAGTCACCTGATGTTTTGGGGTGGCATTATGTGGGGCCGATGTACGCCGCTAGTCGTCATGGAAGGCGCCATAACGGCTGTACGATACGTGAATGCTTTCCTCCGTCCGATAGGGCAACCATATCGGCAGCATATTGGCGAGGCATTTGTCTTGGACGACAATTCACGCCCTCATCGTGCACATTTTGTGAATGACTTCCTTCAGGATAACGACATCGCTCGACTAGAGTGGCCTACAGTTCTCCAGACGTGAACCCTATAGAACATGTCTGGGATAGATTGAAAATGGCTGTTTATGGACGACGTGACCCACCAACCACTCTGAGGGATCTACGCTGAATAGCCGTTGAGGAGTGGAACAATCTGGACCAACAGTGCCTTGATGAACTTGGGAATAGTATGCCACGACGAATACGGACTTGCATCAATGCAAGAGGACGTGCTACTGGGTGCTCGAGGTACCGGTGTGTACAGCAATTTGGACCACTACCTATGAAGATCTTGTTGTAAGGTGGTACAACATGCAATGTGTGGTTTTCATGAGCAATAAAAAGGGCGGAAATGATGTTTATGTTGGTCTCTATTCCAGTTTTCTGTACAGGTTCCGGAACTCTCGGATTTGAGGTGATGCAAAAATTTTTTGATGTGTGTAGTATACATCCACAATGGAGTCGTAGAACCGGTTGACGGGATTCCGTACTTGTAGCAAACGACTCCAAGAGTAAAAATGGATTAGAATAATTTTGGTAAATTATATAGAGTACAGAGTAGATACTAGTTGCCGAAGTTTCTGACACAAAAAGTTGAAAATCAGTGGGTTCTATCTGATTTGACTTATGGCATTTAAAACTGATGACTCGTCGAACAGTGAAGAGATCCGTGTTGAGAATTAATTATTGTTGTTGTTGTTGTCTTCAGTCCTGAGACTGGTTTGATGCACCTCTCCATGCTACTCTATCCCGTGCAAGCTTCTTCATCTCCCGGTACCTACTGCACCCTACATCCTTCTGAATCTGCTTAGTGTATTCATCTCTTGGTCTCCCTCTGCGATTTTTACCCTCCACGCTGCCCTCCAGTACTAAATTGGTGATCCCTTGATGCCTCAGAACATGCCTTACCAACCGATCCCTTCTTCTAATCAAGTTGTGCCAGAAACTCCTCTTCTCCCCAATTCTATTCAATACCTCCTCATTAGTTATGTGAGAATTAATAGGAAGACGAATACATAGAAGATGTACCAAGGATATTCTTTGTTGCATTCAAAGAGATAAGGAACGATCAACATGACGACCTAATGGAAAGCGAATATATCACAGAAAATTTGCAGCAGCAACACGAATGAGTATTGGTGAAGACGGTAATACATTGGAAAGTCTGGATGCGCCATTTGTCCAGCAGTCTACGTCAAATACACGGTGATTATGGCCGCGGAAACCTTTACTGTGATAGTGGTCTTCGTTGCACAAAGATGATCCAATAGTTTTCGCCAGTAAAACACGGGAGTTAATTGGCTGAACATGAACGACACACTGAACGTCCTCAACACGTAAAAATATTGAAGTAGCTAGGGAACTAAAACTGTGAAAGGTTCTTCTTACGATTTTCCATTTCCTTCAGTAACAACATGGTTAATACAACGATACTTGATTTACTTTATTTCTTTATTATTTGGGAATGCATCATGCTAACGTTTCTTTCTTTTTTTCGTTCAGTATATAAATCAAGCGCCTAACCACAAATTAATCCAGCTGGCAGTCCACGATCAGCAATTACACTGATAACGGTTTTCCCAACGACGGTACAAAAATGGTGTTCGACGTTTAGACGAAGTCTTTCGAAAGAGATCAGTAGCTCATTTGGAAATGAATGTAGGAAGAAGCGGCTGTGGCTCGTTAAAGGAAACATCCCTGGAAATCCAAGTAAAATTAAACCACAGGACCTGGCGGCACCTTGTACCTCACTCGTGTACGAGTCCAGTGTCGAATAACGCGACGCGAAATTTGCAGTTGCTATATGTTGTTGTTGTGGTCTTCAGTCCAGAGACTGGTTTGATGCAGCTCTCCATGCTACTCTATCCTGTACAAGCTTCATCATCTCCCAGTACCTATTGCAACCTACATCCTTCTGAATCTGCTTAGTGTATTCATCTCTTGGGTCTCCTACGACTTTTACCCTCCACGCCGCCCTCCAATACTAAATTGGTGATCCCTTGATGCCTCGGAACATGTCCTACCAACCGATCCCTTCTTCTAGTCAAGTTGTGCCACAAATTCCTCTTCTTCCCATTTCTATTCAGTACCTCCTCATTAATTACATGATCTATCCATCTAATATTCAGCATTCTTCTGTAGCACCACATTTCGAAAGCCTCTATTCTCTTCTTGTCTAAACTATTCATCGTCCATGTTTCACTTCCATACAAATATTTTCAGGAAAGACTTCCTGATAGTTAAATCTATACTCGATGTTGACAAATTTCTCTTCTTCAGAAACACTTTCCTTGCCATTGCCAGTCTACATTTTAATTCCTCTCTGCTTCAGCCATCGTCAGTTATTTTGCTCCCAAAATAGCAAAACTCATCTACTACTTTAAGTATCTCATTTCCTTATCTAATTCCCTCAGCATCACCCGACCTAATTCAACTACATTCCATTATCCTTGTTTTAATTTTGTTGATATTCATCTTATATACTCCTTTCAAGACGCTGTCCATTCCGTTCAACTGCTCTTCCGGGTCCTTTACTGTCTCTGACATAATTACAATGTCATCGGTGAACCTCAAAGTTTTTATTTCTTCTCCATTCCTACTCCAAATTTTTCTTTTGTTTCCTTTACTGCTTGCTCACTATACAGATATATAACTTGTGCAAAAATGGCAGTTTTGATCTGCTCCCACTCTTCTGGCCCATGGCAAATTTCTGGGGACGACCATGTGTCCAAGTTAGATTCATTAAAGGTTAATGCAGATTATATCTTCTTCTAGTGTTGTATTTGTGAATATCGCTGTTAGTCTCAAACTCAGATTGATTGTTGATTAAAAAAAATCGTAAGCGAATAAATGTGCTGTGAGGCTGTGGTTAATATTCCCATGTGTTTAAAGAGATGCCTCCGAGATGTAAGGCTATGAATTCCAGATATAATTCTATAATTATTTTCTTTTGTGCATGGAATACTTTTTCCCTGCGTGAAAAGATACCCCAGAATATTATCCCGCAACATACAAATGAATTAAAACAAGTTAACTTACTCAACTTCTGTATCCCCGGAGACTACAATTATTCTTATGGCAAAAGTAGCCGAACCTAAATGTTGTAGCAGGTCTGCTGCCTTTATATATCTTCCAGTTTAAGTTTTCATCAATTTGCACACCTAAGAATTTAGAATTTTCTACCCCCGACAAGCTTGTAAAACCATGAAGCTTGATTTCTCGGTGGCGCTTGAGAATTTAACGTCCCGTCGACAACGAGGTCATTAGAGACGGAGCGCAAGCTCGGGTGAGAGAAGGATGGGGAAGGAAATCGGCCGTGCCCTTTCAAAGGAACCATCCCGGCATTTGCCTGAAGCGATTTAGGGAAATCACGGAAAACCTAAATCAGGATGGCCGGAGACGGGATTGAACCGTCGTCCTCCCGAATGCGAGTCCAGTGTGCTAACCACTGCGCCACCTCGCTCGGTATCGTACTAGAGCAGCATTTGTTACATCTAAGTGTGTGCTACAGTAGTACGAAAGATGAATAAAATTGGTGATCCTTTGAGTTTATGCTGCCCTCGTACGTGACATCTGCACAGTTTTTTATCTTCAGACTTACCGTTTTGGCGGAGCAATTACTTGCTTGATACGGCTCTCACAATTGTTGCAATAGATTCGGGTGTTCAGAAGCATCAACGAACTTGTCACTAGCCTACTTGAATTCCCTGTATCCAGGGCTGGTTTAAGGCCCATCGCTTGGAGGCGGCAAAGGTGTCACAAGTGTAGACTTCGTACAGGATGTATCACAATTAGTAGCAGCCGCTTGGAGCAACAGTGCACGATTTGTGTACAGGGTGTCACAATTAGTAGACAAAACTGACGTGTGTAAAAGTTTACGAATGAGGAGGGGCAAATTATAAATTCTCAAACTGGCCCTGCCTGTACTCCAACACCAAATCTCTGCAACTCTTGCTGAGAGGAAGCCTGGGCTTTAGAACAGCCTGCCCAGGTCACGAAGTAGATGAAACGTACTTACAACACACCGCGTCTGTGTAACTTGCACGATGGGGCAGATGTAAATTTCGTGTAAATCTAACGATGATTTACGAGGGCGTGCTCAAAAGTAACGCCACCGCAATTGTTATGTGAAATCTCTTAAATCTATTTAAATAAAACGTTAATATTCTACATCTTTATTTTTCATGACAGCTAACACTAGAGAGCTCCTAATTGACGCGAGTACCATGGCTGTATGTAACGTAATTACGTCGGTGCGTGTGAAACAGCATGATGTAATTGAGTTTCGAATCCAAAGAGTTCGTCTACATGTGGAAAACCCTCACCTTAACCATGAGAATGCCACACTACACACGAGAGCTGCGACATCTGTAACAATCAGGCAACTTGGGTTCACTGTCATCGATCATCCTCCATACAACCCCGACATTGACCCATCCGGTTTTCATACGTTCCCAAAAGTTAAAGAACACCTTCGAGGACTCCCCTCTGATAGTAATGAAGCAGTGCAAGCAGAGGTGAGGTTGTGGCTTCATCAGCAAGTCAAACGTTCTACAGTGGCGGTACCAACAAACTGGTCTGTCGTCGGGAGAAATGTGTTAGTTACCAGAGTGACTATGTTGAAAAATAAATACGTACCCATGAAGAATAATGATGTAGAATGTTAACAGAGTTTGTTTTATTTATATAGTTTTCACATGAAAAGTTCGGAGGCGTTACTTTTCAGCATGCTCTCGTATTTTGAACAAACGTGATTTAAACATATTATCTCAGTTCGTTATTTATATCTAATGATCGTCGTATCATTCATTAATAACTAGAGATACGTAAAATGTCCAAAGTCGTTACTAAATGTCACTGCAACTAACAGAACGTGTTTGACACTTTCTCAGCTAGCTATCACAAATTTGCCTCGGGGACCGTCAGTGTTAGGAGAAAGAAAGGGGGAGGCACTGTAAAACTTTGCGCGAAATGAATTACGTCCTTCAATTTGCTTGATGCTGCAAGCCATCATAAGAGAATCCTGTTTTGGAAGTTCTTGTGTCGTAGTGTGATCGATCAATTCTCAAATTTCGCTGGCTCATGCGCCAGCCGATACCTCTGTATACAAGGATACTTTATTTGTAATCGAGTATTTTCTATACAACGATAGTTTCCTCAAATAGTATTTCTTGGCACTGCATGTCTACCGGGAAAATATACGAGCGCTAGAAGTTGGCACTTAGCGCGACGCTTCATTCAAGAGAATTTCGTACCCATCATCCCCCACGCAATGAGCCAGCCTTAAAGAGCGCGTGCTTTCGTTTGGTATAGGGCCAGCGTCATTCAATAGACTGACGAATTTCATCTAGAAGCTTCACATCAGACTACGTGCTGGGTACCGGCTTATCGTATGGCGTGAAACGTCCTCTGATCCGCTGCCAAGAATAGCAGTGCAAGCGTCAGTATAGCCAACGTTCGCTTTTTGTGTCAGAATGAGGTTGCCAGCATTAGATGATGTCTAAATCAAAATAGAGAACACTGCCACATCTAAATTACCCAACAACTTTTCAATATTTACGATCGCTCAGAAAACTGCTGTTACGACGTGACAGAAAGTCTACGTAAACTTAGGAAACGTAAGAGAAAGGAAGGTAACTCGCGTCTCCAATCGTCCGAAACTTGATTTGTTCAACTTAAAACCATCAAAGAAAACATTTTGCCTGCATGTGTATCACGGCAGAAAACCGTCGCAGATGACAAAAAAAATCTTCTATTCCAAGACACTGCACATCATAACACACGCTTGTTTTCCTCTGGGCCCACTGAAAAAATCGCTCTTTAATAACTATAGCGCAAAGCTGCACCATCGTAGGCTCTTGTCCAATAAATAGCAATATAGGGAAATAACTACGGCAATATGACTTAAACTGTATTAATTTCTCCAACAATGGCCTTTGCCTCTCAATATGCAGCTGTTGAAATGTCAAAATACGACCCACATGTCACAAAAACATTTTCTCTGAACCGATTCCTTTTTTAGTTATCAAATGCAACGTAACCTCATTTGTGAAATGGAGGTAATCATAATACGATGAAGTGTTTTCAATTTCGATTCGTGAAAAACCGCACTATATGATTTATTCCACTCTTAACACCTGTGTTTGCCCTCAAATTATATCAACGATTAGGGATTACTGAATACTCTTCAACAATAGCTTTCGTAAGGTATAATCGTAGACAGTTTTATAGTTATAACCTGTCTTATACCCAGAAACATAATTAACCAATAGCTATTCCTTAAAATCGACGCAACTATGCTGGCGATACACTGTTTTCGTAGTTGTTCTGACAGTACCAGATGTTCGCGTTTTGTGTGAAAATGTAAATCAGGTTTTCGGCGCCAGTCTGTTAGAGACTGATGATATGTTGTTCGATGCAGTATTCTTATCGCATTCGGAAACATGACACAAGACATTTACATGAATTAACAAGAAATTACACTGGCACGATACTTCGTTGAACTGGTGCGCCTAGCACAATGATACACCGTAAACCGAACTCTATTGAATTCTAGGAACATGTTGCCAGCAAAATTAATCACTGGGAACGAAAACGTTTAACGTCTGGTTTGTTTTTGGCGCGACCTCATTACGTAATTGCAAAGCGATGTTTGCCAAGGCCGAATAAATGAACAGAATGATCTGTGACAGTAACTGTTTTCTAAAAAAAATAACTATAACAAAGAAATTTTAGAAATTACTGCATGATGCTGTTGTTTGCGTCAAATGTTAAATACAATAAGATGAAAATTATTCTATACTTACCAGACTTCAGTGATATCCAGAAAATTTTGGCAGAACACGTATTTCCTTAATGACACGACGACACAGCTGCAGAATCACGTGAACTATTCCACGAAAACGAGTCACTCACACGTACACTTGAAATATATTCGTCACTTATACCACAGAACGAAAACGAACACATCGTGAAACGTACACAAAACTGCTGGTGCCATGTACACCCAACACTTCGCGTGTTTGTCGTGACGTCACTGAGTGTCTGTTGTAGTTCGGCCTCTGTCCGCTAGGTAGCTCCACTGAAACCATGACCTTGCTCAAGCGGTTCAGGCCGCCTATGTCAGAAGTTACACGACAGAGTCGTTGTAAGCATACGTTTCCCACGAATTATCCGGTATGACGTGCTCGAAGGAAACTGTATATGGGTACGTTATGAGCCTGAGATGCAATTTTAAAAATACGAAGGCATGGCAAAGCCATGGACATAATTTTCTTGTCCTTGGTGCACTTTGGCTACAGCTCATACAAAGTAATCATCTTCCACAATGAAATTGATAAAAATGCAGTTTTACTCCCTCTGTGTTCTCTAAATGTGATTTAATCTGCCAATTACACAACGCAATTTCCATTCAACTTCCTCTTCCACAAACCTTACTCTCTAACCAATGTAATAATACTATTAGCACCATCACCAAAAATAGCCTGTGGCTACAACCCACAGTACACCATCCAATGTGTAAAATTTTTTTTATAATCTCGACTGTTCCTCCATTATTAATAACCATTTCCTGTACTTTGTGTCTGCCTTAAGCTATCAGTTTTTCCTTCCCTCTGGCACCTCACCATTACATGTCTCTGCCATGTTTTATTGCATTTGCCACATTTTATTGTATTTGCATTTTTTTATATTTACACTGCTCCAAAGCATTGACCAGGACTAGATTCAAGGTCAGCTATAAAACTATTTTTTCTCCTCTCTCACAAAAAAATTAATGACTGACACAGACACTTTTTAGTTCTACTGTGACTGCTGCACTTTCAGTTTCTATATTCCACAAAATCCGCACAAATTTCATGGTGAATCCCGATAATTTCTCAAGTTTATTCAATGTGCAAAAATAAAACATGTTGAACTAGAATTAGGTAATCACTTGTGAGACTTAAAGTTTCCCAGTGTATAGATTTTTCCTTGAAATTTCTTGTGATCATTTGTTTTCCAAACTTGCTGACTCTTAAATAAAAATAAAGGTAGGGTCTTCACGGTATCAGCAGTAATATGGTCTTCTACCATAATAACTCACACACATATTAGCTTAACATAATTCAGAATTTTTACACAATAGCCTACACATAACCCTACATAGTAATACCCAATTATATGAAGGTCATTCCATAAGCCAGGGCAAAGCCTGCAGCAAACAGCACACTAACCAAATGACAGATTGCGACTGCATGTGAGAATGGCTCAGTACCAGCACCGGAAATATTCGGTGTGGGCTTGAACATGTTAAAAGATGGATGTAAGCAGACTGGAGCAACAAGCATACATGAAAATTGCCTTTCTCACTGACAGAAACACTATTACTCAGTGCCATGTGGAACTACAAGCAACCGTGGGTGATACAGCCACAGTATTCTAGAGTGTCAACTTGTTAGGGATGGCCACACTGTCAATACCCAACACTGCTGCAAGTTTCTGCTGAGCCATCTGTGATGCACACTTCAGCAAAAACATCCACCACCGCTGAATAATGCAATCATACTCCATGAATAATGCTACAGCCCACACTGTGGGCACCATCAATAATTGTGTGTATCGATCAGGGTGAGATGTCCTCCCCCCCTCACCATAATCACCAAATGTCACTCCATTTGACTTTGACCTCATTACACAACTGAAGAAGCCTTTGTGTGGGAGGTGCTTTGCAAACATGGCAGTTATCCTCATGGCATTTTGGCTACAAGTGGCACACATTGATGAAAATCCAAATGGCATTAAATGTCTTCCCCAACATTGACAACATTGTGTGGATGCACTGGGGACAGTAAATGATTTTGGTTCATTTTTATTCCATTTGTACTTCTGCACTATAACTTTACACAGAGTTCCAATGATCTGTTTCATTTCAACCTTTGCCATGACCTCCTGTACTTGAATCCCATTTTTGTTGATATTCAGATACACACTGCTTTACCGATTCAATGCGCCTTGTGGAAATCCTAAGTTGTCGCAATATTACGAGATATACCATAGTTGCCATGGCTTATGGAATGACCCTCATACACTCCTGGAAATTGAAATAAGAACACCATGAATTCATTGTCCCAGGAAGGGGAAACTTTATTGACACATTCCTGGGGTCAGATACATCACATGATCACACTGACAGAACCACAGGCACATAGACACAGGCAACAGAGCATGCACAATGTCGGCACTAGTACAGTGTATATCCACCTTTCGCAGCAATGCAGGCTGCTATTCTCCCATGGAGACGATCGTAGAGATGATGGATGTAGTCCTGTGGAACGGCTTGCCATGCCATTTCCACCTGGCGCCTCAGTTGGACCAGCGTTCGTGCTGGACGTGCAGACCGCGTGAGACGACGCTTCATCCAGTCCCAAACATGCTCAATGGGGGACAGATCCGGAGATCTTGCTGGCCAGGGTAGTTGACTTACACCTTCTAGAGAACGTTGGGTGGCACGGGATACATGTGGACGTGCATTGTCCTGTTGGAACAGCAAGTTCCCTTGCCGGTCTAGGAATGGTAGAACGATGGGTTCGATTACGGTTTGGATGTACTGTGCACTATTCAGTGTCCCCTCGACGATCACCAGTGGTGTACGGCCAGTGTAGGAGATCGCACCCCACACCATGATGCCGGGTGTTGGCCCTGTGTGCCTCGGTCGTATGCAGTCCTGATTGTGGCGCTCACCTGCACGGCGCCAAACACGCATACGACCATCATTGGCACCAAGGCAGAAGCGACTCTCATCGCTGAAGACGACAAGTCTCCATTCGTCCCTCCATTCATGCCTGTCGCGACACCACTGGAGGCGGGCTGCACGATGTTGGGGCGTGAGCGGAAGACAGCCTAACGGTGTGCGGGACCGTAGCCCAGCTTCATGGAGACGGTTGCGAATGGTCCTCGCCGATACCCCAGGAGCAACAGTGTCCCTAATTTGCTGGGAAGTGGCGGTGCGGTCCCCTAGGCACTGCGTAGGATCCTACGGTCTTGGCGTGCATCCGTGCGTCGCTGCAGTCCGGTCCCAGGTCGACGGGCACGTGCACCTTCCGCCGACCACTGGCGACAACATCAATGTACTGTGGAGACCTCACGCCCCACGTGTTGAGCAATTCGGCGGTACGTCCACCCGGCCTCCCGCATGCTCACTATACGCCCTCGCTCAAAGTCCGTCAACTGCACATACGGTTCACGTCCACGCTGTCGCGGCATGCTACCAGTGTTAAAGACTGCGATGGAGCTCCGTATGCCACGGCAAACTGGCTGACACTGACGGCGGCGGTGCACAAATGCTGCGCAGCTAGCGCCATTCGACGGCCAACACCGCGGTTCCTGGTGTGTCCGCTGTGCCGTGCGTGTGATCATTGCTTGTACAGCCCTCTCGCAGTGTCCAGAGCAAGTATGGTGGGTCTGACACACCGGTGTCAATGTGTTCTTTTTTCCATTTCCAGGAGTGTATATTCAGCAATAGATACGAAAGCCATATAGGCTTGACAAGCTTTCCTTTTTATGCTGTTGCACAGTAGAATAGTAAGTTAGTGCAGGACTAAAATTTTGTTAAGACCAATGGAGACAGTCAACTGGCACATGTCTGCCAGCTAGGCAATCGTGTCATAAGCAAATTTCAACATGGGGGCCTGAAGTATAAACAAGCTATGACCATATTTCAACAGACCATGCAAGAGAGAAGCCAAGAACAACTGATTCAGCACTTCAATAACAGTACGGAACAGACAGGATGTGCTACTGCAACAAGGCTAAATACAGTAACTTCACTCAGGATGCAAGCTTTGCCCAAGGAAAAACTCTGAAACTTGAAGTTAAACACCAGAGCAGCTGAGAGCACTGTCGGGCTCAGAACAGAGAGCACATTTAGCATGTTTGATCAGCACTGCTTGGGAGGGGAGGCGGGGGGGAAGAGATCATGTCATCGCCTGCTACAAAACCTGTTCTCCTCAAGCTTAGAGTTAGACCATCCCATCTGCATTTGGGATACCAATGGAAGACCAACTGTGTTAAGTTGCAGGATACTCTGGTGAATTAAACAAGTGTCTACAAGCAGCTGCTAACTTGAAGTCCACTGCCATCCGACTGTGGAGGGGACCTCTAAGCTGCAGTCCAGCTGGTCACAATGGTGACTGGCTGAGGATGGGGGCTGAGCTGATCTTCCATGGATGAAGAAACGAACTGCCCAAATGGCAAGCTGTTCAACTTAGGCACCGGATGCCTGTGCCACCACTACTGGGGCAGTAGGCATACCACTTTACTGGCTGTATGCTGAGACCGCAACTCGGGCTACCCTTGGTGCTGCTGGTCTCCTGCCTACACATCATCTCGACAACCGACAACAGGGGTATGCAGGTTTCAGGGACCGAGCCTAAGCACAGCTTCACTCATCAAGAGATTCAAGGCTCTGATGGTAATCCATAGCCATGTAAGGCTGTGGGGACGCACAGTTGCTGCATCCTCCTGCGATGAGGCTTCAGGCAATGGAGGGCCTGTTTTCAGCAAGTTCTTCTCTGGGCACTGACATGCCACCTCAAGCTTTCAAGCAGTGAGGACTCTGCACAGTCGCTGCCAGGTTGCGCCACAAAGAAGATGGAATGATTGTAAAACTCTCACCTACAAATGATTGTTAATTGAATGATGTTTCATTACCACCCCGGCACTCTACAGTATCAGTCACCCCTACTCCCTGTTCGACCTCCTGATAACAAAGTGACCTCCATCTTTGGTCGTAACACTGCTTTCGGCTGTTGTTGCAGGGATCCAAACAAAGGAGTAAGCTCCACTGTACTGCACGATGGCCAAATGGGGAGTTTCACAGTAAACTACAAGAGCAATGAAAGCTCAGCATCTGGCACGGTCAAATCTGGTGTAGAGGGCTGATATATTTCAATTGTGTTCATCTTCCCGAACATCAAGTATCATTTCTACACAACTCACAAGGAAACATAAAGAAAAGATGTAGTTGAATATGTGAAAATTCGAGGGAACATTTTCAGTGTTGACATACTAATCAAAAGAACACATTGGGACATGTCCTATATACCAACAGCCAACCATAATTTCTTTAGAAATATATTTCCTGACATATTCCATATCTCTCGAGGCTCTCCTCCATGCTGTTATCTGCAAAACACAATGTGAGAGTTAGTGATTCAATATTTTAGGGGGAAAAAAGGTCAAAATTCTCCCAAAAGATACCATGGAGGTACCTATGAAACAAAAAACATTTTGAAATAACGAAGGTGTGTAATATAATGCCCTTTCCAACAAATTAAACAAGTTTCTGGATTTCAAGCATTTGTTGCATCTCTAAGCTGAAATAGATTTGTAGGAACAGAGAGTAAGGTACCCTGTCCAGACATCCAGATTTAAGGGCCCTGAAACAATCAAACATTTTTTTAAATTTTACAATTTTTACCAAATGTGTGATGCTGTTTGACACAAGTTTTAAGTGGCAGAAAATCTAACTATATGGCGATTGTTGTTTGTGTTGCTGTTCCACCACATATGTTTAGTGAAAAATGGTTTCATTAAAATTTAGCTCCCTGCATCGTGAATTTCCACAATGATGGAAACTATGATCAAGGGTAAAAACAAAATAGTAGTGGCAATTACCAAAATGGCATGTGTGTCAAATCTTTCCCAGGAATATATCACGTAGGAAGAGGTTAAGAAGAAAATTGATATACTATGCACAACATACAAGCAGATGTGCAATAAAATAAAATAAAAAATATCAAAGTTCTTCAGTTTTTCCATGGACAATTAGGCTATATGTTCCCATGTTTGGCATTTTAATGAACTGCAAAATACTGACATGACTAATTTACAGAACCATGGAAATAACAAGTAGAACCCGAAGGTCAGTCTAGTTTCTGAAGAAATGCAGGAATGCCTGAGGCTGTACTGACTCTAAAATTTAGCCTAGAAAACAGGTTAAAAAAGGTAAACCTACATATACAGCATTTGTAGACCTGGAGAAGCTTTTTATAATTCTGACTGACTTCTAATCACTGAAGTCAGCAGAGATAAAATACAGGGTGCAAAAGGTTATCTTTTATACAAACCAGACAGTACTAATAAGAGCTGAGGGACATCAAAGCGGAGCAGTGGTTGAAAAGGGAGTGAGAGACATTTGCAACCTATCCTCGATGTTATTCCATCACTACATTCAGGAAGCAGTAAAGGAAACCAAGTTCACATTTGGAGAGGGAATTAAAGTTCAGGGAGAGAAAAATAAAAACTCTGAGATTTGCCAATGACTATGTAATTCTGTCAGAGACATCAAAGGACTTGAACGATCTGTTAAATACAATGGATAGTGTCCTGAAAATAGGTGATAAAGGGAATATCAACAAAAATAAAATGAGGGTAATGGAATGATACTTTTTCTTCTCCTTCCTCTTTCTCTTCTTGCTGTAACATTTCTGCTTCTACATGTATTTGGTTGTGCAATTTGGTCAAATTAAATCAGGTGATGCTGAAGGAATTAGATTAGGAAATGAGACACTAAAATTAGTTGGTGAGTTTTGACATTTTGGCAGCAAAATAATGGATGATGACAAAAGTAGAGACGATATGAAATGTGGTGCTACAAAAGAATGCTGAAGATTAGATGAGAAGGTTGAGTAACAAATGAAAGAAAAAAGAAATTTCTGACACAACAGGACTAAAAGAAGGGACTGACTGATATGACAAATCTCGTTGCATCAAGGAATCATCAGTTTGGTAATTGAGGGGAGGGAGGTGTGTGTGTGTGTGTGTGTGTGTGTGTGTGTGTGTGTGTGTGTGTGTGTGTGTACGTGTACACCAGTCTTTCGACGGTGGAGACGGCCATCGCATGCTTGAGGATTTTATCATAACTGATGCGACTTGAAAACCGAGAAGATTTTATTCAGACATGCTACCGCGAAACACTCCAAGGAAACAGATTTGTAGTAAAATGCTCATCCACTGCCAGCAAGTTGACCAATGTGGTCAGTAAAACCATTGCCTGGGAAAGGCAAGTTGCTGGATTTGAATAATTTGCCAGGAAGTTTCATAATGCACAATGTTTTCAACATGGATAAGTTTTAGCTCCAAAAATATCACCACTTAAACAAAACTGAACAAAAGGAAGTTCAGTGACAATGCTCACAATTCACCTGATGAATAAAGCAACTTTCTAATAATACCCTTGAGACTGGCTACAAAACTAGCGATTTGGATCCCTGAGCAAAATGTCCGTCCACTGAAATGAATACTAGTGCATCTCCAAAGATGTAAAGCTTTTAAGTACAAAAAAGAAAGAAAACTGCTGTTGAATATAGCTTTGTTTATAAAGGTGTCACAAATTCATTCCAGCAGGCAAATATGCAAGAAAGGTGATGTGGACATCCTCTACTGCCACTGTAACACAATATGAAATGTCAGTAAAACAGAGAAGGGAAATCTAAAGGTTGCTGCAAGACAATGCTCCTGCACAGCTAACGTTATTGGTTGATAACTAACTCAATTTTAGTACAGAGGTGCCTTCACTACAATTGCCCACTTCACATGTGTCCTTTGCACTTGTCCCTGCAGTTTGAAATTAAATTGAACATAAGTCACTTTTTGAACTGTAAAGATGCAATGGAAAATTCAATATAGCAGTAAAGGCACTCTCAGATTAAAGGTGCTAAGAATGTTGTGCACACTGTACTGATATTAGCAAAGGTATGTGAATGCAAGTTGTTAAAAGGCTTCCATAAAAAGTTTTTGAGGGATGAGTTGAAAAGATCAAACAATAACTAGAAAAATAGGAAACTACACATTGAAAGAGGAGAAAGCAGAAATTATGTATACCAAGGATAATTTTAACAACCATTTTTATTACATACACATACAATTATTTTGTATAAAGGCTAATATATTTCAGTTCAATCTACTCTAAATTTTTCGTTTGGTAAAACTAATGGCTTTACCACAAATTTATTTTTCAAAACACTAGTTGCTATCAACTAATTAACATACAAAAATTATTACTTGCATCGTTGCATGGGACGTTCAACAACAGAATGGCGGTGTGCTGGATCTGCCTTCTGATGTCCTGTTAGTACAATAAATAAATTCAGTTTCTATTGTTGCTGAGTACCATGTGCACTAATAGAGAGTAGGTGCAGATAATCTTATGACAGATTGTATAGTTTTGGAGCTCATTTTCAAGTAGTGCAGACAAAACAAAGGAGGATAAATATTACAAAATACTGTTGATGTAATTTTGTCACTACTAAAGTGACAACTGTCTTTCTAGTGAGTTCATATTATTTGATAAAGCAAACCATAGAACTGGCCTCAGTGGAAACTCACTTGCTCACTTATCTAAACTCTGTACAGCGATAAATGACCTCCGATAGCCAGCAACACTGTTTCCACCTTTCAACAGCAAAGTGAAAATGGCTACTGCAACTGAAAGCCATAGCTGCCTAACACTGCAGCAACAATGAGACATTGCCAAAGAAGTGTAAAGAAAATTTTGTTACAAGATTTGTCGCATAAGACACATGAAGCAGTCGTGCAGAACACACTTTAATTATCAGGGATGTTTTCTTGCCATAAGGACTATAAATAGTTAAAAGTAGTACATGTTGTTACCTCTCAGTGCAAACACAGAAAGTGGTCATAGAAAAATGCCTTCACTGTCTGCTATGACAGCTTGCTGTTAAAATTATTTCTAATGAGAAGGCAAAGGGAGTCACACTCCTGATGAAAAGACTGTCAGAGCAAAATATTAAATTCTTGTAATAAAATAGTGTGCAAATTACAGCAAGAGGGACACACTGCCAAGTGAAGTAGAATTCACGTCTCTACCAAGAAGAAGAACAAACTGTACAAAAATTACTCTCTTATCGAGTGACGTTTCGTGTAATGAGTGATGGCAATTTAGTACGATGTCACCAGCCATTTGAGCACAGCGGAGGAAACATTCAATATTATGAGCACCTTTTGTTGTTGGAAGCAGCATATGAACAAAGTCTTTAGTACATACTGCAGTCTGGTTTTAGCACTCTTTCTGCTACCATCTTAGTGCAGCTTTGTGATCACACATTTTTCGAAACTTGAGTTCACACAGTGTTTCTTTATTTTTATTATTTTTTTATGTGCAATTTTTCATAACCTTCATAGAAATGCTTCCGAAGATAAAGCCGCAACAAGACAAACACAAGAGAAAGAAAATTACCTTAGAAATGAAATGTAAAACCATTGAATAGTGTGAACGTGGTGTGAGCACTGCTGATTTAGCAACGCACATACAATCGGTGTACATCAACTATTTGCACCATCTTCAAGAATAAGGGAAAGATTAAGGAGATGGATGTTTCAAAGGGAGTGACAAGAGTATCAAAGAAACAGTTTCATATTCTGGACGATGTCAAAAGATTGCTCCTTATATGGATGAATGAAAAGCAATTGCAGGGTGACACTATTAATGAGAACATCATTTGTGAGAAGGTGAGAATGATTTTCACCGAGCCTGTTAAGAAGACACCAGGATCATCAGCAGCCAAAGAAGTGTTTAAGGGAAGCCATGGGTGGTTTGAGAAGTTTAAGAGAAGAATCACATCCACAGCATTGTGAGGCATGGTGAAGCAACTAGCTCTGACACAAAGGTAGCAGAGAACTTAATCAGCAACTTCAAGATGCTCGTAGATTCTGAGGGTTATCTGCCACAACAGGTTTTTAATTGTGATGAGACGGATCTATACTAGAAAAGATGCTGAAGAGTGCCTTTATAACAGCAGAGGAGACTGCACTGCCCAGTCACAAGCCAATGAAAGACCATCCACGTTGCTGTTCTGTGCCAATGCAAGAGGCAATTTGGAAATTAAACTGCTGCTTGTTCGCCATTCAGGAACTCAATGAGCCTACAAAAAGTGTAAAGTCCAGAAGAGCAAGTCCCACAACAAGGCTTGGGTGACAAGTGACCTTTTTTATGATTCTATCAATGAAGTGTTTGGTCCTTCTATGAAAAAATATTTGCTTTAGGTAAATCTGGCACTCCATGTCTTGCTTGTTATGGGCAATGCTCCTGTCCATTCTCCAGGCATACAAAACACCTCCTTGAAGAATTTTATCAATTCATCACGATCCAATTTCTGCCTCCCAAAATCACTCCACTACTCCAGCCTATGGACCAGCAAATTATTTCCAACTTTAAGAAGATCTACACTAAAGCACTCTTTGAACATTGCTTAGAGCTGACAAGCTACCAATCTCTCTCTCTCAGTTTTGGAAATATCATTTCAACATCGTTGCCTGCATCAAGATGATCAAAAAGGTGTGGGAACGGATTACCAGGAGAACCCTCACTTCTGTTTGGAAGAAGCTTTGGCCAGAATGTGTTGTCGAATGTGACTCTGAGGCATCTGAGTACCTGTGGAGCCTATAGTCAACGTGATTGTGTCTTTGGCCACGAGCATGGGAGTTAATAGCAAAGCAGCAATCTTCTGGCACAGTAAGAGCTATGCTGGAAGCATGGGAATCACATGCATCGTACACTGAAGATCACCACCCAAATAAAGCAGTAGCCACGTGGGCTACAAATTTATTTGATGATAATGCTGTGTTGCATTTTCACCAAGTGTTGAAGTATCGGCAGAAACAAATGACTATAGGTAGCCTCCTAGTAAATTATGTATTAGTTATGTATCATAAATCATAAAGTACATGTACTCTTTGAATAAATGGCATGAATACAATAAAAGTTTTAGTACTTTTCTGCATGGAACGCATTACCATATTTTACATTAATTTATATGGGATAAATTCTTTCACTTAATGAGTGTTTCGCACTACTGGTAAGATTCTGGAATGAACTACGCTTGTTAGGTCTGCAACTCAATGCGTCATCTTCACAGTGAGTAGCATTCTTACCCTTTTCATAATTGTTACATACAACATACTCTATTGAGGCTAAGAATAAATCTACAGAGCTGATTTATATACTTTTAGAATTGTTTGTAGGTCACTGCTGGTATACTGAGTTCTCAGTAGATTGGCCTACATTGTGCTGCACAGATGCCTTAGAATATGCACCACATTAATCAACGTAAAACTATGTAACACACTAATACACTGAACCACCACATCAGTTTTATTCACATCACAATTTACTGAAGTATCCAACATCTGTAACTCAACATTAATATACCAAAAGAACATTCTACAGACTTCTTCCCTAGATAATCTGTAATTAATTATGTTCTTTTCCTTAAAAAATTTTCTTCGAGGATATGGCCTCATTTAGCTTACTATGAGAGGAAGAGCTTTATCTACAGCAAAATAACACAGAAATTTGCAGTCATCTTGCAGCAGAGGTGTAGGTTCTGAAAGTGGGAGCTCGCCTACAACTGATGCTTTAGTGAGAGAGGTTTCTTTCACTCCACTCCCATCACTACTGAAGCCATATTCTCCAGAGTCAATCAATAAAAATATCCATATGTATCTGAAACAACTAACACACTATGGAGAAAGAGAATTATAAGGGTGGTAGAAGACAAAGCGGATGGGTGAGTTTGGAGAATTTCAGGAAAGCATAGCTCATTTACAAAGGATACCGCATACAGAACACAAGTGGGACTCATTCCCGAGTACTGCTCGATTCTCTGGAATCCACACCAAGTTGGATTACAGGGCGATAAGAAAGATGAACCCAATGAAGTCTTTTCAGCTTTTGTTGATTATGTTGACTGAAGCCAAACATCATTGTCATCTGAAGAAGACATGATGCTATGTTACTAACATGATAACACTTTTATTGGCACACCATCTCATTGGTTTCCCTGCCATAAATACATGTGTTTGACAATGCTAGTAAAAATACCAATGTGTACCATTATATAGCATGATGGTGCTGCCCCACTGGCCAGATCTTCAGTTTACTTTCTGGGAAATACTAGATTCAAGCACTACACAAAAAATTAACACTTAATAATATGTATCCCTAAATCTCATTTTCATAGCAAAATTTAAGAATGCTGTCAACCAAACTGCTTGACCATTATATCCAGATGGTGCCTCCTTTCTCATGAACTAGTGTACATGTAGAGGAACAAGAGTGCAAGCGTCAAAACTGGCTAGACACATGAAATGTGGGTCCAAGATTTTGGTGATCTGTTGGGAAAACTAATAATGTGCTTCTCTAGCCAATTTATTTCTAGAGTGATTAAGGCTGGCCACAATGTTGCCATACTGAAAAACCAATTATTCACTTGTAAGTTGGAGCTACTAATTACATATCTGACAACAAAAAATTCTGAAACTGTAAACGAGACTTCTTCATTACTAGTTTATTTGAACTTCTCATGTAATGAAACTGTTCTCAATACTATTTTCAGATGTACAAAAATAACAGGAGAACATTATTTAAAACAATGGGAAGTTCAGGAATGATTTCATTTATTATTTATTTTATTTATTAGAGCACCATTTATTAGTGCCTATGCCACTCGGAAATGATCTTAACCTGGAAAAACTTTGAAAGTTCATACAAAACTGCTCAATACAAAGAAACAATGGAATTTTTTTGTTTGTAATGCTTTTCCATGTCAAAGACTTTATTTAAAATAACCATTCATAAGTTTTTCTCAGTTTATTAGCCTTTTAACACTTTGCCGTCTGCAAGTCTTGTTAAAATTTATTCGCTTGGCGCCGGCAGTGCTAATTCAGATTACTTGGCTTGTCGCTGGCCGCTATCACCTTCCCATTGATAACAAGCTTCAAACACTGACTTTTGTGCGCTTTAATTTTTCCGGAAATCCTCTATTTTGCCGCATCGTTCCACAAACTCAAATTTTCTTTTCAAGTAACTTCTCTGCAACTTCTACACTATCATAATAATTATCCATGTAGAGGTGATTCCACTTTCCATAAGAAGGTGTCAATAGTGCCATCACTGTTTTTGCTAAAGATTGTCCAGCATTGGAATATATCTTGAATGAGGAAATGTGTCCCGTACTCGAATCACACAGCATCCAAATGAGTATGCCATATTTTGTAATTTTCAATGGATTGTAAACCTTAAAATTTAACTGTCCTCGCCACAGTATCATTCCTTTATCAATTGAGATGTTTTGACTTAGATTAAACATTTCTTTAAACTTTTTGGAAAAATAATCAATTACGAATTGCACTTTGAAAAGCCAGTCGACTTAATCCGGTTTATTGTTGTTGTCGGAAAAATGTAAAAATTATTATATTTGTCTGAATCGGTTGTGGGACATGGTTTTGCGAAATACCGGTGTGTGTATCAACGGATTCATTGACCAGTAATCACCGATCCTTGCTTTTCTTACAATTCCCATAAGGATAGCAAGCCCGAACCATTTTTCTAAGTTCAGGTCCCATAACGTCGACAAATTTGGCATTTTTTAAAATCCAGTTTCCTTCTATTGCAATTTTGACTGTAATACTTGTTGGTTTCGTTGTTAATATATTCAAATAGATTGTTCCCAATATATAATTCTACATTATCCATGACGCTCTGTGTATCTTTGGGAAATGTGTGTGGTCCCGGAGATTCTTCAAATTTATTATTGATCCTCAGTAAATCATAGTCTGTCTTCTTCGTCTGATTCAACAGAATCAGTTGGAAACTGTAGCACTCGCCAAATCCTTCTTGGACCTATTTCACTATCTTCCAACGATCCTGCTTCATTTTCATTTTTTTTATATCCAGTGTAGTCTTCCCAATCTGCCAAGTCGTCCGGAACGTCAGACAAGACATCCGCGCATTCATCGTAAATAATTGTATCGTCTCTTTCGTCGTGCCATGATGAAAGTGCACAAATACTTATAAAAACAAAATACTTGTTGATGTGTGTAACTTATTGTTACCTAAACAAAACACCAACAGAATGAAAAAGATACCAAAGTGTTGTCACCGGCCAATGCGCGATACTATGCTCACGACACCACTGTGGTGTTACCGGATGGCAAAGTGTTAATTGTATTAATTAGAAATCTATTAAATTGTCAGCCCTCATATTTTTATAATCTTGTGAAGTGTACATCCAGAATAAGCAAGTAGTGTTATTGGTATTTTCTGTCAATAGTCGACTCTGGTGAAAAGCACTCAAGAAAATACAATTACAGATATGTACACTTTGAACACAGGCTCATCACACTTGACTGTTGTCCTAGGACAGCATACAAGACACCCAACAAGGAAGGAAAGCTATTTTCTTTTGATAAGCGCAATATATTTGTGACAAATCGCACTTATGCAAAGTACAAGCTTTTATTACGCTGCTGACAGCTTCAGGCACATGCCTGAAATTGAACAGAGAAATGTATCATATGGATGCATCTTAAGAGATACTCTAAATGAAAGGCAAAAAGATTAATTCTGTATGAGTTTGAAATGACATACTATATCTACACATGCACAATAATGATATAAATGTAATACAAACACATGCCGATATGCAATAAAATGTAGCCATGCAGAACTTGCCATTTGAAGCAATAAAAAGAATATCTTTATTACCATCATGAGAAAGTTTTACAGGAAAATTACTGAAAAATATAGCGATCTACAAACTATAAATGTAAAATTTCACTCTTACAAAATTTTAATTAGTACTAGAACAAAGAACTCATGGTACCCGTAACATTTAGAAAACCACTGCTTCAAAAAGAAAAAAAAAAACTTTGAACATATCTATTTTAAACATGGTTTAAAGAATCATCATTGGGCTTCTTCACCAAAATAGAAAATATATACAAGATCAAGCTTTCCTTATGCCTGTAAGACTGGTCGTTCGTGCTTCCCTTGCAGTTTATCATTAGTAATAGAATATCCTGTTCCACCCTGAAACGAGATAATGACCACCATTAAATAACAATTTTTGCTATCAAATTTGCATGAACAAAAAAGTTTTACAGTAAACTAACCCGTTGCATTGGAATAATATCCTTTTCTGTGAGTTTTTCATTGGTCAGTGGGTGAAGCCAGTCTTTCTTAATTATCTTCTCAACACATTCCATTGTTATCACATCTCCCCTGCACATATAACATAGAATCATTACTAAACTTACAAAATCTAAGAGAGTCAGCAAAAAAATATTATGTCCTAAATGTTATTTCTGTTAGTGAAGCTTAAAACAGTTTTCAAATTTCAGACATAATCTGTCAAGTTAGTAAAACAGTTACAAAAGTGCTGCAAGTGATGACACAAGAAGGTTAACTTGTTTCAGATTTTTTAGTTCCTCATGTAAAAGGCATAATGATCTGAAACAATAGATTGTTGTACTCGTCATCTTTCAATTGCTGAATATCGCAGGAACCTCTGCTACTACTGATTATAGCTGATGCGTTCAAGAAGAGAAAATCCTCTGGTTACAGAAATATTGTAAAAACAAATGACTGCCTTTTCTTTTTTCCTTGAACTGTACTGATTTAAAACAAATACAAAAAACAGAATGTTTAAGATGAAGCAATGCACAAACTAAGGCTTCATTTCCCCTGTATCCAGTATCAGGCCTGGTTCTCCACTTTTCCCTTATTTCCACCATTCTTTTTTTTTTATAACTGTTCAGTTCCAGTCCAAATTCCTTCCCCTTAAACTTGTCTAACAGAGTTATTCCTTCTTTTTCTAGGACTTCCTCTTATCCTAGAACTTGGTCTTCATTATTCCTTTTCACATTCTTCCATCTCCTACTTTCTTTAGATGTCCATACCATTTTAAACTGTTGTTCTCAATTCTCTCATCAGCTTTTGTGCTCCAATTTCATTCCTAAAATCTTCATTTCTCACTGTGTCTCTCCTCTTTTTCCCTAACATACGTCTTAGAAACTTCATTTCACTGACTATGATTCTTTCTCCTCTCTTCTTGTCACTGTCCAGGTCTCCAATGAACATATTAGCATGGGCGTAAATTATGTCTTGTACACAACTTCATTGGCACCTCCTAAAGGATGCCACTTGGATACAACTAAAGAGCTTAATTTTTATTAATTAAAAAAAATCCACATCTGCTGTATAAAGAACAACGTGATTTCAGTAACAAAGCCTTTTTTGAAACTTTTTTATCTGTTATGATGTCTCATCCCTGATTTTCACCTTTGTCAAGATTACTTTCTTTTTTTAACAGCTTGCACTTTTCTAACAGTGGCTTGGTTCATCACTTCTTTCATACTGGCTGTTTAGTGTATACGTATGACCCACAGAAACTAGTTTGCTGTAGTCCGATTCACGGACAGTGGCATTTTATGCAGTTCGGGCACAAATGGGAATTGTCTTGTTGCCAGTTCCAAGCAACAACTGCGGTATGCATATACATCTGCTCTGTACTTGAAGAATGTATTGTATCTTGCAAATTATGCCTCTCACTTGCCTATGTAGAATTTGTCACTTACTACCACCATCAGCGATGTCAAATCGCATCAAACGGAATAAATATTCACAAAATAACTCTCTACAATCACATTTAATGCTCACACTGGCTATGACATTGAAAGCAGAACATTACTGAATGCTCATTGCCTGTTGGAGAATGCATGGCATAGGTGTGCAGATAAGCCTAAATTCGACTGCCATCGTTTGTGACTCCAACTATAGATGTGAATCACACCTAACGCAGATGGCATCTACCCTGCTTCTAGTATACATGTAGCTTATCTACATCAGTAGTTATCCAGGTGTTTGCTAGTTTTTCACTTTGACAAAGGCTTTCTCTAACCATCTATATTATACTGTGACTATTTTTAATTTTATCTTAATGATTTAAGAGCTACTTACTTTACACTGTTACACAGTTATTGGTAGCCTTCAGTTCCAATAACACTGTTCGACATGGGTTCTATTTCTGGTATTAAAGTATGTGCTTCTAGACCATTTTACCATGGGAAATTCAAATATGTAAACCAAATATCATTGTCAGGGATACTTTTTATGTAATATGTATATATATGTATATTCACAATTCATGGCAAACACAGAGACATTATAGAGAAATTCAGGTATGTTGCTGCATCCAGTAGTGATAGAACGTGATAATTTTTTTTGTAGAACAGTGTAATTTGTCAACTGAGAGGAGCCAAAAGAGGTGCTTGCAGTGTGAACATATCTGCGCTCTGATTATCACTGTTCTACAAAAAAATCCTTTTTTTCTATTTCTGATAAAAAATATTGCGATCCTAGATGTATTTTGAGTGCTGAATTGAAAACTTGTTTTTGGTTTTTTTCTGTCAGGGATAGTTTATGAGTAATCGCAATTTTATTTCTCTTTTCAGTTTCTGATATAGTGCAGCAAACGTGAGGTGAAATTCGACAAACAAATGCACATCTTTATGATGTTATAAGTTCATCACATTAATGGCGGGTGAGATCTAATGTATAACACAGTAACCTTTGTGGATACACTTTGAAGCATTTATTTGACATGAGAAATTACAGAAAATTGACAAACAATGAGCCACTGCCTTGTAATGCACATCACTTTTTTCTCTTGTATTGTGAATCTTTCTTCTCTCCAATGATATTCCAGCAATAATCTGCTAACATAGAAGGTACCCACTTCCTTTCATCGCGCCTTTCTATGGTAGAAATGTGTTTATGGAATCTTTCCCCATGTTCAACCGATACGTCACTACAACTCTCTGTGAAGTAGTCCAGATGAGAGTCCACCATATGTACCTTCAAAGACATATTGCACCCCAAATCCTGATATGCTTTGATCATATCCTTCACCATTGCTTTGTAGTTAGTAGCTCTTCTTCTTCCGAGGAAGTTTTCCGACACCATCTTGAAACAGTCTCATGCGGTTTTATCTTTATCAGTTAAACATGCTTCAAAATTTGCATCTTTCTGCAGCTCCCTGATTTGTGGGACCACAAATACACCTTCCTTTATTTTTGTAGCTGAAAGACGGGGGAATTTGGTAGCTAGATATGCAAACCCACAGCCTGTTTGATCCATGGCCTTCACGAATTGTTTCATCAGGCCAAGTTTGATGTGAAGCGGTGGAAGTAGTATATATTCAGGAGCTACCAGACTTTCACGTTGTACATTCTTTTCGCCAACTTTCCATCTTCGCCTAGGCCATTTCTTTTTCACGTAGTGAGAATTTCGGTCTCGACTATCCCACTCGGAAAGAAAACAGGCATACTTTGTGTAGCCTTGTTGCATTCCCAGTACCATAGCAATTACCTTGAAATCTGCACATATTTTCCATTTGCGTTCATTGTATTTTAATGGATTTAGCATCCTTCGTATGAATTCGTAATTCTCTTTTGTCAAACTAGCGTAAGCTACTGGAACAGAGGGTACTTTATTTCCGTTATGGAGCAAAACACCCTTCAGACTTGTTTTCGATGCATCTATGAAAAGTCTCCACTCCTGTGAAATATAAGTGAAGTTCAGTACGTTCATCAGGCCAGCAACATCATTGCAAAATGTCAGTGCTTCGTCAGTTGAAAAATAAGAAATAAAGGCATGTTCTCTGTGCCTGAACACACTGATTTTAGTACTTTGGTGCAGTAAATTATACTCTTGTAATCTTGAACCAAGCAGCTGCACCTTTTGTTTACTTAGTCCTAGATCACGTACTAAATCACTTAAATTTGCCTGTGTTAGCAAATGTGGCGATGACTCACTTGTGCAGTGATATAAAGAACCATCATCTGTAATTTCTTCAGTACTACTTATTTCACTGTCACTCAGAATTTGACCTCGAGCTCTTGAAGGTACTGGAAGGTTGTCGGAATGTTGCACTGGCAGTCTCGCTGAAGGCAGATCTGGGTAAACAATGTACCTCTTCAACTTTTTGTTTGTAAAACCCTGAATTTTTGTTAGACAGAAATAACAATCAGTAACATGGTCCTTAGGCTCCCTCCATACCATGGGAACAGCAAACAACGCCACATTCTCTTTACCTTTCCACCACTGAATTAGTTTGCAGTAACATGAAGCACAACAGAAATGTGGTACCCATCTTTATCTTGGTCTCCTACCTCTTCTCCAGAGTAATGTTTGTATGCTTTCTTTATGACTGAAGAAATTTTCTTCCTATTTCCGGCAAAAGTGAACTTCCCACAGATGTAGCAGAAGTTGTCCAGCTTATATCGACATCCACGACGTGGCATTTCTGCAAATTTAAAAATACCACTTTGGTAATACACCTGTATTAAATTGATAGTAGGGAACTAGAGGAACGCTGATGTGTAAAAACAAGCAGTCATTTTACCTTCAGCACCAGGCTCAATCAGTTTACACACAGGAACTAACACATTCAACCGTGCTCTGAAATATGACAGTTACTTGTCAGCCAAAACACCCACTCGTTAAGACTGACACAAATTGCGGCTAACACCACTGTTGTAAACTCGATGCACCTGCCCCTAGGAGGCGAGAAGCTTTACTGCCGAGGCAGCGACCGGCTGTCGCCGTTCGAGTTAATGAAATGTTTCAGGTGGTCTTAATGACATAGGTGTGGTGGGGGATTATCTAATGATGTCTGATTCTTCCCACCTGCTGTTGCACAAGAAATTATCACGTTCTATCACTACTGGATGCAGCAACATACCCGAATTTCTCTATAATGTCTCTGTGTTTGCCGTGAATTGTGAATATACATATATATACATATTACATAAAAAGTATCCCTGACAATGATATTTGGTTTACATATTTGAATTTCCCATGGTAAAATGGTCTAGAAGCACATACTTTAATACCAGAAACAGAACCCATGTCGAACAGTGTTATTCAAGTGTTTATAGTTTTGTATAAAAGTTAGTTTGATTTGTAGCTTATTTTCTTAGTATTTTACTATCCCATTTTCTTTCTTTTTAAACAGATCATCCTGTGACAACCTGCTTAGAAATCAGAACTGGTAATGATGCTACTTGTGTGTCCTGACGCTGAAAATACAGTCTCTGTGTTGCACTTCATCAGTAGGCCTAGTCTGTGTATACTTTCTCAGATAAAAACCCTGTCAGTAGTGTGTACTTATCATAAAAATATACTACTAGCACATTTTATGATAAATAAACAAAAGTTTTAAATAGTTTGTTTCAGTTTTATTTTGTAGGTAATCGTGTTTACTCTTCTACTCCACTCTGCTTCCACAAAAGTAATATGTTAACCCCCCCCCCCCCCATGTGCTCTTGCAGATTGTAGTGCACATGTAGCTGCAGGAAGAACCAGGTATTAAATATCTGTACTATGTAAACCAAGTAATTCCATCAAGGAGGTGAAGTGAAATGAGGGACTAAATTGACTCTTAGTCTATAGATTAATGAGTGGTACAAAGAGCAGAGAGTGTACAAATTATACTTCTAAAGCAAATTATGTCTTTCAATAAGTTCTCTTTAAAACATAAAAAAGGTACTTACGTTGTTCTAATAACAGCACAAGGGACAGAATTACTCAGGACATCATGAGTAACAGCACACATATATCGACTTTTTTTGACAACAAGTGGTTTCTTGTCATCAGGATCATTCACTTCTTTAAATTTTACGTTAATGAGGTCCTTGACCCTCAGTGGCTTGCCACTTATAGGGCAGTAAATAGTTTTATCCTGTATAGACAATATACAAATTAGATACAGAGTATTATCCTATCACATAGCAATCTTAACTATACTCACATTGTACTATTTGTTAAATCCGCAAAGAGGCAGATGAGATTGCCAATACTTCCTTTTAGGAGGTGCACTTCTAGTGTAGACAACAGAAGCATGCACGAATAAGCAATTGATAGCACTCTTAGCTTTTGGAACCACAGCTTCGTTCTTCAAGAGAGAAAACAGGAATCAACTGATGGAGGTAACAGAGAAGGACAACACACTTGACACTTACGTTAAGAGGGATCCACAAGGATTTAAGAAGAAGTGAGTCACCCTGATTGCTCCTAAGCATTTATAAACCATATTAGGAAACAAACAAGGAGGGGGTGGGGGTACATTGATGCTGCCACGTGCGCAAGCATGTGCACATGCTGCCTCCCCCCCCCCCCCCCCCCCCACACACACAAACAAAACCTTTCCAATGCTTCCTCTCTGCTTATGATGATGTATTTCCTTCATGACTGTTCCAGAAATATGTCGCGTATTCATGCTGGTCCATATCAGTGGTTTGCTGTTATGGCCTTCAGTCCGAAGACTGGATCGATTCAACTCTCCGTAGTAGTTCATTGTGTGCAACTCTCTCCATCTCGTCATAACTACTGCAAATATTTGAACCTGCTTACTGTATTTGAACCTTAGTTTTCCCCAGCAACATCTATCCCCCACCCAAAACTGACAATTCTTAGATATATCAAGATGTGTTCTCTCAAATGATTCTTTATTTGAATCTGGTTGTGCTACACATTTCTTTTTACATGAATTTAATTCAGCACACCTCATTAGTTTTTTGATCTACCCATAAAAATTAATGCCATTATTATGTAGCACAGCCTTTTAAATGCTTTTTTTCTCTTCTCGTTGGAACTATTTACTGTCCATGTTTCACTTCCACACACGGGTGCACCAGACAAATACCCTGAGAAAAGACTTCATAACATTTAATTTTATTCATTGTTAACAAATTTCTGTTTTTCAGAAATCGTTTTCTTACTATTGCCTGTCTGCATTTTATATTGTCTCTACTTCAGCCACTGTCAGGTTATTTTGCTGCCCAAATAGTTCACGTCTCTTCATTCTTAAAACTGCAGTACGATTCTGTACAGTTTGTAGATATGACATTTCATTCCACGCGTTGTATCTTGCTACCTTCAAAATTTCAAACAGTGTATTCCAGTCAATATTATCACAATCTCTTTCTACATCTACAAGTGCTATAATCGAAGGTTTGCTTGTTTCCAGTGCTGCTTCTATGATATGCTGTAAGAGAGGCGTTTGAAAAGTCTGTGCAAAAATAAAAACTACTTACGTATTTGGTGTAAACCTTTTTCATTTTTCGACAGTCTCCTGTTAGACTTATAAACTTCATCCAACACTGTTCTAATTTGTTGATCCCGTCTGAATAACAGGAATTGTCCAAGTCTGCAAAATAGCTATTAGTTGCTGCACTCACCTCCTCGTTTGAATAAAATCTTTGTCCCGCCAGCCATTTCTTCAAATTGGGGAACAAATAGTAGTCCGAGGGAGCCAAGTCTGGAGAATAGGGGGGATGTGAAATGAGCTGGAATCCTATTTCCATTAACTTTGCAACCACAATTGCTGAGGTGTATGCTGGTGCATTGTGGTGATGGAAAAGGACTTTTTTGTGGTCTAATCACCAACATTTTTCTTGCAGCTTGGTTTTCAAACGGTCCAATAACAATGAATAATATTCACCTGTAATAGTTTTACCAGACAGTCGATGAGGATTATCTCTTGCGAATCCCAAAAGACAGTCGTCTTTACCTTTCCAGCCGAAGGAATGGTCTTCGCCTTTTTTGGTGCAGATTCTCCCTTGGTAACCCATTGATTAGATTGTTGTTTGGTCTCAGGAGTATAGTAATGTAGCCATGTTTCATCCACAGTGATGAAATGATGCTTAAAGTCCTACGGATTCTTCCTGAACAGCTGAAACCATCCTTCCAACACTTCACACGATTCCGTTTTTGGTCAAGTGTGAGCAATCACTGAACCCATCTTTTGGATAGCTTTCTCATGTCCAAATGTTTATGCAAAATATTATGTGCACAAATGCTGCGCAGCTAGCGCCATTCGACGGCCAACACCGCGGTTCCTGGTGTGTCCGCTGTGCCGTGCGTGTGATCATTGCTTGTACAGCCCTCTTGCAGTGTCCGGAGCAAGTATGGTGGGTCTGACACACCGGTGTCAATGTGTTCTTTTTTCCATTTCCAGGAGTGTATTTAACATCCAGTAAATTTCGCAGCTCTGGAATTGTATTCTGCTGGGTGGCACACATCAACAGGACAATGCCATCTTCATCGGAACCACTGGAATCACTTTACCATTGTCTTTGCTGGCATACAATCTTCGAGTTTTTGATCAATCCCCACAGATGGCTATAGGTGATCCCACAACCAAATATGATTGGCTATCTCTTTTATATATTTTTTTCACATATTGACTAAATTCTGTCTATAGCAGTTGCTTTATATAATGTAAAGTATATATTTCTTAATTTGTTATTAGCTTTCGTGTAACTATTCTGTATATACCTTATTGTAACAACTGTTTTATGTATTGTATGCCTGACTGGCTATCGGTAATGTAATTCAGTATGCAGTGGCGAAGCACTGCGTATTTAAGCATCAGTTAAGTATCTTTCCTTAGCAGTTGACATTCACAGAGTCATAACATCTGCTCCGTTCACCGCCACTGCCTACCATCAGGGTATAATTTCTTCTTTTAGTATTTGTTATACATGATGTATTTCATATATTACTGCTATTATCAGACATCCCTCTAAATCCATTCTGTGCTCATATTTCAGTATAAACGTCTGAGGATGGTCATATAATGACCAAATCTGGTAACCACTGAAATAAATGTTTCACTGTGGTCGAGACTGTTTGTTTGTAATCCATTTGTAAAGTGCTTTTAGCCAGACTGCTGTTTCTCCACAAGAAATGTTCTTAAAAATTACATATACAGATGGTGGTAGTATCGCATTCACAAGGTATAAAAGGGCAGTGCATTGGTGGAGCTGTCATTTGTACTCAAGTGATTAATTTAAAAAGGTTTCTTCCACAATTATGGCCACACAACAGGAATTAACAGACTTTGAATATGAAATAGTAATTGGAGCAAGATGCCTGGGACATTCCATTTCTGCAATCATTACGGAAATCAATATTCTGACTTCTGTAGTGTCAAGAGTATGCCAAGAATACCAAATTTCAAGCATTACCTCTCAGCATGGTCAACACAGTGACTAACAGCCTTCACTTAATGACTGAAAGTAGCGGCATTTGCGTAGAGTTGTTAGTACAAACAGACAGGCAACACTGCATGAAATAACCACAGAAAAAATCAACATGGGATGTACAATGAATGTATCCATAAAGACAGTCCAGCGAAATTGGTTGTTAATGAGTTATGGCAGCAGACAACCGATTCAGGTGGCTTTGCTAACATCACAACACTGCCTGCAACGCCTCTCGTGGGCTCATGGCTATATAGTTGGAAGCTGGACAACTGGAAAACCATGGCCTGGTCAGATGAGTACAATTTCAGGTGGTAGGTGCTTATGGTAGGGTTCAAGTGTGGCACATACCCCACGAAGCCATGGATCCAAGTTGTCAACAAGGCACTGCAAGTTGGTGGTGGTTCCAGAAAGGTATGGGCTGTATTTACTTGAAATGGAGTACCGTATTTACTCGAATCTAAGCCGCACTTTTTTTCTGGTTTTTGTAATCCAAAAAACCGCCTGCGGCTTAGAATCGAGTGCAAAGCAAGCGGAAGTTCTGAAAAATGTTGATAGGTGCTGCCACAACTAACTTCTGCCGTCGAATATATGTAGCGCTACACAGGCATCCTTTGTAGGCACAAAGACAAATACTGGCGCCAAAACCTCTGCGTCAGTAAATAAAATTTTTAAAAAAAATTGGAAGACGAGCTTTTTTTCTCCGCCCGAGTTTCGACCACTGCTTTTTCATACATAATCCAACGAAGTAAATACAAATTCCGTATTGTTCATCTTCGAGTTTCAATGTACTACGAAAATCCGACTGGTAGTACTGGGATTTTTGTCAATATGGCCAACTCTACGCTCTGAATTTTTTCCTACCCGTGAGAAGAGATGTTTGCTAATAGGAACCTGATGAAATGTGAATCACATGCTGTATTCTCTTCACCATAAGAATAATACGAATATAAACATTTTGCCATGTATTCTTTCGTGTTTGCTTCTATCTCATTTAAATCCTGTCTGCCAAATAAACTACTAAACTAGAGTGAGACAACAGCAAACGCGGAAGAATATACGTATCGTGTCATGTTTATATTCGTATTAATCTTATGCCTAATAGTGATACAGTCAGAAATGAAGCACGGCAACTGACGAGATTTTTAAATCTAAGATGACTAATTTCTGTGCAGAATTTGATGTACTAAAGAAGCGGCCGCAAAGATTTTCAAACGGAGAAAAATTTTCGCCAAACTCTCGTTCAGAACATGTTCTATCATACGCAGTCTATTATTTGGTTCTTGTTGATCATTATCAAAGAAAGCAGCAGTGTAAGTAACAACAAATAGCAGTCTCTTGCCATTGTTTCGCTAATGAGACGATTCCTCTCTTTTTTAAATTGTAGGCGGCAGTAGCGCGCACAAAACCAAGCCATGCCACGAGCAGCGACAGGCCGTAAACACGCACTATCAGAATGCGACAAACAATGCATGACACAGTATAGTAATGCATTTTCAGCTTCGAGTGACTGACGTAAACACCTATAACATAGAAAACGGCACTTATCAGATCAAAGCAAAATAAGCAATCGATTCAAACCAGACGAAGCACATGAAAAAGGAAGGGTATCCGTATAAATACGAACGGAGCACCTGACGCATAGCAATGGCTACCTGGTAAAGCTTAACTGCTAAGCTTTCGACTCGAACCAAACTACTGTAGCTGTATCGTCATTCATTCGACCTAAATTGTGTCTCATATTACAATGGACCAACTTTGTTTCGATTTGGAGGTGCGGCCTAAAACTTTTCTCTCCCCTCGAATTTCGAGTCTCAAATTTCAGGTGCGGCTTAGATTTGGGATTTTTTTTCCCCTTTTATTTCGAGTCTCATTTTTCAGGTGCGGCTTAGATTCGAGTGCGGCTTAGATTTGAGTAAATACGGTAGGTCCTCTGGTCCAGCTGAACCAATAATTGGCTGGAAATGGTTATGTTTGGCTACTTTGAGACCATTTGCAGCCTTAATGGAATTCATGTTTCCAGACAACAATGGAATTTTTATGTTGACAATATGCCATGTCACCAGGCCACAAATGTTCGTGAATTGTTTGAAGAAAATTCTAGATAATTTGTGCAAACAATCTGGCCACCCACATATCATCCGACATGAATCCCATCAAAAATTTATGCAACATATTCGAAAGATTAGTTCTTATACAAAATCCTGCACCAGCAACACTTTCGCAATTATGGGCAGTTATGGAGGCAAAATCGCTCAGTATTTCTGCAGAGAACTTCCTATGACATGTTGAGTCCATGCCATGTTGAGTTGCAGCACTGCACTGCGAAAAGGAGGTCTGAGAAGTAATTAGGACTTTTGTCACCTCAGTATTTGTTGATGGACAATACAGGGTGTACATAAAGTCCGGGAACACTTTCAATTATTTATTTCACAAGAACCAAACACTGTGCAGGTATCATATATATGTCATTTTGAAGAGAAACCCTGAAAACTTTTTTTCTTGCATACCACTACAGTGTAGTTTGGTAATTTGCCGATAATCAGCGCTAGTCACAAACATGGCAAGTGCAGGTGTCATGCTACGGAAAAGGACAGATATTTCATGAAATGGCCCCCCGATCACCAGATCTCACTCCATGTGACTTTCTTCTGTAGGGACACATTAAAGATCTGGTCCACATGATGTAGCAGAGCTCTAGGAGAGAATACGGTAAGTGACTGCCACAGTCGACAATGCCATGCTGGGACGGATATGGCAAGAATTCGATTACCATATTGACATCTGCCGGGTCACTAATGGTTCACATATAGAATGTTTGTAAAAAAACTTTCTGAGTTTCTCTTCAAAATGCAATATGGATGACATCTGTACAATAAATAATTGAAAGTGTTCCTGGACTTTATGTACACCCTGTATATGAAGTATATATATGAAAGGAGTATCATTCAAGAAAAGCAAACAATGCAGTACTAAATTTCCTTGCAGCAATAATCAAGCAAGGAGGAGGCAAAATCTTTCATTTGTGCATTCGAGTCAATAATCAAGCAAACAATTCCAAAATCTTGTCTGAAAATTTCAGACTAGCGGCAGTTGCTGTTGCCAGTGCCCCAGAAATATTCAGAGTGGCAACGCCAGCAGCAGAGGAAAAAGTGCCCCAGCTAGCACACTGAATGCAAGACACTAAGCGCAGATACACAAATCGTGTGATTGTGATGTAGGGCAGTATGAGAGCTAGTAGCAAGGATATCTGTCTTCACTAGCCACATCATCTCAGTCAGGTGTGCCTGACAGAAAGCTTAAATTACATTACATTTTATACATAATATTTAACTTTTTACAGTTTTAACTTCAGAAATGATCTAATTTGTAGCACCTCACACATACATTAACTGATTGTATCCTAGGAGATGGGTCTTCCCTGTTATGTCATGCGAAGTTCTATGATAATCGGTTTAACCTTAAGCCCCCCACCTCTCTCTCTCTCTCTCTCTCTGTCTCTCTATCTATCTATCAATCATTTAAGATAAATCAATGTAACAGAACAAAAGATTACTAGCTTTCCATCACATCCATAAGTATCTAAAACTTGAAATGAGGTGTTGTCTTCTGAGTGAAGCGAGGAAACAAAATCCTTGGTGATAGCATGTAGCACAGTGGATCACAGGCATTATTCTCGATTTGTGGAGGCCTTACACCAGTGACGTCAGAAGCAGGACCACACTGTTTATTGCCAATATTTACAGGGTCTTGTTTCAGAGTGGGAGAGAAATAAAAACCAACCTGTGGCCAAAGATGGTGATTATACAGAAAAGTGACAAATCATTTTTGAATGTTGTAGCTGTTATCCTATATATAAGGCATTTACTTTTGCTGTAAAAAATAAAAAAAAAGGAGGCGTTACTTTTCTGACTGACCCTCATACATACTTCACTCATTTTAAGTACTGAAGTAACTATAGTGTATCTGCTACAGCCTCGCACTTTCCTCTGTGTGTGTAGGAAAGGGCGGGGGTGGGGTGGGGGGGTGGGGGAATCATTCCATCAGAAAGAAACAAGTCACAACCCACTCAGAGACTTTTCAGGGGAAAAGCAGTGAATATAGCATACAAGTGTGATATGCACTTTTAAGAAAGAAGAAGTAACTTAGGAACTAACAAACACAGGATTCAACAATGGCTGCTTTAATGGCACCACACAGTACTGTTTCTTAGTTAAGGCCGTCAGTTATTAAGTGAATATTAGTCATTCCTCCATTTCCAGTAGCTGCAACTGAAGGTGCCACATGACACTGAACATACCGTACTTTTAGCTTTTCCGGAACTATATTTACTGATTTCATATTGAATATACAAGGTATAACTCACGGGCTTCTTTAATGTGGTTTCTTTGGCTTCTGGAGTCTTTGAAGGTATCCAAAAACTTGGTAGGTGTTTGTCACGTCCTTCGGTCATGTTGGACACTGACGGCTTGTCATTGTTTCTTGTATCTAGAAGAAAACGAAGAGAGAATATTTTTAACAAAGACTTAGCAACATAGTCACGAACTTTACTTCCAAGAGGGATTTTTTCGGGTGAGTTGACAGAATTTTTAACTGTTTGAAGTTCTATTAATCATGCAATAGAAATAGTTTAGCTGCATAAATGGAAATTAAGTCAGTAAAACATACAATTTAAACTTCTATTTGATTTGAATAGCATTCCATTCAGTTAACATGATACGAGGCAAAGACGATTGTCTTTTTACCAATCTCTAATACATACAACTCAAAGAAACAGAAGTTTAAAACAAAGTTAAAGAAAAAGAAGAACAGAGTACTGAAATGCTAGTTTTAAGACTATGAATGATTTTTGATGGCAGCAAGAGAGAATAAATAATAGAAACAAAAATTCAGCTGTTAAAGTACAGAATGGAATAAAATATCTCACTAAACCAGATTCAGCACACACAAGCTTCAGTCCAAAAAGCGAACCACATTCAAAGCTATCAATGAGCACAAGAGGAAACAAAGAAAACAAATATGGGAGAGAGGAGGAGGAGGGGGGGGGAGGGGGGAGAGAGAGAGAGAGAGAGAGAGAGAGAGAGAGAGAGAGAGAGAGAGAGAGAGGGAGGGAGAGAGAGAGAGGGGGGGGGGGGGGGACAAAATGTGGGTAACGATTATGTAATGAGGTAATACTGAAAAAGAGGAAAAGTGAATATTTCAAAAATTTAAGAAAATTATCAGCAAGTATAACTTAATCATGCAGCACAATACCTTACAAGATATGCAGGGGAGGTAAATGTGAACAAAATGCAGGTGTCAGTTAAATATCAGTTGGTATAGACAGGGCCAGTTTCAAGTTACCACAAGAAATGCTATCAAAGGGAACTCAAGCTCCATGGGGTTCCACCACGATGCCTTCCAAAATTTGTAATTACTTAACGAATAGTCTGGTTTCCTGCTAAAAGAAAAAAAAAAAATCTTCAAATTTAGAATGTTAATGGGCTGCATTCACATTTCTTGCTGTCAAGAACACATTCATTGTTAATTCCACTTTTTCTTAAACCAGACAGCTTTGGGGAATAACACAGCCATCATTCTTCACATGAACTAATGAGAATGCAGATTTCCATTTCTCTCCCAGTTGCCAGTGGTGTGTGTGGAAATACCAAAAAAGTTTGATGTCACTGACCAGCTTGGTACGCCTTTTTTTCTACAATGCTAGACAAAGTGCCATTTGTAGGCCAAGACTGACAGGGAGCCCACAGCGATACACCTCAACCATCGCCAAGTGGCAAGTGGTTTGGAATTCCCACTACTAAGCCACAGACCGGGTGAGGTCGTGTAAAAGGTCCTAATGTTTTCGGTATCTTGGTTCAGCAAACCAGTCAGGCATAAACCACAAAGACAATCTGTGTTGGGTGCTATACAAACCTCTTAACTGTTTTATGCAAGACTGTAGAGTGGATCATAAGCACTCCTCAGGCGCCAAAAATAGAAAATGTAGTTGCCACATCCTAAAAGAGCAGACGTGGTAAAAGGGTTCATTATATAAATTTTTAAATCGAACGAACAGTGTTTCTGTGAAAGCAAAGTGTGATGTGAAAGAATGCAGCGTTAATAATGTTTCATCAGTTGATAATGCCGAACAATCATATGTTTGTGGAAGCAGGAACTAATGGCTGATTTAACTATTCCGACTAGCAGAGATAGCTTGTAATAGTGTTACTGCGGAACGAAATGCAACAGGTCAACTTCACCAAGAAGAAAGAAATTCATCTACAGAAAATAATGTCCTTCAAGTTGTCAATGATCTTAAGAATCCAGGAATCTAGCCTGATATTATAAATGATAATAAATGATAATAAGAGCAATTAAGGAAGGTGGATAATGAGACAAGAAAGTGTTTCACTGTTTTTCATTGCTTCCATCATCTTTCAAACGACAAAAAATTAAGTGAGCGCTCTATATTTTCGAACAAAAGATACTATGTACCGATCTTATTCAAGCTGTTGGAGTGCTAGCTCTCTCTCACAAGAAATGGTTTAATAGATTGGCAAAGCTTGTCAAAAAGTCTCTCTAAACATGAACTGTGCTGAAACCATATTATTGAAAAGAGCAAGTGGAAAGAGCTTTCATAGGCAACTAAAAACTAAAAATTACTGGATTAGGCAAATGAAGATCAAACTGATCAGGAAGAAAAGAGATAGAGATCGGTTTTGTTAAGATTATTTGCCATAGTATGTTCCATTAAGAAGCAAGCATAAAATGTTGGGGAATCCAGGTAATGGAAACTTTTCAGGGCAAGTAAAATTTATGGCTAAGTTCAGTCTCATATTAAATGATCATATTAATCATGTGGCAAACTTGGAAGATAGGTGTGGTGTCACCGCCAGACACCACACTTGCTAGGTGGTAGCCTTTAAATTGGCCGCAGTCCGTTAGTATACAACGGACCCACGTGTCGCCACTGTCAGTGATTGCAGACCGAGCGCCGCCACACGGCAGGTCTAGAGACACTTCCCCAGTTGTACAGCCGACATTGCTAGCAATGATTCACTGACAAATTACGCTCTCATTTGCCGAGACGATAGTTAGCATAGCCTTCAGCTACGTCATATGCTACGACCTAGCAAGGCGCCATTATCATTTGCTATTTATCTTGTGATGCCTGTACCGTCAGACCGATGTACACCAATTATGGATTAAAGTTAAGTATTCCAGCAGCTACATACCTTATTGGCTATATTAATTACACTGTCCTGTTCCAGACCTCACGCCAGCCTGCGTGAGCTTAAACGCGTGCTTTTCGGCTACCAATCATAGTGGCTTGGCTGTCTTGCCAAGTCACAACAAAATTGGCGACGAGAATTTTGCGTTCGTATTGATTTACTTGTGTAATGGCTTAGCACATTCTCCAGATGTACTGTCCGAATTTTATCGCTTGCAGAATCAGCAGACGCAGGCCTTATTGGATGCCCTTCGACAGCTTGTCCAGGGTCAACGTGCACTGCAAAATGATGCGGCAGCCACCGCTCACACAGCCACAACACACAGTTGCACCACCTTTTCGTCCTTTTGATGCAACACTGGAAAGCTGGACGGAGTGGTCACGCCAATTTGGATTCCATCTCGCCGCCTACAGAATTCAAGGTAATGAGCGACAGCCTTATATCCTTTCTTGTGTCGGAGTGACCACGTACCGTGTGATAGTCAAATTGTTTCCCCAACGCGACGTAGCAACTCTATCCTATGACGAAATTTTGTCTGCATTAGATGCATATTTCAAAGAATCAGTCAATGTAGTTGCGAAAAGGTATACGTTCTTTCGTACGAAACGTACGCACGGTTAGACTAATAGGGAGTGGGTTGCAACCTTGCAAGGCCTTACTAGGGATTGTGCCTTTGAGTGTGAATGTGGACTCCCTTATTCAGATACTATGGTGCATGATGCAATTGCACAGAACGTTTCTGATGTTCGTATAAGGGAACAGATTTTGAAACTAGTCAATCCCTCCCTTCAAAAAGTGATAGACATACTGGATCGGCAGCACACACTTGACTTTGCTCAGGAATCATTTGAAACTTCGCCACCTGTGTGTCACGTTAACCGGCCCGCCGGGCGAGGTGCACGGAACAGTAAACAGTCCTCGTGCCCGGCCGCGCCAAAGCCGCCTGGCTCTCAGCCACGTGTCCCGCGCCAGCATGCAAATGCAGTGAAATCATGACTGCGGTGTGCTACTAGACATTCGCGTGAGAATTGCCCTTCACGCCAAGCTATTTGCTTTTTCTGTAATAAAAAAGGACATGTTCAAAGTGTTTGCGAGAAAAAGCTCCGATCGGACGCTCAAAACCATTCCAGGCCTTTTGCTTCGCGCCGGAATCGGAATCGAACCAAGGATACTCAGGCTCGCGACACATTGCCCATGGAAATTCATGTAGTTCATTCCACTCCACCCAGTGCTACTCTCTCTAACAGTGACTGTGTTCGTCCCACAAAAAGTGTGCGTCGACATCGACGGAAATCCCATCAAGTCGCAAGTGATTTTGTACCAGTGTCAGTTCACGTTGCACGAGACAGTCGCTCTTGTCATCAGCAGGACAATAAACTTTTCGTGGACTTGGAAATTAATGGCAAAGCAATACCGTTCCAGCTCGATACCGGAGCTGCAGTTTCACTACTCAATCACGACACGTACAAACAGCTGGGCACACCTCCGTTGCGTGCCGCAAATGTTAAGCTAACTACATAGTCAGGACAAGCTATCCCTGTGTTAGGACAGTGCAGCTTTCTTGCAACATACAAGGGACAAACAAAACTTGTGTCATTTTACGTCCTTCGTTCTTCTGCTGCAGTGAACTTGTTTGGTTTCGATTTATTTCAGTTGTTTACCTTGTCTATAGTAGATCAGGTCCTATCAGTGAACCAGACTGTGCCTTCAGCCAGTGTTTCTCATCTATGTGAAGAATTTGCAGACATTTTTGCACCGGGCCTTGGTTGCGCTAAGAACTATAAAGCACATTTGGAACTGAAAGTCAACGCGCAACCAAAATTTTTCAGAGCGCGCAATGTTCCCCACGCATTGCGTGATGAGGTCGCAAAAACATTAAACGATTTGGAATCACAAGGTGTAATTGAATGTGTGCAGGCTTCTCTCTGGGCATCACCCTTAGCAATTTTGCAAAAACCTTCCGGAAAATTGAGACTTTGCGTGGACTTCAAGGCAACAGTGAATCCCCAACTAGTGACTGCAACTTTTCCTTTACCCCGCCCAGAAGATCTTTTTGACAAACTGTGCTTGGGTAAATATTTTTCGAAGTTGGACCTAGCAGATGCGTACTTGCAAATACCGGTGGACGAAGAATCCCAGCGCGTTTTGGTGGTTAACACGCATCTTGGTTTGTACCGATTCAAAAGATTGCCATTCGGGTGTGCATCTGCCCCTGCATTGTTTCAGCAATATTTACAAACTGTTTGTGCGTCGGTCCCTACTGCAGCAAACTATCTGGACGATATTGTGATCTCCGGAAAGATGGAAGAAGAACATTTAGCCAATCTCAGAACATTATTTCAGGTCTTGCGACAAAATGGTCTTCGCTTGCGGAAGGACAAATGTGTGATTTTTGCTCGTGATTTGCCATATCTGGAACATGTACTCAATGCCCAAGGCATACATCCCAGTCCAGAGCACCTCCGTGCCATACAAGACTTGCCTCCGCCGCAGAATTTGAAGCAGCTACACAGTGTGCTGGGAAAAATGAATTACTATCATCGCTATGTGCGCCACGCCTCTTCCATATCAGCTCCGCTTCATCGCTTACGCCATAAAGGTGTTCCGTTCGTCTGGCCGACGGAATGCGAACGCGCCTTTCGCCAATTGAAATCGGCGTTGCTTTCAAATACTTGCCTTACGCCATACGATTCCCGGAAGCCCCTTTTGTTGATGGTGGATGCATCGGATTTCGGGATCGGTGCTGTGCTTGCGCACAAAGATGGTTCGCACGATCGGCCTATTGCCTTTGCGTCCAAATTGCTCTCGTCTGCGCAACGGAATTATTCACAGATCGAGAAAGAAGCATTGGCTCTCGTATTTGGTGTTACAAAGTTTCACGATTTCTTGTATGGTTGTCACTTTACCATCATCACAGACCACAAACCTTTGACATCGCTTTTTCATCCGACCAAGCCTGTACCTCCACGTACAGCGCAGAAATTCATTCGCTGGTCTATTTTCCTCTCGCAGTACCGCTACGATATCTTGTATCAGTCCACTGCTAAGCACAGAAACGCCAATGCGTTGTCCCTTTTTGCCTGTTGCTGAGGATAGAGCATTCGATTCTTCCGAACTTGCTTGCATGTTCATTGATTCGGAAACCGATGACGTCGTCGAATCGTTTCCGATTGATTTTCGTCGTGTAGCTACAGCCACAGCTGCCGACCCTGTCCTTGCTACCGTTCTGCGTTTTGTTGCTACGCAATGGCCCTTGTCAAAGTCACGGATCGAGGATCCGTTGATTCGCCGATTTTTTGCTCACAAGGAGACTCTTTTTGTACGACGTGGTGTTTTGCTGTTGCGTTCTGATAATGATCAGTCCAGGGGCGTGGTCCCACGTTCGTTACAGTCCTCTGTCTTACAGCTTCTCCACCACGGCCATTGGGGTATAGTGTGAACGAAACAACTTGCTCGTCAGCACAGTACTTGGTTCGGAATCGATGCCATGATTACGAATATGTGCTCTTCTTGCATGGTGTGTGCCGAACAACAAACAGCTCCACCGCGGAAATTCTTTGCATGGCCAAAAGCCACTTCCCCTTGGCAACGGTTACACATCGATTTTGCTGGTCCATTCTGGAATGCTCGATGGTTGGTTGTGGTCGATTCCTTTTGTTGTCCGGATGTCTTCCATGACGTCTTCTGCCACCATCCAAGCGTTATCCGCTATCTTTTGCATTGAAGGTCTTCCGCAGACTATTGTTTCCGACAATGGCCCACAATTCATGTCCGCAGAATGTCAGTCATTCTGCAAGGTGTAACGGAACATATTAAAGGCTTTACTGTACCGAAGTATGCGATACCCTCCAAATTCAACCAGTTTAACGAGTATTTATGATTATAGAAAAGTTATTGTGTATGTTAACAATGATTGCATAACATGTCTGCATAAACAGTCAACCCATTAAATTATACTGAGTAACTGACCCACACAAAAGTTTATATCACTTGATCACTGATACAGCAAATGTCATCATGTAAAAACACTAAGTTCATCTTAAATAATTAATATGAAGTACGAAAAATAGTGGCCAACTTAGGTATTTTGGATCTCCTTAAATAAAAATCACCCAGTGAAACCTATTTGTTCACTAGCAGCATTTTCACTCAGTATTCACGAAATCAATCCTATTTTAGACGAAAACCAATGTAATTCTTAATAATTCATGTTATTTACTTATTTATGCAAGTTATAGAAGTCAATTGACAAACTTCAAGAACGGTCGGGAGGCAGTCGGAATGTCACTTTGGTAAAGTGTGTTTGTGTGTTATTGTTTGAGGTGGATAAACAATGCAAATAACATGTAAAGAAAGTACTACTTTGTGTAGTGTCATGGTCTTTGGTGGACAGTGGAATTAAGATGGCCACCAGAGTAATAAATATTTGAAGTTTACGTATTTGTTGGTTTCGCTAATTCTTTATCATCAAAAGCACATAAAAAACACGGGACCTCATGTTTTTAACCCTGTTGTTGTTGTTTTGGTCTTCAGTCCCGAGACTGGTTTGATGCAGCTCTCCATGCTACTCTATCCTGTGCCAGCTTCTTCATCTCCCAGTGCCTACTGCAACCTACATCCTTCTGAATCTGCTTAGTGTATTCATCTCTTGGTCTCCCCCTACGATTTTTACCCTCCACGCTGCCCTCCAATGCTAAATTGGTGATCCCTTGATGCCTCAGAACATGTCCTACCAACTGATCCCTTCTTCTGATCAAGTTGTGCCACAAACTTCTCTTCTCCCCAATCCTATTCAATACTTCCTCATTAGTTATGTGATCTACCCATCTAATCTTCAGCATTCTTCTGTAGCACCACATTTCGAAAGCTTCTATTCTCTTTTGTCCAAACTACACTCCTGGAAATGGAAAAAGAACACATTGACACCGGTGTGTCAGACCCACCATACTTGCTCCGGACACTGCGAGAGGGCTGTACAAGCAATGATCACACGCACAGCACAGCGGACACACCAGGAACCGCGGTGTTGGCCGTCGAATGGCGCTAGCTGCGCAGCATTTGTGCACCGCCGCCGTCAGTGTCAGCCAGTTTGCCGTGGCATACGGAGCTCCATCGCAGTCTTTAACACTGGTAGCATGCCGCGACAGCGTGGACGTGAACCGTATGTGCAGTTGACGGACTTTGAGCGAGGGCGTATAGTGGGCATGCGGGAGGCTGGGTGGACGTACCGCCGAATTGCTCAACACGTGGGGCGTGAGGTCTCCACAGTACATCGATGTTGTCGCCAGTGGTCGGCGGAAGGTGCACGTGCCCGTCGACCTGGGACCGGACCGCAGCGACGCACGGATGCACGCCAAGACCGTAGGATCCTACGCAGTGCCGTAGGGGACCGCACCGCCACTTCCCAGCAAATTAGGGACACTGTTGCTCCTGGGGTATCGGCGAGGACCATTCGCAACCGTCTCCATGAAGCTGGGCTACGGTCCCGCACACCGTTAGGCCGTCTTCCGCTCACGCCCCAACATCGTGCAGCCCGCCTCCAGTGGTGTCGTGACAGGCGTGAATGGAGGGACGAATGGAGACGTGTCGTCTTCAGTGATGAGAGTCGCTTCTGCCTTGGTGCCAATGATGGTCGTATGCGTGTTTGGCGCCGTGCAGGTGAGCGCCACAATCAGGACTGCATACGACCGAGGCACACAGGGCCAACACCCGGCATCATGGTGTGGGGAGCGATCTCCTACACTGGCCGTACACCACCGGTGATCGTCGAGGGGACACTGAATAGTGCACGGTACATCCAAACCGTCATCGAACCCATCGTTCTACCATTCCTAGACCGGCAAGGGAACTTGCTGTTCCAACAGGACAATGCACGTCCACATGTATCCCGTGCCACCCAACGTGCTCTAGAAGGTGTAAGTCAACTACCCTGGCCAGCAAGATCTCCGGATCTGTCCCCCATTGAGCATGTTTGGGACTGGATGAAGCGTCGTCTCACGCGGTCTGCACGTCCAGCACGAACGCTGGTCCAACTGAGGCGCCAGGTGGAAATGGCATGGCAAGCCGTTCCACAGGACTACATCCATCATCTCTACGATCGTCTCCATGGGAGAAAAGCAGCCTGCATTGCTGCGAAAGGTGGATATACACTGAACTAGTGCCGACATTGTGCATGCTCTGTTGCCTGTGTCTATGTGCCTGTGGTTCTGTCAGTGTGATCATGTGATGTATCTGACCCCAGGAATGTGTCAATAAAGTTTCCCCTTCCTGGGGCAATGAATTCATGATGTTCTTATTTCAATTTCCAGGAGTGTATTTACCGTCCATGTTTCACTTCCATACATGGCTACACTCCATACAAATACTTTCAGAAATGACTTCCTGACACTCAAATCTATGCTCGATGTTAACAAATTTCTCTTCTTCAGAAACGCTTTCCTTCCCATTGCCAGTCTACATTTTATATCTTCTCTACTTTGACCATCATCAGTTATTTTGCTCCCCAAATAGCAAAACTCCTTTACTACTTTAAGTGTCTCATTTCCTAATCTAATACCCTCAACATCACCCGACTTAATTCGACTACATTCCATTATCCTCGTTTTGCTTTTGTTGATGTTCATCTTATATCCTCCCTTCAAGACACCATCCATTCCGTTCAACTGCTCTTCCAAGTCCTTTGCTGTCTCTGACAGAATTACAATGTCATCGGCGAACCTCAAAGTTTTTATTTCTTCTCCATGGATTTTAATACCTACTCCGAATTTTTCTTTTGTTTCCTTTACTGCTTGCTCAATATACAGATTGAATAACATCGGGGAGAGGCTACAACCCTGTCTTACTCCCTTCCCAACCACTGCTTCCCTTTCATATCCCTCAACTCTTATAACTGCCATCTGGTTTCTGTACAAATTGTAAATAGCCTTTCGCTCCCTATATTTTACTCCTGCCACCTTTAGAATTTGAAAGCGAGTATTCCAGTCAACATTGTCAAAAGCTTTCTCTAAGTCTACAAATGCTAGAAACGTAGGTTTGCCTTTCCTTAATCTATTCTCTAAGATAAGTCTTAAGGTCAGTATTGCCTCACGTGTTCCAATATTTCTATGGAATCCAAACTGATCTTCCCCGAGGTCGGCTTCTACTAGTTTTTCCATTCGTCTGTAAAGAATTCGTGTTAGTATTTTGCAGCTGTGGCTTATTAAACTGACTGTTTGGTAATTTTCACATCTGTCAACACCTGCTTTCTTTGGGATTGGAATTATTATATTCTTCTTGAAGTCTGAGGGTATTTCGCCTGTTTCATACATCTTGCTCACCAGATGGTAGAGTTTTGTCAGGACTGGCTCTCCCAAGGCCGTCAGTAGTTCCAATGGAATGTTGTCTACTCCGGGGGCCTTGTTTCGACTCAGGTCTTTCAGTGCTCTGTCAAATTCTTCACGCAGTATCGTATCTCCCATTTCATCTTCATCTACATCCTCTTCCATTTCCATAATACTGTCCTCAACCTAGACAACCAGATTTAGAGGCAGCATCAGCATCGAGACACAGCAGCGATCCAGCAAGTAGCAGCGATTACCACAACACAATACATTTTAATGGCACCAACCTAACATCAAGTGCTAACAAGCTCCGCAAATGGGAGTGAAATAGTGCGATTATAGCAATTAGCAATATCTACGACCAGGCAACCATTACAAAAGTGGGGGCTCAGCCGGGATCTTTAAGTGCATCGATGATAATAGTCCAGCGATAAATTTCGTATGTGCTTAGCACTCCAGAGAAGTTTATTTGTGCAGTGTGGCAACAGTGAAAATACGTCAAAATTAAATAAATAAATAAAGTGTGTTAGTGCGACTATGAAAAACTATCATCACCTCGCTCGGAAGATTAACGTCTGGATTATGTCAATGGAATTCATCAATCAAGACTTCAGCTTCGATAAAACCGAATAGAAGTGAAGAAAGCCAACAGGAACACCGACCACGACATCTTAGCATAGCTACATAAAGCAAGGTATTTTGTTGTTGGCATTTAAAATAATTAATAGTTAACATGTCTCTACCTGAGAGTGATGAGATCGTAGGAAATGTAAAAATTGAACCAGGGGATGGTGAACAATTAAATTTAACAGAGTGGCTAGCAGGGTTTGCAACTCAAATAAGCTCGCAACTTAAACAATCAAGCGAACAAGTACGTTTGGATTTTAAACAATCAAGTGAACAAGTAAGTTTGAAACTCACAGATAGACTGGATAAGTTAAGTTTGGATTTTGATCTAAGTACTCATCTCAATGAGAAGTGTGAGGAAATTAAAACTACCCTCAGTAAGGACACTAGAGAACAGTTGATACACTTCAGAAAAGAATTTCAAGTTAAAGTTGAAAGTTTAAATGAAAACATACAAGCTAACACAGACAGCATTGCTGTCATCTACAACAGAGTAGATACTGAAGTTGAAAGATTAGATCAGAGAATAGACAAAACATCAGAAAACCTTAAACATGAATACAACCTGTATACCACTAATGTAGATACAAAAGTAGAAAATATACACACTAAATATACACAATTGGAAGATGCATTGATGTCAAAACAAATGTTTTACAATCAAAATACAATGTATGGGCACATCCAAGTGAAATGCTTTCCTGGTGAAAATCTGCACCCTATTGACTTTATTCACCAATGTAAGGATATGTTTGTTGTAGGAATGTCAGATAACATAAAAATTAAGTTAGTAAAACGGTTTCTAGAAGGGGAGGCCCTATCCTGGGCAAATGAGAATAATGATTCTTGGAATACTTTTGAAGAGTTTGAAGCTAAATTTATTTGTAAATATTGGTCACAATCCGTACAAGCCAGATTAAAGTCAGAATTTCTAAATGGACCAGTGTATAGAGGGAAAGTAGGGGGAATGCAAAAATTTTGCAGAGATCAATTGAAAAAACTTGCTCACTTGAATAACTCTTTTGATATTATGACACAAATTGATGTTTTAAAAAGAAGGTTACCAGAGAGACTGCAGTGGGAATTGGTCCATGGACCAGATGATTCAATGGAAGAGTTCCTGAAATTTGTAGATAGATTAGATAGGGCCTTGGAAAGAGAAAATAACCAAAGTTTTGGCTCTGGCAACAACCAGTATGGGGGGTGGAACAGGAATGTAAATAGAGATTATTATGGGAGGAGAGACTTTGAAAATTCTGGAAATAATGCTCCAAATAGGGGAGATAGGAGATATGAAAATGATTTCAGAAACAATACACAGGAGGGAGGATGGAGGAGAGACAACAGGAATGATAGAAATAGGTATTGGGGAAGAGAACACGATAGAAGTGGGTTTGTTGAAACTAGGGAACAAAACGACAACTACAAACGGACAGACCGAGGGAACCAGCCGGGAAACGGTGGACAGTCCCACTAGATGTCCGTAGTTTTGGGGCTAGACAATATTATGACAGGACAACACATAACCGAAACTGGAGAAGGAGAAGATACAATGTAAAGAGTAAGTACCATGAAAATACTGAGGTTGTTAGAATGAATAAATTAGAATTTAATAAAAGGTGTTGGGATACTAAAAGTAAAAGTGATACAGTTAATGAAAACAGTGTTCAAGCACAGGTAGTTAGTGAAAGTGTGGAAGTTGAAGGTATTGCAGAGTTCCATAGTTGCGCTGAAAAAGATACTGGTGTTAATAACAAGTCAGACACACCACAAATAGAATCTATTTTGGGGGGTTTATTTGATAAGAAGGGGGATGACGAAGTGTTTAATGGAGCCAAAGACTCAATTGCTGAGATTCAGATACATAGGGGGAAAACTGAAGATGGGGTTGTTGTGCAGGAGGAGGAAGAAGTAATAGAGGGACATTTAAATAATGATCCTAAATCAAGTGATGTTATTGATGAGAGTGTGGAGGAAGAAATAAAAGTATTTGTAGAATTGAAAAGTGATTATGTGGTAAAGGTAAGTGATGTGACAAACATGGGTAATAATGAGGTTAATTTAAGTGAAATGCAGACTAGGGAATGTGTATCTGAGGACAAGCTATTGCCGATTGGGAACTATGAAATACTAATCTATGAGAATGGTAATAATAATAATATTAAAGAAAATATAAAGGGATGGAATGTAAATGTGTGTTTTCAAGAAAAAGGGGAAAAGTTTTTAGAAGTTTTGTGGAACAACTATGGAAACTGTATAAACAAAAATGCCTTTTGGAAAGAATTAGCAAAGGTAAGTGCAACCTTGTATCCTACATGGTGGACAAGAATCCGTAGTGGACTTTATAAAAAAGGGGGTGAAAACAGTAGTTTGTTAAGTGACAACACAGTGTTAAAAGGAACAGATGAAAACAAAGGTTTATGCTTAAATGTCAATGCTTTGCAAACAGAGAGGGATGTGTCTAAGTGTAGGAAAGAGACATTAGACTTAGGAACTAAAGAAATTGAAAATGATCTATTGTTTGAAAATACTGAAATAGATAAAGATGTTGAGCTAGGTTGTCCATATGTTAAAGTAAACATTGACATTTGTCCATTTGAAATAAAAGAAAGCCCACATCCTAATGCGTATAGACTTATCTTTCCCAGATCAAGAAGGTTATTTGGATTAAGAAACATCACTGAATTGAAACCATATAAACATGATTAAGCACATTTCCCTGTTTGAATACAGTTACTTACCCATTTTCCATAAAGCATGTTATCAGCAAAGATTTTTACTGGGTGGGTCAAATAGCAACTACCACTCATCCTACAGACCATGGAAAAGTTCCAGATCTCTGAGAGAATGGTTTTATATTTTTATTGTCACTATTGAATATTAAATTTTGAGACATCTTCTTTACTTGCAGCGGGCAAGAAGGTGACAAACATTTATTACTTTCCTTTTGTATTGTTGAGTATGGGACATACTTGCACCAAATAAAAGACAATGAAAAAATTGTTGTGCAAGACCCATCATTTTGTTACTATTGTGTTCTTAGGCATAAGATTTGTGTACAATTTTCTACAGCTAATCAGATGTTCACCAAGTTTGATGTTTGTGTTATGTTGTGACCAATTTAAGTGTCCAATTTTAGTATTAATATGTTCTTGTACTGTCTTGACTATGTGTCTCAATGGGAGACAAGTTTTTTAAATATTTCCTTTTTTTTTCAAATGCATATTATATTCATACATGTGACTTCTCTAGTGTTTGTGTTTATATATCATGTCCATACTTATAATTATGTTCTTTGTTTTCATTTCTTTTACGTGGCTCAAAAAGAGCAGACAGTTGCAATATTTTCCTATGGACATATGACCTGTCCATCTATGTAATATATTTATGTTCCTTCTATTATCTTGATTAATCTGTGACTCAATGAGAACTGACTTTGAAATAATTTACATATATTTTTTAAATATCTTAAAATCGCATGTGATATATTTGTGTCTGTTTTTGATCATTTTCCATGTGGCTCCCTGGGAGCAAAGATTAACATTTTTTTTACTTTCATATATTACTAAATATTTTTTATTATGCTGTCATACTGAATGACATAACACAAAGTGCATTTGAAACAACACAACTAAAATATTTGCAGGAAAAAGTCATTTTGAAACGTTGTAACAGTCCTTGTATACATACACATTACGCATGGGGGGGGGGGGGGGGGGGGGGGGGAATTTAAAGTAGTCCTTTTCCAAATTTTAACAATTTGACACATTTGTCCTAGTCGGCTAATATCATTAACGTTCTGTAAATGATATTACCCAAGGGGGGTATTGTAACGGAACATATTAAAGGCTTTACTGTACCGAAGTATGCGATACCCTCCAAATTCAACCAGTTTAACGAGTATTTATGATTATAGAAAAGTTATTGTGTTATGTTAACAATGATTGCATAACATGTCTGCATAAACAGTCAACCCATTAAATTATACTGAGTAACTGACCCACACAAAAGTTTATAGCACTTGATCACTGATACAGCAAATGTTATCATGTAAAAACACTAAGTTCATCTTAAATAATTAATATGAAGTACGAAAAATAGTGGCCAACTTAGGTATTTTGGATCTCCTTAAATAAAAATCACCCAGTGAAACCTATTTGTTCACTAGGAGCATTTTCACTCAGTATTCACGAAATCAATCCTATTTTAGACGAAAACCAATGTAATTCTTAATAATTCATGTTATTTACTTATTTATGCAAGTTAGAGAAGTCAATTGACAAACTTCTAAAAAATGGTCTTTTTGTAACAAAGAATTATTCTGTCAAGTCAACAAATCTGTCATTTTAATAACATGTTAAATTATGTCACTCGATGCAAATTAATAACTTTTCTGCACAAATTATGATAACAGATGTACATGTGACTTGTAAACTATATCTCTTTTTAGTAGTTCTTTGACAATGTTATAAATATAAGCAGCAAGAACGGTCGGGAGGCAGTCGGAATGTCACTTTGGTAAAGTGTGTTTGTGTGTTATTGTTTGAGGTGGATAAACAAAGCAAAGAACGTGTAAAGAAAGTACTACTTTGTGTAGTGTCATGGTCTTTGGTGGACAGTGGAATTAAGATGGCCACCAGAGTAATAAATATTTGAAGTTTACGTATTTGTTGGTTTCGCTCATTCTTTATCATCAAAAGCACATAAAAAACACGGGACCTCATGTTTTTAACCCTAGACAACCAGATTTAGAGCCAGCATCAGCATCAAGACACAGCAGCGATCCAGCAAGTAGCAGCGATTACCACAACACAATGCATTTTAATGGCGCCAACCTAACATCAAGTGCTAACAAGCTCCGCAAATGGGAGTGAAATAGTGCGATTATAGCAATTAGCAATATCTACAACCAGGCGACCATTACAAAGGCCAATGGTATTCAACATCTGACGTCCGCGCCATTTTCGCCACAGTCAAACGGTGCCGCTGAACGTTTGGTCAGGACTTTCACGTCACAGATGTTGAAGTTGCGAGAGTCGCATTCTCGGGAGGACGCGTTATTGCTCTTTTTGTCCTCGTATCGCTCTCAGCCCCGAGATGGTCGCTCGCCGGCTAAGTTGCTTCACGGTCGCCCTCATTGAACCTTGATGTCTTTGCTACATCCGCCGCATCAGGTTCCTGTGCAGCGGCAGACACCTGCTTTTGCCCCAGGTGACGTTGTATACTACCGCAACTATCGAGGTTTACGGCGTTGGCTTGCAGGGCGCATTCTTCGCTGCCTCGGCCGTGCTATGTATCTGGTTTTGGGGGCCTCTGGTGAGGTGCGTCGGCATCTCAATCAGCTGCGCCTCTTGTCGTCGCACGGGATCTGCCGCTCCCCGTCTGCATTCAGTGACGGTGTCGTCCGGTCAGCGCCCTGGGGACCCATCTACTGGCTCGCCTCAGCCCCTGCTGTTACCGACGCTGCCTTCCATTTTGCCCCATGGCGACGCGCCGCCACCGCCGCCGCCGCCTGTTCTCTCGCCGGCGACGCCCGCAGTGGACGCGTCGCTGCAACCGCAGGACGCCTCCCTGGGTCACGCGCCGCCGATCGCTTCCCGTGACCTGTTGTCCTCCGCCATGGACTTCTTGCCCGCTCCGGACCGCATGGCGTCTTCGCCCGTCGGGTGCCCCGACCCGATGGAGGTCAACCCTTCGGCCCCTCCTGTCAATATACGGGCGCATACACCGCATGTTGGCGTGCACCCTGGACTAGGTTTTCAGGCATTTCCTAGCTCCCCTCGGACCGAATGGCAGGGTGCGGGTGGCACAGCCTCGCCTGTTGTTCGGCTCCCCACCTCGTCGCATACGTCAACATGGGGTCCTCCCCAAGGCGGGTGGAAGCCTTATAACACAACCGATCGCCGATTTGCGGGGGAGGAATGTGGTGTCACTGCCAGACACCACACTTGCTAGGTGGTAGCCTTTAAATCGGCTGCGGTCTGTTGGTATACGACGGACCCGCGTGTCGCCACTGTCAGTGATTGCAGACCGAGCGCCGCCACACAGCAGGTCTAGAGACACTTCCTAGCACTCGCCCCAGTTGTGCAGCCGACGTTGCTAGCAATGGTTCACTGACAAATTACGCTCTCATTTGCCGAGACGATAGTTAGCATAGCCTTCAGCTACGTCATTTGCTACGACCTAGCAAGGTGTCATTATCATTTGCTATTTATCTTGTGATGCCTGTACCGTCAGACCGATGTACACCAATTATGGATTAAAGTTAAGTATTCCAGCAGCTACATACCTTATTGGCTATATTAATTACATTGTCCTGTTCCAGACCTCACGCCAGCCTGCGTGAGCTTAAACGCGTGCTTTTCGGCTACCAATCGTAGTGGTTTGGCAGTCTTGCCAAGTCACAAAAATAGGTTACTTACTTAAGTGAGGGAATACAAAATGAAATCATTACTGTACTTTCTGATGAGATTGTATCAACCACGAAGAAACCATATTCAAAAATAAATATTATTCAATAATACTGGACTCTACACCAGATTTAAGCACGATTTTAAGAGTGGTAGATGTGTTTTCCAAACCAGTCATAATGGAATATCTTTTTGTTTTTGAAGTGACACAACTAAAAAAGGTCTCAAAGAATTGTTGTTTCACTTACTACATAATCTTGATGTACCACTTGCACACTGGCAAGGACAATCTTATGACAACAGAAGCAACATGAAGGATAAGAAGAATGGTACTGAAGCTCATATCATTGAAGAAAACCCAAGAGCTCATGACATCCTTTGCTGTGCTTATAGTTTGAACTCTGTTGTTAGTGATGCAGTTAAATCATCTGTAATTGTGCTACATGTTTTTGGCATAGTTAGAAATTGTTCACATCATTTTCTACGTATATGAAGTGTGAGAAACACTCAAGATCCACGTAAACTCAACTCTGAAGCCACTGTGTGATAAAACATGGGAGCTATGATTGACAGTGTTCAGGTTTGAGATTGGAGCTTAATAATGTAATATTTGCTTTAGCAGAGTTAAAGAACACTTGCAAAAATGATTCAGTGTATGTCAGTGAAACATGTAGTCTCTTTAAAGAGATCACAAAATTCATTTTTTCTTTGTGTGCTGTGATATGGCATTGTGTCCTTTGCCATGCCAACAGAGTCAATAAAGCAGTATAGCAAGAAGGTATGCAATTAGACATGACAGCAAAATTAATAAAATCAGCACTTAGTGTTACTGGAGATCATAGAACCAATGGTATTGACAATGGTATTGAAATGGCTAAGAAAGAAGCAGAGGAACTGGTTGCAGCTATAGGAAATGATGCCAATTTAACAGAATCCAGATGAGGAACTATTAAAAGGCAGTTTGTCGCAAAAGTAAGAGTGAACACATTCCAAGGGAAGAGAACTGATTGAGGGTAAACTTCACCTATGATGTAGTAGCGATGTTCAGTGTTATTTGTGACATGAAGAACGTGGCAACAAAGAAATACAATCTCAACAGACGATGCAGAAATTTCGCAGGTGTTCTGGGACATCCTAATATGCTGTCAGGAGACAAAAATTTGCAAGATCTTGGCAACGAAATAGAACTGTGGTATGCTATGCTTCCACAAACTGCCAACACATGTTTACGAGTACTTCAGTACATCTTCAAAAAGAACTTCTGAGATGTTTTACCAAATGTTATGATTATGTTAAGAATATCTTTGTGCATCTCAGTGTCAGCAGCCTTTGCAAAATGTAAAGATCATTAAAAGATCATAAAAACTATCTAAAATCTTCAATAAGCAACAAGTGGCTAAGAGGTCTTGACATAATATCAGTGGAAAGGCAGATAGTACATTTGCTTGACACGGCGAAGTTGGTGAAGTTCTTCACAGCTCAAAAAGGTAGGATGGTGAAAAATAAGTGAGTAACTGTTTAAAATTATGTTTGTACAATGTGATAGACTTTCCTCATTTTAGTTATCATTACAAAGAATCTAGTAAATTAATACCTACTCTTGCATGATTATAACAGTGCATGTAAAAGATATTACTGCCTGGTCAGCTGAGGTTCACTCGGAACTATTTTGAACTTTTACTAATGTGTGTTAAATAGCAATTAAGGATCATGAAAACAAAATTTAAGAATGAATATAAATGAAGTTTATTTCTATGACAGCTCTCACCAGCTGCTTGTCTAGGTTGTACAAAAATAACTTAATCATGAAACCTAGTGCTGAACCAGCCACCTTTTGCTTCTCAAAAAATGAAAATTAAAATGAAATGCTCAGTCATTACTGCCATTTCAATATCTTTAGTAATCTTAGTTCCCCCAATTTATATGAAATATCAAGCTGTTCCAACCCACCCACTACTATGGCTCAGTCTGGTTAAATGGAAAAGAAAGAAAAGAGAAAGCACACATTCTAATATGTATGGGAATTGGATACACATCCAGATCTGCTTCTCCCTCTTCTCTGACTACTTTCTCCTCCTTACCCCCCCTCTCTCTCCTCTCTCTGTTCATCACTTCCCCCTCCCTCTGTCCACCTCTCCCTTTCCACTTTCTACCCCCCCCCCCCCACACACACACACACACACACACACACACACAGAGAGAGAGAGAGAGAGAGAGAGAGAGAGAGAGAGAGAGAGAGAGAGACTGTATATAAATAAATAGCCTATGCCCGACCAAATGTTCATTAGAGTACTGTATAAAAACTCACAGTAAATCGGTCAAGAAATTTTCAAGATTTTTGGTGATAACATTTCCCTTTCATATATTAAATACATAATTACATATTGCATTACAAAAGACATGTATAAAAACGTGCATGTGTGAACACAATGTTGTGACATCATTTCAAAGCAATCAGTGAGGAACTGCCAGAGAGATACGATTTTGTACCAACAAACATTTATATTTTTATTTCTATAGAAGATTGTACGTACTTTTTTTTAAATATATTACTGAATCGCCATATACATGCTTGCTGTTAAATTTTGGAGTTGAAGTAAAGCTCTGTATCACACGTTATGATTAAGGACTTATTTTTCAAGAATGCAACAACTACTTCATAACATAATGTGGCACAGAGGGGACTTTTCCAAATGTGAAAACTGTTTTGACAGATGCAAGAACATGCTTTATGAAACAATTGGAAAAAATATTTAGTAATTTACTATAACAGACACAACTAAATCAATACAGGATTACTGTAATGTCTAATAAATTGTTAAATTCCTGTTCTTCCAGCCCTACTTTGTGTCGGTTTTAGGTACAGGTTCATTCATTTATCCATATATTTTTGGTTCTTATTTGCCTTGTTTTAGTGCATATTTTAATGCATAAATGCACGCCTTTAATGCCGTAAACCCAACTGGCAATCTAGCCGGGGCAGCAGCACCATTGTATCTACATCCAAGATGGGGGCTGGGGAACAGAGATATTATGTACGGGTCAACTCACCTAGGCCTTCCTACTCTGCCATCAACACTTTTATTGAAATTTTGTGTGAACATTCACACATGTCCCCAATAAACATTGGTAAAGTTTAACATTTGTCAAAGAAATACTGGTTGAGAAATAGTCACTTGTTCGACTAAATACGTGACTTTGCGCAGAGTTAGCATGAATTTCTGGTGGACGTCTTGTACAACTCTGTTTTCTCTTAACAGTAATAATAAAAATAATATTACAATACTATTCAGTCAGAAAATTTTGGACAAAATCACTATTAAAAAGAACTTGACATGTAGTAACACTACAATAGAATGTTCTCAAAATAAAGTTTCATTAATGTACCTCTTTCCAGTACTGAACAAATAAAGGGCAAATTTGAAGATTTTACTACAGGACTCATTACAAAGACTACGATTTTAAACGGCAAAAAGTTTATTTGATTATCCAACATGGGCTAACAATGTGAGGCAATTTGAATTGAAGTTGGGCATGAAAACTGCAGCATGAAAAAAACCACAGAAGTTGCTACAGATTCTTATATCTCATAGCTTAAACATATGCTCGACATTAAACTTAATACATGATCAGTCAGTAGCAGAAGGATGTGGAATGCAAAATTTCATTTACCTACTATTTTTCAATAACCTACGAATTAACAGAAAAAGACAAGTTTTGTGAGAAGTTGAAAAAAGGGATACAAACACACACATACACACACACACACACACACACACACACACACACCCAGACATTAGATTGAATTTTAAACATAAGCTGACAATGCTACATAAATTGAAGCAAACTAGCCAGAAAAATCGCAACGCGAATGAAGTTTTAACTTTGCCTTCTGATGGCTTGTTGATTAAAGCCATGATAAATAGGAAACGTTGGACAAAACAACTTAGTAATGTAACGTTTCTCAGTAAAAAACATCATTCACACACTGCCCCGAAAATTTCTACAAAATTGGTTCAACCTTGATTTTTTTCATAAAAATTAGAAAAATCTATTTTCCATAATTGACTTCAAGCAAAACACATTTGGAAAGAGCATGTGTTGAAGCATTCACAAAATGATGTTCGATTTTCCAACATTTAGTAACAAAACCTGAAAATGACTGACAAATTTGAAGGAATGCACCATGGCAACAGGCTGTTGTCCATATTTAGTTGCATGTGGCTTTTACTTTTAAATTGACAAGTAATATCCCACTATATTGCAGTTGCCCATCATGACATTGTCACTACTGGTTCATTGCAATAGGGATCACTCCCAATTGTTGTGCGCTCCCAGCTATGGGAGGGGGGTTCTTCATTCACTTTCCCAAGCCTGCAATTTGACTTCATAATTTAGGTTCCAAAGCCGGATCTGCTCACAAAGGCATTTGCTAAGTGCCTTACCTCCTATTCTGAATAGGCACAGCATAAAGACAGTCACAAATAAAGCTTTTGGTCATTAAGCCCTTTGTCAACAATAAACGCGCGCGAGCGCGCGCACACACACACACACACACACACACACACACACACACACACACACACACACACACACACACACACACAACTCACAAAGCGACTAATGAAGTTAATCACTGTCCTCAGCCATCCAGCCCTTCCCTGTTCCCATTCCAGCACTATATAGTCGTCATTCCACCATCACACTCAGTCTTTTTACTTATCTCCTTTGCCACCATTTTCCACCCCCCACCCTATCTCTACCCTGCCCTCCGTGTAACCTGCAGCACTTCACTTCAGCACTTCACTGTCCGCCATTCCCACCATACTGTCCCTCCCCCTCCCCATCCCAGCTTCCTCCCTACCCCCACCCAGCCGCCACTCCCATCATGCACTGGTGCAGCTACTTGCAGTGAGGTTTCAGTTGGCTGAGACTGCAGTCGTGTGTGTGTGTGAGTTGCATTTGTGCACACGTGTGTGTGTTGTTGACTAAGGCCTTAATGGCTGAAAGTTTTATTTGTGACAATCATTTTGTTGTGCCCATCTGCGACTCAGCATCTCCCCTATATGGTAACAACTTCTCTTTTCATAATACTGTTACATTCCATCCTGGATTTTCCATTGTTTTATTTTTACCTCCTGTTCTCAAATCTGTTGGAGTATCTCCCATAGACGGCAAGCAAACAGTAATGTCAGTTTTGATTTTAATCTTCTCAACATTGTGGTTTACATTTTTCAAAATTTTTGAGCCACTTTCTGCTGTTCTTTTTGTAGAAAATGATTCAGATGATGATACTCAAGGAACGCATGGAAACGAGGTCTTGTTTCATCAGTTTTTCTTCTGCTTGATATATTAATAATTTTGAATGTTTGGAAGTTTTTAAAATCAAAACTGATAATACTTTCTGACTGCCACCTATGAGAGATACTCCTACAGATTTGAGAATTGGAGAAAAGGTACTTAGCAAATAACTTGTAATCAGACAGGTACCGCAACAAGGCTTTGGATCCTAAATTAAGAAACGAAATGACAGGCTTGGGTACCTAGATGAAGGAAGCCATTTGTGCCTAGTATTGCACAGTTATCGATCAATGTGGCGTCTATGGCGATGGGGTTTCTGGTTCATGTTCTGGAATTGGTAGTGACAAAGTCACCATGGATCAAAACAATATAGTGATATATTACTTGTGAATTAAAAAACAGAAATCACATGCAATGAAACATGGGCAAGGGGTTGCTGCAATGTAGCCCGTTGCCTCTATTTTTGGCCTTTTTACAAAATCGCCAAGTTTAAACTTCATTTATTCAGAGACGAAAAGTGGTACATGAATGATACTTTGTATTTGAGAATCTTGTGTTGCTAGTTCCACGTTCATCATACCTTCAGTCCCTAAAATATAAGAAGCCAAACTTTGAAATTTTTTGGATGTTGATTCTTTCTGGTGATTTTGTCTGAAATTTCCTGAATAAATAGGGCTCGTAAAATTAATGTCATTATTTTTCTTACGAGGACATGAAGTTGTACAAGATGGCCAAATTTCATTTCTTTTGGCAAATTATTGTTCCACACATAACACCTCAGTCATCAGAAATTCATGCTAGCTCTGCACAAATTCACACAAGGAATCAAACAAGCAACTATATCTCGAACAGTATTGTTTCAATAAAAGTTAAACTTCACCTGTGTTCACTGAGGACATGTGCTACTGTAAACATACAATTTCACCAAAAATTGTGACGGGTGAGCAGGAAAATGTTCGGGTCAAACCTCTCAGGATAGAAAGTTGAGATTAGGAGAGGGTGTTATTTTATACAGTAGGCATCATTTAATTAGGGATTTGTTGAAATCCCACCCCTAAAGGGGTGAAATGTGGGATGAAAGGTTTTTCAGAAACATGTTATGATTAAGAGTATTTTGAAGCTAGAACTACGAAAATTAGTATTTGGTTTCTCAGTCACAAATAAGAAAAATACATCGATCAGTATTTTTTGAAATTCAACCCCTAAGGGGTAAAATTGTGGCCAATTTTTTTTAAATAAATCTTTCTAAGAAATCTGTATTTGGCTTTTCAGTTAGAAATTAAAAAAAATTGTTTCTGTGTTCTTGAAAATATGTGTTTCAGTGTTTTTAAAAATATTTTGTTATTTTAAAACATTTCTAAAACTAAATCTATGAAAATTGGTATTTTACTTCTAAAGAAATGTATGTTAGGGAATGAAAGTTTCTATGGATATATTACCACAGGAGCTCATAAAGCAGGATTAACAAAGATGTCCAACTACAGCTATCAGAATCTTATTTTTTTTCTTTGTCAGAAGTATATTTGGGGGAGACCATGCTCATGTGACCTTCATTAGTGTGAAAAGTTTAGATGAGTTTACAATTTGTGAACGACACCAAAATTTTGTTAAAAAAGAAAAAAAATGTGCACACCACACCATTTACGTAAGTAAAGCAACTGGCACTTAGCTAGTCATGTATAATCACGAAAATCATAGAAAATGTGAATAAAATTAAATTAAATTAAATTCTACTAAAAAATGCAGACAGGGGGGACCAAATTCCTTAAACTAGCCCTGAGTAGGCCTATGCCTGAGTAATTTTTAGGGCAATTTTCACACTTGCCAAATAACAGGATGGTTTGTTATCTCTGTCCCATAAAGCACAATGCACAAACCATTACAAATTGTTACACACAATAAACAATGAATGTCCATTTCACATAAAAAAAGGAATGGATGATTGCCGTTCATTGGTGGATCTGTCACAAATAACCTTGAAGTTGAAGATACCTTAACTTACTTTACAGAGATGATGTTGCAATAAAATGAGAAAGGGATGGAGACAAAGCTTTGGAGTCACACTATACATAAAAAAAAATTATAAAATTAAGGAGTCAAGTATTTTGGGTAAGATTTATCAGGAGACAATACACAAAGCTGAGTTTCCAATACATGTCTTGCATATGTATGACTATCCACAGTACTTAGAGAGAGAGAGAGAGAGAGAGAGAGAGAGAGAGAGGCCCACTCATTCCCCTATTCAATTGATGCATTCTTCCAAATCCTGTTTGCATCAGAGATTTAAAATTTTGTTAAGGTTTTGGCTGTGTGGTAAACAAATAAAAAATCAGATCAAATCATAACTAAGGAAACACGTAATCATACAAACTAGTAGCTGGCACACATACTACACTAAAAGATAAGAAAAATGAATTCAATGCATATACCATCTCATGTACAGTGTGCCTGGTAGAGTGGGGAATAGCATATGTTGCCACATGTGTTTGATAGGCTAAGTTTCCATGCTTTACTGTGATATTTCATGGCACGCTCACCAAGAGGTTCTGGACGAGTCTGTTGTAGATAGTTTCACTTGTGGCCACTCATTCACAATGTTTACATTGATATGTCTGCTAACAGGTTCTTACAAAAAGGACTGCTTCAAAACTGACTGTCAACAGTAAAACAGCAGCACCAATTTAAAGTAGTTTCTTGTGATCGGTGATAAGATCTCAGTTACTTCCCAGATAATACAGACCCACAGTGTCTCAATTTTTCTAAGTCTTGGATGTGTGCATTTACTGTTTTGTTTCGTTTTAGGGCACAAAAACAGCTAGGGTCATATGCACCCACGACAGAACTATAGAACACGAAGACAAAGAGAGGAGTTAAAAATGACTACATGTTAATACAAATCTACGGAAGAGAAGACAGCTAAAAACTGGAACGTAGAGAAAAGTCTATAGAGAAATGGAGGTCGTGAACTAAAAATTAATTGTCCTTCGCCATATTGCTAAGACAGATAAAAATTATAATGCGATTGACAGCCCACTTGTAGTACACTAAAACAACTGATAATTCAGAAGGCAAACACAACAGGTATGTAAGCAGTTAAAAAAGGGGCATTCCATCAGGAAATGGTGGGTCGTCAGAGGTTGAGTGCAATGAGTACAAAGTGGTGGGGGAGCACCATTTAACAACTGGTGATGACTAAAAAGACAGTGCCCAATATGCAAGCTAGCTCAAATGATATCCTCATGGCAAAAGGGCAGAGAGGAGGTTGTCTAAGCTGCCAGGAGGTGCTTAATAACCCAAATAACCCGGGGCTCGTTCCTATGAAGGGAGGACCAGTGGTGATGCCAAAGTGACGTCATCGGCTGACAGATGGAAACAAAGAGATCATCGGAGGGAATGTAAGAACAAGTGGGCTGAGCGTCAGCAGTCTCGTTTCCTGGCAAACTGACATGACCGGAAAACCACATAAACATCACAGTGGCTCCATCAACAGTGAGCAAGTGACAGATTTTCTGGATCTGTTGCACTAAGGGATGGACGGTGTGCAGCACACAGAGGCTTTGAAGGGCTCTGAGAGAATCAGAGCAGATAACGCAATTGGACAGCCTGTGTCGCCAAATGTACTGCACGGCCTGATACAGGACGAAAAGCTCTGCAGTAAACTGTAGTGTCCCAGAAGCCAATACCGAAAAATGTTGGTACCAATGACGAAGGCACATCAAACACCACAGTCAGCCCAAAAACCATCAGTGTACACAAAGGTACTATCGTGAAGTTCCATGGGAAGGTCACGAAACATACGGTGATAGAGCGAAGCTCGAGTAGTGGCCTTAGGAAGAGAATGACGGCCAATGTCAACACGAACCACTGCATGAAACCAAGGTAGTGAAGGGTTTACACCCACAGAGAAAGATGCAGGTAGTGTGAAGTCAAGTTGCCGTAGCAAGAGCTGAACGTGAACCCCAGGAGGTAACAGAGAAGAGGGATGTGCCCCAAAGTGGGGATCAGAGTCATCGAATAAGGAGGCATAGGATGGGTGGCCACGCATGGCAGACAGAATGCATGCATATCTGCTGAGGAGAAAGTTACAGCGGTAGGACAGCAGTAGTTCAGCAGCTTCTGCATACAGACACTCTACTGGGCTAGCGTAAAAGGCACCAGTGGCCGAAAGGATGCCATGGTGGTGAATAGTACTGAGAAGGAGTAAGAGGGACGGATGTGCAGATGCAGAAACAAAAGACCCACTGTCAAGTTTCGAACGGACAAAGGACCAGTACAAACGGAGGAGAGCGGTTCAAACTGTTCCCCGGGAAGTATCACAGAGGACACGTAGGACACTGAGGAACCACATACATCAGGCCACCACGTAAGACACGTGAGAGGACCAGGAAAGTTACCTATTGAGCATGAGCCCCAGTAATTTCGTAGTTTCAACAAACAGAAGAGCAACAGGTCCAAGATGTAAGTGGAAGAGATCAATTGCACCACCATAAATTCATACAAAAGGTTTTTGTCAGTGGGAAAATGAAAGCCACCATCGATGCTCTACGAGTAAAGATGATCGAAACAACACCGAGGACGCCACTCAATGAGACAGGTATATGGACAACTGCAGTAGATGGCAAAATTGTCAACAAAAAAGCAGCCGGAGACACCCGTCAGGAGACAGGCCGTTTATAGGGTTAATGGCGTAGCAAAGAAGACGACGCTCAGGACGGAATCCTCCAGCATATCGTTTTAATGGATGGAAGTGTCTGACAAGGCAGAACCCACACATACCTTGAAAACTCTTTTAAAAATTCCTGAAGGAATCGAGGCACGCAGTCACGGAAGCCCCACATGCAGAAAGTATGGAGGATACCAGTCCTCCAGCAGGTGTCATAGGCTTTCTCCAAACTGAAGAACATGGCCACAGTCTGGGATTTCCACAGAAAATCACTCTTAACACAGGTGGACAAAGTGAAGAGGTGGTCAACTGCAGAATGGCGCACACTGTGCAATGGTTAGTAAATTGTGAGAGTCAAGCCACCATGTTAACCTGGCATGAATCATATGTTCCATCCCCTTGCAAACACAGTTGGTGAGAGAAATGGGGTGATAGCTAGAAGGAAGGTGTTTGTGCTTACCGGGCTTAGGTATGAGTATGACAGTGGCTTCACACCAGCATCTGGGAAATGCGCCCTCTGCCCCGATGTGGTTGTACGTACGAAGGAGTGCTGGCCCACAAGAGAAAGGTGTTGCAACATCTGAATGTGAACATCATCTGGCCCTGTTGTGGATGATCAGGATGAAGTGAGAGTGTGATCTAGCTCCCTCATAGTAAAGGTGGCATTGTAGCACTCATTATTCTGGGAAGAAAAGGGTATCACTCGAGCCTCCTCCGCTCGTTTTCAATGGAGAAAGGCAGGGTGATAGTGGAAGGAGCTCAAAATCTTCACAAAATGGTGACCCGAGGTGTTGGAGATAGAAATAGGGTCCACTATGACGTCATCTGCTACTGTCAGGCCAAAAATTGGGGAATGGACCTTGGTCCCGGAGAGCTGTTGCAGATTGGCCCACATGACAGAAGAGGGATTAGAACTGTTAAAAGAACTAACTAGTACAGGAAATCTAGCTATCTTTTTTGCTATCCTGAAGAATGCGACAATATTGTGCACACAACCGTTTATAATGAATGCAATTTGCCGTTTTGACAGTTACAAACGTGGAGAGCACATCTTTGCGTGCGAATGATGTCTTAGCATGCCTCAGTCCACCAAGTGACTGGGACACGGCACAGTAAGGAAGAAGTGCAAGGAATGGAATGTCCTGCAATGGTAAGGATAACATTTGCAAAATATTCCAACTCATCATCGCATTCATTTATTTTGTCACACCAGAGTATAATACTGGCAAATCCACATTGGTAGCATAAAAAATTATTGATTTCCGCTTTGGGTGGTTTTTATGGATTTCATGGCAGTTTCATATATAATGCCAATAGGAAATAAACTCACAAACCTAAAACCTGGACTCAAAACCCATAAACCCTGATGTTCCCATGTGCATTGACGGCCAAGTCTTTTCCATGGTCTGTCCTACAATGGCCGGTAATTTGCACAGTTAATATTGACATTCACCATAAGAACTAGTTAGGTATTATTTTTATGTAATTCATTTTTAGTGTTATTCAGTATACAGTAGTCATTTTCTTCTACTTCACACAGTGTTGTAACACATTTTCACTTTTTTATAGTCAATTTTAATTCACTTGCTACATATCACACTACGAGCTACAACGATTAACTCAATTTATGAAGAATTATTCTCTTATACTGTGGGATTAAAATGCCTGAAGCAGAACAATAGACTCAACAATTGCTCCAAAGCTTTAATCTGATATATTTCAGATAAAAATCTCAAAAGAAAACTACAAACATTTTCTATTTCTGAATAAATACAGGGCGAGTCAGGAGGAAAGATACATATTTTGAGGGCACATAGTATTAGTGATTCTGAACAAAGAACTTCATATGGATGTATGCCCTATTCCAAATGGTTTCCGAGATAGAATACATGTAATATCACTTTTGTACGTTTTTCTTGAATAACTCGAAAACAGCACCCTCCAGCAAAAACGTGTCACAATACAAAATTTAACTATATCAAATTTCCTACAAAAAGGTCCTATTCATTTTTTTCTCTAGAACTAATAGTATGTGCAAAGAGAGTGCGAGAATGTTGAAAAACTTGCACGACGTGCATTAGCTGTAGCTTACGTAGTTTTTGTAGGCCAATTTCACATAGCATATTGAGATAGCAAGTTGAGACAAACAGTTTGATACGGCACACTTGTGGTCTATCAAGTTGGGAAACTACCTCAAATTGCCCTACAAAAACAAACTACCTAAGCTACAGCACATGTGCGTCAAACGAGTTTTTCAACATTTTTACTCTCTCTTCACACAAACCATTAGTTCTAGAGAAAAAAATGAATAGGACCTTTTTTTGTTGGAAATCTAATACAGTTTAATTTTGTACTGAGAAAAGTTTTTGCTGGAGGGTGCTGTTTTCGAGTTATTCAAGAAAAACATACAAAAGTGATATTAAATGTGATCTATCTTGGAAACCATTCGGAATAGGGCAAACGACCATATGAAGTTTTTTGTTCAGAATCGCTATACTATCACCTCTCAAAGATGTGTACCTTTCCTCCTGAGTCACCCTGTATAATAAAAGCACATCAACAGCAATATAGGTAGGCTACACATAATTTAATGAACTGGGGAAAAAGTTATTGTTACCAGATTTGAATGCAGTCACTGGTGTGCTGACTATATTCTTCTCAGTTTTTATGAAACTATTCAGTTTCGAATCTTTCTCTGCTGCTGCAATTTCTGCTAATTCAGTCTGAAACAAGGGAAACAAAATGAGGTATAATCAAAACTCCAGAGGAGGATAGTTTTAAATGTCACTACTGGCATTTTATGCAATTTTGTACATCTTTCTTACACAGGCTAATGCAGGCCAGACCAAAGTTCAAAATGCAGTACACATGTAGCCAATTTTATTAAAGCCCCCCTCCAAGTATCCCAATCAGCAATTCTTTGTAACCACACAATTCCAACCAGGCACAATGGAGTCACACTGCCCGGAGCTTCCGAAAGCCGCTGAAGGATATGTGGCAGAGGGCGGGGAGTAGGGCACAGATATCTAACTGGGTTAAGATTTGCGGGAATCTAAGACTAAAGAATTTCTGATGTAACAACAGTGTTCTTCCAGCCATTTACAAATACCTCTATAGTCGAGACAACGAAGGAAGGTTCCCCGACAGCTCAGAAACGACTGTGGGCGAAAACAGTAGCCATCTACAGAGTTATGACAACACTGAGATATTGCCAATGACACGTTTACAAAATCGCTTTAAATTATTGATTGAGGCAGACCCACAAAGATGTTACGCCCGGCCCACTGCAACTGTCAAGGATCAATTTATGCCAACTGAACTATAGCAAAGTAACAAGGTACATTATCTTGCCAATCAGTTTCATTTGCCTTCAAAGAAGCAATAATTGCGAACCAATAACCAGGATCTCTGAGAAGGAATGCATCACCAGATCAGTCAAAATGCCTACCTGATGATTTAATGGTTCCAGTGAATTCCATAAAAACATTCCCCATACAACAAAACTGCCCTCACTGCCTTCTGCTGTGCTAACAATGATTGCAGAACATGGTTTCTTTTAAATTTATTGCATAAAAAGCATAATTAATCATACAAACAAGAAATCAGAACATGTAACTTATAAGAGGAGGTTACCTACTGCCAACTGGCATTCAGTTCAAATTTTATAACGTCCAGCAATTTGAAGCATTTCTATTTGAGGTACAGTCATTACAAGAGTCTGACAACTAATGATAAAATTTTCTGAAGACTTGGGTAAATGGCTTCTTTTACTCATGACACTCATGATAGCAGAGAGCACAATGCATTTCTTGTAGTATGACAGCAATGAAGTAACCTACTCCACCAGTGAAGATCATCTGGCATCCATCACGCACCGTGCATTGTAGATGTTGCATATGAGGTGGGGTCATAATAATATGACTTAACACTTTGGGTCCTGAGCCATTGCGCGTGGGTGTCTACCATAAAGCCTGGCTGATTTTAACGTACTTTAAACTACTCGTGAAAGGTTTCAGTTATAGCAATAAAATTACTCTTATTGAAAGACCTAGATTTTCTTGTTTAAAACCATATAAAATACATTTCTCTCGAATTAATACATACTTTTGACAAGCGTTATTATTATAACATTGTTTTTGAAAACAGGAAAAATTGGTCAAAGGTATATTCACTGTATTTTCTAGAAGGAATTTTTTTTTTTAAATTTTACACAGAAATTGTAATCATGATGGATACAGTATGTCTTATCTACAGTAACTTCCTGTAACTATTTTAGGATGCTATTTTGCTCTTTGTGTGGTAAATTTTGAAGCAAGGCATTTTGCACAATGCTACTTTACATTCACTACACTGGTAGCTTGTGTCTTTTCGCCACACTTTTCCAGACAGTTTTTTTCCTCTCAGAGAACACACTACACACTGTTTTTGTTTCTGTTTCTTACCTACTTCTGTCTCAATCTTTTCCAGGAAATGATTTCCAGTTGATAGTCTTGAGAGTCCAGATGGACCAGGTCGGGGTTCGAGATCTTTGCTTTGTGCAAGATCTGCACAGGTAACTGTCATGAAGTGAGATGTTGTGAGGTGTTTTCCAGTAACCTTGTTATATAATATGCAGGAATTTACAATCACCATTAGTATAACATGGAATGCCAACTTTCTCCACCACTTCACAGTTCGATGTTCAAATGCGCTGTATGACAATCGTTGATCTGATAAGTCGATATCAAACTTGTTTTTATTGTAGTCCACTACACAGGCTGGCTTCGACTTCTCTCTTCCTCTCTGATCAGTGAAAGTGACCATCTCAGCAGTGTGCCTTGTACTTATCATATGCACATTTCTTTTGTCCTTCCAACACAGTGCTAACATATTTCCTTTACGCCTGAAAATAAGTTCACCTCACTGAAGGTTCAGCTCTTTTATAGCACGAGGCAATCCCTGCCAAGATTTTCTTCTTGTTCCCACAAGAGCAGTTTTTGCAGCTTCCAGTTCTGAAGCAGGTATTGGACTTGTGTAGAATCTGTCCGTAAACAAAGTGTAGCCTTTACCTGACAGATTTGCAAGCAATGTCTTTACCAGAGTCACTGTGTCAGACCTTTCACCTGCGTAAACAGAGAAATTCCAGATGTAACCTGTGTCAGATTCGGATAACATGTACAGTTTGATACCCTTTATCTGGTTTTTGTGGCATGTACTGTTTGAAAACACACGACCTCAAAATTTACACATGCCTTCATCTATTGTAATTTTTTGAGATGGTGTATACGCACGCTGGAAATTAGCACACACATTATCTAGGAGGTGTCTCACCTTGTGCAGTGGATCATAGCCAGTTTCTCCTTTCCTCTTAGCTAAGGAATTATCACTAATGTGGAAGTTTCTCAAAAAAGAAAGAAATCTGTCACGGCTCAAGATGTTTGGACAGAAATCACACGACACAACATGGTTCTTGGACCAGTGCTCTCGTATATGTGGCCTCACACTTACACACATATGGACTACAATTGCCAGAAACTCCCTTATTTCCATAAGTGTAACTCCTTTCCACTTTGATAATGAGCAGGTGGGTGAAAGGGAATTTTTGCTTCATAATTTCCTGATGCATTGTTGAGCATACAGATTAGTTTGTTCCTTTATATGTTTCATCATACTGTCTGTGAGGAAATATGAGAAAAATTCTATAGGTGCACTGTTCTGGTCTAAACTGACAACATTGCATATTCCGGATTGTCCTCAGAATAGATCGATGTCTGGTGTCTGGTGCACGATCAGTAGTCGTCCAACCTTCCTCAGAATCGGTGCGGCGCGCAGGTCTCGGCTTCCCCCTCGCCGTCAGTCTCGCTCGTTCTTCAGGCACAATATCGACGGGATTACTTGCTGCTGAAGTGCTTGGACACCTGCTCTCCTCTTCTGAATCTATCAGAAGAGTAGTATTTGCAAATAAAATCATAATTACGTACTGAGAGTTTTTCAGTGAAAATCTGAACAAAAATTATACATGTTTTGTTGTCAGAATTCTTTACCTGAACTGCCAGTAACTTCTTCTTGAACGTAGTCCACATCATCATCAGAGTCATCTACAATATCTTCCTCCGACAAATCAACGTCACTTTCTTCTAAATCACGATGTAATTCGCGAGCAATTTCTTCTTCCGTCAAGCCACGCTTCGCCATGTCGACGCTACTGAGACTGCGCGGGAAAAAATCGCCGCTCACAAAACACGACAAATGAAAAGGGAAACACACCCTTCCACAGCATGCCCGCACCGTCTAGTGACCAATACTCGAACTACAGTCCATGCAGTGCCTCCCAGACAAGTGGGAGCCGTAAGAACACACAAAGGAAGGAAGGGGAAGAACGAGAACTCGCGCCCGTAAAATTACGGGCGCCGGACTTTCGAGCAGGCCGCGCACGCCCGTATTTTTACGGGCGTCGGCACCTAAGTGTTAACAACGTACCGTATTTACTCGAATCTAAGCCGCACTTTTTTTCCGGTTTTTGTAATCCAAAAAACCGCCTGCGGCTTAGAATCGAGTGCAAAGTAAGCGGAAGTTCTGAAAAATGTTGGTAGGTGCCGCCACAACTAACTTCTGCCGTCGAATATATGTAGCGATTCACATGCATGCTTTTCAGGCACAAAGATAAATACTGGCGCCAAAACCTCTGCGTAAGTAAATAAATAAAAAAAAAACGATGGAAGACGAAATTTTTTCTCCGCCCCGAGTTTCGACCACTGCATTTTCATACATTATCCAACGAAGTAAATACAAATTCCGTATTGTTAGTCTTCGAATGTAGCAACATTTCAATGTACTGTACTACGAAAATCCGACTGGCAAGACTGTTTGGGATGTTTGTCAATATGGCCAACTCTACGTTCTGAATTTTTTCTACCTATGAGAAGAGATGGTTACTAATAGGAACTTTTATGAATTGTGAATCACATGCAGTATTCTCTTCACCATAAGAATAATACGTATATAAACATTTTGCCATGTATTCTTTCGTGTTTGCTGCTATCGCATTTAAATCCTGTCCGCTTAATAAACTACGAAACTAGAGTGAGACAACAGCAAACGCCGAGGAATATACATATCATTTCATGTTTATATTCGTATTATTCTTATGCCTAATAGTGATAGTCAGAAATGAAGCACGTCAATTGACTAGATTTTTAAATCTAAGATGACTAATTTCTGTGCAGAATGTTATGTACTAAAGAGACGTCTGCAAAGATTTTCAAACAGAAAAATTTTCGCTAAACTCTCGTTCAGAACATCTTCTATCATACACAGTCTATTATTTGGTTCTTGTTGATCGTCAAAGAAAGCAGCAGTGTTAGTAACAACAAATAGCAGTCTCTTGCCACTGTTTTGCTAATGAGACGATTTCTCTCTTTTTCTTTTTTTAATTGTAAGCGGCGGTAGTGCGCACAAAAGCAAGCCACGCCGCGAGCGGCGACAGGCCGTAAACACTGATTATCAGAATGCGACAAACAGTGCATGACACAGTACAGTAATGCATTTTCAGCTTAGAGTGACATAAACACCTATAACAAAGAGAACGGCACTTATAAGATCAAAGAAAAATAAGCAATCGATCCAAACCAGACGAAGCACGTGAAAAAGGAAGGGTACCCGTATAATTATGGACGGAGCGCCTGACGCATAGCTATGGCTACCTGGTAAAGCCTAACTGCTTAGCTTACTACGCGAACCAAACTACTGTAGCTGTATCGTCATTCATTCGACCTAAATTGTCTCTCATATTACAATGGACCAACTTTGTTTCGATTTGGAGGTGCGGCCTAAAACTTTACTCTCCCCTTGAATTTCGAGTCTCATATTTCAGATGCGGCTTATATTCGGGAAAATTTTTTTTCCTTGATTTCGAGTCTCATTTTTCAGGTGCGGCTTAGATTCGAGTAAATACGGTACACCCTGACAAGTTAAAATTCTTATCAAAGTAAACTGCCAACTATGCAACTAAATGAAGAAACTGAATATATGTAAAAGCAGACATAAGAGGGAGTTATAATGCTTTTACAGTAGGGACGAAGAGAGGGGAGACAGGAGGGGATGGGGAGTGAGTGGCATCAAAGAAACACAAACACGTGCAATTGCATGGGGAGGGGGGGGTGGAGGGGCGTTAAAAAGAGGGGGGGGGGGCAAGGGGGGAGGGAGAGTGCACTGAAGTATGCAAAAAGAAGACAATAGCATACTATTGTGTTCCAGAATTTTACCTCTTCTTTTTTCTTCTGCTTTTCATATTCTTTCAGTTTCCTGCTGTATTCATTTTTCTTTGTTATTATGTATTCCAAAATTGCTTCCTTATCAAACAAATACCCATCTGACCTGAAAATGAAAAAGAAACTTAATTGTTTTCAATACAAAATTAAATCAGAAAACTAATAAATAAAATAGAATTGCTGCAAGTACAAACCATGTTTACTGCTGATGACAGACATACATAAAAGTAAGAAGAAGACACATGGATATCTCTCATCCAGGTGTCTGAGTGTCCAGTTCTATTCCCCAAATGCTCTCCATAGATTAAGGTTATAGCTTTTTTCCTTGTGTCTTCTCCCATTAAATCTAAATACTAACTCCTGACCCTGGATACATTCTATTGCTGTTAGTTAACTTTTTGTCAGCTTGAAATATTTTTGTTAGAAACAACTTTTCTCATTGAAGTGCCATGTAAATTTATGGTGCTAAAAGACTGCACTTTGAGCTCTGCCTGTCTATACAAGCACAATAGAACCAGGGTGAGGAGATGACCCCCAAGTTGCCTAATATGGGCTGCTTAGCCTTATCAGCCATCTACCTCACTGATGTGCTGCTCAGCTTGAGATTGATAGCTTGCTTGCGACCCCCCCCCCCCCCTGCCCTTTCACCCCCTTTTTAGGGGTTCGAGTCATCTGTACAATGCTGGCTGTTACAACAGCTCTGCTTTCTGTAATGTGGAATGCTCCACCATCACACCAAACAGTGCTTTCTGAAACATGTACAGAAGTTACAGTAGAAGTACTGATGGCACTGCCTAATATTGACTGACTATATTAGAAAACTGATCACTAATTGAGTTTCCTGAGGAGGTACTAGGTGTGTATAAGCTACGTGTGTATAAGCTCTCTCATAGTACATACGTGTGTATAAGCTCTCTCATAGTACACTGCATTTTCTTTACAAGCCCTTTTGTTTGATACATTCGCAAGCACATTGCCATGGATTCCTGATTATGATATCTCTTTATCTCTTTGATCTGCTTTTAGGGAGAGATACTTGTGTCTTGGATAATCTTCTCTGCCAAGTACTTTCCCTAGATGGCCTTCAGGGCACTAAGCTACCTAGAATAAACAAGGAAATTCACTACACCTCTCTTGCTTCAGAACAGTGAGGTTTGTGAACTACCCAACACTGAAGACAATGAATTCAGATTTTAACTGAATTCTTTAGGTGTAATCTGAAGCAATAACAGAGAATTCAATTAAATCACACTGCTTGGAGCCATCAGTGTAAAATAAATATCATTTTGCCTGCTTAAAATACAGTGTCATATACGCTGGTATGAAAACATTATAACATGAGTAGCTCAATATTTATTCTCGGTCTGCTAATTGAGCCCAGCAGCTAATGGCCCCAACACTGCAACAGAACATTTACATCTACTAAGTCGCTTCCAGTATGATCGTTTTGATCTGGATGCCCCCTTCAGCAGAATCTTCACAGTATCCATCTTAAGTGATTTACAGAAATCATACAAAGCCTTGATTTGGAATGCTGGGTGAAGGTTTGAATAACCGTCCTCATGAAAACAAATGCAGCGTCGTACTACTGTGCCACATTGCTCAGTAACTCATTGTGGTAGTTTAGAATATTTATTTTTTTCAGATGCGGCAGCCAGTTAGATGGGTATCAAATATGAAGCCCAGAAAAAAAAAAATCATGTTTTAAAAATTATGAACGCTGCCCTTAAGTTGCATTTGATGTACATCTAGATTTTGTTTAATCTGACTCTGTTGGTAAATACATAGATGAACCTTTTCTTTTTCTTCTGCATTCTGGGCGTACATGTGGACAAGGAAAAAAAAAAAATTTAAATTTCCAGATTTCTCCCGGTTAACACTCTCTGTATGTACCCGTCCCTAGAAACCAGGCAATTTTGCCAATATTTAAAAAATCACTGCATCAAATCTACTTTTTGGATTGTGGCAAATTTGGTACCATTTTGAAGCTGCACTTTTCTACTTTAATTCTGTGCAAAAGAAAATACTTTGGAATGCACAGCTTTAAGGTACAGTTATAGAAATCACATAGGTGTTTTTAAGAATTTAGAAAAGTCATACAGTTATTTATTTTTAACTAATATTATGGCACTACATAACATCTTTCTGTCAATCTACAATAATTGCATACAAATTTCACACAGCATCATATTGTTTTTTAGTGTGGAAAATTTTGAAGCAAGGTTCCAGAAAGAGTGAAACACCACACTGTTCGCATTTGTACCGTGTCTCTTTGCGAGAAGCTTTGCCATTCTCTTTCTTGCTCCTGGCACTGCAAACATGACGCACACGAGCAGCATATTTCTTTGTAGTTGGAGGTATGTGCTGCAAAAAATGTCTCTTTGTTAGCCAACCTGCAGTTCCTTCATTCCTTAGTATGACTTCAACTGTATCATCTTTCAACAAGCTGAGCTGCAAGCACTGTTATGAAGTCCGTTATTGTGAGTTTCTTGCTGTGCACTGCATTGTATAGCCAAAAAGCATTTGATACTCCGATCAGCAGCACAGTTCTGTGCTGGAATGGATTTACTGCAGGTGCTGGTATCCGATATACACCCCAATTTTATTCAGTTTGTAATCCAGTACCTGAAGTGGTTTCATTACTACAGACCCATTTTTCTTAGTATGCATACCAAATTTGGCCTGATGCCTTGTAGACAATGTATACACCTCCCTCTTATCCTTCCACTTCATTGCTAATACATTATCTTTACACCGGAAAGACATTTCGCCCTTTCTCAGCTTATTAGATACTAAATCTTTATGTAATCCTTTCCTACATTTGTTCACAGTACCAACAGCTCCAGTACCTTTGTCAGCCAGTTGTTGAAAAAGTTCTGGACTGGAATAAAATCGGTCTAAATACACAGTATGACCTTTATTCAGCAAGCCGCTGTCAAACAACTATAGCAATACAACAGTGGACGAAGAATTGTCAACAATATGCTTACCAGCATAAACTTCAAAGTTTACAACATAGCCACTACTGGCTTCAGCAACAGCATAAATTTTCAATCCATACTTACGAGGCTTATTTTGCATGTAAACATGGAAATCACACAACCTCGAAATGGGCATATGCCTTCATCAATTGTCAGTTTTTCTGAGGGATGATGTGCCCAGATACATCGCTCCTTCAAATTCTTATAATAAGGTAAAACTTTATAAAGTGGGTGAAATCCATCTTCACCTGGTTTTTTCTGTTTAGAATTGTCAACAAGATGTAAGCACAACAGTATCTGAGTAATACGCAAACAACTCGTAACTTGGGGGCAGAAGTTACAACAAAGAACAGGATTAGTGCTCCAGTGGTCCACAATTTTTGGCTTTCTTGAAATACACATGTGGGAAAGCATACCCAAGAAACGCCTCATCTCACTTGTAGTTACTGGCTTCCAGGAACTCAAAACTGAATTAGGCTTCATGCTATTTCCTCTTCTTTTCTTCTGGATTGTCTGTGATGCATACAAATTTGTCTGTACCTCGAGTTCTTTTACATCAGTAAAGAACACTTTACTGCAATTCAGTACAGAGCTTGAGTCATCAATATTCACTAGAATCTGCCTGGGTGTAGTGTTGACAGGCAGAGGTCAGTAGGTGTCAAATTCAGTCCAGTCAACATCTTTTGGATGTGGCGCAGCCGCTGGATTTGAAGTAACACCTTCAACAACATTCTCGTCTGCATCTGAAGACAAGCTGTCGTCGATCTCGCTCTTTAAAAGGAATATCACATTATATGTAACTACATATATCTCTTACAGAAGACATGTTCAGAAGAAATGTGTATACTGCACAATTACGAGCAGTGATATCCCATTGAAAATTCGGGAATACGTATCTTCAAACACACCATTGTATTCAGAATTGCCAGAATCACTCTCTACATTTTCCAGAGTCCTGCTATCATTAATCTAATCCGTGATTTCTGTGTCTGATAAACCCTGCCAAGACATGATTACAAACATGAAACAACAGGACGACGTAAGGAAGACAGAACGCAAAGTTAAGTTTTAATATGAGTTACGGCACCGTAAACAACACTGCTATGCCATCTACAGACGCTTTTTGTTACTGAATATCTGTAAAACGTATATTGCTGGCCAAAGCCGTAGAAATAACGTTGCAGTGTTTTGCATTTAATTAAATGTAAATTTTACGGGTCTGGTGATTTTCGCGCGATCCTAGGTCCGTAAATTTTACGGGTTTGGTGCTTAGAGTGTTAAAAATACACTTTTGCCAGGCTGAAAGCATATATTTTCCATTTTAAATGACACTATACTTTCCCTCAGAGTTGTAGAACTTAGCAATCATTTGAATGATGAAGGTTTCATATACCAGCGTAGAACTTCCCGGCACTTTAGGAACAGAAACCAGCAACAAACAATGCATTTTGGAAAGATCATTGATGCACAGAAACATTTACACTACATGTTTTCATATTACAAAAACATAAACATGAATTCCATCAAATACAGCACAGTAGCTTCCAAAGCACTGAAATTGATGTTGTGCTGTGCAACATGCTTTTGTAAGCCAATCATAGTTCATGTCACACAATCTCGCCAGCCAATGATAGCAGGTATTCAGAGAACCGGACACATCATGCAGTCAGCCAACAGCACCTTCACTATTACATACAATACAAATACAAGAAAAGCAAAGCTTTCACATATAATATTGGTCACCAAAAATTTTAGCTTTTTTTCTGAGCACATGGTTAGCAAGATTCTAAAAGCATACTTAAATTGCAGTAGTCAGACATTTGTGGTAAGTATGATTATAAATTTCACTGATGTGCACCGAATGTTTCGTGGGTTACCTGGCTGAATACATGTTCTATCGAGCACCTCAACTTTTCGACAGAAAAGACAATTATATGTGAAACTCCTCAAGAACGCAACTTGCACCTCTTTTAAGGATAATTATGCTTTTTGCTAAAACTGTTATCTATGAAAGAATTGAAATAAATATGAAAAACTTATTTTGATGCTTGGAACTTTTTAGCATGTATTATCTTTTAAGATATAGCAAACAAAAATGTGCCAGTAAAATTTTAAATAATTGCAGAAGAAGGTGGTGCACATTCTCACACAACACATAATTCATCTTGAGTAAAAGGAAATTTACTTGGACAGTAACACTTCTCAAATGACCATTTACAATATTCTCCCATGACCTGTTACATATGATGTCATGCACATCGAAAACACTTTGTTATATTGCACAGTCTTCGTCCTAAAGCCTTTGACACATTTTGTTGTCAGCGGACACTTGTGTGTGCATTATGAGTGGCTGTTTGCTAATTGCACATTTTCTTTGCAACTTCAGTTTTATTTTGGTGCTATTCTCCACTTTTGTTTTACTGCCGCAATTTTATTCTGTAATAATGGGCTGAAGTAAAATTTTTTGTTAGGGTATCAGTTCTTACCAGCCAAAATTACAAAAATGTAACTGAAAAGTAAAACAATGAAAAATTCTATGAATTCTACAGAAATTTCTTGGGGTTTTCCTGGATGAAAAAAATTCCTGCCTTTTTCCTGGATTTCCTGGTTGTCCCGAGATGTATATGCCCTGGCACTTCATATGATAGCCCTTTGTCTATTACAGTGATTACGCCTTCATTACCCTCCACAGGTTGCTTCATCCCACTGGATATTTCCTTACCTTGTGAGAGAATGTCACAGCTCATTTTGTTGATATGTTTCCTCCATTTTACCCTGTTGTTTTCAATTTGGTTATGTTACATACTTTTAGAGTCTCCCTAATACTGTCATTTCTCTATCTGTTGCTCTGTTATAGCCTTCTACAGCCCTCAAAAAACTCATATAGGTTGCCCATTTCTTATTTTAGTATTTCTAAATGACTCAAAATTCATTTATGCAATGGAAATTAATTTGCTTTTCTGTCCATGTTTCATTATTAATATCTGTTCAATGTTCCACTAATATTTTCAAATTTTGCTACTTTGTTGTGGATGATCTTGCCTTACTCATATACGATTTCAGACAATTAATATGATTAACATATGCATCAGTATAACAAGGATGTACGCAGGATTCAAAATTTATTACTATATTTGTTTCACAAAATTTGAAAAGTCTTTGAGCTCATGTAATACAACCTGTCTCTATGTAGTTTTTCTGTCTCTGTCTGCAATTTTAATGTGTAGAAAGGATGTGCAAACAGTGAAAGTCCAGTTTGGAATATTAACAATATTATGAAAAGGATACATTGCTACTTACTGTAAAAATGACACGCCGAGTTGCAGACAGGCATGATGAAAAGACTGTTACATATAAGCTTTTGGCCAAAGTGCTCTTCTGAAAAGAGAAACACATGGTCATTTACTCCAGACTGCAACAGGGACATGTTGAACAGAAGCAACAACCTGGTAACATCAAGAAGCTGTGATGGAGGATGAGAGTGGAGTTAAAGGCGGCAGAATAGAGCGGAAAGGAGAGAAACAGATAAGGGTGAAATACTGGTGGGTGCACCAGCAGAGAGCAGTGCACAATGAAGGTGAGGGGAGATGATAAGTGAGGAGGTGACAGGACAGATGAAATGGAGTGTGTGGGACAGTAGGTTACTATAGGTTGAGGCATGATGATTTTGGGAGTGAGGAAGGTGTTGTAAGGATAACTCCCTTCTGTGCTGCTCAGAAAAGTTGGTGGCGGAGGGATGATCCAGATGGCATGGGTTGTGAAGCAGTCATTGTAATTAAGAATATTACGTACCCTGAGACAGAACAGGCAGTTGTACATAACACACTGAATTTCAGTGTCTGCTTCACAACCTGGGCCATCTGGATCAACCCCTCCACCACCAGCTTTTCTGAACTGCGCAGATGGGAGTTATCCTTACAACATATTCTCCACTCCTGAGATTATCCCAGCCTCAATCTACAGTATCATCCTCTCCCTACACCCATTTCTCCACCATCTGTTCTGTCACCTCCTCACAGTTTGTCTCCCCTTCACCCTCATTGTGCACTGCTCTCTACCAGAGCACCCACTGGTCTTTTCACCTTCTCTGCTCCCCACCCTTATGCTCCCTGTTCCACCCCCCACCCCCCTCCCCACCGCACAGCCTCCTGACACTGTGCCAAGCAGCCCTGTCATGCCACCTATACTCCCCGCATGCTCTTCCAGGCAGAGCTAATTCCCCTTCCTCCACCCGTACCCTGCTATCCTTCCCCATCTCACTCCAGATTGTTGTTCCTGTTCAATGCATTTTTGTTGCAGTCTGGCTGGAGGGACCGGAGCTAGTGACCATGTGTCTGTGAGGTTTGCTTGCTTGTATGCATGTGTGTGTGCTTTTCTTTTTTTGACAAAGGTTGTGGCTTAAAGCTTATATGTAACATTTTCTTCATCGAACCTGTCTGCAACTCAACGTGTCATCTGTACAGCGAGTAGCAATCTATCCTTTTCATAATATAGTAAAAAGGAGATGCATTAGTCACAGTTCTTTTTAAGGACCCATAACACAAAAAATATCTAATCAGGAATGTTTGCAGCAGATTCGAAACTGGGAAAACATGTATCTAATGTTTAAGCATTCATCCTTCTGCTTCATGAATATTCTTTTTTAAACCTGTTCCTTTACCATAAAGTATTAGTCTATGATGTTGAAAACTCCAAAAATATGTTTCACAATGTAGCTACTTGTCCAAATACTTTTTCAGCAAAAAAACAACCTAATTAATTCATAGGGGGCAAAATCTGGACTAAGTAACAGCAGCTCAAACCAATGGTCAAGCTTCTCCCTATTCATTCCTTTTACTTTAGAATATCTCACAGCTGCACACAATATTTACAACTGTGTAGTACGTCAACTATTTTTGTACAAAGAGAATTAGGCCAGTATATGAATGGTAGAGAAAATAATTAATGTAAAGCAATAACAAGAAAGTGATGTTAAGTGACAGCTTACGTAATAACAGGGTCTCTGCAAGGCTGCAATGTCAGGGAACAGCAATCAAAATCTTTGATAGAATCCTTTCCCACCCTCTGAGTGTTTGTTCCATAACCTGATGCCTGAGCATCTTTCTTCTTTTCATGATACGTGTAGACTGCTCCCGCAGTGCAGTTTCTTGCATGGCGTGTCATCTCTTATCACTTAACCTGAAACAGAACCAAAGAATAGTAGCATACCAAACCACATGTAATAGAATATAAGCAATCTCTTACCCACTCTCTTGTACAAAATTCACTGTCATTCCTTGACAGTAAAGAAAATGAGTATTTTACACACAACACCATTCTTGCTGCCTCATGTGCTGTGATTACACTGACTGTTGAACTGTCTTGGAATTCTGGTTGTGATTCAATATCATCATATGTACATGGAGACCTGACTTTCCATTAAAGATGTTATAGCAAGTGCAAAATTTCAGACCTTTGCTTCTTGTGATGACATTCTGACTTGCACTCGATGAAACGGTGGTGGTGGCAGTGAGGAGGAGGAGGAGGAGGAGGAGGAGGAGGTGGTGGTTGGTTGTGTAGGAAGGAAAAAATAATGGGTGTACTTCCTCACCTCATTAAACCTGTTTGTGCATATTCATGTGTGCCTAAGTATGACCCACAATTTTTTCTTGATACTTTATAAGATAAGGGGTGCTGCTACATGCTAGGATTTGCTAAGGACATGTTAATTTTAAGCTGCATCTCCACTTGTGTGCATGTGTCAAGGCGCACAACTCTTCTTCAATATGTGTGCAGAGAGAAACCACACATACTAACCAGTGATCAAGCTTTGCTGCAAGCTGCTGTTACTGCTATAGTTGGTACAGTTTTGACACAATGACAAAATTGTGTGAGGAAATAAGCATAAGCACTATGTTAATGGAAAGCTTATGTATTGTAAAGTATGTGTGAGTGTGGTGGAAGAGATAAAGAGGGCAAGCAGTATATTGTCTAAAAACTTTACTCTTATGTCACTGAAGAATTTCGAGGTAATATGTCATCTTGTTGAGCCATTGTTAGCAAAGGAGAATACAAACTATAGAGATGTTACACCAGAGACTTCAAGATTAGCTCTAACACATCAGTTTATAGTTACCGGAGGACAATTAGCAGAGTCTGATATTTACAACATAAATATCTAACATAATTTTGAAGTTTACTAGGCTCTGGAGAAATCCCTGGAAAGCTATACAAAGGTAAGTTAAGTTGATGATTACTTATTATTTCTTTCTCTGGAAAATGAACTACTTAGTTGATGTTTAACATTTACAGCTGGTAGGGCAACGATATGTAAATATGTGGTTATTTCAGAATTGTGTATGTGTGTGGGTGGGTAGCCGAGGGGGGTGGGGAACAGTATGTCTTATTTTATGAAGTGTTTATTTATTTTCAGCTTCCAAACTCTATAGAAGAGTGGTTGGATGAAGTGCAGAATGTTAAAGTGAGGTGAAATTTCTCAAACTGTATGGCGTGGCTTTGAAAAGCAAACATGCAGCTCTCGAGTACAATAGTGGAAGTAACTATTTCAATTACCTACAAAATTCAAGTGTTATTTCATTTTCTCTCATTAACACAAACTGTTTAGTTCAGTCTGTGAATATATTCAGGGGAGACTCCTGTGTCTGAGGGCAGTGGACAGGGTGCGCAAATTGGAAGCATGCTTGAATTTGCACCATTGTACATGCATAGTTGCCTCTTTAAGCAGTGGCCACATGCACCTAGTGCTTACAAAAAGCTGCACAGGTGTAAACAAACCTTTACAATAACAAATATTTTAACTGTCAACACATGATAAGTTTGTGATTAAACAGAACTTACAAGACCTAAACTTGTTCCAAGTCTGATTCTGGGCCACTCCTTTAGAATAACTCAGCTAAACCCCATTTAGGGAAAAAATTTTGGTGCCAACAATTCACTACAAAAAGGTTTATATTGCCTAAAAAAATTCAAAACTATTGTCTACGACACTCAGCCACAAGTAAGCTATCTAAAAGGGCTATATAAATTAATAACAACGAAACATGTCATAATATTATGTCCTTATTAAACAATGTCATTTTCAACAACTACACTGTAAATAGACAATGCTTACTGTGTTTCTGAATACTACAATGCACGGGCCGTATATGAAAACTTATGCACCACGCTACAACTGGAAGAATTCTTTAAAGCATCAAGACACGTAACAGTGCAGAAAAAGAATTGTTAACTTCCGGAAACGTACACTCAATCCACCTATGGAAATTTGAGGCTAAATGCAATAGCTCACAGAAAAAGAATACAAACAATAAAGGACCCACTTTGACTCACTAAGCTTGATTACGTAACTATATCTTTTAACAATCAAAATGAACATTTTCTTCTTGTGGGGTAACACAGCCATATGTTTATTAAAAGACGTATAGAAGTATTCCATCTCGGCTCAAAAAAAAAGCCAAGTTTGAACACACAATATGTCTTTTAATAAAAAGAAATCATGAAAATATAAGCTAGAAAGTGTGCAAATATAAAAGCAAATCACTATCTAACCACAATACAAATGAAATGTATTCCACAAACAAGGATTCCAAGACAAGTGCACAGAACTCATAAAATTGATACTGAAGCTTTGAAAACGAAACAAGAATTTCAGGAACAGCTAAACATAGACTCAGAAGACTGGGGGGAGATTTAAACAATGTAAGTCAAAACAGCCCTTGAGATAGCACCACTCAAAGATACAAAAAGCAGAGATGGTGGAATGAACAGCGTGAAAAAGCATTACTGCTTACAAAACAAACCTGGCAGAAATGGTACTCCACCAAAAGAAGTGACGAGTGTTTCAACTTAAAACAACAAAGGAGTCAAACATAAAAAAAAAAACAATGAGGGAACTCGAAAGGAAGCTTGAAAGAAACCAGATATCACTAATTGAGAAAGTCTTCCAAAGGAACACTACTTGAACTTCTGTAAAACTTTTAAACAAAGCCTCCAAACTTACCAAACATCTCAGTGCTTCAAAAATGAAGAGGGGAAATTATTTCTAAATAACGAAAGAAACCGTGAAATACTAGCAAGCTTTTCAAGTTGTTATTAAACTATGAGGAACCGAGAGCAACATTTCTATAACAAAATCCAGGGTGCACTGACACAAACTCAGAACCCACTAGCATGGATGAAATCCGGAAGTACGATTAAAGAACGAGAAGCCCCTACAAAAAATTCAGTACCTTAATGCTGAAATGTGGAAAATGGCACATGCTAGTTTGAAGCAGATGAACTCCTTCAAAAAATCTGGGAAACATAACCTATACCAAAAGACTAGAAAACAGCAATAGTTCACCAAATCCACGAAAAAGTAGATAAAAACTGACCCCTACATGTATAGAGGAATTTACGTCCTTCCAGGTACTTATAAATTCTTTCAAAATCATCACAAAAACAGGTTGGAAAGCTAACTGGATCAGACTCAAAAAGAGCAGGTGGTATAGCCAAGGGCTGAGAGAAGGTCATGGATAACAGAGACCAAAGGGTGATGAGAGTAGCATCGGTCTATAGCCTGCAAGCTGCTCATTGAGTCACTACTTATTAAAACACTGTGAAGGCAAGCCTGTGCGACAAAATGAAGGGCCCTATTAATGGCTAGCCGCTCTGCTGTGAACATACTACACGATCCTGGTAGTAAATGTTGTTGCATGCCAGTAGGAGACGTAAAAGCATATCCCGCCTTATCTTTAGTTTTAGAACCATCAGTGTAGAAGATGGTAGCACCCTGGAACTCTTCAAGAGTGGAACATACGAAACACCACAATATCATATATCCCTGGACCCCGGAACAGGTTGGTCCTAATCCGTGGTCGAAGCACCATTCAAAGGGGGGGGGGGGGGGGGGGTGCAGGATGAAATACATGGGGACTTTCCCACGAGTGGAGATCCCAACAGGGGGAAGTGAGACTTATTCCAACATGCAATCCCACCTGAGGGCAGACATCAGGAGGGAGACATCCCTTGTTTGCAAAGAGGATGGGGTACATGGGATGATCAGGGAATCGCCGAATGGTGATTGCGTCAGAAACGGGGAGTTGGATCCATCATGTTTGTAGATGGCGATTCCTCGCTACTGCAAGGAGAATATGGACAGGATTAGTGCGAAAGACACCGGTAGCCAGACACAGCCCATGATGATGAACAGGGTTAAGTAATTTCAGAATGGGAGGAGCTGCTGAGCCATAAACCTAACAACCATAATCTAGTCTGGACAAACCATAACACTGTAAAGATGGAGAAGAGTAGCACGGTCTACACCACAAGATGTGTGGGGCAGAAGGCAGAGAGTCTTAAGCTTCTGCATGCAGGTAATCTTCAGGTGGCAAATATGGGGCAACCATGTCAGTTTTTTTATCAAAACTAAGGCCTAAGAAATGGGACTGTGCTACAAAATTTGGGTGCTGGTTCCCTGCATAAAGTTCTGGATTCGGGTGTACTGTTGATCAATGGCAAAAATGCATAACCTGCGTTTTGGAGGGAGAAAATTGCAAGTCATGAGAGAGGGGCCAAGCAGAGGCCTGTCGGATGGTGCCTCAGAGCTGGCACCCAGCAGATGCTGAGTGGGAGCTTCACCAGTAACGAAAATCGTTGACATACAATGCTGGGGTAACCAGAAGCCCAACAGAGGTTACAGGCCCAATGATTGTTTTGTTTTGTTTTAAGGCACAAAAACAACTAGGGTCATATATGCCCATGTCAGAACTGACAAGCCCATTGATGGCAATGAGTGACACTTAACACAGAACCCTGTGGGATACTGTTCTCCTGGATCCAGGAAAGGGAGGGGGGGGGGGGAGGTGGTGCTGATTGAAGCGCAAACTCATACCTGGATAAAATGTGATGGCACCAAGCCGCTTGGTATGCTTTCTGTTGGTCAAAGAAGACTGCGACACAGTGTTGGCTGTTATAAAAGCTGTCGGATTGCTGTTTCCAAGGTGAGTAAATAGACAGTTGTAGACTGTCCTTCCCAGAAGCCACATTGATACAGGGACAAAAGGCCCTGAGATTCCAGTATCCAAAATAATTAGAAGCTAACTGTTCTCTCGAGCAGTTTACAAAGTACGTCGCTCAGGTTAAATGAGCAGTAGCTGTCGAGAGATATTGGGTTCTTCCTGGGATTAAGGACAGGGATAACTATGCTGTTGAAGACCCTGAGTAGATGTTGCCACTGGGTAACGTCCAAGCACTGGATCATCTGGTTGTGGATGGAATTTGGACCTGGGGCCATGTCATGTTTAGAAGTATGAGTCTTCAAGAATCCCCACTCAGTTTGGTGGGTGTTGAAACACTGGAGGGTTTCTTCAAGTTGGCGTTTCCGTCAGAGAAAGGTAGCAGGATAGCAAGAGGATGCTGATGCTGTCGCAAAGTGTGTCGTGAGGTGTTCTGCAAGAGCCTACACAGAGCACCCTGTAGGATAAGACCCTGGACAGTTGTCGCTGGAGGCCCAGCTTGGACCAAACCTGTGATGAAGAGGCATATATTCCCAGGGAGGAAACACAGCGTACACAGCATTCCTTTTTACTCTGCTTAATAAGGTAGAGAGGCTTAGCATGGAGACACTTAAAAACAATAAGGTTGGTCTGTGCAGGGTGCTGTTTAAATCGTTGCAGTGTCTGTCGGCAGTCCTGCATAGCGACTGCTACTTCCTTGATCCACCATGGTACCAACTGACAACGAGGGGGACCTGTGGATAGGGAGATAGCAGTGTCAGCAGCTTGAAGAATAATGGCAGAGACGTCTTTCATGACCACATCAATGCAATCTGAGAGAGGTATAAATGCCAATTGGCTTTGCAGAATGCCCTATATGGGGGCCTGTCTGCCTGGCAATAGCAGAGGAACGATAGAATCACCAGAAAGTGGTCACTGAGATCATCATTGGGTGACCAATGTAGGGAAGCCACAAGAGCAAGGGAGGGGATTGTGTGATCGATAGCAAAAATGGTGCTATGAACGGCATTGAAGTGGGTAGGGGAACTGTCATTGAGAAGACACAAATAAAAAGTCCATAAGAAGTTGAACAATGGAAACTCCAGGTAGGAATATCAACAATATGGAAAAGACAGTCTGCTTCTTACTGTACAGCAAACATGTCAAGTTGCAAACAGGCACAATTAAAAGACACTTACAAAAAACTTTCAGCCACAGTCTTCATCAGTAAAAGAGGCAGAAACATCGTTCATACAAACAAGGAAGCACATCTATCTCTCTCTAATACACACACACAAAACTGGCAGCTGCAGCATCCTGAGCCAGAACGCAACTACCAGGTAGGATACAAGCAGGAGGTTGTGGGCCAGGAAGGTGAGGAAAAAAAGGAGCAAAAACGAAGAGGAGTGGGCAAAGATGAGCGGATGCATTGGTAGAGGGCTGCAAATCAGGGTGTGAGATGAGAATAAGGAGGAGATAATAGGACAGAGTGGGTGGAAACTGTTGGGTGGAGGGTTTGGGGACAGGTTTACCCAACCCCATCATGGTCCGGGCCACCTGTGAAAGCAAGTCTGCTGCAATCATTGCATAGCTTTTTATATTGGTATGACTACCAACCAGCTGTCCATCAAGACAAATGGCTACTGCCAAACTGTAGCCAAGAGCAAAGCAGACCACCCTGTGGCACGCCATGCAACTGAACATAACACACTTAATTTCAATGGTTGCTTCACTACCGGAGCCATCTAGATCCACCCCTCCACCACCAGCTTTTCTGAAATATGCAGATGGGAGTTATCCTTACAACACATTCTCTGCTCTTCTAATTATCCTTGCCAATTTCCCCGTTGTAACCTTCATCTTGCAGTTTTTCCGTGTGTCTTACGCAAGCTGACCATGCAGATGTTGAGATGCTGTCTATTGCCTCATGTGTAAGTCTCTCAACATCTGCAATTTTGACTGTATTGTTCTTTCCCACAATATATGCTTTCACCTGAGCCCATACCAGCTACACTGGGTTGTAATGGCAATGGTATGGGGATAATCTAACGATACGGTGTCCACAATGCTTTGCAATTTCATCTATCTCATAAACTCTGTATACAGGCTTCTGCTGATTGACAAGAACCAGCAATTCTGCTCTGGTATGTGATGAGTTATGAGGTATACCATTAGATGACAGCCATGCAATAATGTCTGCCTTTTTGGAGTTCATTTTTTGGAGCTTTGTTCACTTGCACTGAGTGGATGCTCGCACTGTCCATGACTATAACTGAAAACGCAGGAATATGTGGCAATAATTGTTGTGTAAACCACCTTTAGAAGACACCGTACATCATTTCAGAGTGGTAATCTTCAGAATTCTTAGTCACTGATGCCTTAAAAATCAGTTTACCCTGGGGAATACAGCCAGCATCTGCTGATCCGATATGAAGCACTGTAATTCTGTTACCCTTACCAATAGGAACTTTTAATCCACCATATCCATCACTCATTTTCCAGCACATAGCCCTTGTGTGGTTCTGATTAACAAAAGTTTCATCTAAGTAATAAATTCGAGATGTGCCAGCTTCTCTGGTCTCCTGCATTATTCTAAAAAACACAGTCCTTGCAGCTACAACATCACTACATTCCATTAATAATTTCCTACCATCGTTCGTTCTCTAATACTTGAACCGCATGTCTTTCAGTATCCTCAGCATGGTCCATTTGCTTCCGTTAAAATTTTCAGCTTCTTTCATATGCAAAACTAGTTTCTCTGCTGTTGAATACTCGCCTTCAGCATACATGCTGAACACTATGTGCTGCAAAATGTTTTTCGCAAAATCATCTGGCTCACCCACTTCCTTTTTGCGGTTGTGTTGCCTCCCTGGCGATTTGAAATCACCTGAGCCGCAGGCTCGCATTGACATCTTAGCTTCGCTGGATATTCTCTAAACAGTCCTGGAACCAAAACCACACGTTTCAGCTGCCTGTTCCTAGCACTTGGCAATGGCATGACATGCGCCTTGTGCCAGCGTGGATTCAGCGGAAGATTGTCTCTTAAAGTATTGGTCCACACGAAACACTATTCCTCTTGCCTGTTGATGTAGCACTTGGCGAGATTGCTTACCATCACTCATAATGAACATTATAAATGCAGTCAGCACTCAGCACGGAACTACGACTTAAATAACACAGCACGACCTGCACAGAATGAAGACAAGAATGTCACTGGCGCATGATTGGCTGTGAGTCACGTAGTACAATTCCGCATGCTTCTGCGCATCCTACCCTTTCGCGCCTTCATAGCTGCTCTCCACTCTAGTACTGATCAGGTAGTGGGAATAATGTTTCATCACAACAGAGTGAGTCTGGCTAGGGAAGGGAAGGCTGCAGGGTCATACGAAGCAGCATTCATTCATCCACTACCTCTCAATGAGATGGCCATTTGAGAACGGCCAGATTTTTACAGCTTGATATGCTTCACATGCCAAGGATCCACCCTGATACCACCCACTCTTATCAGGGGCTCTCCCCACGGGTACCACCAAGCCACAGCAAGGACTGTCTGGCACAGTGGCAGTTTCCAGGAGTTCTGATGCTCCAGGAAGACAAGCAACCACTCCTTGGCATACATGGGGAGGTAACAGATCAAGTATCACTAGTGTGATCCCTGTGTTGTCAGGGGGCTAATTCAGATGGGACAAAACAGCCCCACCATATGGCCTGGCTGCATGTGGTGGTGACCTAGCAAGGGGCAGGGGTGCTATACCAAGAAAGTAAGGAGAGGAGAGGAATCCATGCCATATATACCAGGGAGGGAGTTCCTCCCCAAATGGCTCACACAAAAGACAGAAAATTTAGAAGTGGAGGTCAAACCTCAAGAAATGGGAAGGCACCAAAAGCCCCAAAAATGATGACAGAGAACAGGCAAGAGGAACAAAATCGCAAGGAATACCAGGAACCAGTTGGATTGCCAGGTTGACATAAATAAAAACACTGATAAGGGAAAAAGGGGGGGGGGGTTGGCAGTGGGGAAGGTACCACGATGGGGAGGGAGGACATGGTGAAGGAAATGTAGCCCAGGAAGGAGGAATGGGCTGCAATAACTAGGGGCCCCATGTGCACCATGCACAAGCCCACAAAAGAACTTTTAGCCCCCTGGGAAAACACTCCAGCATAGCTTACTCCAAGCTAACAACCAATCACGGGTACCTGACCTCTTCCAGAGGACATGGAGTACACTCAGCAGAATCCCTATCAATCATGGTAGAATTGGTGATCTTACTGCACATATGGGAAAGACTTGGGAGACTTGGTGATCTTACTGCACATATGGGAAAGACTACCACCGCAGAGTGCACCTGTGGTTCTCGACGACAGACTAACACACACATTACTGAGGAGTGCCCTCAAAATTCATATCCTGAAAACCAAACAGTCTTCATGGAACCTACAGTAGGTGTAATAAATTACATACATAATATGTCAGCAAATTTGGAAATTATGTACACATTTCAATTGTATTTCTAAAGTGATGTGGAACTGACATACAATTAATAATTATAATTTCCAGGTCGTGCATTTTTTGAAGTGCAAAATTTTGCATTTTTGAACATTTAAACATGGTTGCCCATCTTTGCACCACTTCAAAATCTGATCACGAGCAGATAATATCTGAGCAGATTTTTTCTGACGGTTCTTCAATAATGCGTATGACTGCATCACCTGCAAAATCTTTAAGGCTATTAATATAAATGATGGACAAGTTTCCAACACACTTCCTTAGGCCAGACCTGTAGCTACTTTTACATGTGTTGCATCTAGCACTGTTACCAAAATCCATGTTATCAGTTGTGAACATTTATTTGCAACTTGCAAGACAGTTCCAGTAGTTAGACACAGCCAGATGAACTTATACTACACTAGCAACTTGAGCTTCAATGTGAGAAGTTCAGATAGAATTACATGATTAACAAAGTATGTGGTGACAATGAGTTATTAAATGCTACAGTATTCATTAACATAATTAATGCTTTATTAGTAACACAGAAACTGAAATCTCATATCAAAATTAATTGGCATATTGTGCATTACATGTGTTTTTAAGAACTTTACATGTGTAACTAATTGAAATAAATATTGCAGAGAAAGCTCAATACTGCACTGAAAGCTACAGATCACTGCCTAGCTTCCCACACAGTCTTTCCAATGATTTGTCGAAAATTAATTTTCTTTTCCATAATGTCTAAATCTTTCAAAGAATACATTTCTTGTTCTCAATCTTGTATCTGTTTTCCATCTAAAGGTCATCATGTTTTGGGACCCATGTCTAAAATAACACATATGTGAGATATTTTTAATCTAGGAACTTTTACATAGACAGGTTACTAGTGCTAAATGCAACCCCCAACCTGGAGGACTGGGTCTTTTTCTGTATGGTCTTCATCTCTCAGCCTTTGTAAATTCCTCTACCCACTGTAAGTCAGCGGTGCTGGTTTTGGTCCACCCCGAGTATTCTACCTCCTTGGTACCCTTAATCTCTGATGGATGGGCATTCCCCTAACCACCCCCTGGGCAAGTGCCCGATGGAAGACCTGCAATGTTACCTTCAGAAGATCCAGTAAACTACTAGACATTCACAATGTCACAATAGCAGAAATACAGTAAACAAAAGTGTTGGGCAGGTAGGCCTATATACAAGTTACTGTTAAATATACAACTTTTAACATTAGTAAATAAAGAGGTCCCCATGAGTTTGGAGCAGTCTTCTGCACCTAAAATGATTTTCTATTCACAATAATACCCTTTGAAGCAACACACTAATAAACTGTCCTGCACCAATTAATAACAAAGATGATAGGAGATTCTAAAGGAAAAGTTGGAAAAGATGTCATTTTCTAACTTACTCACAGACAACAGACACAGAAAGGCAATTAATGTCATATGACCATTCCAAGGAGCAGAAATTGGATCAAAACACAATCTAGGAATAGGTACAATGAGAATCAGGCTGAAAGCACCACCTAAAAAGAAAATTGGGCCTAGAAATGTGACTAAATACAAAGTTGAAGTTTCAAACCGATTTGTTGTTTTAAGTAGCAGGGTGGAAAACATTTAATGATCAGCAATGAGTGCATAAACAGAATAAAAGCAGTCATCCTCACAGCTGCAAGGAGTAACCTGTAGAGAGTAAAGAAAGGAAAGAAGAGCTGGTGTCATTAAGAATATGAGGAAACTGAAGGTAACATTGTGAAATTATGAAGGAAATGGCTACAAGCAAATAAGAATCTTAAAATACACTCCTGGAAATGGAAAAAAGAACACATTGACACCGGTGTGTCAGACCCACCATACTTGCTCCGGACACTGCGAGAGAGCTGTACAAGCAACGATCACACGCACGGCACAGCGGACACACCAGGAACCGCGGTGTTGGCCGTCGAATGACGCTAGCTGCGCAGCATTTGTGCACCGCCGCCGTCAGTGTCAGCCAGTTTGCCGTGGCATACGGAGCTCCATCGCAGTCTTTAACACTGGTAGCATGCCACGACAGCGTGGACGTGAACCGTATGTGCAGTTGACGGACTTTGAGCGAGGGCGTATAGTGGGCATGCGGGAGGCCGGGTGGACGTACCGCCGAATTGCTCAACACGTGGGGCGTGAGGTCTCCACAGTACATCGATGTTGTCACCAGTGGTCGGTGGAAGGTGCACGTGCCCGTCGACCTGGGACCGGACCGCAGCGACGCACGGATGCACGCCAAGACCGTAGGATCCTACGCAGTGCCGTAGGGGACCGCACCGCCACTTCCCAGCAAATTAGGGACACTGTTGCTCCTGGGGTATCGGCGAGGACCATTCGCAATCGTCTCCATGAAGCTGGGCTACGGTCCCGCACACCGTTAGGCCGTCTTCCGCTCACGCCCCAACATCGTGCAGCCCGCCTCCAGTGGTGTCGCGACAGGCGTGAATGGAGGGACGAATGGAGACGTGTCGTCTTCAGCGATGAGAGTCACTTCTGCCTTGGTGCCAATGATGGTCGTATGCGTGTTTGGCGCCGTGCAGGTGAGCGCCACAATCAGGACTGCATACGACCGAGGCACACAGGGCCAACACCCGGCATCATGGTGTGGGGAGCGATCTCCTACACTGGCCGTACACCACTGGTGATCGTCGAGGGGACACTGAATAGTGCACGGTACATCCAAACCGTCATCGAACCCATCGTTCTACCATTCCTAGACCGGCAAGGGACCTTGCTGTTCCAACAGGACAATGCACATCCGCATGTATCCCGTGCCACCCAACGTGCTCTAGAAGGTGTAAGTCAACTACCCTGGCCAGCAAGATCTCCGGATCTGTCCCCCATTGAGCATGTTTGGGACTGGATGAAGCGTCGTCTCACGCGGTCTGCACGTCCAGCACGAACGCTGGTCCAACTGAGGCGCCAGGTGGAAATGGCATGGCAAGCCGTTCCACAGGACTAAATCCAGCATCTCTACGATCGTCTCCATGGGAGAATAGCAGCCTGCATTGCTGCGAAAGGTGGATATACACTGTACTAGTGCCGACATTGTGCATGCTCTGCTGCCTGTGTCTATGTGCCTGTGGTTCTGTCAGTGTGATCATGTGATGTATCTGACCCCAAGAATGTGTCAATAAAGTTTCCCCTTCCTGGGACAATGAATTCACGGTGTTCTTATTTCAATTTCCAGGAGTGTAAAACTTATCTACTTGTAGGCACAAAAACAGGTTAAAAAAATAAACTGCACAAAACAGAAACAATGCTTAAAATGTCAAACTGAATCTACTCACAAATATCATCAAAATAATCACATCAGGTAAATGTGTGCCACAGTCAACAATCCGAAAGAGGTTTTTATTACAAATCTAGAGCGATGAAGGATAAGAATGACACTAAGATTATTGAACCATGCAAAATTTTATTAACAAGCTACGAATATTGTGACAATATGCCGGACAGTTTTGATCCAGAAGCACAAATTATAAATTCCAGCAGCACCAGGGTAACAATGACCAAATTCCAGAACCAACATATGAAGATGTACTGGGAAGTATAACAACCTAAAATATGGCAAGACAACTGAGAGCGATGGAATTCCATCTGACAGATACTCAAATGTGCAGGAAAAGTACTGCACTCATAAACTAAGACATACAAGCAGAATGGAAAGAACCATTAATAGTCACAATACATCAAAAAGTAGACAAGGATTATCAAAATGGATTTCACAGAAATAGATCAACTAATGGCAATATATTTATAATCAGAATGATACATAATGAAGTGTGGAAATGTAAACACAAAATATGATGAAACTTCCTGGCAGATTAAAATTGTGCGGGATCTACACTTGAACTTGGGACCTTTGCCTTTCACACGCACTTGCTCTATCAGCAGGCCACCCAAGCACGACTCGCAGCCTGTCCTCGCAGTCTCACTTTCACCAGTACCTCGTTGTGCAAATCCTGCTTGGGTAGCTCACCTAGTAGAGCACTTGCCTGTGAAAGGCAAGTTTTCCGTTCAAGTCTCAGTCCAGCACACAGTTTTAATATGCTAGGAAGTTTCATATGAGCACACACACTGCTGCAGAGTGAAAATTTCACTCTAAAAAAGACATTATTTGTCTAGTGCCAATAACTCCTTTCACAGGCAATCCCAAGCCCTAGCGCACTTGGGATTTCAAGTCAACTTCTAAATCTTTGTAAAATTTGCATGGATGACAACAAAAGTAGTCTTTTGGTAAATGGAATAAAATATGGCCATTTTAAAAATAAAACTGGACTAAGGCAAGTAGACGGTCTATTTCTCTTCACTTTACTGTGCCTTGGGGGAGAGAGTTGTGATGAAACTCAAGGTAGTACCTGGTGGCTTCCAACAAAGAAAAAAATTTAAGGTTTTAGCATATGCATATGAAATAATGCTCACTAGAAAAAGAGAAATAGATATTCACAGTTATTTGTGGAGCTCATGCAAGAAGCATCCAAAAACCTAAGAGTAAACAATCAAAAACAAAATACACAATAGTTAAAAGATGAAATGAACAAGACAACCAGCTGCATCTCACAACTGGGAAACATAAATTCAACCACATTTAACAGTTCAAATTTCTAGGTGCATTGATAGAGGAACAAACAGAAGTGAAAATGAGACTGCAAAATGCTAGTAGACATTTCTACAGTTTAAATTACTGGCACTAAAAAGATGCTATTTAACAAATCCTAACCTATGGAGTAGAAACATGGAGTTTAACCGAATTGTAAAGATGGAAGAGCAGGCACAACACACAAACCCATATGCTATCATGAAAAGCAACAGTAATGAGCACAATACATTCCAGAAGAATTTAGTGGTGAGGACATCTGATAAGAATGAAAGAGGATGTAGTGGTTTCAAGAATATTCGTGAAGAAGAGATTTGATAATAGACCAATGTGGAGACCCAGGAGTTCATGGATAAATGAAATTAAAACTCTATGCATCATGCTGGGAGTAAATAATCAGGAAGAAGTAGCACAAGATAGAAGCATTTAGAGGCAACTTGTGAGACTGGCACAGTAGCTTCAAGTCACGTAGAACTGAAGAGGAGGAACAAGAAAACTAATCATGTCATTCTACTGTGATATTATAACTGTGTTACAAATATATTAATGATTCTCAAGCATAAATTAACAAACAAAATCAGGGCGCTTAATTTCAAGAAGACTTGAATATATCTGTGAAAAAGAAAAAATACGACTAGATCTATATATTTATCATGCTCTGATCCGCAGAAACATGATCAGATATTAGTAGTAAACTATCATTTGCATTTCTCCAAATGCGTAGAACAGTCAAGTTCGAAATTCGCCAATGATAGGGTAACAATAAATAACAGAATATATACAGAAATGACTCTTATCACCCGATGAAACGTTTTATACGAATATCGCATATACTCTGATGGAGAACTAATGTACTAAAACTAAAGACGTTTACCTCTTGCTTGTTTTTGTTGTGAAGGTGTACTATATAAATTTCAACTTCTGCGACCACACATGAGTATGTCACATTATATGTATCTATAAAGGCAACAGATACAACACAATCACCCTAACTAGTTTTTATTATTTCATTTTTTCACTGAAAACTCTTCGCTATTCCTTCAAATGCACAAAACTCACATTCTAAAGTTAAACATAATCAATAAATTGGCTGACAATATCGATAACTCAATCGAACTTTTGACATGGTCGAGTATCGCTACAGACTAATTATCTGGGTACGATTTAAGCAGAGATTCCACTGGCATGATTTAAAAGTCGGATTTACAAGGTCGTGTATACAGGCGATCATCATAGGCCGCACCACCCGCTCCTTCCGCCTCCATGATTTCTACCTCACCATTTATGGTCGTCCTATCCACCTCACTCCTACCCTCAAATACCTTGGCCTCACACTGGACGCCACCTCACCTGGACTCCCCATCTACTTACCATCCAACACAAAGCTCACAACCGCCTCCGCCTCCTGAAACTCCTGTCCTGCCGGATGTGGGGTCTGCATCCATTCACCATCCTTCACACCTACAAATCCTTGATCCGCCCCATCCTCTGTTATGCCAGCGTAGCTTGGATTTCCGCCCCTCCCCGGTTCTATAAAGCCCTCCAAATCCTCGAACGCCATGCGCTCCGCCTCGCCTTCCGCATCCGCCTTCCGTCCCCCACGCGCATCCTCTATGACCTCATCCCCTTCCCCCACCTTCTCCTTTTCCTTGAACACATCCGCATACTATATATTGTCCGCCACCTTGATCCCCCTCAGCCCCTGGTGTCACCCTTCCTCTCCACCCCACCCAGTTGCCAGTTGCCACGCCTTTACCGTTGTATCCCACCCTCTCTCCATCTCCACACCCTCCATCTCCTTTCCCAACACAACTTCCACCATCTACCCCTCCCGGATGATGAGCTTCGCCCTGACATCTACCCTTCCTACCAACTCTAACCCCATCTTCCTGCCTCCTCCTCAGGGCTCCCTCTAATCCCCCTCCCTCCTCCTGAGCGGCTTCCCCCTTTCTATTCCCCTCCCTCTCTTGTGCCCCCTTTCAGTATCTCTGCACTTCCTCCTGCCTTGTCTTCCCTCTTCATCTCCTGCACCACGTGTCTCCTGCCTCTTAGTGTACCCGCTGACGCCCCCAATCTCTTCATCCCGCCTCTTCCCCTGCTGCCCCTTGCTCTCCCATCCTTTTCCATCCTCTCTCACCTTTCCCGCGGCAGGTCCACCTGACAGTTTTATTCTTCGTCGTGTGTGCTCCAAGTGGGTTTTAAGTGTGTTGTTTCGGAGTGTTTTTAATACTGTGGCCGACTTTTAACCTGTGCATGCGCATTCAGTGTCTTCTCTGAGTTTTAAGAATCGCCAACTGTGTTTTTTATCTTTCTGGTGACTTCTTTAACAGTCCCTCATGAACGTCTCCATGTCGGTGTATTTTTACTTCCATTTTCTCCCCTTACTCTGTTTTATGTTCCCCTATTTTATCACCTTATGTATGTATTATTTTATTGTTGTTTTAGTTGTCGTGTCACTCGGCTGAAGAGCGGTGGATTGTGACACTGGCAGCCCTCCCCTGCCCATATGGGGCAGGGGAATGAAATCACAATAAAGATACAAAAAAGGTCTTGTATACGTGTGCCTGTTGACTTCAGCGTGCACCAGCGACCTTTCACATGGGCGTGAGACTTTTCAGTCCAAGCATGTCCAGTTTAGCTTTTCAATATCTCACCAACTGAATTAACACTGTACGTTTGCGCATTCGAGTCGTGGCTTTAATTCCAATTCAAAAATAAGCAGAACGGCTAAACAGGAAAAAGAGAACACGCAGATGTTGGGTTTGGAAGTGAATTGTAAGGAGAAATGAGTTGGGAGCGTCTAGAATGCTGATGAGGGAGTTGGAAAATGAGTACGAAACTTTCTTCGAAAACAGTTTTCGATTGAACAGATTGACACTACTATTCAGAGAAAAGATTCTTTAGTGTGGGATCTAATCAAACTGCTTTCATCTTCTCTTGCTACTGCAATGTTCTTCAAAACAGATCATCAATGGAAAACCACAACAATGTTGGCTTATAAATTGCGCTCGCTGAAGAACAACTTCACACTGAATTCTTAATGTTGTTGTTCTCTATCATGTATGCATTTCGCTAAATTCAGATTTTGGCTTTTATTCCATTTTCATCAAAATGTGGTACATTTCCCCTCCTTCTGGTAACAACATCTTTCGTTGCTTCTTTGTTCATATTTCTGTCTTTATAAGTACCAAGATTAATGTTCCACAAACACAGATATTCTTCATAGAGTTCCAGAAATTGCACAGCATACAGTAACGGCCACTTTTTTGTTACTGCCATTGTGTTTCAGACCTCAGAAACAACATAAAATTTCCACAGTGTCAGCTCAGCCATTGGGCAAGAAGCGCCATCTCACGAAGATGATGAAAAAGTAGTGGGAGGAAGCCATCATGTGCAGGTAAATAGATCGAGTTTCAACTTTCATTTCTACGTGCACCAGTTTCAACGACGTCCGTTTTTGGATGTTAACACACGTATTTTTATGTGTGCAAGTCAATATGTCTCAGTGATGACCATGTAAACCCAAATTTACATACACATGCATTCTCTAACCACAACCACTCGCACTATCTCCTAACACGTGGAAACGCCCTACTTGTACACTGTCGTGCCAACTTAACATAAGTTACTGTAGTTAAAAACTTTAAACTTTTTTGCATAATGCCGCTTCGTCCACCATCACCTATGAGCTTGAGCAACTGCCAACAGATGGATGTATTCTCATTCTGCTCTGATTCTTTCGACAGTACAGAGAGCTGCAGATCTTGAATCGTTTGTTTATGTATGTGTAAAGTTAGCATCATGAGATAAAAGGTGCTTAGTCTTCAACTAAGTAATAAACACTTACAAGGGAATGGTCAGACTTGTCATGCCAAAACATGTATTGCTTTTTTTAGCACTGTTATTTAACTGTGCAAAAGGTCCGTATGCAAAATTGTAGCTGCTGACATGAACTGAAAGTCACCTAAAAATAATCACGAACATGGCTGTGTTTCCTGCTTGGCGCTTGCAGTGACGGCTGGCCACCCCTGGAAATGGCGAGTCGCGAGCGTTGTGCGCATGGTCGGCAAGTGCGGCCGTCTTATCACTAAAGAGGAATATCGCTGCACGGTTTTGGTGGAAAGGGGAAACGAATACTCGTTTCTGTGGCATTCACGTTCTTTTAATTTCTGGTACGTATTTCGAAACATACCGTCCTGAAACTGGTTAGATATGTGAAAGATGTTGAAACACGTATGTAACATAGCAGCGATGGTGAGGCACGTTAAAATCTTTGACCAGAGAGCCTATTTTCGTGGTTAGTCTGCGCTTGACCGCGCGAGTGTTGCGAGCAGTTCTGTTGTAGTCGTCATGTAGAGCAGTACAGTTGTAGTCGTCATGTAGAGCAGTTCAGTAGTAGTCGTCGTGCTGTACAGTGGTAGTAGTCGTCATGTAGTGGAGTACGCTAGTAGTCGTCATGCAGAGCAGTCGGTCAGTAGTAGCAGCCCAGTGCGGTTGTGTGATGTAGTCTGTCGGCAATACTGGTCAAGAGGCTGAATGAGGTATATTGTTAATTAAGGTAATCATCAGATAATGTAAAGTTTATTTATTGTAATTAATTTCCAACAAGTGCCCCAATAATAATTTTGATATCAAAAGCAATTTTACAAAAAAATTTATTTAATTGAATTAACGATTTCATTCCACTTCCCTTAAAGAAAAGTTTCAGTTAAATTAAAAAAAAAACGAATATTATTATTTGCAACGCAGTTCCTCCAAGCCGTGCGCAAGAATAAGAGCAGAAATTTGACCAGCAGTTACAATAAGGTAAGAATTTAATTCTGATTTGCACAGGGCCAAAGACTGATATTTCGGTTTAATTGAATTATCACTATCACTGACATTTTCGTATCACTGAATCGACTTTCATTTTTTGTAAGCAGCTTATACTTGGGTCAGATTGCTAATTTTTGTCTAATGGTCATTGTCATTGAATTTATTTGCTGGGAAATTACGTTAGGTTGTATTCTTGTTAACATTCAAATTATAGTCTTTCAACATTTTTGTGGGAAAGTTTCACTTGGCTCCATTTATATTAAATAATTGTCTTACGAAATTTTTGTGGGGAGGTTACACTTGGCGACACCCAGTCCAGGATCGTATTTCGTTGAGAGTCTTTTGAACAACAGTCAGATATCTGCTCTTATTTGCTTAGATATAATTAGGATTTGGCGCAACGCTTTTATTAACTTGTGACTTTCTTTCTACAGGTCAACGGCAATTCGTTGCTCTGTTGTATTTGTGTGTTGCTTTTGCATTTGTGCTTATTGTTTTGTGAATAATTGTGACTACTGTAAAAAATGCCGCGAAAGACTGTGAATAGTGTATCGCGAGGTATTATGAATGAATTTACCGACTTAAACAACGTGACCGATAGTAATTGTGACACGCAGTGTAATGATGACAATCCTGCGTTCACTGACAGTCAATGCGTTCCAACCACTAGTGATGACTTTTATCTTAATGAGGAACAAACGAACTCAATTGTCTCGTCTGTTAATTTGACGACAATTGATGACGCGGGGCGTTCTATTGCAATGAGCGCTGCTCAGCTTAACACACCCGATTTAGAAAATCCAAGTAACATACAGACAAATTTTTCTAGAGAAAATGAACAGTGTACTGGAAGTACGACGGATCTATTCAATTCCGAAATAGTGTCTGACAGTGTACATTCGACTGATAAACGTTTTTGTAAATTACAGAATGACCAAATGGTCACGCAAAACGCGACACTTGCAAATACACCGTCAAACGGTACAGAGAATGGAGTAGATAATGTTACATTGGGTCAAATTATGGCGATATTGATTCAAAATAGCGAAGATAACAAACAATTTAAAGAGAATTTCAGACAACAGAACGAAAAACAAGACAAACTTAGTGAACAGGTAAAAACAACAGAACGAAAAACAAGACAAACTTAGTGAACAGGTCAAACAACACAACAAACAGTTAAATGAAAAATTAGACGACAATTCCAGACAGCTTAGTGAACAAATTAGAGCTGTTTCCGCGCAGTGTCATGACACTAAGGAACAGTTACGCGTGGAAATTGAGGCTTGTTCACGTAAAAATAGCGAAGAAATTAAGTCTGTTGCGCAAGAATTAAGGGAAATGCAAACAGCCGCAACAGAAACACTCAGAGACGAAATTAGCGGAGTCGCTAAACAATGCTCTGAAAAAGCTACACAATTACGCGACGAGTTTAAAGCAATGACAGCAGAACTTTCGCGCAAAATGGATGAAAAGATCGACGCGAAATTCGAACAACAAAATACTCAGATTGACGAACGCTTTAATCACCACATAGAAAACAGTAATACACGTTTCCGCAAATTTATTCAAGATTAAAATAAAGTCAAACGTCAAGTCATGGAAACAATCACTGCACAAAGACAAGAAGACAAACGTAAAATGTTCGCGAAAGCGAAGACGTATGTAGACAATAATATTACTACAGTGTCCGACAAAATTAATACCATAGAACAGTTGAACGCGGAATTACGGGATGAAATTTCTGATCTTAAATCAAAAACAGATACACACACAGTAAATATTCAAACAGTGACAGACAGATTAGAACAATTAGAACTAACACAGGATTGCGAAGTCATCAAAGCTGATGTTAAAAAACTGAGCGAAACTACGCGTAAGTTGCAAAAACAGATTAATGCGTCCGATTCTAAAACCGATGATCAGGCAAAAATACTGACTGAAAAATATGATGAATTGGCCAGTCGTATTGATGCTATCGAAAGTGTTAATGACAATAAATCAGACGATACTTCACCGGTTTCATTTAATCAAACACCTGAATTTCAAAATTTACAGCAGACAATTAATGAGATCGATTCGTCTAATAACACGTTGCGTAGAAAATTGTCGAGTTTACAACAAGAAGTAACAGAGATGAAAAACATTTCAGTTAATAACATACCACAACAGACGCCACTTTATGAACATTTGTCAGACTCGCGCAACGCGTATAATTTGAGTAATCTACAGAGAGTACGGGACTTAGATTCCGAACAACCACAGTTCAATAGATACTCTTACGATCCTGAACCTGTTGCATCACACAGAGACGATAATTTCGATTACAAACATTTTCTGTCAGTGAGAAAGTTTAAAGTTTTTAAAAACGATAGAACGCAAATTCACCCACTGGATTGGATTCAACAATTTAGCTTTGCTCTTCCACCGACTTGGCCTGTAACGCATAAACTTGAATTTATTTGCAGCTTTTTGGAAGGCGAACCGGCAACTCGTATGAGACCGATCGCGAGACAGTGTTACTCGGTAGAGGAATTTCAGAATGCTTTTCTGTCAGCGTACTGGTCGAAGACGACACAGCGCGGAATTAAAGACCAACTAATTAGTTTGCCAAACTATGAAAACTCAAATTTTCCCAGTGTAACGCAATTTTTTGAGCACATGGTACAACAAAACCAGTATCTAAGTGAACCGTACAGTGAATCCGCACTTATACAATTATGCATTTCCAAATTACCACGGTCATTACGAGTGTCACTGCTAACGGGCCAGCAAAAAGAAAACATTTCAGCATTCAGGGATCTTTTGCAGCTTTTAGAAGTACAGCAATCTGATTATTCATTTGTGAACAAAAACTTTTCGTATAATAACCAAGGTCAACAAACTTACAGTAATTATGATCAGGGACGTAACTTCAATAGGAAAAGTAACAGACGCTTTAGGAACGACAACTACCAGAACTTAAATCACAGACAAAATTCATATAGTCAATATCGTCAAAATTTTCAGCAACAGGAACCACACTTTAGTAACAATAGAGGTATTTCACAACAACAACATCAAAACCAGCCGGTTAGCATACCTAACCAACAATGGAATGCACAAGGTCAACCAGGCTTTAATGTTCCGCCGCGAGCACGTATAGTCCCTGATACAACAAATAGTAACGCACGACAGCAAGGAAATAACTATGTACGAAATCACTTTATGATGTAACATGCTATGATGCCATTTACTAATGCAATTATATTCACCTGACTAATTACTGATGATTATCGTATTTTTTCTTGGCAAGTGCCCGGCAAGGTAAGGTTAGCAGGTCGCTTTTCTTGTCGTTACACATCAGACCATGCACATTTTTCACTTTTTTATGTATGATTGTATTCCAGTTTTGTCTATATGCACTGTGAAATAGTTAAGATATAACACACACCAGTCGACTTTGACATTTTTTTGGCCTTATGACATCTCAACATCGTGACTTTTACATTTTTTGCTGCTGCATTGTGTTATTCTCTGTACATTTTGGCTTTGAACACTGTCAATGTCTTTGACATATTACGTTGTCTGTAATGTTATGCTGTATGGTTAATTGTGTCACCATAAACCAGTCATTATTTAGTGGGTATATGATTTAAATGCAAGACATTAATCTCTGTTCATCAATTTCAGAAAGAAATGATGCGTGTAAGAAATAAATTCAACAGAAATGGGAATTTCACCTATGGAATAAACGATAGAAGATGCAATAACTTTATGAGGAAGAGTAAATGGATCAGGATAAAGCATTAACAAGAATATACTATACTCATCGTAGAATAGCAGTCTTAACTAATTTTTTCTTTCAGAATACAAGGTGATTGATGCAGGCTGTCGGACAGAACTACACATCTTAGTTTTAGTGATGAAATATGCTAGAGATAAGGAATAGTTGTATAATGAGTAATGAAGTGATATTTTTTTGCAGATGATAATGAATACTGATGAATAATGATGGAGAATATGCTATTATGAATAATGAAGTTTTTCTTTACAGGTGATGATAATAATGAAGTTATGATAATATGGATAATGAAGTGATTGATAATGAAGTTTTTTCTTTACAGATGAGGATAATGTTGAAGTTATGTATTTATGCTGCGTAGTTATTTAAGTATTTGTTGCAGTTTGTTTTGACAGCAGGTGTTATATTGCATAGTAGGATGACGGAAAGTTTTGGAAAGGACAGCTATGGAACACATGTTTATACACATTTCACTACTTGTTAATTCGAAGTTCACTACTTTTCAGCATAGTGTGCGTTTCTTCTTTCAGGTCAATAATCCATTTTGTATTTTTTTTCCAGCAGAAGCTTTTCATGATACTTACTAAACCTGTTACTTATTATACCTGTACTAGCACTTACATTTTTTACCCATTTGTGTCTATCATTTATACATGTGATCACATTACTGCCTTGTTTCACAACCTTGCTACAGCTGACTCATGACGAATGACGTTATACATTTTTCATTTACAGGAACAACCCAGAACCAATTTTTTTTTCTTTTTCTCTTCTTGCTTTCCCTTATAATAACTCCACTGTTTATTGTAATGAGACTACTTATAATGTGTATGATTATTAATGCTATGACTGTAATTAGCTGATTTTTAATAATGACTTCGTAATGATCTGAATGTCACTCAATGAATTGTTATTACTTCTTAATGATCTGAATAATACTGAATGAGGAACAATGTTTTATACTATTCGATACTTGATGGCCACAGAGTGTCAATAATTAATGTCACTCAATGAATTATGTTATTAATTATGCCATTAATTAGCTCTTGTTTTCAATGTTGATACTTTGTAACTGGAAAAGAATGCGATTGCTTCATTATGCTTTGTAATTAGAAGGCTAATGATTATTACTATTGAAATGACAAATAATTAATTAACGATGCCATACTTTGTAACTGGAAAAGAATGCGATTGCTTCATAATGCTTTGTAATTAGGAGAAGGCTAGTGATTAATACTATTGGAATGACCAATGATTAATTAACTATGGTATACTTTGTGACTGGAAAAGAATGCGATTATTTAATAATGCTTTGTAACTAGGAAAAGAAGGATACTGATTCTATGTAAAACAATTAATGAACATTTTTCTGTAATACTACATACTTGGTACAGAAATGTTCAATCACTGGGCTATGAATGCCGCACACTACTAATGAAGACTGTAATTGTCAATATTATGTGACTTAATGTCCTTCACCTCATGAGCTAACTACCCTGAATTACTGCAATGTCCATTTGTCCTGTCTATCCTAGTGATCATGGAGCACTATCTTTGGTTTTGCACTAATTCTACGTTGGTGTGCCTTGTAAGAGCGTGGTGTTGACACGACATGCTGTCCACCACCGTGGGCGATGAAGACGTTATTATGGTCCCAATGTTTGGTGTACCTAATGTACTGCCAAAATGAGAACATGAAATGTTACTACGAGAGTTCAGTGTCTTGGCTACACTGGTAAATTCTGATGGGAAAGAAACTTCAAATTGTGTCACTTGGTGTTGTACTTCTGTGGAAAGATATGGACTTTCAGAACAGCTGTGTACAATCTAAAGTGCTACAACCATGATGCAATCCTTCCCTTTCCTATCCTAATTCTTGTCACGTAGTGAAAATCATTTTTTGCTAACATTATTTATGTTCATGGGTTATACATTTTTTTTGATTCGCTGAACTCCAGTGCGAGTACACTTATGTCACTTGTCGATATGATTTTTGCCATTATGTTTATTTATTGCAAAAATGCCTAAGACATTTTTTCGATTTGTTCTCAAGGACAGTATGTGCACTCTTGTCTTTTATATTGTATATTTACTACTATGTTTTGTACTCACATCCTGTCTTTGTCTGATATATTTTGTACTCGGTGCATGTGCACAACATTTAATTTATGTACTAAATTTGTATATTCTGTAAATTGTAAAAATTTCTTGCGATGGCAAGTCCAAATGACTCACCATTGCTGCCAAATTTTTGCCCCCCCAGTGGAGGGTTATGAAACACGTATGTAACATAGCAGCGATGGTGAGGCACGTTAAAATCTTTGACCAGAGAGCCCATTTTCGTGGTTAGTCTGCGCTTGACCGCGCGAGTGTTGCGAGCAGTTCTGTTGTAGTCGTCATGTAGAGCAGTACAGTTGTAGTCGTCATGTAGAGCAGTTCAGTAGTAGTCGTCGTGCTGTACAGTGGTAGTAGTCGTCATGTAGTGGAGTACGCTAGTAGTCGTCATGCAGAGCAGTCGGTCAGTAGTAGCAGCCCAGTGCGGTTGTGTGATGTAGTCTGTCGGCAATACTGGTCAAGAGGCTGAATGAGGTATATTGTTAATTAAGGTAATCATCAGATAATGTAAAGTTTATTTATTGTAATTAATTTCCAACAAGTGCCCCAATAATAATTTTGATTTCAAAAGCAATTTTACAAAAAAATTTATTTAATTGAATTAACGATTTCATTCCACTTCCCTTAAAGAAAAGTTTCAGTTAAATTACAAAAAAAACGAATATTATTATTTGCAATGCAGTTCCTCCAAGCCGTGCGCAAGAATAAGAGCAGAAATTTGACTAGCAGTTACAATAAGATAAGAATTTAATTCTGATTTGCACAGGGCCAAAGACCGATATTTCGGTTTAATTGAATTATCATTATCACTGAGATTTCATTAGCGCTGAATTGTTTTTCATTATTTTTGCGGGAGCTTACAGCAGAGTCAGATTGCGAATTTCACATTTTTGTTGCCTTTGTCAGTAAATTTCATTGCGGGAGGTTACACTTGGCTCCCATTTTTATTAAATATTGTCCTTTCCTTTTAAATTTTTGTGGGGAGGTTACAATGTTCCGTTCATGTTCATCTATACTCTGCAAGCCACTTTACGGTGAACATTCAATCTCCCCTCACAGGTGATGGCGAACCCTGTAAATGTTTTGCTGCTTGCCATGGAGATATACCACAAACGCCAAATGAAGCAATCAACAGAAAAAACGCGTGGAGACTATGTGTTGTGCGACATGGTTATTAAACTTCTAGACGAGCATGTAAATGGCGCAGACATGTGGCTAGAAACAACTGAAACACTCGATATTGCAGGCTGTGAATCTACAGACGGCGAAGACACCGACGAAAGTTGCACTCATGAAGACTCTTCGAGTGATAGTTCAAAATGGTTCAAATGGCTCTGAGCACTATGGGACTCAACTGCTGAGGTCATTAGTCCCCTAGAACTTAGAACTACTTAAACCTAACTAACCTAAGGACATCACACACATCCATGCGCGAGGTAGGATTCGAACCTGCGACCGTAGCGGTCTCGCGGTTCCAGACTGCAGCGCCTTTAACCGCACGTCCACATCGGCCGGCTCGATTGATAGTGCCACGTACAATCATCAGTTATCTCCGAAAGTAACACCAGCAACTACAATTACCTTATCATACAAAGAAAAAGCGGTGACGTATTGGTTGAACGAAAGTGGTAAGAAATGCCTACGTGTCAGTACTGTTGAAAATAAGTATCGTTTTCGTTCTGAACGTGAATTGTATAGATGGAAAAAGGAAGTCGCTGGACGACGTAAGAGTTGACTGGAAATTGCGACGGAGATAAATGCGCGACTTTTTGAACTATTTACCGATGCCAGACAACAGTCATTTAGTGTCAGCGATTCAACTTTGCGTGATTGAGCGTTAGAGATTGCCAACGCGATAGGTGCTAAAGAACTTACAGCTTCTCAAAGTTGGATTAGTCGCTTCAAAATATCACATAAAATTGTGGCAAGAAAATTAACAAAATTTGTATCGAGAAACAGGTCGGAAAATGAAGTGACACAAATCGAAATGATAGAAGCTTTTCTTACGAATGCAAAAAAAATACGATCGCTAGTTTTAGTGAATCGTACGTCTACAATGCATATCAGTCAGGTTTTCAAAAAGATATGCGTGCGAAAAGAACACTGTCATTCAAAGGGGAAAAACATATTGAGGCGATTGCGCAGCCCACGACTGCACTCACCCATTCATACACTACAATGCCCATAATTAGTCTGGATGGTTCATTGCTGCCTAAACTATACCTGTGTCTTCAAGAACCAACTGGACGTTTTGGACTACGTGTCAAAAGAACAATGTTCTACGCAAACAATCTTGTGGTAGACGCATCTAAGTCTGGAAAAATGGGAAATGAAAACGTTACACGTTTCATGCGTCATGCTCTCCTTCCGTTATGCGGGGACAAATCTCTTCTCATTCTAGATTCGTGGTCAGGTCATAAAAGGTCTGATTCATTAAAAACTGTATTTCGAGACCACCCTGACAAAGAAGTAGGGATACTTCAGATTCCACCCGGCACGACGAACGTAATTCAGCCTTTAGACAGAGAATTTTTCCATCAGTGGAAGGCATTTTACAGAAAACTAACAGAGAAAATTACAATATTCTCAAGCTGCAATCAGTAGTACATTATCAATTTTCCTCCCCACGGTTTCAGAATTTGATTAAATATGCGTGGCACTCCTCGAAATATACTGATACTAGGCCTGATTCATTCCTAACACCAGCCCAGTTTTGTCTACGGACATATAACAACGTCTGTGATTCGCAGGGCTGTCATATGTCGTCTTGGTGCACAAGCAACCTATGTTTTGAAAATTGTATCAATATTTCGCATTTTTGCGGTAATTACAAGGAATAAATTTTGGACGTGTTCTAAACCGTATATTTATTTGTCTATTTCATACCTATTTGGAAAGAATGTTGTAAATAACATATTAATATTTGTCAACGAATGTTTAATTATCATACGATTGCTTTCACTGGGGGAATCAGCTCTCTCACTGCTGTGGCAAGAGAGCGGCGCGTAGCTAACGCCACCTTGTCCCTAGATGGTGTTGGTATAACGTAGCGAGAGATGTCAGGGTTGTACAAGAGGCAGTTATAAGCGCGGAAACCATGCGACAATAATGTCTTACTTAATAAAATTGTTTACAGACTTTCAGGTCATGTCAGCAGCTAAAATTCTGCATACAGCCTTCTTGCAATGTTAACTCACAGTGGTAAAAAAAGCAACACAGGTTTCGACATGACAAGTCTGACCATTCCCTTGTTAGTAAAGTGACAAAATATTCTTAAACAACTGTGATAAGAGTGATTCTAGCATTCAGCAACTCTTCACAACCGCTTATTCTATATTTGTAATAGAGTAGAAACACACCATCGTTTGAGGTGATGAAATTGGGTAAATATATTGATACTGAATATATGAACTTCCTGAGCTTCACTTGCTGTAAAACAGTCAATACTGTAAATGTACTTTTTATTTCAGTATAATGATAGATTTTTGCCGTCATGTCTCGTCACGGCACATGAAGGTTTCTTGGGAACTAGTTTTGATGACTCCTGTTATTGTCTATCGTTGATCACAAGACTTCCAAGCTCATTTCTTCCTTGTATACATGCATACAGCCATGCTCTTGTCCTCCATAACTTGTTTCATTGTGTTTTCATTAGGTCATTCTTTTCATGATTGATGTCAATTATTACTCCAGGTCTTTGTTATTCGTTCTTTATAATTCGATTTTTTATTTATATGTCAGAGTGAAAGCAGTTGAGGGCAGGCATGCGAGTTGAGATCACATGACTTGAATTGACCTAATGTGATGTGACATGACAGACAGTGTGAATACACCCTGACGTAACGGTGCCATGACAGCCTGACAGCCAGTGTCAATTGCCTTTACTGTGAGATGGAAATTTATTTGTGGCTCTATGGATTTCAAACTCTTCTTGACCCTCATTAAAGTCCTATGTAAGTATACCAGTGTTTGTATTAGCGCTATCATTGGGTTGGGTTGGGTTGTTTGGGGGAAGAGACTAAACAGTGAGGTCATCAGTCTCATTGGATTAGGGAAGGATGGGGAAGGAAGTCGGCCGTGCCCGTTCACAGGAACCATCCCGGCATTTGCCTGGAGCGATTTAGGGAAATCATGGAAAACCTAAATCAGGATGGCCGGATGCGAGATGGAACCATCGTCCTCCCGAATGCGAGTCCAGTGTGCTAACCACTGGGCCACCTCGCTCAGTGCTATTATTGGGCAATGACTGTTCTGCACAGTAGTACAAAGTATGGTTACAAAATAAAGTGCCATACCTGTAAAATAAATGTACATTTACATCAGCTGTGACTTACCAGAACCTTGACTAACTCTGACGCTAAAAAAAATGCTAAGATGTTGGGACATCTGCATCTACATGGATACTCTGTAAATCACATTTACATACGTGGCCGATGATTCATCGAATCATCTTCACAATTCTCTATTATTCCAATCTCATACAGTGCGTGGAAAGAACAAAGGTCTATTTCTATCCATGCGAGCTCTGATTTCGCTTGTTTTATCGTGGTGATCGTTTTTCCCTATGTAGCTCGGTCTCAACAAAATATTTTCGCATTCAGAGGAGAAATTTGGTGATTGGAATTTCGTGAGAAGATTCCTCCGCAGCAAAAAAACCCCTTTCTTTTAATGATGTCCATCCCAAATTCTGCAGTGACGTTCTCTCCCCTACTTCGCAGTAATACAAAACGTGCTGCCCTTCTTTGTACTTTTTCGATGTACACTATCAGTCCTATCTGGTAACGATCCCACACCATGCAGCTGTATTCTAAAAGAGGATGGACAAGCGTAGTGTAGCCAGTCTCTTTAGTAGATCTGTAGATTACAAAAACCTTACTTTCTGATATATCTTTGGTGTACTGCAAATAAAATAAAAATTTAGAAACAGTACTCTTCAGAATGCAATAAAAATACTATAGTGACTCCAGTTGCCAGATATTTCTATGTTACTTGTAATTTAATGTGAGCTGGTGCCTCATCTAGCAAGGCTTGAATTAGACTTTTGTACAGAGCCTGAAATATGGCTTTCAAAATTGATTTTACTCATTCGAATATTATCTTAAAATAAAACGCCCTACTCGTCAGATACGTCCTGTGTTAGCATATTTGATGTTCCTAAACGATTCGTAGAAGATGCCATTTCCATATCCAACGTATGTGTGTCGCCATCTTGAAAGTGGCGTAAGTAACACTTCCAATTCAGGCTTTTGGAAACGCTAAAGGGCATGTGACGGTAGTCGTGGAGGGCTGCACTTGTAAGAAATTCTTGCCTATGAAAACACTGGTTAATAAAAGTCTGGATATATGTATTCACAGTTATCACTACTGCACAGAAAAGTCATAGCATATCAGAAAACTCGCTGTAGCATATATACTGGTAACAGAAATGGGCACAGGTATTAATCATAGTTTTCACTTTAGCAGATAAAGGCGAACGAGAATTCTCTCTGGTGGAATGACAGCTGAACATGATCAGACACATTTGCTCATGTTCAAGTCACATTCACACGTGTTCATTCGTGTCCTATTCGTTATTGGTCTTTCAGGGAACTACCAAAGAAAATTTGCATCTTCTCCATTGTGGCGCTAATAGCACAGAGCGCATTCGTCTGCTGTTTTTCGAATGAGCTTCTTTGTTGACATGAGCTGCATGGACGATAGAATGCTCTGAAGAGAATGTGATGATACTAGGCTATAGGTAATGATGATACTAGGCTATATATGTCAGGTGCTTGTCGTATCCACAGCACAAATGACCAACTAAAAGACACACAGTTGTTAGTCAGCAGAAAATTGCTGAAGCACTCAAAAGGCCTAGTGGAAATATGAAAAAGACGTTCATTAGATATATCCATCGGACGAGAATAGGCTGAACAAGCACAAGCTTGTTTTTTATTTTTGTTCCAACGTAGCACCACCAGAAATTTCACTGTACAGTAACAAGCACAAATATACCTGGTGTGACCCAAGTCATTAAGCACTACACATATCTGTCCATGGTCAGATTTTAGAAAAGTAATTAATTATTACCTACCACAGTGAAAAATCGCAAAACCTATGTGCAGCGAAATTGGTTTAAAAAGTAATGGCAGAACTGATAAGTTATTAACATGTGAGAGAGCCTTGGCGTCATTTGTACATTCATTGGTAAGCATGAAAAGTGTGTGTTATGAAGAGAAAATTGTCTGCATAATAGTGGATGTTTACTTAACAAATATGGTGGAAATTTTATCGAAATTATGAAGATGCAAGACAATCTTTAGTTTAAAAAGTCTGAATACATCGTCATTGTGTGGGCGGTATATCTACAAATCAAATCGAAGGTTTGAAGTGACAGGTTTTATATATGACTTACCACACAGCAGCCACCGAAAATTAGTAATTACTGAAGAAATTTGCAGCTCACTGCACAGGCGTTTGTTCAATCTCCTAATAAATCGGCAATACGGGTCTAAGTAACTACAATTTTCTGTTAGAAGTCTAAAGAGAATGTTAAAAACTTAATATTTGAAGCCTTATAAGCCTGCAATACTATGCTCCTTAAATGATGGTGATCTGATCAAAGATGGAAATTCCATGAACGGTTAGTGATCCGCAGTGAAAGTAATCCTAACTTTTATATATGTATTCTCTGGCATTTGATAAAGTAAGTTTTAGTTTAAATGGAAGAGTTAAAAAACACAACTGTGTGTATTGGTATCCTGAAAATATGTGATTTGCTATTGAGGAGGAGCTAAATGTTCCTGGAGTTACGGTTTTGGCTAACGGAATGATAGGCCCTTACTTTTTGATGGGTCTGTGATTGTGGAAGGTGTCTTGATATGTTAAGAGAAGTTATTATTGACTTAGAAAATACCCCTGTACTCTATATTAAATGTAAAACACTTTCAATTGTTCTATTTTGATGTCACAATGATATGTCATGGACATCCATGTGCTCATGTTTTACCTCTCATGTACTGGTGTGGTAGTGCCATTTTGCAACAGGACAAGGTTCGTACCGATCTAGGACATGTCTCTATGAATCGTCTGCATGATGTTGAAGTACTTCATTGGCCAGCAAGATCTGCAGACCTGTTCACCATAGACCACGTATGATCATGTCAACTAGTCGCAGGGCCAGTGAGCGGTGACATACATTTGCATGCTTTTTTGTTGCCTGTTCCTTCTTATTTTTGCTATCTTTATCATCATTTTTGTTATGTCTCCATGGGAGATAGACGAATAAGTCCATTCCAGGTAATGCAATGATAATGAGAACCCTAATGACCCTTGGTATGGGACTCTACATGTTATCTATGCGGTACTGTTAGCCTCCATTTGGGTGGTCTACAGTAGAGCCAGGATACCTATGGGGACTAATGAAAGTAGAGGTGGACTGACTCTTGGGTAGTATTCCTGCAATTTTTTTAGAATCTGCAGACAGTAGCGGCCATACATCCCTCTGCATGTGTCGTCTGAATGTAAATCATATCAGATGTTTTCTCAAGAACAGGGCATATTAGAAGAGTTGGTGATACAGTTCTCCACGATTGCACCACCTATTTGCTGTTTGCCGACTTCGTACTGCTGAATTCATTTGTGGTAAAGTATCTTGGCTGCTCCATCATTATAGGGACTTCGTAAAAGTTTTTGCACTGAAGCCCTTAGGTGCATTTGTTCTCGGTGTCGCCATTTCTAACCAAATTTTCTATTTTTTCTAATTAGATTTTTCACTGTTGATCACCATACTATTAGATAGTGCAGACTAAAGTGGTTGATCAGATCATTCTCCGCATTATCTAGAGTAGGAGCTCCTTCAACTACATGGTCAACTTCTTATTCACTAGACCAATCGTCATTCCCTTACAATGAGGATTTCTTGTAATATAGGGCACATTTTTCAATGTCCTTAGTTCACTAAATCATTTTTTTACACTTTAACTGTTTGTCATTCAGTAGTCAAGTAACTGGTGCCATTTCCTCCCATATTGATTAATGACTACTAAGGAAACTAATTACTTCGTAATGTAATTCAGTTATCACCTGTGTGCAACTCTTTGTAACTATCATTTACTTTGTTAACTGTTTCTGCATGTATATATCATTGCACTTTAGTTATCATGTTAGTTAGAAAGGGGGGTGGTGCTGAGTGGATGATTAAGCCACAGCAGGTTCCTTAGAATTAAAGTGTCCACAAAAAACTTCTTAACCCTGGCACCTCCCACAAGTATGCGGGATATCAACACTACCAGCCAAAGAACATCTGTTACCCAGCCTATGCCGTGACAAAAAAAAATTATGTCCTGTGCATACAAGAGCCCACAGAGAACAGCAACAGAGATGATGAAAAATACTGGGATTGATATTAACTGCAGAAATACCGCACTCTCAGTACGGAAGCGGCATATTTGGGATTCTGATGATCAGTGCCCACTGACCTGTAGAAAATAAGGCCACAGGAGTTTCAAACGGAGATACAACTTCAAGAAAGCTGATTGGACGAAATTTTCTAACATGATGGCCAAGGAGATTAGGTCTGTGCCACCCATACCTGAAGAGTAGGAGAGCTGAGTTCACACTGTAAAATACTGCTCCCAGGCATCAATTCCAAGAGGGTGTAGGCCAATGTATCTGCTGCTCTGCTCTGCTGGACGAATATTACCAGCTATATCAAGAAAATCCTTACAGCAAGGAAACTTACCTGACTGCACATAATACTCTCTCATCAAGATGATGATGATGATGTTTGGTTTGTGGGGCGCTCAACTGCGTGGTTATCAGCGCCCGTACAATTTCCCAATCTTTGCTCAGTCCAATTTCGCCACTTTCCTGGATGATGATGAAATGATGAGGACAACACAAACACCCAGTCATCTCGAGTCAGTCTCTCATCAATCTCTGAGATGGAGAGAGAACAGTGGATGAAAAGGATGACTGAATGTGAAATGAGTAGAAGCAGCCAAAAGACCTGAAGATTGTTACAATGTCTCAACAACGATTTCTCCCAATCAAATACACATACAAATGTGAAGGCAGACCAGATTGCATACCAGCTCTTGAAAAACGGTAAACGTGACCATACCAGTAAAATCGGGAGACGTACCCTGGAAAGGGAGCCCAAGCAAGGAGGCAAGTTTCTGTCTCGACCTTTCAGTCTGAACGACCTTAACTCGGCTCTAAACAAGCACAAAGTCGTAAAAGAAGCAGGGGTAGATGATTAATAACTCAACAGATCAAGAACTCTGGTCCAGGCGCAAAGTGCTGGGTATTCGAACTAACAAATAATTTTATCAAGAGCTGCAAGATACCTAAATCCTGGAGGAAAGCAAAAATGATAGCTAGACATAAGCCAGGAAAAGACCGGGATGATCCCAAAAGCTATAGGCCTATCTCCCTTCTATGCCACATGTACAAGGTGTTAGAATGGCTGATCCTCCAAAGAGTAACAGGTATGATAGACCCATAACTGATCCCCCAACAAGCAGGATTCAGTCAAGGGAAGAGCTTGACTGCACAGGTGTTGGAAGCTGACACAGCATATAGAGGACCGCTTCGAAAGGCGGCAGATCACAGGAGCTGTGTTTATAGACCGCTCAGCAGCCTACGACACTGTCAATCATAGACTCTTGTTGCTGAAGTTATACAACCTCATCAAGGATTACCAACTAACCTGTATGATTAGAAATCTACTGCAGTATCGAATATTTTTGTGTAACATCAAGAATGAAGAAGCAGATGGAGGCATTAGAAAAACGGGTTGCCACAGGACAGTGTGCTGGCGCCCACTTTGTTTAATATATACACTAATGATCAACCATTAACAGAAGGAACGCAAAGCTTCATACGTGCAGATTACTATGTTATCACAGCTCAAGGATATAGCTTTGAGAATGTGGAGCAGTGCAGTCGCTCACTGATGCTTTGATAAAATAGTGTTTTTATTCCAGGGACAATCAGCAGAAACCAAATCCATCTAAAACTCAGACCTGCACTTTCCACTTTATAAACAAGCAGTCTAGAAGAACCTCACAGATAGATTGGGATGGAACATCTCTAGAACACTGTAGACATTGGGGTCACTCTGGACTGTGCTCTCACATACAAGGAGCACTGGTTAAAAACAAAGCAAAAAGTGGCTGCCAGGAAAAATGTTGTTAGGAAGCTGACAGGAACAACATGGGGAGCACAGCTAAATACAGTGCGGACATCCCCATTAGCTGTATGTTATTCTGCAGCTGAGTACGCTTGCCCAGTATGGTGCAGATCCACACGTACCAAGAATGTTGATGTTGCTCTTAACGGGACATACCGTATCGTCACAGGTTGTCTGAGAACCACACCCTTGGAAAACTGTACTGCTCCCCCCCCCCCTCCCGACATCAGAAATGAAATGAAAAAGGCGTTAACATCCAAATCCCACCCATTACATGCCATCAACTGGCACAGAAAAAACTTCTGTGTAGAAAGAGCTTTCTTCACAACACAGAACCCTCGTTGACACTCCACACCAACACTGGGAGAAGAGATGGCAGCCCAGATACCAGTATCTGGAGGAGCGGCTGATTCCACAAGAAGCTCTACCCCCAGGCCACACAGAGAAATGCTCCACATGGAAATCGCTTAATCGCCTGCATTCCTGCGTCACAAAATCGAAGAGAAACCTGCAGAGGTGGGGACTCTCTGAAGTGTGACGATAGAGCTGCCATGCAGACATCATCACATCTGCTACAATGCACGTTACCTCCAACTGTGTGTGCTATGGAAGATCTTGTAAATGCTACACAAAGTGCACTGGATGTTGCTAATTTTTGGGCATCCATTGTATAGTTAAATTGACCAATGTTTTGTTAATGTAATCTATGTGTATATATATCTATTTTATTCTTTGACTGGTTTAATTTATAAACCACAATGTATGTAGTATGTAATGTAGTAATGTATGCAATAATGTTTTAGTTTGCTTCTGACACAAAATAAAAAGTTACACTTTTTGTGGGTCAGCTTGCCTCAGGAGAGGACACAGTAGTTTTATGACACCATTCCCAAGCAAACTAGTGCATGCATCCTGGTGAGAGGGCGTGCAATGTCATACTGAAAAGTGGGCTCATGCCGCCAGATTCTTTATAAATTTGAGTTGATTTCATGATCATTCAAGTAACCTTACTTAAGTAGGATATCAAGAAGAGTTCTGGTACAGATAACGATCTTATTTCAAAATCACGCCATGCTTATGTGGAATGCCCCTCTACCTATGCCTCACGTGCAATTGCATGTGGTACATTCAAGAGCAGGATGTAACCTGATAAATATCATATGTCCACCCAAGTGTGCAGGGCAATGTCATGACAAAAATAGGATGGTTTAAAATGTCGGGTCTGCACTCCATCTTCCCCTTTTTTTATTATTCCAGTGATGTGAGTTTTGTCATTAGAGATCTGTACACTGTAGTAGTAGAGTTATCCAACTTACAAATAGCGGTAAATATTACCATAGTTTATGAGTAAGGCCCTTTGACATTACCCTTTGGCATTGTGAATGGTGCACAACTGAATTACTATAATTTAATAATGTTGTCCCATATTCTGCAAAATGGCGAGAAATATTAACATTATTTTTGACATACGATGCCTTTACAGTTCAGAGTGTGAGTGAGGCGCTGCTGAAATACTGTAAATTAAAAATTTTATGTCATTTTCCAGTAAGCACTCCGAAGCGTCATCACCTCCCATTGATATTTACAATTTTTTACTGATTTTCTTTCGCTTTTCACGATCGTTAACCAAAGATGCATATAACGAGGGGATTGGACAAATATTACAGTTGGATACTTAAACTAATTACGCCGATGCTTGCATTAAACACTTGCTGCAAAGGAATATGTAACAAGAAATACACTTCTGCTACAAACGTTTTGCAAGCACTCCAGTGTTTGAACACATCCCTTCATCATAGTTTAAAAGCCATTACAATTTTGTCGATCTTCAATTGGTATTCTGAAGACACATATAAAAATGAAACTGAACAATTAGCATAGTGTCATATTTAAACAAATAAACCAATAACCCACATTAATCAAGCAGCACACTGCAACAAATATCTGCCAAGTGTATGAGAACCCACCCCTATATTTTTAGTGTGATACAAGAAGATGACATTACTATAAGATTACCTTAGACAAGAGTGACACTATAGGATTACAGTAGACTTGTAAGTAACCCAGGAGAAATCCGAATATGTACACTCACACCACAGCGCTAAGTGCACATTGAAAATAATTACTATCACCACTGACATTAGATAGGAATGGTATGCACTTTGTTTCAAAATCAAGCTAAAAATCTGAGGTGGGGACGCACGTCATTGTCTCCGATGGTCACTGGGGATTCTGCAAATTGCCAGCTCAGAGCCTAATGCCACCAGAAGCTAGCCACCACCTAGCCACAACGTCTGAATGTGGACACTTGCTATCCACCAAACGCCTCTGTGCCTCACGTATATACATCGTAACAGCGTCTGGTAGTTGAATCACAGTTTGCTGGAGGAGAGAGAGAGAGAGAGAGAGAGAGAGAGAGAGAGAGAGATCCAATCGTCCATGACAAGTGCCTTATCTCGCGAAAACCATACACCTCGGACATCAGCTATGATCGACTTCCTCCTCCACAGCTGACAAATGAGATAGAGAATAGACACTCTTTTTGTAGCACTTGAGACAGCAAACTTCCATGATAAGAGGGCCTGTCTCCAGCTGTGATGAAGCCAACAGGCCGTATCCTATTGAAGCAGCCAGCAGCAGAGGAGTAGTAACAGCTATAATAACTTGTATTAAATGTTTCTCTAATTCCCAAGAATATTTCCAGTATTGAGCATTATGAAAATCAGTACGTCACAAGTGGACAATCATCCATGTTTGCTGTTCCTTTGTTAGTTTCCTAAACTCATTCGACAACTATGAAACTGGTTGGCTTCCTGTGATCTCTGCATGACAGCTTTCTATTCTCATTCCTCATTTAAGATGAATATATAACCCATATGAATGATCTTTTCTTGGATGCTAGAAACGTACTGATGTCCACATACATTATTTTATTGGCATTCAGTTCGTAAACAATCATTGACAACAATCTTGCTGATTTAAGCTTTATTAATTTCCAAAGACATCTAATTTTGTGGTAAACTACTGTTCAGTTTATGTGTGTGTCAGCCATACCACCTTGTTGGCAGTGTGGATGACTTGCCAGTTATATTTTGTGGTGATGCAATGCTAATAACATCAGATCACTTGTATGCATATATGCCACTGAGCATGGCTGTGAGCTAATATATTTATCATTAAGACCTGTCAGTACTGTCTTTCAGTTTAAGTCTTTATGTTTAATTTAGTATTGGGTTTCTTCTGATGCTTACAGTTATTGTCTTTGTCGTATAATACCTTTCATTAGGAATCTTCTCTAACAGATACGTTGTGGCTTGTAGGGTCTGTGATATATTTTCTAGCATATGTCTGTTACCTATCTTTTCTCGCCACAGTATCTATGCATGACATTTTCATTGTGTTTATCATATTTGTCACAACAAGGGCTGAACAATTTGGCCTGCAGACTCTTAAATATAGGCCACCTTCTGTTGGTGATTTTGTCCGATGATTCTTGGCTACACGAAACAACAGGCTCTTCCAAATGGACCATTCAATGCGTTTCTCTTATTTGTGCAACATATTTTTCATCAATAGGTATGGCTTGTGCAGCATACACATTTGGGATAGGGCTAGTTTGATGTGCTCAGTTCTTGGAATAATATTCAATTTCCTTGTAGTGTTCACTATCAAAGCACCTCTTACTTTTTCTGCCATTTCTTTGGAACTGACATCAATTAGGTGCATGTTTTTCCTTAGTTTCCCACCTACCATTCTCGTTTCAACAAATTTAGTAAAGGGATCTAGTGTGGGATGTATGCTTTCATTAAGCCACAAGAACTGAGTTTTATAGTTGCTCATAGTTGTCCCCACCACTTTCTTGCAAACATCCATGATGTCCAAGATTTTTATGGTGCCTTGGGTTCTGTAAGTATTATGATATTGTCGTCAGTGTAGGCACTGATGATGAACCATCGTGTACTAACATGTAGCCCTGCTATGTAGGTGCTGACCATACAGATTAATAGTTCTAAAGATATGAAGAACTGTTTCATCAACAAAGGGCGACTCTGTCTGGTACTGCATTGGACCAGGTATGCTTCCCTAAGATATCCATTTATTTGTACTTTGAAAACCATTTGGTACCGATTTGGTAGCAGTAAACCAATTGTTGCTTGTGGAAATGTGAAATGCTGTAACACACTTCTTAGTATTGATGACTGAATTTGTCAAGGGGGTTCCCTACATCGATGTTCAGTAGCCCTAATGTTTGTGCCCTATACTGCCATGATAAGGTCGTGTCTCTTAAGGAACAAATTGCATATGTGATACTTTTGTTGGGTACGCTACACATATCCTAGGCCCAATGAAGTTTGGGAGGGCTTGTTTTAATCTTGCAGCTATGATACGATTCACACATAACAACGTTATCGGTCGGAAATCTGTTATTCTTTGTGGGTTTTTTTTTCTTGGAAGTGAGTACGATTATTGTGGGTTCTCACCCACAAACTTCGTGAACTTTTTCCTGATGATTGGCTGGGAAGTTTTCTAAAATTAAAAGGCGGTACCATCTACTCCAGAGTTCCTGAGTTTGTGCATGATTTTTATTTTGTCTTCTATTTCTTCTTCAGATATTTGTTCTAACTTACAAGTAGTAGCAATTCTTTCATATGATAGATATACCTAGAAACTGTTTTTGTATCATCAGATGGTTGTTCTCCATACACTCTTTATAAATAATCTTTTCACCCAGTCCTGGCTAACATATTTATTCCCATCTGAAAACAGGATATTACCTGCACATGTCTTTTCGTTCTCTCATAAGGTATTAAATGCTTCACTTATGTGGTAGGTGCTTGTAATCCTTCCTGAGTTTGCTTCAACAAGCAATGGAATCAGAAGCATAAGACAGATTTCCGCCAAGAGGTAGTCTAAAATATGCTTGTCAGTCCTTTTTTTTAAAACTAGAGTATTACTGTTTGGTACTACCTACCATCATTAACACATGTTCCATTAAAAAGTACAGTCTTCTACAGCGTTTTTGAAACGCAATTTGCTTAGGAGAAATAGCCAGTTCTCCTGCAGATTAATGGAATCAGATGTGTAAAATAAGTTTTTATGTAGTTTACAGGCAAATAATTAAAACTATAGGCGGACAGAGTTCAGTTTATAATCTTCCTCAGTCCTTATTGTACTTCTACACAGGTCACCCTTCATGTGTATTTATTACCCCAGCAGACAAAATACAGAATGCTACATGTATAGGGTTGGGGAAAAATATGGAAGCACAAAAACAAAACACAACACATTACCATGTCTACCACAGTGTAAAAAAACTTTTCAAAACATTCAAAACAGATTCGAGTAATCTCGGAATGGATGAATACAGGTCATATGATTTTAGAGGGAATCTTATGCCACTTTTTCTGCAAAGTAGTGGCAGCTCAAGTAACGAAAATGGAGGTAGATAACGAGCATACACTATTCTCTCCTATCTCGACTACAGAGGCCCAATAATATAGCGATCTAGTGACTGTGATGACCGTGGGGTGAAAATTCACACTGCCAGTCCTGGACAATGTGAACAGTGTGAAAGGGCCCTGTCATCTTGGAATATAGCATCACCACTCGGGAACAAACATTATACCAAGGGATGAACTTCATGAGCCAAAATAATCACATAATCCTTAGCACTAATGGGACCTTACAGAGTAACCATGGAGACGACGAATAACATGATATGGCTGCCAAAATCTTCACCCCACCCAGTCATGTTTTCCTCTTGGAAACAGTGTGAAACAAGATTCATCCGATCAAACGACTTTCTTCCATTGCTCCATGATGACGTATTCCTATTGTAGGTAGTTGCATCACTGATGAGTGGCTTTGGAATTCCAACTCGCCCTGCAATTCACGTCCTATGGAGCTCCATTTGTGATGTTTTAACAGGGTTCACAAATGCGACACTCAAATCTACAGTGACTTTTGCAGCTTTCCTCTTATTTTTTGTCATAATTCTCTTCAATGACCGTCTGACATGGTCATTCAAAAAACACTTTCGTCCGTATTGTGACTTAGTATATATCGTTTTTCCACTTTGCCTGTATGTGGTATAACTCTTCGATATGGTGCCTTATGAAACATCAAACACTTTGGCTACCTTGGTTATGGAAACACCCACAATACGAGCGCTAACAATTTCTCCATGTTCCAGTTCATTTAGCTGTGGCATAATTTACACAGCTACAAAGAACGCTCTTCTGACCGCAACTCACACTTGTGATATACTGGAAACGTTGTACAGGTGCTGTTCATGATCAGTTAGAGCGATGCAGCCTGCAGACTTGGCTAACATCTGCATTTATGTTTACACGCATTTCTCACGGTGTTTGCATATTTTGTCCAACCCCTGTATGTTTTATTTTGTAATGTCAGCCAGTTCCACTTTGTAGCAAGAGTGTTTTTATTTGTTTCAATTATGCAGTGCAGTAATTGTTAAACAATGTGTCACCAACAGATCTGCACTGGCGGTTAGATAACAATGCAGCTGTGATGAAGCAGTGGTGACAGCAGCCCTAACCTACCACACAGTGAGGTGATACAGACAGAATTCGGTCAGACAAAACCTTTGGCCATCTCCGAGGAACTGACTTCATAATCAGCGAATTTGTATCTCTATTGCTACGCAATCTATGCAGAATATCCAAAACACCAATTTATCTTCTGTGTTCCTTGTATCTGAAGTGCCTCTTAAATTAATGTGCATATCGTAAAATAAAAAAGGCTAAAATTATGATAAGTGACTTAAAATTAGGTAAACGCTGAACAACAGGATTAGTTGCTAGTGTTAGTCATGGAGGCGAATATAGACAAAATTTGCGTCATCATTACAACCCAGATATTAGGGAACTAATTTGAATACGTTACCATCAGTTGCAATATTTCAATGAAGGTAACATATTTTTTATCTCATACTCTATCATCTCACCATCTGAACTATAACTTCTGTACATCTTCATAGCCCTTATGGGTGTGTTTTATCTCTCCATATGCGGATAATGATCCAAATGGAATAAAATTAAAGTGTTGTTATCAGGTTCAAGTTTTGTTAATCACTCATCAATCATATTTTCGTATTTTTCTAGGTCTTCCATAGTTTACATATTTCCATATTTTTTCCATTTTTATGTGCAACTGCACAAGAATATTATTTTGTGCAAGAATATTATTTTACTTACCCTGCCAGTTTTCTTTAGCATCCAGCAGTGATTTACATTCCACCACAAAGCCAGAGACAATCTACAAAAGTATCTGCAAAATCACTTGTTCCTCTTCTTTCCCAGATGAAAACTCCCATCTAAGAACCTTCAACATCGCACTCACTTTAACTATGGTTGACAACCGCATTGAATTTAATATTTTTCGAAAAAACACGTTTTCCGACAATATTATACCTGCAGACTCGGCCCATCTGTACGCCCATAAGATGGCCTTTTTTCATTCTAATATTCATCGAGTTACAGCTATCCCTTAAGCACCAGATGCGGTAGAAACTGAACTGGTCACATTTGAGAATATTGCTGTAAATAATGGCTGTAGGCCTCAGTTGGTAAGACAGATGTATAACAAGAAAATAAATAAAAATAATATTACGTCTTCCACCCTAGTGGATGCGTTAGATGACAAACAGGTGGAAACGATATCTATCCCTTACATAGGTAATATAAGTTACAAATTGGGGCGTTTACTCAGAGCCCATAGTTTCAGAGTCGCATATTCTACTAATAATTGTTTACATAGGAATTTAATTCACTCCTTGCAGAGTAAGAGCAATAAACTTTCCCAATCAGGAGTATATAAAATATCATGTGGGGATTGTCCAAAATTTTATATTGGGCAAACGGGGCGAGCTCTTGGTCTCTGGTATAAAGAGCATATTCCTACTAGAAGCGGTGACAGTACAAAGGGCTCTACTTATGTGGAACACCTTGTGCAAATGGCTCATGCGCCGAGCCCTCCCGTTAAGGGGCTCCGGAACGCCCTATACTTGCAATGTTAAAATAACGCTTATAAATTACATCTTTCCTCACAAAGTATTTGAGGTAGGAAGTTGAACTTTTTACAGATTATTTATTGGAATATGGGCTACAACGTAACACAGGGATTTTACAAAATTTTAGTTCAGTTATTAAAGATGATTTTTTTTTCAATTGTAATGAAAATTCACAAACTTTTTTGAAATTTTTTATTTATATATTCAAAAATATACAGTTTTTTGGGAAAAGGCTGTGATAAATTATGCAGAAGGTACTGTGTAACATTTACTGAAAGTTTGAAACAAATATGTTTGGAAGATCCTTAGAAAACATGTAATTAATATGAGAAAATAAAAGTTTTGGGAATCGAGCGACAAAGATTGGATTAAATTTTTAGTGCATTCAGGTCCATAGGATGGATTATCTTCATCCTCTGAAAACTCCTCCTCCAGCTTCCTCTTGTTCCTCCTCCTGTTTACTCTTGCTTGTATTTCTAGACTCTTTACAGCCCTGTCTGCAGCCCGAAGGCGTTCCTTGTCTAAAGCATGTACCATGTTAGAACCTATCTTCATTCCCATATTTCTAAATACCTTGCAACTTACAATGTTGCCATCACTGAAAGTCGCAACAGCATCATACACACCAAAGTGAAGTGTTTCTATTCCAACAAATACAGTCTTGGGGATTCTCGACCATATAACACTATTTACACTTTCATTGGGGTTTTGAGTTTTTCCGTGAATACACTTTTTCTACAGTTCAGGTGCTGCTAAGTCTCTGAATATAGGTTTTATCACCTAAATTATTGCATGAGGCAGACTATGCTTATGAGTGTACACTTCACCAGTTAGCAATCCTTTGTTATATTTACACCAACTGTCTTTTCTTCTTTGGGATACAAGCTATGTTGGGGATTTTCATGGGTTGAAGAAGTATGAAAAAAAAGAGCCCAAACAGCCTTCTTCATTTCGTCATCACTTTGGATTTCTAATTTCTAATAACTTTACTTTTACTCATTATTATACTTCAACAAAACAGAGACTCAAGAAACAGAATTAATTACGAATATTTTCGAGATAACGACAGAGTAAATAAACAGGAAACAATCGACAATCACACCAGCGATATATATTGAACCATCACAGGTTAGCCACAACACATACTTTATCTCACATCACTAAAATGTACCTGATGAACACGGACGTTAATAATAACACCATTTGACAGCAGTTGAACAGCGCCACAGTGGGTCACGCCCATGTAGAACACATTTCAAAAAAAATTTAAAAATAGTTGTAGTCTTCGGAATTGAATAAATAATATATCTATTAAAAGGTAATAGTCTGCAGATTCAGAAAACGGAAAAAGTAAAAATTGAACTTTTCATGATTTTGAGCGTTTCCGGAGCCCCTTAATATCGAGCTACTTCATGCCTAGGTTAAGGGCTTAAAACTGGATGTTTTGGAAGAAATGCAGATCTTTAAGCATCTGCAACATGTTAAAGACAGTATCCTCAATGACCAACTCCTACTAAGAAATAGAAAATTTTTTGAAAGTTTCGTGCCTTTACTTTGTTCCTCATACTTGTATATCTGATGATCTGGGGATTATCACATGCGCGCGCTGATTGGCGAGCGCGGTTGGTCAAGCTGTTCATCTTGTTTCATTTTATCCTCATTTTCCTTTTACGATGAAGGTGATTTTAGCCCGTTGAACACCTCACGTTTTATCTCTGTATCTTTATTACCACGACGTCTTTAGATTACGTCTCCTCAGCCCCCCCCCCCCCCCAGGCTAACTACTGGCTTTAGGTATAGTTTTTAAGAGTTCCTCCTGTTGTCATAGGTAGCTTCATATATACACTCCTCGAAATTGAAATAAGAACACCGTAAATTCATTGTCCCAGGAAGGGGAAACTTTATTGACACATTACTGGGGTCAGATACATCACATGATCACACTGACAGAACCACACGCACATAGACACAGGCAACAGAGCATGCACAATGTCGGCACTAGTACAGTGTATATCCACCTTTCGCAGCAATGCAGGCTGCTATTCTCCCATGGAGACGATCATAGAGATGCTGGATGTAGTCCTGTGGAACGGCTTGCCATGCCATTTCCACCTGGCGCCTCAGTTGGACCAGCGTTCGTGCTGGACGTGCAGACCGCGTGAGACGACGCTTCATCCAGTCCCAAACATGCTCAATGGGGGACAGATCCGGAGATCTTGCTGGCCAGGGTAGTTGACTTACACCTTCTAGAGCACGTTGGGTGGCACGGGATACATGCGGACGTGCATTGTCCTGTTGGAACAGCAAGTTCCCTTGCCGGTCTAGGAATGGTAGAACGATGGGTTCGATGACGGTTTGGATGTACCGTGCACTATTCAGTGTCCCCTCGACGATCACCAGTGGTGTACGGCCAGTGTAGGAGATCGCTCCCTACACCATGATGCCGGGTGTTGGCCCTGTGTGCCTCGGTTGTATGCAGTCCCGATTGTGGCGCTCACCTGCACGGCGCCAAACACGCATACGACCATCATTGGCACCAAGGCAGAAGCGACTCTCATCGCTGAAGACGACACGTCTCCATTCGTCCCTCCATTCACGCCTGTCGCGACACCACTGGAGGCGGGCTGCACGATGTTGGGGCGTGAGCGGAAGACGGCCTAACGGTGTGCGGGACCGTAGCCCAGCTCCATGGAGACGGTTGCGAATGGTCCTCGCCGATACCCCAGGAGCAACAGTGTCCCTAATTTGCTGGGAAGTGGCGGTGCGGTCCCCTACGGCATTGCGTAGGATCCTACGGTCTTGGCGTGCATCCGTGCGTCGCTGCGGTCCGGTCCCAGGTCGACGGGCACGTGCACCTTCCGCCGAGCACTGGCGACAACATCGATGTACTGTGGAGACCTCACGCCCCACGTGTTGAGCAATTCGGCGGTACGTCCACCCGGCCTCCCGCATGCCCACTATACGCCCTCGCTCAAAGTCCGTCAACTGCACATACGGTTCACGTCCACGCTGTCGCGGCATGCTACCAGTGTTTAAGACTGCGATGGAGCTCCGTATGCCACGGCAAACTGGCTCACACTGACGGCGGCGGTGCACAAATGCTGCGCAGCTAGCGCCATTCGACGGCCAACACCGCGGTTCCTGGTGTGTCCGCTGTGCCGTGCGTGTGATCATTGCTTGTACAGCCCTCTCGCAGTGTCCGGAGCAAGTATGGTGGGTCTGACACACCGGTGTCAATGTGTTCTTTTTTCCATTTCCAGGAGTGTAAGTTTCTTTACTAGCATAAGCAACCGTGTGCGGTTATTTTTAGATTTTATCTCCTATTTAGCTCGTCTCTTGTTCTGTCCTTTTCATTTTTTGACATACGTTGACCCACGGTTGGGAATATATGGGCTATTTAGTCCCGACCCATTTATATATAAACTCTCTCGTATTCGTATGCGCATCTGCATTCAAGTAACTTCTCTTGTCTTGCGCATGTGCATAGATAGCAGGTCAGGCTTGTAAGTGAGCGACCGTTTGTAGCTGCAGTTTATGGCGGGTCATGGCCCATCGAACATAGGCCGGTGTGAGGTGGAGCGTACACCATTAAGTAGTGGTTCAAATTGCTCTGAGCACTATGGGACTTAACTTCTGAGGTCATCAGTCCCCTAGAACTTGGAACCACTTAAACCTAACTAACCTAAGGACATCACACACATCCATGCTCGAGGCAGGATTCGAACCTGCGACCGTAGCGGACGCGCGGTTCCAGGCTGTAGCGCCTAGAACCGCCTGGCCACTTCGGCCGGCGTTAAGTAGTGGTTTTGACTTTGTACATATGTACTGTTTGTGTTTTCCTTTTCTTTTTCGTTTATAAATGTATAGCCATGGTGTACTTTTAATCATTGGCAAAGGTCTTCTTAGGCACTTGTGCGTTTTATTGTTGTCCTGAAGAAGGTGTAGTTATCTACGCCGAAACCTGGGTGCTTTTTTCGCAATCGAGGCGGGTTTTTAGTTTTTTAATATAAAACTCCCATCAACACAAAGTGGTAGCTGCCAGAGCCAACCCCTAAAATACGTTTAAAACAACTGCAGTTATCCTACATACAACTTTATGTTTAATGAGTCTTACAAAATCTACCTCCACAACCACACCACAATGATGATGTCCATTTTTACTTCCTCGTATTTTGACAACACAGAATGCTGTTTCGTATATTCTGTAACAGATAAACTGGTCTCTCAAAATCGGAGATAAAATTAACTATATACTAACGTATATCATGATTGAAGTAATTTCGTTTTTTTAAATGACTGAGGCTCATAACATCTCACAGTCTTCACCCTTTTTCTTACATCTTGCGTAGTGTAGTATGCCCTTTTTCTTGTTCTCTGCAATATTAGTATAATAATAAGTAGTAACAGGTAAAACCTGTCTATGTATCAGAATTTCAATAACGCTGGGAAGCGATTGGTTTGGTAAAGTGTGCCACTGGTACACCATTATAGATGCGTTTGCGTTCTTTGTGAGCTGAATCTTGCAATCTAAATTTCTTGTCACCAAGTATGATTACCACTCTTACACGATGCAAAACATTCTGTTCCATTACACATTATATTGTCATGGTCCACCGTCACCAAATTTTACTGCTGCCCAATGGCGACTCTGCAGTTGACTCCAAGAAAATATCATAGCTGCAGGCAACATTTTGGCCATGCAGTAAGTTTGATATTAATGAATAACAATATTTTAATGACACATATTTCTTTATTGCACTCCTGTTGCGGTCACTGTGATGTATCCTGACTCCAAACAATTAGCTTTCGAAGGATTGAATTTAAAAAATCTTCTATCACAATAACTAATCTTTTCGAGGGATACGTTACAGTAGTCTAAAGATACAACATCTATGTAGCAGATGTAAATAATATTTGGAATGCAGATTAAATGCAGCTATCAAAGTTCATATATGTACAGTATCTACAGGGTGACAATTATTCAACTATATAGAATAAAATCGTCATAACTTCTGAACGGTTTGCATAAGGATGTTCAAACTGCAGACTTGGCCATGGGGCATGATGGGTATTAGCATGCACAGTACGGTTTGGTTTAGCGATGAAGCCCACTTCCTTTTGGATGGGTTCATCAATATGAAAAAATGGTACATTTGGGGGCTGAGAATCCGCATTTCACAATCAACAAGTCTCTTGACTCTCAATGAGTGACTGTGTGGTGTGCAATGTCCAGTCACGGAATAATTGACATGATATTCTTGATGGCATATTGGGCACCAAACGATATGTGAAGGTTTTGGAAGATGATTTAATCCTCATTATCCGAAGTGACCCTGTTTTCGACAATATGTGATTCGTGCTTGACCCCATCGAAGCGGCAGTGTGTTTGATGTCAGTATTTAGACAAAGTTCGCGTCATCCCATGTTGCATTGTGGCCAAATTTATTCAAGGTGGCCTATCCAAGATGGCGGCCACAGATATTGCAACATCACTGTGACATCATGGTTGGAAGTTCAACTTGTGGTGGGGAAACAGGTCAATTTGGTTACCCTCCACTAACTTAAGTCCAGCCCCCCTCCACCCTCCCCTCAACACCCTCCACCACTCCCCTCCCCTGCCCCCACCTCCCCATCTTAAAATTGGTGGGAAAAGGACTCAGTCTGTGCTGGGCTGCTGGATAGAATGGACATTAAGTCTTTGTTTTGTAGTTCACAACACCGCCACCAGAGGGCACTGTCGGTCTTCCCTCTCTTCCCTTCCGTGAGGTAATCTAAGATGGTGGTCTGGGTAAAAATGGCAGGAAAAGGACTCACTCTGTGTCTGGTTGCTGGACTGGGAATACAGCTGTAGTGTTTACAGGGTTCAATGAAAGAGATGTGTGTACTTTAGAAGGAGAAGTTTAATGGTTATATTAGCTCTAATCATGTATATGGGGATTTTGTCGATAGCAGTGGTATTTGGTAGAGACAAATACGATTCATCATATAATGAAGATGCAGCAGGATTGGGCTAAGTTACATTTTGCAAGTCCTGCTAACAAATGTGTGTACTGTAACCGTAGATCATTAGATAAAGTACAATCAGTGTTGTGAAAGTGCAAGAGGTAAGATGTTCACAAAAAAAATGGTTCAAATGGCTCTGAGCACTATGGGACTCAACATCTTAGGTCATAAGTCCCCTAGAACTTAGAACTACTTATACCTAACTAACCTAAGGACATCACACACACCCATGCCTGAGGCAGGATTCGAACCTGCGACCATAGCAGTCCCGCAGTTCCGGACTGTAGCATGGCCTAGAACCGCATGGCCACTCCGGCCGGCAGATATTCACACCAGTGTGAATGCTCACTGCCCCAAGAGGCCATGCATTGGGCTCAGGGCACCGCCACGTGGTAGCTGCAGGAGCAATAGCATATTTCCTGCCATGTTGGAAATACCCGCAGCCCTATTCCTTCCCATTCCTGACGCATGGATACCCTTTGTCACTGAGCTCGAAATGCTTTGGGTGTTTAAGAAATGTGAGGAATACTGCCACACACGTTTTATTCCGAGGAATACCACCACCAACATACTTGAGCGCGAACATAAAAAAACATCGTGACATACTTGTGAAACCGTCCCTGAGACACTTCGCGCGATTTTGTGGGAAATACAGTTGTCTTTGAGCACGGGCTGCTTCAGAAGGCAAAAATTCAACTGAATATGTCTCTATATACACTTTCAAAATCGCTGCAGAGTAGTTTGTTAGAGTGTGGCGGTATACATTGCCAAATTGAAGCACAGAGACTAAAAAATATCGCTGCACACTTGCGTAACCTCCCTGAGACACTTTACACGCTTCTGTGGAAAACATATCCAGAGAACGATATCAGCTGCAACATCTGATTTTTACACGCCAAAATGATGATACTTGGACGTCGAAATAAATGTCTCTGTAACTCTATAACCAGGACGCCCACCACTTGTGGATTTTTAGCTGCTTGTTTGAAGGTACAGTCTGAGAGAGAAAAATTTCAAAGTGCTACGGCTACAGTGGTGTTAATCACTTTTCTGACACGGTGATTGGGTTTGGTTTATATTTTCTGATGGAGACACTTCTCGAAGCACACACTGATGCCTAATCACAGACGGGAAAATCAGAACAATTACACAAACAGAATTCGAAGCACTGTCCTACAGACGAGAAAAAGGGCTGAAATTTTCAGTTAATCGTCCTACAGCTGTTGGTCTGGAGATTCTCTAGGGCGACAATGGCGGGTGAGGGACAGCATCCCGCCTGTCCAAACCACAGGAGGATGAACTGATTGGACTAGTCTCTGAACACTCAAACAAAGAAGGTATCACGTGACTCTCAGATGTCACTGAACTTTCCGTAGCTTCCTTCCCCCAGACTTGTTCGAACCATTTTGTAGAGGCTCCTATGTCCTGCACAAAGGATGTCTTGTGACTCTCTGAGGTCATAGAACTTCTTGTGAATGGAGCATTCTGATTGGTTCTTACTGAATTTACCCGCCAAACTGCTGATGATACTTGTGTGGGAGTACTATCCGCCATGTTCTGCAGACAGACAAATGACGAGACTTTCAGCGGCAAAACTATTATGTACAGTGCATGGGGGCTTAATTAAAATAAATACGAATGCAAATATTTTTAATAGCTGTATGTCCGGTTACGCAAGTCTCGTAAACGGCTGGCCCTGACTAGTATTATTACGCAATCTGACTGCTTAGAATGACAACAAAGAATGTAAGAAAATTTTCGTTAACACAGTTAACTAATTAAGTCCCCAGCAACTATAAAATCTACGAAGCCAACAAAGCACAAGTGTAGCTGTTCTGTATGTGGTAGTATGACTCAACGCACATCTGGCACGGTTCTTCTTCAACAAGACAAGAATTTTTAAATATCATTTATACTGACGTGATAAAAGAAAATTAGAAATACTATAATTGTGCAAGAAACCCAGAATTACACTCTAATACAAGAACACACGCCAGATGCTTTGTTGACTGAACCTGTAATGAAGCATTATTCAGGACACACAAATAATAAGAAAATAAAGAACAGTAGGTAGTTACCTTAATTTATATTGACGAAAAGCACTCAGATCATTACAATATCTCCATTGGAACAACATCTGCTGTCTCTCCCATAAAATAACTGCATAAACATGGAACAACACTCTCCACTACCGCATCTCACTCTGACTTCCAGCCACAAGCAGTGTCCACCACAACTTCTCGGCAAGCACTGCTTGCCGCTACGTCTCAATAATCACTGCCAGTGGAGGCGGCGGAACAATACTCTCTGGCGCCATTTCTGGCGCTGTGGCTCAGTGTAGCCACCTTTCAACAGATCGAAAAAAAATATAGCAGTCATATTGCACAGACAATTAAACCCTGCAAAAGTGGTGTACAGACCATGAAATATAGAAACTATCGCCAAAGACACTTTCTCAGTTAAACTGCTCTGCTACTGTCGAGGAAAGCTGGAATATTTCAGCCTGAAACCTATCTCTAACCAGGCTATATGACGTTTTTATGCATGATTGAGCTCCAGATGGACAGAGTTTGAAGCATTTTACGTAAATCAACTGCACTATCAATTCTGAAGTATTACTCTAGTATCTGGTGTAGTACGAAGAAGGTAATGGTAAGAGAGAAAGAAAGAGATGCGCTTCTAAGGCTACACAGTTCTGCACTTAAAATATGCTATAATGTTAGAGCAGACCTAGTAGTCACATGGAATGTAAGCTGTTAATATTCCAATGTAAGAAATATATTTCCAAAGCATGAGATACAATATCCTTTCAAGTTTTTCTATGATAAACTACGGTGACAAACTGTAAAATGGAAAACGGAAAAACTATTACCTTGCACACCAAAGAAAACATCGTTTCTGTGTGGTACATGCACAATATAGCTCTCCAGAGGTGTATATTGTATTATCAGCTGTGGTACTGCAATATACAACTACTGAATGGATCGCGTGTTTGACTCTGTGCAGGACTGATTAGGTGTTTTAAACCCTGATAAACAGTATTTACAATGTGCTTCTTTGAACTCTCCACCAATCACAACCTTGTGGTGTCAGCTAACAAACAGGTGCTGTATGACAGCATTATGCCGTAAATCTATTGAGGTAATAATGATACAAGTGAGTTAATTGCTGTCTTTGATGCTTTCCTGGAAAGAAGAGAACCATCTGTCTGCCTGTAATTGACTTGCATCAGCGTTAAAGGATGACAGAAAGTGAATGGAGTGATCGGTTGAGGTAGAGTTGTAATGGGGTATAATTTAATGGTAGATTGATGATGCATTCTACAGAGAGAGGGAGATGTTGTTGCAAGTCATTTAACCGTTTTTTTCCGTTCCTCTGTCTGGATGTATCAGTTATGTGGCATAACATGTATTCGGCTCGTACACAACTGCTTGTTCTTTGTGTGCACTATCTACTGCAACCGTTAACAGAAAACTTCTCAGTCATCAGAGCACTTCAACTCATGGTTGATGATGATGAAACATGTCCATCCTGTTTTGGCACTTTCCTCTAGACGATTTATGCGACGTACTCCATTCCCTGCACATCTTGGCCATAAAATTTTGGTCGTACGTAAAATCTATGAACGCTACAAATAATTCAATACCTTCTCTTGCTGACAGTACGGGTAATGTAATGGATGATGATAAACAGAAGGCCGAAGTTCTAAACCTAGCTTTCAAAAACTCGTTTACGGTACAGGACTGCAGCACCATTCCCCCTTTCAATTATCGGACAAACGCAAGGATGGCTGACATAGTGATTAACGTATCTGGGATTGTAAAACAGTTGAGATCGTTAGACCCCAGGAAGGCACCTGGTCCAGACGGTGTCCCTGTAAGATTATATGTTGGCTGTGCTACAAATATAGCAGCATTCTTATCCATCATCTATCAGAGACCATTGGAACAGCGGAAAGTTCCACGGGACTGGAAGAAAGCCCAGGTCACAGCAATCTATAAAAAGGGTAGAAAATCGGATGCACATAATTACCGGTCAATTTCACTGACATCGATTTGTTGTAGAATCATGGAACATATTTTGTGTTAAGGCATAATAACCTTTACAGACTCTGAGAAGCTCATCTGCAGAAACCAGCACGATTTTAGGAAACAGCGGTCATGCGAGACACAGCTGGCCCTCTTTGTGCATGATATAAAACAGCCTCGAGATACTGGCTCCCAGGTTGATGACATATTTCTCGACTTTCGAAAGGCGTTCGACTCAGTTCCGCACTGTCGCTTGCTCCAAAAAGCGCGCGCTCACGGTCTATCCGATGACATACGCGGTTGGACAGAAAGTTTTCTAACAGACAGGGAGCAGTATGTCGTCCTGAACGGGGTGACTTCAACAGAAACAAGGGTAACTTAAGGTGTGCCCCAGGGCAGCCTAATAGGACCGCTGCGTTTTACGATTTACATAAACTTTTTGATGGTATTGACAGTGGCATTACTCTGTTTGCCGATGATGCTGTAGTCTACAGGAAAGTAGTGTCACACGAAAGTTGTGAACAAATCAAAGAGGATTTGCAGAAAATAAATGCGTGGTGTAATGACTGGCAGTTATCTCCCAATATTAGCAAGTGTAACCTACTGCGTATAACAAGGCGAAAATCCTCATTAATGTACGAGTACAAAATAAATGCCCAGTCTTTCGAAGTGGTAACATCCGTCAAGTATCTGGGTGTGACCATACGAAATGATCTCAAATGGAATGATCAGATTACACAAGTAACGGGTAAGGCAAACTCTAGATGCCGGTTTATTGGTAGAATCCTGAAGCGATACAATCCTTCAACAAAGGAAATGCTTACAATACGTTAGTTCGTCCAGTCTTAGAGTATTGTTCGTCTGTATGGGACCCTCACCAGTTGGGTCTGACTCAAGAGATTGAGAAGGTCCAAAGAAAAGAGGCAAGATTCGTTACTGGTACATTTGGCCATCGCGAGAGCGTTACAAATCTCATAGAGAGTTTGAAGTGGGACAGACTTGCAGATAGACGGCACGCTAAACGGAAGGAGCTGTTCACTCAATTCCGATATCCGATCTTCACCGAGGATGTAGAGCATATATTACTACCACCAACTTTCAAATCGCGCAATGATCACCGTTCAAAGATAATGAAAATTAGAGCTCGTTCTGAGTCGTTCAGACAGTCGTTTTACCCTCGCGCGATCCGCAAGTGGAACAGAGGGGGCCGATGTTACTTTGTGCCCTCCGCCACACATCGCTTGGTGGCTAGCGGAGTATATATGTAGATGTAGATGTAAAATCAAGTCTTCAGTTTCATATCTACAGTGATTCTAAGTTAGAACAGGTGTTTGTGAGTACTTCAATCCCTGTGTATACCTCTTATAAATATTAATAATATGTTGCTTCTGCGTGAGAGGATGAGAATGCAGATCAGATAATCAATAATATCTCGAAGTATTAAGATTAAACAATATTATTCCTCACAAATTGTCTGCCGTGTGTACAATGGCATTGGAGGCTGAGATCGTGCGTTTGCTAAGTATTTTTGCATTACCGTGTGAAATATCGGACTTCTTGCAGCGAAAGCGCCGTGAAGGTTGACTTATGGTTCTTTTATGCTAGGAATTCATAATGTTCCGTCAGACTGCACACAAACCTTGGCCATGTCGCAGCCGATTACATCATTGTTAAAACTACTAAAATGAAAAAAAGACATAGCGATTAACAAAATATTCAAGACATCACGTAAATTATGAGTAATAATTGTTGCTTGGCAGTATATTAATATAAATGAGTACGACGATGTGCCTCTTTAAATCTGCCTATGTTCAGTATGTAACAAAACGTCTAGAGTTATGGAGCAATGACAAAATGCGTCCGAACTGCACAGATTATCTCACTACTCTGAGTAGCGAGAGAGGAGTCAGAGCTGAATTACGATTTTAAAAAAATTACTGTGTTTTTTTTTTTTTTTATTTTTTTTTTTTACCGCAGCTACATACTGTTTATCGATAGCGCTTCATATCATATCTTTGAGAGCGCGAGAAAACTATGTTATCGCTTTTGCATGCAAAAGAGCCATTAAAATCTGTTTGACAGATGTTCTATTTATAGTGTCAGTGGCAGCGCCGGCCGGAGTGGCCGAGCGGTTCTAGCCGCTACAGCCTGGAACCGCGCGACGGCTACGGTCGCAGGTTCGAATCCTGCCTCGGGCATGGATGTGTGTGATGTCCTTAGGTCAGTTAGGTTTAAGTAGTTCTAAGTTCTAGGGGACTGATGACCTAAGCAGTTAAGTCCCATAGTGCTCAGAGCCATTTTGTTAGTGGCAGCAGGATAATGTTAGCGGAGTTTATATGGTTTTTAGTTTTTTCCTCTGTTGGACGGTACAAAATTACGATGATAGAATGTTTGGAGGACAGACATGAATGCACCCTAAGGACGCTGTTCTCTTTGAGACTGTGGTACCTGTATGTCATTTGGAAATGCACCGCACTGCAGCAGCAAAATCCTCGTCCTTCTTCTAGTTCACCTAACTGCTTGTACTGTTTTTTCTACTACACACTACAAAAAAAAGTTTTGCATCACTTCGGTTCCCAGAGTTCCGAAACATGTATAAAAAATTGGAATAGAGATCAACTAAACATCATTTCCGCCCTTTTTATTGCTCATGAAAACCACACATTGCATGTTGTACCACCATATAGAGAGACCTTCAGAGGTGGTAGTCCAGATTGCTGTACAGACCAGTACCTCTAGTACCCAGCAGAACGTAGTCTTGCGCTGATGCATGCCTGTATTCATCGTGGCATACTATCCACAAGTTCATCAAGGCACTGTTGGTCAAGATAGTCCCACTCCTCAACGGCGATTCGCCGTAGATCCCTCAGAGTGGTTGGTGGGTCACGTCGTCCATAAACAGCAGTTTTCAATCTATCCCAGGAATGTTAAAAAAATGGCTGTAAGCACTATGGGACTTAACATCTGAGGTCATCAGTCCCCAGGCATGTTCGATAGGGTTCATGTCTGGATAACATGCTGACCACTCTAGTCGAGAGATGTTATCCGGTCACAGGATGTGCACGACCGGGGCGCGAATTGTCATCCACGAAGACGAATACCTCGCCAGTATGCTGATACGGTTGCACTGTCGGTCGGAGGATGGCAATTACGTATCGTACAGCGGTTAGGCGCCTTCCATGAGCACCAGCGGCATACGTCGGCCTCACATAATACCACCCCTAAACAGCAGGGAAGCTCCACATTGCTGCACTCGCTGGACAGTGTGTCTAACACGTTCAGCCTGACCGGGTTGCCTCCAAACACTTCTCCGACGATTGTCTGGTAGAAGGCATATGCGACACTCATTGGTGAAGAGAACATGATGCCAATCCTGATCGATCCGTTCGGCATATTGTTGGACCGATGTGTACCGCCCTTCATGGTGTCATGGTTGCAAAGATGGGCCTCGCCATGGACGTCGGGAGTGAAACTGCGCATCATGCAGCCTATTGCGCACAGTTTGAGTCGTAAACGACGTCCTGTGGCTTCACGAAAAGCATTATTCAACATGGTGGCGTTGCTGCCAGTGTTCCTCCGAGCCATAATCCGTAGGTAGTGGTCATCCACTGCAGTAGTAGCAGCCCTTGGACGGCCTGAGCGAGGCAGATCATCGACAGTTCCTGTCTCTCTGTATCTCCTCCATGTCCGGACAAGATCGCTTGGGCTCACTCCGAGACACCTGGACACTTCTCTTGTTGAGAGCCTTTCCTGGCACAAAGTAACAATGTGGATGTGATCTAACTGCGGTATTGACCGTCTAGACATGGTTGAACTACAGAAAACCCGAGCTGTGTACCTCCTTCCTGGAGGAATGACTGGAACTGATCGGCTGTCGGACCCCATCTGTCTAACAGGCACTGCTCATACATGGTTGTTTACATGTTTGGGCAGGTTTAATGACATCTCTGAACAGTCAAAGGGACTGTGTCTGTGAAACAATATCCACAGTCAACGTCTGTCTTCAGGAGTTCTGTGAACCAGGGTGATGCAATTTTTTTAATGTATATATTACCTCGTGTTGCAGGAGACAAATTCGTTTGGCGCTGGCCTTACACATTGTACACAATTGGCTGAGCTAAGACAACATGTTCCCTTTTCCAGCGAGTCATGTCGCATTAACTCAGCTCGCCCTGTTGCTACATGGGCTGCAGAAGGTCTTAGATATAGCGTTCTCTTACTTCTTTTCACTACCGAATTAATATCTTGCGGCGGCATGAGGGAGCTGCAAATATCGGTTTCATACCACATTCCTTAGCCAAATCACTTACTGTATTCCGTGATTTTAAGAGGGTTGGAAGTTAAATAGTGGCAACTATTTATTCACAACCGATATAAAAGGGTTACATGTTTGCACCTGTTGATGACCTTCAAAGTAGTCACTAGCGTTGTGTAGAACCCGTTGCCAGCGATGTGGAAGGCGCAGTATACCATTAGCAGAGCCTGTTCTGTTGATGGTGAGAATCTAGCGGTCTTAAATTATGGAGATTCTCGTGTATGACTGTGATGGTGTTATCCTAAAGCATTACGTTCCTCCACGGCATCACCTGCGACCAGCTTTGTGAAAGAAGCGGCGACACTTTCTGCGCAACCCACCCATCATTTTGTGCAACAATGCGCGGGCGCATACAGCGCAAGCTGTGGCTGCTCTGTTCGGTCGATGGGACTGGGAAGTACTGTACCATCCACCATACTCCCAGGACTTAAGTCCTTGTGACCTTGATTTGATTCCGAAGATGGAGGAATCACTTCGTGGCATTCGCTTCAGAACTGTTCAGAGATTCGACAGGCAGTAGACTGCTCCATTCTCAAAAATGGTTCAAATGGCTCTGAGCACTATGGGACTTAACATCTGAGGCCATCAGTCCCCTAGAACTTAGAACTACTTAAACCTAAATAGCCTAAGGACATCACACACATCTATGCCCGAGGCAGGATTCGAACCTGCGACCGTAGCGGTCGCGCGTTTCCAGACTGAAGCGCCTAGTACCGCTCGGCCACGCTGGCCGGCGCTCCATTCTCACCATCAACAGAACAGGCTCTAAAGATACACTTCCAGACTGAAGCGCCTAGAACCGCTTGGCCACACTGGCCGGCGCTCCATTCTCACCATCAACAGAACAGGCTCTACTAATGGTATACTACGCCTTCCACATCGCTGGCAACGGGTTCTACACAACGATAGTGGCTACTTTGAAGGACAGTAACAGGTGCAAACAAGTAACTATTTTGTATCGGTTGTGAATAAATAGTTGCCACTATTTAAGTTCCAACCCTCGTATTACGAGCTTACACCGCCGGTGACATGACCCGCACTTTTGGTCTGTTACACAATCCGGCGATCACCGTCTGTACTCAATGTTGCGATATTTGTGTTGATACCACTTCATTCGGTGGTAATGCCATATCTCGATTTATAAGGCTTGTATAGTTTTTAACATGGATATCATTAGCAATACTTGTGTGTGTCGGTATAACCAAGACCGTTTCTTATGCAGGGTGACTGTAACATAGCCGTTGCGATCGTGTTTTTTTAATAACTGGTCGCTTATAAGATGACGTCCCTCTTCGTAAGATACACTGGTCCACTCGCAAGAAAAAACAAATGAGACATGTCCATTCATCGCGGATTTTCAACCAGTATTGTTTAGTATCACCAGCATTCAGTTATTGACGAAGTATTTTACTTAGTAGGGGATGTGTGTTAGAGTCATTGTAATCACAGGCTTATAAAGTAAGTGTGGTGTGGTCTGTGTCCCAACATGCGCAAAGAAAATCACTACGTCCTGTCGTAAGGGGAAGTATGGATTTGATGTGACAAATTGCAATAGCTGTAAAGGGAATGAAAGATTTTTCTACATGGAAAATTGTGTCCAGTCATAAGAATATTTCATATTTCCAGAGCCACCGTCGTCAGGAGGGAGTATTTCCGATACTTTACTCATTGTCAAATGTCATCAGACTGAGGTTACAATCGTAACATTTAATTATCATTACATTGATAAAATATATGTGGCTGGTTTCCAAGGAAGATTCTGCATCGTGTGCGAGACCCATGGCCGCTGTGGCTTGTGGCCAGAATGATTGGACATTTCCGGCTGAGGCAGGAGCCGTCCGAACTAGAGAAGTTGGCTGGGGTACAAGAATGTAGCTGACCTAACCGTGTCGTGTCTAGGCGGCTGAATAGCGAACTATTCCTCAGTAATGATTATAAAAAATCCGCATCGACTGCAAATAGAAACCGGATGTTGACCTAGGTTTCGGCGCGGATAACCACGCCTTCTTCGGAACACACTAAAACTACAAACTGCCTCAGAGGCTGTCAACATCCGGTTTCTATTTGCAATCGAGGCGGATTTTTTATAATCATTAAATTATTCACGATTGCTGACGCGCTGCAATGTTAGAAGTTCTCATATTCCTCAGTACCTGATGGGCAGCCCTCGTGATCACGCGCATTCTCCATGGAAATTTGAGAAGATTGAATATGGGCGTGTGTTTGAGCTGGATAACTATTCCCTCCTATGTAAATTGTCCGTTTGACTGCTTCTGCACATTTCTCGCCTTCATTTGGTTGAGAGAACATTGATTGTGATGTGTGTTGTGTGCATCTAGACGGTGAAAGAGGGGTGGAAGAGACGTTTGGTGGTTCTCTAGACATGAGAAACAGCCTAGTTGACTTCGTAAAGCAGATGGATGATATGAAGTCCCTTGTATCACTGACATCGGTACTCGTAAAAAAATTAAAAAAATTAAAAAGTGTTGGAGTGGAACTACCAGTTTCCTCTATTTTTTCAAGTTATCACGTAAAGATCATCGCAGACGAGATAGTTTCTAGTTACTCGGTAGTTCGCTGCACATTCTACCTCTCCACACCTCGTTAAAATTTCGGGTTTCTAGAGATATAATTTCCACTCTTTATCTTCGGAAATATACTGTGCAAGTGATCAGTAGCGTACTGCTATGTGCTTGATATTGAGAACTATCGCGTAAATGTTATAATATATTCTGGCAAACCATGTGAAAATACATATGTTCTTAAAATCCCAGAGTCTGGAGATAATTGTAGAAAGCATGGCAGCAAGCAAGCCGGCAGGTTTGGGCCGGAAACAGTAACGCCTTTGCGCCCGGGGGAACCAGTCCAGCCTTTGTACCCCAGTTCGGAGAACGACCGCGGTCCGCGTGTCAGGTAAGCGTATGTAGGGCCAGTTGACTCGTGACCATTGCCCGTACTGGATGACCGACTGACCTCACGGGTAATATTTAGTGCTGCGAGGACTATATACGCCGCATGTGCTTATGTGTTTTTGTGATCTGCTTGTCTTCGTGGTAGATCTACGAGTGTCCGGTGGTCGATACCTATATGCTGGATGCAGAAGTGAGGATTTTATATGGTGGAAGATACGAATTGTGTTTATTACATCGATATGGTATGTGGTGATATAGCCGAGTTTGAAATCGGTTTCACAGTGAAATATTCAAGCTTCCCTCAATAGTAACTGAACAGTCGAACTGAGGAAGTGTCTTTGGCGATAGTTTCCGTATTTCTTGATCTGTAGACCAGTTTTGCAGGGTATAACTGTCAGTGACCCCCCCCCCCCCCCCCCCCCCCGCCCCACAAGAACCATGGATCTTGCCGTTGGTGGGGAGGCTTGCATGCTTCAGTGATACAGATAGCTAAGTACGGAGGGGTATCTGTCGAGAGGACAGACAAACGTATGGTTCTCAAAGAGGGGCAGCAGCCTTTTCAGTACTTGCAGGGGCAATAGCCTGGATGATTGACTGATACGGCCTTGAAACATTAACCGAAACGGCCTTGCTGTGCTGGTACAAAGAACAGCTGAAAGCAAGGGGAAACTACAACTGTATTTTTTCCTGAGGGCATGCAGCTTTAGAATTAGTGTAGTTCGGTGGCAGGAAGGACAAGACTTCTGGTCAGGTGAATACAGTGTTATAAATACAAAATTAAATAGGGGTAATGTAGGAGTAGGTTTAATAATGAATAAAAAAATAGGAGCGCAGGTAAGCTACTACGAACAGCATAGTGAACGCATTATTGTAGCCAGCCGCACACCTACCATAGTAGTACAAATTTATATGCCAACTAGCTCTGCAGATGACAAAGAGATTGAAGAAGTGTATGATGAAATAAAAAAAATATTCAGATAGTTAAGGGAGACGAAAATTTAATAGCCATGGGGGACTGGAATTTTATAGTAGGGAAAGGAAGCGAACTAAAAGTAGTAGGTGAATATAGACAGGGGATAAGGAATGAAAGAGAAAGCCACATGGTAGAATTTTGTGCAGCCCATAGCTTAATCATAGCTAACACTTGGTTTAAGAATCATGAAAGAAGGCTGCATATGTGGAAGAGGCCTGGAGACACTGGAAGATTGATTTTATAATAGTAAGATATTTAGCAACCAGGTTTTAAATTGTAAGACCTTTCCAGGGGCAGATGTGGACTCTGGCCACAATTTATTGGTTTTTAACTGTAGATTAAATCTGAAGAATCTGCAAAAAGGTAGGAATTTGAGGAGATGGGACCTGGACAAACTGAAAGAACCAGAGGTTTTAGAGAGTTTCAGAGAGAGTATTACAGAACAATTGAAAAGATCAGGGGAAAGAAACAGTAGAAGAGAGATGAAATAGCGAAGGCAGCAAAGGATCAAGTAGGTAAAAAGAAGAGGGCTAGTAGAAATTCTTGGATAACAGAAGAGATATTGAATTTAATTGATGAAAGGAGAAAATATAAAAATACAGTAAATAATGCAAGCGAAAAGGAATACAAATGTCTCAAAAATGAGATTGACAGGAAGTGCAAAATGGCTAAGCAGGAATGGCTAGACGACAAATGTAAGGATGTAGAAGCATATGTCACTAGGGGTAAGGCAGATACTGCATACAGGAAAATTAAAGAGACCTCTGGAGTAAAGAGAACCATCTATATGAATATCAAGAGCTCAGTTGGAAAACCAGTTCTAAACAAAGAAGGGAAAGCAGAAAGGTGGATGGAGTATATAGAGGGTCTATATAATGGCGATGTAACTTGAGGGCAATATTATAGAAATACAAAAGGATTTAGATGGAGATGAAATAGGAGATATGATACTGTGTGACGAATTTGACAGAGCACTGTAAGACCTAAGTCAAAAAAGGGCCCCAGGAGTAGACTACGTTCAATTAGAACTACTGATAGCCTTGGGACAGCCAGCCATTACAAAACTCTACCATCTGGTAAGCAAGAGGTATGAGACAGGCGAAATATCCTCATACTTTAAGAAGAATATAATAATTCCAATCCCAAAGAAAGCGGGCTCAACAGGTGTGAAAATTATCGAACTATCAATTTAATGAGTCATGGCTGCAAAATACTAATACAAATTCTTCACAGACGAGTGGAAAAACTGGTGGAAGCTGACGTCGCGGAAGATCAGTTTGGATTCCGTAGAACTGTTGGAACACGCCTGAGGCAATACTGCACATACGACTTATCATAGAAGATAGATGGGTGGTTGTTTGGGGAAGGAGACCAGACAGCGTGGTCATCGGTCTCATCGGATTAGGGAAGGATGGGGAAGGAAGTCGGCCGTGCCTTTTCAGAGGAACCATCCCGGCATTTGCCTGGAGTGATTTAGGGAAATCACGGAAAACCTAAATCAGGATGGCCGGACGCGGGATTGAACCGTCGTCCTCCCGAATGCGAGTCCAGTGTCTAGCCACTGCACCACCTCGCTCGGTCATAGAAGATAGATTAAGGAAATGCAGACCTAGGTTTCCAGCATTTGTAGAGCTAGAGAAAGCTTTTGACAGTGTTGACTGGAATTCTCTCATTCAAATTCTGAAGGTGGCACGGCTAAAATACAGGGAGTGAAAGATTTGTACAGAAACCATTCTGCAGATATAAAAGGCGAGGTGGATGAAAGGGAAGCAGCGGTAGAGCATGGAGTAAGACTGCGTTGTAGCCGATCTGCAATGTTATTCAATGTGTATATTGAGCAAGCAGTAATGGAAACAAAAGAAAAATTTTGAGTAAGAATTAAAATCCATGGAGAAGAAATAAAAACTTAGAGGTTTGCCAATGACATTGTAATTCTGTCAGAGACAGTAAAGGACCTGGAAGAGCAGTTGAACGAAATGAACAGTGTCTTGAGGATATCAACAAAAGCAAAACGAGAATAATGGAATGTGGTTGAATTGAATCAGGTGATGCTGAGGGAATCAGATTAGGAAATGAGACACTTAACCCTTTGTTGCCTGACGGTACTTAAAAGTACCAGTAAGTTTTGACTCTCATTATTTTCTCGTGGTGCAGTTTCGTGATCTGAGAGCCTGTCGGTACGTAACAGTAACTCTGCTCTACTGTTTCATAGATGTTATTGTGCAATACATAGACCTCTCTGGCGGTCAGAGCTTGAAATTGTTTTTCGCGCGCTGCTGTGAAAACAGAAGATTGTATGTGCTTGTTTCCATGGTGTTGCCTGAATTTGTGCGCAATTTATTGAGTTTTCCATTGTACATACTTATCTTCTTTGTTTTTTCATAGTAGTTTGAAGCATTACGTTACATGTGAATGAGATAAAGTGGAAAATATAAGGCGGACTTACTGGTACCGTCAGGTTGTGTGAACACTTTATTGTAGCAATAATGCGTTACCTCTCACTAGTTGTTCTGTCCACTTTTTCTCACATAGAAATCGGTAAATACATTTGCCTGTGGAGCAATTAGAACAAACAGGAAAGGTTTGCCAGGCAATTTACCTAAAGAAAAATGTCTAAATCAAATCACAGAGAGTCATCTTTAGACCTAACAGTATTTCAATGGAAGGAAAATAAAGTAGTGTATTTTGCGTCAAACTTCCATGGCACTGAACAGAGCGTAGTGACAAGAAAACAGAAAGATGGAACTAGTATGACTATACCATGTCCAGTTATTGTATGTGATTACAATAAAAACATGGGTGGTGTGGATCATGCAGACAGATTACGTTCAACTTATGGTCTTGACAAGCGATCAAAGAAATGGTGGCACCGTCTCTTCTGTGGAGCAATAGAAATTGCTTTTGGCAATACTTACGTCATTTTCAGTGATCTACATGGGGCACTGCCACTGCTGGAATTCAGGCGTGCTGTGGCACTAGGGCTAATGAATGAACAGCAAGTGCCAAATCTCAAAAAGAGAAACTCTGTTAAAGATGAAATAACTCTCCCAAAGAGAAGGAAGGATAACTTTTCTGTTCCGAAGGATGTACGTCTTGGCAACAGAGGCAACCATTTTGTAGTGTTCAGTTGTAAAAGAGGACGATGCGAAATTTGTGCGAAAAATAAAATTCAGTCGAGAGCACATTCACAATGTGGTACATGTAAAGTGTATTTGTGCTGCAATGAGAGAAAGAACTGTTTCCTACAATTTCATGAGGTACCACTAAATATGTGATATGTATATACTGTCAAAAATGTATAACTAAGTTACTATGTATTGTGAAGTTGCTCTAGATGAAATCTATGTGAAATTTAAAAAAAATTCAGAAATATCATATTTCTGTTAATTAATTTTCTAATGTTAAAATATTTAATATTTATGTGGAATAAAGTACAACTTATAAAAATTGGAGCATTTTTCTGCGCATGTCGTGATTCTGTCCATGGAGTCTGACGGTACTTGTGAGTACCAGGAGAGAAAAAAGTTGTGAAAAATAAAATAAAA